>NC_090932.1:1565108252-1566358252 GCF_040938575.1 Ambystoma mexicanum
CAAAAAAAACATAAGAATACAGAGAAAACATGCTTCAGCCCAAAATAGCACCTCACAATCTCCCGTGCTCATTGCCTAACCTGTTCCTTCCCAAATCCAGACAGGCAAAAGCTTTTGTGAAGTGACTTCCGGTTTATGTGACAAAAGGTACCATGGACCTTGGTTTTGGAAATGTAAAAGTGTATGTAAACATTTTATTACTTGCTGGCAGCCATCTCCACTGCCATCAAACCCCCTTAGTTAGAAACCCCCCAAAACTGTTCTCACCAATACTGTGTTAGCACAATATTGGGGCTCATTATGAGTTTGGTGGTGCAGTAAAAAAGTAGTGGGAGTTCCGTTACCGCCATCTTTTTTGGCTAGATCAGAATTTCCCCCTTTGTTAACCACACTGCCAAATTCTGCATTGGGAGGAAAAGTCTTTCCTTCAAAAATCGGCAGATTTACCGCACAGTAATTCCACCGGCCTGAAATCCACCAAACATCCCCATGGAGTCCTATGTACTCCAAAAATGGAGACTATTATCACTTTTCCGCTACTTGTAATCATGTGGTAAACCCACTGGACAAAATGGCGGTAACAGTAACTGATTTTGGAGGCATTTCAGCGTAAAACGCGTAATGAGGCCCATAGCTGCAATTCTGCTGTCTTTGATAAATCTGTACATGCCAGAGTAAAACCTGGCCAAGTGTTCTTTGACGGAAAAATTTATGAAAAACAGATCGACGTGACTTGATTCAAACACACCATTACTCTGCAGAACGAGCTCTCGCCGGTTTCGCAGACTTCCAGCTTTCACTTGGACACAGAAACAACATAGATCAAGGCAGCACTATAATCACAGGAATAACTGCTCATGTCCTGCCTATGAATGGTACCAAGTGAAATCCAGAAATATAAAGATCAACCTCAAAGACAAAGCCACAGAAGTTGCTAATCTGAACCAAGACCAGAGATGGCAATACCTTGCCACATCCGAGAGTCTGACCAAGCTCAATAGTCCAAACTTCAGTCTATGGACCATAGATGTGCTAGCGTGCCCAATGGGGAACAAGAATAATCTACCACAAAGTAACCGTTTGTCCTGAAGATGGCCCAATATTCATCTTAGTGATCACTGTTGACAGAGGTGGTACACTATAACGGGCCGAAACATATGTCGACTGCTAAAGGGAAAATCTAATGGTTTTTTTCCCCTGTCACTAATGCATATCTTGATTTACCGTTATGCACAAAGCTGTTTAAGTTTTAGTATTCCCCTGTTAGAATAGATGAATGATGACTAAATGGTTTGATTGAAAATGTATTAAGTTTGTTACGTTTTGTCAAGTTTGTAATGTTTTCTAGGTATTTTTATGACTATTAAAAAGATAGAATTTTTTGTACTCAGTTGCATTTCTGTGCAATTTTTCCCAAAAAGGCGATAACCTTACTAATAAAGTGTACAGGTCAACCTTTATCTTCACCCGTGACCCATACAGGACTAAAAGAGAGGGGTAGTCGATCTGTTTTTCATAAATTTTTCCGTCACAGAGAATCCCTTCCTACAGTTTTGACCCCCCGTAAACAAAAAATAGGGATTACCCATTCATACATACCAAGTGTTCTTTGATCCAACAGGGAGCAGCAGAGTTATAAACCGCCTTGACTGGGCTCTGGCTGCTTGTTTTCAGGTATGGACTGTAGAGCTAGAGAAAGCAGTTCAGGTAGATATGAAACTATTGATTGGCACTCGACCAATCGGGTGCAAGGAAAAATCATGAGGCTGATAGTAGAGTGGTTTGTAAATGACAACCCAGGCCCGAGCTGACATAATGGGGGCCTAATGCACATGTTCCCCATTTTGTATTTTTTTTATATTTACGATGTGTCAAGAAATATGTAGACTTCACAATGGTTGAAAACCTTCATTTACAAACATGATCTGCAAATGTGTAGCTTTACATGTGACATTCGTATCCATTGTACGCTATTACTGTGGTGTCATTCGTGATTGCAATTCACAAGAGTTTGGCATTTAATTATTCTAATACATTCTCTAGTATAGCTTTATAGGCCTCGCCCGAGGGCCGTACCAGGCGTTATGGCCCTGAGGACCGAGTTAAAGGTCCGAACGGAGCCTTGTGGAATATTTAAGTTTAAGAATACATGAAAAATAGCATGAGAAAATATGAGTCATGCTTATATATAGTAAGCTATTCTTTTCACTAAGACACTATTAAATCAAAAAGGACGATATTTGTAGGAAAATGTAGTTTTCACTTTGGCCAATAGCAGGGCGGGGGGCGCGATCACTGTTAATGCACAACCTTCCGAGCTGAAGAAAGCGAAGGGCAAATTTGCGGGCTGTAATGAAACTGTGAGCTATACCGGTTCTTATAGCCCGCAAATTGACCAATGGGAAAGGTCATTCCCCCGTCCAGGGTTCTAATTCTGATTAGTATGCAACATATTTTTTTCAAGCAAGGAAATAAGTATTGAAAGCGGGAGGTTGAATTACGTTGCATCAGTTGGTAGATTGTAATACAAAAATATAACCATTTAGCTTTTCAGTAGAGAGTTTAACTGAAGATGGTTTCCATTGCCACCCTGCAGGCTTTACAAGGATGTAACATGTAAAAGCACTGGGTTTATAAATCTTCCCTTTGCAGTGTGCAGCTAACAATGGAACACCCAGAATGTTTGTTTTCTCCTTCCTCCCACTCGCTGCCGACTACACAAAGGAGATTGATTTATGCTGTTTCACAACTGCTGCCTGGATTGTGCAGCTCACAATGTGCACCAATGAACAGCTTTGCAATGGAGGCTGATGACATGCTGTGTTTGGATCAGTTCAAGTGACCACCATGCACAGACAACACTGTCTAACTGACCAGCTTGATTTTCTAGTCTTCACATTGAGGGTAATCCACGTCTCACTGGATTTATGCAACATATTTAATGGAAATGACGCTATCCCTGTAAAATATTGTTTTTGAAACCACCACTGTTTCTGCAACAAATAGATCTGCATGTAGTATGTATGCACCTGCTGTGTAGAGCCTAGTAGTTTCAGAAGAGCAGTTACATTGGCTTAGAAATTACGAGCTAATAATATTGGGCTCAAAGATAGGTCATCAAGAAGTATGACTGTTAATGAGAACACGCGGGAAGGAATTCACTGTCGGCTTTCCTCTTCCACATAAAATCTCACATTAAATATTTTCACCAGTCTGTTTCGTCCTCTCACAATTACATATTAGACTCTTCTGCCAAATAATTCTAAGGATATCTTCATTTTGTATATGCAATCCTTACATCAAGCTCATCGTGGGTTAGATACAAAAAACACTTTATTTAAATAAAATAAAAAAAACTCATGGTCATTCCTGAATCATGGACTATTGAACATCCAGGTCCCTTTTGTGCTCGCAAAGTCTTCTGAGCTCTTATGTCTACGAGACCCCAAATTTCCGTTGTACCCGAAAAGCATGCGTCATGCACATGTACAAAAGCTACATGCTGTATTTGCAATCACCAAACTCTGTTTTGGACGTCAATGGGTGCAGTGTCAACAATACCGGACTTCATTTGGACAAATAAAGTACAGTACAACAAATGTATTTCCACTGTGTTGTGTGAGGGGTCAGTTATGTGAGGTGCACAACTTTTTGTAGTTTTCTTAGTATTTGAAAACACATTTTAAACAAAAATTGCAAAGAAAACCTAACTAAGCCTACTCTACCAGGGATTTCCCTACCTACTCTAGGACCTAAAGGAAAATCTTCTCTCATACACAAAACTGGCCCTCACACTAAACAACAAAACAGTTAAACAAAGCATAAACAACATAAATGAATGATTACCAAACACTCAGTGTCTTGGATGACTTCTGCTTGTCCTGGGTAGATCTAATTCCCCAGGAATGTCCAAAGTCAGTTTCTCCCAAAGAAATTGAACTCTTAAAAATGTTCTTTAAAAGTTCTGAAGAAACAAAAGTTCACTCAAACAAAAATCCACCGGTAACAGTTCCTTCTTTGGTCGTTGCAAAGTTCCCTTTCCAAGTTCCACAAAGAAAATAGCACCAATGGTCATCCTGGATAACCTCCTTCCAGGATAGAGATGATACTGTTCAAAACAAAAGTACCACTTCTGCTTCAACAATACCTCTTCATTTGTAACCTCTGCAGCGTCTTTAATATGACTTGTGAGGATGCTTCCTTTGAGGGGGTTGCTTTCTTCTTGGCAACTCCCATCTACACATGATACTGTGAAAGCAGGCTCCATTGCTTCACAGTCTGCTACTGTTTCAACTACATTCCATATAACCTGTCTGTAAAAATTATACACAACCATGGCCCCCTTAATCAGATTGTCATCGACGGCCCACCACAGAAGGTATCGAGGGCGTTACCTGAACAGGGTCCGACAGCCTGCCGGAGGACTGAGACCACTGGAGCCTGAGTGCCCACTGCAAAGATCTCATCCGCAGACGAGCCTCTGGCACCAGAAGAATGCATGATGACATGTGGCCGAGCAGTCTCAAGAATTCGGACACTGCGAGATTCTGGGCAAGCTGAAACTTGTGCACCATCTGCTGAATGTGAGCTGAGGGCCGTCAGGCTAGCCCTGAAGGCTTTTCTGCCGACTGTGCGCAGAAAGAGTGTCCTGATTCTAACGGACAACACGGTGGCCATGCACTACCTCAACAAAAAGGGGGGGGCAGGGTCACTTCCGCTGTGCAGGGAGGCGATGCAGCTCGAATTCTGGGCCATCCAGCAGGAAGTTTCGATCTCGGCTGTTTATCTGGCCGGAGACGACAACGAGACGGCGGACGCTCTGAGCATGCAGAGCTCGATCTCTCACGAGTGGGAGCTGGCTCAGGAGATTCTCCTGGAGATCTTCGCCCTTTGGGGGACCCCTCAAGTGGATCTCTTTGCCTCCAGTGTCAACCGGAAGTGCGAAAGGTTTTGCTCGCAGGAATTTCCTCCAAAAGGAGCCTCGGAGACGCGTTCATGGTGGAGTGGTCATTCCCACTACTCTACGCGTTTCCTCCAGTCACCGTCATCCCGCAAGTGCTGCGGAGGTTACGGAGGTTCGGTTTCTGGATGATCCTCATTGCTCCGGCGTGGGCCCGGAGGACGTGGTACCCGGACCTTCTAGACTTGTCCATCTGCCCTCCCCGTCGTCTTCCCTACCGAGACGATCTGCTCTCACGGGAGGGGGGTCAAGTTCTACATCCAGAGGTCAGATCCCTCAATCTTCACGCTTGGCTTCTGAAAGGTTGAGGTATAAGGATTGGGACCTCCCTGAAGACGTGATGGAGGTGTTGCTCTCGGCCAGGCGGCCGGCAACAAACTCTCTGTACCGTTGCCGTTGGAGAAAAGTTCTGCGACTGGTGCAGAGTTCAGAATGTGGATCCTTTTGAATGTGACATTCCCATGGTTCTGTCTTTTTTGCTTTCTTTGGCCCACAGGGGCTTGCAAGTGGGGACCATTAAAGGTTACATGGCGGCGCTGTCCATCTTTAAGTGCTCGTCTGAAGAGTGTTCCTATTTTAAGATTCCTTTAATTTCGCAGTTTTTGAAAGGGCTCACTAATGTGTTCCCTCCGTCACCATTTTTGGTGCCAGGTTGGGATTTGAACCTTGTTCTCAAGTTTCTTATGGGTGCTCTGTTTGAGCCTTTACATTCTTGCCCTTTGAGGCTGCTGACTCTGAAAACTGTGTTTTTGGTTGCGGTTACTTCCGCTCGCAGAGTGAGTGAGTTACAGGCACTTTCAGTTAAGCCACCCTTCACTGTGTTTCAGAAGGACAGGGTTGTCCTTAGAGTTTGTCCTTCTTTTCTTCCGAAGGTGGTTTCGGATTTTCATTTGAGCCAGAAGGTTGTTCTTCCGGCGTTCTATCCTCCTCCACATCCTGGTAAGGAAGAGGAGAGGCTCCATAGGCTTGATCCTAGGAGCGCGTTGAGCTTTTATATCTCACGCATGTCCCGGGTCAGAGTGGATGATCAACTTTTCATTGGTTACGCTGGAAAGCGTTTGGGACAAGCTGTGACGAAACAGACTGTCTCGTTGGATTATTTTAGCTATCTCTATCGAGTGTTACCGCTTGGCGGGTAAGGACCCTCCGGCTGGCTTGCGGGCCCATTCTACCAGAGCAGTGGCTGCGTCTACCGCCCTGCACAGGGGTGTTCCTATTCGTCACATCTGTGATGCAGCCACCTGGGCTTCAGTACATACTTTTGTACATCACTATTCCCTCGATTCCATCAGAGGGCAAGATCTGGCCTTTGGCAAGGCAGTCATGCTAAATTTGTATTCTAAATTCTTTCCCATCTCCTTGCTTGGTACTGCTTTGGGAGTCTGTCATAGATATGGAATACGTCGGAGGACCCAATCCCCTCGAAGAACAAGTTATTTTCTTACCTGGTAACGTTCTTTCGATGGGATGGTCCGACGACGTAATCCATATCGCTCCCTCCCTGCCTTCCCCGCTGCAGAATTTCTTTTGCGATTGCAGCTTGCGTTCCGCAAGGCCTCGTGTGTCTGACTGGCAGAAAACTGGTGGCACACGTTCTGGGAAAAAACTATAACTGAGGCTATGGGCGTCGTGCGTCCTACTTATCACATCGGGTGACGTCGGCCGTCGGAGGAGGTCCTCGGGGACGGCGCATCGACGTCATCGACGCAGGACGCAGACGCCAAAGATTTTCCGAAGCAGCACAGCTGTGGACATTACCTGTTATAGATATGGAATACGTCGTCGGACCATCCCATCGAAAGAACGTTACCAGGTAAGAAAGTAACTTGTTCTTCTGAATGTTACAAGAGTCAGGTTTCTCTTTAGAAACAAATGTAGGTATACGCAATCTCTCTTTGATAATGAACTTCCAGTTAAAGACATGCGTTCTCTTTTATCCGTGCCACGTTTGCTTTAACATGGATCACAACACAGTTTCTTACGGGTGACCTCTCTTTGATGTTAACTGTCTTCGGGAAAGTCAGCTTCTACTTCTGAAATGATTACCAGCAACGTCTTCCCTCTTAATAGGAGGCACACGACCACTCATAAATGCTTTAAATGCAACAATGGGAATATGAAGGGTTTTCTTTCGACGTGGACACTTTAATGCTGAATAAGCATGTGATGCAATTCCCTTTGTTGTGGAGACATCCCGCTACTACGAACAACTTTACTCGCTTCTACGTCAATGCAAGTGATAGTTTAGCTGGTAACAGTTCCTGGCAAGGAGTTTCTTGTGATTTGGAGTTCGGAGCTTCAGTCACCGGCTTCAAAGTCACAGTGGTGGTGGGTTGCTTCCACTTCCCGACTTCTTTCTTCTGCCACTACTGCTACGGCACTCTTTGGACCCACACCCCTCTGCAGCAAGGGCGTCTCAGTTCTGGCCCCAACAATGGAGAGTCTTCTTTTCTCCAGCTTCCTTCGGCTTACTTCTGCACAAGGGCCTCGGGTGGATGCACGACTTCATCTCTGCATGCACAGCAATGAGTCGCACCTGGAAAGACCATTAGCCAAACATGGTTTGTGAGCACAGTATAGAGGTACAGTCAGACATCTTCACTTCAAGCTCCGCCCCTATGTTACCTATATGTTGGGAACCAGAGATGACGACATGTGCGGTTCCAGTCAGTGTACCAATACCGCAGAGAACCTTTGAGACAAGATATCCATTGAGGGAACCCTATCTAAATGCACAGAGACCTAGCATTCTTTTGGATGAAGTACCAGAATAAATGTACATTTAAACACAGAAGGGAGCCTGATGACGTCACATGAAGGGAGTTGACGTATCTGAAAGCTGGATGGAGAGAAGAAGCATGACAGTATTCTCTAGAGACTTATGCTCATGCTATATAAACACTGAAGAATATGTATATCAGCTTACACGTGTACAGTTGCTGGAAACGCAAGTAGGGAAAAGTATTCTTAAGGCTGGCTATGTAGTGAATTAGATTGCGGCGATGCGCCAATGTATATACATAAGAATGTATATAACTTGAATGTTCCACAAGGCATTTTAGCAGGCCCTGAAACTTCATGAACAAGAAAACGACTTTCAAATGATTGGCACAGTTGGAAATTACTGATGGCAAAGCGAGTTTGAGACAATGGGGCTGGCCCAGAACCAAGTAGATAAGACCACAGTGAAACTGATGCCGATCAAGAAAGGCTTCAACTCATGTGAGAAAAGAACACTTTCTGGTTGAAACAACATGAAAAAACACTAGAGGTTTCTACAGTTCATCATTTAATAGGATTAAATGCTGCAAAAGGCTCAAAAAGAGTGGTCTTCAAGTCACATGGGTGAAATCAAAATAGATTGGGGTCTGGCTGTGCCGAAACTAAAGGACTGAGTGAAGCTGTACTTCCTTTATTTCCCAGACAAAGTCAACAGTTACAAGGCCAAGTCCAAAAGAGAATTGTCTGACAGGCTGAAGGAGTGTTGAAAGGTAGTGGGTTAATTGGAGGGGAGGCATGATCACACTGAGCTTCCATGCTCCTGGGATGGTAGCCTGTGTGCTGCTAACGTGGGCAATATTCCAGAGGGGTACAAGGGTGCCAAACCAATTATAGTGGGACAAATAATGTAGAACCAATGGATCGTCGTGTATTTAGTGCCGATAATGGTGACCAGTTTTTAGAGGTGGGTGTTACGAAGTTCGTTGGTCGTGTAGAGTATGAACAACCCCTCTGTCCCCAAGAAACACCCTGACAACACCAGAAATACTGTCAGCGTGATTATTAAGGCCACAGGTGGAAGTCCCCAAGCCAGGACGTGGGACAGCCGGAAGAACCCCTTGAGCGCTGTAAGGCAAGGTACAATGGTTATGTAAGTAGGAAAGCAGGACACAATCTTCCCAAATGCAAATACCAAAACACTGGAATACCTGTGAGGACTTGTGTCTTTCCCAAGGCTGAAAGAGGCGTGAACCTCCAGACTGTGGCTGGACAAGGCTGTAAGGTAGAGCAGGTAACCACTTATTGTAGGACCGAGGTCCTAATGAAACACGTGATCCGTAGAGAACTCCAGGCAGTCCGAGGTCAGAAAACAGATGATTCAATGTTCCAGAGCCAATGAAGGGTTAAGCAAGGACAATCCGTGTAACAAGCGTAAGTCGGCAATAGGCAATCCAAGTTCCAGAGTCAGTGAAGGGTTAAGCAAAAACGATCCGTGGAGCAAGCGTAGGTCAGAATAGAACAGGTCCTTGAACGAAGAGAGAGCGTCACGTGATCCTAGTTGAAACAGCTGTGAAGCAACGCCTTCGGTTTTCGAACTCCTTTTATCCCTGGAAGGGACGCACGTGACAGTATCACGTGAGAAGTGAACCGAAAGCGTTGTAGCGTTGCTAGGCAACTAAGAGTCACGTGATCCATGACGCGCCGGGCAGCGCCGGTCTCCGCGAAGGATGTGAGTTCCTGGAGTGAAGGAGTCTCCACTTGGTTTGCCACAGCCGTGAAGGGCGATAAACGCCAGCTCCGCCAAACATGCCATGCCGTGCCCTGTTGTGTGAAACGTGAGTGGGAAACGAAGTACATGAATCTGAGCATGTGTGCCGGGGAGCGCGGATAGAGGTAGACGCGGAGGGGCGTGTCCTTGACTTAGTAGGAAGCGGTGTGACAGAATCCCCCCTCAAGGGCCCATGACCACGTGGGCTAGCAGGGTTGTCCCTATGAAACCGCGACACCAGAAGCGGAGCCCGGCCATCCCGGGAGGGAACCCAGGAACGATCCTCAGGACCATAGCCCAGCCAGTCCACCAGATATTGAAGGGGACCCCGATGGTAACGGGAACCAAGGATAGCACTAACCTCAAAAACGTCCTGGGAAGACACAGGGACAGGGGCAGGCGGGACAAGGACACGAGTGGGAGCAAGGTACGGTTTGAGGAGAGAGGTATGGAACACCGGGTGGATCCGCCAGGAAAGGGGAACAGAGAGTTTGAGAGCCACGGGATTCAAGACCTTGGTAATCCGGTAAGGGCCCACAAAACGGGGCAACAGTTTGCGACAACCAGGGATCCGCAAATGTCTGGTCGACAGCCACACCCAGTCGCCCACCTGATACTCCGGAGCCTTCGCCCGCTTGCGGTCAGCCTTAGTCTTCATCACCGCTTGGGCTTCACGGAGATGGACCAGTGTCTGGGCATGCACACCGGCCAGATCGTGCACACAGGCATTAGCAGCAGGAGTGGCAGAGGGGAAATCAGGGAGCGGCAGGGTGCGCGGATGTTGTCCATACAGAGCATAAAAGGGGGAGAAACCAGTGGTCGAATGACAGGAGTTGTTATACGCAAATTCAGCGAGGTATAACAGTTTGGACCAGGTGTCTTGGTACTGAAGGGACAGGCACCGCAAGTACTGCTCTAGAACCTGATTCACCCACTCGGTCTGCCCGTCGCTTTCAGGGTGATAAGCTGAAGAGAAGCGAGCATCTATACCCAGGAGTTTGGTGAGAGCGCGCCAGAAACAGGACGTGAACTGCGATCCACGGTCTGAGATGATGACCTGCGGTAAACCAAAGAGACAGAAGATAGTTCTAAAGAACAAGCGAGCCAGGGTTGGGGCAGACGGTATGCCTGTGCAGGGGATAAAGCGGGCCATTTTGGTGTACGAATCGACGATAACCCATATGGTATCGTAGCCTTGTCTGCGGGGCAGGTCGGTGATGAGATCCATAGAGATGGTGTGCCAAGGCCTGGGAGGTACCGGTAACGGTAAGAGTAGCCCTAAAGGCCGTCCCCTGCGTGGTTTGCATTGAGCACATATGGAGCACGTGTTAACATAATGTTCAATGTCTTTCCTCATGGAGGGCCACCAGCACCAACGTTGTAACAAGTCTAAAGTGCGTTGTTGCCCTGGATGTCCATTTATAGCAGCATCATGTGACCAGGCTAGTGCCTGGTTGCGTACATCGCATGTAGGGAGGAACAATTTGCCTTGGATGAATGGTAACCCCTCGTGAAGTGCAACGTCCCATTCGGTGAGTGCATGAGGATTTTGGGAAACCCATTGTCTAATGTCGGTAAGCATGGTGGGAGATGGCGTACACATACAGATAATATGGCCTTTTCCTAGTAGTGTGTAGGGGAACAGAGACAATGACTCCCCGCCAGGAGAACGGGATAAAGCATCAGCCTTGCCATGGATGCGACCTGGTCTGTGTTTGACTACAAAATCAAAGGCGGCAAAGAACAAATGCCAACGCACCTGCCTGCTGTTTGCACATTTCAGGGAGGCCAAGTCTTGTAAGTTTTTGTGGTCTGTATATACCACCGTCTGATACTTTGCCCCCATGAGATGATGTCGCCACGCTTGTAGAGCGTCCTTGATGGCCAATAACTCTTTCTCGGTTACAGTATAGTGTGATTCGGCTGCCGAGAATTTTCGTGAGTGATAGGCTACCGGATGCAAACAACCCGTGGTTGGGCAAAGCTGAGACAGTACCGCACCTAGAGCAAACGAGGAGGCATCTGCCTCCAGAATGTAGGGGAGGTCGGGATCGGGGTGTTGCAAAACAGGGGCAGAAACGAACCTGGCCTTGAGTGCCTCGAAAGCCTTCTGATGTGTAGGGGTCCAAGAGAACGGGACAAGAGGGCTGGTCAAAGCGGTCAGAGGAGAAACGATAGAAGAGAAGCCGGGGATGAATCGCCGGTAAAAATTAGCAAAGCCGAGAAAGGACTGGAGTTGTTTGATGATAACGGGAGTTGGCCATTCAGTGACAGCACGAACCTTAGACAGGTTCATGGACAAGCCCCCAGGGGAGATGTGAAAACCCAGAAACTCCACTTCCTTTGAATGGAATAAACATTTTTCAGGTTTGGCGAACAAGGCGTTTGCCTTGAGGCGAGAGAGTACCACTCTAACATGACCGACGTGTTCCTCCAGGGAGGATGAGTAGATCAAAATATCATCCAGATATACCACCACGAACGTATCCAGGATGTTCGAGAATACGTCGTTGATGAATCGTTGGAACGTCGCAGGAGCATTACAAAGCCCAAAGGGCATTACTGTATATTCGAATAAACCCTGTCGGGAGCAGAACGCCGTCTTCCACTCATCCCCAAGCCGCATACGAATCAGGTTGTACGCTCCTCTTAGGTCCAGCTTGGTGAAGACAGAAGCCTTAGTCAACCTGTCCAGCAGCGTGGATATGAGCGGAAGCGGGTACCTTTTTTTTACGGTGATGGAATTAAACCATCTATAGTCCACACATGGATGAAGATCGCCCTCCTTCTTTGGCACAAAGAAGATCGGACTGGCAGCTGGAGAACAAGAAGGCCGTATGTGACCCAACTTCAAAGCCCGATGTATGTATTCCTTAAGAGCTTGCTCCTCTGACTGTGACAACGAATAGACCCTACCCCTGGGAATGGGAGCCTCCGGGACCAGGTCAATCGGACAATCGTATGGTCTATGTGGGGGTAGACCCTCAGCAGTGGCTTTATCAAAAACCATATGGAAATCGTGGTAGGCAACGGGTATGTTAGCTGTAACGGCTCCCACGGCGTGCGAAAGCACATGGTCTGGAACAATGTCATCGATATGGGTGGCAGCCATGGCACCAAGGATCGTGGCAGGAGTGGACAGCGGGTCCGCTTCGATGAGACAAAACTGTTGACACACCTCGGATTCGAACGTGACTTGTCCGTTTCCCCGATTGATCAACGGGTTATGTTGCCGTAACCAGGGTATTCCCAATATGATGCCGAACTGTGGTGTATTGATAAGATCAAACGACATGGTTTCCCTATGGATGTTTTGTATCACCACTTCCATCGGAGCAGTCTGGAACCTGATTGGGCCGGAAGACAGGGAAGTGCCGTCCACGGCGTGCACAGGTTCCGGGTGTTCTTTCCTGACCAGGGGCAGATTGAGACGATGGGCCAAGGGAATATCGATGAAACAACCAGTGGCCCCAGAATCAACTACAATATGAACTATGTGTGCGATCTCCCTAGTGGGCTTCAGTAGGGCATGAACTACCACTGGTCTGACAGGCCCGAAGGTGGGTTCAGAGGGGGTCATAGACGGGCTCGCCGGTGCCCCCTGTATCATGGGCGAGCCTTCTGAAAACCCGAGGTTTTGTTCTTGGGGGGTCGGGGGCATTCCCTTACAAAGTGTCCGTTTAACCCGCAATAAAAACAGGCATTATCGTTTCTCTGACGTTCTCGTTCGGATGGTGTTATCGGACTACGGATACCGCCTACTTGCATGGGTTCAGCAGGGGTGGTAGAAACGGAATGTCCAGATTGACTAGTGAACGTTGTTTCGGCCCTTCTCTCGGATCTCCTTGCGTCAACTTGTAAAGCAAGATCCACCAGATCCGAAAATACCGAGGGAAGGGCAGCAACCACTGAGAGTGCATCCTTCATGGCGTTGCATAGGCCACAATAGAATACGATTGCCTTTTTCTCCTCTGGCCAGGATGTTTCAGCAGCGAGTTGGTTATACCTAGTAATGTATTCTATCAATGATTGTTTACCTTGTGTTAGATCCAGGAGTTCGAGATCCCTTGATTGGGCCTTATAGCGTGTATCGAAGACTTTGGCCATTTCTGATACAAGAAGATCAAAATCATATAGAGCGGGATGATCGTTCTCCAGCATTAGGTTCGCCCAGGTGGCCGCCACCCCAGACAAATGGGACAGAAGAAACGCAGCCTTTGTAACAGAATCGGGAAACGCTAAGGGCCTGCACAAGAAATGTAATTTGCATTGATTAACGAAGGTACGATACTTCCGAGGGTCCCCCTGGTAGCGTTCTGGCGCAGCAAGAGGGACAGGTGTAGGAAGCAATACAGGAGTGGGTGCAGGGGCCGTGACAGGTGCTGGTTGGGCTGGGGGAACTGTGTCCCCGAAATCGGCATCCGTGGATAATGGGAAACGTGTGCTTTGTAGGGCGTCCAGACGGTGATGTATGGCTGTCGTGGCGGTAGCCATGTCGGTCCTGAGGGCCGCCACTGCCTGCAACAAAGCGGTCACTGGATCCCCGGCGGAGGGATTCATACTCTGGACGACCAAAAAGGCTTCACAGTCTGTTACGAAGTTTGTTGGTCGTGTAGAGTATGAACAACCCCTCTGTCCCCAAGAAACACCCTGACAACACCAGAAATACTGTCAGCGTGATTATTAAGGCCACAGGTGGAAGTCCCCAAGCCAGGACGCGGGACAGCCGGCAGAACCCCTTGAGCGCTGTAAGGCAAGGTACAATGGTTATGTAAGTAGGAAAGCAGGACACAATCTTCCCAAATGCAAATACCAAAACACTGGAATACCTGTGAGGACTTGTGTCTTTCCCAAGGCTGAAAGAGGCGTGAACCTCCAGACTGTGGCTGGACAAGGCTGTAAGGTAGAGCAGGTAACCACCTATTGTAGGACCGAGGTCCCAATGAAACATGTGATCCGTAGAGAACTCCAGGCAGTCCGAGGTCAGAAAACAGATGATTCAATGTTCCAGAGCCAATGAAGGGTTAAGCAAGGACAATCCGTGTAACAAGCGTAAGTCGGCAATAGGCAATCCAAGTTCCAGAGTCAGTGAAGGGTTAAGCAAAAATGATCCGTGGAGCAAGCGTAAGTCGGCAATAGGCAATCCAAAGTTCCAGAGTCAGTGAAGGGTTAAGCAAAGACGATCCGTGGAGCAAGCGTAGGTCAGAATAGAACAGGTCCTTGAACGAAGAGAGAGCGTCACGTGATCCTAGTTGAAACAGCTGTGAAGCAACGCCTTCGGTTTTCGAACTCCTTTTATCCCTGGAAGGGACGCACGTGACAGTATCACGTGAGAAGTGAACCGAAAGCGTTGTAGCGTTGCTAGGCAACTAAGAGTCACGTGATCCGTGACGCGCCGGGCAGCGCCGGTCTCCGCGAAGGATGTGAGTTCCTGGAGTGAAGGAGTCTCCACTTGGTTTGCCACAGCCGTGAAGGGCGATAAACGCCAACTCCGCCAAACATGCCATGCCGTGCCCTGTTGTGTGAAACGTGAGTGGGAAACGAAGTACATGAATCTGAGTGTGTGTGCCGGGGAGCGCGGATAGAGGTAGACGCGGAGGGGCGTGTCCTTGACTTAGTAGGAAGCGGTGTGACAGTGGGTTCTGATGCCCACCTGACTTGGGTACCTAATCATAACTAGTGGCTATATAGAACGTAAACCTAGATGTTTACTGAAAGCAAATCACAGGTACTCATAGATTTTGTAGTTTGCCACGTAGTATGAAGTCAGCAGTGACACATTTTTGTTATTAAGACTTGTTTATTATGAGATGCTTGTGCGGTGTTGGATGATGCCCGTTGTACTCCCTGTTTTAGACAATTGATATTAAAACAGAAACATACTTTACCAAACTTCCTGGGTCATTTTGATTGATATTTGAGTAACTTCTGCATCCCCATCCGCCTCCGAATATTGCTACCTCGTCCTAAAGTGCTCTTAGTAAGAGTTCACTTGGTAGAAGAGAGAGGCTGGTTAAAGGCCCATTAATCTAAGTAAGCTTTGGGGCCCCGGTAATATCGGACGCTCTCTGCCATTAAGCCGAAAGAACGTGAAGCTCCCTGTAGATAGCGGTTAGATTAAAGTACAAACCCTTGCAAGGTTAGGTAGGACGGGTCCCTCGCTTTTCTCGCGGAAACCCCTCCCGCTTTCTACAGGAATCTCAACGGATGGAAGGCTGAAGTAGCTGATTGAGGAGGAGACGATCCTGAGATTCGGAAATCGAAAAGCGAATGGTGAGTAGATTGGGAAACGTGGCAAACTGTATGAATGGGGAAAACTAACAAGGGCAAAGGATAACGGGGGGGTTGGTTGAATATTGTGAATATTGATAAGAGGTATTGAATAGAGATATATGGATGAAGAGCATTCCATAGGGTAGCCCAGAAGCCTGCATTCAGGAATATCAGCAGAAGATATCTTAAAATCTAAAGTGGATACATAGGAGACAAACAGACAGGTCTGTTATAGAAGATATCTTACACCCCCCGCCCCCATAAGGTCTAAAAATTAGGGGTGATACGAAAGCCGCGTAGAGTGTTGGCTAAAAATATATGTGGGCTGGCCAAGTGTGTTTATATGTTGTGTATGTTATGTGTATGTAAGCCAAAGGAAAAGTGAAATGTCGAAGAGCGACAAGAGAATATTTTGTGTTTAAAAAAGGAGAAGTGTTTATTCTTGTTATTTAGAGTATTGATTGAGTAGAGAAGATAAAGTGAAACGCGGTATGGAGGTTTTGAGCTGGGGTGATTGGTGCACACTCGTATTGAAGTACTTTACACAAACAAGTGATTGTTTGTGTAAAGTGCTGGTTTTGTGAAGTACAGTAAGTATCGACAGGTGAGTAAGCCTTGTCATAATGGAGGATATTACTCCTGACATATGTGCCAGCAGCTGCCCAAACACGCACCCAAACTCAAATATAGTGCAGAATGGGTTAAGGGACCGGCGAATAAGATGTTCATGCCAAGTCCACAAGGGGATCGCTGTCAAAAGTAGTTTTGCAGCATATGACTACATATTTGCATGCAGCGTACATAGGTAAAAATTGGAGAAAAGGCTAGCTATCTTAGAGTTTTGGAAGATGTACCAGGAGGAACGGGAAGACCCACGTCCTGAAGACTGGATATTAAGCCAGCTCACAGAGGGAGGTAATGAGCCTTCTGCTCCCCCCACCCACTGTGCCTGAAGTAAATGACAGTAATTCAAAAGATGACGGAGTGTATCCACTCAGAGAGCTTAAAGCAGCCGCAGGGTATAGTAACCCAACATATGAACTTCCTGCTTATAGCAGTGATGAGGGTCCTAAGAAAACTCTGTAGAAAGACGTGGTCTCTGTAGTCCCACGGGACAAAGAGAGAAGTGAACGACCAGGTATGACCCTGGACATAGAAAGGGAAATTAAGAGATGGAAAGGAGAGAAAGACAAAACTGATGAGATAGCACTCATACAAAATGAATGGATGGGAGCTCAGCTATTGCTCAAACTCGACGGAGCAAGCATTGGGGAGGTACGGCAAAGGGAAGATTAGGACAAACAAGATAAAAAGGACAGGGACAGAGTGAAAACGATTGAAAGAGGATGAGCTTAAACGAAAGGACAGAAAAAGACGAGAACAGCTGTATCAAGAAGAACAGCCGAGGAAGGAAGAAAGGGTAGAAAAACAAAGGAAATATGATAATAGGCAGCGAGCAATCAAAGAACGGGATAGAATAGACAAAAAGAGAGAAGAAAAAGAGGAAGAGAAATTGAGAGAAAAGAAAATGCAAAGGCGAAAGAATTATGCAATACGTAGGGCCAATGAGGGAGAGAGGTGAAGAGAGAGGAAGAAGAAAGAATTAGGGATGAAGCAAAGAATCAAAGGGCAATCAATGAGGAAATGGAACAGAAAAGGAGACAGAGAGCACACAACATTGATCGCATTGTGTTAGAGTTAAGGAACCCAAATCCAGTAGTAGCATGGGAGGACATGGAAGAATTTTTCCAACACAAGAGCTGATGGCAGGTCCTTGTAGGGTAAATCTAGGAGGATTTTGAAGAGGAAACTATCAGAGACAGAATTGCGAAGGCATATCATTAAATGAAGATGAAAAGTGAATTAAAAAATAAAGAGAGAGATGATCAATTTGAGATTTCCCAGTCACGAGAAAGGAAGGAAGTCTGTTTTAGTTATGAGCACTGTCTTTGGACAGGCTGACTCTGAATAGGGACGATAAATAGGCAAGTCACACGAGTTGGGGACAGGAGATGTCTGACAAACAAAGGGAAGCCTTCCATGAGGAAGAAGGGATCGGTGCATGTGGGTTTAGAGAGTGTTTATTAACAGATAAAGAGGTTAGATGGTCCGACCTAGACCTACCAAAACCGAGGATGCCGGATCCAGTGGCACGGCCAGGTTGACCTAAAGGATGATCCCAGAGTGTACGGGCGAATCACTGCCATAGGTAGGCAGATTAAGATCATTGCCAGGAAGATGATGATCGGGAACCATTGTCCCTACTATGGATAGGCAAACGATGGAAGCCAATTGCGAGTTTTGGGGTTTCACTGTTTCCTTTACTAGAGAAAGGAGGAGTTAGACCGCAGTATATTCCATGGCCTCAGATGGATAAGGACAACTTAAGATGCAAGTTACCCAGTTTAACGTTGGGTGCCGGAAAATGGATCTACGAGTTAGAAAAAATGACAGGAGGTAACACGTTAGCCAGAGGGGACATTAAAGGTCTCCTTGCAGCCATGCTTGAGCAAAGAGCTGATGGCATTTGGTCCAGAGCAGGTTACGCAGGAGTCACCGCACAGAAAATGGCACACGATGGCTCTTCCTTTAATTGTAGAGCAGCGGTCTGGAAAGCACTTAGAGTGCAGTATTCTGATATGTCAGATATGGGAGCTATAATGGCACGAAAAATGTAGGAAGGGAGGATCTGCTTGCTTATATTCAAAATTTCCAAGAGCAGTGGTCTTTGGAAACACGAGAGCCATGGGGGAAATCTATAATGGCGTTTTATCATATTTTATGTCAGCGGTTGCCAGAACAGGTACAGAGGCAGCACAAGAAATTGGTGGGTATGGAAGCAAAGCCATGGCCAGAAATGTAGCTGACCATTGCACATCATTGCTGATTGTTGCAAGAAAAAAACAAGAAGGAAGATACTAGGAAAGTCGAGGAAGCCAAACTAGTGCAGAAAAAACTGTCTAAATACGCCATTGAAGGGGCGATGTTAACTAGTGGAGATGGGGCAGGATCTCAACAGACTGCAGGTATGCCGCAGGTGAAAAACCAACGGCAGCCAGAACAAGAAGAAAATTGATTTATGCAGGGGGGGAGAGGAGGTTTCCAAGGACGAGGAGCTTTCAAAATAATCAAGAATTTTTCAAGAATAATAAAGGTATGCAGGATGGGCAAATTATGAGATTCCCTCCTATATGTTGGACATGTGGAATGACAGGGCACATAGCGCAAACATGTGGGAGCCAAATGTATGTACAGAATGGGAAATTCTCGAGGTGGGGGAGCAGTTTATCTTCCAGCATATGGCTCACAAATAAGGGATGGGTCTGCCCAAGATCAGACAGTACATCAGGCTCAAGCACCGCGAAAATAGCAGGCTTTGCAGTCACAGGGAGCACCATTGAGCCCGCCACAAGGACAATTGCAGCTTGCACCCATGCAGATACATCAAAGTGCAAACACAGGACAATTGTTGACTCCTAGAATAGGGGTGTCACTGTCGAGATTGGGAAACCTTTTACAGGCATAAGGACAAGTATGTACCCACAATAGGACAGTTAACTGGGGGACGCAATGTGTTCAGTACTGTCAGTCTAGAAAACATGTGCGCAGGCATAAGTCAAAGGCAGAGAAAGCTGAGGAGGAGGTGTGGAGTAATAGCTTGAGAAAGACAAGACGGCGCAATGAATTAAACATAGAAGAAATATATCCACAAAGAGAGCTACACTCATCGCACAAATTAATAAACAGAATCTTAACTGAAACAAAACAGGGCCCGAGGAGTGAAACTAAAAAGACTACGTCAGTAGCTGCCGCTCAACCCCCTCCCATTGCTCAGCCCCTCCCAATCCCAGCACAACCACAGGCTACATCAGATACTGCACTGCCCACTAGCCAGCCAGCCCTGAGTGTTTTCGCAATTACCACAGCCCCAGCAGACGTATCCCACTCTCACTCCCGATCAGGAGGGCGCCACTGTTCCGACCGCCCCTCCCATGAGTGGAATTGAGCAGAATGAATGTACAAGAGTAACTCGCAGCGCGATCAGTAAGGAGAGAAAACGTGAGCTGCAAGAACAGCCGGAAATGTATATAGACGATAATGATGGGGTATCCACGCTAGCTTCCCTATATGACTTCAGAAGGAACAACGAAAGACAGGTATTGTTGGAATGCATGGGGGAATATTTGTCGGGACAATGGAAAAAGTTAATTGGGAAGTTACCACCGCAACGATTGTTGGATTTGAATGCATTAGACCGTTGTAGAGGGCGAGATGAAGAAATAGAAGAGCATGTGAAGCAATTGTTTGAAATAAAGAATGAATTGGATGAAGAGTATTCTGAAGTACTCGCCACACCGGGAAATAGGAGAAAAAATATTGAGAGAGGCAGGAAGAAAGAAAGCGTCAGGTGTGTATATGCAGAAATCTTTGCCGCCGCCGGGACAGATAGGTGATAGACAACGATTGCAGGTGTGTGTGTGCGGGAAACGATGAGATGGATGTCAAGCCCTAGGACTTCGGTAGGGGAGATAAATGAGATATGTAATGAGTACCCTTTGCAAATAAGAATAGAAGCTCTGCGGACGATAGTAGGAGTGTTACTCCAGCAGGTAGCAGGAAACAACAGGGGAAGGGGAAATGCACAGAGTAGGGGAAATTCGAATATGCATGGAGGGCCTTTGGGATTAAACCAATGTGCATACTGCACAGAGGAAGGACACTGGTGGGCACAATGTCCGCATTTGAAAAATAGAGGCGGATATAGTCAGAGAAGGCCTCACAGAGGGCACATGGGAACAAATGGTCACAACAGAAATCATATGCAGCAGCACCAAAATAATTATGGAAATGGTGCACAAAATCAAGGCCAGGCTCCGAGTCAAACTACTCAATGTCAAAATCAGCAGGGTGTACAAACGGGAAGTAGAGGGAGAGGGGGGAACATTTTTGATAATCAGACAGGTGCATACTATAATAACAATGGAGACTACACATCGGATGATGTTGTTACCCCAACAGGACAGCCCAGGACAGGGGTCGGAACCAGTGTCAATTCCCGTGAATCAGAAAGGACCCTACGTAAAGATGAAAATCGGGAATGAAGAGCATAGATTCCTCGTGGACACAGGGGCACAAAAGTGCTCGATAGATCATCACTTGGTTCCAGACATACCTCTGTCAGGGCGACAGAATATTTCAGTAGGGTTTGCAGGTACCCCAGTAATAAACACCGAGTCCAAATCAGTAGCAGTGACAAGAGGGCCTTTTACTGAACATTGTCCATTTCTTTTAACAGAGCATTGTTGGGAAAATCTTTTAGGATTGAATCTATTGAAAAAACTAAGCACAGTTATTCATTGTACACCAGATGGGGTATTTTTGACTATTTCTCCCCAGACTATGCCGACTTCTGAATTTGTGACAGAACCTTTATCAGAGGAATTGAGTAAGGTACCAACTTGCATTTGGGCCGTGAATGACAATGATGTGGGATGCTTGAAAATAGAGCCAGTAAAAATTACATTGAAAGAAGGAATAATGCTACCACGTATTCCGCAGTATAAAATTTCAGCAGAAGGAGAGAAAGGATTGAAAAGCATTGTTTCTGATTTGGTGAAATTGGGAGTGATTGAAGAAATTACAGGTAGTGTATGTAACAGTCCCATTCTTCCCGTGTACAAGAAAGGGGGTAATGAGGTACCGTACCGTTTCATAATTGATCTCTGTGCACTGAACAAAGTGGTAGACCCCCAATTCCCGTTAGTGCCAGATGTCACTAAGATTTTGACAATGATCCCTGCGTCAGCAGAATACTTTAGTGTTATCGATTTAAACACTTTCTTCAGCATTCCAGTACACAAAGAAAACAGGTATTTATTCGCTTTCACTCTAGGAGGACGATCATTCACATTTACACGCATTCCACAAGGCTATACTGAAAGTCCGAGTATATACAGTAGAGCATTGAAAGAACAGCTAGACATGTTAGAATTACCAGCAGACTGTTTGTTGCTACAATACATTGACGATTTACTAATCGCTGCTGACACAGAGGAGATATATAAAGAAGGTACTGTTCTATTATTGCCTCATCTAGCTACGCATGGCCATGAAGCGAGCTTTGAGTTCTGCTCCAGTTTTGGGCACACTGAATTATGAAAAGATTTTTAGGCTATTTGTGCATGAGAACGAAGGATGCGCGTTGTCTGTCTTCACACAGGAACAAGGTGGAAGAAATAGGCCGTGCGGCTATTTTTCTTCTGCACTGGACCCTGTAGCGCGCGCACTACCACGATGTTTGCGAGCGGTTGCAGAAGCTGCTGCGTCAGTGAAACAAACAGAAGGGATGGTTTTGGGGCACACCTTAATTTTGTTGGTGCCACATGCCATGGACGTTCTACTCAATAGAACACAGGTGCAACACCTCACCTCTGCTAGATTGACTAGATATGAAATTGTATTGTTCGCGCCCCACCTCCAAATTATGAGGTGTAGCGCTTTGAATCCAGCAGAATTAAGGCCAATGCCCGGGGAAAACAGTGGTGGGACTAAATTGCCTCCCCATGATTGCCTAATGGTTACTGAGGAATCAACAAAAGAGAGAATTGATCTGAGTGACACACCACTAAAAGAACCAGAAGGGGAATTGTTTTGTGACGGCTCCTGTTTTAAACTACCTGACGACACATCAACTGCCGCAGAGATAATTGCCTTAACAAGAGCTTGTGAAATTTCAGAGAACTTGAGCGTAAATATCTATACTGATAGCCAGTACACCTTCGGCGTAGTCCCTAACTTTGGCCGATTATGGGCAGAGAGAGATTTCTTAACATCCCATGGGGCTAGAATTCAACATGGCCCTCTGATTGTGAGATTACTGTCTGCACTTACATGTCCAAAGCACCAGGCACTAGTGAAATGCGAGGTGCATAAAAAGGTGACATGTAAAGTGGGAGAAGGAAACGCATTTGCAGACAAGATTGCGAAACAGACAGCCACTGATTTGAGTACAAAAATGTATAATCTGGAGACGTGCCCTGCATGATAGAAAATGGAATTGTGACTGTTAAAAAAATGCAGGTGGAAGCTACCGCCGACAAAATACAGGGATGGGCCAAGGGCTCTGCAGAACTGGATTTGGAGGGTTGTTGGGTGGACAAGAAAAGTGGGAATTGGATACTGCCAAATGCGTAGGTAAATGCAATGGTTACAATGGCTCACAGTCCCACACACATCTGTGAGAAGAAAATAGTCCAACATTTAGCCATAGTCTGGGAAAATCCACTTATAAAAAAGAATGCCGAAAGGCTGGTACAAAACTGCATTACATGCCTACAGCACAATGTGGGAAAGGGAACAGTGGCCCTCATTACGACCCTGGCGGAAATCGAAAAACGATGGCGGAAATGCAATACCGCCATCGAATAGCGCTCGGTGCGACTATGACCCGTCACCGCAAAGTACGAAGCCATTAGCGACACCGTAGTGAACGCCAACGCTAACTGCACCAAGCACGCGCGCGCGCGCCATGCCAAACCGCAAACACCACCATGGCGCAAGGGTACGCCAATTCCGACCCTAGCGGACATGTACCTAACGCCATCAGGCATGGCGTAATGTACCATTCCGCCATGGCGAGAAGTACGGCATCGCGAATCAACCGTAAACGGCCCCACTGAGTGCCTGTACACCGCTCCCTGCCCACAAAGTACAACTCCCCGTAGGTGCAATGAAGTCACAATGCAACCATTGAAATGTACAAGTCACCCATGCATGGCAACGAACAAAAGAAACACAAGAGGGGCCAATGGGAGCTGCAGGGCACAGATGGCACGAATACAGAAGCCATCCCAATGGACATGACCACAGTCCCCCACCAAGAAACGCATGCAAACACAGGCACCTGAGACCAGCAATATTCCGAAATTCACATCATTCCACCAGTCCACCTGGCTGACCGGCATCTGTTACACAAAACCCAATCCCCCGCCCCTGAGCATGACAACATTCAAACAGTCATATTGGCAGCCCCCATCCCTGACCTCACTGGGCTTCGTAGGCAAACGCGCCCAGCACAGTACCACGCAACTAAACCCCGAAGCTGGAACCCAATGCAGATCTCCTCACAACACATCGCCCCCCAAATCGGCATATGCCACATCACTTGCAAAGAAAAACGCTACACGGGCCAAATCAGAATAGAAATTTTATGCACATCAAAGTCACCAAGCCCATACAGCCATCAGGCCATGAACTCCAAAACACTAATCACCATTGTGGGCTGCATCCGCAAGAAATGACCAGCCACTACCTGTGTGTCGCCCTGTTCCCCCATGGTACACAGAGCCACATTCACGTACGAAAAGGCAACATGGAAGCGCACAGAACCGCAGGGCCGTCCCAATGGGGAGGCACTAGTCCAGCTGAAAGGCCGAAATGTTGCTCCGAGCCACCAGTACTGCGTAAGGGCATGTGGGCCATTGGCGATCGTCCCATAAGATCGTAATGCTGCTCCACTGATTAACACGAAGCAGCAGGTGTCGGGAGTAAACCCCATCTGCAGGAGTGGCATACAGATGGCAGTGGCAAAAGGGGAGGAGATACCTGTCAACCAAAAGAAAAGAAAAAGAACAGAATGGCCATCAGAACTACATTCCAACAACTCACTTCAATGATCACACGAAATCCACAGCCATATGCATGCTAGCCCACTCAAAAGGATCATCAGCACCCCAAAACCACTTGCGACTCATAACCATCTATATCGAGGTGCAAACACCATCACAAACGAGTGTACCTGTGCATGCGTCTGTCAAAACAGATTCCATCAGATGGGAATGTTAACGTGCATGGACACAAGTGTCTGAGTGCGCCTCGAGACAGGGAGGGCTCAACAAGGCCAGATAGACGATGGTCCCACTATGGCAGCCCTGCATCACATAGCGTAGGGGAGGCGGAAAGATCCCAAGAAGCCCTGTACATGGCAAACTCTGTATCAAATCACCTGCCCATGCATCCATTCATCATTCCCCCATCCCGGGATCAAAACGCCTGAATATTTACTCACATGACATTAGAAACATCCATTGAGTCTGTGCGTTATGCAGCCTGCTAAATCCACAGTGCCCCAGCCCGTAATTCCAGTGTTGTGAAGTAACATGTATCTGGGAACGGCCGGCCTCATCGCCCACGTAGCTATTGCGCATCCCAAACTATTCATATCAATCATTGCTCCCTCGCCATGGGCCCTGTCTCAAGGACACTGAACAATAGAACGTTATATTTGCAGTCAGACCTGTGGGCATCTCCTCGCCGCTAGCTGGAAACCGAAAGCGCCGCCCTTCGAATTCCTCATTTGCAACATCACGTCGAAAAGGCATCTGTGGCCGTTTGAAATCACTAATTATTCCATCGAGTGCGGCTGTGTGTGAAAATGGCAACTGCCTTCACCCACATATGTGACGCCCCGCCCATCGTTGCAACTCGGTACAGTGATGCATGAGGGCCCACCGTTACTCGAGTACTACGTTCCACTGACCCTTCACAAGTGTGTTCGCGACTGCACAGATAGTATGTGAAACAATGGGACCACAGCAGAATGAACATATCAACCAATCTTACACGGCCATCGGGTACAAATACATGATTGCAATAGCAAGATACCATTCCCCGAATTGCAGCGTTGTGCGCGGGACGTGCTCGGCCAAAGGGGAGAGCAGTTTGCACAGGTGGAATTAATCACCACAGGTGGAGGCCATACAGCCTGAAAACACATAAATTGCACAGCCAGTCTCCTCCCACAACCACACCGAAATGCTACCGGCAGGACTCGCGATGTTGGCCCTGGGGGACCTGATAGCACTGCAAGTGCTCCGACTCCAAGAAGAAGACGAACACCATCTACAACCAGCCGCACGGAGGAGACGCAGGAGGAGGAGGAGGCCAAGGCAGGGCCAGCAAGGGCCGCCAGCACAGCCACTACCACCACACAGGCAGCCCGCAATCCCACGCCTCCGAGCACATCCATTCAACCTCACTGATGAGCAGATCCACACCCTCTACCGTTTGGACCGGGACACCATAGCCGCCATTGTGGACATGACACAGGCTGACCTTGTCAGCATGATAGATAGCCCAACCGCCATCCCACCCCTACTGAAGGTGGTGTCTGTACTCCACTTCCTGGCCACAGGCACCTACCAGCACACAGTCGGACAGTTGCATGGCATTTCTCAGCCACTGTTCTCACGGACACTATTGCAAGTGCTCGATGCCCTCCTGCAGCACGCAGACGACTACATCTCTCTACCACGCTCGGAGCAGGAAATTACCAACACAAAAGTGGGATTCCATGCACTTGCCGGCATACCGGGTTGCATTGGTGCCATCGACTGCACCCATGTTGAATTGGTCGTCCCACATGCCATGGAGGCCCAGTACCGCAACCGGAAACAATTTCATTCCCTGAATGTACAAATGGTGTGTGACTCCAACAGGATCATTACACATTGTTGTGCCCGATTCCCTGGATCAACCCATGATTCTATGGTCTTGAGGAACTCTACAATACCACGCTACATGGAGCGACACGCAGGGAACAGATCCTGGCTACTCGGTGAGTCTCATTACATGCATGATGATGTGGGGTATGTGAATTGGCAATGACCTGGCAGGAAGGGGGGGGGGGGTGTGCGTACGTAGCAATGGCATTCCACATCATACGTTTCTCGTCCACATACAGGTGATGCTGGATATCCACTGAAGAGATGGCTCCTCACACCAGTCCGGAACCCACGGGACCAGCATGAGGAGGACTACAACCATGCCCACTCACGTACCCGTGTAGTCATAGAACAGGCATTCGGCCTACTGAAGACTCGTTTCCGCTGCCTCAGCAGGTCTGGCGGGGCACTCCTGTACCGCCATGAGAAGGTTGCAAAGATGGTCATGGCATGTGTCATGCTCCACAACATGTGCGTACGTAGAAATGTGCCCATGCCCCCTGACGCAGAACTGCAAGCACCTGATGATGGTCATGATGAGGGTGGGGATGTGGCAGCACCTCATGGAGTCTGCGAGGCACCGGAGGCCCGTGACATTCGTCAGCATCTCATTGATGTATGCTTCTAGCACTCACGCCTGGTGGCTGATACATGGACACGGGACTCGTGGCACTGCGTGTGTCTGGGACATGCACAATATGGACTGTACGCCTATGATGGCCTAGTACACAAAGATCAATGTCCACACTTCTCATTGGTTGATCGTGCACTTTTTATGGCATATGTGATATCATGTTGAACACCCTATCGACCCGCCACCCAAGTGAGCCCAACACACCCCCTCCACCCTCCTACCTCCCCCCCGAACACCAGTGTCCAAAGATGCTCATTGTCAGTGGGCTGTCGCTATTGCAAGCCCCCTCTGTGGGTATCAGGGGCACCCCTGCCTGTGGAGCGCAGGTTCCTTCCAGATCTACGTTGGGGGCTGCCCTGGACGGAACTTGCAACGGATGATGTGTCTGCCTGCTCACGTCCATGCATGTCCCTAAGGGTTTGCGAGAGCTCAGTGAGCACACGGCGCACTGCGGCAAGTTCGGCACATACGTCTTTGGACGTCGCATGCAGTTCCCCCCTCAGGCTCTCGGTGCTTCTCTCCATTTGGACTCTCAGGCTCTCGGTGCTACTCTCCATTTGTGCCCTTAGCGTCTCTGTACCTCTCTCCATTTCTGCCCTAAGTGTCTCAGTTGATGTTTCTATGTCTGCCTTAGTGTCCCCACATTCATCGGCATGGTCCTTGAGGAGTGTGGCCATTTGCTGCTGTTGTACGATTAACTTGTCCAGGGACTGTTGCCTCTGCTGGGCCATGGCCATTTGCGGGGGTGTCACAGAGGGGCTGTTGTCCTCATGTTGCCTTGCCACAGGGCTTGTGGGGGATGGCCAGTCGTCGTCTTGTGGCTGCACCTGCGTGGTATCCTCATGTTGTACGGGATGGGACAGACAGGGGGATTGGGACAGGTCATGGATGGATCTGACTTCGACATCCCCGTTTTCTGTGTCCGAGCATGCTGCCATCAATGGGGTGTCACCTATGGTGCTGCTGCCACCAGAGGCAGTGCCTTCTGTGGCATCCATTGGGGGGACCTGTGGTGGTGGTGTTGTGGCCATGCTGGCTGCTGGGGTGCCTGTTGATGTTCCCTCCTCTGTGCTGCCACCTGATTTGTGCTGCTGCCGTGTCTTGATGCGTGCAGCTGAGGTGGAGGGTCTCTGGCCGTTGGTCTTGGCCCTCTTTGCAGGTGTGCTGGTAGGGGTGTCCTGAAGCTCGTCGTTTGGATCGGACCCTGTGGTGGAGTAAAGGAGGGCGAGGGTTATTGATGGGTCTGTGGGAATTGGAATGGCATTGTATCACATGCTTTGGGGTGGTACCTGAGGGTGATTTGGGTCGGGGCCTTGGAGGTGCTTTCATTTGTGTGTGGAGTGAGGGTGCAGTTGTTTGGCAGCCTGCAGTTAGGGTGTGCCTGCTGCACGTGTAGTGCGTGTTTTAGGGGTTTTTAATTAATTATGTATTTATTGTGGGTTTTAACGTGCGCTATCAGGCCGATGTGTGTGGACGTTCTCCTGGACATGTGTTTCTGTTGCACTATGTGGACACATGGTACTTCGCATGATTGGACATTGTGGATTTAGCATTGTTTTATCTGGCCCACCTACCTGAATCTTCGGATGTCTGCACTCCTTTCTCCATCCCTCCGACTCCCTCTATGCTCTCCATTCCGATGGTGGAGGCACAGATTTCTTCCCAGGGGGTCAACTTGATGGGTGATTCAGGACCTCCCCCGGTGGCTGTGGCAATGTTGCGGTTGGCAGAGAGTATGCTGCGGACGCGTATCCGCAGGTCGTCCCATCGCTTGCGGCATTGCTGTGGGGTGCGGGGTGCGGGGTGCGGTCCCCACCGCACTTACCCGCTGTGCCACAAGAGCCCATATGGTCTTCTTGTTTGCAAGTGCCGTTCTGGTCATTTGCGTGGAGAAGACGACGGCAGCATTCTCCTGGAGGGTCTCTGTTAGCACGGTGAGTTCCTCACGGGAGAAGTGGACCTGCCGCTTGCGGTCGCACGCTTTCTTCGCTACTTTTCCCATTTTTCTTGGTTTCGCTAGGGTGGGTGACGGGTTGGGGTGTGTTTCAGGGTAGTGATTTTAGTGGTTGTGTGGTTTTAGTGTTTTTATAGGTGTACGCCGGGATGTTTCCCGTTCCGGGCCCATGTTTTAACTTCCGTTTCCGTATATTTCCGGTCACCGTACTTTCCGGTAGGCGCACACTGCGGTGACTGCTAAGAGGGGTGGCGGTATTGCACCTAGGGCGCTGTACGGCGGCGGTGTGGCCCGTTTTGGGGTCATTTCCGCCATCGCGGACTTTGCACTTCCGCCGTGGCGTGGTGCTCGTGCCCGATGGGTCGGAATGGGCCGCACTTTGCTCCTTCGTGCAATGGCGGAAACGCTATTTACGCTGTGGCGCTCCGGTCAGTCACTTTCCGCCAGGGTCGTAATGAGGGCCAGTGACTCCAACAGGAGATTTTGGACCTCCCTCTATGCCATTCGAAGTTATTCACTTTGACTTCATAGAAATGGAGAGATGCCAAAACGTGAAGTATGTTTTGGTGATCATATATGCATTCAGCAAATCGGTGGAAGCATATCCGTTGAAAAACTGCACAGCCATGAACACGGCGAAAGTAATGCTAAAAGAGTATTTCTCTCGCTTTGGTCTGCCTCGTGTCATATGGTCGGACAATAGTCCGTACTTTGTAGGTGCAGTGATACTGCAGATTTGTGCAGGATTACAGATCGAAAAACAATTCCATTGTTCGAGACATCCGAGTTCGGCCGGTCTTATTGAACAGCATAACGGAATCTTGAAGTCCAAAATCAGTAAGATCTGTGCAGGCAGTAAACTAAGTTGGGTAGATGCATTACCAATAGCGTTACTGTGTATGCGAACATCGGTGCAGGCCAGAACTGGGCTCTCCCCCTATGAAATCATAATGGGGAGACCGGCGAATGTGTGGTGCGCACCTCAGCCGAAAAGAATGAGAGAGGTAGAATACCCTGTACTCAGCATTTATTGTAATTTGTTAGTAAAAAAACTGCGTTTGATTCATCAGCAGGTGCAGGAGGCATTACCGGTGAGGCATACTGGCCCAGGACATGCATTGGAGCCAGGAACCTGGGTATTAATCCGAAACTACAAACGGAAAACATCACTGGCACCCAGGTGGCGTGGGCCGTATCAAATACTCCTGACCACGCAGACAGCGATATACATGGATGGACACAAGGCGTGGATTCATGCCACGCACGCCAAAAAAGTCCCATCGCCATTCGACACGTCAACTGATCGGGACAAAGACCAGAAAGAGATAGCAGCGGTTCCAGAAATGAAAAATGCCATTGCCAGTCCTTTGCCACAGAAACTGCCTGATCCTGAAACAAAGCCTGATGAGATTGCCATAAAAACGGAAGAGCAAAGAGTGCCTCAACGTTGTCCAGCAGAGTCTGCATCTCTGCTGGCCGACATCAAGCGCATACCTCTGTGGCGCCCACCATCTTCTGTTGCGCCACAGCCTGCATTGTCGCCTGGGCACCCATCATCATCTGCCATTGTGCCTCAGGCTGACTCCAAGCTCGAGCCCGGAAGTGCACCCGCACTATTTGTTGATCACACGGTACCAGGAGCAAATCGGTACAACCTGCGGAGCAGAAAGGAGTGATCACATTTTCATCTCTTGGTGAATTTCTTGCCTCTGTTTCCTATTTTTGGATGAAGTGGGAACCGGAGGCCTAGAGGAGGGTGGCGTAAGAGTTGTGCAAGTTAGACAGCTCACGAAATAAACTCCTCGGTGCTAAATCCATGTGTCAGGAACCAGAGTGAACAAGCGGGGCACACGTGGTACAAGGGCAGCTGCTCTGAAACTATAAGGCAGTGTGAAAATGCACAAAGGCCTTGCCAAATGAAAAAGCAATCCAGGCAGATAGCAAACTGGCATAAAAAGATTGTAGAGATTGATTGAACTCTGTCAACATCCTCGGAAGCACATGAACAAGAGATATTCACGACGAGCACAGCAGAAGAAGAAGGAAGAGAAGAAATGTCGGAACCAGCAAATGCCCCCTCCTGCACCAATGCTGATAGAGAATTAAACGTAGTACATAGAAAGGCTGAAAAAGGACATGGTAAAAATAATTGTATGCTGGGTCTAACCATAGTAATGTGTATAATGAGTATATTAGTCCCAATGTTGACCATATCAGTATTATGGTACCTAGACTAAACGCACCCTCTTGAAGTACTTTTGCCTATTATGAACATTTCCACAACGGAAAGCCCAGTCCATGTGATTTCCTATACCTTGTCCCCAATGGAAGAGAAACATGGGGAAGGATATGGGAACAACACATTGCTGTTAATAATGAATATGACACAACCAATCCTAAGAAAAAATAATTGTTGGGTTTGTACCCACCTGCCGTAGCATGGTGGTCAGGGAATAGGATGGTATGTACAGCCCCTGCCCTTAACTTCCGCATGTTATGCTTCTCTGAGTGCCCTATATTATGGGAAATAGAACGAAAGTGAAACTGGTCAAAACATGAAAATGAAATGAAAAAACATTACTAAATCAAGCACTCGCCATAGTAACGAATCTGAAACCATTAAAGAATTCATGGCAATTGATATTGATAATAATAACGAGGAGACCAGTGTACATGAGTCCGAATTTGAATCAGATTCCGAATCTAATCCAAATACTTGGTCGGAGGAGGATGCAATGAATGTATGAGACGTTTGGCTTACGGCCAAGAGGAGGGTTTGTCAGTCTAGAAAAACCAAACACCCCTTGAGGGTCCGGAAATGAATGATCATTGGTTGGCCGAAGACCAACCGCCTCATTTACAGTGTTAAGAATATATATTCATTAATTATTACGTAGCTATTAGTTCAACTAGAGTGAGGCCATTTTAAGATGACCAGAATCGCCACTTTGCCTCATGTAAAACTGCTTTGCTGTAGATATTATTTAGCTTCAATGGTCCAAGGCTAAGAAACATGTTGAAACATTACACTGGAGAGCTAGACAGAAATGCCTGATTCCCTCCCTCACATATCCTTGAAGACAGGGAGCAAGGCATTTAATCAGTACACGAATGCCAGCGAGTCTCCTGAAAGAATAGCAATGTACGAAACTAGCATTTAAAGAGTTGAATTATGCTCTTCTTTATGCCCTCCCCTTTCTGAGCCCAGTGAGGCCCCGGAGAGCGGGGTGACCTCTAGAGCGAGAATCAAAACTAAGAGATTGTGAGGTCTGGTATGTGCCAGTCTCCTACGCGCAGCTTGCCCATGAAATACAGAAACGCTGTGTTCTCGCAAATAAAGAATGGTGTCTGTAAAATTGAAGATTGCAAACCATTACTAAATATGGTGATCTAAGGTATCATATTTGTCATACTGGTCAATCATCGCCTCTAATTCAAAGGGAAATGAATTGGGGGCGGCATCAAATGTGTCATACTGTGTCATTGCTGATTGTAAGGTGCCCGGTTTGTATATATGTAACTGATGTGCGTTTCACTCTCTCTTGCATCCCCCGAGGTCTGTTGGACACACGTCGCGGGGCGTGGGACCATTTGGCCAACTGGGACTTCTTTGTATTGCAATAAACCCTAGATTTTGGGAACGGAACCTCGTGTCTGCCGTATCTATTCGAGTGTGGTGACTGTGCCTTGTTTCCACATCCGAGGGTCCCTCAGGGGCCCCTTCAGTACTATCAGTAACACCTAATCCTAATGAGGAACCAAGGGTTGATGTCACGATAGGAGGCAGATCCTTTTCTTTTTTAGTAGACACTCGAGCAACTCACTCATGTATACGAGAGGGAACATTTTTGTTATCAGGTAATGCCATGAATGCTCAAGGTTTCACAGGAGTTACAAGTAGAGTTCCTCTTACTGAAAAATTGCCAGTTTCAATAGAAGAATGCAACATGTCTGTTCCATTATTTTGTTTGAAACCTACGCCAGTTAATACACTAGGTCGGGATTTGATGACGAAGTTGAATATGACCATTTCTTTTACCGATGAAGATATAGTGTGTTTGACACCAGGATTACATTATTCAAATGTGAGTGAGTTTATTATGGCAGTCATAGGGCAAATAGCCTTGCTAGGGAAGCCATTGGAGCCTGAGGTTTTTTATTATGGAGTGCGTATTGTGTTAACATGGCTACCTGGATTAGTAGGCAAGGTAAGGAGAATACCTGATGAGTTTTTATTCAGGCCACAAATACCCATGAATGAGGAAGGGGGGCAGATATTTCCCCTAGAATTACAAGCAGCCATAGTATGAGGAGAATTGGCTATGCTCGAAAGATTCAATGACAAGGGCAGACCATGGAGAACAGTGATTGCTATTGAAGAAGTGTTCAGATTGATTGACGTCACTGGCGAGGATATGTTTAAAGACGATCCGTCAGATGATGAAGTGGTGTTTGAAATGAGCCCAAATCCAAAAACAAAGGTGGGGACCCCTACATGGGCACCTGGGTGAGTTCAATATATACTAAACAGAGAGGATGCCCTATGTGCTGAAAAATTCAATAAATGTGTTTCAGAAAACGCATGCTGGGGACCGCAGAGTGTGTTCTTATTAAAAATAATATTTTATTCTGTTACAATTCATAAAATACATCATTGTTGAACAATTATAAGACAACAATTCATTTCCAATCAACATATATTTTTGTGAACAAGATTTTTTGTGCAAATAACGCATTTTTGTGTAAACATTTCTCCTATGTGTATATCACTAACAAACCATTCTTGTCAAGGAGTTCTCCCCTTCTCACCTGAGTTCGATCTTTGTGGATTTCTTGATCAATGCCTTCTTGCGTACTGCTCAAGTCTTGAACAAGGCTGCATGAGTCTCTTCCGACTCCATCTGTGTTCTGGCCTTCTCTAAATTTTCTTTGGCCTCTTGGTGTACGTTGATGAGGGTTTCAATCCAGGAGTCGACAGTAGGTACTGGTGTAGGATGAGGGAGAACAGAGGGTAGAACTGATGGATGGAAACCTTGGCTACAATAAAAGGGGCTGGTCTTAATTGCTGAATGGTCAGAATTGTTGTAGGCAAATTCAGCCACGGGTATCAGGAGCGACCAGTCATCCTGAACCTTGGTGGCGAAACATCGAAGATACTGTTCCAGGGTCTGATTAGCACTTTCTGTGGCCCCGTTGGTCTGGGGATGATAACCAGATGATAGGGCGCGTTGGATTCCCAAAATGCGACAGAGATGTTTCCAGAATTGAGAGATGTACTGAGGTCCTCGATCAGATATGATCTTGGAAGGGAGTCCATGTAAACGAAATATGTGTTCCAGGAAGATTGCAGCAAGTTTGGACGAGGATGGTAACTTACACAGGGGTGTAAAATGAGCCATATGAGTGAACAAATCTATGGTAACCATGACGGTCGTGTACCATCGGGACGGTGGTAATTCCACAATGAAGTCTGTAGCAATGAATTCCCAGGGCCTTGTTGGCAGCGATGGTTGCATTAGAAGACCCGCCGGTCTCTTGTTATCATGTTTGTTTTGACTGCAGACAGCACAAGCTTTGATGTACTGCTGTACGTCGATCTTCATTCCAGGCCACCAGAACTGTCTTTGTATAAGACGGAGGGTGTTGGTTATGCCACGATGTCCAGAGTGAAGGGTATGACAGAGATGTATCATTCTTTGTTGTAATTTCTGTGTAGGAATGACCAGTTCATTGTCTTTGAATAAGTATCCTTCCTTAAGTCTTAGGTTCCATGGATTCTTCCTTGAAATATCCTTCCAGAGGTCAGAGGATTGGGTTTGTACTCTAATTTCTTCCAGGAGGTTGACTGCTTGAGCTACAAAGATTGTGTTGTGAAACATCTTAGGATATGCCTTGTCTTCAGTAGTTACATAGTCAGGACTTCGAGATAAGGCGTCAGCAATCATGTTTTGTGATCCGGGAACATGAGTGATTTGGAATTGGTATTGGGCAAAGAAGTAGGCCCAACGTGCCTGACGACTGTTCCTGGACTCCAATGATTGTAGAATTTGAAGATTCCAATGGTCGGTGCTGACCTGAACTGGATATCTAGCACCCAGAAGTAGATGTCGCCATTCAGTGAAGGCCTGGCGGATGGCTAACAGGTCCTTTTCCAGGACAGAATAGTGTGTCTCACTGGGAGTCAGGGTTCGTGAGAGGCAAGTTCCTGTTTCAAGACCGCTACTATGGCGTAGTTAGAGGCGTCCGTTTCCACTAGGAATGGGCGATTTATGTCTGGTTGGGCCAGGATGGGGGCTTGCGTGAACTCTGTCTTCTATCATTGGAATGCTTTGTCTTGCGGTGTAGACCAGATAAAGGGAGTGTCTTTCTTCAAGAGAGCAACAATTGGCTGGATGATCTCGGAAAAGGTAGAAATTAACTTCTGGTAGAAGTTGGCAAACCCCAGGAAGGATTGAACTTGTTTCACGGATGTGGGAGCAGGCAATGCCAGTATGGCCTTTACCTTTGAAGAGTCCATACCAATTCCTTCTGGGCTAAGGATGAATCCCAGGTAGTGAACAGAAGTAACATGAAACAAGCATTTTTCGGTTTGGCTAAAAGTTTGTGTTCACAGAGTTGTTGCAGTACTGCCTTTACATGCTCTTCATGCTTTAGAGGATCCTTGGAAAAGATAAATATGTCATCCAGATAGACAATGACAAAAAGGAATAACATGTCAGAAAACACCCTATCCATAAAACGGTGAAAAACCGCGGGGGCATTAGCTAGTCCAAAGGGCATGACTAGATATTCATCGCGACGAAAGGGTGTTCTAAAGGCTGTTTTCCATTTGTCTTCTTCCCGGACACGGATCAAATGATAGGCACCCCAGAGATCCAACTTCGTGAATACTACGGCACCTCTCACAGCTTCCAAGATATCCGAGATCAGGGGCAGTGAGTACTGATCTTTGAGGGTGCATTAATTTAAGCCACGATAGTCGAGGCAAGGTCTGAGTTCCTTGGTGTCCTTCTTGGGAACAAAGAACAATGAAGCACCCGCTGGAGATTTCGAGGGTCTTATGGTGTCGTTTTCAAGGTTGATATCCAGGTATTCTCTGAGGGCCTTTTTCTCAGGTTCGGAAAGAATGAACATTCTGCCAAAAGGAATCACTGCTGAGGGATCTGTATCTATGGCACAGTCTTCAGGTCTGTGAGGGGGTAAGGCCTGGACTATGGCAGTTGAAAATACATCAGCATATCCCTGATAGGCCTCTGGGACTTGTATGATATTAGAAACCATGAGTGGTGTTTTCAGGTCTCTTGGTGGTTCTTTAGGGGGTGTTGAGGAGGGATCCAGGATTAGACAGTGGGACATACAAAACTCTGAGCCTAGGAATAGTGATCCTGCTGTCCAATTGATATACGGATTGTGCTTCTGTAACCAGGGCATACCCAATAGCATAGGGTAATGGGCTGACTTAATGATATTGAATGTAATCCGCTCTTGGTGATGGTTATTGGAAAGTTGGATCTCTTTTGTCTGCAGGATTATGGGTCCTGAAGAGAGGGGTCTTCCGTCGATTGCTTCCACCGGCTGCATGGTGCTTCGTGTCTCGTACGGAATATGACTAACAACCCAGTCTTGATCAATGAAAATTCCCATAGCTCCGCAGTCCACCAAGGCCAGAATGGGATAGGTCTTATTCTTGGAGGGCGACATGAAGGCTTGTAGTTTCACCAAATTGTTTTGTCCAGGGGAGTTCAAGGATGGAATTGATCTTGAGGAAACCTCTCTCTCCCGAAGCTCTGCTCCATCTAGGATCGGGAGCTGGCGTTTTCTGAACGCCGAGGAGGGGCCAGAGGACACTCCCTAACCAGGTGTTTGTCTGAGGCACAATACATGCACAACCCCGTATGAATCCTTCTCATTCTTTCTTGCGGGGATATAGGTCCAGGGAAGGCTTCTATCTGCATGGGTTCTGGTTCCGAGATTGAGCCTGGGTTTGTGTCCGCCTTGGTGGTACTCTCAAAGGACGGCTTTGGAGGATTAGCTTTGGATTTCTTCTTTTCTGCCTTTCTTTCCTGGATACGAAAATGCATTTGCATGGCAAGGTCCATTAGTGCCTGGAATGAGTTTGGGCGAGCCACTCTGGCCAACTCATCCTTAATCTCCTCATTCAGTCCTCTCCTGAAAAGAGTAAAACTCGCCTCTGGGGACCAATCAGCTTCCTTGACTAACTGTTTGAATCGGGTAACATAGGTGAGCATATCCTGGGATCCTTGCTGAAGGTCTAACAGGCGTTCCTGGGCACTATAGACCTGTTCTAGACGGTCAAACATGGTCTTAAGGGCTTGTATGAAGCCATCATAGTCATCTAGAAGAACGTCGCCGGAATTAATGAGGGGCGTGGCCCAGGTTAAGGCGTTTCCTGAAAGGTGTGAAATTATGAAGCCCACTTTAGCCCTAGGAGTTGAAAAGTATTCGGGCTTAAAAGTAAAGTGAACCAAACATGAATCCAGGAATCCTCGAAGGGTTTTTGGTGAGCCATCATATTTGCCCACTATACCGCCCAGCAATACACTTTCTTTTGTGGCAGAATCGCGGGATAGAACTAGCTGTTTCAGAGCAGCGTTTTCCGCCTTTAGATTCTGCACCTCGGTTGATAGCTCTTGCATGCCACGCATCAGGTCCTGGACGGCCGCTTCCATGTCCATATCGAGTTCGGTCAGTTGTCGTCTCAAACTGTCAAGGAATTCCCCCCTTCTCACCTGAGTTCCATCTTTGCTGGATTTCTTGATCGATGCCTTCTTGCATACTGCTTGGGTCTTGAACAAGGCTGCACGAGTCTCTTCCGACTCCAGTGTACGTTCAAGTACCAGGATGCAGGGATCCAGGAATCCAGGAAATAACAGGGTGCACAACTATCACACGAGTCCAGGAATCAAGAAAGGAAGGAAAGGGACTAGAATTGGGTTAGAGTGGAAGAAGTTTGTATAGAGACATTCAAAATAACTTTTACAGTAGTAATCTTCCTACTTTGACAGTCCACCATTATGTATCGGAACACACTCTCTGGTCCTCAGCATGCGTTTTCTGAAACACATTTATTCAGTTTGAAATAAGCATCACATATTGGATTAGAACAGAAAGAAGAGTTCCTGTGGCGAATGGCAATCATGCAGCAAACTCCTGCATATGTTGATGAGGATATGGACAAGGGGCCAATTTCTTTATGGAAAATAGGCCCTTATGATGTAGGATTACTGAAAGAAGTAGGAGCGGTTAAGATTAAAATGAAACCCGAGAGCAATTCTGCCACCTGTAAGGCAGTACCCCATGTCTAGAGAAGCAGATGAGGGGATTTTTAAGACTATATAAACTATGATGGATCAAGGCATTCTAGTGATATCGGAGTCACCGGGCAATACTGCAGTGTATCCTATCAAAAAAGTAAGTTGTGGTGTTTAAGTCAGGATATGTGCCCGATTATCCAGATTGTAGAGGCAGAGTTTCCTCTAGTTCCTAAACCAGCGACAATTGGTTTGTAATTTTTTGTAATATCCCGATCAAAGCACAATATTTCACTGTGATTGAAAATGTGCTTTTCTCAATCCCGTTGCACAAAAAATCTCAAGATCTGACGTCATTTACGTTCCATCAGACTAAATTGAAAAACACGAGGTTGCCCCAAGGGTATTGTGAGTCTCCATCAATCTTTTAACAGAGTCCTGCAGATGGACTTAAGCAATGTAGATTTGCTGAGTGTTGTTCTGCAGTACATGGATGAAATTTCTTTTTGCAGCATGTCTGAAGAAGAGTGTAGACGAGGCTCGATTCAATTAATGATTATTCTTGCAAAGAAAGGATATAAAGTGGACAAAGCAAAATTGCAGTATTGTCAAAAGGAAGTGTTGTTTATAGGCCAGTTAATCTTGCACGAAGGAAAGAAAGTTACACCAGAAAGGGCTGAGGCGATTTTGAAAACAGCAAACTGCACACGATAAAGCAAATGCAGCAATTTTTAGGACTGTGTAATTATGTTAGAGCATGGGTATTTGATTATAGTTCATATGCAAATCCATTGCTGCAAGCCTTGAAAAAAGCACAACAGAGCTTGAAAAAGATTGAATGGACTAAGGACATGTAGGAAGGCTTTCATGAATTGAAAAAAGCAATTTGTACAGCTCCAGTTTTAGGAATTCCCATATGCAGAGGAATTCTTGTTATTTTTGCAACACAAATGGAACAGTTATGACAGCAGTGCTTACGCAGAGAACTAAGTTGGGGTATAAGCCCCTGGCATATTACAGTGGGATTCTAGACCCAGTTATGAGAGGTCACTTCCTGTGCAAGCAATCCTTGGCAGCCGCCGCGTTTGCTATTGAGAAGTCTGCTAGTATAGTGATGGGATGCTCCATGATGATATTTGTTGAGCATACCTTTTTTGCTGTCTTGGAGAAACCTAAGGATACCTTGATGTCTCAAAGAGCCTCTGCTTACGAAGTGGTAATATTGAATCCAATGATTAAAATCGTTGCAAAATGGTGAACTTTGCCATGTTTGTTGCTGACCCATTGGCAGAAGGTGAGTAGGTACATGATTGCTCAAATTATGAAGAGTTCTATATCCCGAGAGTGAAAGAAAATGCTCTCGCTGCGGGAGAATTTGATTTTATTGACGGTTCCTCAAGAATTGATGAAACTGATGGACAAAGATGTACAGGTGCTGCTGTGGCAAAGCATAAAGCTAATGGGGTGTTTGATGGAATGACGAGTGCAAGAGTACCATCTCGTTTCACAGCACAGGCTGCAGAATTGGTGGCGCTTATTGTCGCACTCGAGAATCATGTAGACCAGGAAGTGATGGTGTATAGTGACTATGGTACGTTGACCGTGCACGCAGGTTTGGCATGCTGGAAAAGGAGGGGCTACCTCCGAGCAGACGGAACTTCATTGCAACATACCGCTCTATTGGATAGGGTCATTAAAGCACTACAGCTCCCAGTAGCCATTGCAATAGTTAAGTGCGCAGCACACACTAAGAGAACACATTTTATCTTGTGCAGAAACAATGCCACAGATGAAGAAGCAAAAAGAGTTGCATACTCATTAGACATAATGACCTTTGATACGCCTGATGTGAAAGAAAAGATTTTGGTGATGATGTTTGTGAATGAAAGTTTTAATAATTTGCTTAAGACACAGATTGTGGAAATACAGGGTAGTGCTTCACAGGAAGAAAAAGATTGGTGGATACGGAGGGGGTGTTCTTTATCCCCACCGAAGCATTGTGGTGACAGGACAGCACTGGTAAACTGGTAATGCCTGTAGCCTTATTAAGGGTGGTGTTTGAACAGCTACACTACCCTGCACATGTCACTAGGGAGAGCCTCACAGAAACCATTGCGGAGGATTGGTTTGTGCCAAACCTGTTAGAACACGTTGCATTTTACGTAGTAAACTGCATCGTATGTCAAAGGTTTACTGCTGGGCACATACTGCAAACAGTCAGACAAATGGTCCTTTTCAGTACCTTCACATAGATTATGTGGATATACTGCAAGTCTGTAATGGTTATAGGTACATGTTAGTGAGAGTGTGCCCTTTCTCGAGATGGGTCGAGGCTGGTCCATACACACATCCCGACGCCACTTGCACTGCGAGAGTTTTAGTTTGAGAAGTATTTCCTAGATGGAGAGTATGTGCGGCTCCGAAATCAGATAATGGCCCCCATTTTGTTAATGAAGTGTTCAAGCAAATTAGTTTGCTGCTTGGCATAAAGCATATGTTTTCGTCAGCTTATCATCCACAAGGGAATGGGATTTGTGAGAGGCTCAACAGCCTTTTAAAAGAAAGAATTGCCAAGCTTAAATTAACCCTGAAGAAGGGGCTGCTCCATTGCCTTTCCATTGCATTATATGCATTGAGGAATCAACCTGGCTCAGACCACCACCTCACACCAAACAAACTAGTCACTGGGAGGTGAATGAGAACGCCTCTCACTCATCCATCAAGGATTAGGAGTGATGCCCAGACACCTGCAGAATTGTTAGGAACTGAATTGCAAGAATATTTAACAAGCATGACCACACGTATCTCTGTCATTTCAGACCAAGTCAAGCAGACGGGGTGTCGACCTAAGAAGACAGATGAAGACCATCCAGCAACTTGGGTGCCAGAATTACTTGTACCAAAGGTCTTTCCAGGAGACCAGGTACTGATCCACAATTTCACCAGAAAGTGGCACGAGCCTAGATTTAGTGCCCATTTATTGTGGAATCCACTACACCATCAGCTGTAAAGGTTGTAGGAAGAAGAACGTGGATTCATCAATGTGACATGAAACTCTATACAGCAGAGGCCCCCTCACCTCCACCCCATTCGGAAGCAAGTCAAGAAGAAGCAATTTAGCACCTGCAGACAAGATCGATGACGAGGAAGGACGCAGAGACTATCTAAGGGTAGACAAAGAGAACTTTGTACTGTGGCTTTCCTAGGAAGCACTGTTTGGATTTGCTACCGCAGAGAGTGGAAACATCATTGTTCTTGAGCCACAGAGGTGTTTTGACGTTTGACTTTGGACTGCAAAAGTGAGACCAGAGCAATGCCAGACTTGGATTTCTTGTTTGACAACTGGAAAAGAGATCATTTTGCGGACTCTTTCCAAACAGAGTTTCTTTTCTGAGGATTCTATGGGCCTCACTGATGTGGACGTACGTAGACTACTTCTTTCTGTTTTCATTTTCATACTCGGTGCATACCCTGTTCTTGTTGGTCATTGTAGTGATATTCGTACTTTCCTCCAAGGTCCTATGAATGGTCCAGCGATTAGATGACTTTTGGCAGCAATTCTAAACCAGATTAGACTATTGCCTGAACATTTCTTTGAGCATACGATGGTTCTGCTCGATGAAGATTTTCATAAACTACTTGGATTTATTCTTTATCTTTTGATTCACAAGCATCCTCATCTTTTTGGACGGCGCACAAGCACTTGTGTATTTCTGAGGGATCCCAGAAATCAACCTGCAATAAATTGGCTGATATGTGAACTTTGTAAATAAGCTGGTTCATCACTTTGTGCATCTTTGTGAATATACTAATGACCCTTTGCAATGATGATGCTCCTAAACTATGCTGCATGGTGTTTTGTTTCCTGATTGAAAAGCACCCACATCTTGTTGGGTGGCAAACTGAGGTTTGTACATTTCTGAGAGATCCAAGGAATCAGCTTTCACTTATTTGCTGCGTGACATAATGGAGCAGATTCATCGTTTGAACGACGTTTCTCCATGAACTAGTGAATGGTGTCACAAAAACAGAACAGTCAAGACTTGTTGGCGTTGATCTTTTGTTAATCTACTCGAAGCCCATTTCTACCTCGTTTGTTGAAAGGACAACATTTTGCTGCTGTCAAAAACTTTGTTGACTGTCCAGCAATCAGCCAGTTGCTTAATGGAACCTGTGGAGAAGATACAGCAGCTATCAGAATGGTTGAGAGATTGCCTGAATAAAGCATTTTTCTTTCCTTAAAGTTAATTACAGGCAAATCATGTGGTCCATAAGCCACTTAGTTATTCCAGAAGGTGAAAGATGACGATCAGCATCTTCATGTTGGTGGGGCATCTTCTACTGGTGCATGATATACGCCTGTCTAATGTTTGTTGTCATTTTAATTCTGGTCATACATTCTGCATATGTTAAGGATCCGAAAAAAGGGGCTTTTTTTACTCTACTCCTGAACGTAACAAATTGCAAGGGGTCCTAGGCCTTAATTGTGCCTACACCAGTGGTGCATAAGAAAGCACCTAGTCCTATAATAAATGGGTCTGAGCTCTCTAAAAAAGGAATGACATTTACGCAAATTGTGATGGATTTATGGATGCCTGCTTATAGTGAAAAAAAGATTTTATGCAACTTTTCCAACACCACTAGCACATGTAAAGACACCAATTGTACTGACTAATGTTCCTATGATCTCTCCAGTAAGAGTTATGCTGATATAATGCATGATCTATTCATTGAGCCACATGTGGCAAGAAGGGGACCTAAGAGATATGCACCTGAGGATGATTTTGAATTGAATAATTATCTAGACAGCATAGCACACTTAGGAAACACTGTTTGGTATCAGCATATGAAAGAGGTGGGCAGAAGAATGTCTGAGGAGGACTGCTATGTATGTGCACTCCTGCCTTATAGTATGGGGAAACCTAAGGTCTTCATAGCCATCGAAATAGATGTCCAAACAGCACACTGCCTATCTCGCATAGAACTCTGTACAGCGAGAGGCCAGTTTATGGGTCGAACAGCTTATCTAGTGTGGGCAACTGAATGGACAGATCCAGATGAAGATGACTATGTGCACGATACAAAGACAAGAGCAAGAGCCCACACTAAGAATCGCGTGATAAGGTATGAATAGCCTGGGGTGAAAGGAACTGGAATTAGATGGGAAGTAAACAGAAGACTGGAGAGCCCTGGAAAAACTAAAGAGGAGATCCAAAGATGGAAGGAAAGAGGCCAAATGCAGATCTGGGGATCAGTACTCTCCAGATGGCTGGGAAGAAGGCATGGTAATCTGCAGAGCATGGGTTGTTGCAAACCTACCATTGACATTGTACAAAATGGATGCAAACCTTTATGGCCAAGACTTGCTAAACTACTGACCTGGGTTGAAGACAAAGGAGAGCCCTTAAAGATAATTCCCCTGGAAAGTGCAAAGCTGTGCTTCAAAAATAATGGAGCAAGAAAAATGGGAGGAAATCGGAACTGTGGACTCATCTTCGACATAGCAGGAATGAGCGTTGGAACAGCAGTGATAATGGATCACTACTGGGCTTGTGGATCCAGAGCTTATAAGAAGCTGCCCAAGGATTGGGGAGGACTGTGTTCTATAGTGAATGTTCATGTTCCAGCATTAGTGATTCCAAAAAGTGATCTGAACATTGGTGAATTCCCGAAAGCAGACACACATCTGAGAAAGAAGAGGTCGGCATAACTTTTGAGTTGATTGAAGAGTGTGTGAAGCCTCTGCCTACCTTCCCAAACCTCCTCCTCAGCTGATTCTTCGGATGAATTGTCCTTGGTGATCGAAGTAGTCTTCTTGTGGGACTTCCGCTTGTCTGGTGATTGTTTCTCCTTAGGCCTTCGGTCCTTCCGATCGTGTAAATAGGGTCTGGCTCCCCTGGAGGCCACCTTGGCAGGGATAGGTACCTGCCCTTGGGGGACCCCGAGGAGCCAAACCCCAAATTCAGGGAAAAAGCTGATTGGCTAGACAAAACCCTAGTGTCTAATGTCTCTGGATTGATAATGAAAGTCAGTGGCTATGTTATGGTGGCAGATGATAGAAGGGATGAGAAGACTCAAACCAGAACCCAACCACTGGGATCACGCAAGTAGCAGCTTGACCAGGGAGTAGTGTAAAAAAGGATAAAGAGGATGAAAAATAGAAAGAGAATCCGAAGCCAAGATTTAGAAAGAGAAGGTAAGGAAAAGATAAAGTGGAGGACGGAGCGGGTACTAGCAGAATCCTGGCTCCCCCAAGACCAAAGCGTGGAATAACACCACAAGAAGAGTACCGGACCAAAAAGGGCAGACCGAGGTAAGAGAGTATGGCGCTACAATCCTAAAGTCAGTGTAAACCGGGATATAATAGAATCGGTCAGAGCCGGAAGTGAAATAGCAGTACAGAACTACTACCCTTCAAACAGACGGAATCGCGGAAGCGCCGCATAGGGAAACCTGAGTCGGAGAGGTGAATCGGGTAAGAGGGGAATGGCGGTAGAACGCCGAGTGATAGATAAACGGGATAGCCAAAAGTACAGACGCACTGTTAGAAGAAAAGAAAGCAGAACAAGAGGAGAAAAATACAAGAGAGGAAACAAAGAGGAATCTCACTGGATGGCAAGAAAGAATGCACAAGGTTGAAACTCAACGAAGTACACAGCGGAGCACTGTAGCGAGAAAGACAGATACAATGCACAGAGCAGAGGGCGGGGTTTGCTCAAATACCTGAATCGGCCATGTTGGAACAGGACTAGAGCAGGGAGAGTATACTGTGAACTAATGTTTCCAATAAGGCCATAGTTTCCACCGGCGATTCCTGACAGAGGGAGAACTATTTCTCAGCAAAATCAATAGAAGCTTTTGATTCTATTCCATATGAACACAGACTGTTCACCAAGACCTCATCGATATTCACGATAATCTTCCTGCCCAGGATCCGGACGGATGCAAATTCGAAATAGTTGCAGATAACCAGATGGGAACTTCTTCAAATGATCAACACTACCATAAAATGATTCAATGCAATCAAGGGGGAGCTAAGAGCCAAAGGACTGATGACTCTTCAGAACAGATATGTTCTAGACATGATTACAGCTATGGATGGAGGTGTTTGTGCCAAAATTGGAGAATCATGGTGCACATTTATACCTTCTCATGACGCCGAGTATGGCACCATGACAGAAGCTATATCCATGTTGACAGGCCTACATGTCCAGATGATTGATGAAGTGGAAGACATTGCTGATGAAAGTTCATTTGGCGCAGTGTTGTCATGGGTTCCACAGTGGATGGCAGACATGTTCAAGTTTCTTGGAGTCCTGTTGGTGATGATCATGCTTGGATTTTGTGTGATCAGAATAATAATCTGACAATGCAAGCAGACTGCAAAGAAAGCTGTAGGAATGAAATCATATTAATGTTGAATCAGGATGGATGACCAAGGAATTAACAGATGAAGAAATTAGAGACTACGTAAAAGCCATCATACCACCCACCTGAAGGTACAAAGTTCCAAGACATCGACAGAAGTACCTGGGAAGATGGATCTACTCTAGCCCTACTGGACACTGCACCCTTATGATTTGGAGCGTTGATGAACATGTACAATCAGCAGGAGGCCTGAAAGGAGTTGTGAAGATTTGGGTCCCAAAGAAACAGTTTTTCAGATGAGGATGTCTTGATGTAAAGATTGATAAAGAAGTGGTCGCTGAATCACCCAGAGGGGGGAGTGTAGAGGTATAGTCAGACATCCTCACTCCAGGCTCTGCCCCTATTTTGCCTATATGTTGGGAATCGGAGATGACGACATGTGCAGTTCCAGTCAGTGTGCCAATACCGCAGAGAACCTTTTCGAGACAAGATATCCATTGAGGAAACCCTATCTAAATGCACGGAGACCTAGCATTCTTTTGGGTGAAGTACCGGAAGAAATGTACATTTAAACATAGAAGGGAGCCTAATGACGTAACATGAAAGGGAGTTGACGTATCTGAAAGCTGGATGGAGAGAAGAAGCATGACAGTATTCTCGAGAGACTTAAAGAACAGATGGTACAGATGAGCAACCTTTTGGGCTCGAGATGAAGATGCTCATGCTATATAAACACTGAAGAATATGTAAATCAGTTTACACTGATGCTGTTAATGCAGGTAGGGGAAAGTATTCTTAAGGCTGGCTATGTAGTGAATTAGATTGCGGTGATGCGCCAATGTATATACATACAAATGTATATCAACTGGATGTTCCACAACGAATTTTAGCAGGCCCTGAAACCTCATGAACAAGAAAACGACTTTCAAATGAGTGGCACAGTTGGAAATTACAGATGGCAAGGCGAGTTTCAGAGAAGATGGGGCTGGCCCAGAACCAAGTAGATAAGACCACAGTGAAACTGATGCCTGTCAAGAAAGGCTTCAACTCATGTGAGAAAGGAACACTTTCTGGTTGAACTAACATGAAAAAACACGAAAGGTTTCTAAAGTACATAATTTAATAGGATTAAATGCTGCAAAAGGCTTAAAGGGTGGTCTTCAAGTCACATGGTAGAAATCAAAATAGCTTGGGTCAGGCTGTGCCGAAACTAAAGGACGGAGTGAAGCTGTACTCCCTTTATTTTCCAGACGAAGTCAACAGTTAACAAGGTCAAGTTCAAAAGATAACTGTCTGACAGGCTGAAGGAGTGTTGAAAGAAAGTGGGTTAATTGGAGGGGAGTCATGATCACGCCGGGCTTCCATGCTCCTGGAATGGTAGCCTACATGCTGCTAGCGTTAGGAATATTCCCGAGGGGTACAAGGGTGCCAAACCAATCATAGTGGTCCGTATAATGAAGGGCCCTATAGTTTGAAGAACCAATGGATCGTCATGTATTTAGTGACAATAATGGTGGCCAGTTATTGGGGGTGGGTTTTGATGCCCTCCTGACTTAGGTACCCAATCATAACCAGTGGCTATATAGAATCGTATACCTAGATGTTCACTGAAAGCCAATCACAGGTACTCGTACATTTTGTAGTTTGCCTTATAGTATTACGTCAGCAGTGCCAAATATTTGTTATAAAAGTGTTGTTTTTTTATGAGATGCTTTGAGGTTGAGCTGTGCAGCGTCGGATGATGCACAGTGTACTCCCTGTTTTAGACAATTGATATTAAAACAGAAACGCACTTTGCAAAACTTCCTGAGTTGTTTCGATTATTGATGCTTGAGTAACTTCTGCATCCCCATCCGCCTCTGAGTATTGCTTCATCGTCTTAAAGGTCTCTTCGGAGTAAGAGTTCAACAGGACCAATTCATAACCTTCAGGTGAAATACCGGCATCCTTTCTCTCATACCGGCATCCCTTCTGTGGTCACACTTCCTAGTGAACTGCCATGCTCATTCTGTGCTTCTTCTGTTACTGCTGTTGACCTACCAGCTCCAGCTTCTTTCTGCTGCTCCTTCCAGCTGCAGCCTTTTATGCCCCTCAGGTGGGGAAGTAGGCTTCAGGTGCCAGCCCTTGGTGTTAATTGTCTGACTGTGGCAAAGGTTGTTGGGCCTGCTTGCCTGTCCTTCACCTCTACATACCTCTACAAGAGGCCTCTTCAGACCTCTTGTTCATCATAGTCATTGAGTGATTCTGGGACATGCAGTCCATTTTAAGGCAATCAAGTTTTTCTACTTCTTTACTACTTTTAACAGCATTTTTACTTCCCTTGATGGTTTTAGAAGAGGGGTTGTGAGTAGAGACAGAAGGTGCAATATTGATATTAGGGAGGTCATCCAGGGATAACAAAGGTTTTTTCTGGGGATGTGGCTGATTTAGATGGTTTACTCCAAGGTTTTACTAACCTAGTTTCAACCCATTAGAACGGCAACAGGCTATTATTTCGGAATAGTATAAAAAGCATCCCTTTCCGAAAAAAAAAGTACCATGTTTCATACCATGGAGTCTTCTCCCTACCCTGGGTCTCGTCCCCACCCAGGTGATCCTCCCGCAGTACACCATCCCCAGGATTGGGATCAGAAAGAGTCCGCCCTATCCTGGCCTTCCGGGGAGGAGACTCTAGGCAGGGTTTTGGTGAGGGATCCACTGGATTCCCCACAGTTGGCTCAGATGATCAATCTGTATTGATTCTGTGTATCGTTCCAATCACTGTTAAATCTTAAGGTTTTTCTATGTGGAACAAATTTAACCCATGATGTCAAACCTAATTTTACCCAGATGTATCTATTGCCTTCATGGACTCCTCTTCTTAATCCGGCACCATTCTCTACTATAGCAAGCTTCTTTGTATTGTTTATTGTCCCAGGAGTTTGCAGAGTGTGTAGTGGGTATCAGTTGTTTTGGTTGAGTCATAAAGTGGGGCAGTTTTGTAATGGTGGGTATCTTGCAATCTATGAAAAAGGCCAATTGGTAATTAGAAGATCAATATTGCTATATGGCATTGAAAGGTGATCTAATGTCTATCATAAAGGAAGAGTTTGATAAGCTGCTTTGGTTCTATGTCGTTTCATCGACATTCATTTTTACGACTGCCTTTTTTACGAGTACACTATTACAAAAAAAGGCATTGAATATTTGTTTTTTTGGGGGGGTTTCTCCCCCGCCTATTTTTAACTATTCCTGCCCCCAACCCCTTATATGCCCTTTCCCACCCCCAACATTTCTATGACTTTTTTCGTAATTGTGCACTTGTAAAAAAGGCAGTCGTAAAAATGACTGTCGATGAAACTACGGTATACCGCTGCTTTTTGGGTAGCGAAATGGCAGGATGAATTGATTTATGAGTAATTAAGTGTTCTTGGGGTACAAGATCTAGTAATACTTACTGTTTACCTTCTACTAACAATACATCATATGTTTGAGAAACAACTCGCAAGACCCATTGTGTCATCAATTGAGCCAGCGCTACAGATTACTTTGAAATAAATGGATATTCATATGTTTCCATTAGTGACCGGCTTTAACACATCAGTGAGGCACAATGGGTTTGCCATGAACCATTGATGGGTTTCCACCAAAAAATACAAATGTCCTTTCTTAATAATTGTAACTGGTTTATTTCAAACCTTATACATGCATAACACCAGATAAAATCGTTACAATTCTCAACAATAACCTCTAATATATTTAATACAAAATTCATAAAAAGGCACAACTAATTCATCAAAATGCCATAAAATCATTCAAAATCTCACTAATATAATCTAATATTTCCAATACAAATCCATAAAAATGAGACATCAAATCCTCAAACAATCACTTCATATTAAAGCGTTAATTTCCAAATGTTTTAAAAATGTTATTACGCGCATTAATAAAGATTTCGGTCGTCTTGCTAAAATATATAATATCAGAAAGAATCACAATTTAGAAATGACACATCATAAACACGTAGTTAAAAAGTTATTCTCTTTTCCTTTGTAAAAGGAGGCAAACTATCATCAGATGTTTGAGTGTTTCCATGGATTGGTTACAAAAATGACACATCACACGGGCACATTGCACTCTGATAAAAAATCATTTCTCTCATGTGAATAAGATTAAACTGTAGTCATAAAAGCTCCCCGAAATCTACTGTCAGGACATTTCAGCAAGTAATTCGGTAACGTTCCTCTTTTTTTTGTATTCCCTAATCCCATTTCAGCATACATTGTATATTTACGTTTCGCATCACAAGTACAGATACAGTCCCAAGCAAGGATTTTCTTTTTCACATAGGATGGATTGTCGAAGAGAATCTATAGGGCAATATCATTGCTTTCTAGTGATAGCATAGAGTATGTTCTCCTGCTCTCTATATGGTAGAGGAGAGGCACAGAGGACCCCAGCCAATATTCTCTATTATTGGTAACGTAGTCGAGCAATCAAGGCCAAGCTTCTCAAGAGGTGATGCAGGCTGGTTCTTAAGTACAGTGTAGTCCCCAAGCACCCACAAAGGAATGTCCACACACTACGTTAGTTAAAACACAGTCTTTATATAAATAAGGTTCAAGGTTATATACACAATCACGATAACACACTTTGTGCTCTGACAATTCTATAATGGTAAATATATACAGTTCTTGGTGGTACCACTATTACTCTGATTCCATTAAAGTGCATCAACTGTAGTTGAAATAGCATACGAATCAACACAGCAAAACCATATCGACCATAGACTTATGAGGAAGACAAGTTGGTTAGATAATTGGCAGAATACTGGCCCCTACCACTAGGCACAGTTCTGTATGAGGATCCCCCCACCTGGGCAACCTGTAAATGAAGATGCAGTCCAGTCCATATAATGTCTTATTAAAGTCTTATCTTCTTCTATAGTTCTGCAACCCAAAAGTACCTTGTGCTGTAGAGTTCTTCGTCGGGGAATCAATGGGCCCTTCTTGAGTGCACTCCCTTTCAGGCAGGAGCCACCCGTCGTCGTACTTCTGAGATAAAGAAAAGGTGAATATTGTTGCTGAGGCAGCAGCTTCGGTCCTTGCGGTGTTCGTTGCCGCAAAAACGTCCTGCAACAGGGGAGGCGTGCACCTCGACGATGATGGTTCGTTGCCGTAAAGAGTCAGTGAAGAACTTTGGCCCAGCAAGGGCCTCGAGTTGTCGGCGTCTGGCGTCGGCGAACGGGACATGACCACGGCTGGTGTCAGTAGCTTCGTGGGCGTCTCTGAGGTCTTCAAGTGGCGGGAAACCTACCGGCAGATTCTCCTCGGTCGTCGATGGCCTTGACTTTCTCCGGCAATGTTCTTAGGCAAAGGGAGCACGGCGGCACCGTTCGGCGATGGCGGTCGTCGACAGTGGGTGGCTGTCCGGTGCTTCTCTTCGATCTCCTCGGCGGTCCCCTTCTCCGGTCAGCAGCCTTTCGTAGGTTTGTCTACGAGGGTGCTTTGGCAAAGATCAGCTGGTGCACGATGGTCCCTCGTAGTTTGGGAAGAGGTCTCCTAGCCAAGCCCCCTCTTGGATCAGTTCCTTGAAGGCACAGCAGCTTTCAGATTAGCGAAGGACAGCAGTTGCAGTTCTTCTTCTTCCAGTGGGCTTCAAAGTTAAGCATCAGTTTCATCTTAAGCTTCTGAACAATTTCTAGCAGTGAGAGACCGCCAGATATACTGTTGATCTCCCATTCACTCTGCTGGGTCACACTCAGGCAACCAATCACTCAGAAGGGCATTCAGTCAGCCAATCAGGCGCACAGTGCATTCAGGCCATTCTTCTCCATCCAGACACTCACAACATGGAATGTGGATTCAAACAAGCACTCTGCCATTCAGCACTATACACTGCATTCATACTAGTTTCCGGCAGGGCTGTCTCGGTCATTGTGTAAAACACCAGATACTAGACACCCATAACACACAATGCGTTGTCACACACTCTATTCAACTAGGTCCCACCCCATGGGCATACCCACAACATACAGTCATTGGGAAGGCTCCAGCCAGTCTGGCCTGGACTTCCCCCACACTACCATATATGGAACTTCCACCCAACAGCCAGTCAGGGGGAAGGGACAGATCAGGGCTTCCCGGGACTTCGAGAAAAGTAAGGTAACGGGCGATAGAAAGCAAGAGGCCACAGGGGCCATCTTGTTTCCAATCGGGAATCCACTGATTCCAATGACAGGGCCTGGGTATCCCAAAACGGAGGATGTGCAGGGCACCTATCAACTCGGCACAGAGCTGCCACCAGCCCAGACCCTGCTCTGTGGGCCACACACAGGTGCCCAAAAACATATACTAGGAGTACAGAGTCGTACTCCCACCCATGGGTGCCATAAGGGTATCGCAAGGGTCTTTTCACCAAACCAAAAAGAGGAATAGCCGCACCGCTAGGAGTCCCACATGAACTCCTGCGTGGAAAACAAGACCGAACACATGATAAAAACAATAAAGTTGAAGGATTCAGAGGCCCTGTCCCTCTGATCCATTCCCAGCATCACAGGTTGCATCTCCTTTTAAATTTGCCAAAAAGTCCTGTCTGTGAAGATTCCATTTGATTTCCCATCAATGAATATAGTGATTCAGGTTGAGCTTGAACAAGCTTTCTATAGAGCAATAGCAGACTGGCATTGCAGCAGACTAGACATTGAATTCAAGCCTAATTCGGATCTTAACATTGAAACGGGTACACAATTAGGCAAGGACAAAGCCTTCCTCCAAATCGTGCCTTCCAGCTTTTCAAGATCTAATTTCTCATAGACACAAGAGGATTCAAGTCGGTATAAAGTGTCAGGCATTATTTCTTGCAGATATAATACATTTGTCCTCCCAACTTTTACCTTTTTCCCACAGAGGTACCTTTAAAATATTTAGCTGTATCAGTCTAACCAGCACGTATCACAGATATTTAACTGTGGGCACTAGTGCCCATCACCCAATGTTCTTATTACCATGAATGTAACATCTCTATGCACGTGCATCAATCATTCAACTTGGCATCAAAGCTCTCGTAAACTATCTAAAAGGTATAGCCACTAAATCAGTTTCAACCTTCATAAGCTGCTTCATTTCTGTCTAAAAGCAATTCCTTTTTGTTTAATGTTGCCGGTTATAAACAACTGGTTCAAGTGAGTCATTTTGTTCCAGTTTGAAGATGGGCCTGTGTGTGGGGAGGGAGGAAACAGTCGGGAAATCTGAAACTCAAGAACATACACTAATCTCGAATCATGTGTGTAAAGTACACTGGCACGCTTGATATTATATGGGATTGCCTGGAAGCAGAGCTAACTGCATTTGTGGGATACGCTGCTTCAACGCACTAAATCTGCTTCAAAGCAACACGATCGCTAGATAGAATTTCGTAAGGAAAAATTAGTTTTCTTGATCTCAAAATGTCTGACAATGGAATCTGTTGAAAAGTACTATGTTTTGAAATAAAAGCAGTGCCAGCTTCACGATGAAAGCCACCGACATCCAACCAGTAAGAGTAACCCTTTTACTGCATTTAGGGCATATATGAAGTATATATAACCTTCTTTCATCGCAGCAGTTTTTTAACGAAAATGTTTCGCCGAAAAAAAACATCGAAAAATATAGGGTGGGGGGTGGGACAGGCCATACGTAGTGTGGGGGGGGGGGGAGGGGCAGGACTAGTAAAAAAAAATGTTGCTGTTTTTTTCAGCGCAAGCATTTTGCCGAAAAAATAGCCATCGATGAAAGAACATAGAATCATATATACATCCTAATTTCCATGGGAACGCACTGAAGTCCCGGCAGTGAAAGCTTTAAAATAGAACATATCATGCAGAAAATTCCTGAGTATGAAAAGGAAGAGGAGCTTGGACAGTAGCCCAACAGTTTAGAAACCGACCGTATAAACAAAATTAAAACATCTGAATTATTGATCTCCAAAATTAAAAAAAGAAGAAAATGGACAATGAAAAATCTAATGCTAAGATGTTGCTTATTTTTTACTTTAATCATATTTTACTGACTTCTTAAGATCTTACATTAAAGATTGCAAGATCTTGTTAGCTGATCCTGATCTTAGATATACATTTAGAACAAGAGTGCATTCAGACACTTGTTGGCATCAAAATTACCTTGCGCCAATGAGGAGTGGGACGAGGAAAGGGATATCTGGTGGGAACATAGGATTCAGGAAATGTAGCTCTTGCAGAGCTTGCCAGCATGGACTGCACATGCGTGAATGCCACGACCTTCAGACATGCAAACAATTTCAAACACGGCACCATCTCACATGTGAAAACAGCTGATCTGATTCATGTCCTATCCTGTCTATCTTTGGTAGATAAGGAACACAATGTGTGCTTTCACTGTGTTATTTGGCTCTGTGAATTCTTTCTTCTATATGGTATTTAAAGACCAAGCACTTTGATCTGGTACATGATAACAACCCATAAGGCTATAGCTCCTTTCCAGTAGACCATGTACTTGACAATGCACTGGACACAGGGCCAGGGGGGAGATATTGAGATAAGAAGAGTTAAGAATTATTATAACCCTCAATACAAACACTCAGTATTGACAAACACATGGCTAAGTGCTTCATGTCTTGTGGCAAAGTGCTTCATGTCTTGTGGCGAAGTGCTTCATGTCTTTGAGGGGTTGTGATGTACTATTACTGCAATGGTGGAAATGGAAAGAAGTTAAAGGGGGATTCCACAAGGGCTGGGTTAGGGGTGGAGTTTGGAGCAGGGGCGGAGCTGGCAGTTGAACTTCGCTCAAAGCAAATGTTCAAAATAATAGTTTAAAAATTGTGCCATTTCTTTCATGCTGCTTCTTTCCACACGCCACACTGTACATCAATTCCACTTTAAATCACTTCCATGACAGTGATGCACCCGAAGTACTGTTGGTAATGCAGTGATTATTAGTACATTAAGGGATACCTAGACATGCTCTACAGTAGAAAGCTACCAGGGTAGCTCAGCAGGTTGAGAGACTGTTGCAGAGAAGTTATATATTTAAAACTGGTTGTTAATCGTATGACATTTTGCAATTACTTATAAAAAACAAGTGTTATAAAATGTGTTTGCCCAGGGAATTGGTTGGGCTGGTTACTTGCTTATGTTCAGGGCAGAGGTGTGGGTATTTCTGCCCCTGTTGAAAAAATCAAAGGTTGGCACCTATGAACCCACAGTTTAATTTCCTAATAACTGGTGTCAGCACAACAGAAGCGTTTATTTGTGATTAAGCAGTTTGACAAGCATATAACATCTTTATACATTTAATCAGTGATTACAAAGGAAGGTGCAAGAAACAATTACAGGGTATTCACGTGGTAGTCCGACAAAAAGAAACACATTTAAAAGTAAACAAGTGAATGCAAGTTTGAGCAGCATGTTTGAGTTTGGAAATTACTTTTTTTCCCCTATGAAAGTGCAAGATGCACATTTGGAAAACAATAGTGTGCCCATCATGTTGAAAGCCTGCTGCTTTCAACAGTGATGGCCCCCACCCCAGTGATAGTCTTGGCCCATTGATTCCCATGGTATCCCTTTCAAGCCGGAAGGAAAGAAACCGGCTTAGAAAATAGGGCCTGCAATCGCGCAAATGACGGCTGGGTAAAGGAGCACAAAGCAGATTAGATCATTGAGCCCTCAGCTTCCTTCGGCGAATGAACACCTGACAGCCCTTTTCCTTCCCACATGGATAAAAGATGGAGCACAAGAGCACATTACGAGCAAGGCAGACTGCATGACAACGGAGCTATCAAGAGGCGGTGTAAACCAAAGGGGTGACAAGGAGAGAAGTGACCTTGCCCTTTACGACCCAGACCAGCGAAGCCTACGTGGAAGGAAACATAAGACAGCAAAATATACCCAGCGTGTGTTGCAGCAGATGTCAATGATACACAAGGCCCTCCTACACTGATAAGTAGGACAGGGAGAGACGCTTGCTACCGTGGTACCGTCCTTGACTCCAGAAGCAAGAAAAGCCAAACTCTTTTCGTATTTAGTTGTAAGGATTGGCAATAGTTTTCTTTTTTTGTATAGGCCCTTTTCTTTGACATGACACCACTAGGACTGCCTTATTATTTTTTGATGGTCGTAGCTTGCTCCCATTTTAGATTTAGGTTTATATAAGGCATTTTTCTAACCTACCTATGCAGTTTAATAAACACCCTTGATTAATTAATTGTTTATATAGCGCCTATAAAAAATGTGTTTCAAAGCACTTCAAGTCAGGGAAGGAACAGGGAGAATACAGTGACATTCTTACAAGTCCTTGATACATTCAGAATGTGAAATTAACTATTGTACTCAGCCTGGCCACATTTCAGATAGTGCAAGAGCTTTTGACATTGATAAGGAGGGGAGGAGGGTGGGAAGGAAAATGGGACAGACAAGAGGCTACATTATTATGCCTGATGACAATTGAGGTAGTGCTGGAATTTAACAATAGGTAGGGTGGTGAGGGTTGGAGTCAAAGGAGAAGAACAGAACAACAGACTATTGTACTAGGCCTAACGACAATTCAGATAGTGCTGGAGGGGGGGGCGGGGACAAGTAAGGGAAGGGGGAGGAGACACACATTTGATACTATTATACTAGGTCAGGGACAATTCTGATAGAGTAAATGCATAGAAAAAAGTAAGGGAGGGCAGGAGAAGGGAGAGGATGAAAGAGCAGAGAATAAAACAGTGAAGGGAGAGAGAATACAGTTGTAGAGGTCAGTAGAATGCATAATGTTGCAGGGCACCGAAAATGTGAGCAAGGATTCAAGATGGTTCAGGGCCACCCTGAGTACGAGAGCCAGGGGAGGTCCTGCTACAGAGTTGAGAAGGTGAAGCAACAAAAGTCAATGTGTCCACAAAGTCAAAACCAAGTGATGGGTCAACCTAATCAACGTGCCAAGTCACATTGAGGTGCCATCTGGTGTGTGCTAGGCAGTGGTTGGCTTGTTAAGAAAATGTAAAGCTCGTTGATGCTGAGCGGATGCATTTAGTCCATGTCCTAAAGCAGCCCCTAGAATACTTAAGCAAGAAAATTACAGTTAACCCTCCCAGGAATGCACCATATGTAACTAAAAATTCATATTGAAAAAACGTTTTCGTATGTCATATAAAAAAAACATGAAAATAAAGAACCTAGTTTAAAACTGTTTCTGTGTGGCACATTACTTCTCTTGGAAGAATGCATACATTTGGTCAGCTAACTGATGCTTTATGCTGGCCTTCAGAATAAAAATGCCCCATGTTCAGTCCTCAACATACTATGTAAAAACAGTGGCTCATTAAATGAGCCATCGCTTATAAATTCCCCCACTTGAAAGGCTGTCAACGCAAGGAGTGAGGGTCACAGGGTGTGTCTCTCCAGAACATCTCAGAGGCTGCATTTGGAATATAGCTTTCACTTCCCAGCGGCAGGGCGGACATGGGATTTAACAGCGCACCAGCCCGAGCTTTGTAGGCCCTTGCTTCGCTCGGGCCTCAGCTCGGGCAGCGGGCTGTTAAATCCCATGTCTGCCCGGGCAGCGGGCTGTTAAATCCCATATCTGCCCCGCCACCGGGGTGTGAAAGCTATTCGCACCCTGGTATTTACCGGGGTGCAAATAGTTTTCATTTTTTTCCCCTTCCTATGGGCGATGAGCTGAGCGCAAGCCCATCTCCTGTCGGAATGGAAAGAAATTACAAAAAAATGGCCACCACCATGAAAATAGAAAAGGGACTAGGCCCCTTTTCAGATGACGGCGGCCATGGAAGACAGGTTCCAAAATGGCCACCGTCGTCTGAAAAGATACCTAGTCCCTTTTCTTTGTTAATGGCAGCAGCCATTTTTGTTTACATTGAAGGCACACTCGTGCCCGGGAAAGGCGGATTGTGATTGGTCAATCTGCCTTTCTCGGGTGTGAATATGCATTCCTCTGTTTGTTTTTTGACAGGGAGGGGGATACTTGCATCCGACACATGCTTGTAGTGCAGGTGTGCTGTCCACCTCCTTCAGGGGGTGCACGGTTGTCTCGGCTTTGTGCTTTGAGCGCACTGGAGAAGAGTGTGGGTGCCTGTGCTAGAAATTTTTTGGCCCGGGGTGGAGGGCTTGTGTTTGCATCCGACAAATGCTTCTCGTGCAGGTGCCTTTACCACCTCCTTCAGGGGGAGCATGGGTATATCGGCTGGTGCCTGCGAGGTGCGGATGTGTTAGAGGAGCACAAGTGCTTCGGCCGGGTGCCTATGGGGAGGCTAAGGGCGTTGTGGTGCCTCTGTAAGTGAATGCCTCGTGCCTGGGGCTTTGTAGCGGACTACGCAGGTGCAGAGGTCCAAGTGTGTGGGATGACAGTCCTCTGTTTTTTGGGTAAATCTGCCATTGTTCCCTTTCTGTTTGTCGCCTTGAGCCAGTCTGGACTGCAGGGAAGTGCACCTTTTTGTTTTTTGCTTCCACCACTAATGGGGATTCTAACCTGGGCCTTGCTGGGAACAGTTGCAGATCTGTGCCTCAGACACTGGCTTGCTTTTTGTTTATTTGAATAGACTCCTTGTGCCAGGACACACATTACCGTGCTACATAGCACCACCGCGTGAAGCGCTTAGGTTCTGCAGTTAAGCATGATTACTGTGAAATTGATGCAGGCAGAGATGTGTGTGCAGGTAATGGGTGGGGCAGGGTATGGCTATAGCCCTCAGCATGTCCCCTGGGAGGTGCAAATGCGGGTGAATGGAAAAGGGAAGGTGCACAATGCTGGATGCTGTGGGGGTAATTTTCTGTCACAAGTTATGTAGTTTTGATTTCTACAAGGGAAAATAAAGGGGTAGACCTGCACTTCAAACCCTGATCCTTCAGGTATAGTGAAATAATATCCAGAGATTGGATCAGTGGGATGGAATGACACTCCTTAGTACAAATTCATATTTTATTAAATAAATTTATCATATGAAATAACAATTTCTCAATAAAAAATTCATAAAAAACATTTCATATCCACATTCATAGCCACATACAAATCTCATTCATACATTTACACAGAACACAACAACCCATGATGTTTTACTTATCATTGGTTTTTTAGGAACACAGCTTCATTTATATTGAACAATAGACCCAGTCCCTAACATTAGGTGTCGTGGTGTATCTAACACCAGATTTTTGGGTCAGGTATTTGTCACACAGAGACGTCGACACGTGTTTCGGTCGGAGACCTTCCTCAGGACGTAAGGCAAAGCAAGGGTTCTTCGCCCAGTTCTTAGTAAGTAAGGGCCCGTGACCAATCTAAAAACAATCATAAAAACAGAGTGTCATATCAATTTCTTTAAATCGGTGACTAATAATGTCACAGTGTGTTATAGATTTCTCCACACACTAAATCCCTACTCACCCCCAAGTTCCAATTCGAGGAGAAGTGAACGGGATGTGGGATATTAATCCTCCACTGGAATCAGTGCAAATACTGAACCTGTGGAACCAATACAAACATATATTTCAAAATATGTGTGAAGCTCAAGAATTTAGCTTCAACCCCTAAACTATATTACATTCAAAACACACACAAAAAGCCACACTTACATGTGTTCATGGTGTAGCTCGAAACCGTTCGTCGTAGTCTCACCACTACAAGACGCAGTGAATAAATCGCACACTTGATTTCTCATTCACAAAATTCTGCCAAAAAGAAAACCCACATGCATCTATGAGCCATATGAGTAAGCCTCTATGTATTACGAGATGCAGAGAACATCCCCATTCTAACACTCGTATACATGGGTCTATTAGCCACCAAGTGAGAATAAGTAAAGCAATGCCCTGTTACAACCCAAATAGGAGTGGGTATCGCCCTATGCATGTCGCTTTTAGTATGCCGTAGAAATATCACTAAAAGGTTTCTCAAAAGGTTTTTCACATGATACGTGTTTTGCGTGTTGAACTGTTGTTGCTATGGCCTGAGATTATCAGTGTTCTGGCTTGGAAAAGTATATATACAGAGATCACACGCTATCGTGACACACAAGAGGGCAGTGGTGTTCTCGAGTCCTTTTTTAGTGTTTAGGAACGTGAGAATCTCTTGAATTGAGATAGTCCCTCACCTATGTCTAGTTCCGTATTAAGCCGGAGGAGTTGTAGTGGCACGAACCTAACGCGGTTCCGCTCTGTGGCAAGCGTATCTGTCATGCCTGCGCCATGGGCGCACACATTGGCAACCATCATGGACTATTTGTTATTCATTTTTCTTCAGAATACTCTTGGAACAACCCCTATTCACACGTTGGTACTTAATTCCCATTTGCGTGAGTTTGGTGCCTTCTTATATAACTCAACTAACTACATGTACCACAATGCACCTTGCTACAGCTATCATTTCCTGGCCATTCTCATTCGTCAGCATTGGAACCACAATCCCCAGAAGCCCTAGGGATCAGTGCTGCTTCCACCATCTCAGGACCAGAGAGGGAGGAGGCAGATTGTATTCAGGAGTGCTGCTCCAGGTGCTGCCAATTAGCCTGCCGCAGTATAGGGCAGGGCGGTATTTAAGCAGCTGCCTGCAGGAGCTCAGTCTCTTGCATCAAGAGTCCTCCCATCCCCTTTTTGCCTTTTGTCTCGAATTTGTATGCTGTTCCTGCTGCTGAATTTTCCTGCTTTTGTTCCAGTGCTCTTTCTGGGCTTCCTGCCTTGCAGCCTGCTACACCCTGCTGCCTACATCCCTAGCCTTTTGGGCTCCCTGCCTCACAGCCCTGCTCCTCTAGGCTTCCTGCCTTGCAGCCTGCTACACCCTGCTGCCTACAGCCCTAGCTTTTTGGGCTCCCTGCCTCACAGCCCTGCTCCTCTGGGCTTCCTGCCTTGCAGCCTGCTACACCCTGCTGCCCACAGCCCTAGCCTTTTGGGCTCCCTGCCTCACAGCCCTGCTCCTCTGGGCTTCCTGCCTTGCAGCCTGTTACACCCTGCTGCCTACAGCCCTAGCCTTCCGGGCTCCCTGCCTCGCTGCTCTGCTCCTCTGAGCTCGCTCCTTGCTGCTCTGCTGGTCTCCCTGCCTTGCAGCCTGCTACTCTCTTCTGCTTTCAACCCTGACCATCGGGTCTCTCTGTCTCTACGCCCTGTTCCTTTGGGTTTGTTCCTTTGGGTTCGCTCCTTGCTGCCCTACTCCTCTGGGCTCTCCGTCTGCCGCCTACTACAGCTCTCAGTCCTGCTCCTCTGGACTCTCTGCCTAGCAGCCTACTATAGTCCTCTGCAATCCACTACAGTTTTTCTGTACCTTGTACCATTTGGTACTGCAGCCCTGCTTCCTTGTTTGCAGCCCCCCTCTTTCCTGGCTGCTGCTCCCTTGCTCTCTTCCTTGTTTGCAACCCCTTGTTCTTGATCCCGGTCCTTCTCTTCCTTGTCTCCTCTGTCCTCCCCTTTAGTTTACCCATTTCTATTGTACTATTTCTTCCTTCATTCCCTTCAGCTAGATTTCTCTTAGACTTCCTTGTCCCTGGTTATTTCTGTTCTTGTCTCTCTTGTGTCTTATGTTGATCCTTTGTACAGAGCTTGACTGTTGGTTTCCGGCAGGCAACCTCTGCCCCTTCCCTTGTCGTGTTTTCTGTTTAACAGACACCCACAGCTGTTGTTCCCAGCCATGAGCAGACAGAGTGGGCCTCTGTAATAGTAATCCGTGCAGAAGGCTGGATTTTCTAAAGGTCCGTGGAACACTCTTTTTCCATATCTGCATACACCCTAAGAGGGAATCCAGTTTGTTTTTATCTTTGTATTTCTTGCCCCTTTCTGTTCACAACTACAGTTACCTACTTTCTTTCTTGATGAGTTTCCTGCTGTGTGTGTACTTACCTGTCACCTTACATCAGCACAGCCACCCAAACCCTACCTGGGGGCCCTGTGCCACTCTTGACAGAGTGCCATCTTTGACAGTATCGATAGACAGCTAAAGGTAAATACAAGCTAATTTATGGGAGGCTGTTCCTCTCAGTAGAAGCTGCGTCACATTTTATTCCTTGATGCACTAAAAGTTGATAAGTGGAGGCACCGTTCCGTGAATAGTAGCTTCAGTTTGGAAAGAACGGTCACTGTGTGCTAGTTTGTCTTCAGTTGGTAGTTGTTTTGTGGTGTTAGGAGTGTGTGTGGAGATTTGTGTGTGGCTGGCTTGGTCCCTGGTTTTCTGTTGTATGGTGTGTGATGTTTGTGGTGGTTTATGGTTAGCTGCGGTAGAGGTATGGCGAGGTTGTTCTATGTTATAGGGCGAGTAAGCAGGAAATTGGAGCGTTGTTAGTGGTTCGGTGCACAGTTGCATCGCGTTTTGCTAAGTTCGATAAATTGGCTACTGTCAACATGTCTCAAATGCAACACGTTGGATAACTTCAGACTCTTCCATGCACAACACCTTGACAAGGTTCACAATTCCTCCAAGTGCAATACACAGACTAATCTACTCAATTCCACCAAACGCAAAATGCCCTCTCCCCCCCCACTCTCACAGTTCCTCTAAGTGCAACATATTGGCTACCATCCCAATTCTTTTAAGTGCAACACATTGGCCATTTTCGCAATTCTTCTAAGTGGAATACATAGCTAACCTACACACTTCTTCTAAGTGCAAGTCTTGGGAGGATAGCTCAGGGGCAACATGCTCGCCTTGGAAGCAAGACGACACGGAGCACCACAGGTTCGATACCCGGGTCCGTGGTTGATACACAGGTCCCCGCTTAGAAACCTCTGGGTATTAAGCGCGTTATAAATAACCGATCATATTATATCATATATCAATACATAGGCTTACCTACATGGTTCTTCTAAGTGTGATACATTTGCTAACCTTTGCAATTTCTGTAAGTGCAACACACTGGCCATCTTCACAGTTCTTCTAAGTGCGATGCATAGTCTAATCTACACAATTCTTCTAAATGCAATACACAGGCTTATCTACAGAGTTCTTCCAAGTATAGCATATTGATACATTCACGGTTCTTCTAAGTGGTGAAATACATTTGCTAACCATCGCAATTCTTCTAAGTGCAATACATAGCTAACCTACATGGTTCTTCTAAGTGCACTACATAGGCTTACCTACATGGTTCTTCTAAGTGCAATACATGGTCTAACCTACACAATTCTTCTAAATGGTGCAATACATTTGCTAACCATCGCAATTCTTCTAAGTACAATACATAGACTAATCTACACAGTTCTTCTAAGTGCAATACAAAGACAAACTAAAGAGCACAGTGCAAATCACCAAATTGTTAAGAGCAGGTGGTAGTAATGTAGGACTGGCAGGGTTTTACTGGAGCATAGTAATGTCTGTGTTCACTGCCCATACCACCTTATCTGGTTGTAGCTCTAGGATGGCACCCACGGGTGAACCGGGGCAAACAGGGCATTGGAGCTGCTCTTTGCCTCTTGCCCTTACCTCTGGTAACGTGCAACTAGTACGGACCAATAAAACATGAGCCAACAAGTGCCCGTAGAAACAAAATACATTTCTAAAGTAAAACATTTGTGTATAGGCGCGTTATAAATGCCATATCATATCAAGCCACGCTCTGCAAAACCAAAGGGGAAAGTAAAGGAAAGGAATGCCGCCCTACCCTGGAGCGTGTGCTAGCCTGCGCATTCGCCGGAGAAACGTGTTGATAGTACAGTTGTAAAACACACTGTTGGGGGCGGAGTAGAGCAAAAGCAGGACCCAGGTATATGGGGGTTGTATTTGGGGGAGAGTGAGGATAGGTATGGGCAATGAGACTGGGGGGGTGGGAAGGTGCGCGGCAGCGCAACATAGCGCAACTACTTTTTATGTACACTTTGGCTCCTGTGCACGTGTCCCTGCTTGTACACCAGGGAGATGGTTTTAGGTGACTTTCCTGGTGGTTTTGCGTAGAAGGTGGTGGGTGGCTTTGCAGGGTGCTTTGGGGGCGGGGGGTGCATGTGTTCTTCTGCTGGTTGCTTGGGTGCAATGGACTAGGAACCAAAGGTTGCCCTGGAAATGTTTTGTAAAGTGGCAATAAATTGCACTGTGCGAGAAGGACCAACTTCTCCAAGTAGGGTTTATAACTAATTATATGCTTCAAATGGATGTGTGGGTGGACTATGCCAGTCCACCCCTGCTTGGGTGAGACAAGTGCCTCAAGGCGGCACAGGTGTCTCAGCTAGTGGCTTTGCAGACACAGGTGCCACTGCTGGGTGATTCAAAGTAGGAGGGAGCAGGTCCCTCTGCCAAGAGCTTCCGTGTCCAACAATGGTCTCAGTGGCTCTGCCGGTTAGCATGTGCAACAATGGTCTCAGTGCCTCTGCCGGATAGCATGTGCAACAATGGTCTGAGGGCCTCTGCCGGATAGCATGTGCAACAATGGTCTCAGTGCCTCTGCCGGATAGCATGTGCAACAATGGTCTCAGTGCCTCTGCTGTATACTTTGTGGGGGTACAGTTGTCTCTGCTGGTTTCTTTGGTGCAGTAGGGGGGCTTGATATGGGGCGCCTAATGGGCCTCCGCAAGAAGCTACAGTGAGGGCGCTGGTGAGTTGCTAGTGACTGGGGTGGGGGGGGTGGGCAGAGGTGCCATTGGCTGGTACCTTTGGGACCTCCGCCGAGTGCATCTTGGAGGGAGGTGTGGCTTCGGGGTGCCTCTGCCAGTTGCTTTAGGGAGAGGAGGAGCTATGACAGTGTTACTGTTTCACCTCTGACTGCATATGCACCGTCAGTAACAGCACACACATCATATAATGCACCCATCTAGCCAATCAAATGCTTACGGGAGACTGGGTGGTACCATAGCGTTCCATAACTGTCTCTGGAAACTTTGTTTTGGCGTCCTATTAACAATGACATCAGGTTTTAATATAGTGCTTCATGACTTGTAGAAACGGCTGCTAATGATACCCAATTTAATGATACTCAGTGTATTGACCTCATAAGGATGAAGGGCGGCATGAGCCCTGCTGGGATCCAAGCTTTCAAAGAACAGCCTGGACCCATGTCGGAGGTGAACGCTTAACGTGCTGAGCTATCTATTCTCCCGATGGTAGTAATGGCTGCTATTATTACCCAATGTAATGGTACTCAATTTATGGACCTCAGAGGGATGAATGGTTGCGCCATCCAGATGGGATCCGAGCTTGCAAAGTACAGTGCAGACCCATGTCTGGACCAAGCGCCTAATGTACTGAGATATTCTCCCAACGGTGATTGAACTCTAAGGGTAGAAAGAGTTCAGAGGGGCCCGAGTTGGCAGTTGAACTCTGAAGGAAATGTTCAAAATAATAGTTTAAAAATGGGGACATTTCTTTTATGCTGCTTTTTTCCAAACTCCACACTGTACATCAATTCCACTTTAAATCACTTCCATGGCAGTGGTGCACCCAAAATATGTTATCATTGCCACTTTAACAGAGCTTTGGGAGCCCATCAGAGGAATAACCTGCGAGATGAGATTTTCCCAAAACGATGCTGGCAAAGAATAAAAGGTGCTCACCTTTTAAACCCAGCAATCTATTCCGTGGAATACTCTCTGGAAAACAAAATCCAAATGTGAGAAATTTGCTTTGATGACAATTTTATGACAATGTTATGTGGGCAAGCCTCAATACCGGAAACGTGACTACCTGGGTGAAATCCTTGTAGTCAAACACGTGAGCAAGCTTGCCCGTCTCAAAAACACCCACGCGGTGTTGCTCTTGCCCTCTTCAAAAAAGCAACACCCACATGCATCCTTTCCTCTGGCCCTGAAAAGCAGCACATAGCCACAATCGGGGACAAATAACTGCTCCAGTCTCGAGGAACGTAAACGTGCTTGCCCTATCCTGAGCAAATATTCATGACCCGCTTGCATTCTCATTTCCCCTCCTCCCTGGCCCCCCCACCCCTCCCCCGCCCCTGTTGCAATACTCTGCTTTATAAAGATGGCTTGTAAAGTACACAAACCATAGTAAGGTACTCACCCACAAATATGTTATGTCAATATGTTAGGCGAAACGTGTACAATTGTGACATTTTACCCCCGCCCCCCCATCTTGCCTGCCATGGGACGAGACTACAAATGCCAGAATCCTATTCTGCGAAAGGCAAATGATACAATCTGCTCTGCGCGCTATAGCGCACAGAGCAGATTAGATCCCTGAGCCCCCAGCTCCGTCAGGCAGGGGGCTCCGAGTGTAATCGGCTCTGTGTGCCGAGGGATAGCCTCCCTCAGTGATGCGGAGGCAGAAGCGGAGACCCAGATTGCGGGGGCCAGCGCATGTTTCCCATTATCGTCCCAACATTTATTTATTTATTTATTTGACATTTATATCGCGCACATAACCCCGAGGCATCTAGGCGCTGTAGTAACCCTTGCTAAAATAAACACCACGCCAACTATGCATGTTGGAAAAGATAAGGCTGCAGGCTTTATTATACATAACAAAACAAATGGATACAATAGGTGGTTTTAGGCACCACGTGGTCAGGTGGGGAGGGAGCCCTGCTAAGCGTCAGCCAGTAATAATATATCCCGTAACCAGAGTTTCACTAGAGTCCAAAGACCGGTCTTCGCTACGCCGGTTGCCGCTCTGGTTATTTCACCCAGGTCCTCTTACCGTTCAGTAAGCGGCACTTAGTCTTTCTTCCATTATCATTGTCCACTCTTAGATTTCTGACTGTTATTCCATTCTTCCCAAACAAGGGGCTCCGTCTCCCCTGGACGTGCCTGCCGCCTTTGACGGAGCTCCATGCTTCCTGCAACTTTTTAAGCTGTATTTTAATTTCTGTTCCCCGTTCCGTGGTCGAAGTGGACAGGAGCAGTTGGGAGCATTGCTCCTCCACTTTTTAAAATTAAGTTTGACTGTTGCTATACTTTTATTTTAAAAAGAAACTCTTCCGGAATTGAATATAGGAAGAAGTTAAGACTTGCAGTACAGTGCAGTGCACTGAATGTTCCCTGAAACAGCAGGCGCATTTGTTTAGGGGTTTGTATTGCGCATCAGGGGGGCGGTGGCAATGTGGGTTATGGGAGGCAGGGATCATAGTTGCACCACATCTTTTCGTACACTTCGAGCACTGAATTGGTCTTATCTAACAAGGAAACGCCATTTTACACTTGCTTTTCGTTTAAGTTGTTACGTTTTTATTCCTTTTAGTTCGCTGTCATTTAACATAGTCGCTTTGCGTTGTGCTCGTGCCTCGCACCGTGTTTGCGAGGGTTGCAGGCCGCGAGCAATGCCACTTTACCATTGCCTTCCCATAGCATGATTGCATCTTTTCGTCTCCTAGCTGTTTTATTTACGAGAACTGCTGCTTCACTACGTTTTTCTGCACACCAAGGGCCCGGTTCATGGAATATTTGCCCGCTTCAAAGTGACTGTGCTGCTGACACAAACCCTGATTCATGGAACAGTGCAAAGTGTATTTTTGCAGTGCAAAGGCCTGCAAAAATGACTAAGTGCCGACTTTGTCCGTACTTTGCACAACAAAAATACACTTTGCACGGTTCCATGAATCAGAGTTTGTGTTGGCAGTGCACAGTCACTTTTCAGCAGTGCAAATTCACTTTGTACCAGGCAAATATTCCATGAATCGGGCCTTTTGGCTTTTCCGTGTGCTGATAGCAATCATTTGCTCCTCAAGCTGCCATTTTACCAGGGAGTGGAGGGCGGGAAATGGAGCTTCGGATCTGCGCAGCTTGCCGCCGTCGGGGGCACAGCTGAAAATGTTGCTTAGCACGGCAGATGACAGCCTTTTATTCCTCAAAAAACGCTGTGGGTCATAGAGAGGCGCCGATATGGGGGGCTATGACCTGGGTTTTTTGGTTGTAGCCCTGAATAGGAGCTCAGTGGCTACAACCAAAAGGCTAGCTAGCCCGAGTCCTGACAGTCCCGACATTAGCATAGCTCCCCAGATCTTTTACAAACCTAGCAACACCCCTGTGGCCATGCCTTTTGGTCCCCCATTGTCTCTCTTGCACGCAGCCCGAAACCGGTCCCTGTCGGCCCCATTTCCCACCCCCCATGTTCTGTCCTGGGGGTTTCCTACTTGTCATGCCTTTGCAGCTCCTTTTTGGTGCCTGGGTCCCCCTGATTGGGTGCTGCCGGTGGGTGATTGGCTTTGGAGCCGAAACCCATTCTGCTGCCTGAAAGGTTCTAATGGCTCCTTTTGTCCAGTATCCCCTGCAGTCTCCTTAGTGGCTCCTGACTTTCCCCTGCAAGTTCCCCCTATGTTTATCGCCTTGGACCCCTGACTGCATGGCCTATTGCCCATTGCGGGTCCAAGGACAATCTGATGCGTTCGGCTGCACCCCCAATCTTAGGGCTTTTGGTCTGGTCTTTTCCACCCCAGGGTACCAGGACAGGCCTGAGACATCTTGGGTCCCGAGATCCGGCCAGACAGCTGATGCCGGCTCTCAGACCAGCAAGAGCCGACCCATTAACCAGCTCTGCGGGGCCACCCTTTGTCACCCCGCTTTCTGGATGCTGTCAGAGGAGAATTTCTGAGTTTCTGCTAAAATGCAGCTCCTTTAAACTTGAAGTTAATGGAAACTTCAACAAATCTGTCATGGCTTACATAATACAACGCACGCAGCGCTGAACTTTCGATATGCGGATTCGCAGAATTATAAGTGTGACCAAAGCCCCAAAATGTGTCTTTTACTCGCAGTAGTAGAATTCACAATTTATTTATTTTTAACTTAACTATGAGTTAGTCCTCATTCTTATGGGGGCACACTCCTCCCAGACCCACATGATCCCCAACCCCTCCATCATTCTGGCATTCACTCATCTCCCCCCTTTCCCTCTCTGCTTTTCTAGCAATGTTGTTTGATTTTTATATTTGAATTGACTTTCTTAAATAGTTCTTTGTTTATTATTTATAATGCGCGCCAGACCCTGGGGTATCAGTGCGCAGAAAGCAACAAGAAAATGTTCAGCTTTGTAGCATGATTCCAGTATGGGGGGATCCCCAAGCACAACAGTTCTTGGGTGCTTAGTCTCCCCACTGTGTAATCAACTGCCCTTTCGGCTTATCTGATTGGACAGTTGAGTCCCTGCAACTCTTGCGGGTAACACAGATGTGAAGGTTGCATTGTAAGACCCTGATAAGAGGTCTTATCGTAACCCTGCTAGCAGCATCTTAGTGCAATTCATTTTTGGGGGTCTTGCCTTGGAGGATGGTTCTGCAACCTTTGGCTCTCCAAATACTTTGGACTACAACTCCCATCTGTCCTAGAAAGCATTGTCACTGGTGAGGCATCCTTTGAGCGGGAGCAGCCTTTACCCACTCAGCATCCTGGGTAAAACAATGTGGTGCCCTCACACTAACGCATGGGGGAAAAAGAAATCTCCACGCCCAAACTGATATGCAACTTTTGCTAGCAACATGGCAAACCATGCAAAAACAAGCCTGCAAGCCACAAACATTTAGCAAAACAGTAGCTAATCTACAAACATGTTCGCAAATTACACATAGGTAAAATGTAATTTATATTTTTTTTAAATCAATTGTGAAGTTGCATGGAGAGAACATGTGTATATATTTTAAATATAAGATCTGAAAAGTGTTTTGGTGTGGAAACACCATGTGTGCTTTCTGCGTTTAAGGAGTGATGTGTGACAGGTATGTATTTGTTGTGATGGTGCATACATAGTGGTCTTATTTGTTTTCTTCTATTTGTATGCGTTTCCTGACTGTCATATAAAGTGTATGTCAGTAACTGGGTCTAGTATTGGCCAGTTGTCGTTGCCCACCCATCTTGTAATTGGGATCTGCTGTTGCATCTACTTCTATAGGCTGGTGACGCAGTATTACGTGCCCGTAAGCCAAATGCTTTGCTGACCTTAGTTTAGTTAGTCCTAGTTGCGTATTTATAACACGCTTAATACCCAGAGGTTTCTAAGCGCGGACCCGGGGATCGAACCTGTGTTGCTTTGTGTCGTCTTGTTGACAAGGCAAGCACATTGCTGCTGAGCTATCCTCCCGGGACCTTGATTGCTATGTAGAATTCAAGGATACTAGTGGTTTTACGGGAAATATAGACAAGTCTATGTTCATGTTATTAAGTAAACGTAATGATACGCGTTACCCTTGATGTGTGATGGAGAACAAATGGAGTGGGTCCAGACGTGAGTGTCACGGTTAATGCCTTACTGAAATGAGGCGCTCATGTGAGTTGGCAGCTCTTAGAATGAAGCAGTCAAGTCTTGCACTGTTTCGTTTGGCAAAGCATGCTGGGAGTTATACCATCAAGCCAATGCTTATGGGTTATTGGGAAAACAGAATCGAGTCAGTAGCAAATGGGGCTGGCATCTGGGGCTTTGCAGATACCAACTCATTGGGCCTCATTCCAGGTCTGGCGGTAACCGTGCCAGTAAAAACGGCAGGTTGCCACCGGACTTGCAATATTGACTGGTGCCTGACTTCCCGGTAGAACCAGGGTATTATGACCCCGGTGCTCCGAGAAGTCAGGCGCCAGTAAATGTAAATCCCGTTCCCATTGAGTCCTACAGGACTCAATGGGAACACGGAAGCACAGGCACTGTCAATGACTGTGCCGGTAATTCAGTGTAACTCTGCGGGCGAGTGCCGTTCCGCCCGCCAGGAAAGACCCGCCCACAGAGTCGTAGTGCGCAGGTCCAGTAACAACGGTACCGGTAGGCTTACCGGCACACTCATAATGAGGCCCATTGTCTGTAACTGAGAATGATTTTCTAAAGGAAGCCTCTAAGATTTTCTTTTTGTCGAATCCTGCCTTCATATTACATGAGTAATTGGGCCTGAGCTGCCTAGAAGATTATCTAAAAATGAAACCATTACTTCTTTGTTCGAGTTACTCTGCCGCTCTCACCGGTAATGCAATCAGGCATTGCATAACCCCTCTCCCTAACTCGCCCGTAACACACCATCGAAAATCCACTGCTATCGACTCTTTCTTCATCAACAAGGTCAGCATGATCCGCCAGCGCATAGCCACCAGCACGGCAACTGACAGCACGTCACAAATTCGATCTTATAAAACTACCACTACCTGGACAACTTTCAATACACTCGCCATGCAAGACCTGACTGGCACCTTGGCTTCCCTCAAGGCCACATTGTACGCAGACGTCATCCTCCCTGCCACCGTACTCAAGATCCTTCTGATTGAAGCATTCCTCCCTTATCTGGCAATCATAAACGTCTCCGTCACTCTGGGCACCTTTGCCTCGATCCCGCTTCTCAAGAAACCAACACTGGACCTCAGCAACTACCACCCCATTACCTATCTTCGCATCATAGGTAAGATCCTTGAGACCGCAGTTGCCACAAAAATCCACTATGAAACTCGAGGGCTTCACGCCCCAGCTGACCACCTTTGCCAAGTTCCTTGGGTTCAACATCGACAGACCACTGTCCTTCAAAGGAGCACATAGCAAGGAAGATACAGCTTTGTACCAACTTTCCCTCCTTGCGGAAAATCCCAACTTCAGATCTTCTGTCCAAGGCTTGAACCTCCCTCATCTGGATGGTGGCAATGCCCTCATGGAAGGCCTGCTGGCAACCACACTGCCACTCCCCCCCCCCCTGAGATGTAGCCTACATGCTGCAGCGTGACTCATCAGAGGACTCGGCAAATTCAACCACATCAACCCAGCCCTCATCAAACTGCACTGGCTCCTGCTGCAAGCCCAGATCACCTGCAAATCCTGCTGCATCGTCCCCAAACCCATTGCCCATAACCCCCCTAGATACTCAGCGCCCGAGGTCTACAATCCACCAACCAGAGCATGTGCAGGCTTTGTCTCCACCGGTGCATGAACGAAAGAACCAGAAGACAAGCTCTCCGTCTATGTCCCCAGACTCTGGAACCTGCTACCCGTGAACTGCAGACTCGCCCCCTCGCTTCTACATTCCAGGAAGGAGCTCACAGGACCCTCCTCCTCAAGCAATGGTTCTTCTATAACACCTAGTTCCACACCCCTTTCTCTCCAAGGGTAAAGTGAGACTGGGCAATATACTTGCTGCCAAATTGCTCGCCAAACCCCCCTTTTTTAGCTCCCCGCTCCCTTGTATTTGTCCTTTGTGATTTGCTTCTCTCGCTGTGTACTTCCAGCTCTGATTTGCCGTTCCTTCCCGAAGCTACGTCTGTGCTCCGTAAAAACCATAATGCATATAAATAATAATAATCTTCATAGATTTAGTAGATAGTGAAGTACAACATAATATGTCCTGGCTAAGGCTTGTCAAACTCTTTTAATAATCCTGAATTAATAGCTAATCAATCATACAGAGTTTAGTCTTAGGAATGAATTGTTTCAGTGTTCTGTGATGGAGTCATCACTCCGTTCCCAGTGGCGACTTCCCCCCATGTGGCCAGGGGACGGCATTTGCTACCTGATCCTGACCCTGGGTGCGGCTGTATGAAGAATGACCACATGGGGGAGGTTGGAGGTGGGAGGTCATCCTGTGGGATGTTTTTATCCACACATCCAAGCCCTACCTCAAAACTGTGCAGTACTGACATGGAAAACATCATGATGGCCAGAGCCTCCCAGAAAATGCACAGGGAAATGCATGAAGAATAGGCTGCCACTCATTTTTGCCGATGTTATGGGCACAGAAGGACACTGCCTAAAACCACCAGTGGACTACCCACACAGTAGTCTGAAACCATTGGGAATGGCAATGCTGATTGCCAAAAGCAAACCCATAACTGTTGGGAATTCATTTTCTTAAATCCCAAAAAGGGGTGCAGTACCAGTACTCACCACTATCAAAAAGCCGGCGTTTTAAAACAACACCAGATTTTACTTGTTTGTAGAAAACTGAATAAATGAACCCAAAGCAAGCCAAAGAAAGACTTACTGAGAGGTGGATCCAATGTTATATTCTGAAGTGACTTGAAGGTTTATAACAAGACTGGCTGAGCTGTGGATTTCAGCAGTTTAAGTAAATTTGGACTGAAAGACACTAAAAAATCTAAGTGTTTAAATTGACTGAGTGACCTACTTTTGAGTGTCACATAGGTTTCAATTGTTTAAATGTCATAGTTTTAAACTTAGAATCAGCATTCTAGCTGCATATGTAAAAATGTTTAGTCTTATTTGAATGCAGAAACTGGGGAACAGAAATGACATGTAGCTAAAAACGGGCTTAAAGAGATTCCAATTTTGCCTGGCAACTACCCCCCATCAGGAGTGAAACTTGAGTCACAGCTGTGTTCCTAGGCCTATCTGCCTTTTGCTGGCCACACTAAGGATATGCCATCTCTCTGATAATTGAATTAAGGGGAGCCCCCACAGAATACAGGAGCTCTGAACAATGCAACCCCCTTCACCCAGGCAGATGGTTTATTGCAGATGTCGTAAATGGAGCTTCCTCCTGGAAGGACAGGGGAGGAGCACTGCCTGTGAGAGCAAGCTGGCTTGGCAGAACTGGAAAAACCAGAAATTCAACCTTGTGCTGGGGGGAAACCACACCCCTTTGGGGCCAGAACATAACTCTAAAAAGATGAATAACTCATAGTACGGACTTGTGAAAATTATTTAAATGATACCATAATTCTTGTGATTTTTCGGTGCACATTTGAAGACGTGTTAGGACCCGGTGGTATGTTCAGGGGGGTTTTAGCGGAAAAGAGGATATTACTCAAAATGTGTGCATGTGAAAAATCTGACACTTCATCAACTAATGTCCATACTCCTTGCGCACATGTGTGTAAATTTGGGTTAATGTCCGACATTGCAAAATCAGTTAAAAAGTGAAATATGTGCCATTTCTGAATGCAAGCCCCCAGGAAGAGCAGAGTTTGAACAGGGGATACCTCCTGTGATATGTGAAGGGTGCATGTAATTTTAAACAAATGTGTACCTGTGCAAACATGTTTTTTGAGCAAATATAGATTGTGTGTAAAGTTGACAGGGGTGGGTTCTCTGTATCATAAACAGACCTCATCATGATGACACTTCATTTCATTCCCCCAATCAAGTGGAAGCGGATGAAGTGGCCAATGACAAGTGGAGAGGGGTAGAGCTTAGTGATGCTGCACACACACCCATTTTCAAAACACATAAAAGCAGACAGTCAGGACAGATAGAGACCTTCAAATCCATTTGCAGCTGGAAGCTCTGCCAAAATTCCATACCTTACCTCCATCAAACCTCCAGAGAGCCAAACTAGAGACTTCAATCTATCCAGAACTAGAGACCCAGACCAGACCAGCAGAGCAGAGCTGATCCAGACCACTGTTAGCAGAACCAGAGAGAGCTGACCCAGATCACTGTGAAGTGCAGAGACCAGAGTCCAGTCTAAAACCTGACCAGATCCGTGGCGAGGCCCATTTAATTCAAGAATATAGTGTGAGTACCTAACAAACTGTGCATAACCAATCTCTTAGTTAAAATAATATAATTCAATCTATTTTAATCTAAGTAGAACTGTCTCCTAACTGTCACCTGTCATTTGCAAAGCTGTCACCTGTCATTTTCTAGTTGCAAGCTGCACTTGTCTTTTTGAACTTTAAAATTTCAAATCTGAAAAACGACCTTTATTTAATCGCTCATATCTCCGTGACCGTTTGTGCTAGAGACTTGCAGTAACTTTCATCTGGAAGCTGAGATCCTAGGCTGTCCCCCAAAACGATAGTGATAGTCCTTGTAGTTCCTCTGTAATCGCGCCCGGCGCATTCGCAAATTTTGCCGCGATTTGCAAGTTTCTCCACGTGTAAAAATCTGCTGCTGCTTGCCTTCCGTTAAAGAAAAGTTCGTTTAACCTGCTAATCATCCCTGAATCATTGCTAGTGTGAGCCTGGACTAATATTAACTAGATACCACTCACCCTGAATCTCTAGAGGGAATCAAAAGCATTTTAGCATATTTTTCACTTCATTGCCAGCACATATAAAAGCATTTTGGGCCTGTGTTTCCAACTTCTGTAGTGTAAGCTTGCTGGGGTGAACTGAATTACATTTGATTGCATTTCTGAGAACTGTGTGCCTCCCTTCCATTTCCTTGCATTGCATAAAGGGGGGGAGGGGATTGCCAGAGAAAAGTGATTACATTGCTTTATTGAAATTATATTGAGTATTTTCTGTATTGCATTTCATTCAACATTACATCCATCTGAACTTAGATTAAGTATTCTCTACCACCTTATTCTTCTGTTCCTATTCACAAGTGTGCTAGTGCCAGATTCTCCGTTGTTAATCTTTATCATATCAGATTAAGTGTGATATTCAATTATTAATTTATTATAAAGCGTGATATAATATATATTGTTTAAGTTATCAAATAAACCTTTAAACTTGCAAAACAGAACTACTTCTTGGCTCAGTGGGGTCAGGGGGATTCCAAGGGAGGGGTGTTATATAGGGGTAGTCATCCAGAACGCATGAACTGGACATAAAGATATATCAATAAGGGTTTCCATTCAGTATCCCAGACTAGGCATTGACTTAGCTGTAGTGTTGAATTGAATCCTCTTACAAATTGGGGGCTCGTGCCGGACGTTTGGATTAGATCTATCACTTGTGCAGATTAATACAGCGTGCCAGCTGACCAGATACACATATCCGGTCGGATCACACGCTGTGTTACGCTGTAAAGCACTCCTCAAAGGAACGCTCTAAGAAAAAGGTCTGTTTTGCAAAAATAAAATACTAATTTCTGTAAGTCAGGACAGAGACCAATCTCTAGAATGACGACCTTAGTAGACATGAAAATAGCCAGAGAGCACTTCTTACATAAGTTATTTGTGAGAGGTGAGTGGACTCACCAGGACCGCATGGTCTGGTTGCAGGCCATCACGCAACAGGTCACTGAAACAGGGTCAGATATATGGGGAGATCAGGGTCCCCTACATGTGGCCCTGAGTGAACTATACATGGCTCCTAAAACTAAGGATGAACAAGACAAGATGGTGAGGATAGCCGCATACCTGTACCTATATATGGGAGACATGCAGGATAAATGTACTGAAAGCCAAGATCTGGCGAATAAGCGACAGATGGCGTTAGAGAAGGTCCAATCTGACCTGGTCTCTTCTGAGCAGAGGCTGCAGGGGAGCCAGGAGTCAGAAAATGAGAGTAGACAGCACATCATTAAAATAAAGAGGGATATGGACATCCTGCAACAGGAAAAGGCTGACCAGGATACCAGATTTCTGGCCTTGCAGAAGGAGTACCAAAAAGGTTTGGACTCCCTACTGCAGAGCCAGAAAAAGCTGGAGCAACAATTAGACTTTAACAGGGCATGCACGGAGCAGGTAGCCACCCTGCAAAGTCATCTAGATAGAGTGAAGGCAGAGAGCAACAAGCTGATTTTGAAAGACCTGGATACCCAGGAGGAGTTTGATGAAGAACGCCAGAAAGCTGGTGCCTTTCAAAGGCAGAGGGACGACATGGCGGCACAAATGCAGGCTCTTAGCCAGGAAAGAGACGCCTTAGGCCAGGAAGTCTGCCAATTAAAAAGAAAAACAGAAGAAAATCACCTGGCCCACCAGGGACTGGGTGACCTCCAAAAAGAACATCAGGACTTGCTAGAGCACACCAGGAGGGTGGAGGAGGCTCTGGCAAGACAGGAGCAGGCCAATAGGGACACAGCTCAGGAGGTAACCCTCCTGCAGCAAAGACTGGCCCAGTGCTCCAGGACCAATCAGGAAACACAGAGAGAGAATGAGGCTCTCTGCCAGCACAATGATAGGCTCCAACAACAGGTAGCGATGCAGGAGAGACTGATAGAGTCTAGTAAGGCCTTATCTGAGGAACTGAAGGCGCAGGCTCTTGCATTGCAACAGGGAGCAGGGGCGGATAGAGACCAAGTTCGCTGGGAAAGGGAAACTCCTGAGCATAACCTCAGGAGCCCTAGTACCAGAGGCCTTTATCTCTCTCAGTCCCTGGACTCTGCCACCCCCATGTCCCCTGGCGCACATGAGCACAGGGCCACAGGGATGGCAGATTACTATCCAGCCAGAAGCATGGGGCTCATAGGCCAGTACCACCCAGGAATGGAGGGGCGGGCATCCGAGTATGGGCACCCAAGCACAGTGCAATTTAGTGGGGAACCCCAGGAGAGTAGGCCCATTAAGGGCATCCTGAAAACCTCTGCCCAGTTAGGTCAGTGGGGGGGGGTACCCATCAAATCCTGGCAGCAAGGAGGGATCTGAAGACTCCTCTGAGCGGTACAGGACACAGGAGACCAGGTCCCCACATTCTGCCAGCCATTCCCAGGCTCGCAGAATCCGGGAAAACCTGGAAGAACAGACGGAAACCTCTGGGAGCAGTGCCTCTGAGTCAGAAGATGAATGGACCAGGGTTACCCGGACCAAAAGGGCCAATAAGACAAAAAGGGCCTTGCTTAAGGACCCCTTAAAGCAGATTAAGGCAATCAGGAGTGTCATCACGCCGTATCATAAGAATGCCAAGTATTCTGTTTGGGAGCACTTAGAGTTGTTTGAGCAAATGATGGAGACTTTCCATTTGAAGGACAGCCAAAGCTGTATCCAATATGTAAAGTGGACATTCTCCCCAGAATACTCCAGTTTCTTTGCAGGGCTGGAGGACCAAAATCATTCCAGGTGGTCCACCTATAAGGCGGCCATCCTGAAACATTTTTCTACTCATAGAAATCCTCAAGAGGCTCGCGAGGCAGCCTACAATTTACAATGTGGGGAGGATCAGGCCCCACAAGAGTTTGTGCAGGAGTTAAAGCGTGCTTTTGCACAGACCACAAGAAGGGTGCGCACGGATAGCAGAGAATTTATTAATACGTTTTTCCATGCCTTGCCCAAATACATAATGACCCAGCTCGTGAGGGATTTTCACGAGAAAAGATCTTTAGACTGGGTCATTGAACAGGCGACCCGGATCTATGAGGTGCAGAAGCCCATAGAAAATAAAAGCAATACCCAGAAAAATCCCAAAACCAACAGCACCCCTGCTGCTGCCAAGGTGGCAGAGGTAAAGGTTGCCCCCGTTTTGGATTTGGAGATGGGGGGGCCTAAAAACCTACCTGCACCTAATAATGCTAGGCCCAGAAGGTCCTCGGGCCAGTCACAAACAGGGAGTCAAGGAGGTAGTCCCACAAATGGGGTCCCTCGCTCTCCTGACTATGTAAGTCCCCATTACAAGGGAAATCGACCCATCCTGGGTTATGTGTGGACTCCTCCAGCCCAAGGGGGGGGATCCAGCCAAGCACCTAACCCAGGGAACTTCCCTCCTAACTTCCCACCGGAGGGCAGAAATTCTCCAAATCCTGGGCAGAACTTTTTCCCCAGGTATCCACCCAACTTCCAACCCCAAAATCATCCATCCTTCTTTCCCCAATTCCCTGAGCTCAGACAACCTAATCCGGGAGAGGGGAGGCCAAGGGTGGAGGGGTATCCAAATCTTCCCAACCAGGGGTACTACCAAAGAAGGGATAGCTACCCTTCCCGGGATCAGCCCAGGGGAGAAAACAGGGCCCCGTATCAGCCTGAGCGGGTTTCCCAGTTAGAGCGCCAGGTCCAAAATATGGCACGGGATCTGGGTCAAATACTGAGGGCGCAGCAGAACCCTCAGATCGGCATGCCGGCGCAGAACGCACCCAACTCTGGACCTGGTGCCCCAGAACAATGACGGGGGCAGCACCCCGATAACTCACCGGTTCCCAGGGAGGAGGCACAAGGGGAAGGGGGGTGTAAAGCCTTAGAGGAAGCTTCCTTCCTCACTTGTAAACAGCCCCTGGAAACCCAGGAACCGGAAACAAAATCTCTTGCCCCTGAAAGTCTGCCTCCTAAGGAGCAGAGGGGGGGTAGGAGAAACAAAAGACCCAAACAGACTCAGTTTGAGGAGGAGGTACAGATCTTCCAATTTGAGGGAGAGGGATCCTCAGAGGATCCTGGGAAAAGGATCTTCTCCTTCAGAGAGGGGGGAACTCCTCCCAAAGAAAAATGGGTCCCTAGGGATGCAAATCCAGACTGGGGAGATGTGGAGACTGAGCTACCGCCGCCCACCATCTCATCCAAGAACCAACAGCAAGAAAATCCCCTGGTTCAAACCCATCCTGGTGACTGCCTCCAAAAAGGGGGGGGCGGCCCAGAACCGGAGCCAGGGGAACCCACAATGGCTCTGATCTCCAGTTGCCAATTTTTTCTTTCAGATTCCCAAGGCTCACCACAGAAGTCTGTCCACATCTCTTCTCTTGCAATGTCCAAAACCAGAAAGTTAGCCCACCAGTTGTCCAAAAATGTGCATTATCTGTGCCCCCTTGAGGAGAAGGAGGGAAGGTACTATGCCCCGGTACAAGTACAGGGGCAGGGTACAATTTTGGCACTGGTGGACACTGGATCTCAAGCTACCCTTCTGTCCAGAAGGGCCTTTGATGAACTGAATGCAGGAAGGGGAGAGAATAACCAAATTCCTCTCACCTCACTTCCTGGACAACTGCAGAACTTTGACGGGAAGGAAATTCCCGTCGAGGGGACGGCAGACTTGGACATTAAAATTGGGCGACACAAGTTGAAACACCCGGTCATAGTTGTGACTCCAGAGGGCACCCCTTGTTTACTGGGGAATGACCTCCTGAGGAGGTTGTCACCCTTAATAGATTGCGTAAACAAGGTCCTCTGGACCCAGACTAGCCGACCAATAAAATTAAAACAGAGTGTCAACCATGTTAGTTTAAACGGCACCTGCCACTTGGTTGAACAAAAATCTGACCAAGTAGAATTTCACTTCCAGAATAGCCAAATTCCTGACGTGACAGTAATAGCAGTAGGACCACAGACTGGTGATGGAGGGTCCTCTCTATTTCTGAAAATCAACCTTCCTTCCAGTCTAAAGTGGTACTCCACGCTGGAAGGAAACACTCTGAGATTCTATACTAATCCACAATCAGAAACTCCCACTCCTATAGTCCAGAAAGATGTGAAATCAGCTCAGAGCCTGGCTGATATTCAGCAAATTGGAGAGCAGTTGTTCATCCCTGTTCAGTTAAATGATGGGAAGGACTCTGTTCTCGCTCGAGTGTGCGTGAACAATGGTAAGAGCTTCATCAGCGAAGCCATGTTTCGCCAACTCCCAAAAGATCCAGCCATTCCCACATTCAAACTGATAGACAAATGGGAAATGGACCTGGAAGCGCCTAATTCCAAACATCTCCTGCCAAGCAGGTGTATGCTCAAAATCTCCATTGGCAACAAGAGCATAGTCCACAATTGTTGGGTCGTGCGAGACGTCCCTGCCGTCTTTTACTTAGGCAGTGACATTCTCAATCTCTTTGCCATTAGTTTGGACCTAATAAACTTCAAAGCTTGGTCCCGATTAGCGGATAATCCCATGGGCTTTGATGATCCAGAAAAAGCATTTAGGTCAGCTCAATTGCTACCTTATGCAGTTGAAATTCAGATTAAAGAGGAAGTCACCATCCCAGAAAGGACCCGACAATTCTCCCTGGAAGTGAAAGTTAAAAGAGGACAACATTTGAAAAACCCTGATGCTTACATACATCTAAACGCTTCTCTCCAACAGCAAGGGTTGGGGGTAAACCCAACACCATTAGTCAACATAGAACATGACACCATTCTAATAGAGGTGGATAACAGCGACTTAAAGAGTATTACTCTAGCCGCAGGCACCATTATTGGAATGGCGGTTGATGACCGACATTTTTCCATAGATTTAGGTAATGAACTGTTAGGGCCAATCCCCAAGGACTGCCTTGACAGTGACAGTGAGGACAATACAACACCAGACAGGATTTTTACCCGGCATGGGGGGAACTTCCTGGTGTACACTTCTTGCCCTTATGGTAAGGAAGATGTGACTTGTGACTTCAGGAGGGATGAGGTGATTTTCCAGGTCCATGAGGGCTGCCTTTCCCACCTGAAGCCTCCAGTCCAAATCAGCACTCTGACCAGGGACTTCTCCACCCAGCTGGAGGAGGTCGCAGAAATAGCCAAACCAGAAGTCTTTCCAGGCTTCAGGCAGATGGTGGAAGAGAGAGTCAACCTAGCTGACGCCTGTGTGACTCTGGAACAGAAGCAAAAGTTGAAACAAGTTTTCTTGGATTTCCAAGATCTCTTTGCGGTAGACTCATATGACTGTGGTCGCACTGACATCCACACAACAACAATCCCCACGGACCCTGGCATGACTCCAGTGTTTGTGAAGCAATATCGCTTGCCTCTCGCATCAATGGAGTCCCTTACTGAAATAATTAAGAACCTTGAGTCCCGGGGAATAATCCGTCCAGTCCACAGCACCTTCAATAATCCGGTGCTGGGAATATTGAAGCCAAACGGCCAGTGGAGACTCTGCGCCGACCTCAGGGAGCTCAACAAACGGGTCCATACTTCCCGATGGCCTCTTCCCTACATTGACCAAGGGCTGGCCCAGATCCAGGGGTCACAGGTATTCACTGCAATAGACCTGACCAATGGATACTGGACCGTGCCTGTCAGTAGGGAGGACCAATACAAGCTGGCTTTTACCTTTGGGGGCCAGCAGTACACATGGACCCGGACTCCCTTCGGATACCTTAACTCTGGTAATGAGTTCAACATTTTCCTACATAAGGCCATGCCCGACCTGGGTGCGAGGGGTAACCTGGCTTATGTAGATGATGTCCTCATCAAAAGTTCATCTGTGGAGGAACACATAGCGGAGATCCGTTATGTTCTGACCCAGTTGAGGGCTGCCGGAGCAAAACTTTCCTTTCAGAAAGCACAGTGGTGTAGAACCCGTGTTAATTTCTTGGGGCATGAGATTACTCCGCAGGGTCTCTGTCCCCAGGAAAAGAAAGTGGAAGCACTTCAGAAACTGAAGGACCCCACAACTCTGCGGGAACTAAGGAGCCTCCTTGGACTGACTAATTACAGCAGAAAGTTCATTGAGGGCTACGCAGAGATCACCAGACCCCTGATTCATCTCCTGAAGGGGGGGGTCAAGTGGGAATGGGGTCCAGAACAAGCCGAGGCAGTAAAACAACCCAAAAGAAGCCTCTCACAAGCGCCCTGCCTAGCTTACCCTGTCAGAAACAAGGAGTTCTTCCTGGAGACGGGGTACTCTAATACGTGTTTGACGGCAGTATTATACCAAAAGCATGACAAGGTTAATAAAGTAATCTCCTATGCGAGCAAAACTTTATCCTCTGTGGAGGAAAAATTCAACGACTGTGAGAAGGCACTCCTGGCAACGGTGTGGGCATTGAAGAATTACCGCCCGTTTATCCAGGGGGAACACATCATAGTGGAGACTCCACACCAGCCTCTGCAATATCTCCAAAGTGATAGAATCCGGGCCGGAAATGTGAGTAATTCCCGAATTACTTCCTGGATTCTGTCAATGCAAGGCTTTCCTGTGGAGGTCAGATATGGCCAAAACAAGAAGAGTCCCCTCGCGCAAGGTCTGGCTGACTTGCTTGATTGTGCCAGAGAAAACTGTCTCGAGGACGAAAGTCTAAAAATCAAGGACAACATGGAGGCATACCTTAATTCCCCACACAAAGTCTTTGAAGAGGACAAGTGTGAGGGAATGCCCACTGTCTATGTGGATGGATGCTCTTACCATGTTGACAACAACGGGGAGAAAGAACTGGTGGCCGGCGTAGGGAATGCATGGGTGAATGAGTCCCCAGAACCCTCCGCTGGATACAAAATTGGTCCCCGAAGTAGTCAGGTGGCAGAATTGATGGCGGTGCATCAGGCCATCCTCACTGCTGTCCAGCATCAACTCCACGAACTGGTCATAATCACAGATTCGGATTATGTACGGAACGGGTTCGTGGAGCACCTGGTTAATTGGAAAACCAGAGGCATGTCATGTGCTAACAACAAACCCTTGAAACATGGGAAGTTGATCCAAAACATTGATGATCTGGTCACCTCGAATGAGATGACCATCTATTGGAAAAAGATCAAGGGTCATTCCAAAGTAGAGGGGCCAGACAAAACTGGAAATGACTTAGCTGATCAGCTGGCCAAAACCGGGGCCATCCAAGGGGATCTAATTGAGATTGAGTCCCTGTTGGGGGAAATCCAGGTCACTGCTATCACTAGGTCCCAGACAAATGCTCACAACGACCTTTCAATTGCACAATGGAGTAAGGAGACCCCTGATGCTGATTTGATTACCGCTCAGAAGGGGGATCCAATAATTGGTAAATTTTACCAACACCTTGAGGACCCTGAGAACTTTCCCCTGACGGATACCGATTACATTGGGAAAGAGGACCTAAGAGTGTTGATGAAATGTCCAAAAATGTTCCGAATCCAAGACGGTTTGCTGGTAAGGAAATCCAAAGCGGGCCACGATCAGTGGGTGGTTCCTACCTCATTCCGAAGCCTGATGTTAAGTCACGCCCATGATGCGGCCACCGCCGGTCATAGGGGGTTTCACACAACATTGGAAATCTTAAGAGAGGTTCCATACTGGCCACACATGGGCCAGGACCTCGACCAATACTTGAAGGGGTGTCTTGTGTGTGCACAATTTCAGCCATCATCCCTCACGCACCGTGCGCCTCTCCAAAAGAGGGGGATGACCCTGCCATGGTCAGATTTACAAATCGACTTTGTAGGCCCCGTGATTCGCTCTGCTAGGGGGAATAAGTACATGTTGACTGTGACATGCTTGTTTACCAAGTGGGTGGAATGTCTCCCAGCCCCAAATTGCAAGGCAGAAACTGCAGCTGCCCTGATGATTAACCACATCTTTTCCCGTTTTGGTCTACCTCAAAGGATTGAGTCAGACAGGGGTAGCCACTTCACCAGTGAAATAATGACAAAGATGTGGGAGATACTGGGGGTCAAAAGGAAGTTGCATATTGCTTACAGGCCAGCTTCTTCTGGGGCAGTAGAGAGATATAACCGAACCATTGTGAGCATATTAAAGAAGTTTGTGGCAGATTCTGGGCCAAGTTGGGATATCCGATTACCTCTGGTCCTAATGGCCATCAGATCTACCCCTTCATCTGCAACCAAAATGTCACCATTCGAGTTGATGACTGGGCGCAAGATGGTGCTTCCTCAGCATTTGCTCTATAGGACCCAAGAGCAGACACTGATAAATGCCTCCACAACTCATGAGTATGTGGAGAATTTAAGGAAACACCTTCAACATGCTTTTGCTTATGCTCAGTGGAATCTAGAAAGATCGGCTGATAGCATGAAGACCCACTATGACCTGAAAACTTCCAGGAAGGAATATCAGGTGGGGGACCGGGTCTATCTATACAACTTCCAAAGAAACCAGGCAAAACAGCGAAAATTTTTGCCTACATGGAAAGGACCCTTTGAGATTATAGACAAAATCTCCCCTGTGGCCTACAAAATCCACATCCCCAAAGGCGGTTTGGCAGAGGGGGAAGACAAGTGGGTCCACATAAACCAGTTGAAATGTTGCCATCCCAGGCACACTCTGCAACAACTGGAGGAATCCTCTGGAATCCTAGCGGGTACTGTCTCAGACTAATTCAGTTCCAACCATAAAACATACCACATCTAGTCTCTAAAATATGGTGATTTGCATGAAACTGTCTCTTAGTTATACTGTTTTTTTTTCAAAATAAGAATGTAATGTTTCGTTATGATGAAATGCATATGCTGCCCCACTATCTCAACAGTGGTGGAAAGACGTCTATGAGTAGGTATTGCCGCTCTTCCTTTGTCGTCCTAGGAGAAAGAAAACCTTGAGACGGGCCAAGGAGGACGATCCGGAGACCGGGAGCAGAGACGCAACGGGCCCGGGGTACCGCCCAATCTTCCCATCAGGACCGGCGAGGAGAACCGATCGATCCGACCGGATGGAGAAAAAGATGCTGAACTGTGCCATCTATTGGAAGAAGATGAGGAAACATCCCAGGTCTTGCGAGTCCCATTAGTGAAATAGAATGGCCATCGCAAGAGGGGGGCTTGTGGGATGTTTTTATCCACGCATCCAAGCCCTACCTCAAAACTGTGCAGTACTGACATGGAAAACATCATGATGGCCAGAGCTTCCCAGAAAATGCACAGGGAAATGCATGAAGAATAGGCTGCCACTCATTTTTGCCGATGTTATGGGCACAGGAGGACACTGCCTAAAACCACCAGTGGATTACCCACACAGTAGTCTGAAACCATTGGGAATGGCAATGCTGATTGCCAAAAGCAAACCCATAACTGTTGGGAATTCATTTTCTTAAATCCCAAAAAGGGGTGCAGTACCAGTACTCACCACTATCAAAAAGCCGGCGTTTTAAAACAACACCAGATTTTACTTGTTTGTAGAAAACTGAATAAATGAACCCAAAGCAAGCCAAAGAAAGACTTACCGAGAGGTGGATCCAATGTAAAGTTATATTCTGAAGTGACTTGAAGGTTTATAACAAGACTGGCTGAGCTGTGGATTTCAGCAGTTTAAGTAAATTTGGACTGAAAGACACTAAAAAATCTAAGTGTTTAAATTGACTGAGTGACCTACTTTTGAGTGTCACATAGGTTTCAATTGTTTAAATGTCATAGTTTTAAACTTAGAGTCAGCATTCTAGCTGCATATGTAAAAATGTTTAGTCTTATTTGAATGCAGAAACTGGGGAACAGAAATGACATGTAGCTAAAAACTGGCTTAAAGAGATTCCAATTTTGCCTGGCAACTACCCCCCATCAGGAGTGAAACTTGAGTCACAGCTGTGTTCCCAGGCCTATCTGCCTTTTGCTGGCCACACTAAGGATATGCCATCTCTCTGATAATTGAATTAAGGGGAGCCCCCACAGAATACAGGAGCTCTGAACAATGCAACCCCCTTCACCCAGGCAGATGGTTTATTGCAGATGTCGTAAATGGAGCTTCCTCCTGGAAGGACAGGGGAGGAGCACTGCCTGTGAGAGCAAGCTGGCTTGGCAGAACTGGAAAAACCAGAAATTCAACCTTGTGCTGGGGGGAAACCACACCCCTTTGGGGCCAGAACATAACTCTAAAAAGATGAATAACTCATAGTACGGACTTGTGAAAATTATTTAAATGATACCATAATTCTTGTGATTTTTCGGTGCACATTTGAAGACGTGTTAGGACCCGGTGGTATGTTCAGGGGGGTTTTAGCGGAAAAGAGGATATTACTCAAAATGTGTGCATGTGAAAAATCTGACACTTCATCAACTAATGTCCATACTCCTTGCGCACATGTGTGTAAATTTGGGTTAATGTCCGACATTGCAAAATCAGTTAAAAAGTGAAATATGTGCCATTTCTGAATGCAAGCCCCCAGGAAGAGCAGAGTTTGAACAGGGGATACCTCCTGTGATATGTGAAGGGTGCATGTAATTTTAAACAAATGTGTACCTGTGCAAATATGTTTTTTGAGCAAATATAGATTGTGTGTAAAGTTGACAGGGGTGGGTTCTCTGTATCATAAACAGACCTCATCATGATGACACTTCATTTCATTCCCCCAATCAAGTGGAAGCGGATGAAGTGGCCAATGACAAGTGGAGAGGGGTAGAGCTTAGTGATGCTGCACACACACCCATTTTCAAAACACATAAAAGCAGACAGTCAGGACAGATAGAGACCTTCAAATCCATTTGCAGCTGGAAGCTCTGCCAAAATTCCATACCTTACCTCCATCAAACCTCCAGAGAGCCAAACTAGAGACTTCAATCTATCCAGAACTAGAGACCCAGACCAGACCAGCAGAGCAGAGCTGATCCAGACCACTGTTAGCAGAACCAGAGAGAGCTGACCCAGATCACTGTGAAGTGCAGAGACCAGAGTCCAGTCTAAAACCTGACCAGATCCGTGGCGAGGCCCATTTAATTCAAGAATATAGTGTGCGTACCTAGCAAACTGTGCATAACCAATCTCTTAGTTAAAATAATATAATTCAATCTATTTTAATCTAAGTAGAACTGTCTCCTAACTGTCACCTGTCATTTGCAAAGCTGTCACCTGTCATTTTCTAGTTGCAAGCTGCACTTGTCTTTTTGAACTTTAAAATTTCAAATCTGAAAAACGACCTTTATTTAATCGCTCATATCTCCGTGACCGTTTGTGCTAGAGACTTGCAGTAACTTTCATCTGGAAGCTGAGATCCTAGGCTGTCCTAGGACCCCAAAACGATAGTGATAGTCCTTGTAGTTCCTCTGTAATCGCGCCCGGCGCATTCGCAAATTTTGCTGCGATTTGCAAGTTTCTCCACGTGTAAAAATCTGCTGCTGCTTGCCTTCCGTTAAAGAAAAGTTCGTTTAACCTGCTAATCATCCCTGAATCATTGCTAGTGTGAGCCTGGACTAATATTAACTAGATACCACTCACCCTGAATCTCTAGAGGGAATCAAAAGCATTTTAGCATATTTTTCACTTCATTGCCAGCACATATAAAAGCATTTTGGGCCTGTGTTTCCAACTTCTGTAGTGTAAGCTTGCTGGGGTGAACTGAATTACATTTGATTGCATTTCTGAGAACTGTGTGCCTCCCTTCCATTTCCTTGCATTGCATAAAGGGGGGGAGGGGATTGCCAGAGAAAAGTGATTACATTGCTTTGTTGAAATTATATTGAGTATTTTCTGTATTGCATTTCATTCAACATTACATCCATCTGAACTTAGATTAAGTATTCTCTACCACCTTATTCTTCTGTTCCTATTCACAAGTGTGCTAGTGCCAGATTCTCCGTTGTTAATCTTTATCATATCAGATTAAGTGTGATATTCAATTATTAATTTATTATAAAGCGTGATATAATATATATTGTTTAAGTTATCAAATAAACCTTTAAACTTGCAAAACAGAACTACTTCTTGGCTCAGTGGGGTCAGGGGGATTCCAAGGGAGGGGTGTTATATAGGGGTAGTCATCCAGAACGCATGAACTGGACATAAAGATATATCAATAAGGGTTTCCATTCAGTATCCCAGACTAGGCATTGACTTAGCTGTAGTGTTGAATTGAATCCTCTTACAATCCACAAGTGAAAGCCATGACGTAATCGGACGAGATATGGTATTCCCCTTGAGGATACTAAAATAAGGTAGATTACACATCCAGTAAGTCATAACTTCTCTTTATTAAGTTAATAGAAAGCAAGCCCCCCAGCTACCAACACCCCAATACAAAGGGCTTAACTGCTCTCGATGGAATACCAGGCCTTGTATATCCATTAACATTCCAAATGCCACTCCAGCCCTGACGCCACCACATTCCAAGGCAAGAACATTACAACACATCTCCCCTCTTCTCTTAACATATCCACCTCCTTACCACTGCAATCCTGTTCTTATTCCACACTCGACCGCGCTCACCCTCACTGCACCCTCCATGACCTTCTCCACCTGCACGGGCTCAGAGAACAAGGGGTCACCCTTCTTCTTAACACGCGCCCAATCACCACACATCACCTTCACCCTTCTCCCACTCCTCTTCTCATTGACCTCATCCAACCACCTGTCCTGATCTCGATCTAATGTCCTCCTTACTACATCCATCGCACAATAGCTCTTCCCAACCAGGGAGGAATCGCCTTCGTATTCTTCCACAGTTTCACCCCCTTCTTGCACGCGAACCCTGAAATTGTAACGTTCCAGAATGGTACTTGTCTTGGGGCTGTAGTGAATATCCAATTTGTACAAGGCCAATTCCAATTCATTAGTCTGCTCTGTGCTACTAATATTATCCTCTTCGTCAGGTAGAGTATCATACATTCTTTGCCCTTCATATCCTAAAAAATGCATGAAAAGCTACACTTTTCTGTCATTGCAGAACAAAGGTCCACATGCTGTTCTGCATAAAACCTTTTCTCCATTGTGACCATTTTATTTTAAGCGATCCAGGCGTTGGCATGAACATAACCAGTCCAGGAACCCCAGGCATGGCCATGGTGACTGGTGATAACTTGTCTTACATGCATACACTGCACATTCAATGGACCGTTTCAAGGTGCGAGGTGACGTTAACCTTCACGTGTCTTCTTTCAGCTTATCATCACTCATAAGCCTCCTTAAAACTGTAAAATATCCTTTTTAAATGAACCCCAGCGTTATGTGCGTTAAACATGACCAATGTGCACCCTTAGCCGATTTCCTTTGACCCAACATGCCAGTGTTTAATCCGTTGCTAGGTTACATTAGGACAGACCCAGCATGCCCGTGGCCTCTCTCCGCTGCGTACCTTAGACATGGTGCCAATCTCAATATGGCCGCTCGCTCTAAGATCACCGTTTGCCAATCAGGCTTTTTGCCAACCAAGCAATAGCTGCACGCATTGAAGTCCTTTTGTGTCTTTTTCTTTTTCCAGACGGCATCCCTCACGACAGTGAATCTTATTTTTCTTGCATCCGCCTCATCAGTACAGCGCAATATGCATCGAATTATCCACGGCAGTGGCACGGCCGCGCCCCTCAACTTGTTCGTAGTCCCTCATCAGCAACTCGAGGGCACAGCAGGCAGCATTCCACAGCAGCGCTAGACGCAGCATGAGCTGGGGGGCTGCAGATGCAAACGCGTCGCCAGTAAAATAAAGTAGATACGCGTCCAGTGAGTCGTAACTTCTATTTATTTAAATAAATAAGAAGCACGCCCCCTCCCCCCCAAGCAACCAACACCTCCAATACAAAGGGCTTAACTTCTCTCTATGGAATACCAAGCCTTGTGTATCCATTAACATTCCAAATACCACTCCAGCCCTGACACCCTGACATTCCAAGGCATGAACATTACAACAGATACCACTTCCATTCGCCATGCCTTTATGGCCTACTGTCCTAGCTCTCCTCATTCAATCTCAAAAACGACTGAAAATACCTCTTCAAATTCTGCATAAAGTCATCAAATTGGGCATTTAAAACGGTTGAGAACACCTTCCCAGACTCTATTTATAAGTCATTACAAACTGTCTTCCCTTCTTCTAAGGATGGAAGTACTGCCACAAAGAAGCTGAGCGGAGTTGTGAAGATCAGTGAAGGCCCAGAGCGTAAGCGACGCTCTAGTTGTTGTGAGCACATACAGGCCAGCAGGACATTTAAACAGCAAAGCCAGCTGAGAGGCAAGAGCTGGCTGAAGAGGTCGAGTCCTCTCAGTGTTGACTGAGGGACTGCTGGGCAATTCAAGGTTTATTGAGCCAACTGGCTCACAGGAGAAACTGAGAGAGGCAGACTGTTGAGACTGGTACGCTGAGGGAACACCAAAGAAGGGAGGATGACCTACTGGCGTGCAGCTGTACCGATGAGCAGCCTCTGCGTTGTTGGATTACAGAGGAGTTCGGAATAGGCAAGCGAGAGCCCCGGGAAGGACAGGAACCACAAAGCAGAGGCAGCAAACCTGAAGGAAGGAAGGAAGCAGGAAGCCACTGCAGGTTCACTGTGGGGCAAGCCATTCCAGCTGCACAATACCAGTGAGCCCACCTGAGAGAAGAGGGGACACAGGGGCATTTCGGCAATGGGACCAAAAGTGAATAGAAGTAAATTAAGTAAATGAGAGGGAACGAAAGTGCCATATTACTTAAGCATACCTGTGAGTCCAACTGAGGGAAGAGGGACACCAGGCCTTTCGGCAACAGGACTGGAAGCAAGCTGAATTAAATGAAGTAAATGAGAAAGAACGAAAAGTGGCATATTACTTAAAGAAACAGAGCAGAACAAAGATAAGAACTTGTTATGTTTACAAGTGTGCACAATACCATGCATTGCAAGTCATAAGTGTTGGTTGATGATGAAAAGAAATGTTTGCATATGAAAGAAGCCCAGCAGGAGAGTATACCGGGTAAAACCAAATTGGACAATTTATAAAATACACTGCATGAAAACGTCCTGAGAAAGATGCATCAGGAATTAACTGAAGAATGCGATTGAGGGATATCAAGGAGTACCAAGAAACCTGGTGGGAGAGTACACCAGGCAGTCGTCGATCACGAATCAGATTGTCAGTCAAGCTGTTTTGCATAGTAAGTAAATTTGATCTAAAGGAACTTAAAGAAACCATTATACAGCTGAGTGAAGAGTAAGTCAGGGGAAGGGGGCCACCCTATGGTATTGTGAACGTTACCCTCCTGGAAGCTTTGTATTGGAGTTGAGCATTTTCCTTTTTTTGAACATGTGTAGACCTTCCAAGGCCAAAGACATTTCCCTTTTCACTTTATAGGTGATGTTTAGAATGTGAGGGTCAGAATGGTACTATGGACACAAGACAGTTTACTTTGGACATCCTGACAAAGGACCGACCCATTCATTTTTTTGTTTTAAGCAGGGAAAATACCTCTAGAGCATGAACTGAGAGGCATTTTCCACACCCATTTGTGTTTAATAAACGTTTACGGCCAAAATCATGAATAGGCGTAAGCAAAGGGTGAGTCCCAATTTTTTGTTACAGGGGGATTGAGCTAGAGTAAGTAGACACAATCATGAATAACCTGTGTCTGAGCTTCATTCCTGACCCTACACAGCAGTCAGACCAGCTGTACCATCTCCTATTTTGATGAAAACAGTGACTGAGTGAGAACCATTTTGTCCTGGGTACAAAACGTGCATATGCGCTCCGTACGGACCGGATTTGGGAGGAATAAGCTACTGCATAACTAAGCCGTAGCAAACTGGCATGATGATAACCCAGAGCAGGCTCTGCCGATACCATCTAGATCGGAATTAAGGTTTGCTTTACTTTGTTTTTTGTGTCCCTTGTATGCAGTACTTGTGCATTGAGTTTTAATTCCTGTTCTCGAGCGTGCTTGTTTTAATCAGTGTCGCCCTGCTCTGTTATATCTTCATCTTCTTCTGATCAACTTATGATCTTTGTTGTAGGGAAGTATTTAATTTCCGCTTTTAGAATAAGGACACTTTTGTGATACAATTGTACTGTTTTATTGCTGTGCTTTTGTGTATTTTAATTTATTATGATAGTCTTTTTATGCTTTTATGGATAAAAGTTTTGAATTTGAATTTTGACTCTGCTGTCTTGTACTTTTCACCTGAAAACAGGGTGCCCTGATATGGATTCCTGTTGGACTACTTCCAAAGGTTTTCTACTAGATCCATTTTGTCGCCCATCAGTGTCTGTACAACTCCTCATTCCTATTGAGAATGGTCAAGCGGTGATTTGATTTTATCAGATGAATGACACTACTAAAACCCATGTTACAACTGGATCCAGTAGCAGCCAATTTAACTATCCCACCATTGCTGTAATTAACTTTGCTTGACCGTGCTCATCACCTGAAGGCATGGTGCCCTTGGATACATTCCAATTGACCATTTATATATGGTTTTCTACTAGATCCAGTTGTTCACAGAAGTGTGTGTGTGTGTACGTTTTCTGAACTCCTATCATTCCATTATTAAACATTTTACAATTGGTTCCAGCAGAACTTATTTCTTAGATGCCATTTGAAAGTGTCACTAGCATGAGCTACTCACAGCTGACATGCAAACACTCGCCATATTTCACCTTCTCCTCTATCATTTTCTGTTTGTTTTTTGCTTGAAGGCAGTGTCCTGTTGGGAATTCTGGTTTACTATTTCCAAATAGTTTCTAGTCGATCCAACTACTGGCATGCATGTTTTTTACATCTCCTCCTATAGCTCTAGAAATAATGTTTTATGAGTGATTTGTGTCCCTTCCTGTACACTGCACCCCCTCCCTACCCTCAGCCGGCCCAGTCCTCTGCAGACAGTGGCATTCAAGCTCTAATCATTTCCTCATTAATCACTCCCTTGCTCCCCCCACAATCTTTTTTCCCTCTTTCCCTCACTCCATATCAGCCCTAATTTCTTCACTCTTCAAAGATCCTCGTTCATTGCCTATACCAGCGTTCTTTAACCTTTGGCTCTCCAGACTTTGTGACTCCTTGTCCCATCAGCCATAGCCAGCATAGTCAATTGAAATGGATCATGGGAATCAAAGTCCAAAACATCTGGAGAGCCAAAGATTGCAGAGTGGGCCACTGGCCTATATCAAAGCTAAAGCTATTGGCTTTGACAATTGCTGTTTGGTTGTCATGTAGCACTTCATAAGGAGGTCACTGTTCTGTGCACTCCCATTGTTGACACTTCAGTGGACTGTGGCATACATAGAGAACTTGACATGCCAAGGATCACACAATGTTGGTAATGCGAGGAATCCAGCCCTCCTGGACCCAAATTATACACATCTGCCAGCGACATTCTGACACAAATATGAATTGTCAAAAAGAAAAAAAAGGAAATTTCATATAAAGCAAACTTGCCAAGATTCCACCCATATATTTGTGCTTTAGGTAGCAGATTGGGACAACTTTCATTGTTTAACTTTGACATAGGATGCAACATACAATGAATTTATGTTTGTTGTGTTTCCATCCGCCAGGGAACCTCTTTACATAGTTGTATTCTATCATTTATTTGACTTTTCTGTAAAAGAACGGTGGCTCATAAGAGAACCTGATAACCTAAAAGAAGTTATGAACTCAAAAGCTAAATATTCTAATAGTAAGGATACTCCCATCCTGTGGCCTAGAGGAGCCTGGTAGCTGTTATCAAGTTAACCAGGCTCTTCTAGGCTCGCTATGTGAGGAACTCATGGTGGCATCAGTCAAGACCGACACAAGTGATCACAGTTCAAGAGTGTTTATTAAACTGTATTATGGGTGAGATAAATGCCTAATCTAAACCTAAATCTAAGATGTGAGCAAGCTGCGACCATGAAATAATAATAATACAGTCCTAGTGGTGTCTTAGTCAAACAAAAAGAACCTATACTAAAAAAACCTATTGCCAACCCTTACCGCTATGCCACAAACTAGTGTGGGCCAATGTTCATAAGAAGAGAAAGAAGTGTTCACCAAATGATAAGTCAGAATGGTATGGTTGGGGTCTCGCTTCCCCATGTTTTCAGCAAGGGACAAGGCGGGACTCCTGAGCACAGCACACTCCTGGGCCTCACCAGCACGAGGTTACCGTTCCTTTCAACGATACCAGGACCTTCTGGGACCGAGTGTCTTTTCTGCAAATTCTCTTGCCTTAGAAGGCCTGATGGACCATGAACAACAAACAAACAAAAGTTCCTTTGGTAATCTTCCCGTCGGGTGACTTCGCTTCACCCTTGGATCCCCCTCAACCTGGCTCCAACCCTTCCTGCAACCTTGGCTTCCCTCATTCGGGTTGACTACAGCCTTTCAGTCAAAACGTAACTTTCAAGAGTCTCAATGTTTTTTTAAAAAACCATTCACTGGGAACGGCCCAGCTTCACTCTTGTCGACACAATATTCATGGGTGCATCACTGTTCACCACACTCCTTAGGCACCCCTCAGCCGGGGTCACATTTGCCAATGTCACAGTTCACTTTGCTTCATCACAATGCGGGATTTACTTCTCTTAGCTTTTCCCTTGGCATCCCTCTGTTGGGTTCACATAGCCATTCTAACACAGTTCATGATTCAATCATTTCATCAGAAAGTGGGGGTTCCCTTCCCCTAGCTTTCTACTTGCAATGTGTCAGAGACTTTCGACCACTCCGACACCTCACGCCAGCCTCTCCTAGGGCCTCTTGGTATTTGTAGTTTCAACACAGGGCACCAGCCAGAGTCCTTCGTCTGAGTGCCCATGTGGCGCCTGACCACTCTGCGGCTGGTCCTTCACTGGGCTTCATTCAAAGTTCAAACATACACATGTTCTTTGTTTACTTAATGTTGCTGTTTGCAACTTTGGGCTCAACAAAGGCTGGTTTCCTATCAGCTTTCTCCGACTCACCGACTGTGCTGAAACCATCAGCGTTTCTTATCTCCAGAGTCAAGGACAGTACCACGGTAGCAGGCGCGTCTCCCTGCCTTGGCAATCCGTGTGGGAGGGCCTCCGGCACCATTGATACCTGTCACACCACACGCCAGCTGTACTTCCTGGTCTTATGATCTATCTTTCGGAAGGATCCACAGGCCTGAGTTAAAAAGGGCAAGGGCAATTGCCTCTATCGTCTTTACCGGTCTCGCCGCCTTTCTCCCCCGATTGAACTGCCGGTCTGGAATAGCTGCTTCCTCGTGCGTTTGGCCTTGCTCAAAGTATGCTCTTGTGCTCTGCCTTTTATCCTTGTGGGGAAGGGAAAGGGCTGTCAGGTGTGCATAGTTATTGTCAATTGCCTGACTCTTCCTGACCCTTGTGTTGGGACATGTCAGGAAAACACCTCTTTTGCCAGCAGTCTGTTGTCTGTCATGGTGTGAGAAAGTGTTTGTATTGGAAAAATGGAGGGGGGCTTCTGAATATCCTACGGGGTAGGATGGGGAAAAGGTGTTAAAGGAAAGGGGTACCCCGTCTCACCCTTCAGTGTCCCACTTCCACTATCTGAAGATCCCTCACCCAGGTGATCCTCCCCCACCGGATCACCCCCAGGAACTGGATCCAGTAGCGATGGCCGTGTCCTGCCCACCTGGATGACAGATCTCCAGTGTCTGGCGGATAAGACGCCTTCAGGTTTCTCACAGCTACACGCAGGAGCTAAATGGCTCCCAGCTCCCCTCAATTCTGAACCCTGCCATGCTAAGATTCTGACAATTGCATGTTTCAGATTATTTTATCTGATGAGTAACTGTAGTTTACTGGTTCCAAAATGCAGCAACCATGCCATCACTGCGGGACAAGATACACAGTTTTTTAAAACAATCTTTTAATTTTAAAAAAGAAAATCCTGTCGGATGTACGTCATTTGCACCCACCAACAAAGGTTAACTTGGATAAAATGGAATGCTTCCTGCCCGTTCAAAGCTTGCTGCATTGAATAAATAAGTCACCTATGATGGAAACCACATCCCTATGTACTAAACTGGTGCATTAAAAATCAACTTGCCGTTTAATCTGACCCGACTCGACCTGCTGCCGCGTCTTGCTCACATTTTCGATCTTGTATTATACTTGCCACACTTGACCTGCGGCCCGCTGCTGCTTTATGCACCTGATCTTTGCCTGAATCACACCGGACTTAACCCTCAGCCTTGTGCTGTTCTTAACCCAACTTGCTTTCTTGCATACAGATCTTGAGCCATAGCCTGGCACTGTCTCTGTATTTTCCCTTGCCTGTATCGTACCCGATTGGTCACGTATCTTTGCATTGTTTATTTAACCTAACATGACCACAACTTGCAGGATTGGACTTGCAGCCTTGTGCGGTATTCTTAGTTTATTTCTAAACATACTGGATTGGACTTCCGGATACCCAACATGACTCTTCCAGCCTAGCACTGCATATTATATGTGCCTGTAACCCACCTGATATGTGTCTTCCAGCCTTGCGCTGCGCATGATGTGCCTGCAATGCACCTGATATGACTCTTCCAGCCTTGCGCTGAGTCTGATATGTGTCTGTAATCCACCTGATATGACTCTTCTAGCCTTGCGCTGAGTCTGATATGTGTCTGTAACCCACCTGATATGACTCTTCCAGCCTTGCGCTGAGTCTGATATGTGTCTGTAATCCACCTGATATGACTCTTCTAGCCTTGCGCTGAGTCTGATATGTGCCTGTAACCCACTCATTTTGACCTTTAAGCACTGCGAGTAACATGTTTTGCAACAGCGCCTTGATGCCTGAGTGCTTAGTGCCCTTCACAAATGTAAAAAATAAAACAAATCCCTTGCACACTATCAAACTGATCACAGTCAATCTTTAAGAAATTGCATATCAATTAGAGCTAATAATGGACAATTTCCAGTGTAATTTAATCCGAATGAAATGTATAGTATATGATAATAAGCATATAATCATTAGTTCAGTTCAATATGATCTTGAGATGCATAGCTCAACACGTTTCGGGACAATTCCCTTCATCAGGAGTAAGATATATATTTTCTATACATGTGGGGATTAAAGAAAAGGAAAATAGAACATTTTCATCCATTTGAGCATTCATATTCAGAAATAAAGTCTAAAGCCTTTGTGTAATAATACATTAATTGTACCTTGGGGTAAGGGATTAAACTCCAAAGTCCCAATAATGTTGAAAAACTCAAGAAGAATCTCGGTGGCTTAAGAGATAAGTAACTACCTCAATGAGGTATATCTAATGAATCTGAATATTAACTGAGTAGTTGTTGTAAAGTCAAGATCAGTACCTTATTGTAGCAGAGCCACTTTAACCAAAGGATATTCTCTGCTTTATTGTGAAATCTGTGAGCATAGTGAAAAGAATATAAATTCATGTAATTCAACAATTAAAATAAATCTCAGAATTGTAATCTAGAGTGCCGATGAAAGCTTGCCTTCTATAATGTACAGAAAGATAAAGTTGAAGAATCTTGGTATAATTATGGAAGAAATCTATGGATAAAACAGTAAAGACGTGTCAGGATGATGGATTGGCTAAATCCTGACCGATCTCAGTAGTCTCTGAAGATTTGGAAGAGAAACATTCATACCTCTTCTAAAGGAAGTGGCATGTATGTGACAGCTTCTCATTCTGTAATTCTAAATAGGACGCCATGTAAGCGTGCTACAAGATGGCCTCTTTATAAGCATGGCATCCTTTTCGTATAATTGAATCAATGGCGTAACGGCGTGTGGACATCGTTCGTCATGGCTAGTTAATGTTTACAATATGCGATTATCAAGAACTAATGTAGACTAAGCATAAATATGAGGAAAAGTAAATGGTAAAAATAAGGTGGGAATGATCGCCAATAAAATGGAATTGGAAACATTTTTGACGGTGTCATGTACGGCATGGCCGAATGTCAAGGACTAAGAATTGGAGAAAATGGTAAATCTGTATAGCAAATAATTATATAACCAAGAAGGTGCATGGCTTGTAGACTTCGTACATTATTATTAGTAATGCATTGATAATCACATGAGAAATCTGATAGAGGTGCACTAAATACATTTACTCTCTGGATACATCAAGCAGCGTGTGATGCACCAACCTTTCCCAGTAATGGAAACTCCTATATGGGAATAGCGTATCGTACAATCAATCATAGTCAAACTAGAAGACATTTTGATCAACATATTAGAATAGTGCATGTGTGCATAGCTTAGTCAGTTAAATAGTGTGCGACACAACATGTTATACCAGTGATAAAGAATTAAAACATAGACTACTTGTTATAAAATGAGATCAAAACACAAGACATTCTAATAAATATAATTCAATGACATATAGACATTTGGAATTATGCTACTTGGCTTCAAATTAGAGTCCATACTGTATTCTAACTGCAATAGTTTAAGTATTCTATATCTAGAGTGAATTCACATGTTGCAGTTAACATGGTATAAGGAAGTCCATTGTGGTAGGGTATGTTTTAAAGAAACGCTCCGAAGTGGAAGTCTTCATTTATTCCTAATGGGTACAGTGAATACATTTGTCTATCCAGTGTATTTCCCCCTGTGACAGTTTGTTGGAAATATCTCCTCCTTTGGGTGGTTGGCAGACTTCTTCTAGAAATATGTATTTAAGTTGAGCTACTGTATGTCTGTGTACTTTAAAGTGTCTTGCCACAGGAGATTTTTCATTGTCTGTACAGATGTTAGACTTTTCGGCCGATTTTGCAGGGTGTTTGTCCTATGTAGTAGTGACCACAATCGCAGCATAAACTGTAACTAACATCCCTGGTGTTGCAAGTTGCAAAGTGATGTAGTTTGATTTCCTTGCCAGATTGTGGGTGTCTAATACTGTCTCCCTTTATGATGTTCTTACTATTTTGGCAGTACTTTGCTTGGTTTCTTTGCTAATTATGGTGTGCCTGTGAGATTCTGCTCTAGACGTTTGCACAGAAACCAGAAAAGAATTTACTTTACTTGGTTGCCATAGTGTGTGGTGCTCATTTATCGGCCTCGGGGATTCGAACCGGCATTAGCAAGCTCTGCATGGATGTGAAAGCGAGCGCTCTACTCCCTGTGCTATGGAGTGAGCAGCTTGATGGGCTTTGTCAGACTGGATGCACAGCCTAGTGCTGTCATGGAGGCAAGATACACAGCTCACTGTTTCCTTTGTGAGTGCAGAGCAATATGGCTGTGAATAGCTGCAACTCCTGGCCCCCCTCTGTGATTAGGCACAGTGAGTGGCCGCACAGGGCACCCATGCCTAAGGCCCCCACTGCATTGGAGTAGTACCCCAAAACATCTGGAGATATCCTGTCTTCAGACTTTTGCACAAAGACAGAACATCTCCAGATGTTTTGGTGTACTACTCCAATGTAAATGCCACCCCTCTGCTGCCTAGGCCTTGTGTTCTTTGCAACATCATTGATAGCTATCCTTGCCCTGGGCATAGCATCATCCACCCAAGCCCGATTGTGTGACCCTGTTAAATAACTTACTAAATACTTGCCCTTATAATATCATTAACAATAATTATTTAGCATTTATATAGCGCTGCAAAACCCTCTGGTATCTGAGCGCTGCTTATTATTACCCACGGTGCGTGGTGCTCATTTATCGACCTCGGAAGGATGAAAGGCTGAGTTTGGCCCCGCCGGGATTCCTGCGTCAGCAGGCTCTGCACAGAGGTCAAAGCGAGCGCTCTACTCGCTCTGCTATCGGACCGGCTACCGTTTCTTTAAAACAATGACCCTCCTCCCGAGAAGAGCATATGCAGTGTTGTGGAACCCCGACATGAGTTATTGCTTAGCAGTGGTGGGATGGGTGCCTCAGCCAGTGCCAAGTGTTTTGGTTCATTGGGGGGGGGGGGACAATGCAGTAACTCAGTAGCATGGTATTATTAGGGATCCGGTTTAGAATATTTCTTTTTAATACCGATGGTGTTTTTAAAGTGTTTTCAAAAAATGTGCAATCGTTCTTTATCAGTGTCCCATTTTTCACAATGCTTCTTGCTCGGATTCTTTGCACTAACTTCGGCAGCCCACAGACTGGCTTTGCTGCAAGTAGAAAAGAGGCTGTGTTTTTTTACCTGCAGTTTCATGGCCACCTGTGAGATGTGTGGAAAGTAATAAATATCTGTGCAAAGCACAAGGTGTGCAGTAGAGGAATACAAGGCCAGGGGAAGGCAAAGTTCACAGGATGTGGCAGGAAATGAATGTATGAATGTTTTTTTGCTACAGTGAAAGTGCAGGGCCTGAAGGAATGAAAGGCAAAAGGAAAACATCAGAGGCGTCTTTGCTACAGGTAAGCCGATTCATGAACCTGACAACCATAAAAAAGAAGCTGCATTCGGCACACATCATCAATATTAATGTATTTCTTATATAGCGCTACACACCCATAGCGCTCAGAGCGCTCCAATAACAGAAGACATTATTATCCCACAGCGTGGTACTCATTTTATCGACCTCAGAAGGATTAAAGACTGAGTTGACCCTGCCAGGATTTGAACCCGCCACCGCAGGCATATATCACAGATATCAGGGGCGGCGCTTAGCTCGCTGTGCTATCCGATCGCCATATTGCCGGCTACTTTTATCACTGCTGCCGCTCCAGGCCTTTCCTGGCAGCTATTTCAGTAAATGTAAAGCACAGAATAAATACAGCCGTAAGCATGAAAATGGCGTTTGTCCGGTTTCCACTGAAAAGTAAACATTTCATATTTTTGGGGCCTTATCAGATTTAATCCGTTTAAACATATCCGGAAAGCCTACTCATGAATAGGGACGGAGTGTGTAGCTATTTGTTCTGTGATGGTGCCCCCACTGCCATGTTTTCCATGTTAGTTATGGAATATATTTCTCATGTCTTCCTTTTGGAGACCAGACTGGGGGGACGGAATATATGTATCTCAATGGAAAATAAAAAAATAAATAACATTACTATCTATAAAGGTTGAAGTGTATAAACATTCCAAAAGCCCATGTTAAGGTGTAACCTAATATTACATAAATTAAACCTTAATATACCCTGTTTTTGGAATGTTTTTATGAATACATGTGTTTATATGTTAGCAGTATTTTGTTTACTTTGTATACTGATGTTGTATTTGTTTTTCTTTGTACTTGGAATGTTATTGATGGTTGTTGTCTAGTGTAAAGTGTGGTATGAATATGTTAAAGTGTGTGTTGTGAGCTAGTGTGCTTATGTAGTTTAATTGTAGGCTGCCATTGTGAGCCATTTAAGAAGCGGTGTGACTGTGGGTGTATATTTTAGGTTCTTTTAATATAAGGTGAATATTAATTCTGTTTATTTAAATGGTAATGCAGTTATTTTGAGGATATATTGTACATGTGCTATGTATGTTGTTGGCGTGTATTGTAAAAATATACCTACAGGCTGATGTAATTTTTGTAGTTTTGTCATTTGTGAGGGCGAGTTAAAGTACTAAAAATGGTAAGTTTGTGTTATGCTATGTTTAGTGTTGGCTTTATTTTGTGTTATGTTTAGTTTTTAAGAATAGGTAAAACCTTATTATTGGCAATCCCAGTATTTATAGACTTCACACATTTGTAGATGGTAACCTTTATTTTTTTAGTTTTTTCCAACTCTTTTCTTGGTTTTATTAAGATAGTATTGCAGGATTTGATTGTGAGCTTTGTTGAGGGATTTGTTTTGGATGTGCTGGATCATCGTGTGCATTTTGCAGTGTGTAGATTTCATTTTGCGGTTTATTGTGTATTTCATTGTGTCCCTCCAGCCTTGCTGGACATGTCAGATTGCCCTATTGTGTGTTGGTTGTGGTCTATCATCTTGTGCATTTCACAGAACACTTTTTTGTTTCACACTATGACTTGCATGTTTTTTTGTGTCCCACTGCGCCATTCAGCACATGTTCGGTGCGACGGGTCATCAACTTGTGAGATTCGCCGAATGTTTGTTATAATTGCACAGTATGTTTTTCATTTCATTTTGTCCCTTTGACCCAACCGGACATGACTGATTATAGGGAGTGTGGTGAGTACTGTGGATGATTTTGTGCATTTGTTTGCAGAGTTTTTCACTCAGTTGTGTCGGTCTGTAACTACTGCAGGTGTGGGGCAGCCCTATAGCCTATTGGGTGAGAGGGATCATCGCGTGCATTTCATGGAACACTTTTTATTTTCTGGTGTGTTTTTTAGTTTATCCCTCCAACCCTTCTGGTCCGGCCAATCAGCTTGAGCATTTTGCTGGATTTCTTCTCATTGTACTGCATGCTGTCCATTTAGTTTGTTGGGCCCTTGGACTGCAGAGTGCATGTGCAGAGGGCTTGCTGCATGCTGTCCATTTAGTTTGTTGGGCCCTTGGACTGCAGAGTGCATGTGCGGAGGGCTTGCTGCATGCTGTCCATTTAGTTTGTTGGGCCCTTGGACTGCAGAGTGCATGTGCGGAGGGCTTGCTGCATGCTGTCCATTTAGCTTGTTGGGCCCTTGGACTGCAGAGTGCATGTGCGGAGGGCTTGCTGCATGCTGTCCATTTAGTTTGTTGGGCCCTTGGACTGCAGAGCGCATGTGCAGAGGGCTTGCTGCATGCTGTCCATTTAGTTTGTTGGGCCCTTGGACTGCAGAGCGCATGTGCGGAGGGCTTGCTGCATGCTGTCCATTTAGTTTGTTGGGCCCTTGGGCTGCAGAGCGCATGTACAGAGGGCTTGCTGCATGCTGTCCATTTAGTTTGTTGGGCCCTTGGACTGCAGAGCGCATGTGCAGAGGGCTTGCTGCATGCTGTCCATTTAGCTTGTTGGGCCCTTGGACTGCAGAGTGCATGTGCCGAGGGCTTGCTGCATGCTGTCCATTTAGTTTGTTGGGCCCTTGGACTGCAGAGTGCATGTGCAGAGGGCTTGCTGCATGCTGGCTGTGGCGGATTATCTTGTGCGATTTGCAGAATATTTTTCATTTTGCAATACATTTTTCATTCAATTTTGTCCCTTCCAATCCTACTGCACATGACTAATTAGCGGTGCGTCTTGGGGGCTGTGTGTGTTGTGTGTTTTGCAGTATATTTGTCAATCAGTATTGGCTGCTGCACCTACTGTGCATATGTGGAAATAGCGATCATGTTTTTGGCCTTAAAGATTGTGGATGTCTGTATTTGTGGGGGCCTGTATTGAGGACAGTGGATGTTTTTGTGTGCCATAAAGAACATTTTTCAGAGAATAGTTTGCGTTTAATTTGATCACAACGACCCTAGCACACACGACTGAACACGTGTATGTGTGTGTCGTGTGTGTATTGGGGCTGTCGTTTTTTTCACTTTACAGAATATTTTTCAATATGCGATGTTTGTTTTGTTTCATTTTGTCCCACCTACCCTGCCACAGACCTGGGTCATTTTGCAAAATATATTTCATTTCACATTATACTTTTTATGTTATTATGTACCCCCAACCCTACTGCGCATGACGGGCAGGTGTTGGGGGCTATGTGTGTTTTTGTGTGTGTTTTAAGGTATATTTATCATGTCTTTGTCCATCCGAGCCTAAGGCACATGCACAGTGTCCCTACGCAGGGTTGTAGTGGCAAGTCACCCTGTGCCTTTTGCGGTATCTATAATCGTGCTTCCTTTCTGGCCCCCATGCTTCGGATGGCTGAATAGGGTTGCATGTGTGTTTGTTTTGGAGGGAGGCTGATTGTGTTAATTGTGCAGCATGTCTTTAACTCTGTCCTGCAGCGTCTACTGCTCAGGTTTGGAAATATTTATTCATCTCGAGTTTGGTTGCTGCAATTTTCAATGTCTTTGTGCCATGCTGTACTTTAGCCTAAGATCAACGTCTGTGCCAAAAATGTTAAAAATCAAAGTAGCCAATTGTGAGCTGTTATTAACTAAGCAGTGCATTTTTGAACCACCATGGAAATTTTCATGCAAAATGCACCAAAACATCTTTTTCAGCAATGATTTCCGACATGAAAATTCATATTTATTTATTTATGTATTTATTTATTTATTTAGCACACCAAGCCCGGAGGCATCTGGGTGCTGGTTACAATCGTGGTCCAAATAGTTTTACCACATTCGTATGAACATGGTTTACACTGGTTAACATGCAGTTAGGTCAGGAGGCTGTACCATAGTTAATGGCAGATCAGAGTTCTTGATTGAATAGCCATGTTTTGAGACCTTCTTTTCCAAATGTATCCCAAGGGTCCAAGTGTGGCCTGATCAGTGGCCTACAATGCGCCTGGGTTCTGCAAGCTCTTTATTCATGCAGGTGTGATTGCATTTCAGAGAAGTCACTTAGATTATTAGGCTCTACTCCTCGCTCTGACTGGTTTGGGCACGACTGCTGCTGGGAACTTTAGGTCCACTGAGACACCCCTGGTCACCATCCTTCCCTTGATATTAGCCTGAACTTGCATCGCTGGGCATCTCTGGGGAGGTAGAGAGCTTAAGGGCTTCTGCTCCAGCCACCCTCTCGGAGGCCCATCCAGCAGGAAGTTCATCTTTCCTGCATTGCATGTGATAATTAGGGCGAGGGTTCTGCGGCATCCTGTCATCCTTAGGATTGTAAGAGGGTGCTTCCAAGATGGAGGTAGGGTCTCCACAGCTCCCACCTACTACCACTCCCAGGCAGCTCATTTCCCTAGCAGACGTGCCCTGGTAGGCTAGCTTTCCTGAGCTTCAGCGTTCCCGCTGTGCCATGGGACGATGTTTGGCATCTGACTTTGCCACACCTGTGAGTCAGGGACTTGGGCTCCGGGTGGAGCTGTGGTGTGCACCAACTGGTGCCGTGACGGGTGCAAAGACATCCAAAGTATTTTATATAGATAAGATAGGGTATCACATAGTCCAATGTAGCAACTCTATAGTTATGGTCACATTTGACTCCCAATAGGAACAGCATTTATGGGAAGGATAATGTCTTTGTCGCCATTCAACCAAACTGCACAAAAGCTATAGGGATTGGAAGAGTTCCTACTCCCATGGGGAATGTTGGCTCTCATGTAGTACAAATACTGCTGGACAGAGTTGCACCAAGATTGTGGAGAAGCTCAGATCTTTGCCCAATCCCATAAAATGTCTAATATACTTTGTACCTTATTTATAATTGTAAAGCACTCTGGACAAGTGGAGTATATGAATAAAATAAATGCCAAATACCAAAACCAATCACATCCTTTGCTTGGCTACTGACAATCTGTCAAGCATTTCACAAAATGATTGGGTCACAAATCCACTAGGACGTGTTATATAAGTTGGGTCTGCATAAAGGCAGTCTACTCAAATCTGCATCCCAATATGTGATTGGCTGGGGTAGGATTGAACGTTTTAGCCCAGCTGCCATCTTGCATCCTCGGTTCCGGGCCTGATAAAAGCTTGAAAGGAGCACATTGCAGTCCATCGAAGAGAAGCGAAGGGTATCGCCCATAGGGGTGGCACATGCCCCTTTCCATTATTAATGGTCTAATTTGACTGTGGCTCCCACAGATTCAGAGTCAGTCTGCAGACCCAGGGCGGACCAAAACACATGTATGCATGCTCTGACACACATAGAATTATTTAAGAGCATAGGAAACACTCCACACTCCATGCATATAGAATTTTACCTATAACTTTGTAACTGTAATGAAACTTCACTAAACCTTCCAAAAATATTTAGATGTCCCAAATTGAACTGTTCTCCGGAAGGACTTGTGCGCAACTTTAAAAAAGCAAAAACAAATGTTGTCAACTTTGAATATATTTAGAAAGGTTTGTAAAGTTCCTTCCGTGGTGGAACATTATAAATTGGGGGGGCGAGGGGCAGAATAAAATAAAATCCTATTCAAATTCCCATATGGGAATGTTGCCAAAGAGAAAAGAGTGGGATCAGTGGTATAGTGCGCACTGCAGGCTAAGTCAACGTTTGGCATTGGTCATCATTGCAGAGTAGGGCGCGTAACTCCCATGTTACTGACCGCTGAAAACGATGAGGATTAAGGTGGGATTTTAGTCGAAGATGATTGGTTTCTAATGTAACATCTTTCGGGAGGGAGCTCCACTATCTGGGGCCCAGACAGTGAACCGTCCACCCCTTAAGAAGTGTATTTGTATATGGGAGCAACTAGGAGACCAGTGTGAACTGGTCTAAGTTGCCCCCCAGGGCCATATTGAAGGATTATTTGGACAAGGTAGTGCAGAGCTGTACTCCACAGACATAAGTGTATCAGGTATAGCACATTAAAATGGCCCTGTGTTTGATATCCGGAAAGTGTAGGGAGGTGCACGCTGTGATAAAGTTTTCCTAACCCCAGAACTAACCTCCCCACTGCATTTCGTGCAGGTTTAAGGTGGGAGAGGGATGAAGCAAGAGGACAATGATACAGCGAAATCTAATCGTCCATACGGGAGTTTGTAAGGGCTCCGGACCCCGACGATAGCTTTGAGCTCATGGGGTATGAATGAGAGGAGAAATTTTAGTAGTGTGAGCAAGAACGAGCAGTTGTGTTTAGCTTTCAGGATCTAGGGAGTAACGGATATATCAGAGTTCATTAGCGCTCCTAAACCTCGTACAGGGTAGCTGCGGGGTCGGGGGGAGATCAAGGAAGGAAGGAAGGAAAGGAGTGAAAAGAGGAGTTTCTGGCGATTTTGTTAGGGTTGAGAAACATAGGTTCAGTTTTGCCTTGATTTAGTGTGAGCCAATTCTTGCCCATCCAAGGTTTTATGCCATCAAGGCAAAGCCCCAATTGCATCCCGTTTCCTTGGGATTTCCAATTGTGAAAGTAATGTTTTGTGCCATCAGCATAGGAATGATACGTGATAATATGGCATTGGATTACTATAAACATAGGTGAAAGGGGCCCCTAGGGGAACCTGACGTCTCTGGAAACAAGGCGAGTCACCACACACGATAGAGACGCCAGACACAAGGTTGTATTCCCAAAGCTAGGGTTTTATTGCAAAGCAAAAGTCTCAGTTGGCCAACTCGGTCTCGACGCCCCGCAACGTGTATCTCTAGACCTCGTGGGACGCAAACGAGCGAATTACGTACATCAGTTACATATATACAAAATGCATATCAAACAATCAGCTATGTCATGGTTAACGCCCCTCTTCATTGGGTTTCTTTGAACTTGGTGTGACGATGAACATCTCCGGCCACTATGACACCTTCAAACATCTATTCTAGTAACAATTTGCAATTTGTGAGTGCGTAGGCATCTTTTGGTTATTGAACAGAACATGGCGCTTCTGTTCTTGGAAGCGAGCTACATGCAGAGGGGGTTACATTCTGGACCTTGCTATCTATCAGGTGCTATTTGCGTCCTGGGAGCCGACATGCTCTTAGCGGGCTCAGCAAAGGGGGGGCTGTTAGAAAAGCATAATTCAAGCCTTTAGTTATATTATTCTAACATATTCTACCATATAACGAGACTGGCTGTCAGCTGTGAAATGATTAAATTCCCTGCAGCTCTGCTTCAAGGCTACATTCGGGAGGGAGCCGGGCATTCTTCCTGGCGCTGCCTACGTTTGTGTTTCAGCGAAACTCTTGTTAACCTCTCGGCCCTGTGGCCTTGTTCTTTTCACATACAGACAGAATTGTTCCACAGTCAAGCAGTGTAAGCGAAAAAAATATACTGCGAAGCAATAGGAACAGAAAGCAATGAGCAATGGTTAGAAAACAAAATGGCGATTCTTGTTACATCAAAATGGCTGTTCATTAGAACACTCGAAAACCTATATTGTGTCGTATCGTGCATGAGACGGTTGGCCCACGGCCACCAAAATACGTTTGTGGTCTCAAATTAGATTTCTAGACTGACAAACCCTCCTTTGGCCGTATGCCAAACATCTCATCTATTTATTTATACCTCCTCTAGTGATGATGAATCTGAAGTACTTATGTCTGAATCTTGCATGCTATCGTGGACATCATTGCATTCAGTAATATCTATTGCCATCAACTCTTTCATTACTCTCATCTCATTGGGTCTGGGCTAGTTCGATCATGAGGTTGTTTTTTCTTTATCATTTTCATGCATCCTTCCGTACATCCCTCCGTTACCTCTGCACAAACTATGGGTAAACAATGTATTCAACAACACCACATTAGGAATATTCCGAACAGCACTACTAGTATCGAGATCAGCTTCCATCCCCAAGATCGTAGTACTCCCCAAAACCAAGATCCTGTTTCCCAGCTCCCTTCTCCCGTGGGGAGTTCAGAGCTTAGAACGTGCATTTTCTTTATTGCTTCAAAGATCGTGGGGGAATAGTCATCGACATAAACACAACATGCTGATCCCACTATTTTGCAAATTCCCCCACGATGAACCAGGATTACATCGAGAGCCATTCTATTTTGCAGCGTCATTAACCTGATTCCTTTTTCTTCCAACGTCATGTTGAATAATATATCTGTTATTGTATTTATTGTATTCTTTAGGATTCTGGACAATTGCCTTATATTATAGGAGTTCACTATCTGTCCTAAGAATGGAACAAATGATTTTGCTACATCAGTTGCTATTAAAACACCGTTGTCAGTCCTTTTGACTCTAGTTCTGGATAATTTGGCCATGGCTGCTGTTTCCAAGAGGAATACTCCTGGGAACAATAGCCCAAGATAACATGTACCTCCCCAGTTTCTGGGCAACCAAGGGTATGCTTTCTCTCCACATATACAATAAACTGGATCACCTACGCATACTGGTTCTATTTCCCATTTTAGTACCGCCGTATTCATACAACCAGTATATGTTCCGACCGAAAAAGATCCTTTCTTTTTCAGGCAAAACAGGACAGTTCTTGGGCTATAATTCACTGTGTAAGATGGGGGAATCACATCTTTGTTCCCTTGTGTTCTTACACGAAACGTCATTACAGATTTATTTTCTGGCGGGGACAATCTATCTCGTCTATTTTGTCGTGTTATTTTACGTGTGCTTTTCATTGTGGGCCCTGGGGCTATTACTTGTGTTTTATGGAAAATGGAACAACCCACAGGCTTCATTATTATCTCCTCAAACTCATTCATGTTGGTTCTGTCTAATTGACCCGTACTACTCTCATTCCATTTCCCATAGAACATTGCACCTAAAGATGCACTACATGCAAAACTTAATGGTAACGGCTGCACGTACCACCCTATTCCTTTCCCAGCATGCTGTGGTAAATGGGCACATACCCGGCAGTTTGTTTTCTTTAGGATTGCATGTGTCATGTTCATGATTAATAATAATGTATTTTCCCCAAAACCTTCCCTATGTTTTTCTTCCATTGGGGGTAGGGTATAAGTGATCACCTGAACCGGGCTTTCAGTAGTGGATATATTAATTATTGGTAAAAACATTTCTAATGGGTGTATTGTTTCTACCCACCATAATATTAGGGCTGTTGATATTGGTGCTACCACGCTCATAAAGCACATCATTATCGTTAGTGTCAGCATACAATTTGTTTTACCATGCGTTTTTCTTAAAGTTATAGTCTTTATAACTGACTCATTTTCAGCAGTGCTGGTGCAGGAGGAGGCTGGAACCGGTCCCGGCATGTTTCTCGTCGTCCTTCTTCTTCCTTATCACATTTCGTTGTGGATATCTTTCTTCGTCGCGTTTGCTCTGATGTCTATAAATTCAATTAAATTCTCCCAGTTCAGTTTTTCCTGTCCATTTTTGTTTCAGCCTGGATTCGATTATTCGTTTTTAGGTGAGATCACTTGTCCCTCCTTATACTGCTCAGAGGACCTTTGATCAGTTTTCGCCTCAGTATCATGCGCGTCCAGCTTGTCCACTCTGGTTCCGGACGCATGTACTGTTAATCAATTATCTCACTTGCCATAGTACCATGTGCGCCCAGCTTGTCCGCTCTGGTTCCGGACACATGTACTTTTATGATCGCACCGAGGAGCCGCGAGTCTTGAATTGTCCGACTTGCACAATTCTCATGCTTCTCTCCTCCACACCCCTGGTTTCTGCTCTGTCCATGAGCTGAACCAGAGGTTGGCATAGACACCAAAAGAAAAAGAATGCGGATCACTTTGTCTTCCGAGGCCACAGGTTGTATCACCTTGCTCCTGGTATCGTATGATCCATGAACAGTGCCGGTGCACTTTCAGATTCAGGCTTGAAGTCAGCCTACGGCACTTCTGCAGGTGCTGGTGTGCGTCGCACCAATAATGCAGATTCAGTCTTTGGCGTGCTGGCAAGTGCTGGTGGGCGCCAAAGGGGTACACGATTTGTTTCTGCTGGTATTTGTAAGGCAGGTTTCACGTAGGTCAGCAGTGATGTCGATTCTGCTGAGCAATGTTGGAGCACTCTTTGCCCTTCCCCCTCTTTGGCAATCATTTCAGGCTTTGTTTCGAGTTTCACTTCATGTTTTGGCAGATCAGGTGGCTGCACACTGGCAACAGTTTCTTTTGTCTCTGCGACCGCTGTCTCTTTCCAGTCATCGGTGTCAGGCAAGACTTTCAGTGCAGTTAGAATCTACTTGGCATGGGTGGCATGGATCCACGACTTCCTTCCATCCACCCTGATTGCCGTTTGCATCGCCAAAAGTAGTTGATAGGGCCCTGCCACCTGGGTGCTAATGATGACTTTCTTTTGAAGTTTTTTAGCAGCACCCAGTCTCCTGGCTCCAGCGCGTGCCCCGGACCGGTATACCACACAGGTAATGCCTCCTGCACCTGCTGATGAATCAAACGCAATTTCTGCATTAAAAGGCCACAGTAAGTACTAAGCACAGGATGTTCTATCTCACTGAGTCGTTTTGGCTGAGGTGCGCACCATACATTTGCCGGCCTCCCCATTATGATCTCGTATGGGGAGAGCCCAGTTTTAGCCTGTACAGACGTACGCATGCATAATAGTGCTATTGGTAATGCATCTACCCAACTCAACTTGCTTCCCGCACAAATCTTGCTAATCTTTGATTTAAGTATCCCGTTGTGCCTCTCCACAAGACCGGCAGAACTCGGATGCCTTGAACTGTGGAATTTCTTATCAATCTGGAGACCTGCACATATCTGCAACACCACTGCACCCACAAAATGCGGTCCATTATCGGACCATAGGACACGGGGCAAGCCAAATCTGGAAAAATACTCCTTCAACATTACTTTTGCCATACTCATCGCTGTGCAGTCTTTTAAAGGATATGCCTCCACCCATTTACTGAATGCACAGATTACCACCAAGACGTATTTTAAGTTTTGGCACCTTTCCATCTCTATGAAATCAAAATGAACTACCTCAAACGGCATGGAGGGCGGGCCAAAACTTCCTGTTGGTGTCACTGTTCCCTTTCCTACATTGTGTTGTAAACATGTGATACAGTTCTGCACCAACCTTTCTGCATTCTTTTTTATGTTTGCATTCTACCATACTGTAGAAAGGTGCTGTATCATTTTCTTTGCACAGATGTGCGTAGGGCTGTGGGCCATTGTGACCATTGCAGTCACATACAAATTTGGCAACATCCAGTTTCTAGTTCCCTTGTCCACCCAACAACCCTCCAAATCCAACTCAGCAGATCCCTCTGCCCATCCCTGTATTTCATTGGCCGTAGCCTCGGCCTGCATTTCTTTGACAGCCGCAACTCCATCTTCTATCATACAGGGTAATTCCTCTGTCTGAACAGTCATCATCTTGGTATTTAAATCAGTGGCAGTTTGTTTCGCAATCCTGTCTGCAAACGCGTTTCCCTCTCCTATTTTGCATGTTACTTTTTTTTTGTGCCTCGCATTTCACTATTGCTAGGCGCTTTGGAAACGTGAGTGCAGACAGCAATCGTACAATCAAAGGGCCATGTTGAATTCTGGCACCATGTGATGTCAGAAACCCTCTCTTAGCCCAGTGTCGTCCAAAGTTATGAACCAATCCAAACGTGTACTGACTGTCGGTATATATATTCACGTTCAAATTTTCAGAAATCTCGCAGGCTCTGGTTACTGCTATTATTTCCGCAGCTTGTGCTGAATTATAGGGGATTCTTTTACTTTCTACAACACTCTCTAGGGTAGTGATAGCGTATGCGGCAGTTGTCGTGCCATCTGGTAATTTAAAACATGAACCGTCACAAAATAACTCTCCATCCGGCTCTTTCTGTGGAATATCACTTAAATCAACTCTCCCCTTCGTTTCTTCCTCAGTGACCATTAAGCAATCGTGGGGGGGTGATTCATTCTTCCCAATTTCTGTTATGGTTAATGGCATTAATTCTGCAGGATTCAAAGCGCTACACCTCATAATTTGGATATGGGGTGCAAACAAGATAATCTCATATCTTGTCAATCTAGCAGAGGTGAGGTGTTGCGTCTGTGTCCTATTTAATAGAACGTCTATGGCATGTGGCACCATCAGAATTAAAGTGTGCCCCAATACCATCCCTTCTGTTTGTTTCACTGATGCAGCAGCCGCCACGACAGATCGCAAACATCGTGCTAGTGCGCGCACTACAGGGTCCAGCGCAGAAGAAAAATAGCCGCATGGCCTATTTCTTCCATCTTGTTCCTGTGTCAAAACCGCCAATGCACATCCTTCACTCTCACTCACAAATAGTCTGAAAATGTTCTTATAGTTCGGCGTACCCAAAAGTGGAGCCAAGCATAATGCAGTTTTCAATCCATCAAATGCTCTCTGACATTCCTCATCCCACTGCAAAGGCATAACCGCATCCTTTCTAGTCAAATTCACGAATGGTTTCACAATCAACGCAAAATTACCAATCCATTGTCGGCAATATGAAGCCATGCCTATTATGGCTCTGACTTCTTTTTGTGTCTTTGGAATAGGCATACAAGAAATACTTTCTATGCGTTCTGGCGTTAGTCTTCTCCCTCCTTTCGAAAGTAGGTAGCTCAAATAAACGACCTCCTTTCGATTATACTGAAATTTCTTCAAACTAGCTTTATGGCCATGTGCCGCTAGGTGTGACAGTAGTAATACAGTTCTTTCTTTACAAATCTCCTCTGTGTCTGCAGCTAGTAATAAATCGTCTATGTATTGCAAAAGTACACAACCCACGGGTAATTCCAGCATGTCTAGCTGCTCTTTTAATGCTCTACTGTAAATACTTGTACTTTCCGTGTAACCTTGTAGAATCCGTGTAAATGTAAATGATCGTCGTCCTAATGTGAATGCGAACAAGTATCTACTGTCCTTGTCGACTGGAATACTAAAGAATGCGTTCTTCAAATCTAGTACACTAAAATATTCTGCTGAAACGGGTATCATTGTCAATATTGTAGTGACGTCTGGCACTAAAGGAAATTGCGGATGTACTACCTTGTTTAGTGCGCGTAGATCAATTATGAAACGGTATGGTACCTCATTACCTCCTTTTTTATAAACCGGAAGGATCGGGCTGTTACATGTACTGCCTGTGATTTCCTCTATTACCCCTAATTTCATCAAATCGGTAACAATACTCTTCAATCCTTTCTCACCTTCAACCGAAATTTTGTATTGGGGTATTCGCGATAGGGTAACACCTTCTATTAAAATAATCTTTACTGGCTCTATCTTTAAACATCCCACATCGTTGTCATGCATTGCCCATATACAGGTTGGTACTTTACTTAGTTTCCCTGGTAATGCTTCGGACATGAATTCTGACACAGGGGCATCATGTGGCCATATCGTTAGAAACACTCCATCTGCCGTGCAATGTATAACAGAACCTAGTTTTTTCAACAAATTCAATTCCAACAAATGTTCTCCACAATTTTCTGTTAGAAGGAAAGGACAATGTTCAGTGAATGGTCCTATGGTAACTGGGACTGGTTTGGACACTGGGTTTATGACTAGTGTACCTGCGAACCCTACAGAAATATTCTTTTGCCCTGACAGTGGTATATTCGGAACCAAATGATGGTCTATTGAACACTTCTGTGCTCCTGTATCTACAAGAAAGCAGTGTTCCGCATTCCCGACTCTCATTTCTACGTAGGGTCCTCTCTGATTCACGGGAATAGACAATGGTTCCGACCCCTGTCCTGGGCTGTCCTATTGGGGAAATAACACATCGTCCGATGTGTAATCATTACTATTACTGTAATACGTGTGTGTCTGTGTATCAAAAACATTTCCATTCTTCTCTCTATTTCCCCCATTCTGATTTCCATATTGTTGATTTTGCTGTCCCTGACTCTGGTTTGGGGCATTTTGGTTTTGGCCTTGGTTTTGATTACCTCCATTATTATGATGCTGCTGCATACTATTCCTATTTGGTCCATTCACTCCTGGGTGTCCTCTATGCTGTCTCCTTTGACCAGACCCATTTCTGTTCTGTAAATGCGGGCATTGCGCTCGCCAATGTCCTTCCTCTTTACAATATGCACACTGATTCTACCTCTTGCTGCATTAATACCCGTGTCTTTACATTTACCCTATCTTTCTCTTCTTTTTCTTTTCCTGCAGTCACTCTGCGCTCATAATATTGGGCCATATGCAGTATTTTGCCGAACGTTTTTGCTTGCCATGCACTCTCTGATGTCATTATTAGATCCTGAATTGGAAGTCTTGACCCCCTCACATATTTGTCAACAAATAACCTCTTCCCTGCTTCTGAACCCACATCCTGCCCGCTGAAGTCTGTGAATATTTCTTCAAATCTATTAAAATAATCTGTAGCCAATTCATCTTTGCCTTGTACACATGCAGTCAGTTTGTCCCATTGGATTCTTTTCTCTGGAACAATTGTTTTTAACTTCTGTACTATATGTGCTGGTAATGCCACCAGGTTCGGTCCTGGTGTTCCTCCAACCGCTTTATTCCTATCCTCTATCATCAAACCCGCCCATGTGGCGCCAAAGGCAGTTGTGTCATCTACCATCCTTATTTGTTTCCATATATCTGCTGGCAGGATCACTGGGAATATTAGGTCTATATGACCCATGGTAAGCACGGATGACTGTAGGCAGGACTCTACTTCCTTGTAAAACCCTGCAGGATTCTTTCTTATATCCGGAATCGTCTGCTTTATGTTGTTCACCTCTTGTCTGGAAAAGGGGACATGCACATATTTGGCGGTGTAATGGGCTGGTGTTACTTGCGCCGCTACATTGCCCGCTGTGGGAACCTCCACTTTGGGCACAAAGGTAGGTGGGACCTCTCTCATAGGGAATGCCCCGCTTAGCGTCCCTCCCCCTCCCCCTTCTCTTAGATGCAACAATATTCCCAGATCCAATGATAGGGCTGTTTCTCCTGTTCCTCATTCTAATGCTCTCCTATATACTGCCATTATTTCAGGCGGGCTGGCCTTATCGTTTTTTATATCTTTATCTAATAAGTGTTCAACCATCGATTGTAGCGCTTTTCTTTTCATAGGCATGGAATATTCATCAAATATCTTGTGTATCTCCATTGTGGGAATACTAGGATCTGACATCCATCTAGACGCTTCTCGCATACATACTTTTAACTTGTCGCCTCTTTGTACTGATGGCATCGAATGTCGTTGCTGTATATATGGCTCTACAGTTTCCTTTCTATTTCTCCCAATATCTTTACTCCTATATCCGGGTTCAGTAAACATTTCGGCATAGTCATTATCTAATTCATCCTTTAACTCAAAAAGTCTATATACATGTTCTCTTACTTCTTCATCCCTCTCCCTACAGCGTGCTAATGCATTCAAATCTAACAATCGCTGCAGTGGTAATTTCCCAATTAGCTGCTTCCATCTCTCCACCAAATATTCACCCATGCATTCCAACACTACCTGCCTTTTGTTGCTTCTACGAAAGTCATATATCGAAGCCAATGTTGCCGTCCCATCATTCCCATCTATATACATCTCTGCCTGTTGCTGCAATTCCACCTTCCTCTCCTTGCTGATTGCGCTGCGGGTTACCCTTGTGCACTGCCGTTGGTCAGTCCCGCCTCTTGCCCCCGCGGTTTGAACTTCAACCCCGGGAGGAACGGACGGTACCAAGTCTGTGTCTAAGGCGGGAGGTGCGGATGGGACAATGGGAACAGAGAGTGTCTGTTGTGGGCCTGGTTGGCTAGTAGGAAGTGTTATGTGCGCGGTCTGTGGCTGTGGGAGGGCTTGAGCTACCGGAGGGGGAGCTTGAGCTACGGGCGGGTCTGGGCAATGGTTACTAACGTATCTGGTCTTTCTTCTGATCTTGGGCCTTGTTTTGTATGAGTCAATATATTTTCTATCAATTCATCTGTCATGTGTAATTCTCGTTGTGGGTATATCTTTTCTATATTCAACTGGTCACGCCTGCCTGCCCTTCTTATACTCTCAGTCCACTCCTCCTCTTCTTTTTCTTCCGCTACCTCACCTTTTGATTTATGCCTACGCGCATGCTTTGCTCTGCTTTTAAATCGGAGCATTGCTTCCTTTCTCCAGTCTTTAATAGTTTCAAATACCGCAGGGCGCGCTTTCTTTCTTATCAACACCCTTTCCAAGTTATCTATCCTTGCCATCTCAAAACTACCATTAATCGGCCACTGGTGGTCTTGTTGCTTTCTGGTTTGCCTATGCTAAGTCTCCCAGAATATTATCGCACCCACTCCATACTTCACATACATCTCATACACCGGCGTTCCCCCAGGTGGTACAATTTGTCCATCTTCCAAAGATTGTCTACCACAGTGGAAAAACCCAGCTAAGGTGGACAATACCCCAGGCATGTTTCAACCTTCCCCTTGGTTAATCAACCTTACCTAGGGCGTTTGATTTTGCAAAGTCAACTCTCAACCAATATCAGGATCCTATGAATCGGGGAATGACACACCTGATAAATCAAGTCGTCTGTATACTGACGCACCAAAGGACGTCGTGTCTGGGTTTCTTGGCTTCCGCCTCGTTTCGGGACCCTCGCCTCCTTGTTCTCTAGCCAGGCACGTCGATCAGGGATCAGATGTGTGCAGATCTGCAAAGGAGTCTCATCACTTTTACAGGGCGCCCCGAACACCTCTTGATCCCGGCTCGATCGTCCCATCCTCGCCATTCTCTGCCTTTCTCAATTACAACTTTACGCGAAGGAACAAGTGGGGGAGGGTCCCTATTCGGGCGCCATCTTGAAAGGGACCCCGACGTCTATGGAAACAAGGCGAGTCACCACACACGATATAGACGCCAGACACGAGGTTGTATTCCCAAAGCCAGGGTTTTATTGCAAAGCAAAAGTCTCAGTAGGCCACTCGGTCTCGACGCCCCGCGACGTGTATCTCTAGACCTCGTGGGACGCAAGAGAGCGAATTACGTACATCAGTTACATATATACAAAATGCATATCAAACAATCAGCTATGTCATGGTTAACACCCCTCTTCATTGGGTTTCTTTGAACTTGGTGTGACGATGGACATCTCCGGCCACTATGACACTTTAAAACATCTATTCTAGTAACAATTTGCAATTTGTGAGTGTGTAGGCATCTTTTGGTTATTGAATAGAACATGGCGCTTCTGTTCTTGGAAGCGAGCTACATGCAGAGGGGGTTACATTCCGGACCTTGCTATCTATTAGGTGCTATTCGCGTCCTGGGAGCCGACATGCTCTTAGCGGGCTCAGCAAAGGGTGGGCCGTTAGAAAAGCATAATTCAAGCCTTTAGTGGTATTATTCTAACATATTCTTCCATATAACGAGACTGGCTGGCAGCTGTGAAATGATTAAATGCCCTGCGGCTCTGCTTCAAAGCTACATTAAGGAGGGAGCCGGGCATTCTTCCTGGCGCTGCCTACGATTGTGTTTCAGCGAAACTCTTGTTATCCTCTCGGCCCTGTGGCCTTGTCCTTTTCATATACAGACAGCATTGTTCCTCAGTCAAGCAGTGTAAGCGAAAAAATATACTGCGAAGCAATAGGAACAGAAAGCAATGAGCAATGGTTAGAAAACAAAATGGCGATTCTTGTTACATCAAAATGGCTGTTCATTAGAACACTCGAAAACCTATATTCTGTTGTATCGTGCATGAGACGGTTGGCCCACGGCCACCAAAATACGTTTGCGGTCTCGAATTAGATTTCTAGACTGACAGGAGAGGAGATAATGGAGACCCTTGGGGGCACGCCACAATGCCAGCATAGGTGTTAAGAGTTGAACGTTCCAGATGCTGTCTGTTGAGACCTTCTGGACAGAAAGAGATTGGCTTCCTCAATGGTGCATAGCTGACCAAATTCAAGGTGGCCTAGAGGTCTAGCAGGCAGACGCTGGTGATTTTCCCTTCTGTCTGTCTGGGATATGGCCCCTGCAGTCACAGATGAAGTGCAGTGTCTGTTCCATGCCTAGGCCAGATCTCACATTCAAAGTCGGCAAGAGCATGATGGTCAGAGATATCTTTTTTTCAACTGGGAGGAACCTGCGGGTGAATGGAAATGGGCCTGTAATTTGATGGCTCTGCAGAGTCCAGTGAGGGATTCTTCTAAACGGGGCGAATGAGGCATGTTTGAGAGATGTGGGAAAAGCACCCTCAGAGAAGGAGTTGGTGGTAAAAGAGAACATCAGCGAAAAGGTTGGTAAAAGCCCCAAGAATCGAAGAGGGAATGGGGTCAGTAGGTTTTTTAGATTTTACAAAGATGTTCCATGTGCTTGACAGAGACCGGTTGAAAAGAAAAAGTATTCAACCACTGAGGAGAGGCAAGATTGGACTGAGGGGAGGCAGTAACGATTGTAAAAATCACAGTAAGGTAGACCCTTATATTAGACATTTTTTGAGAAAACTAATATCATTTTGTTAGAGGTTAGATGAGGTGGGGTGGAGATGAGTCTTAGCTGGCCTTGGTTAAAATGATATTGGATCCATTGGTATTGGTGAAAAGAAATGTTGCTTAGCCGTAACAATATCTTTGTGGTATATTGTGAGGTTGGCTTTCTGCTTGTTTTTGTCAGAGGTCAAGTTGTTTTTTCACCACTGAGATTCATTGAGATTCAACTGCTCAGACAGAGATTGAATTTTTTTTGTTCATTGTTGAACAAGGGGGACATTTATTTTTGTTTCACAGATTTTTCCAGCGGCTTAGGAGTGATAAGCAAAGTGGGTCATACCATGGTACAGAAGAGTGAAAGATGCACAGGTGTGAGCGACTTTGCTGTTCTCAGAGAGAAATGTAAGTAGGAGATTAAGGTTTTCTCTAGAGATCACCTCCTTAGTGTTGAATTGGGGAGAACCTGAGAGGCTCCAGTTTTTCGAAACGTAAACTGGGATGGACATTGAAAAAGCGAAAGAGAAGTGATCTCCCAGGTGGGAAAAATGCCTATCGACTTTCACCACACACCAATGAGCTTCAACGTCCTCCCCGCCCACACTGGCAATTAGCAAGCCACTTGCACCGTTTTGGGACAAATTATCTTCCTCTACATATCTCCCCCGCCCCTATTCCTACATACTTTGGCCACATGCCCCCCCACCCCCTTATTGCATTTCCTGCATACCACATTCCTGGCGGGACAGCCTGCACTGGTCAAAATGTGGTCTCCTTCTCCACATGCATAACATGCAACATTCACCCTTGTGACTTGCACTCAGAACCCTTGACAGAAAGGCTTGACAGAAAGGCTCCTACTCTCCCCTGGCCTCTTGTAGCAGGGGGGAGAGCCTGCTCCTTGGGAGTCCCGGGGAGCGTGTTGCTCACACTGTTCCCTTCCCCCTTGCAAGTATTGAGGGTCACTGAATAGGCTGGGGATTGTTCCACTATGTTTGTTTATTGAGTTTATATAGCGCTTTACTCCAAAGTGCTTTACAGAATAACAACAGTACATAAAGAAAGAAGCATATTTACAAACTTGAAACAAACCAGTGGTACAGTATATAGAGCAATTTACTGAAAAGGAGGGGAGGGGAGGGTGGGGAAGGGGGGTGGTTCCCAGGTGATCTTAACGCCCTTAGGTGGCTACAGAATCCAATATGAGGTCATCGGGAGGAGGGGGAAGGAGGGAGGGGAGGGGAAAGGAAGGGGAAAGGGGGCAGGGGATTGGGGGAGAGAGGTAGTGAAGGAGAGTCAGGGTGGGAGTGTAGAAGAAAGACTTTCAGGGAGGAGCAGAACGATGGGTAGGTGGGGGTGGAGCAGATAGGGAGAGGTAGGGAGTTCCAGTGGAGGGGGGCCAAGAGTTGGAAGGAGCGGAAGCGTGAGGAGGCACAAGGGGCTAGGGGTACAGTGAGAAGGTATAGGTCAGCTGAGTTGAGAGAGCAGGAAGGAGAGTAGAATGAGAGGAGGGAGTAGAGATAGGGGGGGCGAGGTCATGGAAAGATTTGTAGATCTTGGCCATGGCTCTAGCTTGTTCTAGAGAAAGGTCTTTCACCATCAACAACCTTTCCTGTAGCCTCCTGTCCACTGTGGACATAACAATTTGGTCATGCACCAGACTGTCAGCCAGTGCCCCAAACTCAGAGTTCTTTCTTAAACTTTGCAGGGTGGCAACACACATGCTCGCTTCCTCTCCAGGCTTCTGTGAATAGGGGAATAGGTGACTTTCCATGATAACGTGTATGCAAGGTCCAAACTAGGCCAGTAAAGCACGCTCTGCGGCCTGGTAGACACCCTGGGCATTGTCTTACCTTCTCTGACTGGAATCAAATACAGGAATTCAGAAATCCTACACCCTTCCACGGGCAGGCAATTGAGCAGGATCGCATGTTTCCTCTCTGGTTCAAACCCTTTCCCTCCAATTTCAGTGAGGTAAGTATCAAAAATGTTTTTGCATTGAGTTCACTCAGTGGTAGGTTTGGAGGGCGTTGCTTGAAATACGGGCAGAGCTTGTATGGTTGCCTCCATCTTCAAAATTCACTTGGCACGACACCCAATGTTGACAAAACAATCCTAACAGGTTACCCCCTATCCAACACACGGCCTGTGAGCTCCTTAATCTGATATAGCCCAGGTGTCGACGGACAGGTACACGGATGAGAGTACTAGACGGGAAAAACCTGCTGCGAGGACAAGGGCGCTGCTGTTTGGAGCTGGGAGAAGGCAAAAAGTGCTTTTGTTTTGGTCTGTGTCGCCGTGAGGATTTGGCTCCGCCCCCCTGCACACAAGAACTTGAAATTCAACACCAGCAGCCCTCGCAGCGAAAAGCCAGCTGCGAGGACATGGGCGCTTCTGTTTGGAGCCGTTAGTCTGTTTCGGCTGGACGGCAGGACGCACTAAAGATTCGAAACTACCAGACGCATCAACTTGTAATCAACATGAGTACCCCAAAAGGAACTTGGTAGGTTAGTGTCTGTAAGCCTGTTTTAGCTGCTGTAGGTAATTCTAAATTAAGAAACGTCTCCCGACCACGCATACAACCTGATAACCTGATGAAGATCCACTCGCCATTTCTGGCCCTGTAAACTGGGTTGGGGAGACTGTCGGGGCTTGGCCCCTTTGATCCCGCCCAGTGTAACTTTGCTAGACTTGGCTTTTGAACGAATAAAAGGGAGACTGTCGGGGCCTGACCGCTTTGATCCCGTCTATCGCCGCTACTGCCATAAACATACAAAGGCAGTAAAAACTATACAAGGGACAAACCAAATCGGTCACAATTGTTAACCAACTGGAGTGCGCCCCGCAAAACGACTTATAAAAACAGCAATTGAAACTAGAAAATAACACAAAGTACAAACGACTTGAAAATGATAACCTCACTTGAAGATCTCACACCGACGTGTAGTCACAACAAACATATGAACCCACACCAGGCAAATGCAGACCCAACGCTCGCCGCTACACAAGGGGTTCAACTACTAACAAAAGAGTACACTGAAGACATTATATTACCCAATTTAAACGAGGCCGCTAAAGTCGCCAAAACCATGAACCCGAGTTCTGGAATTAAAGACCCCACTCAGAGGGGAGCACCCCTGCCGTTCACGATAGAGGTAAAGATTGGCAATGAACTAGGTTGAGCTTGCCACAGGAGGATCCATACCAAAATCCTGTGAACGAAGGAAGAAATCTCGGCAGGGATAACTGCACAATTCAGCCGACAGATAACACGATCGAGATCGTCCAACTACCTCAGTCTCAGGAAAGCATTGAGGATTCAAGAGAAAGGAAGGGAGCTTCCTCACCCAAGTCAAACTGAAGTACCTGATATAAACAAACAAGAATCAGATCCAATAAGGAAGGTTGACTATCCACAAGAAGGTGCGTTAGGTAATCCAGCACTCGCATCATAAGCTAGACTAAATGAACCAACAGAAAACGCACTCAAGGAAAATGATTTAAACCAACTACCTGAGGGAAACCCAAGGATAGAACCCCACACCTTGGGCAAAGAGCCTGATAAAGTAGCGAAAGAAATCCATAGCGCAACAAACGGCAGAACAACAACTCCCAAATCAATTAGAATGGATTTCATCAGATACAAAGACATAGAAAAAAAAATATGGAATCCCCGGACATTATCCTCGGGAGACGCACAAGACAGAAACAATAATTTCTTTGGGAAACAATCTCTATTAAATTGGGGTAGAGGTACTGCCAGTTACACACCTAAAAAAAGCCCCTTAAAAACACTATGCTAAACGAAATCCCTGATGCGTTAATGTTGGAAAACTCAGCTTTACTGGCCAAAGATCCTCAGACCGTAGATCACAAACTACGGAAGGGGCAACGAAAAACCAGTCAAATCAAACAGACAACGAGCAGGAGCCAGAATCGACAGTGTTACCACCAATGACAGAACCCCCTCAAACATGGGGAGAAGGACCTCAAGTCCGAGACGACGGGAGAAAAACGAGAAAAGGATAATTTCCTGATGATTAGAACAATGGCCGCAATATTGGCCCCTTATATGAAATTACATGAGGTAGCCACGGACACCCTAAAAGACCACTCTACTTTGTTAGCAATGGTACACGCAAAATCAATCTTTATTGAAGGATTTATAACGGCCATACAAAAGAACATGCAAAACGTTGAGCAAAGAATCTCCGACATTTTGCACACTATATTGGAACCTATTATGAAATAGAGGGAAAATCGGTGGAAAAACCCAAGAAGAGATTCACTAGGAGGTCCTGAATTCTCTGCACTGCAATTGAAGGAACTAGCGAAAGTACAAATACAAACAGAGAAAAATCTCAATGAAGAGCAATCGGACGAGCGTACACAAAATGCCGACAAAGAGGGAAATCCAGAAGATCCAAAAAATTCGATCGAACGCCCAATTATACCTTCGGTGGAGGGACAGATTAACGAAGCCCTGCCGCCGATGGCAAATGGGGGCGAACAAAAAATCGAAAATAACAACTCAATGTCAAGCACCTCCAAAATCTTCTCATCTAACGAAGAACAGGAAAGGGAGAGACCAAATAATGACCCTCAAGAAAAAGCAAAACAAAACACAGACAGGACAACAAACACAACAAATAACCTTGGATACTACACAACCAGAAAGGGAAACTGAAGTACCTAAAGTCGACAATCAGAACCCTAAATTGTGTGAAATCAAAAAAAGAACGCTAACCAAAAGGTGGTGAACGTCTTGACTCGGTCGAAGGTGAAAACCACCATTATCGAACAGAAAGCAAGATCTCCGCAAACAGCACAGTTAGATAAAAATCAGCCCCTGCAGAGGTCACAGAAATCAAATAAAAGTAAAACATTTTTTAAAAGTTTGACTGTGCCAAAGGAAACAGGGACAATTGCAGTCAATCAAAATACCTGTAATCGGAAAAAGGCTAACACGCAGGTAAAAACGAGTCAAGAGGATGAAGAGGCAGCATCAACCGATGACTCGGAGCTGGAGCTATTGGACTTGTCCACTTATTCCATCTCAGACGAAAATGATTCGACCTCTAGCGACTCAGAAGAAGAGGAACCCGAACAAGCAAATGAGGAACAAGCAGAGACAGAACAACCAGAACAACCTAAATCCAAAACAGTGCAGGAAGGAAATTGGATAAACGAGCAGAAATATAAAAATTCTGAAGTAGCAAAAAAGGAAAGCAGCACAACTGAGTCTGAACTCGTAAAGAAGTTAGGCGGTAACAATATAGATGGTGGACAAAAGAAAAAAAGAGAAACAATGGCAATAGGAGGCTCAAATACTCCAGTCAAAATTCCAACATTGAAGCCGGAAAGCCAAAACAAAAATAGTACCCTGCCTTCATTGAAGATCAAGAATTATACCACAGAAGAAAATGATTACAACATGGGAAACGAAAATTCTTGATTAGCCCCTTGAGATTACCAAAACGAAGGCTAAACCCTGAAAAGAAGGGTAGAGGACTCCTCTTGGAAAGACTAGTACATCCAAAAGATGGTCTCATCCTAAACCGGGCCAGTGTACTAAGATTGTTCCACCATATACCAACACTGAGACTCATTAGCTCCAGCAACATATCCCTGATTGAATTTCCTGACAAAATGTATATGGACAGAATACGGGTCTCAACTTGCTCACAAGTCATCCACCAGCTATTACTATCTGAAGAGAGGACCATATGGAACATGGGATTTAAGATAGTTGAAAAAAGTAACAAAGAAGTGGAACCGGATGTACTCGAACAAGAAATTATCTCAAAGAAAGCCCAATTTCAAGAGGTGTATGATACGCATAAAAAAGCTATGAAACAATCCCAAGTAACTCAATATCAGGATGGGGAACAGCAGAGATGGGTATGGCTTGCTAATTTAGCAGCAGGAAAAATGAAGACTCTATAGAGCCGAAAAGAAACCCAAAAGTCAACTTGGACCCTTATCACATGGAATAAAAGGGTATTCAACCACCTTCTAACAAAAAATGAATTGGAAAAAAACATGCCAGACATTATGCCTGCAAGAAACTTGGGAGAAATTCCCCTGATCGAAGGCTACTTGGTAAACATAATCCAGCAAAGAAAGGGGAAAAGGGAAGACCAATGGCGGGTTTGCTGATAGCAATGAAAAAGGACCTAAATTGGAACGTGATCCATTCATTGAGCCTGTCACCATACATTCAAGTCCTAGTTGTGGAAATACCCGCAAGCCCAGATGATTACCATTCTCAGCACGTATTGCTGATGAACATATACTTGTTGCCTGGACCCAAAGCAAATAAATCATTCCCGAGGGATGTGGCAACCGCAATCGACAAAACTAAAAGCCAAATGGCATGACCCTTGGATAATACTGGTGGGTGATCTCAACTGCACTTGTCTTGATGAAAACAACAAAGCACTTGAAGATGTACCGAAAATGGCCACAACGAAACAAAAAAGAAGAGTCAACTGGAGGTCTACCCTTCAATCTAGGGATTGTATAATTATAAATGGAATCACGCCAGGTGATATCCCGGGGAAACCGACAGGGCAAGGCCAGAAATCGAAAGCCATTCTAGACTACGTCACAATTTCATCTAACTTATCAACATTTATCCAAAAACTTGAGGTAAAAACCACACAGCCGAGTGACCATAATCCGGTCAAACTTACATGTTCAAGTCTTTGCGTGGAAAAGGAAATGGAAATTTATCCATTCAAATTGGATATCAATTCAGGGAGAAATAGACTGAAAATGAATCCAGCGAAACTGCCTACGCTGAACGGAAATCTCTCAATAATAAACGATTTACAGTCACAGGCAGCCCTGCAGGTCATCAATTATGTTCCATTGCTAAAAATCTTCCACATCACAACCAAGCCCGGAAGTGCAAAACCAATAATGTCACACCGGCACGTATATGACCGAGCCGTGGTTGTGAAGAAAAGAACTTTGAGGAAACACCTAAAACAGCTAAAACATTCAAATGAGGTGAACAAAACTGAGAAAATACGGAAAATAAAACAAACGTTCCACAACTGGATAAAGATGCACAAGAAATCAATGCTAAACCACGTCTCACAGGCTATGATAAACACGATATGCAAGAGAAACACCGCAGAGACGTGGGCTTTGATAAACAGTAAGACGCTCCAAGACGCTCTAATATCCAATCCAGTTTCATGGAATCAATGGCAAGCACATTTTAAACAAAGACAATCGATATTAGGACCTACAACAAACAAACTAACTCCAGTGAGAATGGATGAAAGCTTGCTGGACATAGACAGTGCGACCTTAGAAGAACTTATCAAAAGATTAAAGAATTCAAGAGCACCGGGACCCGACGGTTTGACGGATGAAGGATTGAAAAAGCATCCAGTGGAATGGGCTAAATCTTACACAAATTGTTTAAATACATCTTGCTATCAGGAAAAATATCAAACTCATGGAAAACGAGTGTTGTGGTGCCAATTTTCAAAAAGGGACTAAGAACTGATCCTGGAAACTACAGGCCCATCGCCCTACTAGACGTGGCAGGGAAATTCTTTGCAACCATATTACTAAAATCTCTGACTAAATGGGCAACGCAAGCGTGCCACAAAGACGAATGGCAATAAGGTTTCGTAAAGGGACAAGGCACCCCATTAAACATCTTTATCTTAAACCTACTAAAAGTGCGATCCCTTATAAACAAAGAGGCGAAATTCTACCTGGCTTTCATAGACCTATCCAAGGCTTTCGACACAGTAGATGGAGAGGGGATGTGGAGAAAATTAAAAAAAATGGACGATGTGGAGAAAATAAAAAAAAATGGACTGCCCGGAAGTTCTCCTCTATAACATAAAGGAGCTACATACAAATACTTCGATTAAAGTGAGGCTAAACAAAGCTGGCCTCCTGTCTGAGACAATTCCCACGACAATCGGGCTCAAACAAGGTTGCCCCTTGGCTCCAGAATTATACAACATGTATTCCTCAGACATGGAAGATGCCTTTGCGGATGCAAGAATCTTTCCTGCATAACTCGCTAATATATCAATTGGAAGACTAATTTACGCGGACGATATAGTCCTAATTGATCAGACTCCAATAGGCCTCCAACATCAACTAAGAGCTCTAGAGGCATATGTAGACAAAAATAAAATGACAATCAACCCGGAAAAATCCAGGATTTTGACATTCGCCAACAATAAAAAGGGGAATAATACAAAACACGCTCAATGGTACTTAAACAACAAAAAGATAACGGAAGTGTCTACCATTACGTACCTGGTGGTCTGTGTCAACACCGACAGAAACAAAGCCCCTCGATGTCAAGATCTAAGAAACAAACTCAGAAATCTAACGGGAAAAGCAAAGATTTTATTGGCGCGATTCTGTCGATTTTCCATGAAACCCCTGATAGACTTTTACCGAGCAGAAGTGGTGGCAATCCTCACCTATGGATCTCAAACCGCGCTTCTTCTGGATGCCAAAATATGGTCCCGGCTAGAAGGCAAATTCTGGAGAACAACCTTGGGACTACCAAAATCCTTCCCAATGCAAATAATTCGAAGAGAACTGGCATTATCCTCTTTGAAAGTCATCGTAGAGTGGAAGATAATGTCTTTCTTCAGAAAATGCCTGGAACCATCAAGAATGGGGAAGTTTGTAGCTATAAAAAAAGCAATGGCTGAGAGGTCGGAACCGATACTAGCTGAATGGTCTAAGACATGCCAGATAATCCTTCTTAATCTGAACAAACCGGAAGAGTTTCTACTAAGCAACCCGGACCAAGTGAAAAAAAAAATGCATACCAGAGACGGGATCGAAACATTGGAAGAGCTTTATAAATATCAAGGTTATGAAGAATTCTGGGCAGTCCCGTGAAAATTGAATAGGTTACCGAAATATCTAACACTATTTCCTAACTGGTTTTTGAGAAAGAGCTTCTTAAAACTACGCCTTAACCTCTGGCCAGGTAGAACAAATCACTACAGAAAGAGAGGAAAAGAAGAACCAAAAGAATGTAGATTGTGCAAAAATGCAATGACGGTAGAATCCCAGAAACACCTGTTGCTGGAATGCCCAACTGTGAGAGGGGAACGACAGACCTATCTAGGTCATATTTAGCAGGATTACAGATTTAAAGAAATTGATCTCTGGTGGTCATACTTGCTGGAAGGAGACAAGATTTCAAATAACCTTGCGGTAATAAAACGTATGCTGGTTATCTTTGAGAAAATTGAGGGGAAGCTCTAAACTCAAGATAACGACAAGTTTGTGAAGTATATCGGACTCACTCAGTTTTAAGCATCATGCAATGTAAAAGAACAGAAAGAGAAAAGACCATGTTGGCCTTTGTATAAATTCCTATCAACAGTTTAGTTTATTTCTAGAATTACAGCATCTAAAGTGCAAACTTTGCTGGTCTTTTTATGCACATTTTTGTTTTTATATTCTTTTTTTGTTTTTTTCTCTTAATTGTTAGTTTGTTTTTTAAAATACTATTTAAGCTTCTAACTAACTGTTCGATTAAGTGTCTGATCGATTTGTGCAGTTTTTTTTTCTTGTAAAAAAATATAGCCAAAGGTTTTCCTTTTTGTGTAAACCAAAGAGCTAATAAATAAATAATAATAAAAAAAAGATATAGCACAGCAGGGACAGCTTCAATTTCCTCTTTGGTCTCCCCACTGCCCTACCAGTCCACTGCAGATGCAAACAATCACCATAAGATGGTGCTGGAAGCAAGGCAGTACTTCTGTTCCATGAAGCCACCTCCAGGGGTTGCAGAAAGTGGGACCTCAAGTGAGGGTCGGGCCAGCTAGTTGCTGGTACGTTGTGTCCCCACAGCACAACCAGGAAGAAGAGGAAGGCAGTCACGACACGTAGACAAGAAAAGCAGGTAAGTAGGAACCGACTACAGACATGGGAGCCGCACCATCTGAGTAGCAGCGCTCTGGCCAACAGTTCACCAGCGTCCCTCTGAGTACCACTTCACATAGGAGCATTCAACGAAAGTACCTGCGCGATCCGCCACACGGAGGACAGCGGCTACAGTGCCCGCAAGGCCACGCAGGCAAGTGCGGTCGCAGCCGCACAAGGAACCCACTACAGAAGTCTTCTTGTTTGGAAGACCTGTTGATTCTGAGCCTGTGTGGAAGTGAGGTTGTTTCTTTGGTTTTGCGGGCATTGGAGGAGCACTTCTCAGAGAGAGCAAAGTGCTTCAGGAATAAGGGTCCATATCTTGCAAAAGAAAATAAAGTAGAGGAGAGGTGTAAAGTTGGGGATAATGAGGCAGGGGGCAGCCTTTATCAACCTCAAACTAGTGTTAGAAGTTGGAAGGTAGGATTATTGTGCCAGGGAAAAGTCTGCAGGCCATATTACAAGCACAGCGACTGCAGGGCATTGGCCAGCAGGCAATGCATGCAGGTGCACTGTGTTCAGGGCATGGCCAGCCGTTATTACGCCTGTAGTTGTGACCTGCTACCTATCTTGCACTTCAGGAAGGGTCATTGTGTCCTGGCCATGACCACAGGCAAAACCCGCATTATGGGTCAGTGGCCATGGCTAGGAGCCAGTAAAGTGATCGTCGCTGAGCCTGGGGCATGGTCAAGGGGCACAGTGACTTATGGGCATGGTTGCACTTCTGAGAGGACCATAATGCCCGAGGAATGTACAAAGTCCATGCCTAAAGCATGGGCACAGAGTGATACAGTAGATTATTACAAACACTAAAGAACATCACTAAGTTTGGAAAATAATAGAAATCATTCCCATTACTAGTGACAAATGTACTTGCAGTGTAAAGTGAGGGCTGCCTTTGGGAAACGTAGGTGCTAAATAACACTGTGCAGTTCAGTGTTTGTGTTCCAGCTCTTGATTGGGTACACAATTGCTTACTTTCCTAATCATACATTTTTTCTGCAACTTGGACACTTCTATGTAATTATAAAAAGTGAATTGGCATCTCTTACATGAAGAGAAATTGTGTAAGTCAGACATCCTTACTGTGAAGTGTCTCCCTCTTGCCCAGTTACCCATTGTGTTTAATTGATACTCACTCCCAGGAATTATTCTTTGATAAATTATTAATTTTAGTCTTGAGAGCATCAGATGTCACAACTGTTAACAGTTGGACATTGAGGTCTAAGGAAACCATAGCAATTCTAATTGAACAACCCATGTAATTGCCTTAAGAGTGATCAAGTGCTATTCTTATGCCGACGATACCCAGTTTCTAATTCGTTTGGATTTAGCTCCTACTGAGGTGGTGTCGTGCTTCCACCAGTGCCTGGCCGCTACAGGCGAGTGGATGAGCTGGAACTGGCTGAAGCTGAATGGTGACAAGACAGAGGTGCCCCCTCTGATCCTTCACTTTGGGTGTCCTCTTTCTGGCCCTCTTCTTTAGGCTCTCTGCCAGTCCCGGTGACAAAGGTTCGGAATTTGGGTGTTATTCTCTTTACCTCTCTTTCAATGCACGACCAGGTCTCTGCTGTGTGCAAGACAGGCCACTTCCATCTTAAGATTTTGAAAAAGGTTCTACCGCTTCTTCCTGCCTCTCTTCATCCTCCAGTTGTTACTTAGCCGTCTGGATTATTGCAACTCGCTGTATCTCATGCAACCTAAGGGCTTAATCCAGCGGCTGCAGTGTCTCCAATATCTGTCTGCTTGTGTCGCTACAGGACCTACCTATGGAGCTCATATTTCTCCAGTGCTGCGTGCTTAGCACTGGCTTCCGGTCAGTCATAGAATAGAGTTTGTTACTGTGCATTGTTCATCGAGCACTCCACGGATTGGGAGCAGAATATCTTCAGTCTAGGTTTGTTCACTACCACCCCACTCGTATGCTACGTCCCTCCCTAGCGGAACTGCTGGTAGTCCCCTCATACCGCCGCTAAAGCATTGGAGGCCAGGCTTTTTCGGTTGCAGCGGCTCAAATGTGGAACGACCTTCCTCCTACGATCAAGGCTATATCCAACCATCTAGCCTTTAGAAAATCTCTGAAGACCCTGCTATTCCAATTCTATGTGGTTTCTTCCTGCTGTCCTCGTCACATCCTCCTCAGCGCCAAGATACCTTCGGTGACCGTGTGCTTTAAAAGTTCAAATAAAATAACATAATTTAAGAGGGTTTTCAAGTAATCAAACAAAAATAACAAATTGCTTCCTAATTACTAGGAAGCTCCAGGTGTCTAATTCAATCAAGCAGGAGATATGCAGATGTGTTTACTGCAAAGTGTGTCTGTGGTCAGCAACAGGTTACATGGGCTGATTATGGGTTCATGTGCTGGCCCCTCGGTGCCACAGAGGAAGGCATGTTTACATTGGGCCTCATTACAAATTTGGTGGTATCCTGCCACTAAATCAGACGTGGTACCACCAAACTGTATTACCATTACTGGCCCTCGGTCTGGCACTATTATTGCTGGATTAGGAGTGTTGGCAAATCCCAATTCAATGGGGTACCACTGAGCCTGATTCCACACCTGACACCATATGTGAGGAACCTGTAATGAGACGCGGACACAGAGGACTCATGATGATTGGAAAAATGCCTCAATGTCCCTAATCTAGGCCGTATTGCCCTACCTAAACAAAAAAACGAAGGGTCTGTCCTGTATCAAGATGTCCAAAGCAAAAATGTCCTGTCGTAGCCCTCTCATTCGAAAAGTAGCTCTAAGGTTTTAAGGGTATTGTCTTTGGCTTGGATAGTGCACAAATGTTCAAGTTTAACAAAAAGGTATATATCCAACAAAAGTTCCACATGGATAATGTTCACAGTTCCAGGGAATGACTCCCTTCCCCAGGTTTCTCTCCACCAAAACAACCGTTCAAAAGAATAACCAAGTTCTTTATAGCCCAAGAGGATAACCCCCTCCGCTTGCTGTTCCAATGCAATTCACAATCCTAAGGGTATGAGCCTTCCTTGTGATTCTCTTTTCAAGATATCACAACTTGGGTGCAGGACCCATGATCGCACGACGACATCTGTATTCCTCTGCCAGGTTCACTCACTATGTTCTTCCACATTCTAGATCAGAAGACATATGATTTTTCCCCCAAGTTCTCCTGATCACTGTTGTATTTGTATCTCCCCAAATACTGGGACTATGAAAATCAGTTTGTGATTTATTCCGAAGGAAATGTGCCTCCTGTTCCAATCAGGGAATGCCTTCTCCAGCTCCCTCCCCGGGCCCGACCTTCCTCTGTGTGCTGTGATGAATCCTGCAGAGTCATCACTGATCCCGAGCCTAAAGCTTCCTCCTATGTGGCCAGGGGAAGGCCGCGTCTACCTGATCCTGAGCCTGGGGGTGGTATTCTGAGGTGGATCACATTTGAGGAGATGACTGTCAAGGGTCAGTGGTGACTCCAACAGGAGAGAAGTGGTGTTCATCCCTATTTTGTGAGGAGGATCTCTCTATTCCAGAGTTTATTTCGGCATGTTTTCATTATTCAGAACCATTTTAATTATAAAAACCTGACACCTACTGTTGTCAGGTTGTACAGGAGAGCGAGATGTCCACCGACGGGCCCATAGGTCAGTGCTCACCTTCTAGTACTTGTAAGACAAGATAGCTGCACCATGTGAGGGATAGGGGTGCAGGATTCACTTACTCCAACACGACTCAATAATGAGGACTCAGTAGTTTGGCAAAGGAAAGTCTGTTTAATGACAAGTACATCAAACAGGGAAGCAGTTGGGAATCGGCATCGTTGCGACCACCTTTCTCACTCTGACTTCTACGAACTTCAGTTGAACAGCAACCTTATGCATAAAACACGTCATCATTGACGTCTAATTCTACAAAAAACTCGTCATGCAATATAATTGGTTAGGAAAGGTAACTTAAGTATAGGTGCTATATCTGTATATGATAATGGAGCATGCAGATTGGATAACTCTTATCGGGTGGGCGTCTACACCCCTCCCTCTACATCACATGTGATTGATGTCACTAAAAGTACAACGTCTCATTGGTTCTACGATGTATAGGACCCTAGATAACTTGGTCCATTGTGATTGGGCAGGTTACACCCCTAGACATAAATCTCCACTTTTAATTAGCAGCATGCAGAATGGACACCCAGGTGCCTGGTGTCCCAAGTTTCACCCTGCCCCCCTTCCATCAATCAGTATCTTGGGCTATGTGTCAATTAGTTGGCTGGGTATGGCCTCGAAACTGGCTGATCACGTGTTAGTTCACCATGAATCTGCTTCAGTTTCCAGCTTTTAGTGTATTTAATTCTGTTTCGGCCTCGTCACCTGCATGGGCCCCCCTTATCTTGACCTTCATGGGGCAGGCTGGTATGCTCTGAAGTTTGAGTTTTGTTAGCTGACGCTCTCCTCCCTTTCCCTGGATGACCTCGATTTCCTAGGCATGAGCCGCTCTTTGTTGAGTTTCGATTCCGCTCCTTCTCTTGACTCTGGCTGGGTTATGAAACTTGGCCTGTTAGGCCTCTGGCAGCCTGGGTACATTTCTGCTTTACAAAATGGAGTCGCACTTGTATAATGTGGCTTATTGAGGTAGATATATGGCTGCCGCTTGCCGCTCTAATCTTCTACTAAGCATTGCAAGCAGTATCGGTTTCTTAGCTTCTTGCGTTCCAAGGCGATTTACTATTAGGCCTATTTACTATTTTAACTGGTTGGTTACTTCCATCTTGTCTTGTAGCCACATTTCCTTACGTTTTAGCTTCGTCTCTTCCCTGTGTCCATAACATCTATTCTCATAGCTACTCGCACTGGCATGCTAGCTTCGATAGCCGTTTTTGTTCATTCACGAGTCTGTCCAGGCCCTTGTGTCATTTCCATTGGCCTTACATTAAGGCTTTTTGGGTTTCTTCATGGACTATCTGTAGGTACTCTTCATTTTGTCTCAGCGGCTGGTACGGCTGTCTAATAGGGTACCGTGCTGCCCAAGGCTGTCTGGTTATAGGCGCTTCAACATCTATGGATATTCTGATGTACACTGGGCAGAGTCCCAGTGCTGCCCTTTGTTGGTTTATCTGCTCCTCATACGTCACATACCTTGGTGAGTACTCTCCTTGTACCTCGAAATGAGGGGCAGGGGTGCAGGCCATGTCTGGGACCTCCTCTACACTCCCCCCTCTGGTCGGTTCATCGACCACTTCTGCGATCTCTTTTGCATTTATTTCCTTTGATTCTTCGGTATCATTATCACCCCTTTCAAACTCCCTGCTGTTTTCATGTGTTCGTCTTTGTTCCATGTCATTAGCTGACATTGTCCATTTGGACTGCAGTAGATCCATTTTCCTTCATACCTTCTTCGTTTCTTAGGATATGTGAACTTTGTTCCTTCTGGTGCAAATTTGCTGACCTTCACAAAGTCTCCCATTTCTTCATCAGTCAGATCTCTGGGTTTCCATCCTGGTTCGACATCAACCATTATTTTCATCCCTATGGCTTTCTTTGCAGTTTTCTGGCACTGTGTCATGATTATCTTGATAATACAGAATCCTAGCAGTACCATTGCTAGTAAAGCTCCCAGAAACTTGAATAGATCTGCCATCCATTGTGGGACCCATGAGAATAGGGCTCCAAACCAGCTGTCATCGTCCACTTCATAACTTTCATTGATCATCTGGTTTTTCAAGTTTGTCAACATACTTATGGCCTCTGTTAGGGTTCCGTTTTCTTCATCGTGCGATGGTACAAATGTGCAACATGATTCTCCGATTTTTGCACAAACACCTCCATCCATTGCTGTGATCATGTCAAGCACATATCTGTTCTGGAGGGTCATCAGTCTGATTGCTCTTAGTTCTTCTTTGATCACGTTGAATCCTTTTATAGTGGTATTGATGGTCTGCAATAACTCCCATCTGGTTATCTGCAAACATTTAGCATTCACTCCGATTTGGATGTGTGGCAAGAGCATCGTGGTGAACATTGTTGAGTTGAGGCTGAACAGCCTGTGTTCGTATGGGATTGCATGGAATGCCTCTTCTGATTTGGCTGAGAAGTAATTTTCCCTTCATCCTGGATATCAGTTCCACAGATCCCCTTTTTCTCAGGTGAACATCTGCCTTTGGGAACTGGTCCAAATTCAGGTCATTCTTAGGGATCACGAGCGTGGGAACGTGGACGTTCACCAGTGTGCATATGCCTCCCCAGTTCTTCGGCAGTCTTATGTATGCCTTGGATCCACATGCTCAGTAATGGTCCATAATAACTGCAGTTCCTTGTGTCATTCCTGTGGCTTCAAAGATTTGTCTGAAGTTTACATTCTCTCCCATCTTTCTCGTGCCATTACTTCTGAAGCATAGTTTTTGGCTTTCCAGTGGTACTATCTGCAGAGGTCCTCCTCTGTCTTCGACCCATGTTAGCAGCTTTACCAGTTTTGGCCATAGAGGTTTGCATAACCTCTGTGAATTCTCCATTGCTTCTCGGCAGGCTCCAACGACCATCCAAGCCCGGCAGATTACTACTCCTTCTTCCCATCCATCTGGGGAAACCACTGTTACCCAAATCTGCATTGGGCCTCTGTTCTTCCAGATTTTAGACTCTTCTGCAGTTTTTCCTTGAACGTTCAATCTTGGGTTTATTACCCAACGTGTTCCTGATCCTTTGACATCAGGATTCTCGTATCTGATCACGTGATTCCTTGTGTGTGCCCTGTTTCTTGTTTTAATGTCCTGGACGTAGCCATCTTCATCCGGGTAATCCTTTTCGTTGGCCCGTATCAACGAGGTGTCTCTTCCCATAAATTGTCCTCATGTGTTGCACATTGCTACATGTGACATACAGTGTGCTGCGGGTACATCAATTTCTACAGCCACAAAGATATTGGATTTTCCCATGCTGTATGGTAGAAGAGCACAGACGAAGCATTCTCCTTCTGACTGCCTTTGTCCTACTTCCTTCATGTGCTGGTACCATATGTTATTTCCGAGATGGGCTGTGCTGTCCAGGTAAGTGTTGAGCTCATTGTTATCTTCATGCGGGCTTCTCTTGATTCTCAGCGTTCTTCTGTAGTTTGCTATTACTATGTCCTTAAAAGCATCTGTGCTGCTTTTCTACTCTGTGCGTCTTGGTAGAGCAGGCTGCCTTGGCTGTATCACAGTGGTAGGAGAAGGTTTTGTGTTTCTCTTCCTTTCCTTTTGTAATTTTTCATCGAGGTTCTCTGGCCGCCATTGGCTCACCAACTCCCCAATGCGTGGCTGTGTCGTAGATCTGGTGCTTGTTAGCAGTGTTCGAGCTGGCGTGCTTACTGTTCTAGTCTCTGTAGTTCCATTTTTCAGCTCCTTGTGCAGTTTCTTTGCTCTGACTATGAATGGGAACAAATAATCTATCAGTGCTTGTGTTTTCTCTGTGAGTTCCTTTGTGGCTACTTCTGTTCTTTTGAGGGATTTTGCTATGCCCTCTTTCATTGGTTTCTCACTTGGTTCTCTCCCGCTATTTTCTGGAACTGATTGTTTGGCAGGCAGTCTCCCCGTCTCTGCTGCCTTCGTTGGAGGCCCTGTAGCCATAGACACTTGCCCTTGTCTGTGTGCATTCTGTGTGTGGGTGCATGCAGTGGTCAGTGCCGTGTTTTCATTCATTCCAGCTTTTCTCGTCATTCGTTACCTCAAGTGTGTCTGAATCACTGCTAATTATATTTAATTTTAGTTTGTTAACTTTACCATCAGGTTTTCTTGGGACTGGGATGACTATATAGGGTCTGGGTGCTTTCGTAGGCCCCATACGTTCATTATCTGGTGGGCGCACTGAGATTGGGACACTTTGCGCACCAATAAAGAAAGCAGTTCTGATAGTCAACAATAGAAAGACAATGATAATTACTACGCATATACACATAATAGACTTGTGGGACATCTGGCAGCATTTCCTTCAGGGAAGCGGGGGCGCCCCTGTGCTAGTGGTAAAAACAAGTTACTGTTCTGTGCCCCCATTTCAAACAAGTCCATAGTCAGTTATTTATTCCTTTTCTTGCTCTGATCTCGTAGCTCAAGTTCATTACTACTAAAGTGACAAGTGCTTTTCATGTGTCCCCCCTCTTGCGGGTGCTGTCTGTAATCTCTGGGTATGCAATACAGTTCCTGTGCTAGACTATGGAAAAGGGTTAGGCTAGCAACTTTGGTACATCACATTCATAATGCATATTTACAGTAGGTAACGTCCCAGTGCATTCCTCGAATTTGCCCTGGTTTTGAGGACCTGCTGGAACCTGTTCAATGTGACAGAATGAAAAGGTGGAACTGCTAAAAATCACACAAAAATAAAATGTTGTAAAAATAAAAATGAAAGTGAACATGAAAAATAAAAATATAAATATGGAGAAATAGAGGAAAAGGTAAAAAGAAAAAATAAGATGGTGTAGTTCTTGTCTGTGCTCTCCTCGATCTGTCCTGTGGCAGAAAATTGAAGAACTGTGTCTCTGTCCTAGATTTGTCCCACGGCGGAAGATAAAGCACTGTCTCTCTGTCTCCACGATCTGCCCCACGGCGGAAGATAAAGCACTGTCTCTCTGTCTCCACGATCTGTCCCACGGCAGAGAGTCTCACTGGAACCTCCTAAGGTATTCTCGCTGGAAGTTAGATGGCTCCACCTGGAGCATTATGCCGTGGAGGAGTGTGCCCATGTGTGGGACGCTGGCTGGATCTCTAAGGAAGGTGATGACGTCAACATCTGCAGGCCTCCCCACCATTTCCAGATAGTCTGTGACTAGTCTAAGCAGGACGTTGTGCACCACCCTGATGTCCTCGGGTGATAGGGACATTTGTCCTGTTTGGCTGGGGCCTGGTCATGTGCTTTTCTTTTGATTCACACAGACTCTGCACCTTCCTGTTGCGTGGACTGCCACAAGGTGATTTAGTTTAGTCCACAGCTGGTTCAACTGAGCTAGGTTTCTTGGGTCTCTGATGAATTTACGTGTCTCAGTTGTTCTCCCAACGAGTCCTGGGCATTTCTCGATTATTTGAAAGAACAACGTGAATGTGAGTTCATCAATGTCTACCGGCGGCGGAAGCATTTGTGTTCTCTTCGCTGTGCTCGGGTAGCTCGGCGAAGGCCTCCCCGATGACAGTCAGCAGTTGCCAGATTATTTTCTCGTTCGCAGGATTTTGAATAAAGTTTGTGACACTGGTTTCTCTCCCTATGAGTGACGGATATATTACCACCAGCCGGAAGTAGGTTAGCACATCCCACTTGAGGTCTCTGCTGGGAGATACCATAAGTTCTGTAAACAAAGTCTCGACACTGGTTGCTTCCAGGATGCTGTGTTACGCTCTCAAGAAATGTCTTTTTTTTTTCAGTCTATCAGAGTCTTGATTCTTTATACTACTCATGCGTCCTTCTTCCTTGCCATGGATCTTGTCTGCAGGCGCTGAGGTTCTTCCCCGTTGTCTGTGGCTTCTTTGTGGTTGGATGCAGCTGGAGGGCTTTCTCCTATATAAGGTTTAATGTCATTCAGGAGGAGCCATGCCCTTCTGCCCTGGACTTTGATGGCTGATGGATTGCAGTCCTCTACGATGAAAGATCCATTGAATCGTGGCTCATCCCACTTCTTCCTTGTAAAGTTCCTTACAAAAACAGCATCCCCAGGGAAGATGAGAGGCGCGCATAAACCTTGCGCGGCGTCTGTTTCAGCATTTCCTGTTGTATTTTGTACTATGCTGCACCCTTTTTGCCGTCGCTGCAGCTGGCCTGAAATGACAGAGACGCTGGATGTCATACAATTCAAGTACTCCTGCATCTCTGTCCCCAAGACCTCACTTGTTGGCTGGGCATCACATCTAGCTCTATCTCGGGGGGGTAAGAGGGGTCCTCCGCTTTCTGCCTGTGACTATCTCGTGCGGCGTGAGATGATGGTCGGAGCCTGGTTGGTTCCCAAGTGCATACAATGCCAGTGGTAGACAGTGCAGCCATCCCTTTTTTAATGTGAGTTTCAGCTTGGCTCTCCTCTCCTTTAACAAGCCGTTGAGCCGTTCCTATATGCCATTCCCCTCCGGATGATACGCCGACGAGAACTTGTGTGTTATACCAAGCAACAATCTGATCTGCTCAAAAACTGCATTAACAAAGTGAGGCCCATTGTCTGACCTCATTACCTCGCACACCCCCCATCTAGGGAGCACTTCCCTCACTAGAAATTTGGCACCACAGCTAGAATCTGAGTGTGCACAGGGACCTGCTTCTATCCATCTAGAGAACGGACATACCACCACAATTAAATACCTGTACCCATTGCACACTTGAATCATGTCGATGTAGTCGATGTGTAAGTGCTGGAATGGCCCATTTGGCTGGGGGAATAACTCCTCTTACTACTTTTAGGGTGTGCCCAGTGGTGAATTGCTGGCAGATTATGCAGTTCACCATGAAGACCGCAACATGCTCTGATAAATTCGGTGTAAACCAGTCTTCTGCGAGCGTTGCAGCGAGATTTTCTTTTGACATATGTATAGGGTAGTGTAATTGCTCCAATGCTACTTTCAGTAGGGCGTCAGGCATTACTGGTTTACCAGTGTTGTCTTGCCTCCAAAACCCGCCAGAGGGGTTTAAGTAACACCCTCGATGGTTCCACAAATTTTTCTCCTCCTGAGGTGCCTCCCCTTGGAGTTCCTTTAGCCGAGTCTGTCCCATGTTGTTATAGGCCTCGGGTGTGGCTCGTGCTACCATCATACGCACATGGGTACGTGCCACCTCCACATCCATGATTATTTCATCCTTGGATGCCATGCGCTTGGCTTCCGTGTCCGCTTCATGATTTTCACGTGACACGGAATCTGTCCCTTTGGTGTGGGCGGCGCATTTCACGACTGCTATGGCCACTGGGAGCTGTAGTGCTTTTATCAACCTGTCCAATAAGGCTGCATGTTGCACTGGCGTGCAGTTCGCTCAGAGGTAGCCCCTCCTTTTCCAGCGTGCTAAGCCAGCATGCACGGTAGATGTCACATAGGCAGAGTCACTGTACACTGTTACTTCCTGGTCTGCATGATTCTCAATGGCGAGTATCAGCACCAATAGTTCTGCAGCTTGCGCAGAATAGTGAGATGATATTCGTGCACTGACGAGTACCTGTAACTCTCCATTTGCTAGGTCTTTTATCACGGCCACGCCTGTGTATCTTTGTCCATCTTCTTGATGAGCCGTCAATAAAAACAATCTCACCGCCTACCAGGGAATTTTCCTTTACCCTGGGGATTTCATCATAGAATTCCTCATAATTCACGCAGTAATGTACGGGTTCTCCATCTGTGACCGGCTCGGCTATGAACGTAGCTGGATTCACAGTTTTACATCGCACTATTTTTATCAATGTGTTAGAAATAATCACTACATATGCGGATGCTCTCTGAGATGTCAGCGTGCCCTTTGGCTTCTCTAGTATGGCGAATAACGAGTGCTTGACATACAATGTCATGGAGCACCCCATCACAATGGATGACGCCTTTTCAATGGCGAACGCGGCAGCAGCTAGATTTTGTTCGCATGGGAAGTGGCCCTTCATGACCGGGTCCAGACTCCCGCTGTAATATGCTACCGGCTTGTACCCCAGTGAGGTTCGCTGCGTGAGCACTGCCGTCATAAAATTACCATCGGTGTGTGAGAACAGGTAGAATTCCTCTGCATAATTAGGAATCCCAAGGAACTGGGGCCTTACACATCACCCCTTTGAGTTCTGCAAACCCCTTTTCCATTGCCCCAGTCCATTCAATTTCCCTTGTCGCCTGGGCCATCTTTAGGGCCTGAAGCAAGGGCTTGGTATACGAGCTGTAGTCGAAGACCCATGCTCTGACATAATTGCACAGGCATAAGAAGCTTTGCATTTGTTTTATCGTGAGCGGTTTAGCCATGTTCATGATAACTTCAGCCCTTTCTGGGGTTACCTTTTTCCCTTTGTGTGAGATTAGCTGTTCTATGTACAGCACCTCTCGCTGACAGTATTGTAGCTTTCCTTGTCAACTTTATATCCTTTCTCAGCCAGGATAGTCAATAGCTGGACAGAGTCGCGCCTGCATTGTTCCTCATTGACGCTGCAGATCAGAATGTCATCCACATACTGCAAAACAATACTGTCTACTGCAATATTGCTTAGGTCCATCTGCAGGACTCTGTTGAAAATGGATGGAGACTCACAGTACCCCTCTGGCAGTTTCGTGCTTTTCAGGCGCATTTGCCTGAAAGTTAAGAACATCAGGTCTTGTGAGTCACGGTGCAACGGGATTTTTCAAGTCCATCACCGTGAAATATTTTGCCTCAGTGGGTATGTTGCATAGAATTGTGGATGGATTGGGGACTAGAGGGAACTTGGCTTCAACTATATCGTTTAATGTTCTTAAATGTTGGATTAAACACCAAGACCCTCCCTTTGATTTCTTGACAGGGTAAATCACTGTGTTGCAAGGTGATTCTGACGTCGCTAGGATGCCCTGTTCCATCATGGCGGAAATTGTCTTAGTGATCCCTTCATCTGCCTCTCTGGACATAGGATATTTTTGTGCTCTTGGTAAAAGTGCTCCTCGTTTCAGTTTAATTTTCACTTCACCTGCCCCCTTCAAGAGGCCTACGTCATAGGGCCCTGTAGTCCATACCGTGGCAGGCACTTGGGCCATGTTGTCATCAAAGTATTCTGGACGTATCAGCACCAGCAGCATTCTCTGTGGCACCTCCCGTTTGATCATTTTGACCCAAGATATGAGACTTACTTCCACCCTTGTCTCTTCCAGGTCAGGGTGTTCTTCGAACAGATCGTCATCGGTGACGTCAGTCACTCGATACCCTTCTTCGATGGCGATAATCGCACACCATTGTCTGCCTTGGTCGTCATATCATTCGACCAATACCACTTTCTCTCGCACTGCGGCAGATTGCATCATTAAGGGAAATACTTGTCCCTCTTCTTCATGCATAGGTATTCTTGGTCTGAATAGAAACTCACCTGGTGTTCTCATAGTTCTATCTGCCAGGCTTGGCAATCCTGTCATTCCACACAGCCAACACAATAGCGGTGGTCGGGCCATCTGTCCATCTGGTGTAGCTGGACTGCCCATCTGTGCGTTCTGAAAGCCACCTTGGTTGCCTCGAAACCCACTCTGATTACTCTGCCATCCGCTTCCTCCAAAACCGCTTCCCCTTGGGTAAATTCCCACGCTACCCAGATTATTCAGCGATGGGTTAGTCGCTTGCTGTGCGCGCGGTTCAACTGGGCTTGTCAGCATGGCTCCCTTGAGAGCATACTTTGAGAGTTTCTTTTGCATCAGCTTCGCCTCCTCACCCTTACGAGTTGTCTCCTTTTTCCGATTCTTTTCTTGCAACAATCTACAGTAATGTGCAATTGTCAACTGTATTTCAGCCCATGGTGTGGCTTCTATTCCTACCAATTTCTTGAGCTGTTTTTGCACTGGCTCGGGCAACCCTTGGCATAATTTATGGTAGAATACAGCGATAGATTTCGTCCAAGACTCATGCGTTTCGAGCACCCATGCATCTTGAAAGTTCTGGATATAAATCAATGGGTCCTCTGACTCTTTCATTTTCCGAGGCATTATAGCCCCCATATCAGAAGTGTCTGGATATAGCGTTCACAGCGCTTTCCACACTGCTGCTCTACAATTATTAAATGGCGCTCCGTCATGGGAGGTGTTAATTAGGGTTACCCTAGGGTAGCCTGCCCGTTTCCATACATCGTCTGCTCTTTCACCAAGTATGGCAATTAGGAGGCCCTTAATGTCCCCTATAGCTAAGGTGACACCCCGCCATTTTCTCTAGCTCATGTATCCACTTTCCGGCTCCCGATGTCAGCATTGGAAGCTTATTTTTTAGGTTCTCTCGGTCCATGTGTGGCCATGGAATATATTGTGGTCTTGCTCCCCCCTTTTCTAGCAGCAGGAATTGGAATGCACAGTCTTCCTTTTCTTTCCCCATAGCTCTCCGGTCTATCGCTGAGGTGGCATTTCCACCTTGCCGTCTTCCTGGCAATGCCCTTAATCTATCTGCATAGGCAGGTCCTGACACCCCCCTCTGACCGTGGGGTGTTCCTTCATGTCGGTCGGTCTGCGCGGCAGACTTCGGTGTCCTACTTGCGGATTCGCTAGCATCTGACCATCGTACCCCTCGGTCCCCTGGGAGCCGTTTTTCGCACCGTCTCCCTTCCTCGTGTGCCTCATCCTCCATTTCCCCACCCAAGTCAGATTCTGAATACTCCCAGTTTACACAACTCCTTGCATCTTTTTCGTCCTGCACAATCTCCAGTCTGTCTAGGGACAGTCCCCTATTCCCACTACTTTGGGTAACATCCTCTGTGTCATATAGCTGAGTGCTCTCCAGGCGCTCATCTTCCCTTCCCCCATGGGATCTCTGTTCTAGCCCCATCTCATCAATCGTTTCCCTGATGCTTCTGATGTCAAAGTCATCCTCAATATTTGTCCCACTCGTACCTGTTACCGAGTCATGTGCAGGAAAGAATTCTTCTATGTCTTCCCATTCTACAACAGGATTGGGTTTTTTAACTTCCCACTCCAAATATTCAAGATCTCGTGCCCTCTGTCTGTGCTTACGTTCTGCTTTCTCATCTATTTCCTTGCGCTTCCTCCCTTCTTCTCTAGCCTTTTCTACTTCCCTCATCCTTTCGTTTCTACGTTCCTTTGCCATTCTAATTTCCTCATCTTCTTTTATCTTCATTCTCTTCTCTCGTACCCTTTGCTCTTCTTCCAACCTTTGCTTATTCTGTTTGTACTGGTCGTAGGCTGCCTTCGGTGTGCGATTGAGCTGTTTCTCTTGCTCTTCATGATATAGTTGTTCTCGCTTGAGCCTATCCTTCCCTCTGGTCCTTTCATCCCTTATTTCCTTTTCCTTTTCTCTCTCTCTCCTTGGCGTCTCATCAGACCTCTCTTGGCCTTTCATCATCACTTCCTTTTCCATCTAGTTTCAGCAATATCTGCCCTCCCATCCATTTGTCTTTTGCAAATGTTATCTCATCAGTTCTACCTTGTTTCCCTTTCGTTTCTTTCCCTCTCTCTCCTTAACGAGAGATGCCCAACTCTGTGCCTGATTCTTTCCTTTGTCATTGCGTCTCTCCTTGTCCCTCGGGACTGCGGAGGCAAGATCAATCTCCTGGTCCTTTTCTTTATTGTCGTTGTTAATATACGTAGGCGACTCATATGAGGGGTTGCTATACCCCGTGGCTGCCTTTAGTTCTCTTAACTGGTAGAGCCCCTCTGTCTTACTTCCCTCGATGGCTGGGTCAGGCGGGGCTGGTGGCGCAATAGGCGTCTCACCCCTCTCCGTGCATACGTTTAATATCCAATCTGCAGGAGGCTCTTCCTCCTTCGTCTGCTCAAACATCTTCCATAGTTCTAGAACAGCAAGACGTTTCTCTAGCTTCTTGCCTGTAAATGTGGCATGTAGATAAGTCGTCATGTGTTGTAAGACGGCTTTTGATAGGGACCCATTCTGTGGCCAAGGCATTAAACATCTTGTGGGCGGTACCCTTAACCCACTCTGTGCTATACTTTTTTAATTTAAGTGCATGCTTAGGTAGTTGCTTGCATAGATGCGCAAGTGGGGTGAACTCCTCCATTTTAATTCCGTTACCAACAATATTGATACAGTTTGCTATTCTTCTACTAGTATGAGCGAGCACCAGATACACAATCTCCAATCCAATCTTTTCCCTCCAACATTTATACTATCAATTAACTCAAAACCATAAATTCACAGAATCACGTAAAATCAAATTTCATCTCACACAATCAACGATACAGTTCTCTTACATTCAGCATACAACAGAGCACATAAAACAGACACTTGACAGACTAGACGGACACCAGCTGGTCATACATATACCTGCCTTCTAATCAATACCCCGTCATGGAGTTTAAACAAACTCCTTTAATGCATCTTTAAACGTCATCGTAGTCTAATTGTCCCTTGTTATATGGGCTCTGAGTTCACATTTCTTCTGACCGCTGTATTAATGCGCAGGAACAAGGCAAATCCTTATGTTTTTCTCTCGGGTGCCCCCCGGTAACCTTACGTTTTTCTCTCAGGTGTGCCCCCAGTAACCCTACGTTTTTCTCTCGGGTGCCCCCCCCCCCGGTATCCTTACATTTTTCTTTTTTATACTCGAGTTATTAACCCCTTATATATATATACAGTCTTCTCTACTTCTGACTATTTTATTTTTTCTCCCCCACCCTCCGTTACCTTTCCCTTGCTTGTTCTAATGCCTACAAGACATTTGCCAAAGTAACGAGTTTTTCACCGATCGCATCTTTTCGGATCACCGCCCCCTCCTCTTCAGCCTCTTGCGGTCTTTTCGTCCGATTGGCTGCCCGTGGGAATGAGAAGAGTTATGCTTGGAAAGGCTGGTTCCTTCAGACCCACTGCAGATTTTTATGGACTTACACTATCATTGTCCACAGGAAGCCTCTCAGCCTGCTCAGCCGGAATGGTGAAAGGACTCATGATATTGCCAAAGGCCTAGAGTTACTTTGTGCCATCGGTTTATAGGTGTCTTATAACTATATTAATCAATAATCCATAATCGATGGCCGAAACCATCCTCATGCTACCAAGTGTACAGGAGAGCGAGATGTCAACCAACGGGCCCATAGGTCAGTGCTCACCCTCTAGTACTTGTAAGACAAGATAGCTGCACCATGTGAGGGATGGGGGTGCAGGATTCACTTACTCCAACATGACTCAATAGTTTGGCAAAGTGAAGTCAGTTTAATGACAAGTACATCAAACAGGGAAGCAGTTGGGAATCAGCATCGTTGCGACCACCTGTCTCGCTCCGACTTCCACGAACTTCAGTTGAACAGCAACCTTATGCATAAAACACGTCATCATTGACGTCTAATTCTACAAAAAACTCATCATGCAATATAATTGGTTAGGAAAGGTAACTTAAATATAGGTGCTATATCTGTATATGATAACAGAGCATGCGGATTAGATAACTCTTATCGGGTGGTCGTCTACACCCCTCCCTCTACATCACACGTGATAGACGTCACTACAAGTACGACCTCTCATTGGTTCTACGATATATAGGACCCTAGATAACTTGGTCCATTGTGATTGGGCAGGTTACACCCCTAAACATAAATCTCCACTTTTAATTAGCAGCATGCAGAATGGACACCCAGGTGCCTGGTGTCCCAAGTTTCACCCTGTCTCCCTTCCATCAATCAGTATCTTGGGCTATGTGTCAATTAGTTGGCTGGGTATGGCCTCGAAACTGTAGCCTCTTATCAGGAAAAGTTATGGCATCCTCTGGTCCTGGATGACATCAGGCGATGGTACTTCTTCGCGCCTGGCTGGTCACGTGTTAGTTCGCCATGAATCTGCTTCAGTTTCCAGCTTTTAGTGTATTTAATTCTGTTTCGGCCTCACCACCTGCATGGGCCCCCCTTATCTTAACCTTCATGGGGCAGGCTGGTATGCTCTGAGGTTTGAGTCTTGTTAGCTGACACTCTCCTCCCTTTCTATGGATGACCTTGATTTCCTAGGCATGAGCCGCTCTTTGTTGAGTTTCGATTCCGTTCCTTCTCTTGACTCTTGCTGGGTTTGAAACTTGGCCTGTTAGGCCTCGGGCAGCCTGGGTACATTTCTGCTTTACAAAATGGAGTCGCACTTGTATAATATGCCTTATTGAGGTAGATATATGGTTGGCGCTTGCCGCTCTAATCTTCTACTAAGCATTGCAATCAGTATCGGTTTCTTAGCTTCTTGCGTTCCAAGCCTATTTACACACGTTTAACTGGTTGGTTACTTCCATCTTGTCTTGTAGCCATGTTTCCTTACGTTTTAACTTCGTCTCTTCCCTGTGTCCATTACATCTATTCTCATAGCTACTCGCACTGGCGTGCTATCTTCGATAGCCATTTTTGTTCATTCACAAGTCTGTCCAGGCCCTTGTGTCATTTCCACTGGCCTTCCATTAAGGCTTTTTGGGTCTCTTCATGGACCGTCTGTAGGTACTCTTCATTTCGTCTCAGCGGCTGGTACGGCTGTCTAATAGGGTACTGTGCTACCCAGGGCTGTCTGGTGATGGGCGCTTCAACAGGTATGGATCTTCTGATGTACACTGGCCAGAGTCCCAGTGCAGCTCTTTGTTGGTTCATCTGCTCCTCATACGTCACATACCTTGGTGAGTACTCTCCTGGTACCTCGAAATGAGGGCCAGGGGTGCAGGCCATGTCTGGGACCTCCTCTACAAAGTATTTCAAATAAAACTCTATTCACTCTTCATATATGCATAATAAGTCTAAACATCTTCATCTAATGCTTCTTCTTGTTTAAATTAAACTGTCCAACAATGTAACTTTAAATGATCTGATGTTTGCTTGGACTCCAAGTCCCAGAAAGTCTCACGTACTGAGGCAAGGAAGTGGAGCAAGGAGTCAATGTGGAGAGAATGTGACACCAAGAACAGTCTAGTTGTCAGTTTCAAAGTCTGCTGCATGAGACATTTAAATGTGGAAATCACCTGCAAACAGATCAGAGAAGAAGATAATAGCTGCAGAGTGCACGGGGTGGGAACCGAACACAGAGGCAGAGGCAGACTCACCGAGACAAGCTGTGGGGAGAGCAGGACACGTTTGCTGGTAAGTCTGGAGGTGTTTAGGGCTGGAAGGGAGGCACTCCAATGTCAGTGGCCATGGCTAAGAGCCAGCGAAGGGATCAGCGCTGAACCTGGGGCATGTCGAAAGGGCACAGTGACCTATGGCCATTGTCGCACTTCTGAGAGGACCATAATGCCCGGGGAATGTCTCAAGTCCATGCCTAAAGCATGGGCACAGATTGATACATTAGATCATTACAAACACTAAAGAAAATCGTTAAGTTGGGAAAATAATAGAAATCATTCCCATTGCCATTGACAAAAGTACTTGCAGTTTAAAGTGAGTACTGCATAATATTTTGAAAGTGCAAACACCTTATGTGGTGATCCGGGTGGTGCAGAGCCTTAGGGAAAAGTAGGTGCTAAATAGCACTATGCAGTTCAGTGTTTGAGATCCAAACGGCCACTGCTAAAAAAAAAAAACCTTGACCCAGATTCTCCTAATAACTACAGACCACCACCGTCCCGTTTATGTTGAAAATCCTAGATACAGCAGCATATCTGCAGATGCAGTCTTACCTAGAACTGCATAACATCCTGGGCAAAAGGCAATTCGGCTTCCGTCCCCGTAATGGCACAGAGTCCGCCTTGCTTGACCTCAAGAACCAGCTACTTGCAACAATGGACAAAGGCAAGCCTGCGCTTCTCCTTCTCCTAGATCTGTCGGCCGCCTTCGAACTTGTCGACCATAAGATCCTATGTAAACACCTTACAGAGGCTGCTCACTTCTCCCGAGAAGCTACAACCTGGATCACATCCTTCCTCAACGGTCGAGCCACGACGGTCTTTTCTGACCAGGCTTCTGCCATTCCGTCCCCTATAGGTTGCGGAGTCCCACAAGGGTCACGCACTTCGCCCACCCTCTACAATCTCTTCACCCTACCCCTAGAAGGACACGGCATAGCATTCACCAACTATGCTGATGAAACACAAATTCACCTACCCCTATCCGGCTCCTACGAGCAAGAACTCAACACTCTCCAGGAGACCTATGCACTCATACAGGCCTAGATGGCAGCCAACGGCCTTTGTCTCAACGGGGACAAAACAGAAATCCTACTGGTGGGCACTAAGGAAATTCTCATTAAATTAGACAGCCAATACAGCACTTTCAGCAATGAGAATACTATAATCACGGTCTCTGCTGCAGTAAAAACCTTGGGTGTCTACCTTGAGGCCACCCTCTCAATGAAAAGGCAAGTCAGTGCCATCTCATTGTCTGCAGCTCTCACAACCAAAATCATTAATGCAGTAAAACCTCACCTTTCGCCCAAAAACTTCCTTAATATAGCAAGAGCCACCGTTGATGCCAACCTGGATTATTGCAATGTCCTGCTCCTAGGCACCTCTGCCAAAAACCTAAACATAATGCAAATTACGCAAAACAATGCTCTCAGAGCAGCTCTAAGTATTCCCAGAAGAGAGTATATCTCTCAGGTCAGGCGAGACTCCCACTGGCTCCCAGTCAAAGAGTGCATACTGTTCAAGGCCCTCACTATCACACACTGATGTCTCTCTGTCAACAACTCCTTATCTAGCAGAACAAATTAATAAAGCACCAACACATAGACCCAAACATGCCCAATACTCTCACTAACTCGCTGTCCCTGCCTTCAAAAGATTCAAAGCCCGGGGTTCGAGCTTTGAGGTGTTAGCACCAAAGAATTGGAACTCACTACCACTTAAACTCAGAATCGAAACGTCCCTCACTGTGTTCAGAAAGGCGCGGAAACCAAGCTTTTCAACTAAACTAAATTGTGCTTGAAGATGTTCCCCGGTAACCATGGAACGCACCGACAGTATCATTGTTTATAACCTTGTAACGATTTCTTATCAGCCTCTTCCTTCTGGAATCTGTATCCAAGAGAATATTCTGTAACAGCACCAGGATGCCCCAGCGCTGCTGCGCGCTTTATGGATTCAATTAAATAAATTAAATAAATTTAAAAATAAATAAATCCAGTTCTTGATTGAGTACACGATTGCTTACTTTATTATTCACACATATATTTTTTCTGAAACTTGGACACTTCTATGTAATTATACAAAGTGAATTGGCATCTCTTACATGAAGAGGAATTGTGTAAGTCAGACATCCTTACTGTGAAGTGTCTCCCTCTCGCACAGTTACTCATTGTCTTTAATTGATACGCCTAGGAATTATTTCTTGGTTGTTAAATAATGAACTTTTGGTCTGAGAACATCAGATGTCACAACTGTTAACAGTTGGACCTTGAGATTTAAGAAAACCATAACAAGTCCAATTGAGTAACCCATGTAATTTCCTTAGCAGGCTTTTCAAGTAATCAAGCAAAAAAACAAATTGCTTCCTAATTGCTAGGCAGGTCCAGGTGTCTATTTCAATCAAGCAGAAGATATGCAGAGCTGTTCACTGAAAAGTGTGTCTGTGGTCAGCAACATGTTACATGGGCTGATTATGGGTTCATGTCCTGGCGCCTCGCTGCCGCAGAGGAAGGCACGTTTACATTGGGCCTGATTACAAATTTGATGGTTCCTGCTGGTAAATCAGACTGCATACCACCAAACTGTATTACCATTACCCGCACTGGGTCTGGCGCTATTACCGCTGGATCATGAGTGTCAGCAAAAGTAAATGTAAATCCCCATTCCATGGAGTCCCACTGAGCCGATCCCACCCTGACACCATATGTGAGGAAACAGGAATGAGTAGCGGACACAGAGGACTCATGATGATTGGTATAGACATTATATACCAATATAAAAGGTATACATAATTAAGGGGATTGGAAAATGCAATTCACAATCCTAAGAGCATGAGTCTTCCTTGGGATTCTCTTTTCAAGATATCACAACTTGGGTGCAGGTCCCAGACCAGCAAAACAACAGGTGTATTCCTCTGCCAGGTTCACTCACTATGTACATCCACTTTCTAGATCCGAGGACACATGCGTTTCCCCCCAAGTTCCTCTGATCACTGGTGTATTTGTATCTCCCCAAATACTGGGACTTGATTTAATCCAAAGGAAATTCGCCTCCTGTTCCAATTAGGGAATGCCTTCTCCAGCTCCATCCTCGGGCCCCGACCTTCCTCTGTGGGCTGTGCTGAATCCTGCAGGGTCATCACTGATCCCGGGCCTAAAGCCTTCTCCCATGTGACCAGGGAAGGCCGCTGCTACCTGATCCTGAGCCTGGGGGTGGTGTTCTGAGGTGGATCACATTTGAGGAGATGGCTGTCAAGGGTCTGTGGTGACTCCAACAGGAGAGAAGTGGTGTTCCTCCCTATCTTGTGAGGAGGATCTCTTGATTCCAGAGTTTAATTTGGCATGTTGTCATTATTCAGAACCATTTTAATTATAAAAACCGGAAACCTACTGTTGTCAAGTGTTTCAAACACAACCCTATTCACTCTTCATATACGCATAATAAGTCTAAAACATTTTCAACATCTAATGTATCTTGTTAAGTTAAACTGTCCAACAATGTAACTTAAAACCATCTGATCTTTCCCTGGACTCCAAGTCCTAGAAAGCCTCAAGTACTGAGGTGAGGAAGAGGAGCAAGGAATCAATGTGGAGAGAATGTGACACCTAGAAGAGTTTGGTTGTCAAAATCAAAGTCAGCTGCGCTGGACATTTAAATGTTAAATCACCTGCAAATATCAGATCGGTGAAGGAGAGAGGAGCTGCACAGTGTGCAGAGTGGGACGCGAACACAGCAGGACCGGCGAAGACGCGGTCCTGTAGAGCGGTAGTGTTTCCATCAGCTAATTAATGAAAAGCCGATGTGGGAACTAAAGGAGACTGCCAAAAGGGGGAAGCTTGCCCAACGAAAACTCCTTGCTGCAGCTGCACGTTACACCTGTGTGTCAACCTAAAAGAGTGGAAGGCCCCAGGACATGCCAACACGTTAATGAACACTTGGGAAGCATTTTCAAATACCGATCAAGTAGAATTCTAAAGCAAGGGCAAACATTTTACAATTCTCCTGATATGAGATGTCAATTGGAGGAAACCTGAAACCAGCATTGACAAAGCCAAAAGACATTACAGAAGAAACACAAGGTCAAAGGTTGTACCATTTTCAGAATGAGATGTCAATTTGGGGAAACCTGGAACAAGAATTGCCAAGGGCAAAGAGATATTGAAAGAAAGGTTGACAGACTGAGCTTGAACAAACCCTCATTTATGGGATATCCTTATGGGAGAAGTTCGAACAAGTAATACCCGAAGTCAACAAAGTTGTATTATTGAAGAATTGTAACTGTGTTCTAAAAGGAATGTGAATGTTACAGAGAGACCTAATAAGATCAGGTAGTGAACCCTTTTGGGAGGAGATACCTTGCAGGAGAATACACCGGGAGATCTGCATGAGCCAAAATGGAGATACTCCTGGCAAGGGAGCAAACCAGGATATCAAGAGATTCAGTTGAGAAGGTTTCTGGCAGTAGAGTGTACCAGGAAAATCATTTTGAACTGGTGTGTTAAAGAAAAGGTTTTCCATATGAAGTTGTAATTTTAATTCAAAATGTTGGCAACCAGAGAATTTGAAAAGACTTGCCTTTTGCCATACTTCAACCAATTATTATGTTGTGCCAGCCTGAAAAAACTGGGAGAGACTTTCTCTTTGTTATATTTCAACCAAGGAGAAAGTATTAGGTGAAAGGGACATTTTCATTGTCTTTAATAGATCATTGTTGAAACAGATAATTTTGAACAATTTTCCTGAAACAATTCAGGGGAAGGGACCCAACCCCGGGACACAAGGATTATTTTGATGTAATTACAGGTTTACGAGTTTTGCATTTTTGTTAAATTGAAATTAGATTTACCTTGCACCTTTCTATTGGTTCTGTTAGTGTGAGGATCATAATTAGTTTGGACACAAGGTCAGCCTGCTTTAGTTTTTTAGTTTCACCAGTAAAGTCATTTGCTTTAGGATAGGGAAAGGTAGGCCTTTGTCCAAACCCCTTTCTGTTAATAAAATGGCTGATATTAAGGTTATTACAACTTTGTGTCTGCCTCTAATTTCTGACTCCTCACAGGGCCCCTGGCTTTAGGAAGGCTCTGTAGGTTTTTTCAGGCCTTGCTATGGTCTCTCTCTGCTTCAGGCGGTGCGTCTCTGCGGCCAGTAGCGGTCTGTGCAACGCTCTGGCTTCCCTAGCCGATGAGAAGCTCCTTCTTTGCTTGATGTCTTGCTTCAGCATCCCTCCTGCCTGCAGGAATGCATCTCTGGTCCATACGCCGCCTGTCCCTTTCGTAGTGCCGGGGCTCTGTCTCACACGCTGCCTCCTGAATTCCCAGCCCAAGCTGGGACGTCTTCTCCGTGGTTCTCCCAAGTCTCCTTGCTCGCCTGTCTACCTGACAACTTTGCTTCCCCAGCAGTGTCTAGCTGGTTGGATCTGCCCATTGCTCCCAGCTGTTCCATCTTTGAACTCTCTCTTCAAGGAGGAGAGGTGCTCCTAGCCAATCGGCTTCATCCAAGCACTAGACTGATCCTTCTGGTTCTGACTAGTAATCTTAATTTGGGCAGTCCTCTTTCTCTTCTCAGTCTTTGTCATTCTGTTTGCTACAGAATATTGAAGAATACTGGCTTTTCGGTTTGTTGAAGGGGATTATCACAGTATGCCATCTTGAAATGAGGACTGGGGGGGATATCCCTAAAAGGGAAAGGGGGATACCATGTCCCATCAGATGTCTGTCCCCTACCTCTGATGGTTGCCTCCCCTCATTTAATCCTCCCACATAGCCACCCCCATGGCCAGGATCAGGTAGTGGATTACATCCCCTGGCCACGGGGAAAGGCTACCTGCAGAATCAGAGTGATGACATCTTCAGATTCATCACAGGTCCCTTCAACACCTTGTTGAACCGCTCCCCTATACCATTTTAGCACAGCCATTACAATGCCGTAGTTTCGTGGCACACTGCCGACCCCGTCAATCTGCCACCACACAGGACTTGAATTGCACACCATTTTAAGTAAACAAATTTGATGGAAACCCCTCAACACAAAACAAAATCCATCAAGAAACTCTACCACTGGCTTGGCTGTAGCTTCATCTGACCAGCCCACGCAAGGCTACTTGAAACAAGCATGTTCATTTTTCCTTGATATCATTTTGGCAAAGGACCAATTATATCTAGTGCCACTTTCTCCCATGGCTTCTTAGGGAATTGCACAGGGCACAAAGGAGGTTCTATCATCACATGCAACTTGTCACTGGATGCACACAGTACACAGTGCCTGACTAATTGCTCTACATCAGCATCCATGCTCCGCCACCAGTACATCCACTAACTCCCTTCTTATTTAAGTTCTGCTCCAAATGTCCTTTGTGAGCAATCTCCAGGATGAGACCCCTCATGGCTCTCGGTGGAACAATTTTGTCACCTCTTAGTAGAATATCACCACCCATTCACAACTCCCCTTTGACTTGCTCAAACTGTGTGTCAGGAATACGTGCTCAGAGCACGGTGCGCGTAGGTCACGCTTTGTAAAGTCCGCCGGACAAAGCACGACCATTGTGCAAAACAAACAAATTCGCAAAGTTAGGAATCATGTATGAGTATTTGGTTCCCGGCATCTAGGAGTCAGGAAGTCTGTTTTTCATTGTAATTGGAAGTTGCCATGGAAGCTATGGGCTCCGTTGTCAAGGGGAGGTAACTCACGTCTGGCACTCTGACGTTGGAATCATGTGATCCCTCTATTTCAGTCCCGCATCGGCAATCGCTTGTTGCTTCTGATTAGCGTTCTTTCTGAATTATTGTATATTGTTATGTTTCTTGACCAGTCATTTTGCATCTTGGACCTGCTTACGGATTTGCCCTTACCTGTTTTGTTGAACCTCTGACTTCTTGGTATTACGAACCCTGGCTACGTCCATCGACCCGTTTCTTTCTTGCTCCTCGTGTGTCTAACGATCAGCTGGTATACGACTCGGACTGGACTTGGTTACTCCTCTTGCCTTAACCCAGTTCCTCCCGCTACGCTGCAAACTCTGGGGGGTTAAGTTACCTTTTGCTCTGTTTTGCTACGCTCTGATCCATTGTAAACTTTTCACTGTCCTATCCATTCCATCTTACCTGTTCTGTCCTCATTCCCATGAATACAACTAGAGAAACCGGATCGCGCCTGTAAAACAACTGCAGAAACAGGACCGCTCCCGCAAACAACTGGAAATTCAAGACCACTACCTGCACACATGGACTAGAGACTGTTGGAGATTTTGTGTGCTTTTCAGGCATACTCGTGCTGTCGGGGGAGGTTTTGGATATTTTTAGGCATCCTCGTATCTTCAGGAATAGTCTGTTTTGGATTGTCTACTCACCCTTGAACTGCAAACTACCTTGGAACACTACGAACATTCCATTCACACGGAACCCTTGGTAAGATCTTTCCTGTTCTTTAGAATACCTTATTTTCTTCCTTAGTTCTCCGTATCCTGATCATTCTCGCTTTTTCTTATGAACTTGTTACAGAAATTATAAACTCTCACCGTGCCTGTTGTTCTAACTACTTGTGGAAGTTATTCTGATACTAAGGCACAGATTAGTGTATAATTTCAGTGTTCCTTGATAATTGTTATTGTATACAAACACTAACCGAAGTGTTTCCTTTGCAGTGGCCAGAGTCTCGGGGGTATCCAGTCTTTCGATTAATTGACCCCTCTGTATGTTTCATTGTACATCCAGAGGGTTACATTAGTAGGAAGAATTAATTTCTTCACTACAAGGGCAACATTTTGGAAGGAGAATTCTAACATAATCAGAAGCCTTACAAAATGGATCCCAATGAGACTTTGGCCAGCCTCCTTCAGTTGGTGGCAGATTTGCGTTCCGATATGGCTACAGCACATGCCTCTACTCAACAACAGATATTGGCACTTCAGGCTGCTCTACAACCCCCATTGAAAGGGGCCCCTAGGGGACCCTGACGTCTATGGAAACAAGGCGAGTCACCACACACGATAGAGACGCCAGACACGAGGTTGCATTCCCAAAGCTAGGGTTTTATTGCAAAGCAAAAGTCTCAGTTGGCCAACTCGGTCTCACGCCCCGCAACGTATCTCTAGACCTCGAGGGACACAAGAGAGTGAATTACGTACATCAGTTACATATATACAAAATGCATATCAAACAATCAGCTATGACATGTTTAACACCCCCCCCCCTGTATTGGGTTTCTTTGAACTTGGTGTAATGATGGACATCTCTGACCACTATGACACCTTCAAACATCTATTCTAGTAACAATTTGCAATTTGTGAGTGCGAAGGCATCTTTCGGTTATTGAATAGAACACAGCGCTTCTGTTCTTGGAAGCGAACTACATATGGGGGGGGTTGCATTCCGGACCTTGCTATCTATCAGGTGCTATTCGCGTCCTGGGAGCCGACATGCTCTAGCGGGCTCAGCAAAGGGGGGCCGTAAGAAAAGCATAATTCAAGCCTTTAGCTGTATTATTCTAACATATTCTACCATATAACGAGACTGGCTGGCAGCTGTGAAATGATTAAATTCCCTGCAGCTCTGCTTCAAGGCTACATTCGGGAGGGAGCCAGGCATTCTTCCTGGCGCTGCCTACGTTTGTGTTTCAGCGAACTCTTGTTATCCTCACGGCCCTGCAGCCTTGTCCTTTTCACATACAGACAACAATGTTTCACAGTCGAGCAGTGTAAGCGGAAAATATACTGCGAAGCAATAGGAACAGAAAGCAATGAGCAATGGTTAGAAAACAAAATGGCGATTCTTGTTACATCAAAATGGCCATTCATTGGCAAACTCGAAAACCTATATTTTGTCATATCGTGCATGAGACGGTTGGCGCACGGCCACCAAAATGCGTTTGCGGTCTCAAAGTAGATGTATCCGTATTTCTAGACTGACAAACCCTCCTTTGGCCGTATGCCAAACGTCTCATCTATTTATTGAAACCTCCTCTAGTGATGATGAATCTGAAGTACTTATGTCTGAGTCTTGCATGCTATCGTGGACATCATTGTCTTCATCAATATCTATTGCCATCAACTCTTTTACTGCTCTCATCTCATTTGGGACTGGGCTAGTTCGATCATGAGGTTGTTTTTTCTTTGTTATCATATGCATGTATCCTTCCGCACATCCCTCAGTTACCTCAGCGCAAACTATGGGTAAACAATGTATACAACAACAGCACGTTAGGAATATTCCGAACACCACTACTAATATTGAGATCAACTTCCATCCCCAAGATCGTAGTATTCCCCAAAACCACGATCCTATTCCCCAGCTCCCTTCTCCAGTAGGGTGTTCAGAGCTTAGAACGTGCATTTTCTTTGTTGCTTCAAAGATCGTGGGGGAATAGTCATTGACATAAACGCAACATACTGATCCCACTATTTTGCAAATTCCCCCACGATCAACCAGGATCACATCGAGAGCTATTCTATTTTGCAGCGTCATTAACCTGATTCCTCTTTCTTCCAACGTCATGTTAATGTCACGCTCACCTGATTCCCACGGAGGCGCAGGTCTGGCTTCGAGTGCTGATGCTTCTTCAATGGTGAAGCGCAGGACTCTGATGATGGACAGGAAGGGCCCTTCTACTCAGGCTTTTCTGGCTCGCAGGAATATTCCCCTTAGGGTCTGGAAGGATGAGTTCTCCATCCTGCTTCTGATGCAGGGGCGCGTTGAAACCCAGTTACTTCACTGGATTGAGGTTTGATGGGAGTTCAAAATAAGCTTGACTATTCAGGTGAGGCGCTGTAAGAGTTCTGTTGCAAGTTCAAAAGTTCAAGTTTAATAATGATGTTCATTGTCTTATTGCAGCAAGCGCTAATGCTTATGTCTTTTTACCCTTAGGGGCCGGGGTTCGGAATGCCGGAGATATGGCGCCGACCCGAAGTGTAAGTTCTGGATGAGTGTTCAGGTAATGTCTTTGCATTCGCTCATTCAATGTCTTTGTCTTTTTTCCCCATTGGGGCCGGGGTCCGGAATGCCAGGAAGCGGCAGGACCCGAAATGAAATGGGAATGACCCAACAGGTAAGTCTTAGAAGGAAAGTGAGCTTTTCCTATTTCCCTTCCTTCTCTCACCTTGTTTTCTTGTCTTTTCTCTCTAGGCTCTGGGAAGTGGGTGCAGATCCGGATGATCGCTGCTCAAGATGGAGGCGCCCAGGAAAGGTGAGTGAAATGCAGCGCTGCAGCGATCGAAGCGAAATGCTTTTAAAATAATGTCTTCCCTTTCAGGATCGTCGGTGTGATGTCCCCGTGATGCAGCTTTAGCAGGTAAGATCTTCTTTCTCTCCAATTCTCTCTTATCTCCTTTTGCAGGCGACCCAGGATGCTGACAGGCGTGGCTGAAGTCCAGATGCAGGAGCTGACACGGTGAGCGTCCAGCTGCGAGGAGCAGAACAACGCGAAGCGTGAGTTGCTGATCGGGCGTGGTTTAAATAGCTTTGGACGAAGTTCCAGGCATGTATCCTTCCACCGATCAGGTATGTATCCTTCCCCGACCACACCCAGGTGGAAAGTAGTCCCACAGGTAAAGTAGTTCCATTCAGGCCTCAAGAGGGTCTGGATGTAGCAGCATGGTCTGCATCAGGTAAATGCACATTAAAACACTTGAATACATGTCTAGCTTTATGAGCCTGGCGCCTAAGGCGCCAGGACAGGGGTCCAACATGAGCCTGGCATCTAAGGCGCCAGGACTGTGTCCAAAGGGCCCCAGCTTGGGCCCGCTGGCACTTTCCTGGGGGGAATGATGCCTGCCTCTGGGGTTGCTGGGTCGGACCTGGCTCCTTGGAGGTAGGCATCATGACAGTACCCCCCCTCAAGGCCCCTCCCAAGGTTGTTCCCTCCGGGGGTTTTGTCTTGTTCGGAAATCTCCGGTGGAACCTTTGTATTAATCGAGGTGCGTGAACATGGTTACTAGGCTCCCACGATCTCTCCTGAGGTCCATATCCCTTCCAGTCTACAAGATAGAAGAGTTTTGACTTTAACACCTTGGAGTCTAAAATGTCTTTAACTTCGAATTCTAATTCGCCTTCAATTTGTACTGGGTCTGGAGGCTTGGACAGTCGGGTCCCTGGTTGTACTGGCTTCAAAAGTGATGCATGAAAAAGTGGATGAATATGCATGTTAGATGGTAAATCCAGTTTAAAGGCCACGGGATTGATTATAGCCTTGATGGGATAAGGTCCTATGAATCTGGGATTGAAGGTTTGCGGGCCCTTGAGGGGTAAATGTTTCATTGCTAGCCATACCTGGTCTCCTACTTGATAAGGAGGAGTTTTACTTCGGTGCAAATCAGCATTTTCTTTATACTTTTTCTTGGCTTGCTGTAAATGAGTTGCAGCTTCTTTGAAGGCTCGGGTTATTGTGGAATGCAGATGATTTACTGCGGGCATTTCCAGGGTCAGAGGTGGATCTAGGTCAGAGGTCCAAGGATGGTGACCATACAAAGTATAAAAAGGAGTTTGTCCGGTTCCAGAATGCACTGAATTGTTGTATGCATATTCTGCGATCCAAAGGATGTCTTTCCAATTTAACTCGGATTGGTGTAACATGCACCAAAGATATTGCTCAAGAGTCTGATTGGTTCTCTCGGTTTGTCCGTCGGTCTGGGGGTGGTGGCTGGTTGATAACCGCACATCTATTTGTGCTAGTTGGCAACATTTCTTCCAAAAATGGGAGATAAATTGACTTCCACGATCCGAGACTAATATGGAAGGAAAACCATGTATGCGAACTATATTCTCCAGAAATTCCTTGGCCAAGGTGGAAGCTGAAGGCAAACCTTCTAAAGGGATAAAGTGGGCCATTTTGGAGAATAGATCCACAATTACAAGGATAGTGTTGTAACCAGCACAAGGAGGCAGGTCAGTTATAAAGTCCATTGACAAGGTGTGCCATGGTGCCGGTGGAATATCCAAGGGTTGAAGTAGGCCGGCTGGCCTTTTCTTTTGACCCTTGTTTTGGGCGCAAGTTCCGCAAGACAATACAAAAGACTTGTCTTTTCTCCAAGAAGGCCACCAGAAGTGGCGTTTGATTTTTTCCTCCGTTTTAGCGATACCAGGGTGTCCTTCCATTAATGATTCATGATGATGGGCAATAACAAGTTCTTGCAATTCTTTACTTGGCAGAAACAACCGCTCCTGGAAGTAGGGTAAATCATCCTTAACGGTGTAATGAGGACCCTTTTGACTCCATTCCAGTAAGGCTGAAGAGTCTAGAAGTTGTTTTACTTGCGTTTGGATGTCCTCAATAGTTTGCAATGAAGTTAGGCCTAAGATTCTTTGTTCAGGTATGATGGGTACAGGTTCTAAACTCGAATTGGGTTCTTCCATGCCAATCCGGGATAAGGCGTCCGCTTTACCATTCTTGCAGCCAGGGCGATAGGTAATTACGAAATCAAATTCCGCAAAGAATAGAGCCCATCGGAGTTGTCGTGAAGATTGAGCTTTGGCCGTCTTTAAATATTGTAAATTTCTGTGGTCCGTAATTACGGTGATGGTGTGTCTTGCCCCGAGAAGGTAGTGACGCCAAGCCTTGAAAGCAGATTTAATAGCCAGTAACTCCTTGTCGGTAATTGCGTAGTTGATTTCAGGAGGAGAACATTTCCTGGACCAAAAGGCCACAGGGTGTAGTTGGTTAGTTTCTGGGTCTCTTTGCGACAGGACAGCTCCCATGGCCGAATTGGATGCGTCGGTTTCCACAACGTAAGGGATATCTGGGTGCGGGCGCTTCAATACAGGTGCAGAGGTGAATTTGGTTTTCAGGTCTTGAAAGGCTTGTTCGGCCTCAAGAGTCCATTCAAAGCATTTGTTTTTCTTTAGGAGAGCTGTGATGGGTTGGACTGTTCAGGAAAATTCCGGAATGAATCTTCGATAGAAATTGGCGAAGCCGAGCATGCTCTGAACTCCCTTCACCGAGCTAGGAGATGGCCATTTGAGGATGGCGTCCACCTTTCGCGAGTCCATTCGGACTCCTTGAGGTGTCAGTATGAATCCGAGAAACTCAACTTCTGTGGTATGAAAAACGCATTTTTCGAGCTTTGCAAATAGTCTGTGCTGGCGCAAATTCTCAAGAACTGCCCTAACATGTTTTCTGTGATCGGATTCTGAAGAAGAGTACACCAGGATGTCGTCAATATAAACAATGACACAGACATCGATAAGTTCCCGAAGAACATCATTCATAAAGTACTGAAAGGCGGCAGGTGCATTGCACCAACCGAAGGGCATCACCTGATATTCGAAGAGTCCAAATTTGGTGCGGACTGCAGTCTTCCATTCGTCGCCTTCTTTTATACGCACCAGGTGATAAGCTCCTCGGAGATCTAACTTGGTGTACACACAAGCGTCTTTCATCTGGTCGATAAGCTCAGGGATCAGGGGCAGAGGATAACGATTCTTAATCGTTATTTGATTTAGGGCGCGATAGTCTATACATGTTCTAAGGTCGCCCTCTTTTTTCGGCACGAAGAACAGAGCTGAGGAGACAGGAGACTTGGACGGGCGAATAAAACCATTGGCTAGGTACTGATCTAAATACTGACGCAAATGCAGGTTCTCAGGTTCCGTAAGAGCATAAATCCTACTGCAAGGTAGTTGAGCATTGGGTACCAGATCGATTTGGCAATCATAAGACCGATGGGGAGGTAACGTGTTAGCCTGTTCCTTCTGAAAAACATCTTGGAATTCTTGGTATTCTGACGGTAGCTGTACAGGGGTGGAAGTTGCTGAGGCTAGACCCATAACTGGATTTCTTGGATAACAAGTTGGTTCACAATCAGGAAAACATATCTTCTTTGCTCGCCAGTCGATTCTGGGATTATGTGTTTCTAACCAAGGAATTCCAAGAATTACTTGAAATTGTGGGGCCTTGATCACATCAAACACGATTGCTTCCCGATGTCCATCCTGACCCACCAGTGTCATTTCAACAGTGGAATGCGTTACAGGCCCTGAGGCTATTTCGGTTCCATCTACTGTAGTAATGACATCTTGGGTTACTTTCGGGCGGAGAGGGAGCTTAATCCTGGAAGCCAATTCACGGTCTATGTAGTTTCCAATAGCTCCACTGTCGATGTATGCTTTTACAGCATGCAACTGCTGAGGCTGTTTTGGGTCCACGAGCACCATTGGCATGACAAAATGCGAGGTCAAAGAGTTTGTTTTCAAGCTCGGCAAGCGGACCCCTACGCTTGTCGGGCTAGGTCGTTTCCCGAATCAGGTGTCAATAAATCGTTATCAGTGGCTCCAACCACCTTCTTAGGTGGTTTAACCGGACAATTTCGAAGAAAGTGACCGGAAGTTCCGCAATACAGACAAAGTTGCATTTGCCGCCTTCTCTCTCGTTCCTTCTGCGTTAATGGTCCTTTAACACCGCCGATTTGCATAGGTTCAGATACGTCGGTACTCTTGGAGTTAACGTGGGTTTTGATCGGTACTCGGGTTTCGTACTTGAAGCGATCTGCTTTTCTATTTTGAAGTCTGTGATCAAGTTGAACTACCAAGTCTATATAGTCTGCGCAGACCTGGGGTGGATCTACTATCTGAGCTAGAACATCCTTAAGCTCTCCGCGCAGGCCTCGATGAAACAATGTGATCCTTTTGTTTTCTGGCCATCCCGTTTCCACAACCAGTCTATTAAAGGTGGCTACGTAGGACAGGAGATCCTGATTACCTTGTCGTAAGGATAGCAGTTCGTTATCAAGGGCCTGTCCTAGAGAGTGTCGAGCAAACAATCTTTCCGTGCTGGCCTGGAAGCCCTGAAAATCCTGGAGAATGGGATCATCCTGATTTACCAATGGAATAGACCAATCTGCAGCACTGCCACTGAGGTAAGATAGTATAAAGGCTACCTTGGTCTGGTTGTTAGGGAAGGCCCCGGGTCTGCATAGAAAGTGTAAATGACATTGGTTCATAAAGACTGCATATTTCTTGGGATCCCCCGCAAAACGTTCAGGCGGGGCCAAAGGCATGTGTCCAGGTAGATTGATTTGTACCGGGTTATCCAAACCCATTGATGTGGAAGTACCTCCGGAATTAGGTAAAGGAGTGTGCCCTGCCTGGGCCTGCAATAACCTTTTGGCCAGGTCATCTGTTCTTTCCTTGGATAGGATCAGTTCTCTTTTGAGAGCGTTAGTCTCCTGGCGGGCTGAGTGCACTTCTGCCCGTAATTCCCCCAAAAGCTGGGCCAGCTGATCTGTCTCGGAAGTCTCCATAGCGCCCAGGTGGGAAATTGTGGGTAGGCTTCGTGTTCTGTCACGCTCACCTGATTCCCACGGAGGCACAGGTGTGGCTTCGAGTGCTGATGCTTCTTCAATGGTGAAGCGCAGGACTCTGATGATGGACAGGAAGGGCCCCTCTACTCAGGCTTTTCTGGCTCGCAGGAATATTCCCCTTAGGGTCTGGAAGGATGAGTTCTCCATCCTGCTTCTGATGCAGGGGCGCGTTGAAACCCAGTCACTTCACTGGATTGAGGTTTGATGGGAGTTCAAAATAAGCTTGACTATTCAGGTGAGGCGCTGTAAGAGTTCTGTTGCAAGTTCAAAAGTTCAAGCTTAATAATAATGTTCATTGTCTTATTGCAGCAAGCGCTAATGCTTATGTCTTTTTACCCTTAGGGGCTGGGGTTCGGAATGCCGGAGATATGGCGCCGACCCGAAGTGTAAGTTCTGGATGAGCGTTCAGGTAATGTCTTTGCATTCGCTCATTCAATGTCTTTGTCTTTTTTCCCCATTGGGGCCGGGGTCCGGAATGCCAGGAAGCGGCAGGACCCGAAATGAAATGGGAATGACCCAACAGGTAAGTCTTAGAAGGAAAGTGAGCTTTTCCTATTTCCCTTCCTTCTCTCACCTTGTTTTCTTGTCTTTTCTCTCTAGGCTCTGGGAAGTGGGTGCAGATCCGGATGATCGCTGCTGAAGATGGAGGCGCCCAGGAAAGGTGAGTGAAATGCAGCGCTGCAGCGATCGAAGCGAAATGCTTTTAAAATGATGTCTTCCCTTTCAGGATCGTCGGTGTGATGTCCCCGTGATGCAGCTTTAGCAGGTAAGATCTTCTTTCTCTCCAATTCTCTCTTATCTCCTTTTGCAGGCGACCCAGGATGCTGACAGGCGTGGCTGAAGTCCAGATGCAGGAGCTGACACCAACTGAGCATCCAACTGCGAGGAGCAGAACAACGCGAAGCGTGAGTTGCTGATCGGGCGTGGTTTAAATAGCTTTGGAAGAAGTTACAGGCATGTATCCTTCCACCGATCAGGTATGTATCCTTCCCCGACCACACCCAGGTGGAAAGTAGTCCCACAGGTAAAGTAGTTCCATTCAGGCCTCAAGAGGGCCTGGATGTAGCAGCATGGTCTGCATCAGGTAAGTACACATTAAAACACTTGAACACATGTCTAGCTTTATGAGCCTGGCGCCTAAGGCGCCAGGACAGGGGTCCAACATGAGCCTGGCGCCTAAGGCGCCAGGACTGTGTCCAAAGGGCCCCAGCTTGGGCCCGCTGGCACTTTCCTGGGGGGAATGATGCCTGCCTCTGGGGTTGCTGGGTTGGACCTGGCTCCTTGGAGGTAGGCATCATGACAGTTAAATAATATATCTGTTGTTGTGTTTATTGTCTTCTTTAGGATTCTGGACAGTTGCCTTATATTATAGGAGTTCACTATCTGCCCTAAGAATGGAATTAATGATTTTGCTACATCAGTTGCTATTAAAACACCTTTGTCAGTCCTTTTGACTCTAGTTTTGGATAATCTGTCCATGGCTGCTGTTTCTAATAGGAATACTCCTGGGAACTGTAGCCCTAGGTAACATGTACCTCCCCAGTTTCTGGGCAACCAAGGGAATGCTTTCTCTCCACATATAAAATAAACTGGATCACCTACGTATACTGGTTCTATTTCCCATCTTAGTACCACTGTATTCATACAACCAGTATATGTTCCGACTGAAAAAGAGCCTTTCTTTTTTAGACAAAAAGGGACAGTTCTTTGGCTATAATTCACTGTGTAAGATGGGGGAATTGCATCTTTGTCCCCTTCTGTTCTTACACGAAACATCATTACAGATGTTTTTTCTGGTGGGGACAATCTATCTTGTCTATTTTGTCATGTTATCTTTCGTGTACTTTTCTTCGTGGGCTCTGGGGCTATTACTTGTGCTTTATGGAAAATGGAACAACCCACAGGCTTCATTATTATCTCCTCAAACTCATTCATGTTGGTTCTGTCTAATTGACCCGTATTACTCTCATTCCATTTCCCATAGAACATTGCACCTAAAGATGCACTACATGCAGAACTTAATGTTAATGGCTGCACATACCACCCTATTTCTTTCCCGGCATGCTGTGGTAAATGGGCACATACCCAGCAGTTTGTTTTCTTCAGGATTGCATGTGTCATGTTCATTATCAGCCGTAAGGTGTTATTTCCAAAACCTTCCCTGTGTTTTTCTTCCATTGGGGGTAGGGTATAAGTGATCACCTGAACCGGGCTTTCAGTAGTGGATATATTAATTATTGGTAAAAATATTTCTAATGGGTGTATTGTTTCTACCCACCATAATATTAGGGCTGTCGATATTGGTGCTACCACGCTCATAAAGCACATTATTATCGTTAGTACCAGCATACAATTTGTGTTACCATGCGTTTTTCGTAAACTTATAGTCTTTATAACTGACTCATTCTCAGTGGTGGTGGTGCAGGAGGAGGCTGGAACCGGTCCTGGCATGTTTCTCGTCATCGTTCTTCTTTTTTATCACAGTTCGTTGTGGATATCTTTCTTCGTCGCGCTTGCTCTGATGTTAATAAGTTCAATGGAATTGTCACAGTTCAGTTCTGCCTGTCCTTTTTAGCCTGGATTCGATTATTCGTTTTTAGGCGAGATCACTTGTCCCTTCTTTTACTGCTCAGAGCACCTTTGATCAGTTATCTTATCGCCTTAGTATCATGTGCGCCCAGCTTGTCCGCTCTGGTTCAGGACACATGTACTGTTAATCGGTTATCTCACTTGCCATAGTACCATGTGCGCCCAGTTTGTCTGTTCTGGTTCAGGACACATGTACTTTTTATGATCGCACCGAGGAGCCGCGAGTCTTGAATTTTCCAACTTGCACAATTCTCACGCTTCTCTCCTCTACACCTCTGGTTCCTTCTCCGTCCATGAGCTGAACCAGAGGTTGACATAAACACCAAAAAGACTGCGGATCACTTTGTCTCCCGAGGCTGCAGGTTGTATCGCCTTGCTCCGGGTATCGTATGATCCGTGAACAGTGCCGGTGCACTTTCAGATTCAGGCTTGAAGTCAGCCTGTGGCGCTACTGCAGGTGCTTGTGTGTGCCGCGCCAATGATGCAGATCCGTTCTTTGGCGTGCTGGCAAGTGCTGGTGGGCGCCAAGGGGGTACACAATTTGGTTTTGCTGGTATCTGCAAGGCAGATTTCGCGTCGGTCAGCAGTGATGTCGATTTTGCTGGGCAACGTTGGGGCACTCTTTGCCCTTCCCCCTCTTTGGCAATCGTCTCGGGCTTTGTTTCGAGTTTCACTTCTCGTTTTGGCAGATTAGGTGGCTGCTTACTGGCAACAGTTTCTTTCGTTTCTGGGACCGCTGTCTCTTTCTGGTCATCAGTGTCAGGCAAGTCTTTCAGTGCAGTTGGAATCTTCTTGGCATGGGTGGCATGGATCCACGACTTCCTTCCATCCACCCATATTGCCGTCTGCGTCGCCAAAAGTACTTGATGGGGCCCGCACCACCTGGGTGCTAATGATGACTTTCTTTCAAAGTTTTTTAGCAGCACCGAGTCTCCTGGCTCCAGCGCGTGCCCCGGACCGGTGTATCTCACTGGTAATGCCTCCTGCACCTGCTGATGAATCAAAAGCGATTACTGCATTAAAAGGCCACAATAAGTACTCAGCACAGGATGTTCTATCTCACTAAGTCGTTTTGGCTGAGGGGCGCACCAAACATTTGCCGGCCTCCCCATTACGATTTTGTACGGGGAGAGCCCAGTTCTAGCCTGTACAGATGTACGCATGCATAATAGTGCTATTGGTAATGCATCCACCCATCTCAACTTGCTTCCCGCACAAATCTTGCTAATCTTTGATTTAAGAATCCCGTTGTGCTTCTCCACAAGACCGGCAGAACTCGGATGCCTTGAACTATGGAATCTCTTATCAATCTGGAGACCCGCACATATCTGTAATACCACTGCACCCACAAAATGTGGTCCATTATCAGACCATAGGACTCGGGGCAAGCCAAATCTGGAAAAGTACTCATTCAACATTACTTTTGCCGTACTCCTTGCTGTGCAGTCCTTCAAAGGATATGCCTCCACCCTCTTACTGAATGCACAGATCACCACCAAGACGTATTTTAAGTTTTGGCACCTCTCCATCTCTATGAAGTCAAAATGAATTACCTCAAATGGCATGGAGGGCGGGCCAGAACGGCCTGTTGGAATCGCTGTTCCCTTTCCTACATTGTGTTGTAAACACGTGATACAGTTCTGCACCAACCTCTCTGCATTCTTTTTTATATTTACATTCTGCCATACTGTAGAAAGGTGCTGTATTACTTTCTTGGCACAGATGTGCGTAGGGCTGTGGGCCATTGTGACCATTGCAGTCACATACAAATTTGGCAACATCCAGTTTCTAGTTCCCTTGTCCACCCAACAACCCTCCAGATCCAACTCAGCAGATCCCTCTGCCCATCCCGGTATTTCATCGGCCGTAGCCTCGGCCTGCATTTCTTTGACAGTCGCAACTCCATCTTCTATCATACAGGGTACTTCCTCTGTCTGAACCATTATCATCTTGGTATTCAAATCAGTGGCAGTTTGTTTCGCAATTCTGTCTGCAAACGCGTTTCCCTCTCCTACTTTGCATGTTACTTTTTTATGTGCCTCGCATTTCACTATTGCTAGGCGCTTTGGAAACGTGAGTGCAGACAGCAATCGTACAATCAAAGGGCCATGTTGAATTCTGGCACCATGTGATGTCAGAAACCCTCTCTCAGCCCAGAGTCGACCAAAGTTATGAACCACTCCAAAAGCATACTGACTATCAGTATATATATTCACATTCAAATTTTCAGAAATCTCGCAGGCTCTGGTCAATGCTATTATTTCCGCAGCTTGAGCTGAATTATAGGGGATTCTTTTACTTTCTACAACACTCTCTAGGGTAGTGATAGCATATGCGGCAGTTGTCGTGCCATCTGGTAATTTAAAACATGAGCCGTCACAAAATAACTCTCCATCCGGCTCTTTCTGTGGAATATTACTTAAATCAACACTTCCCTTGGTTTCTTCCTCCGTGACCATTAAGCAATCGCGGGTGGGTGATTCATTCCTCCCAATTTCTTTTAAGGTCAGTGGCATTAATTCTGCAGGATTTAAAGAGCTACACCTCATAATTTGGATATGGGGCGCGAACAAGATAATCTCATATCTTGTCAATCTAGCAGAGGTGAGGTGTTGCGTCTGTGTCCTATTTAATAGAACGTCTATGGCATGTCGCACCATCAGAATTAAAGTGTGCCCCAATACCATCCCTTCCGTTTGCTTCACTGACACAGCAGCCACCGCGACAGATCGCAAACATCGTGGTGGTGCGCGCGCTGCAGGGTCCAGCGCAGAAGAAAAATAGCCGCATGGCCTATTTCTTCCACCTTGTTCCTGTGTCAAAACAGCCAATGCACACCCTTCACTTTCACACACAAATAGTCTAAACATTTTCTCATAGTTCGGCGTACCCAAAACTGGAGCCGAGCATAATGCAGTTTTCAATCCATCAAATGCTTTCTGACATTCCTCATCCCACTGCAAAGGCATAACCGCATCCTTTCTAGGTAAATTCACTAATGGTTTCACAATTAACGCAAAATTACCAATCCATTGTCGGCAATATGAAGCCATGCCTATTATGGCTCTGACTCCTTTTCGTGTCTTTGGAATAGGCATACAAGAAATACTTTCTGTGAGTTCTGGCATTAGTCTTCTCCCTCCTTTCGAAAGTAGGTAGCCCAAATAAGCCACCTCCTTTCGATTATACTGAAATTTCTTCAAACTAGCTTTATGGCCATGTGCCGCTAGGTGTGACAGTAGTAATACAGTTCTTTCTTTACAAATCTCCTCTGTGTCTGCAGCTAGCAATAGATTGTCTATGTATTGCAAAAGTACACAACCCATGGGTAATTCCAGCATGTCTAGCTGTTCTTTTAATGCTCTACTGTAAATACTTGGACTTTCCGTTTAACCTTGCGGAATCCGCGTAAATGTAAATGATCATCCTCCTAATGTGAACGCGAACAAATATCTACTGTCCTTGTCCACTGGAATACTAAAGAATGCATTTTTCAAATCTACTACACTAAAATATTCTGCTGAAACAGGTATCATTGTCAATTTTGTAGTGACGTCTGGCACTAGAGGAAATTGCGGATCTACTACCTTATTCAATGCGCGTAGATCAATTATGAAACGGTATGGTACCTCATTACCTCCTTTTTTATAAACTGGAAGAATCGGGCTGTTGCATGTACTGCCTGTGATTTCCTCGATTACCCCTAATTTCACCAAATCAGTAACAATACTCTTCAATCCTTTTTCACCTCCAACCGAAATTTTGTATTGGGGTATTCGCGGTAGGGTAACACCTTCTTTCAAAATAATATTTACTGGCTCTATCTTTAAACATCCCACATCGTTGTCATGCATTGCCCATATACAGGTTGGTACTTTACTTAGTTCCCCTGGTAACGCTTCAGACATGAATTCTGACACAGGGGCATCGTGTGGCCATATCGTTAGAAACACTCCGTCTGCCGTGCAATGTATAACAGAACCTAGTTTTTTCAACAAATTTAATCCCAACAAATTTTCTCCACAATTTTCTGTTAAAAGGAAAGGACAATGTTCAGTAAATGGTCCTATGGTAACTGGGACTGGTTTGGACACTGGGTTTTTGACTGGTGTACCTGCGAACCCTACGGAAATATTCTTTTGCCCTGACAGTGGTATATCCGGAACCAAGTGATGGTCTATTGAACACTTCTGTGCTCCTGTATCTACAAGAAAGCGGTGCTCCTCATTCCCGACTCTCATTTCTACGTAGGGTCCTCTCTGATTCATGGGAATAGACACTGGTTCCGACCCCTGTCCTGGGCTGTCCTATTGGGGAAATAACACATTGTACGATGTGTAATCATTACTATTACTGTAATACGTATTTGGCTGTGTATCGAAAACATTTCCACTCTTCCCTTTATTTCCCCCACTCTGATTTCCATATTGTTGATTTTGCTGTCCCTGACTCTGGTTTGGGGCATTTCGGTTTTGACCTTGGTTTTGATTACCTCCGTTATTATGATGCTGCTGCATACTATTCCTATTTGGTCCATTCGCTCCTGGGTGTTCTCTATGCTGTTTCCTCTGACCAGACCCATTTCTGTAGATGCGGGCATTGCGCTCACCAATGTCCTTCCTCTTTACAATATGCACACTGATTCGGTCCCACTGTTCCCCCATGCATATTCGAATTACTCCTTCCTTGTGCGTTCCCTCGCCCTATATTATGTCCTGTTACTTGCTGCAATAGCGCCTGTGTTCTAATTAGACATTCTTTCAAGTCTGCCCCCACCCGTTTTAGCAACGATAATTCGTTCACCATCTCCTTCTGCCCCGGCGATGGTAACTGCTGCCGTTTTTATGCGACCCCTTTTCCCCCTTCCCAGGTGTCCCGATATCCCTACTCCTGTATGCAGGTGTAGTAAACACTTTGACAGGTGCAGTAAACGTTTTGACATAATCATTATCTAATTCATCTCTAAGCTCAAAAAGTCTATATACATGTTCTCTCACTTCTTCATCCCTCTGCCTACAGCGTGCTAAAGCATTCAAATCTAACAATCGCTGCGGTGGTAATTTCCCAATTAGCTGTTTCCATTTCTCCACCAAATATTCACCCATGCATTCCAAAACTACCTGTCTTTCGTTGCTTTTACGGAAGTCATATATCGAAGCCAATGTTGCCGTCCCATCATTCCTGTCTATATACATCTCTGCCTGTTGCTGCAATTCCACCTTCCTTTCTTTGCTGATTGCGCTACGGGTTACCCTCGTGCATCCCCGTTGGTCAGTCCCGCCTCTTGCCCCCGCGGTTTCAACATCAACCCCGGGAGGAACGGACGGTACCGAGTCTGTGCCTGAGGCGGGAGGTGCGGATGGGACAATGGGAACAGTGAGTGTCTGTTGTAGGCCTGGTTGGCTAATAGGAAGTGCGTGCGGTCTGTGGTTGTGGGAGAGCTTGAGCTACCGGAGGGGGAGCTTGAGCTACGGGCAGGGTCTGGGCAATAGCTACTTACGTGTCTGGTCTTAATTCTGATCTTGGGCCTTGTTTTGTATGGGTCAATATATTTTCTATCAATTCATCTGCTATGTGTAATTCTCGTTGTGGGTATATCTTTTCTATATTCAACTGGTCACGCCTACCTGCCCCTCTTAGACTCTCAGTCCACTCCTCCTCTTCTTTTTCTTCTGCTACTTCACCTTTCGATTTATGCCTGAGCGCATGCTTTGCTCTGCTTTTAAATTGGAGCATTGCTTCCTTTCTTCAGTCTTTAATAGTCTCAAATGCTGCAGGACGCAAAATCCTTTCCAGGTTGTCTATCCTCGCTATCTCAAAACTACCATTAATCAGCCACTGATGGTCTTGTTGCTTTCTGGCTTGCCTATGCCAAGTCTCGCAGAATATTATCGCACCCACTCCATACTTCACATACATCTTATACGCCGGCGTTCCCCCAGGTGGTACAATTTGGCCATCTTCCAAAGATTGTCTACCACAGCGGAAAAATCCCGCTAAGGTGGACAATACCCCAGGCATGTTTCAACCTTCTTAGGGCGTTTGATTTTGCAAAGTCAACTCTCAACCAATATCAGGATGCTTTGAATTGGGGAATGACTCGCATGATAAATCAAGTCGTCTGTATACTGACGCACCAAAGGACGTTGTGTCTGCGTTTATTGGCTTCCGCCTCGTTTCGGGACCCTCGCCTTCTTGTTCTCTAGCCAGGCACGTCAATCGGGGATCAGATGTGTGCAGATCTGCAAAGGAGTCTTATCACTTTTACACGGTGCCCCGAACACCTCTTGATCCCGGCTCGATCGTCCAGTCCTCGCCGTTCTCCGCCTTTCTCAATTACAATGTTGCACGATGGAACAAGAGGGGGAGGGTCCCTATTCGGGCGCCATCTTGAAAGGGGGCCCTAGGGGACCCTGGCGTCTATGGAAACAAGGCGAGTCACCACACACGATAGAGACGCCAGACACGAGGTTGTATTCCCAAAGCTAGGGTTTTATTGCAAAGCAAAAGTCTCAGTTGGCCAACTCGGTCTCACGCCCCGCGACGTGTATCTCTAGACCTCGAGGGACGCAAGAGAGCGAACTACGTACATCAGTTACATATATACAAAATGCATATCAAACAATCAGCTATGACATGTTTAACACCTGCCCTTTATTGAGTTTCTTTGAACTTGGTGTGATGATGGACATCTCCGACCACTATGACACCTTCAAACATATATTCTAGTAACAATTTGCAATTTGTGAGTGCGAAGGCATCTTTCGGTTATTGAATAGAACACAGCGCTTCTGTTCTTGGAAGCGAACTACATACGGGAGGGTTGCATTCCGGACCTTGCTATCTATCAGGTGCTATTCGCGTCCTGGGAGCCAACATGCTCTAGCGGGCTCAGCAAAGGGGGGCCGTAAGAAAAGCATAATTCAAGCCTTTAGCGGTATTATTCTAACATATTTTACCATATAACGAGACTGGCTGGCAGCTGTGAAATGATTAAATTCCCTGCAGCTCTGCTTCAAGGCTACATTCGGGAGGGAGCCGGGCATTCTTCCTGGCGCTACCTACGTTTGTGTTTCAGCAAACTCTTGTTATCCTCACGGCCCTGCGGCCTTGTCCTTTTCACATACAGACAACAATGTTTCACAGTCGAGCAGTGTAAGCGCAAAATATACTGCGAAGCAATAGGAACAGAAAGCAATGAGCAATGGTTAGAAAACAAAATGGCGATTCTTGTTACATCAAAATGGCCGTTCATTGGCAAACTCGAAAACCTATATTTTGTCATATCGTGCATGAGACGGTTGGCCCACGGCCACCAAAATGCGTTTGCGGTCTCAAAGTAGAGGTAACCGTATTTCTAGACTGACACCGTCAGCATCTGCTCTTCCATCTGTGGCTCCATCTGGATCAGATGTAGAACCCTCACGAGCAGAAGCTGGGCTAGTATACGTGGCCTCTCAGTTTCCACTAGCCCCTCCTGAAAGGTTTCATGGGGATCCCAAGCACTTTAGAACCTTTTTGAATCAATGCCGTTTACATTTCTTGTGCCGGCTAGGTTCTTTTCCAGACTCTTCCACGAAAGCTGTGTTCCTGTTATCCCATTTGGGGGGTACTGCCGCAGCATGGGCCAATCCTTTGCTGGAAGAGGGTAGCCCTGCCTTGTTTGATTGTGATGCCTTGATTGAGGCTATGAGTAAAGTGTTTGATACTCGTTACAAAGCTCAAACTATGGAACTAGAGTTGTAAGTCTGCAACAAGGTGACCTAACCTTACTATCCTATTTAGCAAAATTCAATCAGTTGGCTGCTAAAACCGGGTGGCCCGATGATAAAAAGGCTTCTTTGGCTTATAAAGGCTTGTCTGACTCTTTGAAGGACGCTCTCGCCTTGGTACCTTTTGTTCCTGCCACATTTCCTGAATTATTGGATTTAGTGCTACAAATAGATGCACGAAAATCGGCCAGAAAGGGTGAAAAAAGAGGTGCTGTACCTCACACATTGTTGACCTCAGCCCCAACAACCAGCACTGTTGAACCTATGCAGATAGGGGCTGCTCCATGCGGTCCTTTGTCCCCTGAAGAACGGGAACATCGAAAAAAGAACAACTTATGTTTCTATTGTGGTTCTTCTTCTGACCATTTATTGAAATCATGTACTAAGAAACCTGCTAAAAAGGCTGGAAACACGAAAGCTCGGCAATAAACGGAGTCCGATTGCCGAGCAATACTCCTCCCATGGACTCATCACTAATGGCACCTCCTTCCATTTCCGTGGTCTTTATTGATTCTTCAGGTGGTGTCACTTCCACTACTGCAGTTCTGGATTCTGGGGCCACCGGAAATTCTATTTATGCCATATACTCCAAAGAGTTGGCCTTACAAATCCTGGATAAGGAGAACCCTGTGGCTGTTAATGCAGTGGATGGCACTACTTTGTTATCTGGTATGGTAACGAAGCAGTCTACAGAGTTAGTCATGGAAACTGTACATGGTCACTCTGAGAGGATCTTTTTTTATATCATTTCTGCTCCACAGTTCAAGCTCATTCTCGGCATTCCATGGCTTAACACCCACAATCCATTCATTGATTGTCAAAATGGCTGTATCGATTTTCTGTCCAACTTTTGTGAGAACAATTGTTGGGGTACAGAACATCAAGTAAATAATCCATGTCGGTCCTTACAGGATGTAGCCCCCACGACAAGGGCAGTGGTCACGGAAGTGTTACCTTCTGAATATCATGATTACAGTGATGTCTTTGGTGAAGGGGGTAGCACAGTTTTGCCGCCTCCCAGGCCATATGATTGCCCCATAGATCTTGTTCCAGTTGCCAAGATACCCGCAGGAAGGATCAACTCCTTAACACAAAAGGAGGATCTAATTCTAAAATATTATATTGCTAAGGCTCTGAAATCAGGTTTTATTTGGCCATCTCGATCTCCTGCGGCTTCACCATTACTCTTCGTACCTAAGAAAGAAGGGGAGCTCTGTCCGTGTATCGAATACAGGGCTTTGAATGCTGTTACTATTCGGAACCAATATCCTCTTCCTCTTATCTCAGTCTTGCTGGACCAATTGGGGTCTTCTGTTATTTTTACTAAATTAGATCTCAGAGGAGCGTGCAATCTGGTTTGAATACGAAGTGGTGATGAGTGGAAGACAGGCTTCAAGACCAAGTATGGGTTATTTGAATATCGAGTAATGCCCTTCGGCCTTTGTAATGCGCCCGCAACTTTTCAATTCTTTATCAATTGTATCTTTCACAACATGTTGGATCAATTCCTGGTCATCTACTTGGACGATATTTTGATTTATTCCTCGTCCTATGATCAACATGTGATTCATGTGACTAAAGTTCTTCAGAGACTTAGAGAAAATAGACTCTTTGCTAAATTAGAGAAATGCATTTTTCATGCCACTGAAGTGGAATTCCTTGGTTATGAATTAACGAAAAAGGGAGTCCAAATGAGTATGTCCAAAGTGAATGTTGTTTTAGAATGGCTTGTCCCTACTTCTTTAAAGGCCCTTCAATCATTCTTGGGTTTTGCCAACTTTTATAGATGCTTCATCAAGGATTTTTCTGCAATGGTTGCTCCGTTAACTGTCCTTACCAGTAGTAAAAGAATGTTTCAGTGGGATGATGAATCCAATCAAGCCTTCCTTGCCCTTAAAACTGCGTTTACTACAGCCCCTGTTCTCCAGCACCCTAATCCTTCTCATCCTTTTGTAGTTGAAACTGACGCTTCTGACATTGCTTTAGGAGCCATTTTGTCACAGGAATGCCCGGAAACAAAAAATCTCCATCCAGTGGCGTTTCACTCAAGGAAACTATCTTACGAAAGAAATTACACGATCACTGAAGGGGAACTTTTGGCAGTAAGGGACGCTTTCCTGTCTTGGCGTCATCATTTACTAGAGATCATTCTTCCCGTACAAGTGTTTACTGGTCATAAGAATTTGTTGCCGTTACAGTCTGTAAAATGTCATACAGCACATCATGCCAGGTTGCATGAATTCTTTTCCATGTTCCATTTCAATATTTTTTTTATATTACATTTTATTAAATTTAAACAACACAATCAACGAAGACTACAAGAAAAAACAAAATCAAAACAAACGCATTCAAGGAACGAATCAATAAGTAAGGACACGAGAAGAGTCAAGTGATCTCCATTTGTCGCTCTTTCCATCTGCAGTTCAGTCTAGCGTCTTAGGGCCTCATGAGGTTACTGGGATTCTCTCTCCTCCCATTTGTCCCAAATCTTAGAAGCTTTGGTCGGGCAGCCTCTTGCTTTATAAACTCTGCGCTCTAACATTGCGAGCGTGTCCATGTCATCTGTCCATTGTTCCAGTGTTGGGGACTCTGGGGCTCCCCATTTTTGTGCAATGTTCTGTTTCATCAGTCCTGCGGCCGTAGATAGGAGCAATCCTTCCCATTTATCAGTAGTGTTCTCATCGGGAGAGCCCAACAGCAACATCTTTGGGTCCATTGTTATATTGCGGCCGAGCACCCTGGATAGTTCAGTGCAGCATTTCCCCCAGAAAGTCTGGATCCGCAGACATTCCCAGAGGATGTGTATGAATGTACCAACCTCCCCCCCGCAACGGAGGCAGTTCGGGTTTGGGGCATGTTTCCAGCCATGCATCATGGTTCTTGGGTAATGTATTCTGTGAAGGATTTTAAGTTGGACCAATCGGAGTCTGGAGGAGATAGCAATCTCCCTGGGATGCATTAGGATCTGGATCCAGTCCTCCGGGTCTATGGCTCCCACATCGTCCTCCCATTTGGATTTAAGACGAGGGAGTTCCGGAGTAGCAAAGGAGGACATAGCATTATACAGTATAGAGGTGACTCTAGTAGGGATATGTGCTGGGAGTATATTGCATTCTATGGGTGTGTACTCGGGAATAACGGGTTCCAACTGGATATGTGTTCGTAGGGCGTGAGTCAGTTGGGTGTGGTGATAGCATTCGGTCGTTGGAAGGTGGAATTTCTGCTGCAATGCTACAAAGGAGGCGATTTCCCCATTAATCAAGACCTCCCCAATCCGTGTGATTCCGGCCTCCACCCATTTGGGCCATGGTCTGAGTTTCCCCAGTTCGGCCAGGTTACTGTTGTGCCGTGGTGATCTTGTCATTCCATCCCGCATAGCCGTGGGCCTGTCTCCAGAACCTTCAGACATGTGTTGCCATTGTTTGGGGTAGGGGTCTGTGGAGGGGCTGGTAGAGCAGGGGTAATGGGTCAGTGTCGTGGATGGCTGCAATTTCTGCCTTTATGTGCGGGAGTTCCCTATCCCCATGCAATAGGTAGTTAACCACCGCCAGTTGGGAGGCCCAGTAGTAAGCTCGGAGACAGGGGATGCCGATAACCCCTCCCAAACCGATCTCTGGAGTGTAGCCAGTGCGATACGAGGCTGCCCCCCTCCCCATATGAGGTCTCGAAGGAGGGAGTCAAGGCGGTCAAACTGAATCTCCAGTGGTGCATTTTGTAGTACATAGAGGAATCCGGGCAGGGTGATCATCTTAAAAAAGACGGCTCTGCCCATTAGTGTCAGGGGGAGAAGCCTCCAGTGGCAGACGTCGTCTTTAAAACGGTCCATGATCGGCTGGAGGTTATGGGCTGCGTAGCACGTCAGGTCCTCCGATATCCAAATCCCAAGATACCGGATGTTGCGTGGTTCCACCTTGTACGGGCTTTCCTGGGGGACGGCCAGTGTACCGCCCTTTACCGGGAACAGGATAGATTTGTCCTAGTTGATTCTCAACCCACTAAATTCTCCGTATCGGATGAGCATTTGTGTTACTATGGGGCAGGTTCGTATCGGGTCACCCAGGTATATCAAGATGTCGTCTGCGTACAGAGACGCCCTGTCTTCGTGTCCCTCCGGCCACCTGAATCCCAACCAGTCCCTGCTCTGGCGGAGCCACAGGGCGAGTGTCTCTATTGAGAGGGCGAAGAGAAGGGGGGACAGGGGGCATCCCTGCCGTGTGCCCTTGCCCAGGGGGAAAAGTTCAGAGGGCCACCCATTACCTTCACCTCTGCTTGTGGGTCTGTGTAGAGAAGTTGTACCCATCCCAGGAAGTTGTCCCCAAATCCCATTCTTCGCATAGTTTCCCAGAGGCTGTCCCGAGTCAAACGCCTTTTCAAAATCTATGGCAAGTAGTGCAAGCGGTTTGTCTATGATAGGGGCCCTTTCCAGCAATAGGTGGAGGCGCCGCAAGTTCATACGTGTCGATTTATGTGGCATAAACCCACATTGGTCCAGGTGGACCAGGGAGGTGATTACCGCTTGCAACCGGTTGGCCAGGATCTTGGCAAGGATTTTGGTTTCGCTATTGAGTAATGAGATAGGCCTATAGGAGGCACATTGCTCGGGTGGTTTACCTGGTTTGGGAATAAAGACTATCGTGGCTTTACGCAGATCCGGCGGTAGAGCGCCCTGGTCACGGGCCCTAAGAAACATTTTGTGAAGGTATGGTGCCAGTTTCTCCCCACCCAATTTCTTCCAGGTCTCGAACGGGAACCTGTTGGGGCCTGGTGTTTTCCCCGACTGCGATTGAGCTACAGCCTCAGCGATCTCCGCTTCGGTGAGACCCGAGTCCAGTTGTGCCCTCTGTTGTTCCGATAGGAATGGCAGGGTGATGTTGTCTAGTAGGGAGGGGTCCACAGAGGACACTGGGGTGGCGTACAAAGTAGTATAAAAGTCAGCAAAAGCTTGTGCTATATCCCTGTCTGAGTGGCATTTCCCCTTCTGGGGTTATGATCTCTCTAACATGGCGTTGACCCTCATCTCTTCTCTCGAGCCAGGCCAACATTTTCCCAGCTTTGTCCCCGTGTTCATATACCCTTGCCCTGGAGTCTTGGTGGGCTTGCCTGGTGTTGTCTAATTCGATGTGTCGAAGGCGTTCTCTAGCACCCTTAAGGCTTGGGTCACGAACATATTTGGCTTCCCAATCGCCCACATCAGTTTCCGCCTCCAGCAGCTCCCTTTTGTTACCCCCTTCCCAGGAAATCGCCTGCCCCCTCAATACCGTTTTGTATGCTTCCCATATCGTGACTGGGTCATCGACCGTAGGGGAATTAATTTCAAAATATTAATTAGTTACTTCCGTGAGGTGGTCAACAAGATCAGGGGAGCCCAGATAGTAGCTATTCAGCCTCCATGATCGGGGTGGGATTTCCCTTTGTATGCGCAGTACCGCCATGAGGGGTGAGTGGTCTGAGATGCCTCGAGAGAGTAGGTCTGCAGTGGTCGCCCTGTGTATATCGGTGTTTGGGAGGAAGAGGTAGTCCAGTCTGGACATGGACCCGTGTGCTCCCGAGTGGAACGAGTAGGTCTCGTCCACAGGGTGGAGATGCCGCCACACTTCCCGAAGGCCCAGGGCCGACACAAATTTTGCTAGTTTGGTGGGAGTGTTCGGGTTATGGTCCCTGATGTGAGTGCGATCTTTTATATTACACATGACGTCATTAAAATCCCCCAAAATCAACGTGTCAGGTTGGTGTTTTGCCATAAGGGTGACCAACTCCTCCAGGAATTCCTCTCCCAGCCCTGGCGGGGAGTACACTGACGCAATGGCCAGTGTTTCTTGTCCCAGTGTTCCCATAACCACCACATAGCGACCCCGTGGGTCTTGTTCAACTATTAGCGATGTGAATGGGACGCGTTTATGTATCAGGATAAGAGTCCCTCTGGATCCCATAGTGTATCGCGCATGTAGGGCCAGCCGGTAGTTGGTTCTACAAAAGTAAGTGCAGCTGGTCCCAGCTAAGTGCGTCTCATTTATCAGGGCGACGTCGGGAGAATGTCTGTTCAAGAACTGCAGAACAAGACGTCGCTTGATTCCGGACCCCAGCCCGTTCACGTTCCATGTGATTATTTTGAGAGACCTGGGACGCTCAGGGGTTGATGCGTGGGTCAGTGTGGTCGCCATTTATTGTGTACGGTATCAGATTCGCAGACATTATGGGCTGTTTCATGGAGTTGCCATATTTTGGGTGTGTTGGGTGGCGTGATCTATTAGTTTTGTGAATGCGTAATAAACGTGTATTAATACTATAACAAAAACAACATAAACTCACCCATCCCCCCTCCCTATACTCCACCCCAACACGAAGTACCTGTCGCCCGAACATCATTGGAACTCGGAACTAGAGTGTCAGCTCAAACTTGGGGTCCTGGCTGGCAGGCGAACAGAGGGGGCCCCCTCTGGTTCGCAGCTCCTACCGCCTTAGAGCATTCCGTAGTTCTTAGGGTCCACTTATGAGGTCGGCCTCTCTTCGGTTCGATATTCCATCGCTTCCTAGTGTTCGTTGGTTTCCCTCGCTTTAGTTGGCGGGGTTTGCCGCTTGTTCCAGGATCGCTGGTTCCTGGGCCTCCGGGTGCCCCCCGGGAGGGGGTGACCCACCCCAGGCCGGGGTCTCCTTCCCTGATCTGTTGGTCTTGTCGTCCAGTCCCCTTCAATGTGCGTTTCCGGCCATCTCCAGGCCTCCTTCGGATCCGTGAAATGGACTGTGGTTCCCCTGTGGTGGATCTTGAGTTGGGCTGGAAACAGCAGTCCGTATTTTACTTTCATGTGGAATAGTTGCCTCTTCAGCGGTTCAAACGACTGTCTTGCCCTCTGCACCTCCTGGGTGTAGTCAGGGAAAAAGGCAATTCGTGAGCGTTATGGGTGATTGTACCCTTAGAGCGGGCCATTTGAAGGAGTGCATCTCTGTCCCGATAGTTAAGGAATCTGGCTATGATCGTTCTGGGTGGTGCGCCTGGTATAGGCCTGCCCGATGGCATTCTGTGAGCTCTCTCTACCGAGAAGAACTTAGAGAAGGGGTGAGGCACATAGATGTCCGCCAACCATTGTTCCAGGAAGAGCTCCATACTGGGCCCTTCCTCCCCCTCCGGGAGGCCGAGAATCCGTATATTGTTGCGGCGCGATCTTCCTTCCCCCTCATCCACACGGGCCTCTAACATTTTCCGACTATTTAGTGTCTAGGAGAGTTGTTGATTAATGCCCCTAATGTTATCTTCAGTCCCCGAGATGTGCTGTTCCGCCTCCCCCATACGAGCGGAGAGTTTCTGCAAGTCGTGGCGCAGAAAGGAGACATCCGCGCTTTACTGTCGATTTTTATCTCCATCGAGGAGCGGGAGCTGGCGATGGCAGCCATCACATCTCTCAGGGAGAGGGCAGTCTCGTCCTCGGGGGTAGGGGGGGGAGTGTCTGTGGTGTGTGAGACTGCGAGGCCTGGGCCTGTGCTACCACAAATTGGTCCATCTTGCTTTGCGTAGAGGCTTTTTTCAATTTGTCTTGGCCCATCCTTGGAGAGAGGCAGTTACGCGGGGTTATGTGCGCCTGGGAGGGACCGAGGCTTGCTTTGGGTTGGGTAGGACAGCGAGTGCGACGGCAGTCCCAGCCGGGCGAGTTTTCCGGCTGAGGTCTCTCGCAGGAGTGGCTCGGAGAGGGCTTTCCACCTCGGGTTTACCAATGCGTAGGTTTGGGCTGGTGACTGGGACCACTCACCAGCCTCTCTGGATGTCGCGGTAAGAGAGTCTTCCCGGTTCAGCCATTGAGCTCCTCGTGGGCCAGAGATGGTCCAGCGATCTCTGTTAGGTCTGCTTGCAGTACCGTCGCCCCCCGCCCGAAAGGCCCCGAATTGCAACATGCGCCAGCGGCGGCCATCTTGGGAGCGTGGGATCTCTCTCCCTTTCGCTCTTCTCTCGTCTCGGTTTTGCTCTTCTCTCGTCTCGGGTTCGCTCTTGGGGCTCCCATTTTCCCTAAATTTTGCATCCGATGGTGCCCCAGTGTGTCAGCTACCGATACAGGCGTCAGAAGTGTATAGAACTCTCAGGAATCAGGCTATAAAAGACAAGATATTTGCGGCGGTCACAGAGCCGATCGAACTCACGTCCTCTCCATTGCGCTGCTGGCCACGCCCCCATGTTCCATTTAAATATTACCTACAGACAGGGTTCTCTTCACACTAAAGCTGTCACCTTATCTCGGATGCATGGGGTTTCTTCTGTCAACAAAATCAATGGTGCTATACTATTACCCCATCAAGTGGTGTGAAGTTGTACCCTGAAGGCTACTCTTCGTACGGATCTAGAAAAATGGGTAATGGATCACCCAGGTGAGGTTGATCAACTCCATTTAGAAGTCATTAATTCTTTGCCATATACTCATGGTTTGTTGTATCTGCCTGACCTCGATTCACGCAGAAAAGCGATTGAATGGTGTCATGATTCAAAATTGGCTGCCCATCCTGGCATTAAGAAAACCATAGACCTCCTAAATCAATGGTGTTTTTGGCCATCTATGAAAAAAGATGTGGTGGAGTACATTGCTTCTTGTTATGTTTGCACACAATGTAAAAATTCCAACATCAAACCGGTGTGTCTCTTACAATCCATGCCCATACCTGATCATCCCTGGTATATGGTTTCCATGGATTTTGTGGTCGAGCTGCCACCTACCTCAGGTTACGACACTATATGGGTAGTTATTGATTACTTAACTAAAATGGCGCTGTTTGTCCCCTTTCAAGGTCTCCCATCAGCACCTGTGTTGGCAGATTTATTCTCAAAGAATGTGTTTCGTTTCTTTGGTCTTCCTTCAGTGATCATCACCGATAGGGGTTCGCAGTTCACATCTCGTTTCTGGAAATCTCTTACGTCCTCATTCGATATTGATGAGAGGTTTTCCAGTTCCTACCATCCTCAGACGGACGGTAAGACAGAAAGGTTGAATGCCACCATGGAACAATATCTAAGATGTTTGACCCACCAATATCAAGAATCCTGCCTTGCCGTTTTAAGTATGGCAGAGTTTGCATATAACAACTCCATTCATTCTTCCACTCAAACATCCCCATTCGAGGGGATTGGGTCCTCTGACGTATTCCATATATGACATATAATCACCACAGCTGTGCTGTTTCGGAAAATCTTCGGCATCTGCGTCCTGCGTTGATGACGTCGATACGCTGCCCTCGAGGACCTCCTCCGATGGCCGATATCACTGGATGTTATAAATAGGACGCATGACGCCTGTAGCCTCAGTTCCGTTTTTTCCGCGAACGTGTTCGCTTCGCAGATCTCTGCGCGCCTCGACTCTTTGGAGTTTCTGTTCTTTCTCGGTTCTTCGAACCTGTTCGTATTGCGAAGTATATTCTTCGTGAAGATGTCTACCTCGTCTTCCACCCCGCGTCCAGGCTTTAAGAAGTGCAGGGACCGTGGGTCCAGGATGTCGGTGACGGACTCGCAAAACGCCTGCCTCTGGTGCCTCGGGGAGGCCCATGACACGGATGACTGTGTCGACTGCTAGTCGCTCACGTCCAAAGCCTTGCAGGAGCGCAAGAAGAAGTTGTCGGTAGGTAAGGTGTCCAAGCAACGGAAGTCTAGGTCTGCGGGGCTTTCGACGGACGATTTGAGGGGTGACTCTCCGCATTGTCATCGGAAGTCCAATGGGTCTAGGTCCTGGAGTCAGTCCCGCCACTCCTCTGCCTCTTCGAGGCACTCCCGGAAGCGCCTTCATCGGTCGCCTTCCTCGTCCTCATCCAAGGACTCCGCCCGTCGGCGGGTCGATTATCCCACTAAGCATGCGATGCTGGAGAAAATGTTAGTGATTCTCGAATCGCAGGGCACTGGTCCGTCCGCGCCTCCGAGTGGGGTCGGTCGTGATCGGTCGAGAGACACCACTCGCATGCCTTCGGGCTCGGGCGGTTGGCACGATTTGCGGGAGAGGTCCTGCTCGGACAAGGGGAATCGTTCTCGTCATGCCCGTTCCACGTCCCGGTCCTCAACGCGCTCGAGACCGTGTTGTTCTGACTTGAGTGTCGTGTAGACCGATGAGACCTCCGTCCCCAAGTGACGCACAGGGGAACTAAATAGAAACCCGCTGTACGACACTTGAGGCCACAGGTGAGAGATGTCTTCTCGGATCCACGGAGCCTCTTGGAACACCGATGCTGCTGTCAAGAGGGAATGAGGTTAAGTACCAGGCAAGCACAATACAATGAGGAAAACAAGTAACTAAAGTGTCTTACCTATCTGGTGTAATGGAAACCCAGGTGACCTAGTAGGGAGGTTCGAGGCTCATTAGATGCAGCGATCCCTGGAATGGTAGAACCGCAGGTTCAGCGTGGATGAAGAGTAGCCACCTGTAGGAGTCAGGGCTTGACTTGAATCCCCAGTAGGGAAAAGGCGTAGAAGATCAGCAAGGTACCAAGGGATGATCCAAAGACGAGTCGAGGTGCAGTCCAAATATCCGGCAACAGGTAAACAGTTCCAAGCAAAAGTACCAAGGGGTGTCCGAGGGAGTCCGAGATAGAGTTCCGTGATCAAGGTAACAAGGAGCAAGTTGTAACGCCAAACAGTGTCCGAAGCCAGCTGAGAAGCAATGAGCGTTCTGTCTCTCAGACCTTTATACTGATCGCCCCTGGGTCATGTGACTTCTCTGGATCATGTGACGTCCAACAAGATCACATGGGGAACGCCGTAGTGTATCACGTGACTGGCGTGAAGACGTAAGGCCGCCCTTTCTGCTATACGTTCTCCAAGGCAGTTGCCAATGCAGAAAGGGTTGCAATCGAGCCCGTACACTGGTACGGAGTTTTCGGTTCTGTGGGTTCACCAAATCACTTGAGCCTCGAAGCTTGGGAGGAGATGTTGGGGGAATGTGGGCAGTGTTCTGATGTGTCGTGGCCTGGTGTGCAGAGGATCGCCTAACATAGCCCCCCCCCCAACGGCCCACGACCCCGTGGGCAGGACGGATGATCCCTATGGAAGCGGGCTACCAACCGCGGGGCGTTCAAATCAGATGCGGAAACCCACGAACGCTCCTCCGGGCCGTAACCCGTCCAATCCACCAGATACTGGAGCCTACCCCTAAACCACCTAGAACCCAAAATGGCCGACACCTCAAAAACATCAGGAGAGGTCAAGGACACCGGCGCAACAGGGGTACGAAGACGGACTGAGTCAGGACAGGGTTTGAGGAGGGAGACATGAAACACAGGATGGATACGCCAAGAGCTGGGGAGTACTAGACGGAAAGCCACCGGATTAACAACCTGTGAGATCACATACGGCCCGACAAAGCGAGGCAGCAACTTCCGGCAACCCACTAGGCGAAGATGTCGGGAAGATAACCAGACCCTAGAACCCACCACCAGAGGGGGAGCAGCACGACGCTTGCCATCCACACGGGCCTTCATAGAGGCCTTTGCTTCAGTGAGATGAACCACTGTACTCGCATGAATAGCAGAAAGATCCCTAAGACATGTCGTGGCCGCAGGATTCAAAGAACCAGAGGCATCAGGGACCGGCAAAACCTTGGGATGTTGACCATAGAGGGCGTAAAAAGGAGAATAACCAGTAGCTGAATGAGCCGCGTTGTTATACGCGAACTCCGCAAGCCGCAAAACGGCCAACCAAGAGGACTGATGTTGCAATATGAGGCAACGAAGGTATTGTTCCATCGATTGATTCGTCCTTTCGGTCTGACCATCGGTCTCCGGATGATAGGCCGAAGAATACCTCGTATCAATGCCCAATAGTTTCGTCAAGGACCTCCAAAACCGAGAGGTGAACTGTGAACCTCGATCGGAAACAATGACCGAAGGGAGGCCGAATAGCATAAACACATGTTCAAAAAACAAGTCCGCCAAGACAGGGGCCGAAGGGATACCCCTACAAGGAACAAAACGGGCCATTTTAGTGAACGTGTCCACCACTACCCAGACGGTGTCAAAGCCTTTTGACTTGGGGAGATCGGTAACGAAATCCATTGTTAACGTATGCCAGGGCCTGGGAGGTACCGGAAGTGGAAGCAACAATCCAACCGGTCGACCCCTTTGATGTTTAGCCTGAGCACATACCGCACAAGATCTGACATAACACTCCACATCGCGCTTCATAGAAGGCCACCAACACCAACGCTTGAGAAGATCTAAAGTGCGCTCTTGTCCGGGATGGGCATTAAAGGGAGCGTCATGAGACCACTCAAGGGCTAGATTACGTGTATCAGGTGTAGGGAGAAACAAGCGTTCATGTACGAAAGGTAAACCATCAGAATATACAGGATCCCATTCTCGTAACTGGTCAGAATGATTGCTAGTCCAGGACCGGACCGAATCTAATAGTGACAATGAGGGTGTACAGAGACAAATCACATGGCTCTTACCGAGAACAGTGTCGGGGAATGTAGGCAACTGGACCCCTCCCGGAGAACGTGACAAGGCATCCGCCTTCCCATGTGAAGTGCCAGGACGGTGCATGATATGGAAATCAAAGGCGGAAAAGAAAAGATGCCATCGGACCTGTCTGCTATTGATGCATTTCAAAGAAGCCAGATCCTGTAGGTTCCGATGATCGGAGTATACCGTGATGGGATGCCTAGCCCCCAGAAGATGATGACGCCAGACACGGAAAGCATCCATGACAGCCAAGAGTTCTTTCTCCGTAACGGTATAATGAGACTCAGTACTGGAAAACTTACGGGAATGATATGCAACTGGATGTAATTTGCCTGTATTTGGACATGTCTGTGATAATACCGCACCGAGGGCAAAGGAAGAGGCATCCGCCTCTACTATGAACGGAAGATCAGGATTTGGATGTTGGAGTACCGGTGCGGTAGTAAAGGCGGTTTTCAAAGCCTCAAAAGCCTCCTGCTGTTCTCTCTGCCATTGATAAGATACCTGAGGACTAGTCAGGGCCGTAAGCGGGGCTACAATTGTGGAAAAGGAAGAAATGAAACGTCTGTAAAAGTTGGCGAACCCTAAAAAAGCCTGCAAGGATTTGAGTGTTCGAGGTACTGGCCAATCTAATACTGCTTTGACCTTAGATTCATTCATGGATAACGCCCCAGGGGTGATGTGAAAACCCAAAAACTCAACAGTTGTCTTATGGAACTGACATTTCTCAGGTTTGGCAAACAAGGAATGTTCTCTCAAACGGGTCAATATTTCTCGGACATGATTCACGTGTTCATCAAGATCACGAGAAAAGATTAGGATATCGTCCAAGTACACAACCATATATACATCCAGTATATCCCTGAATATGTCGTTCATGAATCGTTGGAAAGTGGCCGGGGCGTTGCATAGGCCAAAGGGCATGACCAGATATTCGTACAAGCCATACCGAGTGCAGAAAGCGGTCTTCCACTCGTCTCCCTCGCGGACGCGTACTAAGTTGTATGCGCCGCGTAGGCTTAGTGAAAACGGAAGCGTGTGTTAAATGGTCTAGAAGTGGAGTGATTAACGGGATGGGATACCTATCCTTTTTTGTGATAGCGTTAAGACGCCGATAATCTACACAAGGGCGTAAATCCCCCTCCTTCTTGGGTACAAAGAAGATAGGACTTGCCGCGGGTGAAGTGGAGGGGCGGATGTGTCCTAATCGTAGGGCGTTCTGTACATAGTCTTTCAACGCCAGTTCCTCCGAAGGGGACAAAGAATAGATCCTGCCCGAAGGAATATTGGAATCGGGAAGCAGTTCGATTGGGCAGTCATATGGTCTGTGTGGAGGGAGTACCTCAGACGAGCCCCGGTCGAACACTGATTCGAATTCTCTGTATTCTGGCGGAATCCCAGATACCAACCCCCCAACAGTATGTGTATGCACAAGCTCTGGATCGTCGACAGTCAGTGTGAGTTGGGCTAAGGCCCCCAAGGCCCGAGAAGGTGTGTCAGGGGCTTGATGGACCGGAAGACAATAATACTGACAGATATCAGACTCAAAGACTACAGTACCTGACTGCCAATTGATCAATGGATTATGTTCATGTAACCATGGAATCCCTAGGATGATGCCGAATTGGGGTGTGGTGATCAAATCAAAACTCAGGGTTTCGGTGTGTACTTCTTGTATGGTTAACAAGAGGGGTGCGGTTTGATGTCTGACCGGACCAGAAACCAGTGCAGAGCCGTCTACGGCTTGGACATGTTCCGGTCGTGTTTTTCACCACTAAAGGTAGGTTGAGGGAATGGGCCAAATCAATATCTATGTAATTACCAGTGGCACCTGAATCAATGATGATATTGACTGCATGAAGAAGGCCTGTAGAGGGACATAGGGTAGCCTTTACAGAAATGGGTTGAACACGAGTAAAGGCAAGGGAGGTACCCGGAGAAGATGACGGAACACTCGACCTGTTCTCCGGTTCTAAGGTCGAGCCGTCCGAAAAACCTGACTCTTCCTGGGCCGTCGAGGACACTCTTTCACGAAATGTCCAGTGGTACCACAATAAAAGCATGCATTATCCACCCTTCTACGTTCTCTCTCAGATGTTGTAATAGGACTACGTAACCCTCCCACTTGCATAGGTTCTTCGGTACTGGAAGCAGGAGTGCCAACAAGAGTGGGAGAGGAAGAGGCCCCCAATTCAGCTCTACGCTCCGATCGTCGTGCATCTACCTGCAAGACCAGATCAACCAATTCCTGATACTGAGTAGGCATAGAAGGGATCACTGCTAATGCATCTTTCATGGTGTTACTCAACCCCCTATAGAAAACCACCGCCCTCTTGTTTTCTGGCCATGATGTTTCCGCAACTAGCTGATTGAAACGGGTGATGTATTCTATCAGAGACCTTTTACCCTGAGTCAATTCCAACAACTCCAAATCCCTAGACTGTACCTTGTGTCGGGTATCGAATACTCGGGCCATTTCTAGGACCAACAAATCAAAGTCATAAAGAACTGGGCTATTGTTCTCTAACAGGGGATTAGCCCAAGCAGCTGCTGTTCCGGCCAAATGGGAAAGGGCGAAGGCAGCTTTAGCAGTGGTGGTGGGAAAAGCCAAAGGTCTGCATAGGAAATGTAACTTGCACTGATTAACAAAGGTTCTGAACTTCTTGGGATCCCCTTGATAGCGTTCAGGAGCAGCTAAGGGGGAAGGGGTTGGGAGTATCATCGGAGTTGGGACTACAGGAGCAGTAACGGGAGAGGGTGTAGTGGAGGAGCCGGTATCGCCAAACTCAGGGTCTGCAGGAAGGGAATGTTGAACACTTTGTATGGAATCTAACCTTTGATGGATCACAGTGTTTGCGGCGGCCATATCTGCCCTTAATATTGTAATTGCCTGAACCAAAGCAGCTATGGGTTCATCCGTGGATCCCTGCATCGTCTGACACGACTATACGGCTTCTCAGTCTGTTCTGACTTGAGTGTCATGTAGACCGATGAGACCTCCGTCCCCAAGTGACGCACAGGGGAACTAAATAGAAACCCGCTGTACGACCCTTGAGGCCACAGGTGAGAGATGTCTTCTCGGATCCACGGAGCCTCTTGGAACACCGATGCTGCTGTCAAGAGGGAATGAGGTTAAGTACCAGGCAAGCACAATACAATGAGGAAAACAAGTAACTAAAGTGTCTTACCTATCTGGTGTAATGGAAACCCAGGTGACCTAGTAGGGAGGTTCGAGGCTCATTAGATGCGGCGATCCCTGGAATGGTAGAACCGCAGGTTCAGCGTGGATGAAGAGTAGCCACCTGTAGGAGTCAGGGCTTGACTTGAATCCCCAGTAGGGAAAAGGCGTAGAAGATCAGCAAGGTACCAAGGGATGATCCAAAGACAAGTCGAGGTGCAGTCCAAATATCCGGCAACAGGTAAACAGTTCCAAGCAAAAGTACCAAGGGGTGTCCGAGGGAGTCCGAGATAGAGTTCCGTGATCAAGGTAACAAGGAGCAAGTTGTAACGCCAAACAGTGTCCGAAGCCAGCTGAGAAGCAATGAGCGTTCTGTCTCTCAGACCTTTATACTGATCGCCCCTGGGTCATGTGACTTCTCTGGATCATGTGACGTCCAACAAGATCACATGGGGAACGCCGTAGTGTATCACGTGACTGGCGTGAAGACGTAAGGCCGCCCTTTCTGCTATACGTTCTCCAAGGCAGTTGCCAATGCAGAAAGGGTTGCAATCGAGCCCGTACACTGGTACGGAGTTTTCGGTTCTGTGGGTTCACCGAATCACTTGAGCCTCGAAGCTTGGGAGGAGATGTTGGGGGAATGTGGGCAGTGTTCTGATGTGTCGTGGCCTGGTGTGCAGAGGATCGCCTAACACGTGTGCACCTGTGGTGTCTTTGAGGAAGACGTTGACGCCGGTGGCGCCGAGGTCGTCGACGGACTCTTTTGAGGCCCCGCCTCTGAAGAAGTCGTCGATGCCATCGGCGCCCAGGCTGTCGAGGGACACGCTCGGGGCTCCAGCCTTGAGACCTGTGTCGACGCCGTCAATGCTGTCGGCGCCGCGTTCGGCATCGACGCCGATTCACTCGACGCCTTTCGAGGCTGTTTCGACAGGGGTACCCCGGGGCTCGGTGGAACCCCCTAGAAAGGCTCTGGCCAAGGTCAAGCATGGCTTTGTTCCACATTCTGTGCCATCTTACCGCCATCTTGAGTTTATTTCAGAGGTGGATGAGGGCTCTGATGATGGCATGGTTCCTGATACGGTGCCAGACGAGATTCTCTCAGGCCATAGCCAAATTGAGGACCTCAGGCAGTCCCTGCACGATGCCAGTGGGCTGGACACCTCTCTGGAGGTGGAGTTTTGTAGGCCTGAGCCTGGCACTCATGCCGACTCCTTGTACCGGCGCCTTATGTCTAGGGTCACCGAGTACTTGGGATGGTCTGCTCCCCCAGGGGATTTTCTTCAGGATGACCTTACGGATATCCTCGACCAAGGTCCACCAACTGACCCGGTACTGCCGTTCCATATGGCTCTACAGAAGAGGGTGGCGGCGGCTTGGACTGCTCCGGAGAGTCTCCCAGCAGTGGGCAAGTCTTTGCCGCGAAAATACCACCCAGCCAGTAGCGACTCCTGCTACTTGACCAAGCACCCCACTCCGGAGAGTTTGGTGGTGCAGGCGGCTACGGCCCCGGCAAAGCAGGCGTCGTATCCTACCATCCCTCCTGATGGGGATGACAAGCGTATTGACGGCTGGGCGAAGAAAGTGTTTTCTTCAGGGGGTATGGCGTTTCAGGTGGCCAACTCTGTTTGTGCCTTGTCACGTTTCACGCACACTCTGTGGAACTGTGTTTCCTTAGCAGCTGAACATATTCCCGAAGGGGACGAACGGAATGGTTTCCTTGCCATGGTTCAGGAAGAAAGTGTTTTCTTCAGGGGGTATGGCGTTTCAGGTGGCCAACTCTGTTTGTGCCTTGTCACGTTTCACGCACACTCTGTGGAACTGTGTTTCCTTAGCAGCTGAACATATTCCCGAAGGGGACGAACGGAATGGTTTCCTTGCCATGGTTCAGGATGGTGCTTGAGCAACCTCAAGCAACAAGGTGCTTGAGGTGCCAAGGCCGCTCAGGCTGTTGCCTCTTTGCCCTCAGGCAACGCCGCAGCTGCTTCAGCTCAGTCATGAGGCCATGTTCCATGGTTCGCTGGTTGGGGGAAGGCTGGCGCAGCATCTTGTAGAGTGCCATGTGTGAGGCCGTTCAGTCGGGTTTGGACATGGCAGATTGCATCAGCCGGTCCATGGCGGCGAGCACCGTGATACGCAGGTTTGCGTGGTTGCGGAAGTCGGGGTTTGCTCCTGATGTGCAGGCTCGGCTCCTCAACATGCCCTTTGACGGGGAACATCTTTTTGGCAGCAAGGCTGACGAGAGCATTGAGAGGTTGCAGACCTCAAAAGCTGCAGCGAAGTAGTTGGGAGCTGCAGTTCGCCAACCTTTGCCTTTTCGTCCTAGGGGACAGCAATGGAGGGGACGTTCCTTTCGTTATTACTCATCCTTTGGTAAAGCGAGAGGAGCTGCCAGTCAAAGGGACCACCGTAGGAGTACCAGAGGTGGAAAACAAGGTGCTTGAGGTGCCAAGGCCGCTCAGGCTGTTGCCTCTTTGCCCTCAGGCAACGCCGCAGCTGCTTCAGCTCAGTCATGAGGCCATGTCCCATGGTTCGCTGGTTGGGGGAAGGCTGGCGCAGCATCTTGTAGAGTGGCATCGCCATTACTTCAGATGTGTGGGTTCTGGAGATCATAACCCACGGCTACTGTTTTCCTTTCCGGCAGAGGCCTCAAGACAATCCAGTGGGGAATCTCTTTGAAGAGTCTGGATCCGCTCCTTGCGCAGGAAATTCAATCCCTGCTGGAGAAAGGTGCCATAGAACTGGTGCCAGTACCGGAGAGGAACAAGGGATGGTATTCCCCTTATTTTCTGATTTCCAAGAAAGACGGGGGGTTGAGACCCATCATGGACTTGCGCGGTTTGAACAAACTCCTCAGGAAGGACAAGTTCAAGATGGTCACTCTCTCTCTCAAGTCCTCCAGGCCCTTCAACTTCAGGACTGGTTGGTGTCTCTCGACCTCAAGGATGCTTATTTTCATGTGCCGATACATCCAAAGCACAAGAAGTACCCGAGGTTTGCGGTTGGCGACTTGCACTTTCAGTTTCGGGTCCTGCCGTTCGGATTGACCTCCGCCCCGAGGGTCTTCACCAAGCTCATGGTAATGGTGGCAGTGCACCTCAGGAAAGGGGGGTTTCACATCTACCCCTAACTGGATGATTGGTTGATCAGGGTGCGCTCTCCCGAGCAAGTCCTGGATCATCTGTCAGTCACCTGCCACTCACTCCACAAGCTGGGCTTCTCCCTCAACTTAAAGAAGTCCCATTTGATGCCGACTCAGAGCTCGACACGTCCCAGAGGCAGTGTTTTCCTGCCCAGGTGAGGGCTCATCACATTCAGCAGATGGTGCACAAGTTTCAGCTTGCCCAGAGTCTCCCAGCGTTCGAGTTCTTGAGATTGCTCGGCCTCATGGCATCCTGCATTCTTCTGGTGCCAGAGGCCAGGTTGCGGATGAGATCTTTGCAATGGGCACTCAAGCTCCAGTGGACTCAGTCCTCCGGCAGCTTGTCGGACCCTGTTCAGGTGCCGTCCTCCGTCGCCCAGGACATTCTGTGGTGGGCGTCGAAGACAATATGATGAAGGGGGCTCCATTTTGGCTACCCTGGCCGGAGGTGACGATCGTGATGGACGCATCCATCACAGCATGGGGAGCTCATGCCAACGAGTTGACAGTCAGTGGTCGTTGGTCTCCGTCGGAGTGCAGAATCCATATCAATCTGTTGGAGTTGAGGGCCATCAGGCTAGCCCTGAAGGCTTTTCTGCCGACTGTGCGAGGGAGGAATGTCCTGATCCTGACGGACAACACGGTGGCCATGCACTACCTCAACAAAAAGGGGGGGGGCAGGGTCACTTCCTCTGTGCAGGGAGGCGATGCAGCTCTGGTTCTGGGAAATCCAGCAGGAAGTTTCGATCTCGGCAGTTCCTCTGGCCGGAGACGAAAACGAGACGGCGAACGCTCTGAGCAGGCAGAGCGCGATCTCTCACGAGTGGGAGTTGGCTCAGGAGATTCTCCTGGAGATCTTCGCCTTTTGGGGGACCCCTCAAGTGGATCTCTTCGCCTCTAGTGTCAACCGGAAGTGCGAGAGGTTCTGCTCACGGGAATTTCCTCCAAAAGGAGCCTTAGGAGACGCATTCGTGGTGGAGTGGTCATTCCCACTTCTGTACGCGTTTCCTCCAGTCCCCGTCATCCCGCAAGTACTGCAGAGGTTACGGCAGTTCGGTTCTCGGAGGATCCTCATTGCTCTGGCGTGGGCCCGGAGGACGTGGTACCCGGACCTTCTCGACTTGTCCGTCTGTCCTCCACGTCATCTTTCCTACCGAGACGATCTGCTCTCACGGGAGGGGGTCAGGTTCTCCATCCAGAGGTCATATCCCTCAACCTTCATGCTTGGTTTCTGAAAGGTTGAGGTATAAGGATTGGGACGTGATGGAGGTGTTGCTCTCAGCCAGACGGCCAGCAACAAAGTCCCTTTACCATTGCCGTTGGCGTAAGTTCTGCGACTGGTGCAGGGTTAAGAATGTGGATCCTTTTGCATGTGACATTCCCATGGTTCTGTCTTTTTTGCTTTCTTTGGCTCACAGGGGCTTGCAAGTGGGTACCATTAAAGGTTACCTGGCGGCGCTGTCCATATTTAAGCGCTCGTCTGAAGAGTGTTCCTATTTTAAAATTTCTTTAATTTCTCAGTTTCTGAAAGGGCTCAGTAATGTGTTCCCTCCGTCACCTTTCCAGGTGCCCGGTTGGGATTTGAACCTTGTTCTCAAGTTTCTGATGGGTGCTCCGTTTGAGCCTTTGCATGCATGCCCTTTGAGACTGTTAACTCTTAAAACTGTATTAGTTGCTGTCACTTCCGCTCGCAGAGTGAGTGAGTTACAGGCACTTTCAGTTAAGCAACCCTTCACTGTGTTTCATAAGGACAGGGTTGTCCTTAGAGTTCGTCCGTCCTTTCTTCCGAAGGTGGTGTCGGAATTTCATTTAGATACAAATGGAGGGGGAATTGTCCCAAAAGCAGTGATGGAGAGGGACTGTAAACTAGACTAAACCAATAGGGTCCATACTGCTATGAAATCAATTGAAGAATTGCTTAAATAATGAGTTATTTAGTGAGTGTACCCAAAAGGTATCACTGAACAAATGAGTTTAGGCTAATGCATACTCAGAAAGCAATCAAGGTAGTCTCATATTAAAAATAGTAAACATATTTATTTTACAATAAGACGTAAGCAAGAGATGCATACATAACTAAAGAAAAATACTGTAGTGAACAAATAGATACATATTGGGCCTCATTACAACCTGCCAGTCCGGGACCGTGCAAAATCCGTGATGGCGGTAAAAACGTTTCCGTGTCCGCAAGGGTGCGGAAAAACCGCCCGATTACACGCTGTCGGTCGCGCGCACCACACGGACTCGGAAACGTTGTTACCGCCGTCACGGAATACCCCACGGAAATGGAAATAACGAAGCCACAAGTGGCGCAAAACCAGTTTCCGCCTCCGCCGCCACGGACACGGAACCGGAAATACCATGATCGCCAAAACAGGAAACAGAGAGGCGGCCATCATATAAAAGCACAATCCATTGCCATCCAGAGCCAGCACAAGCACAATCCTGACTCTGAGAAGCCAAAAGGGACCACAAGCATGTCTGCCAGGATTCCTGCTCAGAGGCAGCGCAAACAGCGCTTCAGCGAGGCAGAGCTAACCGTCTTGGTGGAGCACATTGTGGACAATGCTGAGATGCTGTTCAGCGCCGACCAACGGCGTGCCACACAGCAGCGGAGGAAGGAGGTGTGGGCCGAAGCTGCACGCAAGTGCACCGCTGTGGGCGTGGCAGTGAGGAGCGTGAAGGACTGCCACAAGCGTTGGGACGACCTGAGGCTGAGGGTACGCAACCTCATTTCCACGCACTGCCAACGCAGCAGTGGGACAGGCGGAGGACCCCCTTCCCCACTGAGGCTGCAAGCATGGGAGGAGCGTTGCAGCAGCGTCCTCCACCTAGAGGGAATCCATGGGATTGGGCAGGCTGAGGCAGGAGTGAGCCCACCTGCAGATGCCGGTAAGTGCCCAAACATGAATGCCACATGTAAATATGCAGTTGTGAGTACTGGGCCAAAGGACCCATTAACAATCCACCCCCCCAGGCAGTGCATGTGTGGGCCAAAGGACCCATTAACAATCCCCCCCCCCAGGCAGTGCATGTGTGGGCCAAAGGACCCATTAACAATCCCCCCCCCCCAGGCAGTGCATGTGTGGGCCAAAGGACCCATTAACAATCCCCCCCCCCCCCCAGGCAGTGCATGTGTGGGCCAAAGGACCCATTAACAATCCCCCCCAGGCAGTGCATGTGTGGGCCAAAGGACCCATTATGATCCGTATGGCAACCAATATCACTGAATGCAGACACCAGCAATCAGATGCATGTGACTAACACTATTCAATGTACAATCTTAATGACGCATGTGATGCACCCATCTGCCACCACAACAACACTAATTGCATGCCCTTTGTGTCCCCACAGCCGTTTCAAGTGACAGTGATACTGCACAACAGGCCAGCCAATCAGCATCGGCAAGTACACTAGCCACCGCCACCACACAGGAGGATGCTGCCGGCAGTTCTGCACCTCTGGCCACATTACCAGCCACTACAGATGTGCAGCACACCACCACCAACATCCCCACCATCTCCACACTGGCTGAGTCCAGACAGGTGCCACAGGAACCTATCATGGCCACCCAACACAACACCGAAGGCAGCAGCACTGCAGAGGGGGCGGCCTGCAGTGATAACAGTGCCCCGCAAGAGCACTCGGAAACGGGGCCACAGGGGGAGATGCCCACATTGGAAGACCTGGGCTCCTTCCATGAGCTGGGGTTCAGCCCCACTTCACTGGGGAGTCCCATGAGGTCGCCCACCCCATCCATGGCCGAACTGAATGCCCGCATGCAGCGGATGGAGGACCAGCAGGCTACCCTCACCCAGCTGGTGGAGAGGCAGCTAGAGGAATCCAGGCTGCAGAGGGAGAGCTACAGCGCCTCAGTGCGTCGCCTGTCGAGGTCCATAGGACGCTTTGCGAGCACCATAGTGACCCTTGCACGCCATGTGCGGGAGGGCAATGACCACACCTCCAGGCTTGTGGAGGCCATGTTGGTTGGCCAACAGGCAAATCTAGCACGGATGCCCTCAATCCCTGATTCTGGCCAATCAAACACTACCACCCCATCTAGCTCCACTACTGCCAGTCCAAGGAGGCGCTCGAGTAGGCTAACGGGTCCCTTGGGCAAGGTTGCACAGAAGCGCACACGGAAGTGATGGCATGTGTGTGGGGCAGTGCAGGACACATGTGGACTACAAGGGTGTGAGAGGGGTGGACACGTTTGGGTGGTGGGGTAGGTAGTTTTGGGGGTTTGGACAATGGGCTCTGGGTGGGGGTGGGCACGTTTGGGTGGTGGGTGGCCCCGGGTGTACAGCTTCCCTAACCAATGCACCTTCTTCCCTGTTGTGATTACATCAATACATCACCATTTCAAATCAAGACATACATGTGTGGACATTGATCATTTATTTTGCAGTGCAACTATTAATTCATTGTCGTCACCATGTTTGTGCATTACTGTGAATGTGCTGTGACTCAAAAGTAAATGCGAATCAGGGCATCCCGTGCTCTCTGGCCATCATGTGCACCCCCAGGGGGAGGCGGTGCCATCCCATCCCCATCTCCATCTCCATCCCCATCTCCATCCCCATCCCCATCCCCATCCCCATCCCCATCTCCATCCCCATCCCCATCCCCATCTTCCTCATCTGCGTCTGGTGGCATTGGGATGTTCCTGCGCAGGCATATATTGTGCAGCATGGCACATACCAGCGTGATTTTGCCCGTCTTCACTGGGCTGTACAGCAGTGATCCGCCAGATCTGCTCAGACAGCGGAAACGGGCCTTCAGCAGTCCAAATGTCCTCTCAATCATTCCACGTGTGCGGATATGTGCCCTATTGTATGCCTCTTCATGCCTGTTCCTTGGTCTCCGTACAGGTGTCATCAACCATGGCGTGAGTGCATATCCCGCATCACCTACATGGGATGTAGATGGGGGAACATGTCAGTGTTTGTGGCATCATGTCCTCATCTGCTGCTGTGCATTCTTGTATCATCATTCATTCATGCATATGAACCATGCAGTGTCTGGAGGTATGTTTTGGCCATCACGAGGAATGTCGCTGACTGCATATGGGCCTACACATTAACTTGCATGTTTGCTGTGCCCTGCGGGTGACATTTGATTGTGTGCATGTCATGGTGCAGTGCTGTCCACACATGGCAGAGTGACTCCACTGTACGGAAGTAGTAAATACTCGTCGTATCATTTGCACGCCTCTCGTGCTTTTTGGGGCAGTGTTTCAATTGAGGGTGGGTGTCTGCAGTGGCACAGGGTTCATGGGACAGTGACGGGATTGGCTGTGGCAGCGTGTGCACGGGCACATTGTGGTGCCCTGTCATGTCTTCCTTCATGATGTTTGGCATCCGCTGTGTATTTGGTAGATGGAAGGGGGGTGATGCATGTGCGGTCACAGCGGCACACTCACAATGCTCATTGCCTGGACACACACACACCACTCCGACAGGGTTGTAGCATCGTCAGCTGTACTCACCCAATAGCCATGTGCTTTGTCCGGCATAGCGTTCCATGTACCGTGGCAACGTGGAATTCCGCAGTACCATTGAGTCATGTGATGAGCCTGGGAAACGTGCGCAGCAGTGTGTAATCAGTTGCATGGCATCACAAACCATCTGGACATTCAAAGAGTGATACTGTTTCCTATTGCGGAACACCGCCTCAATTGCATGTGGTACTGTCAGCTCGACGTGGGTGCAGTCAACTGCGCCTATGCAATTTGGCATGCCTGCCATGGCATGGAAGGCCAACTTGGTGGCAATGACCTCGGGGAGGGTGCGGGGTAGGGCTATGTGTTCCGACACATGGCGCAACAGGGCATCCAGTACCTGTACCAGGACTTTTGAGAAACACGGTTGTGATATGCCGTGCAGCTCACCAACCGTGTGTTGATAGGTGCCAGTGCCAAGGAAATGCAGAACTGAGACAACCTTCAAGAGGGGGGGGATGGCGGTGGGGGTGTCAATTAGGCTGCTGATGTTGTCCTCAATCATGGCGGTGATGTGCATGATTGTTGCACGGTCCAGCCGGTATAGGGTGTGGATCTGTCCTGGGGTGAGGTTCCAGGGTGAGGCCCTGATGCGTGGTATTGGTGGCTGGCGGCGGGGTCGGGCTGGCTGGGCAATGGGGTTTGCCATAGCTGCAGGGTTGGCTGGTTGCCGCCTGCGCCTCCTCCGCCTACGCCTCCTCCTCTGCGCCATTGCTGCCACCATGTGCAGTACTGCCTGTTGGTTGAGTAGGCCCAGTCCCAGTGCTACTAGCCCTGCTGCCTGCATGGTTCTGTGTTGTGTTGGGCTGGGTGTGGCCCTTTTGTAGGCTCCCAGTGGCCTGCTAGGTCCAGCTGGGCTGATTTGGTGCACCTGTGCCCTGATTCAGTTCAGCCGGCAGTGTATAACGCCATGTCCGCGGTGGCGGCGGTTCCGCCACCGTGATCACGGTATTTCCGCCATTTTTTTCCCGGTATTTCCGTGTCCGCGCTAGTTGTGATGCTCACGGTGTTTCGTGTTGCCGGTAACGGAGGGGTTTCCGTGCAGGCGGAATTAAGGGGAACCCTATTTCCGCGGTGGCGGTTTAGGGTGGTGCTATTACCGGGGCCGCGGGTCATGATTGCGCGGACATGCAAACGGTGCCGGTATGGTTTTACCGGCAGTGTTAATTCCGGACCGGAGTACTTGTAATGAGGCCCATTGTCTGTTGGTTAAACAGTTGATCATTGAAAACACATAAACAGAAATAGTAGTCTTATTTCAAAGAAACACATAAACAGAAATAGTAATCTTATTTCAAAGATAAACAAAAACTGCCAATTCTGAGTGATGACCTAAACTGAGCCAACACTCTTGGATTTGGCTTGTATTAAGCCAATACACGAGTTTATTTCAGGATTGGCAAGGTTGGATTATTTTGTTGACAGGTCTGCCTACGTGTACGTGTCAAACAACGGAAAAACAGCAAATTAAATAGACATCTTAAAACACGTTTCGGCAAAGAAGCCACCTGTCTGGCAAATGATTCCAGGACATAATTGAAGTCGCCTTCCTCAGGGCGGAATAACACACAACAACTGGACCCCATGGGGAAGTAGACACAAACATGATAAATGATGTGAAAGGAATAATCTCTTTATGAGATTCTACCGAGATTGCTTCGAGAGATAGTTAAAGCCAAAAAAGGCATAAAAATTACCTATAAAAGGAGCTGTGGATGAGTAAAAGTATCCAGGCGCGGTGAGCCGAAGACTGGTACAGGGTGTCTGGGTGAATGGGCCCGGGGCGACCCACAGCAGTGCTGCATCATCAAGGAGGGGACGGCGTTAGAAAAAAACACTCTCTAAAGAGTAAAATTACAAACACAAGGGTTTGAGAATAATGCTAAAACGGGTGTTCCAATAAAGTGCTGAAAGATTGCAGAACTACCTGTCAAACAATGTTGCTTTTGCATGTACGCTGGAGCAGTTTGATGCTAGTATGGCGTTTCTCAGCGTGACTTGGAATGAATCCTAAAATCAAAAGTTAACATCCAAAGGTGAGCCTGTGGATAATTGAAAGTATATAAATATACTTTGTGACTGAATATTTAAGAAAGCACTTGGGTGCTAAGTGGACCAGTGAGGGTGATAAAAATGGCAAAATCCTACCTTAAGAGCGAAATAGTATTGGAAGCAGCTGGAGGTTAGAAGTGCTGCTTGCAGTGGAGGGCAAAAAGCCTCTTTCCTTCAAAAAAGGTTGACCGTGCGTAATGGAGGCTGTCTCTACATAAAGGAAAAAAGAGAGAAAGGCAAAAGGACGTAAATGAGTGATTACGCCCGAAATGGAGAAATTAAAAGAGGAAATTTGATACGGTTCCGGTGCAGATCCAGTTTAAAGTAAGACTGAAAGCCCTTCTTACCGCTATGTGGCGTCCACCTCGTTGGCAGCTGAATCGTTCCTGCTCTGCAGAACGCTCGAATGCGTGTGCAGGCAGGTTACAGACGCAGAGCCTAAAGGGTAGAGAAAGGGGAGGATGATAGCTGCAAAACCGCCTCCTATTGGGCCCCGTCATGCGGGAGCCAGGATAGGCTCTCAGTCGAAGTACCTCCTAATGGGATGATTTTGATTGGGTGTTCGCTGCCCAGCCTCTGTGGGGCTAACATGCAAACTCCCCGGCTCAAGACCGAAGCATCTCTTACATGAGGGATATGATTGGTTAAGGCTGCCGAGCCTCAGGAGGGCTGATGATTGTGTTCGTGTCATCGAGCGTCAGTGCTGTGATAGACAAGTGAATTTTAGGCGGCAAATAAATGCATTTAGAAATGAATGAAGCGTCCTTGCAGTTGAATAGAAAACTGGAAAAATGGTTGATGAAGGGGCACGTCGTGTGAATACACGTAGGCAAGAAAGATCCTAATTTCCTGGAAAAAGCTAAAGTAGTGCTGTCGCACTAAAGAAAAGCAAAAAGTCACAAAGCAAAAAGCAGACCAGTTGTAAACTGGCTGCCCAATCCTGAAAAAATAAAAGTCAATGACTTGCAAAGAAATGCATGCAACAAGTGAGAAAAATAAAATCAAGGTAATAAATAGTTTATTTTTGCTAATGAAGGCAGGCAAGCGAGTGGATCACTGAGCAGACAGAGAGAGTGCTGAAACCCAAAGTGAAAGTGTGGAATGGGCCAGTAAATAGAAAGGTTGACTAGACAATATTAATTAGCATAAATACAAAAGTCAGAGACCCAAATTTTGTAGGCAGCTCCTGGAAAGCTGTCACTTCCAGTGCGAATGGCCTCAATCATCACATATTAATGTGAATGGATAATCACATCCACAAAGGGATTGAAATGTCAGAAAACACACAAGGAAAAAGAGAAACAAGAAGGAGCCAAAGATATACTTAGGATATGGGGGAAAACTCCTCATTCAACCCGTTAGTGTGGGTAGATAAACGATAGATCCATCGTGCTTCCTTCTGAAGGAGACAACGAGACACATTGGGTGTATTTTTGACTACATCTAAAATCCACCAGAAAATGTCTTTGGCAGAGTGTTGTAGTTCGATGTAATGGTTTACAAGTGGCGAGGATTCTGTCCGGCACCGAGTTCTTGAGCGGTGCTCAGAAATTCTAATATGGACTGGTCGAGAAGTTTGTCCGACATATCGAAGGCCACAGGGACATTGGATACAATACACTACTTGTTTGGTTTTGCAGTTTGTCATAGATGATAGTTTTGGCCCCAATTTTAAACTTCCTTACCCAAGTTTAAAACCAGAAGGTTGTTCTGCTGGCGTTTTATCCTCCTCCACATCCTGGTAAGGAAGAGGAGAGGCTCCATAGGCTCCATCCAAGGAGAGCATTAAGCTTTTATATTTCACGCATGTCCCGGGTCAGAGTGGACGATCAACTCTTCATTGGTTACGCTGGAAAGTGTTTGGGACAAGCTGTGACTAAGCAGACTTTGTCTCGCTGGATTATTCTGGCTATTTCTGAGTGTTACCGCTTGGCGGGTAAGGACCCACTGGTCGGCTTGCGGGCCCATTCGACCAGGGCTATGGCTGCCTCTACTGCCCTACAGAGGGGTGTTCCTATTCGTAACATCTGTGATGCAGCCACCTGGGCTTCGGTACATACTTTTGTACGTCTCTACTCCCTCTATTCCATCCGTGGGCAGGATCTGGCCTTTGGCAAGGCAGTCCTTTACTCCGCAATTTGATTGGGCATTCTAAATTTCTGTTTTCTAAATTCTTTTCCCACCTCCTTGCATTGGCGCTGCTTTGGGAGTCTGTCATAGATATGGAATACGTCGGAGGACCCAATCCTCTCGAAGAACAAGTTACTCTTTTACCTGGTAACGTTCTTTCAATGGGATGGTCCAACAACGCATTCCATATCGCTACCTCCCTGCCTTCCCCGCTACAGAATTTCTTATGCGATTACAGCTTATGTTTCCGCAAGGCTTTGTGTGTCAGACTGGCAGAAGACTGGTACCACACATTCTGGGAAAAAACTACAACTGAGGCTACGGGCGTCGTGCGTCCTACTTATAACATTCAGTGACGTCGGCCGTCGGAGGAGGTCCTCGAGAGCGGCGTATCGACGGCATCGACACAGGATGCAGACGCCGAAGATTTTCCAAAGCAGCACAGCTGTGGTGATTATATGTCATAGATATGGAATACGTCGTCGGACCATCCCATCGGAAGAACGTTACCAGGTAAGAGAGTAACTTGTTCTTCTATGCTCTGTATGGTCGCCATCCCAGGTCTTTGTCTTTGTCTCCTGTTCTGCCTTCCTCTAATCCGGCAGCTACTGTCTGTACAGAAACAGGTTAGGCAACATTTGCTGACAGCGCAGGAACGTACCAAGCAATATGCTGATGTCCATCGCTCTCCTGCTCCTGGGTACACAGTGGGAAGTAAGGTCTGGTTGTCTATGAGGAATTTGCGTATTCCAGGCCGTAGAGCCCTGTTGCCTCATTTTGTTAGTCCGTATACGTTAATTGCTTTGATTAATCCAGTAGCGGTGCGGTTACAACTACCTGATAAGTGGAAGATGCATCCTGTTTTTCATGTGTCCCTTTAAAACCCTTTCATCCTGCTACCCGGGTTCCCTTGAGGCCTTCTCCTGTTCAGGTCCAGGGTAAGGAGGAATAAGAGGTTCGTAACATTCTTGCCACAAAGGTGTCCTGGGGAAAGAGGTTGTACTATGTGGATTGGATGTGATATGGTCCTGAGGACCGTACGTGGGAACCTGTGGACAATATTCATGCCCCCAGTTGGTTGCTAAGTTTTGGGCCTCAAGGGGAGGGGGTCCATCTTTAGGGGAGGGTACTGTCAGGAATACGTGCTCAGAGCATGGTGCGCGCAGGTCACGCTTTGTAAAGTCCGCCGGACAAAGCACGACCATTGTGCAAAACAAACAAATTTGCAAAGTTAGGAATCATGTACGAGTATTTGGTTCCCGGCGTCTAGGAGTCACGAAGTCTGTTTTTCATTGTAATTGGAAGTTGCCAAGGAAGCTATGGGCTCTGTTGTCAAGGGGAGGTAACTCGCATCTGGCACTCCGACGTCGTTATCATGTGATCCCCTCTATTTCAGTCCCGCATCGGCAACCGCTTGTTGCTTCTGATTAGCATTCTTTCTGAATTATTGTCTATAGTTACGTTTCTTGACCAGTCATTTGTCTTCTTGGACCTGCTAACGGATTTGCCCTTACCTGTTTTGTTGAACTTCTGACGTTCTGGTATTATGAACCCTATTTACGTCCCTCAACCTGTTTTTTTCTTGCTCCTCGTGTGTCTAAGGATCAGCTGGTAAACGACTCGGAACCGGACTTGGTTACTCCTCTTGCCTTATCCCAGTTCCTTCCGCTACGCTGCGAACTCTGGGGGGTTAAACTACCTTTTGCTCTGTTTTGCTACGCTCTGATCCATTGTGAACTTTTCACTGTCCTATCCATTCCATCTTACCTGTTCTCTCCTCATTCCCATGAATACAACTGGAGAAATCAGATTGCGCCCGTAAAACAACTGCAGAAACAGGACCACTCCCGCAAACAACTGGAAATTCAGGACCACTACCTGCACACATGGACTAGAGACTGTTGGAGATTTTGTGTGCTCTTCAGGCGTCCTTGTGCCGTCGGGGGAGGTTTTGGACATTTTTAGGCATCCTCGTGTTTTCTGGAATAGTCTGTTTTGGATTGTCTACTCATCCTTGAACTGCAAACTACCTTGGAACATTCCATTCACAAGGACCCCTTGGTAAGATCTTTCCTGTTCTTTAGAATACCTTATTTTCTTCCTTTGTTCTCCGTATCCTGATCATTCTCTCTTTTTCCTATGACCTTAATACAGAAATTATAAACTCTCACCGTGCCAGTTGTTCTAACTACTTGTGGATGTTATTCTGATACTAAGGCACAGGTTAGTGTATAATTAATTTCAGTGTTCCTTGATAATTGTTATTGCATACAAACACTAACCTAAGTGTTTCCTTTGCAGTGGCCAGAGTCTCAGGGGTATCCAGTCTTTCGATTAATTGACCCCTCTGTATGTTTCATTGTACATCCAGGGGGTTACATTAGTAGGAAGAATTATTTTCTTCACTACGAGGGCAACATTTTGGAAGGAGAATTCTGACACTGTGCACTAGCATCTGTGGCCCATCTGGACCGACCACACTCCCGCAGCTGACAAATCTTAACCATTTCCACATCTGCCCTGCTCTGTTCATGCCACTTGGCCAGGTCAAAATGCCATCCTGGTTAACCTGCGCTCATGGACCATCCCCTTCACAAATGACCACCCGCTTCGAGGGGAAGCCAGAAAAGACAATGTGTCCCAACATTGCCTGGGCCTGGGACATAGACACAAGAAAAAATTGTATTCTTGCAGGGTAAGAGCCCAATGATTGATTTCTGGGGAGCCACTTGCGCCTTTCCCACTCAAGGCATCAACCAATGGTTTATGGTCAGTTTTCATGGTAAACGGAATACCCCATAGGAAAATCTTGAAATGGTTCCCAAAAAAAATGCTAGGACTTCCCTCTCTACTGTTGAGTAGTTCTTCTTAGCACCCTGTAACGACCTGGAGGCTAACACAAGCACACATTCTTTGTGCTCCTTTATATGATGTGATATGATAGGTTATTTATAACGTGCTTAATACCCAGAGGTTTCTAAGTGCAGGCCTGTGGATTGAACCTGTGTTGCTTCGTGTCGTCTTGCTTCCAAGGCAAGCACGTTGCCCCTAAGCTATCCTCCCGATAACGGGCCAGCAGTTAAGGCAGCTCCCAGTTCCACCGTGCTGGCATTGGTTGTCAGGATGGGTTTACAACAAGGTTTGAACATGCTGAGTGTGGGGGCCCCCACTATCCTACTTTTGATTTGGGGAAAATGCCCTCACACACTGCACTCCAGTCAAACTTAGTATTCTTTTTCAACAACTCCCTCAATGGAGCGCACATAGTAGCAAATCTTTCTGTAAATTTAGAATAATAGTCAGCAAGTCCAAGAAACTCCCCCAAGGTTGCTTATTCTGAGGTGCTGGGACTTTCAGAACGAACAGCATCCACTAGACTGGTTTTGGGCCTGATGCCTTGTCAATTTTATGTCCTGGGTAAGATACCTCTGTCATCCTGACCTTGCATTTTTCCTTCTTAATTGTGAGACCAGTCCAATATTTGTAAGGCCTCACACACATATTGTTCATGGCACTTGGGATCAGCTGCAAAGATAAGGATATCATCCCAAAAACAATTTACATATGGCAAACCCTTGAACAACTTCCCCATCAGTCTCTGGAAAACAGCTGCAGCAGACGCCAAGCCAAACTGCATTTTCTTAAACCTATAGGCCCCAAACATTGTCATAAATGAGGTCACGGACCTCGAGTCAGGATGCAACACCACTTGCTGATACATACTAGATAAGTCAATCATGGAAAAATACTTGGCACCGTGCAAGATAGATCATCTCCTGTACTTTGGGTAGGGGGTGCTGATCTACCCAGATGTTATTGTTAAGAGACCTAAGGTCCACACACATTCTTATTTTGCCATATCCCTTCTTTGCAATCACCACCGGGGACAACCACTCCACAGCTTGGATCAATTCTATCACATCATTCGCACAAAGCATATCAAGCTCAGATTTGAGTTTCTCTCTTGGCCTTAAGGGAAACGCACAAACTTTATATACTACAGGCTTTGCTCCCTTCTTCAAAATTATTTTATGACGAAAACCTCTTAGGCAGCCCAACTGCTCAGCCAAAACATTTTTGAACTGAGCACCTATGTCATGTTCTACCAACATGGTTGGTTCTGGAGCATTTGGGTTCAGAATAATGTGCAACCCCTTCTGATGTTTCCAGCTCAGTAGGGACGCATCTTTGTCTGCGACATACAAAACTCCTCTTAATGTCCCATTCTTGAATGCAATTTGCACAGACTAGGACCCTACAATGTTAATTGGCCTACCCTCATACCCTTTAGGGCATATGTCTGGGGTGTCCAAATAATCCAAGATAAACCCCAGCATCTTGAAGTCATTTACCCCCACTATTCGGAGTCTGCCATAATTCTAAACTCTGGCTTATCGACTTTCACCACCCTATTCCCACATGTTTTTGCCACATGCCCCCTCTTATTGCATTTTCTGCATATCACATTCCTGGCGGGACAGCGTACAATATCTGGTCTCCTTCTCCGCATTCATACCATGTAACATTCACCCTTGCCTCTAGCAACTGGAACCCTTGAAAGGCTCCTCCTCTCCCGTGGCCCCTTGTGGCAGGAGGGAGAACCTGCACCTTGGGAGCCCTCAGAAGCTTGTCGCGCACACTGTACACTCCCCCCCCCCCCCCCGGGTCACTGACTAGGATGAGGATTGTCCCGCTAAGTTGGCCACAGCTATAGCCTGTTCCAGAGAAAGTTAATTCACCCTCAACAACCTTTCTTGTAGCCTCCTGTCGCTTGTGCACCTAAATATCTGGTCACGCCACTGTCAGCAAGGATTCCAAACTTGCAATTCTTTGTTAAACCTCGAAGGGTGGCTACAACCATGCTCACTTTCTCTCTGGGCTCCTGTGAACGGGAGAAGAACAAGTGACGTTCCAGGACAACGATTATATAAGGGCCAAACTGGGCCAGTAAAGCACTCTGTGGTTTGGTAGACATCCTGGGCATCGCCTTGTCCCTCTCCACCTGGAATCATAGGCAGGGATTCAAAAATCCTACGCCCTTCCATGCCCAGGCAATTGAGCTGGATCGCCTGTTTCCTTTCAGGGTCGAACGCTTTCACCGCAATTGAGGAAAGTATCAAAAATGCTCTTTCATTGAGTCCACTCAACGGTAGGTTCGGGGGCCGTAGCTTGAAATACGGGCAGAGCTTGTATGGTTGCCTCCATCTTCACAATTCTTTTGGCACGACACCCAATGTTGCCAAAATAATCCTAACAGGTTATCCGCTTGCCACAATCCAACACATTCCCTGTGAGCTCGTTGATCTTCTACAGCCCATCAGGGACAGCTTCAATTTCCTCTTCTGTCCCTACACTGCCTTACCAGCCCACTGCAGTTGCAACCAATCACCATGAGATGGCGCTGGAAGCAAGGCAGTACTTCTGCTGTTCCATGAAGCCACGCCCAGGGGGCTCAGAAGGTGGGTCCTCAAGCGAGAGTTGGGCCAGCTTGTTGCCAGTATGTTGTGTCCCCATGGCACAAGCAGGTAGAAGAGAAAGGCAGTCACGACACGTAGACCAGGAAAGCAGGTAAGTAGGGTTTATTCTATCAAACCGACTCCCGACATGAGCCACACCATCCGAGTAGCAGCACTCTGGCCAACAGTTCGCCACCGTCCCTCCAAGTACTATGTCACCCAGGAGCATTCAAAGGAAGCAGTTGCGCGAGCAGGAGCACGGGGGAGAGTGGCCACAGCGCCCGCAAAGCCGCCTCTGCAAGTGCGGTCGCAGCCGCGCAAGGAACCCACTACAGAAGTCTACTTGTTTGGAAGATCTGTTGATTCTGAGTCTGTTTAGGAGTGAGGTTGTTTCTTTGGGTTTGGGGGCGTTGGGAGTAAGGGTCAATATCTTGAAAAAGAAAATAAAGTAGAGGAGAGGTGTAAAGTTGGGGATAATGAGGCAGGGGGCAGCCTTCGTCAACCTCGAAATGACCATAAACGAGTATTAGAAGTTGGAAGGTAGGATTATTGTGCCAGGGGTCTCGAGTGAGAGTTGGGCCAGCTCGCCGCCAGTATTTTGTGTCCCCACGGCACAACCAGGAAGAATAGGAAGGCAGTCACCATGTGTAGACAAGGAAAGCAGGCAAGTGTGGTTTATGCCATCAAAACGCGACTCCTGTCATGGGAGCCGCACCATCCATGTAGAAGCGCTCTGGCCAATTGTTTGCCACCGTCCCTTGGAGTTCCACGTCACACAGGAGCATTCAAAGGATGCCGCCTTTCCTGCACTTCCGGAAGGGTCATTGTGTCCTGGCCATGACCACAGGCAATACCAGCATTATGGGTCAGCGGCCATGGCTAGGAGCCAGTGAAGGGATCGTCGCTGAGCCTGGGGCTTGGCCGAAGGGCACAGTGACCTATGGGCACTTCTGAGAGGACCATAATGCCCGGGGAATGCCCCAGGTCCATGCCTAAAGCATGGGCACCGAGTGATAGAGTAGATCATTACAAGCAATAAAGAACATCGTTAAGTTTGGAGAATGATAGAAATCGTTCCCTTTGCCTGTGACAAAAGTACTTGCAGTGTAAAGTGAGCACTGCCTTGGGGTAAAGTCGGTGCTTAATAACACTGCGGTTCAGTGCTTGTGATCCAGCTCTTGATTGAGTACACAATTGCTTACTTTCTTATTCACACATATTTCTTCTGCAACTTGGACATCCCCCTCCCCCCATTGGCATCTCTTACATAAGGAGCAATTGTGCAAGTAATACATCTTTAGTGTGACGTGCCTCCCTCTTGCCCAGTTACTCATTGTCTTTAATTGATACCCACTCCTAGGAATTATTCTTTGTTTGTTAAATTATTAACTTTTGTTTTGAGAGCATTAGATGTCGGAACTGTTAACAGTTGGACCTTGAGATCTCAGTAAACCATAGCAAGTCCAATTGCACAAAACATGTAATTGCCTTAGCAGCGGTTTCAAGTAATCAAACAAAATAATGGCTTCCTAATTGCTAGTCAGCTTCAGGTGTTTAATTCAATCAAGCAGGAGATATGCAGAGCTGCAGGAGATATGCAGAGCTGTTTACTGCAAAGTGTGTCTGTGATCAGCAAAACGTGACATGAGCTGATTATGGGTTCATGTCCTGCCCCTCGCTGCCACAGAGGAAGGCACGTTTACATTGGGCCTCCTTACAAGTTTGGAGGCATCCTGCCAGTAAATCCGTATAACCGAAACCGGCACTCGGTCTGGCGGTATTACCGCTGGATTACGAGTGCTGGCAACGGTTGCAAATCCCTATTCCATGGAGTCCTATTGGACTCCATGGGGGGATTTGTTGATATTACCAGCGCTGTTAATATCGGTGCCAGTAATACCGGTTGTTTTTGCCACCTTACCATCGCTGTAACGTGCTGGTAAACTGAATTACTGCCACGTTATTACCGTACCGGCAGAGTTATAATGACCATCATAGTGTCTCCCATTGTTGACACCCGCATATGGGAATAGACTCTGGGCCATTGCATGTTCTGTGAATCACATTGTCCAGCTCCAGGCTTCGAGGGCCTGAGTCCTGGTGGGTTTTTAGGATATCCCACATTAATATTCATGAGAAAAATATGTGTGCGCATTCAGAATCATTGTATTCAAATGTATCTCATGTATATTAATGAGGGATAGCCTGAAAAAAAACTCACCAGGATTCTGTCTCACGAGGCCTTGAGTTGGACAACCCTAGGAGAATATGCTACAGATACAAGTCAATTAAGGATGCCTGTGCATCAATCTCTGGCATCGGCACACAGACGTCCTGACCCAGCCCCTCCTCTTCTAAAATGCTGCGAATCTCTCCTTATATGAGAAGAAATATTATCTGTGGGAGTGAAAAGCAGACCATAACGAGAAGCTGGTTAAAGGACCACAGTGGCGTGGCAGATTATTTTCCCGATTGACACCACGTCCAATTTCACATCCTCACTTCAGCTGTGCTCACTGCATCTGTCGGCCTGATGACATTTGTTCCTAACACAAGTGGTCGCCACTCATGTTCACCACACATGCCCATGCCAGCTGCTGGCCCACAGAGTCCATCTCCCATGTCTGCCCGTGGCTCTTCCAATGGTTTGCTCCTGCCGGTCCTCCCATGTGGTAGGCTCGTAAGGGGAAGGTTCCTCCCAGGCCTAGAGTGCATGCACTTGCTCATCTGCCCCAGATGTGCACCTCCGGCACCATCCTGGGTTTTCTCACTTGTGCTTCCTCAGGCTTTCGGTGTTGCTGCTGCCCCACCCCGTGTGCCTCACGCATGTTTGTCCCAAGAAGGTTCCTCCATAGGTTCCTGCTGCATCGTCTCCTTGGTCACACAAGAAACACTGTTCCTGCACAGATATGTTGTCAGTCAGTTCCAACCAGTGCTTAGAACTCTGGATTCCATGCTTCTAAGTGGCCATTAGGCTGATTCTGGGAGCTTGGCTTGTGTTCTCTTCTTGGCCTGCCTTGTCCATCATGTTGTAAAGGTGGAGCCAAGTATCCCCACCCAAAGGTCCTCCCCCATGCTGCCTATATTTTGGCAGCCAGAGTGTGAGACACGTGCAGTACCCAGCAAGAGTACCGATACCAAAAAGGATCATGAAAGCAAGGTTCCCATTAAGAAAGCCATGCCTGCATACACGACAATATGATGGCCATCAGAATGAATTCCCGCAGGAAGTGGGAAAGATGAGTAAAAGTGCAGATTGGTGACATCATACAGAGTAGAGCGGACGCACCCAGAAGAGGTGTAGAGACGAGAGAACATAGATGAGCCATAGGAACCCAAGAGGAGGTATTAAAGATGAGCAACATTTCAGGCTCCAGATGAAGATGCTCGTGCTACAGGCAATAATGAAGAAGATATTAAGTCGTTTTACAATTGTACAGTCGCAGCAACGCAAGCAGATAACGTCTTCTTTAAGGCTGGCTCTTTAGTGAATAGATTTCTGCGATGCGCCAACATATATGTATAGGAATGAATGGACTACAGATATTCCATAATGCATTTTAACAGAGCAGGACATCATGGGCAAGAAGGATTTATCAGTGTGTCACAGTTAGAAATTGAAAGCTTAACCATGGAGGTCAATCAAGGAAAGGCTTGGTTGGCCCAACACCAAGATGTCAAGGCCACTACGAGTCGGGATGTTCTTACAGAAGCAACAATTAACGTGTGAAAAGAACAAAATCTTGAGGTAAGGTAGAAAAACAATGAAGACGTCAGAGGTTCTTCATTTAATAGTGTTGAATACAGCAAAAGGCTCAAAATGTTGCTCTGCAGTCACGTGTTCGGATGGAAATAGACACTGGACAAAGCTGAATCGAACCTGGGAGGCAAGGGATGCCTATACTCCCTTTTTATCCTCAGGCACGAAGAACAAACTGAAGGCCAATCTTCAAAGGGCTAATTGACTGGCAGAGAGCAGAGTGGTGGTAGGCTAATTGGTGGGTAGCTATGGTTATGACCAGTCCACCAAGCACCTAGGTGCCAGCCTGCGTGCTGCTTACACATGTGGAATATTACAGAGGGCTACAAGGGTGCCATCCTATTATAGAGGGACATGTAATAGAGAGCCCAATAGTTTGTGTAACCAATAGGACGTTGTGCATTTGATGACGTTCAGAGTGACCTGCACTAAAGGAGAGCTTAGCTGGCCACCTGATGTTATATACCCAATCATCGTCCCTGATCAGTATGGAACATATACCTAGATGTTCCCTGTAAACCTATCGCATCCCCAAGTAGGTTTTTGTAGTTTGCCACGTAGATTGACGTCAATGATGATGAAATTCATGTATAAGAATGCTGTGTTTTCATATTATGTTTGAGATTGCTTGCGCGACATCGGGTGATGTCCGCTGTGCTCCCTGTTTTAGACAATTGACATTAAAACAGATGTACTTTGCCAACTTCCTGAGTCAGTTTGGTTATTGATGTTCGAGTATGTTCTGCATCACCATTCATCTCTAAGTATTGCTACCTCATCTTAAAGGGCTGGGACAGATACACCAGTACAATGTCTCTGGTAGTTCTCAGTGCTTTTGTGGCCAAGTTTCAGTTCACTGTTTAGACAAAGCTGGCGTCTGCCATTTCCCATCTGTACTTTGTTCCTTACATGTGCCGTTTTGCGACAAGGAAACACATTTTAAGAGGCATTTTCGGTACAAGGAGCTTTTAAAAATATAGGATATTTTAACTGTAGTAAACTTGTCAACTGTTTTTCTTTTTTCAATTTTCCAATATGCATTGCTAATGATCACTTTCAGTATATATGGTAATCATAATAACATTATTCTTGTCTTAATGGGCAAAGCATATTATCAAAACGTACACCAACCTTATACATTATTTACAGAAAGAAGGTTATTATTGCAATTGGACAGTCTGATTCACTCCTACTGTACTCTTTAGAAATATCACTATGAGGAAGGGATAGGGTACAAGTAGCCCCAATGTGGGATTCTGGCTGCTTTGCATAAAGTCATAGTTTCATTTTGTGAACATGGGAATGACCACTGATCTTTTTTTCTGACATAGATGTCTGTTATAAAATCTTTTTGTATGCCTGAATTACTGTGTTACATAATGCACACTGGGCTTGGTGCTCATTTAATTTTCACAACACGCACTCTAAAGTGTTTGGAACCATGAACCATATATACTTATTCGGACAGCCTTAGAATTTGCACGTGAGGATTAAAGGGCTGTGGAATCTGACACTACATGACTCGCTTCTCTGCTTTTTGGCTGAGATCAAGTGTGATATCTGTGCTTCTAAGAGCATGCTACATCTGATTGGCTAGTTGCCCAGGATAAGGCCTTCCCCCGGGATCTAGAGAGCATCCTCATTTATGGTGCGAGCTTGGATATCAGACCTGTAAGGCAAATCTGCAATGGGGCATGTGCCAGAGGCACTTTGGAAGATATAGTTGGGGAGGAACATGCATGGAGAGTACGTAATGAACATGACTCATAAGTGCTGGAGAAGCCAGCAGAGTATGGCTACATGGACACCATCCCTGCCAGTCAGCCGTGCCAGGAATACCTAGGACAGAGAGGTGCACGATGGCCAGGGCATGCCAGAAGGGGACCCAGGGGAAACACAAAGTAGCGATGATATGATATGTTATTTATAACACGCTTTATACCGAGAGGCTTCTAAGCGCGGACCCGGGGATCAAACCTGTGTGGCTATGCGTCGTCTTGCTTCCAAGGCGAGCACGTTGGCGCTGAGCTATGCTCCCGAGACATGCATCCCTTATGACGTGGGGGCTGCATGACAGGTGAATAAGTGACAGGTGAAAAAGTGAGTCCAAAGCAGCGGTCCGGCGCCAAGTAAAACCAATTATCGGATTCTTCTGTGAGCAGAAGAAAAACGTGTGTGTGTGTGCTGAGCAGTGATTGAGGTAGTGTTGCTGACACCAATCATTTGTTACAGTTCGTGGAAATAATTAACAAAAGAATAACACATGTAATTGTAGACCCTGCAGCCTAGTTCTGTGGCCCCTGGAGATCTGTCTCACCCCCCACAGACTCTACTCGCATCCACCTCACCTCCCCTGTACAGACAATACACCCTTAGTGTGATGGCAACATTCCTGCAAGACAGGTACAATAATTATGAGTGTCTTGAAATACTGACCGCAGTGGATGCCTTTCTCGCTTCTGCTCTCATTTTACTTTTAACCACAAAGAAACCCAGCTGTAAGCAACAGTTGAGGAGGCTCTAGCAAACATGCACCTAACAACCTAACTCTCACCCTAAGCGACAAAGACGGAGACGGAGATAGGGAGGGAGAGAAAGACAGCAGCAGAGACAGAGAGAGAGTACACTAGATTGGTTTGTGATCTGGCAGGTATATTTAGTGTTAAATAAAACACAACTGTAGATCGGCAAACTGCTGGAACTGGTCCAAAATGGGTCGGATATTGAATCCGAGAAAAAGTCCTGGTTCCAGCTAAACCAAAAGCCTGTGCCTGAACTGCCGTACAAGACTACATCTGCAGCAATAACATGTTCCCTGCACTCAAAGACTTAATTTACAAATCCAGTTTTTACATTTAAGCATGATTGCCATAAGGTTATCACTGGACAGCAGTATGTTGGTAATGGAGGGTGGCTGTGATCTGTGGAATGTCCCTTAATAGGCGGAAGTAGTAGCTGGTTAAAAAAGGGGGAGGTGTATGTAGCTTAATGCTGTGGTGAGCACCGTGCTAAATTTGTAAATAAGTGCCAGGGCCCAAATGGTTTCGAGCACATCTGTTACACATCAAGGCAGGCAGCTTCCAGCCCACTGTTGCCACCACCCACTGCTGCTCCCCACAGTGTCAGCATATTTGGGGTTGAAGCTGCAACTCCCACTAGCGCATTTGAGGTGATGGATGCACTACTCAAGTCAGATGTGTGTTGTATAGATGCCAATCAACAGAACACAAATTAACTTAATATACTAGTGTCCTGTGTGAGTATTCACTAGATGTTGGCACTTCTCCCCGTGGGAGAACCCTTTCCCATGAGGCCACAGCAGTGAGGCTACTACCCGATAGTCCCTCCGGGGGTGGTATAATGCAGGAGGATCTCATGGGGAGGGGCTCCCCCTGATCGGGATAAGGACGACCATATAGAGTACAGCCCTTATGAGAACATCACACCCCCACATACTCTAGCCTCTCCATCCTCTCCTCACCTCTTTGTAGACAGTAGACCTATGTACTGTTATGAGGCAGAGTACCTCAAGGTTCTTGAAAGTACTAAGACGAAGAACGACAACAGGAACTTACGTAATCCAACTGCTGGGACGAGTTGGCCCCACAGAGCAATGAAAATGGAACCCATGAACGAGACAAAGAACCTGTACAATGGGCCCAGACACTGCTGACAACATTGTATAAAGATCAACAATGGACTAAACATTAGGTCTCGGGCAGCAGTGGAAGACTGCAGGTATGCTGCACACCGAACACAGGAGATTCAAACCTGCGTTGCTGATCCAAGGATGCTGGCAGTCCGCCACGTCTGATGATCGGAAGATCTGCGGTTGGAGACCTGTGCACAGCCTTGTTGAGAGGAATACAGACAGTAGCAGGGAACGCCATAGCACAGGGGAAGAGAGTCATTCCCCTGATAACATGTGAGACATGAGACTGTTCTAAGATTTGGGAGTTGTTTTAACAATCCAGGAACCATAACCCAGGTGAAGGAAGTCATTCCCCTGGGAACAGAACACTACTGCCTTATTCTTTAGTTTCTAGTGTAAGGGACAGAAGTAAGTTTTTTTTTTTACACAAGATAGTAGACACTTTTGAGATGAAAGACCTCCTGACAGCCACCTTATCTCTTTAGTTGAGGCAGGGAACCCCTCCTCGGATTAGAGACAGGTTTTCCTTTTCTTTCCTGTTCAATCAAAGTCTTTGCCCCAAACTTGCCACCTTTGTGTCAGCCTCCTTCTTCTGCACCCTCACACTTGAAATAAGAGAAATATGTCAGTGCTTCTTTAATTACATAATTATCGTTAAGATTTTTCTCCGATTCTAGCGGTGGCAAATGGAACATATTGACCATCTATAAACAGAAAAAAGAGTAGATGTGCTTTCTCCTATAGAAAAGGTTTTAACAAATAAGTTAAGAATCATGACTGGAGTAAGGTACTTGCTTGTCAAACACTGTAGTTAATGTTCTTGTATAGTTAGGTACTCATGATAGGCACTCATCCTTGACAGTGGCATTTTCCCTGGCCTTGCCCGATGTTGGTGCTGCTGGTTGGTTGTTCTCAATCTGCACTGCAGTGGCTGTGCTGCTGATTATTACAGTAGCGTAGCTGCACCAATGTCATGCAGGCGAACGGCAGCATTGTGTGTGCATGGCCAGCACTAAAACCCAAGATGGAGTGCCACATTCCAACTCATGGTCATCCATTAAAATGTATAGTTAGCATTTCCCTGCCCACCTGGGTCATCTAGTCAATGAATGACAATGGGCCCGCCAGGGATACAGAGGCTCTGGCCAGTGTTGCTTTTTGTGTGGCTGCTAGTGAATGGCATTTAAAATAATCAAGTTGTCAAATCACAACATCCTAATCAAACCAAGTCTGAGACAGTGTGTTCCAGGACTCAGAAATAAGTGCTGGGGAGAGGCTGAGCCCGGACAAACACCCACGCAAATTAAGCACTGGGTGAGCAAGCATGTGTCATGCATTTTCTTTCACTCTTGATGAAAAACAGAGATTTCACCTGAATTTGCATGCTGGGAAATGTTGGCTATTGTTTAGGATGATGAAAAAAAATGTTAGTTATTCTCTTTCTGATGAACATGTCACTATAACAATTTATGGGCTGCTTGGTTGGTTTATTGTGTGATTTTATAGCCGTTTCAAGTAATCTCTATGTATGTGTTTTTGTCACTTTTGAAGCCTCCCTGCAATATCCCTGCCAGAGCCCCATCACTTTGGCCTCCCTCTTCCCACACTTTCCTGGCATCCCCTAGAAATGTTTTCAATTTCCAGAGTGCCATCCTTGAAACATTATTTCACAGAATCTTAAAAAAACTAAATTTGAATGCTGTCTCCCTACACCTGAATCTGAATAGTCATCGGAGCACACTATAGGGGTCACTATCAGTGTCAAATTAACTATGTCTGGCCAAATAACTACCCCCTATGGTGCAGCACTGCTTTTTATAAAATGCTAAATGACAAATGTAATTTCTTGCACATGCAGCCATTTGTCAGAGAAATACAGACCTAAAAAAAAAAGTTAAAACGGCAAATCATTTAAATGATATATATCTGTCTGCAAAACCTTTAAACACCTCGTATGCACGCTGTGGTCCCACTGCCATTATTGTGCAATGTGACACCCAGAGGTGGTAAACAAGGGTAAAAGGGGGGATGCAGTCAGCACCTCTCTCCCATCCCTGGCCTGTTAAATGTTAGAGGACCTCAGAGCCCAAAATTACAAAATAAGGAAGGTGGTGTATTGGGGTTCACCTCGCAGCCCATGAGTCAAGACTGTGACATACATACCAAGAGACCAGTCTCTTGCTCATTGGAGTTAAGGGCCAGGAGCAATTAAGATTGGGGAATTGGTTACGGATCATAAACTGAGACCTTGGGGACCTGCCAAGGTGTCGGAGCCTGGGCATTAGTGCGGAACCATGGCAACATGAGGTGGACAGCATTGTAGTTCCTTCTGACCACAAAATGGCAGATCTGCTTTTTGTAGACTCCGAACACTGAGCCACAACCTCAGCCACATATAGACTAATGAGCATGGCAGGAGTCACACCTGTGCAATGAGGGAGGATGAGCAGCGAGCCCATGATGGGCTGACTCCTTGTCACAGACACAGGTGATCCATCTGTCTACATTAGAGAACCTTTTACCAATAGCCACAAGGTATGAAAAGGGGCTTGCAGGGTACATCACTGAGGGTGTTAGGAAGGCGAGTAGAGGAACTGAGATGTGCAGAGGGAGGAGACCGAGTGAAAGAAGGGGTAGGAGAAAAGGTGTGGTGGAGAGGCTGCAGGAGAAGGAGTGAGATATCAAGGTGGAGGAAAGGAGCAGAAGTGTAAGGGAGAGGCTGGCGTTGGAGAAGCAGAGGTGTGAATAAGAGCAGTAGTACTAGAACCTTCTGTCCAACACAAAAAGAACAAGTGACAGCTCTTTTGTCATATTGGGCCTTCTGGTGTTCTTAAGCTTAATTAGTTGTATGCGGACTATATCCTTCACCACAATCATGCTTTCTTTAATCCGTTGTTCGGTTCTGGATAAGGGTAAGATAACCTCCTCCCTCTCTTCCCAGGTCTCTCTAAGCATGTCTAAGACATCTCTGGGATCACACCCATAAATCAGTTAAAAGGGCGAAAAGCAGAGGGAAGCTCGGGGAGCCTTCCTGATTGCAAATAGGGGCCAAGGGACCATCATATCCTAGTTTATTCCATCAGCTTCTACTCATTTTTTAAGAACACTTTTGACTGTCTTATTAAAGCGCTCAACCAGGCCATCCGTCTGAGGGTAGTATACAGAGATCCTCAAAGGTTTAATTTGAAGGATTTGTTTGACCTCTGTCATAATTTTACTCATGAAGGTTGTTCCTTGGTCTGTTAATATCTCCTTTGGGATCCCACCAGAAATAAAAAGGGAATAAGGTGTTTTAGGATTTGTTGCAAGATGTTACTGTGCATAGGAAAGGCCTAAGTGTAACAAGTAGCATAGTCTAATATAAGGAGGACATACCTGTTCCTGAGTTTTGATGGTTAATGGCCCCACAACATCCATCCCTATTTGGGAGAAGGGGATGTCTATAACTGGTAAAGATTGGAAAGGGGCTGGAGGAGGGTTATGTGCGGCTGTCCTTTGACACAAAGAGCATGTCATGACAACATTTTTAATGCCAGTGTATATCCCTGGCCAATAGATCCGACTCACCACTTGTCCCTGGGTTTTGGTTGTTCCCAAATGTACAGAATTGCAGTGGGCATGGGTGATTTCTAATAAAACCGTGCAGTGGCTTGAGGGGGACTAATATTTGGGATTGAGTGGTCCCCTCATCGGTGGTGTCTCCTTTATACAGTAATCCCTGATTTAAGAACAAAATTTACTGTCTTTCTTTCTGCCCTCCTCCTCAGAGATGACTCTGAGGAAGGCTTCAGCCAACACCGGGTCATTGCATTGCACAAATGCTGAATCGGGGATTGTCAGTTTCCCCCTCCTCAGTGCTTTGCTTGGGTAGGTCTAGGTCTGGGTCGGGATCTTGGTCAGCTTCCCCAAAGCCCTTAGTCCCTCTCTCTGTAGACTCTATCCCCAGTACTTCTAGGAGTTTGGGGAATAGTGCACTCTCTAGAATTTCCTGTGCAATCTTCTCCTTGGTTTTAATGTGATAAGAATATTTTTACCATTATTTTGGAGTAAGATCTTAATATCTGCTGTATAGTCTGGTTACACAGCCCATGCTTCCAAGTGACTCCTGACTTGGACCAATTGGATGCATGTACCCTGGGGGGCTGCCAAGACTTGGTCAGTAGGTATGAGGTGCCTCTCTCATGGTTCTATGGTTATATCTCAACTGCTGGAGATGTGAAACCCTATGGACTTTGTAGTAGCAACAGATGGTTAGTGTCTCAGTCACTTCGTTTTGTGAATTATAAGGTTCCCAGGTTTGTGTCAACTAGGCCAGATCCCACCATACCTGACACCATATGTAAGGGTGCAGAAGAAGAAGACTGACACACAGGTGGCATGGTTGTTGGCATAAACTTTTATTATACCAGAAATAAAAGAGAAAACCTACCTCTCACTAACTCTGAGAGGGGTTTCACTACTTCAATTAAAATACTAAGGATTCAGTCAGGATGTCCATGTTAATCAAGTGTCGACCATCCTGTGTCATAAACCTATTTCTGTCCCTTACATTTATAACTAAACTAATGAAGTAGAGGATCTTCTTTAGCCAGAAGAATGTCTCCCTTATTCTGGACAACGGACCACAGTTCCAAGTCTTTGGTGGGATCTTTACCTGAAGGAATGACTCCTTTCCCAGGTCTCAATCCTTTTCCAAGGTACAAAGCAAAGATCCAGGTTGAAACGTTAAAATGCAGTTAAGTTCTCCATTCTAATTCAAAAGGTAAAGTTCCAGTTCAAACATCGACATTCCTGATTACCCATAGTTGTGTCTTCACTATTGGGATCATAGAGAATGCCTCCATTCACCAGGTGTTTTGCTCTCAGTATTTTCACAATGCCAGGGGAATGACTGCCTTCCCCTGGCCATGGTCGCATAGCTATGTATAAATGGCAGCTACAAACACAGCACCCACCCCTGCACATGCACATGGTACATCATCAGACCTGAGCCACAGGTACCACAATGCACCAACCTGCAGTCACAATGCATAATACACATGAGCACAGCAAAGTACAGCGCAGGTCATGCAGCCATGACTGAGCCAAATCCAACTGCCTCTCAGGCAATCCCCTGTCACTGCCCCTGCCCGACAGGTACACCGCACACCACCCTGCCATTCCGTGCACCTGAAGGGACACTCAAAAAACCAATGGGACATGGAGGTAGAAAATAGAATTCAGCAAGTAGTCAACACCACTGATACATGTGCGAGTGCTGCAGGACCAATACACAGAACCTCACTTCCACCATGCCAGTTGACACCCAGCGCCATCACCGAATCGTCTCCCTACACTGGCGGACCATGCCACCAATTCCATTGTGCCATGGTCACATGGGTGAAGGCGTTGACGGACATGTACATGGCGTCATCAAGTATTTGGAAGCATGATTGGCAAAACGTGTATCATGTTGCACATCAGGGAAATCCATCATTCAGTGCCCTAGGTGCATACTGAATTTTCCACTGCAACACAGCCATCGCATGTGAGTACATCATGGACCTACTGACATCATCTGTGTGAGTGCTGTATTGGGTGTTAAGGTCCCTAAGACCTGAAGGTTACCCATGCTCCACTACCATGGATCAACATCAAGTACACCAATCTGAGTGTTGCATTAATTAAATGGCAATAGCTGGCAGTGAAGATCTCTTGCATTTGACCACGAACAATGTACAGTCAGTGTACACAAGGAATGCCAAAAACCCTGACAATCAAATTTTCAATTGCTCCCATACAGGTGATGCTGGGTCTGCCCTGAAGCCGTGGCTTCTCACCCCTGTCAGGCATCCACTCAACAGGCACAAAGAGGACTACAATCGTGCACATGCACGCACTTGTGTGATGATTGAGCAGACATTTGGGCTCTTGAAGGCACGCTTTCGCTGCCTCAGCAGGTCAGGTGGGGCACTCGAATACGGCTCTGAGAAGGTGGGGAAAATTGTTTTGGTATGTGCCATGCTGCACAACATGTGCATCCGGCGCAATGTACCCCTGCCCCCTGACATGGACCGAATTCCACCGGAAGATGAGGAGGATGATGGGGAAGATGCTGCATATCAGCCACAGCAGAATGTGCCTGAAGGACGTGCTGTACGCCAATCTTTGATTGCACAATATTTACAATATATATACAAGGCACTGGGAATGGTCAACACTGGGCACTGTTAAGAAATACATTTACACACACACAATAATCAATGTCCAGTCATATGTTCTTCATATGCACACCAGTTGTATTAATCAAATGTGAACTATGTACAATAAACAGGTTTAAATGTGGACCCCAACCCTTTGATGTTCTACAAAGTGCCCTCATCCCTCAACACCCCCCGCACTCCCAACCCCATCCCTCAACACCCCCACACACCCCCGCCCCATCCCTCAACACCTCCACACCCCCCACACCCATCCCTCAACACCCCCACACACCCACACCCCTGCACCCAATCCAAGTCCAAACGGACTCCCTCCTGCATGTTTGTCCGGCTATTGACTGCCCCTTTTAGATGGAGGGTGTTGCTCATCTGGCCGGCGCATACTGTGCAGCGACCTACGCACCAGGCTCATCTGGGTTGAGCTCGCCGGGGTTTTGCTTGCCGATGGTGGGTGTTGTGGCTTGGCCGGTGCAGCATGATGTTGGGCCATAGTGGCAGCTAACTGTGTGAGCGCCTGCGTCACGGATGCCATGCCTTCACGCACCCGCCTGGCCACACGGTAAACAGCATGGGTGACTGTCTGGGTGTTGTCATGATGGGCCCGGCGTGTGGCTTCCCCTTCTGGGAGTTATTGCTTCACCATGTCGTGCATGGCATGCTGGCGCTCCTCCATACGGCTCATGCGCCACTCAAGGTTCCGTATGGTAGGTCCAGCTGGTGGTTGCACGGGAGGTGGAGTGGGACTCCTTTGAGGACTGAATGCATCTTCGGGCTTCTCCTCCCCAGAGCTGCGACCACCATATCCATGTCCCAAGGATTGCTGTGGTGTGTGCGGCATGGTTGGTGTTCCTTCAATGTCCTCTGACATGCATTGGCCTGCTGTGTCCGCCTTATCCTGTTGCCCGTCCTCCTCCGCGCTATGTTGGGCGGATTGAGCCACCTCACCGAGGTCACTTGTGGCCGTTGACTTCGGCCCCTCAACATCGCTGCCCACTGCTGATCCCTCCTCGCCCACATGAGGTGTCTGCCGTGGGGCAGGAGTTTTCTTGCCCATGGCCTTCAGGGCCAGTGTGCCTTTTGGCATGTGTGCCATGATGGCACCAATGTTTCCTGGCTGGGGCACATTACCAGGGGTCGGAGCTGGCTGCTCCTCAGGTCCTCTGGCCTGTGCGCCCTGTTGGCTGGGGTGCTGTGGCTTTGGAGCAGTGGCTCGCCTCGGGCCAGCCCTTGACATGGACAGCCTGCTGCCGTCGTCATCCCCCCTGTTCCTGCGTGCTGGTGTTGATTTGGATGTTGTGGTGTGTTCGCCATCGTTGTCTGAACCCGTGCCTGTGGGGGATGGAGACGCAGGGCCTCAGTCATGGGTGAAGGTACATCCTACATACATTGATGTTAGTACATTTTGAGGCCTGTGCCTTGTCGTATGCATGTGGAAGGGGCGGCCATGGTGGTTACAGGAGTTGGGGGTGCGGTGCAGTGTTTGGGCATCCTTCTGGCGCAGCCATGATGTCCATGGTGTCTGTTGGGTGGCCTACAGGTGTGTCGTGGATTGCGTGCAGTAGACATGCCTCAGGGGCTGTGTGCCATGTGCTGTTTGGTTGGGGCCAGGTGTGCAATCGGTAGTGGAGATGTGTGCACCATGCAATGAGATGGCACAGTGGTGAGGCCTGCATCTCTACGGTGATGCATATGTGTGTGTCTGCATGCAGATGGTGCTTGTGATTGCAATTGGACTCATGTGATTTGTGTCAGTGGGGTTAGTTGTGTGTTTTCGTGACAGGGATGTAGCATTTGTGTTAGGGCAGACTTTAGGTGTGGGGTGATGGGCGATCTATTTGTTGTCATCTACTTGCCATTTGGTCTCCACCATTGTATTTGGGGTGTTCTGTGTATCTTCACTTTTGTATTCATCAGCCAATGATTGGACTCCCATCTCAACATGGTCCGACTCCTTCGATGGCCTCCATGTCACCTTTTTAGGCCGTATTTTGCACTGCGTGGGGTTGTCCCCACTGCAAGGACCTTCTGGGCCACCTCCTCCCAGATGTTTCTTCTGTATTTGGGCGGCACGCCACAGGTCTGGGCAAAACACCACATCCGCATGCTGGACCAGGGTGTCTGCAAGCATGTTTAGCTCGTTGTCGCTAAACCGTGGCTTACGCTGATGAGGTGTGCCGTTACGGGTGGACTGGGACATTTTCTTGCAGGCAGGGTACAGTTTCCAATTCCAGGTCCTGTAGGCAGAGGATTGCAATGGATTGTGCCTTTCAAGATGGCCGCCAGAGCATTTCCCGTTGCGGCGCGATGACGTTGCTTCCGGTACCGGCACTTGCGGTGCCGGTATCAACAGTACCGTTCTGTCCGGCATCTAGGATGCCTGTGTCTGCGGCATGGATGATGCCGCTATCGGGGGTTTGGAGGACCTTACCGGCATGCCGGTGCAGCCGTTACCGGCATGCTGGTATGCGCGTGCACACTGACTCGAAATCAACAGTTGATTCCGGCAGCAGTGCAACATGCACATGGTTGTACCGGCATGCGGCTAATTTGCAATTTGTCCCGCCCAACTCGTAATGAGGCCCATCGATGTCTAAAACTATTTTCCCTTTAGAGTAGTGGGTCCCAGACCCGTGTTTTCCTCTGGTTTCTGTTTGGCAGACCTGGTTCACTCTCCTGCCAATTACTGCCACGATGAATATGAATTATGTTGATCTTCTTTTGTGGCTGTGGGTACCAGATACATGTTTCTCTTTGTTTTTCTTCTGGCAGACTTGGCTCACTCGTTTGCCAAGTACTGCCATGAGGGAGATGATTGGCGACAATCTTCCTTTTTGCTTGAGCCTCCCAGACCTTCTTCACTATACTTCTGTTTGCGTAACTATTAGTGTCCTTTGGGATATTAAGGGGACTTTCCCTCTTTCCCCTGTATTGGGAAACTTCTCTTTGTTTCCCCACCTGTTGCATCTGCAAGACTTTTGTGCTTCCACCAACCGTTCTGGTTACCCATTTACCTTCAGGGTTGGACCCGGCGCCTCCTGGTCGGTCTCTGGATTGTCTCTTTCTGAGCTAGGGCCTTGCACGGCTTCCCTGGCTCTGTGGTGTGCTGTGGCGGCTATGCAGTTGTTGGTGCTTGCACGCAGCGCATCTTCCTTCGATCCGTACTGTCAAATACCTGCACTCGCCTGGACCTATGGTGGACACCTATATCTCCGCATCCTGGCCATCGGCCTCTTCTTCCAGCACCAAACTGACTTCTCATTCTCGGTTTCTTCAGGGAGGGTTTGACTGTTGAGGAAGTCCTTTCTTTGTCTTTAGTCGGAAGGGCCACTGAGGACTAGAACGCTCATTCACGTTAATCCAAGTGCCCTTCAGTGCTCTGCACCTCCTCCTGGTCCCAGTACAGCTCAAGGACGTCCTTGTTAGATCATCCCTACACTTACTTGTCTCAGTGAATGTTGGAAATTCAGTCCTACAGACATACATAGAGGTGGGTGATAAAGAAGTGCATTTCAAAGGGTAAGAGGATGTATAGGGTTCTCCCTAGATGGTCGTCCCTGTCCCCAGAGGGGAGGTCTCTCCCCATGAGATCCTCCCGATGTGTAACACCAACAGGGGAACTATCGAGGAGTGGCCTGACCACCCCGGCCCCCTGGGAAGGGGCTCCCCTTTGGGGAGAATTCACAGCATATAAGGATTTGTCGCAAAATGCTTTCGCCAACACTTAACTATTAGGAACTCTTTGGGTAGCATCCCTTCCATTGTTTTCTTTGCTTGTTTATGTTTTTATTGAAGGGGACAATATATGCTTGACCATTACTCAAAAAGGGAACAACCTAACCTCAACTTCTAGGCCTACAACCCCCAGGCACTTTTCAGCCTTTTTGGGTCTTGTCGGTGAGGTACAGCTTGAATCCCTAAACAAAACAACTTCTCGATGTGAGATGTGGACGTATGGAGACCAAGAGAAAACCAACAATTATTGGTTGGAAATTATGGGGGCATTGATTCTTGGCCACCGGTAAATTATGAACTCCACCATTTTTTACCAAACAAAGGTGGGACGTACTGGTCGGAAGTGATAGTTTCTGAATGGCTCCGCTTTAAAAATACTAGTGCCACAACGTTACATATTTTATGTTACGTGGGACTTTTATAGCACCCCTCTGCCATATACACAACCATGTGGCTCTGACGGTCCTCTCGTGAGATCGCTGAGTTCCTGAGCTGTGGTGGCCAGTCCCAAGGTGTATAACTAATGGCGGGTGCAGCGACAGCCCTCACAGGTGGTCAGAAACCTAGCAGTCCCCCCCCAGGGGCCTTTCAGTCTGGAGTTGGCGAGGAGTGATACTTGCAGGTAATGGAAGACATAATGCCGCCAGTGTGGGCTTGATGAGGTGACTTGTGTGTATGTTTATTTCTAAGTCATTGTCTGGTGGTATCGGAGATGGGGCTATGGTCAAAGTAGGGACCAACCACCAACTCCTCAACGGAGTGTGGTGGTGTGTGTCAGTCAGGCTGGAGCTAGTTATTACTGCGGGAAAGGTGGCAGGAGAAGCACACTGGGCATAGGGCATTTTGCATTAACTGTCATTGAGTGAGATATTGCAGAATACTAGGTGCTTGGCATGTGTGTTATTTGAAAAGGAGCAATAACATAACCCTGCATACAGTATAGCATACCAAGGGGCCAGAATTATATTTTTAATTTTATTTATGACATTTATATAGCGCAGAACTTGTTGAAGAAAATGATATACGAAGCACTTTACAACATTAATCCAATATAATGGGCTAGCCCTCCTCAGTACCTCCCAGTTGCGATATGGTGTGTACTTGGCCATGTCAGTTGCTAGTGTAAAGTGAATGTCTGGCCATGTTGTATAAATACCACACTTAAAGCTGAGTAGTGCTGCGGTTGGAATATCTGTGTGCGGTCATTGAAATAAGACCCGGGGTTCCCCCTCTTCCTACTTTCAATCACCCTACCCTCCCTCAGCCATTGTAAGCTATTATAAATCCTATTCCGTTCCCCCATCCCCATTTCCAAGACATACGGGAACGAGGAAGAGGCGTCCGGGAGTAATGCAGATTTCCTATGGGAAAGGAGACTATTGTACTGGGAGGAGGAAGATGACTAGAGAGGCCTACTACATCACACCACCAGCATGTCCCTTTAATGAGTTCAGGCCGAGGCAGTCACTTGACGATAACTAGGCACACCTGCATTATATTGAACACAGACTAAAGTATAAAAGATTGAGCTGTGCTACAGAAAGAGACTAAGCCGTGGAAGCAGAACCACGGGAAGTTGCAGCAGAGAAGCCCAGAGACATCCGGTGAAGAAATAGACGCTGACCCGGTGTTTGGTGAGGGTCAGAGTATGGCGAGGGCGCCGTTCCTCCAAGGTGCCAGAATTGCCAACACTTGAGGGTACGCTGAGTCCTGTTGGCGGCCCGGCAAAGTGCTTGTTTTCCCTGGGCGGGATCCAGACCCCAGGGATGTCTGAGGGCAGGCGGTGGGACCCTGACCTCAGAGCTGAAGCAGACATTGTGAGCAGCATTGCGCTAACTGGTGAGTTTGTAGCAGTATGAGAAACCCGGTGCGCGTGTGAGTCTGAAGCAGGAGAAATTCTATGACAAGACTGGAGGCGAGCATTATGCTTCATCTTCATTTATTTCTACTCTTCAGCAGTTCAACAAAACACATATAAACCATGAAAAGTGTAAAACCAACTTTTCTTTTTTTTTTCTTTCTTTTTCTTTTAAACTACAACATCCCTGAGTCTCTGTAGTCCATGCCCTTTCCACCAGTCACAACCCACTTCCTGTGCTTGGACTCCTCCTCTTCTTTTACTGCTCTTCAAGCAGATAAGTACAATTTCTTCCCTCTCCGCATGTCAGTGAATGTATTGACTGGGTTTGTGTGGGAGACTAATATTAAGGATAGCCAAGGCACGGTATGTGTGTGAAAGAGAGGAGGCGCTTATATAGCGTGTGAAAAGAAAAAAAAAATGTTTATATACATAGTAATTGTAGTAGTTTTCATAATGTTATGCGCGTAGTTTTATGCAACAGGTGACGCGTTAACATAGAAGTTTGGGTGCTCGTGACAGCGCGAGGATTACGCGGGAGAATCCCCGAAGTGTATATCAGGCAGGAGTTTGTTCGCGAGGCGGGCGGCCCCGTGTCGTAATATCGGCACGCCGGGGGTTCAGCCAGCCTCGCGAACCACACAGCACAGGCCGCGCCGGCATCCGAGAGCAGGCCCCCACCCTCGCGTAGGCGGAGCCGGCTCCCGCGAAGCACGTAGCGCGGCCAGAGTGCTCCCCAGGCAGCCCCCACCCGCGGGTGGGCGGAGCTACCGCGAACCAAGTGGAGAACACAACGCTCTTAAGCGTTAGACCCCACCCGCGGGTGGGAGGAGTTAGACGCATATGACACGCGTTTCAAGACGCCGCATTGATGCGCCGTTATCTGCAGAGCACACCGGCAACAGTACGCTCGGGCGAGCAGGACGTTATTATTGATCTCAATTAAGAGACCTTTTCATAATACAGCGGTCATAACGATCGTGAGCGCCGTGTTTCCTAGGGAGCACATAGAGGGACAGCAGTCCACGTGATAAGGAGCTGCAGAGGCCAGGAGTCTGCAGGGCTCTTGCACTGCTAATTAGCAGAGGATTGGCGCGGCAGAGAAGAGGGCTTCACAGGAGCCACAAAGTGATTACTTTTAAGGTGCAGCCACTGAAAAAAAAAAAGAGTGCAAAGAGTAAAACGACTTTACTGACTCTGAATCATCAAGAAGGGGCAGTGGGCGTGCTAAGACACCTGGTTCAGGTATTTTAGGCACAAGCACACCAAAAATGTCAGAATTTGAGTGGAGCGAGGAGGAGCAGTCTCAGGACCTCGCTGCCAGCTTTAAGAAAGTGCTAGGAAGCTCCCTTATTGATGCAGTGGCAGAGGGCGTCAGACCCCTACAGGAGAGGATGGAGACGCTGGAGGCTATGCTTTCACAGCCTAGTAGCAGCACCAAAGACTGGAAGCGCACGCCCACGGATCCCTTGAAAGAGGGACACAAGGGGAGTATACTGGCCCTCAAGAGGAAATCCTCTGAGGACCCCCGGGGCTCTTTGGAAGGGGCAGAAGATAAGGCCCCAGAGGTGCCTGACGCGTTCGCGAAGCTGAAAGAAGCGTATTTGCAACGGCAGGCAGTGCCACACCTCATGACCCCCGCTCCAGGGGATGAAAATATAGGAGAAGACCCTGACTCGGAAGATGAGAAGGTTGACGATCAGGCCTCGCAAGAAGACGAGGTAGAGGAAGAAGACTGGGCGAAACCCAGTGGGGGCAAGAGAGCTGGAAAGGAGAAGCACCTCCTGGAGCCGCAGGAGGATATGTTTGACCCAGATAGTATACGGAATCCGAGGTCCACTGAGTGGCAACCGTCCCCCCGAGCAGCACAATATATGGCAGCAAGATTAAGCAAGCCTCTAGACAAGGAGGTGAGACAACGACTGCGGGCAGAGTGCCCGCGTCCAGATCTTCCAGGAAAAGTAGCGGAAGCCCCCGAGCTCGATCCGAAGATGCTGACATTCGTATCAAAAACAAGTAAAGATCCACGCAAGGGTATTGACAGGTCCTGGAAAAGCTACCAGGAAAAAGTATTAGACTTAGCAGGCCCTCTCGCAAAAATCATGGACCTGGCGGAGAGAGCAAGGGACACGGGGGAAGAAGTTGACCCCGAAGCTCTCGCAGGATGGGCGCAGAGAGCAGTCTGTCTTCTTGGGAATGCGAATTGTGCCATTGCTTCAGAGAGAAGGAAAGGCCTCTTACTCAGGAGCCCAGGGCCTCCTGTTCGGGGAGACTTTTGGGAAGGAGATGGGCCGATTCGTCGGGACATACGCTTCTCTCGAGAAGGCCCAAGCATCGATCCGCAAAATATTCCCGAGTAGAGTTTTTGGAGGGACCGGCCGCTCCAGAGGCCGTGCAGCCGGTCGCACTCAAGGAGGGAGAAGGCCTTAGAACCCCAGGCCTCAATACTGGGAGAACAAGAGCCAGGATACATTCTTCCCGTCCAGAGGGAGATTCCCGAGAGGCCGCAGGTCCAGAGGATCAGGACGAGGTCAAGGGTTTACACCAGGTGAGAGCGGTTCAGTATCCTCCTGTAGGGGGGAGGACGCGCATGTTTTTAGAGAGTTGGCGCAAGCTTTCAGGCGATTCCTGGATATTGCAGACCGTCAGAGGTCTGCGACTAGATTTCATAGAGACTCCAGTTCAGCGGAACAGGCCACAGAGTCAGAGACTAGTGCAAGTGGAACAAGCACTCCTAGACTGCGAGATAGCGCAATTAGTTCACAAGCAGGCGATAGAGAGATGCGAGACGACACCCAAGTTCGTGAGCAATATGTTCCTGGTGCACAGGAAAGAGAAGGTACGCCCGGTTATAAATCTCAAAGAGCTGAACGGTTGGATCATATATCGCCACTTCAAGATGGAGGGCATACATCAGCTCAGAGACTCCCTAAGAGAAGCAGACTGGCTGACGCGCCTAGATCGAAAGGACGCGTATCTCACAGTGCCTGTACTCGAGGAGTACAGACCATACCTAGCTTTCCGCTGGCACGGACAGTTCTGGCAATTCAAGACAATGCCATTCGGACTTGCTTCGGCTCCCTGGGCATTTACGAAGCTGATGAAACCAGTAGCAGCAGCGATCAGAGAGAAGGGCGTCAGGCTGATCATCTATCTGGACGACCTTTTACTCCTAGCAGAAGATCGAGAGGTGCTGGTATACCAAACGAGATGGGTACAAGACCTTCTAGTCTCTCTAGGATTTCTAGTGAACACAGAGAAATCGGACACCATACCAGCTCAGAGGTTAGACTTCCTGGGGTTTGTACTAGACACAAAGAAAGCGACCCTGGAGCTGCCAGCTCGAAAGATGAAAGACGTAAAGAGGGAGATCAGATTATGCCTAGAGAAACAACTGATATCTCTCAGGACATTGGCAAGGATAGTTGGGCTATTAGCAGCATCTATTCAGGCCATATTCCCAGGGCCCCTGCACTACCGGGCACTAAAGAGGTTGAAGATAAAACATCTACATTAGGGTCTGAAGTATCACCAACAGGTACCTCTAGATCAAGACTCCATTACAGAACTAGAGTGGTGGTTAAAGAATATGGACGCCTGGAATGGGCGAGCCATATTCGGAGACAAGCTAGATCTGATAATAGAATCAGACCCCAGCTGGAAGGGCTGGGGGGCCAGATGTGGGACCCTACAGACCGGGGGCAAATGGAGCGAAGAGGAGCTCCGTCTCCACATAAACTGCCTGGAGCTACTGGCAGGATCGTTCGCGATCAAGGCCTTCACAAGAGGAACAGGGAAATCTTGTGTGCTGCTGAAGATGGACAACATTTCAGCAGTAAGGTACATAAACCACCTAGGCGGTACGAGGTCCAAGATGCTAGCGGAGCTAGCGAAGGACTTCTGGCATTTTTGTCTACAGTCAGAGACGTCAGTGATGGCAGTGTACCTGCCAGGCTCACTGAATGTAGTAGCAGACTGGAACTCTCGTTACCTGACAGACTCCAGCGATTGGAGACTGGAGCCAGCAGTGTTTCAGAGGCTGGACAGGAGATGGGGACCACCACGTATGGACCTTTTCGCCTTTCGGCTCAACGCTCAGACGAGCCTCTATTACAGCTGGAGGCTGGATCCGGAAGCTCAAGGAACAGATGCGTTCCGGCAGGAGTGGGCAGGAGGTCCGCATTACGCTTTTCCCCCCTTCGCGATGTTGAGTTCTAGCGAAGTGTCGGAGGGAGAGAGCGGAACTGGTGTTGGTTGCACCATTGTGGAAGTTACAAGTGTGGTTTCCAACGCTGATGGAGCTAGTAGCGGACGTACCCAGAGTCCTCCCCGAAGGAGAGCGATTGATCACGGACCCAGCTGGGTTGTGTCATCCTCTGAGAGTGAGAGGGACACTCCCGCTAGTCGCGTGCAGGATATCAGGAGACACTGGGCCCTGCCAGGAATTTCGGCGCAGCTTATCGCAGAATCCTGGGCTCCTTCCACTAGGAGGAGCTACGACGCAGCTTGGGCAAAATGGACAAGCTGGTGAAAGAACAGAGGTGTTCATCCCGTTTCAGCATCTGTAGTGGAAATTCTAAATTTCTTAGCGAACTTACTGCAGAACGGAAGAGCTTTCCGTACGATAGGAGTATACAGATCAGCTATATCGGCGGGACATATGCCAATAGAAGGAGTACCAGCAGGAGAGCATCCCGCAGTAGTCAGGCTCATTAGAGGAGCGAAATTCAGAGTGCCACCAGTGCCCAGATATAATACAACATGGGACGTGGCGGCAGTATTACGATTATTATCAGATTGGCCAACAGATAAATACCTTTCCCTTAAACAACTATCTGGTAAACTAGCTATGCTATTATGTCTAATTTCATGCAAACGAGTGTCAGACGTTAAAGCTCTAGAGATTAACAGGTGAGCTTTCGGACCGGAAGGAGTCACATTCTCCATAGTCAGGAGAACTAAGACAGGCACCTCCACAGTGCATTATCCTTATTTTCCGAACAATTCGAAATGGTGCGTAGCACAATGTATTAAAGAATACGAGAGCAGAACAGCAGAGAATAGAGCAGCTAATACTACCCAGTTGTTAATAGCGCGCAGGAAACCCTATCACGCAGTAGCATCAGCTACCATAGCTAGATGGGTAAAAGAGGTCATGCATGCAGCTGGTGTGAATGTGGACACGTATGGAGCTCATTCGGTGAGAGGTGCAATGGCATCGTCGGCCGCGAGAGCGGGAGTGCCCTTGAGTGAAATAATGCTAGCAGCAGACTGGTCAAGCGATCGTACATTTAAAGAGTTTTACTTTAAGCCAACAGAGAGTCTGGCTAGTACAGTGTTGGGGAAGCTTTGAACAAGCATAATGCTCGCCTCCAGTCTTGTCATAGAATGTAGATTACCCCTGCTATCTGCGCAGGGAGTATTAATTCTATTAAAGACTAAGGAGGCGAGCATTAAATTCCCTCCCGAGTAATGTACTATATAAAATGTCGATGCATTATATGAGTGAGTACACTACATACGCACCACCCTAAGATTTCATATTCTGTTTTCATAGGGGAAGATCAGAAGAATAGCTGAAGACAGTGTCGTAGCTGAGAGTATCAGGAGACCGGGAGTGCACCGGCAGTTGAGTTTAAAGTTCAGAAGAGCCTTCGCACCGTTGGCGAGGATCAGTTAATGGACTTGAGCGACTATCAGAGCGAGTAAAAGCAGAGGAGGAGTCCAAGCACAGGAAGTGGGTTGTGACTGGTGGAAAGGGCATGGACTACAGAGACTCAGGGATGTTGTAGTTTAAAAGAAAAAAAAAAAAAAGAAAAGTTGGTTTTACACTTTTCATGGTTTATATGTGTTTTGTTGAACTGCTGAAGAGTAGAAATAAATGAAGATGAAGCATAATGCTCGCCTCCTTAGTCTTTAATAGAATTAATACTCCCTGCGCAGATAGCAGGGGTAATCTACATTAATATCGAAGCCGAGCATCACAGAAGAGAAAGACAGTTGTAAAGCGTGCAAGCGGCACAGAAGAGAGACAGTTTTTTAAACGTGTGAGCGGCATGGAAAGGAAAGACAGCTTTGAAGTGTGCAAACGGCCCAGAAAAGTGAAAGCAATAAGAAATAAAATAAAGCAGTTGGAAATAAAGCAAAAGTGTGCAAGTGGCACGAGCGAGAAAAAAGAAGTGAAAAGTCAAACATGCAAGAGGCATGGGACAGAAGCAGTGAATGAAAACGGTCAAAGTGAAAGTGTGCAAGAAGCACAGGAGGAAAGCAAAGTACAGTGCGCAGATTAAAAAGCAATATCAAGAAATTGAAAGTAAAGAAGGAAGAAGGTGAAACCAAGTATCCGTCTGGTCGCGCATAGAGAAAAGCAAAGCAAAGCAATGCGTTCTCGAAAGTCTCTGATATACAGCAGTGTTGAAACCCATTCATGAGAAGGTGGAAAAAGGGGGAGCTACACTGGCAAGTGAAGAGGGAGCAAAATCCCCAAAGTGTTTTGAAAGACTGTTTGAATCCAAGGCAGAGAGTTGTGTCTTGGAAAAATGAATCCTGAGAAGTTGAACTTTTGTGTTTTGTGAAACTTTGAAACCAGGGAGGCCTATGCCTGGGGAAGTGAACCCTGAACGGCCTCAAAGAATTTGTGAGCTCTAAAAAGCATGGGAAAGGGAACCTAAATGGAACTGGGAACTTTTGTGAACTGATTTTGTTTTGAAGCCAAAGGAAATGTGCCTTGAGGAGTTCAAAGGCACTGTCTGAGGTGAACAATGTTGAACTGCCAAAGCTGAACCTGACGGGAAGGCCACCTGAATTCAGCCTTGGTTTATACTATTTGTGGAGCACTATTTTGCTTTTAGAGAAACCCCACACCACATTTACTTACAAGAGTGTTGGCAAGCATTGGTTTGACACAGACAGACTTTGCTTTGGGACTTACGGACATTGACCATCCTCAGAAGCATCAGTTGGGGGAAAACCCAAAATAGAGATAGAGTAAGATAGGCATTGCATTTTAATACAGGTTTTTGAACTGTTATCTTTGTATCTGTGTCTTCTCATGATCCCATGGCTGTCTCACAGGATGGATAAATCATATACTTTGAAATGAAATAGGGGCGTTTAATTAAACAGTGGGATAGATTTGGCTATGTCGAACAGTGCCATTATTACAGTATGACAAGGCTACGCCTCCTCCTAGGACACTACCAGCAGGGCAAATGAGGAGGCACAATATTGCTCCTGCAAATCGCAAATCTGGCTCCACTACAAGGGAGACGGAGCTTCAAAATGCCACTTGCTTCCCTTTTTTTCAAATTTGTCAACCAGAACAATGTACAACAATGTACTTTCAATAATACAGTTTCCATGTAAAAAATCATTAAAATAAAAAAGTAATATAGGATATAAAAGAGTGCATACACAATATATCTCAGAATATAAAGAACAAAAGGAGAAAAGAAATCCCGGATATTATTCTTAAAAATCCATAAATCGGAGAGCTGAGACGGCTTCCCTTACCCCAATGTAAGGGAAGTCCAGAACTGGAGCAACACAAAATGAATACAACACAGCACTGTGCAAACATGCTCTCATCTAATTAATCATATTAATCTGTACATATAGTTAAAACAATTGTATACAAATGAGCAAATCTCACAAGCTAGTCCATCAAGGCTAAATAGCAAATCGGAGTGTATTGTATACGGATGCTCAAAGTTGTTTACGCTATGGAGTGGGTGTTAGAAACACTATGCTCTCTATGATTGCTTATTGCCTACAAGCAGTCCGCCCCACGCTGATCCAGACATACTGATCTCAAAATATTTACTACTGCACCAACCATGCAGGGTAAGTAACCTCTCAGGCACCTATGCCAAAATTCAATCCTATCCATTGTATCCGAATTAACAAACCATTTGGTAAAATGTGCCGATCTCCTTGCATTCAACGATGGACAAGAGACGAGAAGGTGTTCCAAAGACTCCAGAGTTTTCCCGTCTTTGCAATATCTGCATTTGGCCCCTTCTTTAGCAATTTCTTTTCGTCTCAAGGATACTTCTCCAGCGGGGCAGAGTTTCCATCTGAACCTCATGAATTTGCCCCTAACTTTAGGGCAAGTGGACAATTTAAAATATGTAGCTGATTCATCCAGTCTCTTATCCTCGCCTTCCAAGTGTCTCGGGCTCTCGTACCCATGCAGAGCTGTCATTGATTGACACCAATCCGACAAATATAACAACTTTTAACCTTTGATGGTTCATTAATTAGGTCTGTTTCGGTCAAATTGCAAGTCTCTAGTATTCTATACCATTTCATAATAAACTCTCTTAACATCTTCACCGCTCCACTAGCCATTTGATTACTGAGATTATTGTATTCCGTGCTTCACAAAGCATTTTACGATATACTAACAACAATCTCCACTGTCCATTCATGCCCAACTTGAACCTAATAGCAATGGTGGGGGCCGCATTGGAAGTACCCAAAACTCTCTGCTATGCTAGTCCCTCTTCGGTGTTCATTTAGTTCAGTACCGACTCAGGATGTAATTCGACACCACACATTAATTTAGGAACTAATTTCCCCATATAAAACTTAATTAGCGCCAGTAACATGAGCTTGCAATACTTATTTTTTATATATTTAATCTGGTTAATGAGCCCAGTTAATATGTTAGGTATGCCTAAAAAACTCCTTGGTATTAGCCATGCCAGACTTATTAGAGATTAAGTATCCCAAATAGACCAAGGGTTTCTCCTTCTCCAGTACAACACTCTCTAATACCCATTTTTTACTGGTCAATCTTCGATGATTGGTAATAGTCATCACTTTCGTTTTTTTCTAAGCACATTTTTCATTGATTCTCTCTAGCATATTTTCCAAAGGCAGCTAAAAGTTTCTGTAACCCCACAAACGCCACTTTGCCTGTGGTGGGGGACCGTGATAAGCAACCTCCTCCCCCCGCAAAGCTCCATTTTGCTCTCCTTGCCAGGATTCTGTCATTACCTCTCTTGTCCAACACCTTAAATACTGCCAAAATGTTGACTTTATAAGTGGCAATGGCTGCCCCAGAAACCAAATTCCAGGCTATATCTTTTCCTTGAGGGAGTGGCATCTACTGTATTTGCCACCCCAGTGAATCCAAAGGAATGGAGAGTATTTGCCCCAGCAAATAACTGAATCCAACATTGGTTTATATACCACAAACCTGGCTAGCAAGCAATAAAGCACATGCTGTACAAAGCGGGGGAGCATACTGAGAGAAGGAAAGGGGGGTGCGCGAGGAGTCGAGGGGGGGGCAGTGAGCTGAAGTGCTTTTAGGGTGTCAACAGGTGACTAGATGTGCCTTGAGGATCAAGGTCTTGAGTTCCTCCCTGGAGTGCAGGAGAGATGGGGCCAATCAGATGTGCGTCTCCATGTTATTCCCTAGTCCTCATCCAGAGGAGTAGAGGATCTGTTTTCCACTTCTATCCTTCTGGCATTTCTGAGTTTCCAGTCTGGTGGTGCTGTGGCCTTCTTATGGTGCTGTTGTCATAGTCTTTTATGTGTTGGTGGCCACTTTGAAGGTGATGCAGGCTTGGTGTGACAAATGGTGTAGTGCTTTGAGGGTTGGTTTGATGTTGTGTTTCTTCAGTCCTATGATGGGATGGGCTGCAGTGTGTCTGGCAGCTTTCACGAGGGCCAGGCAGGATGTCTAGACTCTGGTGAAGGGACCATTTCTCCTGTACAAGTGGGAAAACACCAGGGCTTGAATGATGGCTATGGGGTTTGTGTAGGGATAAGGGCGTGAATTTGTGAAGGTGAGTAAGCTCTTGCCAGGCTGTCTTTTCTTTTTTGCTATATAGATTTTGAAGAATAGGTCACTCTTGACGTTGAAGCCAACAGGCTTAGTATTGGAGGAGAGCTTTAACAAATGTAATGTTTAGTGGTCTTGGTTAGTGCCACGTCTATTATTTTGGTGGCCTGTTGCTATAATAGATGAATAATGTTTCCTCCCACAGTAATGATCTTCTTGCTGCAGGGTCCACAGAGCAGTCTATGGTCTTCAAATTATACTGCTGACCTGCCTGGGGATTCCTGACCAGATATCCAGGGGACATGAGACTCTTTACAAAGGGAGGATTAGCGCTGCTTTTATTGGAAAATATTAACATTTCTGACATTTGGGGGGTAGTGGTGGACCAAATTTATTTAAACAAAAAGGTGGAGGTTTTTTGGCATGAAACGTGGATTAAAGAGGCCACCAAAGTTGGAAGATATTTTAATGGTTTATCAGTTGTTGGAGACTTGGCATCTTTACAGCTTGTTTTCCATGGAATTCTGTGAACTCCCAAGGTTTTGCTTAGGTTTCTTCCACATGACCTGTATGCTTTGTACTGCCAATATAATCTTCCTCTGCTAAAGTCATCCATCTTCTAATCCCTGCGAACATTTACATCAAATATTTCTGTCCATATTAGCGACGTCATGGTCGGTGAATACAGCTTACACTGCAACAAATCTTTTGATAGCATGGCTTCTTGATGCGAAATTTGAGATTAGTTCAGCACATGCGTATTCATTCTCACAGGGAAGTTCTTGATTATGTTTTTTCCAAAGCAATTCTTTTGAGAAGTGGTGACCCTTTACCTCTGGACTGGGTGCACATTTGTCTTGATATGTCTGTTTCTTCAAGCTGTAGCATGGCGGTGCCAAGAAACACTCCTTCGTTTTATTCTAAACACTGTTTAGAATTCTGTGTTTGGTTTATAGTCATTGCATCGAATGCAATAGCATCGAATGCCATACCAGAGAAATAAAAGCATTGAAAAAAAGCATCAAATGCATTTTCTCATGTTTTTTTTAATGGGGGGTCCCCCCTAACACCATTTTTTTAACCTTTAAAACCCATTTTAATAAAAATAAACCCTTTACCTTTAAGAAAAAAGCATTGAATGCTTTTTTTCGATGTTTTTTTTCTTCTCTGGTATGGGATTTGATACTATCATTAGATGCAATGACCAGATACCCTGTGTTCCAACTAAATTTAAAGCTGCAGCAGCCGGCTTCAAATGTACTCATGACAGCTGCTTGAGTTACTTGAGGTCTTATTTTGAGTCAATCTTAGTATCTCTGCTAAAATTGACTGTCTCGAAGGAAGCACTCTACTGCCTGCTATCTCGAGCAATTTGGGGATTTAAAAAGCTATAATTATCACTCATCTCCATCATTTCATCATCAAGTTAATTCTAAAGTGCTGCAGATCAAACTCAAAGGGGTAACACAACTATGCACAAGAGAAAAGTAACTTGGACATAAATAATATCCCAAGAACAACATTACAAGAGAAAGGGCCAATGGGAGATTTGGGTCTTGCAACAGTTGCGGAACGTGGACAACGTCAGTGTTCACCCTCAGTCAGGAGGTGGGGGAATCTAATACTCTAGAATCCCACTCGAGAAGGTGCCCTCAACCTTATCGGATGAAGCACCTTTGGTACGGTGAGCTACCACAACCCCTCTGTGGACGTTACTTTGTCAATTTCACCATCTGGTGAACCACACATAGCGTGGCTGGTTAAAGGCTTTAGTGGCCAGCTTCTATTTCATTTGAAAAGCTATTATTTAGGCAGAGTAGATAGTGCAAGACTTGAGTAATATGCAGTTTCCATATTAAGCCCTTATGCAGCTTTGCATGAAGTTAGTTTCTATAGTCCATCAACTTTGACAAAAAAGTGTGGATCGATGATCCTTGGTCAACCAACGACCTCAGGGAACATAACCCTTTGGCTTTCTACTAGAGAGGAAAGGTGGACAAAGCCACAAACGTTCTCCCAACTGGTAGAATCAATAGATTGAACACACATTTTCCGTGGCAAAAACCTGACCAAAACAGTTCTTTAAAGCATCAAGATATGTGTACAATTCTCTTCCAACCCAGACATCCTTTTTTTCCTTAGGATAAAGCCCATGAAATACATATTTTTAGTATCAACAAAACTAACATATTTATACAAATGTTCTGCCTAAATCTCCAGTGTGCCCAACAATATATTTCCTGTTTTCCCGGGTCGCAGCTCCCAAGAAACTCTTTTTTTTTTCTTTCTTTCTTTTATGTGCACCATAGCCCATGGGCATCAGGGCACAGGGTCGCTTGTGGATGCATTTTGCCTACCACTAACTTCAATTAAAGTTATCACGTAGTCTGATGATTTGATCCTTGGTTTTCATTTATGTTATGTTGATTTATACTGTGCACTGCTTCCATTTGCATGGTCTCCAGGCACTGCGTGGCTCTGTAAGAAAGAAGGTTACTGAGGGATAGAATAGAGGTTGTGCTCTTCTCTTGGTGCTTGCAGAACCAGGACAACCTGGTGTCTGTGCGTGTCAGCTTTCTGAGTGTACTGGGATTCTGTGCACTGGGGTTATTGTGTCCAAAGAGGCAACGTCCAGTGTCTTGGTTGATTGCAGCAGTTTGTTCTTTTGGCGGAAGTGTGGGTTGTGTAGGTATGCTGGAGAGGAGTGGGTAGCAGTGGTCTTTAATAGTTAGCACAGTTTAGTTGTTTTATTGTTGGTTTCAGGATCCATACTGTCCCCCGATTGACTTTGGTCTGAGGTAAGAGTAGTGGATGGTGCCCGTTTTTTATGAAGTCTCAATGAGTTGAATGCCAGGTTTTCAGTAGTTTTCTGAAGGTGAGGTGCTCTTCTGTTGCTCTTATTTCTTTTGGGATAGAGTTCCATAGATTGGCTATCAAACGGGTAAATGCAGTTTCTCTGAATATCCTTTTCTCATAGTGTTTCGATTTGGAGGTTATTGCCCAAACTTAGGTTTCTTCCTGGTTGGCAGTGGTTGCCTTTGGCTTGGAGGAACTCAGCTCCTTGTCTTTGCAGTGATTTGTGAGTTATGCAGAGGGCTTTGAAGTTAATGCATTTTGTTTTACTGGAAGCCAGTGTAGGCTTCTCATGTCAATCTGGAAAAGTGAATACCCTTCATTCGAATGACAGACGTAACTTGATGGCCGTAGGCCAACCGTCTTATGCACTGAATTATAGAACTATAGACTGTTATGCTTGACCAACAAGCGGCCATTTTAAACGTAGCAGAATCGCCATTTTGCTTGTTAACCATTGCTCATTGCTTTTTGTCTAAAACTGCTTTGCAGCTTGCAATTCTTGCAGATTCTGCTTACTCTGCTCAACTGTTAACATTGTTGTCTGAATATGAAAGGGCAAAGTCGCGGGACTGAGGAGTTCGTTGAAAACTCCTCATGAGTAGCCCAGAAAGGAATGCCCACGCTCCCTCTCTGTAGCCTTGAGGGAGAGCTGCAGGGCATTTAATCACTTCACAGCTGCCAGCCAGTCTCGTACAATGGTAGAATATGTTAGAATAAAACAGCTAAAGGCTTGAATTATGCTCTTCCTACGGCCCCCCTTCGCAAAACCCTTTAGAGCGTGGCGGCTCCCAGGACACGAATAGTACCTCATAGATAGCAAAGCATGGAATATGGCTCTTCCCACGTGTGCAGCTTGCTTCCAAGAACAGAACCACCGTGTTCTGTTCAACAACTAGAAGATGCTTCCACACTTTTTAAATTGCACATTGTTACTAGAATAGACATTGAAAGTGTCATAATTGTCATACCCGTCGGAAATGTCCATCGTCATCCCGAGTTCAAAGAAACTTAATAAAGGAGGGTGTTAAACATGACATAGCTGATTGTATGATATGCATTTTGTATATATGTAACTGATGTACGTAATTCGCTCTCTTGCGTCCCTCGAGGTCTAGGAAACTCACGTTGCGGGGCGTGAGACCAGAATTGGACAATTGGGACTATTTTTGCTTGCAATAAACCCTAGCATTGGGAATTTGAACCTTGTGTCTGGCGCATCTTTTCGTGTATGGTTATTGCCTTGTTTCCATATCACGAGGGACCCCTAGGGGCCCCTTTCAAGATGGCACCCGACAGGGACCCTCCCCCACTTGCCCCATCGTATATGTTGTAACGGAGTAAAGGCGGAAGAACGGCGAGTACGGGACGATCGAGCCGGGATCAAGAGGTGTACGGGGCGCCCTGTAGAAGTGAGGAGAGATTCCTTCCGCAGATCTGCACACATCTGATCCCTGATCGACGTACCAGGCCAGAGGGCAAAGGAGGCGAGGGTCCTGAGACGAGGCAGAAGCCAGAGAAGCGCAGACACGACATTGGGAGAGGTTGCGTTAGGACAGGCGACTTGTTTTATCAGGTGAGTCATTCCCCGATTCAAATAAAAACCTGATTTTTGGTAGAGTGTTGATTTTGCAAATTCAAACGTCCAGGTAAAGGTTAGCTAACCAAAGGGGAAGGTTAAAGAAACATGCCTGGAGTACTGTCCACTTTAGTGGGGCTTTTCAGCTGCGGTAGACAGTCCTTGGAATATGGGCAAAGTGCACCGCCTGGGGGAATGCCGGTTTATGACATGTATGCAAAATATGGTGTGGGTGCGATAATATTTTGTGAAATTTGGCATAGGCAAACTAGAAAGCAACCCGACCATCAGTGGCTGATTAATGGTATCTTTGAGATTGCGAGGATTGATAACCTAGAAAGGGTGCTGATTAGGAAAAAAGCGCGACCCAAAGCTTTTGAGACTGTCAAAGATTGGAGGAGGGAAGCAATGCTCCGACTTAGGAGTAGAGAGAAGCATGCGCATAGGCACAAAACGAAGCTTGAGGTAGCAGAAGAAAAGGAGGAGGAGGAGTGGACGGCAAGTCTAAGATGGGAAGGGAGACGTGACCAAATGAACATAGAAGGAGTATACCCGCAGCGGGAACTACACATAGCAGACGAATTAATGGAACATTTGTTAACTAATACGGGTCGAGGCCCAAAACCAGAATCGAAACCAAACACGCCAGTAGTGACTGCGCAGGCCCAACCAGTAGCTCTCGTACCCCCTCCCGTAGCCCAAGCACTTCCCCTCACGCAAGCATTAACTCAAGCCCCACCCACAGCTCGAGCCCTCCCACAAGCGCAGACCGCGGACGCGCAATTTCCCAGCACCCAGGAAGGCCCTTCACAGATGCCACCTGTGTCACTTGTCCCATCCGCACCTCCCGCTCCAGAGACAGATTCAGCACCATCCGCCCCTCCCGAAGTCGAAATTGAGACCGAGAAGGCGAGAGGCGGGGCTGAAGGAACAGGATTTGGACGGTAACTCGAAGCGCGATCAGCAAAGAAAGAAAGATTGAATTACGGCAAGAGGCAGAAATGTACATAGAAGGAAACGATGGGACGGCAGCATTGGCCTCATTGTATGGGTAACGAAGAAGCAACGAGAGAAATTTTGGTGGAAGAATGGAAAAAGATACTTGGCAGACCCTCCAGAAAATTGCGGCATGAAATGGAAAATTTTGCGGCACAAAAAAGAACAAAATTGCGGCACACAACTGCGTTTTTTGCGGCATTTTCTAATGTTGAAAAATATATCATTTAACATCTTTTTTAGCCTAAAACCAAGTAATTGCAAGGCTTTTGTTAGTGAGGAACAAAATGTTGTGTTCTGTCTGGCCACGCTCTGTAGGACAGCCAGGTCGAGTCACCACAGCCTAACATTTTGGATTGTGGTGGGGGAGGGGGGATATTGCCTGATCAGCTCCATGGAAATGGTGCTGCGCCACTACTTCCAGCAGACAAGTGGAAAGCAAATAAACAGATAGGCTTGAATTCAAAAGTGTAACCCTGGTTGAAGCCCATAGGTTTGCTTTTCGCTTGTCCTATGACCCCAGGAGAGAGGGGGAACAACTCTACACTTCTCCATGGAAGGAATCTGTGAGGCCCAAGACACAGGGGCAATGCAGTGGCAGTAACTGCAAGCCCATAATACCTAGCCAAACAATGAACTCTCTTGGGTGGTCATCATTCCTTGGTTATGCCACCCACACATGGTGACTTAACACACCCACAAACAGAAATGACATCACAACACTACCAGCGGTCAAGTCCTACAAATTAAAGTGGGGGGACTCATCAACAAATGCAATGGCATGTGATGTCATCAGAAACTAGCATATCAAGGTGAAATAAGCATATATCATTAAATTGGCTTTGCATAACCACCAAAATTGCACAGGACGAATGGCATTTGCCTTTCATAAATTTAAACACCCAATTTTGTGCGTAATTGGTGTCATACAGCCCAGCCTTGATTGAAGACTGGGCTGCATGATACAAACGCTCGTAGCTGTATTCGTTTCAAATTGCTTTACAATTATTGTAAAGCAATTTGAAATGAATACAGCTACGAGAGTCTTCAATTGGAATCATGCAGCCCAGCCTTGATTCAAGGCTGGGCTGCATGATACAAACGCTCATAGCTGTATTCGTTTTCAAATTGCTTTACAATTGGTATCATGCAGCCCATGATACCAATTGAAGACTCTCGTAGCAATAATACAATACGTACAATAATTGTAAAGCAATTTGAAACGAATACAGCTACGAGCGTTTGTATCATGCAGCACAGCCTTGAATGAAATCTGGGCTGCATGATACCAATTGAAGACTCTCGTAGCTGTATTCGTTTCAAACTGCTTTACAATAATTGTAAAGCAATTTGAAACAAATACAGCTACGAGCGTTTGTATCATGCAGCCCAGCCTTGATTTCAAATTGCTTTACAATAATTGTAAAGCAATTTGAAATTAATACAGCTACGAGAGTCTTCAATTGGTATCATGCAGCCCAGCCTTGAGGCTGGGCTGCATGATACCAATTGTAGACGAGCGGCAGAAAGCATTAAGTTTATGCTTTCTTTTCCGGCACTCGACAGGAAAGTAATTTACTTTCCTGTCGAGCGCCAGTAATGAAAACAGTCCAGTGGCCTCTGAGTTGGGGGCAGATGAGTGGACAGGCCAGTGCTTACCTGGCTACGCTTCACCAACTCTGTCAGCTCGGCAGGGCTGGCACCCAAAGTGCCTTGGAGGTGCCTGGGGTCACAGCCAAATGCTGTGCAGCTCCCAGGCCTGCGTGACCCTCCCCCAATCCTGGGCCTGCAACGCCCAACCCTCAATCAGCAGTCAGCTGTGTTCGCTCTAAATCATTAAATGAGTGCGAAAAAAGACACACTAAGCTAACGTGTCTTTTTCGCGCTCATTTAATGATTTATAGCGGCAATTGCGGGAAATGGCAAATTTTGCGATTTTTTTTGTTTTTTGTTTTTTTTTTTGCAAATCGCAAAATCGCCATAAGGTGGATGGTCTGACTTGGGAATTTACCGCCACAGCGATTGTTAGATTTGAATAAGCTAGCACGCAGTGAGCAAAGAGATGAGGATGTAAGAAAACATGTGCACAAACTCATTGAAGTGAAAAATGAAATGGAAGACAGATATGCTGAAATGTTTGCTACACCTGAATATAGTAGTGAGTGTATTAAGAAAGGTAGGAAGGAGGCGTCGAGGTTGTATATGCAAAAATCGTGGGCGAGAGTTTTTTCAGGTGGTACAAAGCATTTGCCGGTACCGGGACTAATAGGTGATAAAAAAAGATTGCAGGTATGGGTGGGGGAAACAATGCGATGGATGTCGAACAAAAGAACGTCAGTGAAGGAAGTAAGTGAGATATGTAATGGGTACCCATTGGAGATGAGAAAAGAAGCGATGCGAACGATAGTAGGAGTGTTACTGCAGCAGGTCATTGGACACAATCGAGGTAGAGGAAATGCACAAGGCAGAGGAAATTTGAATAATATGCATGGGGTGTCATTGGGAGTAAATCAATGTGCGTACTGTAAGGAGGAAGGACACTGGCGAGCGCAATGCCCGCACCTACAGAATAGAGGTGGGTTTGGTCAGAGAAGGCCTCATAGAGGACACCAGGGGTCAAACGGCCCAAGCAGAAATAGCATGCAGCAGCAGCAGGGATATACCAATGGAGGTAGTCAAAACCAATCCTATGGTCAAAACCAAGCGCAACAGAACCAGGCATTGAACCAAAGTGTTTCGAACCAAAATCAGGGCGGGCAGGACCAACAGAGAAATGATCAGAGTGGAGGACACTGAGGGAGAAATGGGAATATTTTTGATACACAGCCAAACACATATTATAGCAGCAGCGGTGACTACACATCGGACGATGTGTTATTTTCGCGATCGGACAGCCCACGGCAGGGGTCGGAACCATTGTCTATTCCCGTGAATCAGAGAGGACCCTACGTAGAAATGAGAGTCGGGAATAAGGAGCACTGTTTCCTTGTAGATACAGGGGCACAGAAGTGTTCGATAGACCACCACTTGGTTCCGGAGATCCCACTGTCGGGGCAAAAGAATGTTTCTGTAGGGTTCGCAGGTACACCAGTAATTAACCCCATGTCCGAAGCTGTCCCAATTACAATAGGACCATTTACGGAGCAGTGTCCATTTCTTTTGACAGAAAATTGTGGAGAGAACTTGCTAGGATTAAATTGGTTGAGAAAATTGGGGGCAGTCATACATTGTACGGCAGATGGGGTGTTCCACACGATGTGGCCTCACGATGCACCGGTGACGGAATTTATGTCAAAAGCGTTACCAGAAGAGCTAAGTAGAGTACCAACCTGTCTGTGGGCAATGCATGATAACAATGTACGATGCTTGAAAATAGAGCCAGCAAAAATAACTTTGAAAGAAGGTGTTACACTACCACGAATTCCCCAGTATAAAATTTCTGTTGAAGGTGAGAAGGGATTAAAAAGTAATGTTACTGACCTGGTGAGATAGGGGGTGGTTGAAGAAATTGCAGGTAGCACGTGTAACAGCCCGATTCTTCCAGTTTACAAGAAAGGAGGCAATGAAGTACCCTATCGTTTCATAATTGATCTGCGCGCATTAAACAAAGTGGTAGACCGACAATTCCCTTTGGTCCCAGATGTCACAACGATACTGACAATGATACCGGCCACTGCAGAATACTTTAGTGTAGTTGATCTGAAGAACGCGTTCTTTAGCATTCCAGTGGATAAAAGCAGTAGATATCTGTTCGCGTTCACTCTAGGAGGTCGATCATTCACATTCACACACATTCCACAAGGATACACAGAAAGCCCGAGCATTTACAGCAGAGCGCTAAAAGAGCAGCTAGACATGCTAGAATTACCCGAAGGTTGCATACTCTTGCAGTACATAGATGACTTGTTATTAGCTGCTGACACGAAAGAGATCTGCAAAGAAAGTACTATATTACTATTGACACACTTAGCGACGCATGATCACAAAGCAAGTTTGAAGAAATTCCAGTATAATCAGAAGGAGGTGTCTTATTTGGGTTACCTACTTTCGAAAGAAGGGAGAAGATTAACACCAGAACGCATAGAAAGTATTTCTAGTATGCCTATTCCAAAAACTCAAAAAGGAGTGAGAGCTGTAATAGGCATGGCCTCTTATTGTCGGCAGTGGATCAGTAATTTTGCGTTGATTGTGAAGCCAATGATAAAGTCAACTAAAAAGGATGCAGTGATGCCTTTACAGTGGGATGAGGAATGTCAGAAAGCGTTTGAGCAATTGAAAGCTGCATTGTGTGCTGCGCCAGTTTTAGGCACTCCTAACTATAAAAAGATCTTTAGACTATTTGTGAGTGAGAGTGAAGGATGTGCATTGGCGGTTTTGACACAGGAACAAGGTGGAAGAAATAGGCAGTGCGGCTATTATTCTTCCGCGCTGGACCCTGTAGTGCGCGCACTACCACGATGTTTGCGATCCGTCGCAGCGGCTGCTGCGTCAGTGAAACAAACGGAAGGAATGGTATTGGGGCACACTTTAATTCTGATGTTGCCACATGCTATAGACGTTCTATTAAATAGGACACAGACGCAACACCTCACCTCAGCTAGACTGACAAGATATGAGCTCATCTTGTTTGCACCCCACATCCAAATTATGAGGTGTAGCGCATTGAATCCTGCAGAATTAATGCCACTGCCCATAGCAGAAATTGCTGACAACGAATCGCCACCCCATGATTGTTTAATGGTCACTGAAGAAGAAACAAAGGGAAGAATTGACTTGAGCGACATCCCACAGAAAGAGCCAGATGGGGAGTTATTTTGTGACGGCTCTTGTTTTAAATTACCTGATGGCACATCTACAGCCGCATATGCAATTACTACCCTAGAGAGTATTGTAGAAAGCAGAAGAATACCCTACAATTCGGCACAAGCCCCAGAAATAATAGCACTGACCTGAGCCTGTGAACTCTGAGAATTTGAACGTGCATATTTATACTGTTAAGACGGATTTCTGAACTCTGTCCTGGTGGCGCAGAAGTTCAGAAGGCCAACCTAATTACTTGGAACAGGGTAACCTCTGGACAAGCCAGACCAATCAAGGTAGCGATCGCGGCGGTCAAGACTAGGTCTCAAGAGGGGTGAGGGTGACTGAAAGCCCGCAGTGAGCACACAAAGCAAGAGCGCTGACAAACTACTCCAAACAGTTGTTATATCAAAAATAGATACACATTTATTTTAAGGCCTTTAAAATAATGACCGTAGCGAGAAAATCACAATATCACAATATTAAACCAACACATACCATACCAACACAATATATATACAAATACACAGTCGCAAGCGTTTAAAGCACGAAATATGTAGTCCACCTGCCAGGGAAGGAAAACAGGCAGTGCGATAATGCTTTCGACTCAGTTCGCCTTCATAGGCACCTAACTAGATGGAAGTCCGAGCCCTGCGAAGAGTGGAGCCTTGTGCTCAAAGTACCTGCCACGCCGGTGCCGACGGACACAAGGGGAAGCTCTTCGGAGGAAGTCAGGCGGTTCACGTTAGTGCACAGCAGAAGAAGAACAGGTTCCGCAACTCAAGCGCAGCCTCCACAGCGGGCAGAAGCAGAGCGCGAGCGCGGCAAAAGGGTGCTGTTTTTACACAGCAGGGAAAAGCAATGGGATACTGCAGGAGGGCGACCAGATCCTAGATATACTACTCACCGGTCCCCGAAGCAAGCAGACCCAGGCTTCTCCACGATAGTTTCAGCAGCTGGCAGGTTCAGAAGAGCAGGAGACGCTTTGTAGTCGTGTAGAGCAAAAAGACGTCCCAATCGACGAAACCAGCACAGTTTTGTTGCCGCACAGGACAACGGAGCGGCCGTGTGTATTCGAGCCAAATGAACCCTCCTCCCTTCAGACCTGGGGACGCCAAGCGTACGAAGCGTGGGAGAGGGACAAGGACTCGCAATACAACACAACCTGGCGGCGGTTGCAGAGCCAAACTCCTTTGTAAGCTGGTCAGTCAACTGGATGGCCCAGAGACGCTTCCGAAGGCTTACTTGGCAGGAGGTGGTTGAAGATGCCGGGAATAGCTGTTCCTGCTATTCCAAAGGTCGAAGCACCAGTACAGGCCTTCTGGTTCGATCAAAGGAGGACAGGGGCTCTCCGGACGACAGCAGTGCAAAGGAGGATTCCTTCAGCGGGTCACCAGCGATTCCTCGGTCCAGCCTCGTAGTTGCAGGATACTTGGCTCCTGTATTCCTTCGTTCGTGAGAACTCAGGAGATCGACATGGTAGTGGTGTTTCCAGCCCCCTCTTATCCACGGTTCCCTTCGCGCCAAAACGGAGGGGAGCCAATGGGAGATCCGCTCATCAAAACACATACCATACGTGGACCAATCACGGACCACGGTGGTCCCAGGCATTCATACCACCCTAGACTCTCTGGCACCCAGGATGTGTATTGGGACCAGACATCCCAGCCCACACCCTGGAGGCACACAAACGACATGTAGAAGCCCGCGAAAGCAACCACGTTTCGCGGGAAAGTACATGCCCAAATAAGGAAGGCCCCGGGTCGCCGGACCTGGGGAAGGTGAAGGGAGCAAGACGGTCAGTGGACAAGACAAAGGAGCCTCGCGGCCTGGCCATTTTGGGAGCCAGGCCACCATTTTGGGTTCAGTGCAAAAACGTGCTCAGAACGCCAAAAGGAGCTCAAAATAAACAATATGATCGCTGCCACCATTCGAGTCCCTGAATGACTTGCACCGATCAAATACATTCCTAAAAGAGTATCTAGGGCCTGTAGAAGGCTAGAGACCCAAGAGAGCTGTAACTTAGCTTACAGTGCCCTCTTGTGTCGTGTTGCACTAAAGCTGCGACACGATAGAAGAAACTACGGGAAACCACGTTCCCCGGTACTGACTGTCTTAAGGGCATGTCAGTTTCCCCGTAAGAAAGGAGCGAAAGCCCAGAGAAGTGCGGCAGAAGGCTGTACTTCTCTGGCAAAGTCAACAACAAGGTTAAAAACAATAGCAAAAAGTTTAGGGGTTGCCACATGGAAGGAAAATTCCCTACAATAACGAAATCTTTCCTAACACTCGCCCCTCCCAGACTATGGACAGGGGGAACTAATCCACCCCTGGATGAGTCTCTTGTTCAGGTCGGTTAAACATTCTGGACAACCCATCAGCATTGCTATGTTGGACACCTGGCCTATGCTCAATAGTGAAGTCGAAGCCTTGAAGACTTATGGACCACCTAAGCAACTTTGGATTCTCCCCCTTCATGTTCATTAGCCACTTTAACGGCTTATGGTCAGTCTGCACAGTGAAGTGGGTCCCCTAGAGGTAGGGCCTCAGCTTCCTTAGGGCCCACACAACAGAGAAACATTCTTTCTCTACCGTGGACCACCTGAGCTCTCTGTCCTTAAGCTGGCGACTAATAAAACCGATAGGGTGTTCCTTACCCTTCTCATCTACTTGTGATAGTACAGCTCCTATCCCAGTGTCAGAGGCATCCGTCTGCACGATAAAAGGTCTTTGATAATCAGGGGCCCTTAGGACAGGGGCCTGGCACAAGGAGTCTTTTAAGCCATTGAAGGCCTTCTCACACTCGTCGGTCCAAGTTACCTTCTTGGGTTTCTTCGGAGTTGTGAGGGCAGTCAGAGGAGCAGCTATGGTACCATAGTCTGCCACAAAATTGCGATAATACCCCGTGAGTCCTAAAAAGGCTCTCACTTGGGTTTGCGTAGTGGGGGTAGGCCAGTCTTGTACTGCTTGTACTTTACTGGGTAGAGGCTGTATCCTCCCTCCACCTACTTCATGTCCAAGGTAAACCACTGAGCCTTGTCCAATCTGGCATTTACTCGCCTTTATGGTCAAGTGGGCTTTCTGAAGAGCCTGGAGCACAATCCCGAGGTGTTTCACATGGTCTTCCCAGGTGGCACTGAAAACTGCTATATCGTCCAGATATGCAAGACAGAATTCGTCCAACCCATTCAACACATGATTCACAAGCCTCTGGAAAGTGGCAGGTGCATTTTTCAACCCGAACGGCATTACCCGGAATTGGTAAAGGCCGTCTGGTGTCGAAAATGCCGTCTTCTCCCTGGCATGTTCTGCTAAAGCTATTTGCCAATAGCCAGCAGTGAGGTCAAACGTGCTGAGGTACTTGGAGGCACCCAAAGTATCCACCAGCTCATCTGTTCGAGGCAAGGGGTGGGCATCTGTCTTGGTGACAGCATTCAGAGCCCTGTAATCCACGCAGAACCTCAATTCAGAAGTGCCTGCCTTTGGAACCAGAACCACAGGACTGGACCAAGGACTACTAGAGGGTTCAATCACCCCAAGATCTAACATCTTGTTGACCTCGGTCTTAATATAAGACCGTACTTTATCTGACATCCTGTATCCCCTACTTTTGGTAGGTACCCTGTCTCCTGTGTCAATGTTATGTTTGCACCAAGGTGTCAAACCAGGGGACTGTGAAAACAGGGGGGAAAACTGCCTAAGCAAAGTTTTCACCTCAGCCTGCTGATCAGAAGTCAGGTGAGGGGCCACTCGGACACCCTCAACGGAGCTATCTGAAGGACCGCTCTGGAACAGGTCGGGGAGAGGTTCAGACTCCTCTTCCTCAACGTCTGACGCCAGTAGCAGTGCTGCGATTTCGACTCTTGGGACGAAAGCCTTCAGCCTATTCACGTGGAACACTTTTGGAGCCTGTCCAGGCCTTCCAAGGTCCACTAAATAGTTTACCTCACCCAGGGGCTCCACCACTGTGTAAGGGCCTGACCATTTGTCCTGTAAAGCGCGAGGCCTTATTGGATTCATGATCAGGACTTGCTGACCAGGTGTAAAGTTGATGAGGGAAGCTTTCTGGTCGTACCAATGTTTCACCAGCGCTTGCCCTGCCTTCAACTTATCACTAGCCAAGCCCATCAGAAGTACCATCCGTTTTCTGAGCCCTAGCACATAGTCAACTACATTGGTAGTAACAGGGGGAGTGGGCATCTCCCATCCCTCCTTGACAATGGCTAAGGGTCCCCGTACGGGATGACCGAACAGAAGTTCGAAGGGGCTGAAGCCAACACCCTCCTGTGGTACCTCTCGGTAGGCAAACAGCAAGCATGGTAAAAGAAGATCCCATTTTCTTCTCTGGGGCTCCTCCAGAGCCCCAATCATGCTCTTTACCGTTCTGTTGAAACGTTCCACCAGACCATTGGTCTGGGGGTGGTATGCAGAAGAGAACTTGTAGGTGACCCCACATTCTTTCCACATAGCCTGCATATACTTCGACATAAAGTTGCTGCCACGATCTGACACAACTTCTTTAGGGAAGCCAACCCTAGTAAATATGCCGAGTAAAGCTTTTGCAACTGACTTGGCAGTTACAGTTTTCAATGGGATGGCCTCAGGATACCTGGTTGCATGGTCGACCAGCACCAGGATAAACCTATTGCCCGAGGATGTTTGCGGGTCAAGGGGACCGACGATGTCGATCCCTACCCTTTCAAATGGTACCCCCACAACTGGGAGCGGTACCAACGGAGCTTGGATTGTCGCGCCAACCTTACCAGACAACTGGCAGGAGGCGCAACTCCTGCAGTGACTTTCTACTTGCACCCCCATCTTGGGCCAGTAGAAGTGCATGGATAACCTTTGCTTGGTCCTCTTCATACCAAGGTGACCAGCAAGGGGAACTTCATGCGCCAACTGCAGGAGGAAGGGTCTAACAGCAAGGGGAACCACCAACCTCCTATGGTCTCCTTCTGTAGACTCTGTGGGCTCACTATACAGGAGTCCACCTTCCCAATAAATCCTATGCTTCCCAGGAGGTTCACCCTCAAGCTGGGAGCAGGCCTGTCTCCTTAGGCCTTCCAGAGATGGGCACTCACGTTGGCCTTTACTGAATTCGTCCCTATCAGGACCTCCTTCAACTAACAAGTCTTTTAGTTCAGGATGATCGTTGGGGTCGAATACTTCAGGCATCGCCACCTCCTCGTCAGGCTCGGGCGATTGACCAACTCCCTCCACCGCAGTGGTAGGCGAGCTCGGGGGAATATTCTCTTTCCCCCGTCTTGACTTGTAGACTCCTTTCGCCTTGGGTTTCCCCTTTGGCTGGGGCGGCGTATTGGACTTGGCCAATGCTGCCCGTGCTTGAGACCGTGTGTAGGGTCTTTCGGCAGTGTCTCCTACGAGCCCTAAAGCTCTGAGATCATTACCCAACAAGACCTTTCCCGGGACGTTTCTCTGAATGCTCACTGGAATCCTGACAGCTGTACCATTTAAAGTTAGATTAACAGGGATCACGGGAAACATACGGAGGGGGCCGTCAGCCAACTTAGTGGGCATCAGAGTAGCTCTGGCAACTTCCTCTGAGTCTACCAAGGTAGAATCCACTACAGTTCGACTGCACCCACTATCCCTAAGAGCTGGAGTATCCACTCCATTGATCAGCACACTGTCTTTAAAGTAGTGCTTGGTATTATCCGGAATCCTAGCATACACCTCTGCGACTTTAGGCTCCCAGGAACCCAGGGACACTAAAACTACCTCGGCCTCTATTCCGCTGGGAAATGAGTCCGAGGAGAAGGATGCTCCTGTAATCTCTTCTTCCTCGTAGGAGGAGAAGGCCAGATTAGCGGAGTGGACCCCCAAAGGTCTAACCTTACAACGGGGATCCCCCTTCACATGGTCAGTTGCTCCACAAGAAAAACAAGCCCCAGTGGGTCTGTTTACGTAGGGAGGCTTATTGTAACCAGAGTTCTGTTTCGGAGGCGCACCTCCACTACCCTGTGAGTTCTCTTGTGTCTTACCCTTGTTTTTCTTTTTGTGGCCCTTTTGGGAAGAAGATTTAGCAGATTCCCCACCCTCCATATCTTTGGACTTTTTCCCCTCCTCCTGCTTACCAGGATGAGTTTTTTCCTTATGGGACACTCGATGTGACACCCATAAGTCTGCTGCAATGGCCAGCTTCTTAGGATCTATCTCCTTCGAATCGGCCAAATGCTGCTTAAGCTCCGGGGAAGAAGAAGCAAAAATGTGTTCCAGCATGACAAGATTTATCATGCCGTCGAAGGTAGAAACCTTATAGCCTTCGACCCAGCCAGTTAAGTTTTTCAAAGATTCGGCGACATAAGATACCCAAGTACCACCTTCCTTTTTCTTATACTCTCGAAAACGCTTTAAATATTGGGCCGGAGTCTTCCCAAACTTTAAAATGAGAGTCTGCTTTAACATTGCGAAATCAGCCCGCTCAGCCTTCGACATTTCCATAATGGCACTACAGCCAGAATGGGGCAGTCTACTGAGCAACCACGCAATCTTATCAGCATTGTCAACTTCCTGGACCTCGCATGCATACTCAAACGCATTCAGCCAGTCCATAATGTCATTCCTCTCTTCATACACACTGAGCAGATCTTTTGGAAACCGTGGATGAGAGGAGGCCCCAGACCCATGTCCAGGACCCTTGGATCCATTTGCAACTTGAAGCTTGGCCAGTTCCAACTGGTGATCCCTGTCTTTTTGTTTTTCTGCCTGTTCGATTTTTAGTTTGGCTATGCTGAATTCAAGCTCCTGCTGCCTAAACCGCAGCTCTTGCTTCTTGAATTCAAGCATAGCCTCCCCATCAGCACTGGCAGAGGAAACATTAGACAGCTCGTCCTCCCTGTCCTCGTGGTCGCGGTGGAACAGTGCGGCGGCAGAACCGTCGGTTCTACCAGTGAGAGCAGCCCCACCACCTTCCGCACTGTCCTCAGAAGTAATAGCGTCAAGCTGCGCTTCTTGCCACGCCACGATTCTTTGGATCATTTCCAATTTCGTGCCTTGAGAGGAAACACCTCTCTCCGCACACATCTTTTTCAATGTTTCTGACTTGGAAGCATTTAAAGTTAACAACGTACTTGTTTCCATACTGTTTGATAGGACTATGGCCTTTTTAAAGCTATACTATAACAATTCACTACGTGTACTGTTTGGAATAACCTGAAATGCCTTAGTTCGAGCGCAACACTGGATACCTTCAGTCGTATCCCACCGCTGTACACCAATTTGTTAAGACGGATTTCTGAACTCTGTCCTGGTGGCGCAGAAGTTCAGAAGGCCAACCTAATTACTTGGAACAGGGTAACCTCTGGACAAGCCAGACCAATCAAGGTAGCGATCGCGGCGGTCAAGACTAGGTCTCAAGAGGGGTGAGGGTGACTGAAAGCCCGCAGTGAGCACACAAAGCAAGAGCGCTGACAAACTACTCCAAACAGTTGTTATATCAAAAATAGATACACATTTATTTTAAGGCCTTTAAAATAATGACCGTAGCGAGAAAATCACAATATCACAATATTAAACCAACACATACCATACCAACACAATATATATACAAATACACAGTCGCAAGCGTTTAAAGCACGAAATATGTAGTCCACCTGCCAGGGAAGGAAAACAGGCAGTGCGATAATGCTTTCGACTCAGTTCGCCTTCATAGGCACCTAACTAGATGGAAGTCCGAGCCCTGCGAAGAGTGGAGCCTTGTGCTCAAAGTACCTGCCACGCCGGTGCCGACGGACACAAGGGGAAGCTCTTCGGAGGAAGTCAGGCGGTTCACGTTAGTGCACAGCAGAAGAAGAACAGGTTCCGCAACTCAAGCGCAGCCTCCACAGCGGGCAGAAGCAGAGCGCGAGCGCGGCAAAAGGGTGCTGTTTTTACACAGCAGGGAAAAGCAATGGGATACTGCAGGAGGGCGACCAGATCCTAGATATACTACTCACCGGTCCCCGAAGCAAGCAGACCCAGGCTTCTCCACGATAGTTTCAGCAGCTGGCAGGTTCAGAAGAGCAGGAGACGCTTTGTAGTCGTGTAGAGCAAAAAGACGTCCCAATCGACGAAACCAGCACAGTTTTGTTGCCGCACAGGACAACGGAGCGGCCGTGTGTATTCGAGCCAAATGAACCCTCCTCCCTTCAGACCTGGGGACGCCAAGCGTACGAAGCGTGGGAGAGGGACAAGGACTCGCAATACAACACAACCTGGCGGCGGTTGCAGAGCCAAACTCCTTTGTAAGCTGGTCAGTCAACTGGATGGCCCAGAGACGCTTCCGAAGGCTTACTTGGCAGGAGGTGGTTGAAGATGCCGGGAATAGCTGTTCCTGCTATTCCAAAGGTCGAAGCACCAGTACAGGCCTTCTGGTTCGATCAAAGGAGGACAGGGGCTCTCCGGACGACAGCAGTGCAAAGGAGGATTCCTTCAGCGGGTCACCAGCGATTCCTCGGTCCAGCCTCGTAGTTGCAGGATACTTGGCTCCTGTATTCCTTCGTTCGTGAGAACTCAGGAGATCGACATGGTAGTGGTGTTTCCAGCCCCCTCTTATCCACGGTTCCCTTCGCGCCAAAACGGAGGGGAGCCAATGGGAGATCCGCTCATCAAAACACATACCATACGTGGACCAATCACGGACCACGGTGGTCCCAGGCATTCATACCACCCTAGACTCTCTGGCACCCAGGATGTGTATTGGGACCAGACATCCCAGCCCACACCCTGGAGGCACACAAACGACATGTAGAAGCCCGCGAAAGCAACCACGTTTCGCGGGAAAGTACATGCCCAAATAAGGAAGGCCCCGGGTCGCCGGACCTGGGGAAGGTGAAGGGAGCAAGACGGTCAGTGGACAAGACAAAGGAGCCTCGCGGCCTGGCCATTTTGGGAGCCAGGCCACCATTTTGGGTTCAGTGCAAAAACGTGCTCAGAACGCCAAAAGGAGCTCAAAATAAACAATACGATCGCTGCCACCATTCGAGTCCCTGAATGACTTGCACCGATCAAATACATTCCTTAAAGAGTATCTAGGGCCTGTAGAAGGCTAGAGACCCAAGAGAGCTGTAACTTAGCTTACAGTGCCCTCTTGTGTCGTGTTGCACTAAAGCTGCGACACGATAGAAGAAACTACGGGAAACCACGTTCCCCGGTACTGACTGTCTTAAGGGCATGTCAGTTTCCCCGTAAGAAAGGAGCGAAAGCCCAGAGAAGTGCGGCAGAAGGCTGTACTTCTCTGGCAAAGTCAACAACAAGGTTAAAAACAATAGCAAAAAGTTTAGGGGTTGCCACATGGAAGGAAAATTCCCTACAATAACGAAATCTTTCCTAACATATACTGACAGCCAGTACGCCTTTGGCGTGGTTCATAATTTTGCCGACTTTGGGCTGAGAGGGGTTTCTTGACATCACATGGGGCCAGGATTCAGCATGGCCCTTTGATTGTGCGATTGTTGCCTGCACTCACGTTTCCAAAGCGCCTAGCTATAGTGAAATGCGAGGCGCATAAAAAAGTAACATGTAAAGTGGGAGAGGGAAACGCATTTGCAGACAGGATTGCGAAGCAAACAGCCACAGATTTGGGAAATAAAATGATGACAGTACAGACTGAGGAAGTACCTTCTATGATAGAGAATGGAGTTGCCACAGTCAAAGAAATGCAGGCTGAGGCCACGACCGAAGAGATTCAGGGGTGGGCTGAGGGCTCTGCTGAGTTAGATTTGGAGGGTTGTTGGGTGGACAAAGAAACAAAGAACTGGATGTTGCCAAACTGTTACGTGACTGCAATGGTCACAATGGCACATAGCCCCACCCACGTTTGCGCGAAGAAGATGGTACAGCATTTATCCACAGTATGGAAAAATGAGCACATAAAAAAGAATGCAGAAAGACTAGTGCAGAATTGTATTACGTGCCTGCAACACAATGTAGGGAAGGGAACCATGACTCCAGTAGGTAGTTTTGGCCCACCCTCTATGCCATTCGAGGTGATCCATTTTGATTTCATAGAAATGGAAAGGTGCCAGAACTACAAATATGTGTTAGTGGAGATTTGTGCATTCAGCAAGTGGGTGGAGGCATATCCTTTAAAAGACTGTACTGCCATGTCAATGGCAAAAGTAATGTTGAAGGAGTATTTCTCCCGGTTTAGGTTGCCCCGTGTCCTGTGGTCAGACAACGGCCCACACTTTGTTGGCGCAGTAGTGCTGCAGATCTGTGCAGGTCTGCCGATAGAGAAGAGATTTCACAGTTCCTCCGGGCTTGTGGCGAGACATAACGGAATCTTAAAGTCAAAGATAGCTAAAATCTGTGCTGGGAGCAAGTTGAGTTGGGTGGATGCATTACCCCTAGCGCTATTGTGCATGTGCACGTCTGTGCAGGCTAAAACTGGGCTCTCCCCCTATGAAATTATAATGGGGAGACCGGCAAATGTATGGTGCGCACCGCAGCCCAAAAGATTATGTGAGGTCGAGCATCCTATGTTAAGCACGTACTGTGGCCTTTTAATGCAGAAGTTGTGTTTCATTCATCAGCAGGTGCAGGAGGCGTTACCAGTGCGATACACCGGACCGGGGCACTCGCTGGAGCCTGGAAGTTGGGTCTTCATAAAGAACTTTGAGCGGAAGACAGCATTAGCACCCAGGTGGCGCGGCCCCTACCAAGTACTTTGGGCGACTCAAACGGCCATCCGAGTGGACGGACGGAAGGCATGGATCCATGCGACACATGCCAAAAGATTCCCAGGACTGCTGACAACTTCCGACGACCAGAGAAAGGAAACGGTCTCGGAAACGAAAGAAACTGTTGCCAGTCCATTGCCACAGCATCAGCCCGAGCGAGAAGTGAAAGTTTAAACAAAGCCCAAGCGAGAAGTGAAACTCGAAACAGAGCCTGAGGAGGCTGCCAGTAAGGGGAGAGGGCGAAAAGTGCCCCAACGTTGCTCAGCAGAAACAACATCATTGCCGAACGACACAAACCCTGCATTGCAAACACGAGCAGAAACAACGCGTATACCCCTTTGGCGCCCACCAGTTTCTGCAAATGCACCAAAGCCAAAGAAAGAAACTACATCATTGCACGGCGCTCATCGCTACCCATCATTGTGCCACAGGCTGACACTGAGCCTGATACTGGAAGTGCAACGGCACTATTCACGGATCATACAATACCAGGAGTGAAACGGTATAATTTACGGCCTCGACAGGCAAAGTGATCCACAGATCTTTGGTGCTTTTCTTTTGCCTTTGGTTCCACTCACGGACGGAGTAGGAGCCAGGAGCCAGGGGCGTAGAGGAGAGAAGTGTGAGAGCTGTGCAAGTCGGGCAATTCAAGACTCACGGCTCCTCGGTGCGCTTATAAAAGTACATGTGTCAGGAGCCAGAGTAGGACAAGCTGGACGCACATAAGTACTAAGGCTGATAGAGTACATGTGTCCTAAGCCAGAGCGGGACAAGCTGGATGCACATAGTACTCTATCAATAAAGAACTGTTCAGAAATCGTCTGAGCATTGGGAGAAAGAATAACTAATCTCGCTCGGAGTGGAAAAGTGATCTAGGCTGTGAAAGGGTTGGCAGAATTGAACTGTGACATTTTTCGTTGAACTTTTCTGGCATCAAGAACGAGAGACATTTGCGACGAACTTTGCCAGCAAGAAGAAGGACGATGAAGAACAAATCAAGACCGGTTTCAGCCTCCTCCTGCACCCCTGCTGAAAAGATGATAGATTTAGAGACTGTAAATTTAGGGAAAAAGCATGGTAAAAGGAATAAGGTACTGATTTGGACATTGGTCCTGTGTTTCTTAAGTATGGTAGTACCAACAATAACAGCTATTACACTATGGTTCCTGGAGTACGCGCACCCATTAGAAACACTTTTGCCAAAAGCAGCTACTGAAAGCCCGGTTCATGTAATCACTGGTACTTTGCCCCCAATGGAAGAAAGACATAGAGAAGGATACGGCAACAATACATTGTTGCTCATCATGAACATGACGCATGCGGTTTTAAAGAAAAAAGATTGCTGGGTTTGTGCCCATTTACCACAGCACGGTGGGAAAGGGATAGGCTGGTATGTACAACCGTTACCATTGGTTTATTCATGTGAAGTATCATTGAGTGCAATGTTTTTTGGGAAATGGAACAAGAGTAATACGGGTCAGCTAGATGAGACCAATATGAATGAATTTGAGGAAGTGATCATGAGTCCTGTGGGTTGTTCCATATTCCACAAAGCTTGCGTGTTTTCACCAGATCCCATGAGGAAGAATACACGAAAGACAACAAGACTAGATAGATTACACAGGCAGAATAGACCGACCCCACCAGCAGAAGAAACATCAGTAATGACATTTTGAATGAGGGATGAATGGAATAAAGATGCTGTGCCCCCTGCCTATACAGTGGATCACAGCCCCGAAACTGCTCCCCTATGTTTACAGAAAAAGGGTTCCTATAAAGTAGGAACGTTTAGCAACTGCCTGAACACAGTGGTTTTAAAGCACGAAATAGGACCCGTGTACGTAGGGGACCCTGTTTACTTTATATGTGGGAAAAAAGCATATCCATGGTTACCTAGGAACTGGGGAGGTACATGCTACCTAGGTCTACTGTTTTCAGGAGTGTTCCTCTTGGAGACAGCAGAAGTAGCCAGACGAACAAAAGGTAGAACTCAAAGGAGTAGTGAGGATGGAATGATAGCAATAGATATAGCCAAATCATTTATACCATTCTTGTCCCAAATAGAAAATTCTTACAATATAAGAAAACTGTCTAGAATATTAAAAAATATAATAGATTCAACAACGGTTATTTTTATTGAATATGACGTTAGAAGAAAAAGGAATAAGACTAATGGCACTCCAAAACAGGATGGCTCTCGATATAATATTAGTTGATCGTGGAGGAGTTTGCAAAATCGTAAAAACTGCATGCTGTGTGTATATAGATGATTACTCCCCTACGATATTTAAAGCAATCCGGAAATTACATGTCCTGAGTTCCACACTCTCTACTGAAGAAGGGGGTTGGGGGATAGGATCCTGGTTTTGGGGATTATTGCGGTCTTGGGGATGGAAGTTAATTTCGATACTAATGATGGTACTTGGTATATTCATAACATGTTGCTGTTGCATACAATGCTTACCAATAGTTTGCACTGAAATAACTGATGGATGTACTAAGGGATGTGTGCACATGGTGTCGAGAGGAAAACAAATGCATGGTCAAAATAACAGAGACACTGATGAAACAAAAACAGTAAAACAATTCATGGCTATAGACATTAATGATGAAGATGATGCTGATAATAGCATGAAAGGTTCAGACATAGATACCCCAGACTTATCCTCATCGGAGGAGGATACAATGAATGAATAAGACATTTGGCATACGGCCAAAAGGAGGGTTTGTCAATCTGGAAAAGTGAATACCCTTCATTTGAATGACAGACGTAACTTGATGGCTGTAGGCCAACCGTCTTATGCACCGAATTATAGAAATATAGACTGTTATGCTTGACCAACAAGCGGCCATTTTAAACGTGGCAGAATCGCCATTTAGCTTGTTAACCATTGCTCATTGCTTTCTGTCTAAAACTGCTTTGCAGCTTGCAATTCTTGCGGATTCTGCTTACTCTGCTCAACTGTTAACATTGTTGTCTGAATATGAAAGGGCAAGGTCGCGGGACTGAGGAGTTCGTTGAAACTCCTCATGAGTAGCCCAGAAAGGAATGCCCACGCTCCCTCTCTGTAGCCTTGAGGGAGAGCTGCAGGGCATTTAATCATTTCACAGCTGCCAGCCAGTCTCGTACTGTGGTAGAATATCTTAGAATAAAGCAGCTAAAGGCTTGAATTATGCTCGTTTTACGGCCCCCCTTCGCAAAACCCTTTAGAGCGTGTTGGCTCCCAGGACACGAATAGTACCTCATAGATAGCAAAGCATCGAATGTGGCTCTTCCCCCGTGTGCAGCTTGCTTCCAAGAACAGAACCACTGTGTTCTGTCCAACAACTAGAAGATGCCTCCGCACTTTCTAAATTGCACATTGTTACTAGAATAGACATCGAAAGTGTCATAATTGTCATACCCGTCGGAAATGTCCATCGTCATACCGAGTTCAAAGAAACTTAATAAAGGAGGGTGTTAAACATGACATAGCTGATTGTATGATATGCATTTTGTATATATGTCACTGATGTACGTAATTCGCTCTCTTGCATCCCTCGAGGTCTAGGAAACTCACGTCGCGGGGCTGGGACTATTTTTGCTTGCAATAAACCCTAGCATTGGGAATTTTAACCTCGTGTCTGGCGCATCTTTTCGTGTATGGTTATTGCCTTGTTTCCATATCCCTAGGGGCCCCTTTCACTCAGGGCCGGTGTGATGTGGTCTCTTCTCTTCTGTTTAGTCTCAGGAGTAGTCTTGCCTCAGTGTTTTGGATGCATTGGATATTTTTTGTGAGATATTCTGGCATTCCAAAGTACATGCTGTTTGCATAGCCTATTCTCAATAATACGTAAGGAGATGATTGCAAGGGTTCTTTGTTTGAAGGAAAGATAGGGGAGTGTGTGTGTGTGTGTGTGTGTGTGTGTGTTAGTGTGTGTGTGTGTGTGTTAATGAGATAATTAGATAATTATTTCTGTTTTGGTCGGTTTTAGTTTGAGATTGTTGATTGTCATCCAGGTGTATATATCATTGAGGTATTTATTAAAGGTGTTGTTTGGGTCTTGGCTTGAGGTTATCATGAAGATGAGTGGGGTATCGTCTGCGTAGTTGTGTGGGGTCAGTCCATGGCTTTAAAGGAGTTACATTAGGGGGGACATGTAGATGTTGAAGAGGAGATTTTATTTTTACGGAAGCTCTTCTTTGAGCCAGTGCCGCTATAGATCGGGCTCAGCTGGTCTGGGTCTCAGAGAAGGACTCATAGTAATGGTCAGCTCCCTGCTGTAGGGTTCCGATTCCTAGGACACCCCCTTGCTGTTCCCACCCACACTATTCTCATTATTGCAGAGTGAGATTGCACCATATCGTACCTTCTCCCACCAGTTCTAGATTCTACACTCTTATCAGTTTGGTATGCTGGAACCTCCTTGGTTTCTCTTTCTAAGTGTACCTGTTTTCCTCCCACCTCCCCAGATCTCATAGGCCTATCTCCCCCTCTTATTCTTCTCTCTCTCTGCCACTGTTAACAAGGGCCTTCATAAATTCACCCTCTCACCTCTGTAGACTCGTGGAGGGCTCTCCTCCAACTTCTCCACTCTCACTCTTTTGATATTGTGAGCTCATCTACAACCCCCCCTCATAGCTCTCCTGAGTAAATGCCCCTTTTCCTTGATGTAACATTCTTCTTCCAAACTCCTTGCTCTACATCCTCCAACCTCTCCCAATACTTCCACTAATGGCCTGCCTCCTCCAAACTCCAACAACATTTCTACCCCTGGTGATCTTTCTCTAGCCTCCTCCACTTCAAAACAACTTTCTAATGACCCTTCTCTCCTGTTCCAACTTCTTCCAGACTTTCTTCCAACTTCCAATTTATGCCTCCTGCTCTCACCTCAGTACTTCTCTCTCTCGCTCGCGATCTGAATGACACCTGACCTAGTAGGATCGTTGTCTGTCCTCCCTTTGTTCCCCTCCCTTGCCTCGACGCGCCTTGAAACACTTGTGAATAGGCGCGTTATAAATGCCTTATCATATATCTCGTCACTCTCCACCAAACCTCTTCCTCCAAATGCTACACGAACAACCGATACTGCCATACCAAGCTGTGGAAGTTATTGCTGGTATATAGGACACCTGTTGAGACTGGGCCCTGGGTTGTTGTCCTTATGGATTGGAAGAGGGCTTGCCTTAGGTTGCATGATTGCCTGCCACCAATGGGATTTCAGAGGGTTATGGGCTGGGCTGGATTCTCACTCCCTTTCCCTCAAAGCTGTGGGGACACTGCCTGTGAGAGACTGGGTCCCTCTGTTCTCTTAGCATGCCATTCGTAAGTCTGAAAATCTCTTGGTAAGCAGGGGAGACTTTTTGCTACATTTAATCCTCCTCCTTTGTGGGTAACTTGCAAGTTTGCAACCCCTGAAATGGGATGAGAATGATGTGTGCTTACATATCTTTTCACACATTCTACGTGGTTTTGTACCCGCAGGACATCCGCAGGCTGCATAAGTATGATTCACAATGGAATCTGAAGTTCTGAAGAAGAAAATGTATCGCTTTGCTAGTGGGGATTATGAAGTGTTGTAATATTTTCTCTTTTAGGGAGAGTCTTCCCTTCCTACGCAGGAGTACTGGATCGGGCTAGTGAGCTTGGATGGCTCTCTAAAAGTATTTACATTGTGGGAAGGAGTTTCTTTGAGGGTCATTGCAGCCCCCACTCCTTGTTATGGTCAGCTCTAAGGGTGGAGATGGTGATGGGAGTGTGAGTGTCTCTAGGATTGCCCTGTCATAGATCTACTTTTCAGTAGAGCGGGATGGGGGTGACTGCTCCCTTGGGTCCAATTGCTGCAGCAGGGTTGGTAATGTAATGCAAAGTTGTCTTATATAGCACCCTTTAGCCAACAACCTTGGCCTTGTTGCGCATGGCTCTGTAAGAAAGGTGGGCAGGCTGTGTTAGTCAGATAGCAGGAAGGCAGATGCAGAAATGTTTGGTGTTATTAGATCCAGGTCGAAAGTACCCGTTACCTGGGTGCCGATTTGAAAATCTCTGTTTGTCATTGGTACCAACCAGGCGGGTTAGCCATATGGGCAGCCCTCGGATTGTGGAGTGAAAAAATGGACAGCATGCTTGTTGATAGACGATGCACAGGGTCTGAATCTGTTAAGTACACAAGACCTGGAGGTCATCTGAACAAGCGTGGAGCTGTAAGTATGTACAAATCTAGTAGTGTGGAGTTAGTTGATGGATGAGGGGGCGGTGAGGGTGTTGTTGCTTCCTGGCTTTGGGTTGTAGATTTCACAAAGATTACAGTATGGACCAGAGTCACACAGCAGAGTATCAATTAATCAAATTGGTTTCCCAAAGATGGTAGTGCCTAGAGTTTTGAAAATTGCTTGTTCTAAATTAGCCCAAGTTTCTGGTGCACAGTTTTTAGTCTTGAGTTGTTTCCTGAAAGGCAGGTGGTGCACTTCCAGGTGAGAGGTCTGGGTAGGCTGGTTATCATTTTGTAGTCAGAACTGAAAGAGTTTGTTGTTGAAGTTGGGGACTAGTATTAGTGCAACATTGCTGGACCTAAGAGTTCTGGAAGGAGTTGTGATGAATCTGACAATGTCTCCACGTCTTCCCCGGAAATAGCCTCTCCCCATGTAGCCAGGGGACGGCAGCCTCTACCTGATCCTGGCACTGTGGGAGGAGGGGCTATATGGGGGAGACAACCCTCGAGGGGGATTGCATGGCATCATCGGATTGAAGCACATAGCTTTGTTTCCCTTTCAGGGATGTCTGCTCCATGTCTCATGCCTTTATGGCTTAATTTTCTAGCTCCTATCAGTCACCCATAAACCTTACTGATAATACCTGTCAAAGTAACATACCCAGAACTGATTTTTCAATCCCATATAAATGAGTACTGGGACGAGGAAGAACGCCGGAGCAATAAAGATGACTAATTCATTTATTGTGATAATGGTTGAATCTAGTCAACCGTACACACAAAATTAAAACAAATGCAATAACACAGAAATATTTTAAAATTCTAAAAATTCATATTTCATTACATTTCCTAATATTTCAAAAGATTATTACTTCCTCTCCATCAAGTTACAGAACAGTACAGAGAAAAACAAAATTAATTATCTTGAACTGATCATTTCTTCCTTGTGCAAATAGCAGAATCATTACATGTGCAAATAGGCAAACCACATTCAATTCATTAGCAGCCAATCAAAGTTCATCCTCTGCAAAACATACAATAAGTCAGTGCAAATTAGCAAACATTCTTAAATAGTTAGGAAGTTCAAAATTCTTGCTAAAACCAACAGTTTTAATGCTTCTAATGTTAGCAGCATTTCCTCCCCACGAGACAACCTAAGAAATAATATGTCTTTGTTAACAAAATCTGGGTTCTAAAAACATCTTTTGACTAGATCCAGCCACTGTGCATGTATCGCTTCACATTCTACCAAGATATGTTCTCTGATCTGCAAGGTATTAGTCGATTTACACATTGGACAATTACTCAAACCCTCCAACTCTTTCCCACCTGACCTAACCTTCTTGATTCCTCTAGTTAGTAGCAAATTTAATTGCAGTCTGAGGAATTCTTCCCACAAATATGGATTGGGAAACCTTTTCAAATAGAGTGGTAAACAGCCTAGTGGTTTAGGACAAATCGAGAGAGTCCTATACAATTTATATGCACTGGCTTTGTAAGTATGACTAAGACCAAGAAGCCAATGCAACGGTCTAGTCTCTGGAAAGCGCTCCACCTTGACGGGAAGTTTAAATTCACCCTAGCTGACAGAGACGAAGGAGAAGGAGAGCAGGAACAGGAAGGCAAAGTGGTGAAGCCAGATGATGCTGCACGGTGGAGAGGTGCCTGTTAGCACCCTGCAGCTCAGCATGCCGGGGAGAGTGGGGCTGGAGAAACGCCTGCCATCGTAAGGTGAAAGCGAATGACAAGCGGCCCGCCACCAGAAAGTGAGAGGCAGTGGGAGCCACATACCGGACAATGAGGCATGGCGAAGGAACAGCAGCTGACTGACTGCACGCTGGTCTGGCAACCCGAAAGGAGAGAGAACAGAGAACCGCGAGAGACCACTAAAACATCTGGTAAGCCGAGGGAAGGAGAATGCGTCATCGGGTTGCTTGAGGGTTAATGCCACTTCACACCCATAACAAAAGAGACACTAAGTAAAGTCTGTAAAGTTTTAAAGGGGCTTTGAAACAGACTATGAAAAGGTCGCCTGTCCCATATGTAAGAAAAGAAAACCAAATAACTGAAAACACAGAAAACTATAGAAACTTTTTTAAACAAGAGTTGTCAAATCAATATTGGGCAAATATTACTTTGTGGGCAAGAAGAAAGAAAGCTGCATATAAGTCCTGGCAGGAAAGCAAAGTCAAGTATTTGAAAGAGACTGTAAGTCAACAGCTTGGGGAAATATATACCAGGCCTGGCAAGGAAGTATTCCAGGCAAAAGCAAGTGCCCAAGTGTGAGGGTGAAGTATACAATCAAAAGCCCTTGCAGGAGAGTATACCATGCAAAGTCAAGTATTTGAAGGAGACCGGAATTCAAAAGCTTGGGGAAATGCATACCAGACCTGGCGGAAAGTTCCTAAGTGTGAGCGTGAAGTATGTAAGGGAAGGGCCTGGCAGGAGAGTATACCAGACAAAGTTAACTTTATTAAAGTGAAATTGAACAGGATAAAGAAAGCACCATGGAAGGCTCATGCCCTTGGTACTGTGAAGTAAATATTGAGGACGAAAAGATGCATCCTGCAGGTGTTCAGGTTTGGGACTTGCCTTTTGAGTTACATAATTTCATTAGGGAAAAGGGAATCATAAAGAAGACGCGTACTCTTAAGATTCTGATTTACTTGAACTGTTTCGTGTTGTGGAAAGAAACCCGGGGGAGGGAGTCATTCCCCGGAATTTTGTGTGTGTTGTGGAAAGAAACATGGGGAAGGAGTTATCCTCTGGAACTGTGAACCTTGAGTTTGCCATTTCTTTTGAACTTGAATATTTGTACACTTACCTGGCCAGAGACAATACCCTTAGCACCTTTATAGTTACTTGAAGTGGGAGGGTTAGGATAGGATTCCGGACACAGGACATTTCATTTTGGACATATTGACACTGGACAGACTCTTAGTTTCGGTTGAGGTAGGGATTTCTAAACCCTTTTATTATTTCAATGTGTCACGTCTCATTCCTGGATCATCACATATGGTGTCAGTGGTGGGATACTGACTCAGCTGAAACAAACTGGGGAGCCTATTAGAATCCTACAATACTGTTTTTCTGATCTGACTACAAAAGTACTTTACATGATCCTGAACATTAAACCGCTGAAGGGGAAAAAATTCATACTTGAAGTAGGACCAGCTTACTCCAAAAGTACTTTACATGATCCTGACCATTAAACTGCTCAAGGACGAAGAATTCATACTTGAAGTAGGATCAGAAGAAACAGTCTGCAATATTAAACAGTTAATAGTTGAAAAGACCCAAGCCACTATTGGCTGTCAATGACTACTCTTCCAAGGGCACCCTCTGTCTAATGCTTTGAGATTTTCTAATTATCAGATAAAACCAAACCAGAGGGTTGGACTCTTTATTAAAACGAGGGTGCCTACTCATCAATAAGCTCTGCAGGGATTAACCAGCCTTAGGAGACCCACAAGAAATCCCCAATTAACAATTGAAAAGGGGAGTGTGAAGGAACCATTAGAGGGACCTTGGAACCCAGACATCTTCCTTGACCAAAGAAGAGCGGAAATCCCTCAAGAATTGGAAGAGGAATTAGGACCTTGTGAAAAATGTAGATCTGTTTGGTAGAAAAGGAGGCGTCGATTTTCCTAGAGACAGTCCAGTTAAAACTTCCACTACCACTGATATTTGTTTGACCCCACACCCTCTTCCCTACACTTCAATATGGCTACCCTGAACACACTGTTAGCATAACTAACAGCTCATCCGTTCCAGGCTGAAATACGTTTACACAATGGATTAGGCCAAATTGTTGCCACTCAACAAAGGCCCATCCATCCCCATGGAGTACTACAACCCTATCAGGATGGGGAGGACTTGGAAAATTTATTTTCTTAACTTTGAAAGGATAGCTCAGCAGTTTTATTACAGGGATAGTTTAAAAACATGTTACCTGGCCCCATTACCGAGGGCAGAGCTCCAGACTTCGTACCAGCTCTTGAACCCTTTAGTCACTGCAACATTTGATGAGTTTAAACAGGGGCTGTTGCAGAGAGTTGGACAGACAGATAATTTCTATAAGCAAAAATTGCAATAGGTCAGGCTAGGTTCCGGAGAGACACCTGTAGAACTGCGGGCCTGAGTGCAAAACACCATTTTGTTGTGGTTGGGAAGAAAACCTCCCAGAAGTTATTTTTATTTATTTATTGAACATTTGTATGGTGCCTATACATCAAAGTGTTTCTAGGTGCCACAAGGTAAGGGGAACGGGGGTGAAAACAATATATGGTCCTACTAGGCCTTGCCACATTCCGGTTGTGCAAGTACAGTAAACAAGAAGTGCACAGGGGGTAGAAACCTTGGCCCTAGAGCACCAATTCACTACCACCCTTTCTGCAGAAGGTAGTTCTTCAGTTAAACAAACCTGTGATGGCCCTGGCTATAGAGACAGCTCAAATGTTTACAGAAGCAAATAGGCAATTAAGATCTATTCAGAGAAGCGTCCACCATATTGCATGGGGGGAAACGAAAAACCCAAGGGACAGAAATCAGGACGCTTCAAATAAACTAGGGTTAATGGAACTTGAAAGAGGAGACAGGAAGACTGCAATCCCTAGAGATAATGAAAAAAGAACAATAGGGAAGACGAGACCCTTTAAACTAACTCTGGTCATGTGTTTCCTGTGGTCAGGCCGGACATTTAGCAAGACTGTCCACCCATAGAAAAAAAGAACCCATGGAGGTTGGTTATATTGTGAGGAGTCAGTAATGTGAGGCTCACAATTGAGTTTAGAGTTTTCAAGGTTTGACATTTCATTTTGAAATGAAACAGTATATAAAACTTAACTAAACCTACACTACCCGGGAATTCCCTACCTATTCTAAGATCTAAGGCAAAACCTCCTGGCTTACACAAAACTAACCCTCACACTAAATATTCCAACAATCAAAATAAAGCAACAATAACAGAAATAAAACATTACCCTACACCAGAAATGTCCAAAGTCAATTTTCCCCAAAGAAAACAAAGTCTCAAAGAAGTTCTTGAAAGGTTCCAAAGAAAATAGAAAGTCACACAAACAAGAATCCACAGGTAACAGTTTCTTCTTCTCTGGATGAAAAGCTCCCTTTTCAAAGTTCCATAGAGAAAACAGCACCAATGGTCATCCTGGATAAAGTTTTTGAAAAAAAAAGATAATGCCACTTCCACTTTAACAATAACTTTACTTCCTGCACCGTCCTGTATGCAATTTGTCAGGATGCTTCTTTTAAGGAAATTGCTCTCTTTGTGATAAATTCCTTTTATCCGTGTTGCTGTGAGAGCAGGATTTTCTCACTCACAGACCGCTTCTACTTCAACCTGACAAAATTCTAGACAACCACAGTTCAACTCCTGCTGCTACAACCTGATAATGTGGAAATGTTATTAGGCAACTTAAACAAGACTTTTTGCCCTGCACAGGTTGGCAAAGCACTCTTCTTTCCACTTCTACCAGAAAAGGCAGCCTCATTGCCTTTCATCCAAGTCGTGTAGCTACCACAAAATCTGCTTCAGCTTCTGACTGCCACGGTGTCAGCTTAACAGGCTGCGTGATTGTTTTATTTTTATGACAAGCACCCAGCTCCCATCCCCAGCTTCTTGTCCACCTCTATATCTCCAAGGTTTACCCCAAAGCCGTAATGCCACTCCCCCAACTTCATATGACTTTATCACTCTTCTATCAGAGGACCCTTGGTTAGTATTAGCTTCAACAACTTTAAAACAACGTGCTTCAGTTCTTATTTTAACTGGTTTCCTCTTTGGAGGGTTTTGCCTATTGGCTTGGGCAAAGCGTGTTCTGCTTCTGGGTTTAACAACTTCAGCAACCTCTGCACTACTTAAATGTATGATGTTATACGAGTTAATGTTCACTTCACAATCGTTTTTAGGCACACGCGATGACTTCTGATGGTAAACTTCTGCTTGCTACTTTTGTTCCCTTTTACAATGACCGCTTTCGTGTTTAACAATGATCGGGAAACAGAATATTACATGCGCGGCCTCTCTGAAGTGATGTTTCCTTGTAACTAAATGGGAAAGCCTGCTGCTGCTTATGCGATCATTACTGCTACAGTTCACCCTGTTAATAGGAGACATGCGACTGCTCCGGTTAATGATTTTGAAGTAACATTGGGAAAGGAAAAATGTTCTTCACACGCTAGCATTTCATTTATTGCTGGGTAAGCGCATGATACATTTGCCTTTGTTTGACAAGACTTCCCACAACTACAAAGACTTTTACTCGCTTTCCTTTCACCGCAAATGAAGTTCAGCTGGATACAGTTACCGGCAAGGAGTTTCTGCTGCTCTGGAGTACGGTCCTTCATTTGCAAGCTCCAATATTACAACAGGTGCGGGCTGCCTCTGCTTCCCTGTGCTACTGCTACCACGGGCACTCTCTGGATCCACAACTTTCCTCAGCACAGATTTCTGGGATGGACATGTAGTCCCTTTTTAGAAAATTAAATCTTTTTACCTTTCTGATTTGACCAAGGGCCATCAGAAGGGCAGGGCCATGGGGAAAGTTAGACCAGGGAGACTGGGAGGAACCCTTTTTGATTCCCCCTCATATGATCCTCCCACAGTACACCACTCCCAGGGTCAGGATCAGAAAGCGCCAGCCTTCCCCATGCCACATGAGAAGGGTCCCAGACCAGGTTCCTGGGTGGAATCCCATCAGATTCTCCACAATATGTCCGGAAGAGAATGGGCAGAGTCAAACTTCTCTGAAGAAGATCTCAGAGACCAGACGTAATTACTTCTTTGGAACCACTCCCTTCAAAACCCATGAACTCTCAACAGTTAGAGCTCTGATAGAATTTGGGAGCAAGCAGACAGCAGTAAGAGCTGACCTGATCTTGACTCAAAAACTGGGAAGGGGTTACCCTGTAAAAATCACTTGTGTACATGGTGACGAAGAAATCTACAATAGACCTTGGTTACCATTTATGTTCAGGGTGAGATGACTCAGATAAACACTGCTGTGATTCCCGGACTATCATAGGAAACCATAATGGGTACTGAATTTCGGAAATTTGACAATCAGTTGAAAAAAGTAAATGACTCCTCCCCTTCTTTTTCCCCTTTTGATTCTTGGTAGGAGAGGGGTTTTCACAGGAAAGCCCTCTCTGGAAGTGGGAAGGCACATCTAGGGGAACAAAAACCAAGAGGGAGGGTCACATGGATAAGTACCAGAAATTATTTAGGTACCCATATCATAGATTAGAGGTGGGAAGAGAAGAGGTTCAGTCAGGTTATCAAATATAACTTCATATTTTAATTTTAATCAAACACATTGTAAAAATACATACATATAATATCAACATTAAAAATCATTTGACTCAATAATGGTACAAAAATGTTTATATCAAAAAATATTTAAGAAGCAATTTTTCTGTTTGTTAAAAGTTTTTTTTGTGTTCAAATGCTAATGAAAATCATGCATATCCATCACAATATTAATAAATTTCATTGAGTGATGGAGATGCCATTGCAAAAAGTACTATAGGCAAAGTAAAGTGTTTAGTGCCAAAGTGCTAAGTGCCAACTGTAAATACAAGATGTTATAATATCGTACACATTACAATTTTCGGCGACAAGATTCTATCTAGTTTACTCAATGAAACTAGTAGCCGCCTTCATCAGGGCGCACTGTCGAGTACAAGTCACACTAAATGCATATCGGTGCCAAGCATTTATACATGGTTTATCAATAACTTAGTTGGTTTTGTAGACGAAACATTGAATCGTTCCCAACTTGATTGTAGGTCTCTAATTTAAAGAAGCATCAACCCAAGGAAAAAACAATATGAACCAAACAAAATAAAAAAATAAAAAATAGAAAAAGAAAAGAAGATTAGAATCAAAACACTGACTGAACCTCTTAAAATCAACACATCTAGACCATAGACAGTGAACAGTCAAATATTCACCTAGATAAGTCCGCATGGGGCGCAGAAAATCATTATTATTTAGTAGACGCCGCCCACAAAAAGAAGAACAAGATGAAAGCCAATTTACATCTAAGGAGACAAAAGAGAAGAAGGGGTGGAGTTTGTGATATAGCTAAATTGTCTCAAACTGCAACACTCACGCACAGCAAAGCCGAACCCACGGCATATACATCACCAAACTTTCACAGAAGTACTGACCTCTAGTTTTCAAGTGTATCCAGAAGTCTCCAGATTTAAGAAACATAGGCCAAATTGCAAATGGAGTTAATTAGAGTCCAGATTATGGCGACTTTTCAATAGAGATGAATGAAAAGACCGGTCCCCTATTTAGAAAACCTAATACCGCAAAACAGGAAAATATAAGTTAAGTGGATTCCAGTACCCAAAATATGGGACATAAACAGCAGCATCATGTTTAGGCTAAATGGAATCAAATGGTAAAATACTAAACTAGAACCTATCTCACTAGTTCAGAGAGATTATTAGAAAATAATTAACTGTGCATAGTAAGATTGCCCGAAATCCTGAAACGAAGGCTGGTGCATAGCCATCTCAAAGGCACAAATGTCCCTCGTGGAAATGTATTTTTTCACCAAAATTAGATGCGAAAGCAGGGTCTATATTATAGACCCTGTACGTTTAACCTGCAAGCCCGAGCACTTGCCCATGGAAGAGTGTGTTTACAAACGCCAGTTATTTTGCTAGTTCACCCTAGGAGATTGCAGCTACATCTGGCCGTCAGAGCAACTATGCCGTAAATCTACTAATGGAGCCTTGTCCAATTGACCGTGAAGAAGTACGGGTCAATGCCTCCAAGCTTAATCAAGGGGAGGCTGCCGATCGAGAGCACAAAATAAAAATAAAGCAGGCACTTCTTACCTCGCGTCGCCTAATAACGCGTCTGTTCGTCTGTGTTCAGGAGCCACAATTGCTAACTAAAAAGCAGCCGTCAGCTGTGCTGAGGCCGCCTCATTCCTTTTAAACACACGCAAGTGTGAAAAGTGAAATGGGACTGTGCAACCCCTCGCACCGCCGTAGATTAAGGTGTTTATGAGCACACACAAATGTTAAAAGCAACAAATGGCTAAACACAAGGCAGCATGTCTCAGAGACTGGAAGGAGTAGCTGGGTGCAGACATACCATTGCAATTACAATAAATGAAGCAACCACCGGTATGCACCATAGACTGGATGGAAAATCTAAATATAGAACATATGTCCCGTGGGTAAGCTATAAGAATGAAAAATAGCTAATATACTATAGATGTAATAAGCATAAAGCATGTATACCATTTGTAGGCTATAGGAATGAAAAAATAGCTTATATCTAAAAGCCATGAATAGATGAATAAGGACAGTACATAGAAAAAGAAAAAGAAAAAGAAAACAACAACCCACCCTGGACTCCCAGACTAAATTTAGGGCACACAGTGGAGCCATTCTTCTTGGCGATTAAGTCCTGTCTCGTAACTGGTGGCATTGTACATCCACCATTGTTCTCTTTGGGCCAGACGAGCTGCTATATTGTTGGAATCAGTGCCCATGACTTTTTGCCACGCACACCATTTCAGGTTATCACAATTATGGTTATTTTCCAAGAAATGATAAACCAATGGGGCTGTGATGACATTGTTCCGTATGTTGGATTTATTATCCCCAATTCTCATTTTAATCGGTCTGGATGTTTTTCCAATATATGTTTTGGCACATGGGCAAAATATTATATAAATAAAATTTTTTGTATTGCATGTGGTGTGATGATTAAGAAACCAATTTTTCCCATTGATCATCACAGTCGTGCCGGGAAGATGCGCACTGACTGCAGAAGCCACATGGAAAATGGCCTAAAATAGGTTTGGCTCCCCACAGACCTAACAGAGTATTTTGTTTAGGCTCGATACTAGACCTATCAGCTTTTGTAAGCCAACTTTTCAAATTCTTACCCTTTTTGAAGGCATATATCGGGCTTGCCAGGTCCGGATTATTTAATTGGAGTAAGTGCCAATGTTTTGTAATACTTTGTTTTATCTTATGGTGATATGTGTTAAATGCCATAACACACACTATCAGCTCTTTAGTGATGTTTTCATGGGCGGACTTGTCCAAAAGAATCTCGCAATGTTGAAATCTTGCCCTTTTGCGGGACTGTCTGAGTAGATCGGTAGGAAAGCCTCGTTGCTGCAGTCTATCTTGAATGATATTAGCCTGTATTTTCTAGTCCTCCACTTTAGAACAGTTCCACCTAGCCCCAAGGAACTGACCATAGGGGATACTCTTGCGCAATGATTCAGGGTGGAAGCTATCAAATATCAAGATGGTATTGCGATCAGTTGCCTTACGATACAAATCAACAATGATATGTCCTCCCCCATCCTTAATTAAGAAATCCAAAAATGGAAGGGACGAGTTGTTAACTGACATAGTAAATTTTAGGTTAGCGTCCAATGGTATTGAGCCGTGGCAGAAACAGCACATGGTCCGCTTTAGTTTTATCCCATATGATCACAATGAAATCAATGTAGCGTTTGTAAATTTTGATGGCAGTTCTAAAGGGATTGGTATCGGACAAAATACACTTCCTTTCAAAGTTCCACATGAAAAGAGTGGCATAGTTCGGGGCAAAAGCTGCCCCCATCACTGTTCCTTTCACTTGTAGGTAGTAGGTGGACTTGAAAAGGAAATAGTTGCGTGAAAGGGCTATTTCCAGCAAGTCTTTTAGTATTTCACTAGGGACTTGTTGGACCCCTGGGCGCAGTTCCAAAAAATCTTTCATAACCTGTAGGGATTCCATTTGAAGTATATTAGAATATAATGATTCGACACCTAGAGTCATTAATATGTTGGTGTCTGAATCAAAAGGGAGATCCTCTAAGTGCTTGATGGCATCAGTGGTGTCGGACAGATATGTTTCAGTGGAAGCAGCCAAAGGTTTAAGAAAATAATCCAGAAATTGGCAAATCGGTTCTAGGATCGAACCACACAGGGACACAATAGGGCGTCCTGGTGGGTTGCATAAGTCTTTGCGTATCTTCGGGAGAATGTAAATGAGAGGGGTCCTTGTCCCCTTGATGGTAAGGAAAAAGAACTCCTTATCGTTGATAATTCCCCCATCTCGTGCACATTGGGCAATGGCCAAAATTTGTGCTCTAATACTCTCAGTGGGATCACCCTGGAGTTTGCAATATAATTCTGGATTATCAAGCTGGCGCAAAACTTCTTTGTCATATTTATGGGCATCCATGACTACCACCCCACCACCCTTATCTGCTTGTTTAATTATTATAGCAGGGTCAGACTTAAGTTCTCGAAGGCTGGCCCAATCTTGTTTACTGAAGTTAAAACAAGGGCCCCGTTGGTTATCTTGAGATGTATTGTAGATGGAATTAAAGTCCATAATGACCACCTTCTCGAAGACTGCTGTCTCATCAGAGACCATTTGAAGGGTGGGTGTAAATGTAGATTTACATTTAAGGGGTGTGTGGAGGTCATTATCATCGTCGGCCGAAGCATGATTGCCAAAGAAATCGCGCAGTCTGATTTTCCGAAATAGACTGCGTAATTCTATCTCTACCTCCATTTTTGAAGGGTTTTTCATGGGTACAAAGGAAAACCCCTTTTCCAGCACTCGAGTCTCTTGTTCACTTAATTGTCTTTTAGAGATGTTCTATACCGCTGAAGGTTGGGCTACCTGCGGTATGCCCGTCTTCTGGTTTTTAAATAGTTTGGTAATGGAGGGACCCCTTGTTCTGGGGGAGGAAAAGGGAGATTTGGTGGCAGAAAAGGAGCATATGGCCCTTGTGGGGCAAGATTAGCCTGGTGATTATAGTTATGATACTGCCAATGGGGCCTACCGCGGCCCCTATTGTAGCCTCTGTTCCAGTTCCGACCTCTATTTCCTCGAGTGTTCTTGACAGGGTACGAGCCACTTCCATCAGACGAAATATCGGAGAAAGTAACTTTCTTTTGTGGAAATTTGAAACCATGTTGTGGATTATTTGGATCACGCCACTGGCTAGGGCCCTGGTAATCCGAGGCCAGATAAGGATAGACCGCCTCCTTTGAAAAGGCCTGAATATCCTTCTTTATTTTGTCCATCTTTTTATTGGTAGTCATTTTCACGAATTCCTTAGTATGTTTTTCTATGAGTTCTAATTTCTCCTTTATATTAATGATGGTAGTGTCAAGGGCAAATAATGTTTCTGCCTTGTCTATTTCGTCTCCAATAATGGAGCTTTTTTTGAGGGCAGTGTTAATGGTCAACAACATCCAGTCGCGACTAAATTTAGTCGCGACTCCTGAGAAAAGTGTCTTATATTCCTCGTCCTCTATGAATAGGCAGGGCTTGTTTCTCACCAAGAGGCCCTGTGGAATGATATTCTTTTTTAAATATTCTGTCAATAAATGGTTATGCATTTCCGTTCAGAATTCTTTCTAATTTAGCTTGAGGATACTCGCGCTAGTGATCGACAAGCCGTCTCCTGAACTGGTGGACCCTTCCATGTTGTCAAAGAAAGAAGAGACATTGATTGCCTCTGCCAGTTGTTCTTCGCTAAAGGATACTACTATGATGATGAAGACGACTACTAGTTTAATTGAGTAAACTAGATAGAACCTGGTTGCCGAAACTGTAATGTGTACGATATTATAACATCTTGTATTTACAGTTGGCACTTAGCACTTTGGCACTAAACACTTTACTTTGCCTATAGTACTTTTTGCAATGGCATCTCCATCACTCAATGAAATGTATTAATATTGTGATGGATATGCATGATTTTCATTAGCATTTGAACACAAAAAAAACTTTTATTAACAAACAGAAACAATGCTTCTTCTTAAATATTTTTTGATATAAACATTTTTGTAACATTATTGAATCAAATGATTTTTAATGTTGATATTATATGTATGTATTTTTACAATGTGTTTGATTAAAATTAAAATATGAAGTTATATTTGATAACCTGACTGAACCTCTTCTCTTCCCACCTCTAATCTATGATATGAGTACCTAAACAATTTCTGGTACTTATCCATGTGACCCTCCCTCTTGGTTTTTTGTGCAATTTTGTTCCCCAGGTCCATGGTATAGGGGATACCCATGTTGCTTACATCTAGGGGAACAACCTCTTTTCCAGAAGACATCCTAGAACAAAGCACTAAAAAGGACCCTTGGGCGGGAAGCCAGTTCATTAGGGGAAGGGTATGTGAGGAAATCTGATGTCATCACTTCTTCCCTGGAGATATCCTCTCCTCATGAGGCCAGGGGACGGCAGCCGCTACCCGATCGTGACCCTGGGGGTGGTTATATGAGGGAGGATAACATGGGGGCGGCGACGCTCAGGGGATAGCATGGCATCATTGGATGAAAAACACATACCCTCCTTTCCCTTTCAGGAGGTCTCCATGTCCATGTCTCATGCTTTTATGGCTTATTGTGCTAGCTCCCATCAGTCACCCATACACCTTACTGATAATACCTGTCAAAGTAATATACCAAGAGCTGTTTCTCACTCCCATGTATATGGGAGTACTGGGACGAGGAAGAGGACTGGAACAATAAGGATGACTAAGACAAAGAAGCCAATGCAACAGTCTAGTCTCTGGAAGGCACTCCACTTTGCCGGGAAGTTTAACTTCAGCCCAGCTGACAGCCAGCTGACAAAGACGAATGAGAAGGAAATGTGCCTGAGCCTAGTGATGCCGAAGGCTGGAGAGCAGCACGCTCCAACCCATCATGCTAGCTAGCAGGATGAGTGCACTCTGAGTTTTCATCCGCACTGTTTTTAAGTGTTTCCCAAATGGAGCACTTAGCCAATTCCGTACTCCTAGAAGGTCTAAATCCGTTCTCTGCTTCATTCAGGAGTTGGTTTGTTTTAATGAAATCACAGAGTTGACGATATGAGTTTCTCCAGAGATTTTGCAATGAAAGGTGTGTTTGAGATGGAACGATAGCTGGCTGGGTCATATTGGTCAGCTCTGTTTTTTTTAAGCAAATGTCTGATGTATTCAGATTTCACATGAGTGGTGCTCTTACTGTCATAATGGAGTCATTGAGGAGGGATAGGGAGATGGGCACCAAGTATGGATATTTCATGACTGTTTTGTAAAGATTGGGGGACCTGAATCCTCAGGAGATCCTAATGAGTTGCATGAGTCAATGGTAGCTAGTAGGTCCTCTGCAGACAGAAGGTGGAAAGAGTACAGAGAAGTTAGCGGGAGGTGTTGCTGGGAGCTTGTGTGGGTGGGAGTGTCCTTTATTGTCAAGGTGAACCTGGATGTTGAGGGTCTTTTAGGTGAACTGTGCAGCGATCCAGCAACATAGCTATTGTGTGGGGGGAATTGCAGACCGTCTGTTTTTTTAATTTTTACCAGTAATTAATTTTTACCAGAGCCCAGAAAAGGGGAATAATCGGGTCATGCCGACCTTGGCGGACCCGCTAATTGCCCTTTTCTGGGCGACGGTAAAAATGAATCCCCATTCCCATTTGAGCCCCATAGGGCTCAATGGGGAGGATGCTAACAACGGGCCTGTTAATGATGGGCACGTTGTTAGCATCCTGGTCTGCTAGCGGGTCCTGCTAAGGATGCCTGGTCTGACCAGGCGTTCCTTAGCGGGACCCACTGCAGACCTCGTAATAGGGTGGCCCGGAATGAACGGTGCCAGTCCCTTTTTTTTGGAGAGTTTTTGAAATGTTTCTGTCCAATGCAGAAATAATGGTTCCATGTCATTTCATGGCGGGATGAACCCTTGCTGGGTTTTTCTCAGCGGAAATTTTATCGATAAACTCATCTAATTCTTTTTTTAAATTATTTATGGGCCTCCCATCCCCCATCCCTTTTAATTTATTTGTATTCCTGAACACCCACACCCCATATATATATTTGTACCCCCGCCCCTAAAAAATTAGATTAGTTTTTTTTCAATAAAATTTCCGCTGAGAAAAACCCAGCATGGATTAATCCTGCGATGAAAGGACGTTGCACCGAAATAATATAGTTGAGAATGTGGTGACATTTTGCATCGTGTGGTTGTTGGTCCATCTGCGGGGACAGTACATTTGGTTGCTTCTAGACTTTCTAGTAAGGAGTTGATCTGTAGGTCTTTCCAAGGTCTGGTCATAGTGGATGGTTATATTGAAGGTCCTGCGAGGAGAAGCGTCTCTGTTAATATTGTGAACGGATAGATCAGTGATCTCCCCATCGAAAGTGCACTGGGGAGCAGACCGCGATTATGAATTCATTACAAAAAATGCCATCCAGCATGTGTACAACTATGTGCATGGGATCATTAACCAGCTGATTGAGCTGTAATGCAGCAAGGTTTGCTGCAAGTGACTTTGTAATTGCATTGTCTTCCTTTTCCAGCCAGATGTTGAAATCTCCAAGTATAATTAGTAGTTTTCGATCTACAGACAGGATGGCGGCTGCGTCAGTGAGTTTCTCAGCAAAGTGTGGGCTGTCGGAGGGAGGGCTGTAGATTAAGAGGAAGCTTAGTGTAACCGGGGGAAGGATGGGGCAGGTCAGAGCAAGAGATTTGTAGTCTGGGGTTATGTCAATGGAGGGTGTTGAGGCGTCTCTGTGCACCAGAGCTATGCCACCTCCTTTCCTATTACTGTGATTAGCAGAGGTATTCTTGAAGCCAGATGGGATACTCCCTGGGTTACCCAGGACTGATCATCTGAGAGCCACATTTCTGTGATGATGAGTAAGTCTATCTGGTCTTTGGAGAAGAGGTAGAAAATGTCTGAGGAGCGCTTCAAGGCAGAATGTGCGTTGATCAGGAGGCTTCTTGTGCCTGTAATTTCTGTGTGGATTCGGCTACTTGGACCAGTGCAGTTGCGTTGTTCAAGGTTGCTGTCATTTGTTTTCCAAAGCTCCATGTTTAGTCTTTCCAATTCTAAGAGGCATACCAGGCTCTTCTTGCGTTCTGACATATCTCTCAATTCCTGCTGCTTGGTCGAGGTGGATGGTGCAGGGTATCTAATGATGAACGGAGTAGCAGGTGTTGTTTCTTGCACTTCCTGTCTTATAGTTAGTTGTATGGCTGTCAGGGTAAATGCAGGCAAGGATTTAGTACGTTGGGAAGTCCTCTTTCTCGGACCAATGATATGTCATGTTAATGTGGTTCCACGGGGGGCTTCAGGAGGTATCTGGAGGTAAAAGCCATCAATGGTCTCTTGAGATGAGGTACTGGGGAGCATGTAGAGTCTTGGGATGCCTGATCAGAAGGGATAGGGAGTGCCGTTTCCAATTTTCTTTCTTTCTTTCTTTCTTTCTTTCTTTCTTTCTTTCTTTCTTTCTTTCTTGGCTATCTTTCTTTCTTTCTTGGCTATCTTTCTTTCTTTCTTTCTTGGCTATCTTTATTTCTTTCTTTCTTTCTTTCTTAGCTATCTTTGTAGTTTCTAGGCATCTTGTCATTGTATTTTCACCCTGTAGTTGTTGAGGATTGGGAAGAGGGGGAAGAGGGAGTGATACGGTAGGGAGAGATGGGAGAGGTTATTTTTACCTTTTGATTTTCTTCTCACCTAAGTTTGTGGTTGGTTTGTTTAAGAATTTCCTTATACATCTGATGATGGTCAGTTGTGAGATTATAGAGGTATTCCGCAAATACTATAGGCCAATTGGCTTGTAGACTATTCAAATGAGCTGATTTTCCAGGAGTCCGGTTATGGAAAGGGTTCCTTCGGTGTATCGGTATATGCGACTATGGTTATTGTGATTCCAGAATTTATGAGGAACTTTTTGTGTTTGCTACTCTGTGTCTGTGGCCTAGTTTCAGTGAGATGGGACTGAATACGGCAGAATAGCTGTAATAGCTGTGTTGATTTAGCTTAGTGCCGCTTGTTCAAACAAGTACATGGAGTCCAATCAGTTATTCGTTGGAGTGTAGAAGAAACACGGTGAGCTACTTTGTTATTATGAGAATAGCACAGTGAGTTAAGGTATGTGATTGGTATGCTGAGCCTGTATGTGTTTGGTAAGTATGCAAAAGTAAAAGTAAACCAGTTATGTACTAGGTATAGAGGCAGCCATAATATGTCTGCAGTTATTGTGGGAGCACACACACCAATTAAACCTCCCTAAAAGCTTGGGATGCAGGCACACAATGGAACTATGCAGTAGTTAAGCAGGTGCCAAATGTTTAACTCTATGATGCAGATGTTATAAACAAATTATAATGAGAAAGGCTTCTAATGAGTGTAAGTGCAAAGTAATAAAGGATCAAAGTGCAAAGGATCACATCTGGCTGTGCACTAGGTGTGCATGTTTCGATATTAACGTAGACAGTTATGGATGCAGGTATAAAAGCAATCAACCAAATATAGCTATGCACTAAGTAGCAGGCAATACAGTGAGTCAACTATCCAGATGTGGTTGACTATAATTGAATTATATACTAGATATGCAGGTTGTAGCATTAAAGAACTATACAAATGTGGGGCAACACAATCTTTAGTCTATCTCTGTGTTTGTGTGTGTATAGTTCACTGTACAGATGTAATGGATGCTAAGCACAGATACAGTCTAGACAATTGCTAGCCATGCAATCTAACACAATGGGTCGGTGAAGATTTTTCGCTAGGATTTCAGGCAAAAACATGGAGTCAGTAGTATAGTGAGCTATACAAATTAAAATGTTTGTGTACGATTACACAATGACTCAATGTAACTTAGTGCTAGGTGTCCAGGGACAGATATCACAAGTGTGAGAAACCTGAGGGTGTTCTCCAACCTACTTCCACTGGATCCTCTATTCAGGTGGGCAAGAAAGGGTCATGGCTTTTTGTTCCCGACCCTCAGGATGGACGAGCAAGAGAGGATCACCTGCATATGCGGTACTTGGGGAGTGAGGGAGAAGCACCTGATGGTGAGACATGGTAGCCTCCTTTTTTGAAAGCCCATCTAACCCCTGTTCCTACCTATTTTATGGGAAACAACAGCTCCCATAATTCCTTTCATCTTTATACTGACAACACTTCTAATCCGAGGAAGATGAGGACTGAGGCTAGGAAGATTACCTCTAGTGACTTGCAATTACTCTGTCCCTTTAATGAGACCAGGAAGAGTCAGGCACTTAATCCTAACTCCACGCACCTGCCTATTATTAACTCTCCTGATTAGGATAAAGGTGGAGCGCACAGACACACTCTTTGCGGGGTTGGGCATGAGAAGGCGCAGCTCTTCCTGGGCTAATGCAAACCAGGCTATCGAAATTGGAAGACCAAGGTGCTGCTCGGCAGTTGCGGAAAACAAGGGAACGCCAGGTGAGAATTCCACACTTTTGTAAACCTGTAAGCATTCAAAGAGGTGAAATCGACTGGGAGGAAAAGATATTCCTTTGAATTGCTTCGAAGCAGCCTACTTCCCTCTTGGGTGAGCGACAGAGTTGGGGAGCATAGGAGGTATTGGTAAAGGCCTTGACTGTCATCTGAAATGCATTGAAAAAAGAAAGCCAATAAACAAGACCGGTGAGTTATCGAATTAAACAAATGCCTGGTGTGTATTAAGAGTTGAAGGATGGCGTGTGCCCATAAACATGTAATAGAAAAGGTAATTGTTGAACTGTACCAAGAATATACAAAGTAACATGGTGGTCCTGCGAGGTGGAAACACACAATCGAAAGTCTCTGTAAAATGTTTGAAGTTGTGATAAAACGGGAGAAGACGCCAAGAAAGTAACTGCGAAACTGAATGAAAGTTGATTGAGTGAAAAAGGAAGTATATGAACTTTAAGCACGCCAAGAAGGCAAAGTTAAGGAACTGTGACACACAAAAAACACACTATTACCAAGAAGCATTGGTGTAGAGAGAGTTTATGAAGATTGTTAAATTATTTAAGAAGGAAGGTTGAAGTGGTCATGTAGAGGTCTATGTAAAATCCTTGCAGTTTCGACAGATGAAAAATAAAGTGAAATAAATGTTGTGTGAAATGAAGCTTGGGGAAGGGAACCCCGCAAAGTGAATTATGGGTTCAAATCCAATGGAGGGAAACCCAAAGTGAAATGATTTGAACTGAGAGATAAAAGAGGATTTGAGCCCGGCAGAGGAAACCCACATGAGAAGTGAAATTTCAGAAGTTTGTGAAAATAAAGACAGGCTGAAGCCCTACAGAGGGAAGCCTGTTTTCAATTGTGATAAGGTAAAAGTTCAAGATTTGAACTGTGCATTTGTTGTAAGGCAGAGGAAGCCTAAAGAATCTGTTGAACTGTGAAAAGCTTGAAGCCCAAGCCTGAACTGTTGAATCATGCCAGTAAGCCAAAGTGTGCCATATTTGCAGAACTGTGCCACCCACCCAGCAATTCCCAAACTCTTGAAACCCTGTGCTTTTAACATGGAGAAGGGAGTTGTCACCTATCTAGAGAAGCCATTTTGACATTTCTTTTGAGACACTATTTTCCTTTTCATATCTTCTTTTCACATTTGTCATATGAGAGTGAGGGCAAGGTTATTATTTAATTTTTTAGTATAGGCCTTTTTATTTTGACTAGACTTACTTGTACCTGTTTTTCTTTGTTTAAGGGTCCAGACTACTCCCATTTTGGTGTCAGGGCCATTTAGGAATTCTTCCAACCCTTTGCAATACCGAAATAAAGGCATTTGAAACTTGAATCACTTGGGTCTGTGTCTACTGTTGATACCATGCCTTTCTCAAACAAGCGATACCGTTTTGGTGTACATATACAATCAAATGATTCTATATGTCTGTGTGTTAGGTAAGCAGGCAAAAACACAGTGAGTTAGACCAGATTGTGTGCCACAGTGCAAGTAACCATACAGATGTGTGGCTAGCATAATGATTCAATCTAGCTGTGTGCTAAGGCATTTAAAGATAGATATTGGGATCCAGACAGATTTACTGGTAGCTGATGCACACATTCAGTATATTCAGACCATTTAGGTGCTAGGAGTGCAGGGGAGAATCAAAGCACAGATTCACTTTACCTGTATACGTTTTCTCTGCCCAAATGGTGGTAGCAATGGGGACAGGGCAGGGCAAAAGGCGAACATGCTAACAAGTGTCACCCTCTGCCCTTCGTGTGTGGCTGCCATTGGAGCAGTGCTTAAGAGATGGAGAGTTGGAGTGACAAAATAAAGCCAGAACCAAAGGACTAGGCCACAAACACAGTGCAGTCCAGAGGACAAGAAACAGGCAGAAAGTAACACTACAATATCTCTCCAGCAAACCACAAAAAAGGCTCCAAATACTTACCAAGTATTTGCTCAGCAGGATGGATGCAGTTTGAGTTGGTAGGTGGATGAGCCTTTCTGGGACTGACCCCTGGGGTTTCCTGCTCACCAGCAGGGGTGGGAAAGGGTTTAATACCCCTGTGACTACCACTTGCCTTAATGTGGGGATTTAGGTGGGGTGGCCTGGGGGGTCTATGTATAGCTCCTCTAGGTCCAGCCTCTACCTCTGCTAATCGGTTGCCCTAGGCCTTTTTTTACCACCCACTGTCCATCCCTAAGGTTACCCAGGGGACATCATAACAGTACACACACCTCTTATTGGATCCTCCGGTTTGTTAAGAACAGTCTATAAAAATGGTGCACAAAGTAGGGAGAACAGACAAAAGAGGTGGGTCCCATTGCCTTTCGCAAAGAGGATATCGCGTCCAGCTAACCAAATACTGCAATTATGCACAACAAATGTCAGTTGTGCAATTACGCACAATACATTTCAGCTGTGAAAATCTCATCAACCACAAACTCCTGATTAACTTACACAGAAAGAGAAGGTGGAAAATTGAGGGAACAACCAATAAAGTACAAGTTGCTTTAATTGTAAATATGAACAATTAGATGAATCTTACAAGCTCCAGGAAACAGCAGACAAAGTGCAACAGGATCATTTATCTGATCCAGTAACAAAATAACTGTTAGAATTAGCTGTAATTTTACCCCAAAAAACTAGCAGGCACAGAACAGTGGAGGGAATTGCACCGAGTCACCCACAATATATGTGGGAATAAACCTTGGAGAAATGTCTGCAACTCTTTGTGCCTTTCTTGAATTGCCTAGGAACTATTGTTAACCATAGCTCAGGTATTATGCAGCTGCCCTGAAATATTCCTGGAAGCTGGCAGCAACTCCTTGAAAGGCACAACATCTGGAAAAAAGGTGAGTGCATACCATGCTGACAACAGAAAGAAGAACCACAAGCAGCACAATACCAAACATTGTTATATGCACACTTTGGAGTGGGTTGCACAACCTTCCAATCAGTCTAAAGGACACTTGCGAAAAAAACGAAAATATTGCTCCATGTCTTAATAATTCTTAGCATCTGACCTTTGGTCTGCGGATAGTAACCAGAGGAATGATCAGATTTCAAACTGAGGGCCTTACAATGCCCAACACACAAAATACTTCAAATATATTGTCAACCTTGATCAGAAGTCAGCTGTGGAGATGAGAAATTGTTAAAAAAATTTACAGCTAAACATTTTAATATAATAGGATCAGTGCTCCTGGTAAGATTTGGAGGTCGGATGATGTTACTCCCTATTTTTGAAAGTTGGGAGTAAAATGATTTTATAGGGCGTAAAAATGTAAGTCCAATTCCCAATGTGAGTATTTTATAAGTGGGTAAAAATAGGATTCAACAGGAAAACGGCAATGTTTTGTAATATTTCTTTGCACCTAGTTATTCATGTACATTAAAAGATACATTTACTTCGTCTGATCAGGAAGTAATAGTAGTTTCTTCCAATCGCACTACGTGCACTTCTGGTCCCAACATATCCATGGAGCTGTGTGGGTGAACACAGGGGACAAGGATTTGTGTCCGTTTCCTATTTTTTGTTGGGAGTATTTTTACTCCCTATATTTCGTTTTTAGGAGTATTTGCCTATTTTTAGGGAGTAAAAATGGCGGTTACACCCCTTATCTATAGGGCTGAATAGGCTACTTTTGAACAAATATACACTGTAAACATGATCATCTATACAACCCTCCGATAACGGCAACTCAACAATTAAAATAGTGGCAATAGAATGCCAGGGATCGGGAGCAACACCACCCGGCCCAACAGACCATGGGTGTTGGGAAGATTTACTCTGAGCACAAATCGAACAGCTACGCACATGCTGAAAACATCAACACCCATCGAAGGACCCCAAAATGATTGCTGCTTGTTCCACGATACTCTTTGCACACTTATGACCAACTGGATCAGTTTAATGATTACTTCCTGAACCTTATAAATGTGCACAAACAAGGCAGAACAGAAAACCTTCCTTCTTAATTATCGTAACTTTAGGCAGGTCGGAGGAAAATCTCTCATCGGATTCAAGAGCTCCTTTACCTCAATCGCAAACAAATTTGAAAGACTAATAACATACTCTGGGGCAAAGAAGGTAAACGATGAACCCTCCCCACGGTGTAACTGAGGGTACTGCCATGACAAAACACCCACAGTGAAATATTTGACCCCAGTAATGTAAGGGTATTGTACCATATTGGGTGTTAGGGAGAATTCTCAGAAATGTGCTAATTCCTCTCTACCTTAGAGACCCCCAGCAACTTTGCTGGATTTTGAGGACTTGAATTTTTAACCTGGAGAGAGTGAGACCCTTTTTCCCACTCTCTCATGTATTTTAATGTGATTTATGAACTCTGTGTTTCTTTTGGTTGTGGAGCCTGACAAACTCCATAGGCATCATCTTTTACATTGTGTCACAAAGCACCTTCAGTGCAATGGCACAGGGAAGTCTTTCAGATTTCCCAAAGGTTTAAATACCTTCTCTTGTATAAACTACTGTTTCCAAGAGCCGTAAAGTGAAATTGACTTTACTTACATTCATAACTTTCTAAATCCTGCACACACTATCTTACAATAGGGTGCGGGTGGGGTTACTTAGTATCCCCTTTGTCTAGCTTCTCATGTAACAATTTCATGTTACCCTTTCCTCAATTAATGGCTGGTGGCAGTGGTTTACTTTTAACTACCGTGGTGTGCATTTACCGCGGGCTGCGTTCGCAGCTAAAGTAAAGCACCCAAGGGTGCCATTTTTGTCAAAATGGCCCGATCTTCTTTTTTCCCCATTTCTTTGTGGAAAGGTCCTTCTTGAGATTTATCTGCATGCCAAACCAGGTTTGGTCCCTTTGATTGTTTTGTCTTTGGCGGGATTCACAAGTGAAGCCCGCCTCTGGCTCCAGTATGTCTGGCAGGGGCAGGAAGTGAGGGAGGTGCCCGAAACTCCCTGTGCTTAGTCTCCTAGTAGACAGGAATGCACTCTTAGGTGATTGGCCGGCAGACTGTCCAGCAAGGACAAATACCCTGCTGTGTGATTGACAGCTAGGCTGGAATTAATGGGAGAAACCTGCATAAAAGCAAGGTTCTTTTGGCTTGGAAGGCAGAGTCGACCACTGGATGAAGGAATCCGAAGAAGAACTTGGAAGAGACACCTGCTGCAACTCCTGGACCATTTGTTGGCCCGGTGAAGCCCTGCTCCTGTGCTGGAACTCCAAATTCGTATCGACAGAGAAACCCCTGCCAGGACGACTTCTCCCTTTGAGTTGGTGGGACCAATCAACTCCAAAGTAAGCCACCTGGACATCTTCTCGGAGCTGGTTGAATTTCCACAGCAGTCGCTGATGGAACCAAATAGCCAAGGAGAGGAACACCAGATCGTGTGCGTTCCTTTTAAGCTGGCCAAGAACTCCAGGAAGATCCTCCGGACTCCCAGGAAGCAGGAGTGACTGAGCCTGAGCCCCCTCAACAGAGTGCAGGACCCCAAATTCATGGAAATCCCATCTCAACAGCCAGGAACCGCAGTCTTGCTATTTGCGGTAGACGCTAGGAGCTGAAACACCGTCCCATTGCAGTGCAGGAGTCCCCAGAAGTCCTCCCTTTTGTCCCCATGACTGAGGCCCAGGAACATCAGGATCTGCAGAGCTGCACAGGAACCGAAGCCATCTGCTGCACTTTTCTTCAATCTAAAGGTACTGTAAAGTCTGAGAGAACTTACCTCTTGTTTTGCCACCTTGCTTGTCCCGCGTTGGAGACTTGTCTTGGTTGCATCTGTAGAGTTGCTAATAGCTTCTTTACCTCACAAGCCTAATCAGCTTGTGTCCATACTTTGATTTCTTCTATTCTACCAAGACCTTTGTGAAAAACGTTCTACTTACCTGCACGTGCAAGTGCTTCAGCTCACCGTGACTTTTGCTAACTTAACATTGGCTAGCCTGATTCTTCTCTCATTTTGCCTTCCTTCCAGGAAAGGGTTAACTGACTTTGCATTGGCGGGTTATTTCGAAAGTACTTACCTGCTTAAGAATAACTGTGTGAATACTTGTTTTATTCTGAGCCCTCTTCTCTTTAACACTCCTCTGAAGAATATTCTAAATGCAACAGTGATACATTAACGTCAACAGCCCCAGCAGCAGCAACTATTAGTCACCTGAGGGTGTAGGAAGTGTCTGTATGCCATCCCAAATGGGTATTTGCTGATTTAGAAATGAAGAGTGTGTATTTTGAAGTGTATTTTTGTGTTACTATTATATTGCTGCCTTCTGAAGAAGGCTTACTCTAACTGACTGTTAAATAAATTAATAATTGTTTAATCAATAAACCTTGTGTATAAGAGTTTATTTGAATACCTGTCTCTGTGTAATTCCCCTACAGCTCACATTGACCCCTTTTCAGATAACAACAAGAAAATAGTCACGTAAGGTCACTGAGAATTCCAGCGCTATTGTCGTGAAATCAGAGTATATAAATTGCGGCAGCGGTCAACTGTTAGGTTGTGGGTGCCGTGACCAGCACACACAGTGAAATTAATTGAAGCAAAGGTAAACAATGAATCCGCGCCACATCCAAAAAAGTACAACAAGTACAGTTGTACTGTTTTATTAGATATTCGAGACAGCCTGACACGTGTTTTGAGCGTAGCTCTTCTTCTGAGGCAGTATCAATTATAAATCGTTGTATACATATAAAACAATGATATACACAGTAACAGTCACAGTAGATAGTCCAGACCCCGAGGTCGTTTGAGATGCGCCAAATGTACGCAATTGGTTACACACCAAAGTCACACAGCAATGATGTCAGCAGTAGATAATCCATAACAATGCATATTTGCAGATTAAATAAGTATCAATTGATGTAAAAAATGTGCAAATAAAAAATTACCAATCCAGTTGTGTCATCATCCCAGAGTCAGGAAAGTAAAGACAGAATGACAAAAAAACACAATAATTAACAGTTAGCTAAGAGTGGTGGATAGGCAACCATGGGCAGATCAATGATGGTTACGCAATTGGCAAAGTTATAAATGAAGTGGTAATAATTAGGTATATTTACCAGAGAATATTTGTCCAATGTGGTACTCTGCACAATAGATAATCACAGACAATGTAATTAGTTGGTTTGCTCAACCGTATTGCTGCAAAAGTACTACCAAATAAATTGAAATAGCCAATGTGATTGCCTAATTACGACCATTACATAGTTGGAAACCAAAAAAGAATGAATAATTTACCTTAATTTGAAAGTGCAGCTGCAAATGTCAATATTAAAGACTTGATCGTATCCAAGATGCCGCAGTAATTCAATTGGTTAAAGTCAACAGATGCAGTTAGGATTCCGCGAAGATTTGATGCACCAGTGGGTCAAGTCCAATTAGATAAACAAGGGGGGAGGAGATATAACACACAAACCTCAATTAGAATGGAGGTCTCAATTGATCAATTTAGTGGTCATTAAGTATTAGCAGGGACCGTATGAATTTTTGCAGACAGCTAGCTTACCGGCCTGTCGGCGTGTGAATGATTGAAGGGAGAGCACGCAAGCGACTTGCAGGGGGATTATAATGAGCAGCTGACCTACGAGCTGGAATGAAGTCTGTGGTATCTCTACAGCCGCCATCTTATGTGAGGAAACCAGCCTCATGGACCATTACGTCCAAGTGCAGTTATATAACTAAACTGACGAAAAAATATAATAAATGCACTGTATAGGTTGCATGTGGCATTATGAGCTAAATAAATTATAGCAATTATCAATTCATTGACGCACTGAACTAATTTAGAGTAAATAAATAAGGAATGAGCCCACAGCCACAGCAAATTAATCGAGGAGCACTTCCTACAATATCAAGCGAAAAAAACAATTGAATACAGCCATTACGACCCATTAACAGTTGGAACACTGAGCTGTGTCATAAACTTATGGCATTTAAGTTACATATCACAAAATAGGTCAAAACCAAATATGACAAATAACGGTAAGTTAGCACACTAAAATCGGAATTAAAGTGCCCATGTGCACATTAATAATGAATTAGAAATCAAACCGGCAGCCACTGCGAATACAATAAGGAACGCTTATTGCAGTACCAAGGTATTTCTTGCACATTAGGCAGTGAGAAAAAAGGGGGGGTAAATAGGGTATTACACATCAGATATGTCCATGATTGTTTATCCACCAAGAACCATTTGTATATTTGAAAATAACTCGACTACAGTCTACAGAAATGGTGTCACACTATTCGGACATGACACTGGCAACTCACAGTCCACAATACGTCAGTTTCCATTTTATTATGAATTGCTGGTGCGTCGGACATTGGCAAAATTTGCCAGCATTGTAAAACTGGATGAGATTCGTGAATTGCTCCATGTTCATATGTTTTGTAAGAATGAGCCCATTAGTACAAAGCATACCTGTATTACTGTAGACTAATTTATAAAAATACATGAAACTCATGGTCCGTATTTAGACCCCTAGTAACCAATCTGTGTTTACAAATAAGACATGCTTCTAGCTGTCTAAGTTTGAGTTCCATATTACCTCCTCTCTTCAATGAAAATACCTGAGCTAATCCTGTGAACCGAATGTCTTTCACATTATCCAATTGATGGCGAGTCTGCCAATGCAGCGCCAGAGGATATTTGGATTCCTGTTTTGATAATGTAGAGAAGTGTTCACGAATACGAATCTTAAGGGGCCTAATTGTGCTACCAATGTACATGAGTCCACAAACACAGATGATGCAGTATACTACGAATTTCGTGTTACAATTAATAAATGCCTTAATTGCATGTTTTCCAGTTATACCGAAGTCAATCAATTCAGTCTCAAAGGTATGCAGGCACATATTGCAACTCCCACATTTGTGAAAGCCTTTCCCTCTCCCCTGTGTGAGCCAAGTCCCGCCACTGGTTGGTTGGGACATGAAAGATGGGCACAGTATGTTTTTCAATGTAGGTGCTCTACTGAAAGTGACAGCGGGATTGGGTTCAAGCCATTTCGCCAAGTCATGATCTAATTGTAGTAAGTGCCAGTGCCGTTTAAGAATAGCATAGATACCATTGCTGTCCCTGTTGTAACGGGTAAGAAGTCTGATTTTATTACATCTCTCATTAGCAAAATCAGATCTAGTCTTTGGTTTAAGCAGATCCGCTCTCTTCATATTAGCCACCTCACGTTCAAACTTGGCAAGTAAGGAGGACATATCCCCGTGTTTGGAATTGTTTATGAATGAAATCTTTTTCAGCCATAAAATCAGCATCAAGAGAGCAGTTCCTTTTTGCTTGAATATACTCTCCTTTTGGAATGTTATTGATCACTGAATTTTTGTGAGAGCTAGATGAGTGTAACACAGCATTAACTGAAGTTGGTGTCCGGTATGTTTTAGTCTTGAAGCTATTATGAGACACAGAAATATTCAGATCAAGAGAATCTATTGAACTAGCACTGAATTGATATGCGAATTGTAAACCCCAATTATTGCTGTTGAGAAAAGAAACAAATTGGCTTAAGGATACCTTAGTACCAGTCCAGAGCATAATAACATCATCAATATACCTTTTCCATAGGTAAATTGATGAAAGAAAACACACATTGTTGCTCAAATTGATGCATGAATATATTGGCCACGGGGAGGGGCAAAACTTGCCCCCATGGCAATACCAATTAATTGTTTATAATATGTGTTATGAACAGAAAAACATTATTTTGTAGGCCACAGAGAAATAAGTCTTTAACCATTTCGATATGCAGATGATATGATGCTGATTGCTGGCAAAAAATTTAATTAATACTGTCAATTGCTTTTTGGTGATCAATAGATGTATATAATGCCTTAACATCGAGTGTGATCAATAATACACTGGATAATGGTGGTAATTTATCAAGAATATGCATCAAGAATATGCATCATATCACAGACATATGTTGGTGACGCACCAGCAATTCATAATAAAATGGAAACTGACGTATTGTGGACTGTGAGTTGCCAGTGACATGTCTGAATAGTGTCACACCATTTCTGTAGACTGTAGTCGAGTTATTTTCAAATATACAAATGGTTCTTGGTGGATAAACAATCATGGACATATCTGATGTGTAATACACTATTTATCTCCCCCCCCTTTTTTCTCACTGACTAATGTGCAAGAAATACCTTGGTACTGCAATAAGCGTTCCTTATTGTATTCGCAGTGGCTGCAGGTTTGATTTCTAATTCATTATTAATGTGCACATGCGCACTTTAATTCTGATTTTAGTGTGCTAACTTACCGTTATTTGTCATATTTGGTTTTGACCTATTTTGTGATATGTAACTTAAATGCCATAAGTTTATGACACAGCTCTGTGTTCCAACTGTTAATGGGTCGTAATGGCTGTATTCAATTGTTTTTTTCGCTTATTGTAGGAAGTGCTCCTCAATTAATTCGCTGTGGCTGTGGGCTCATTCCTTATTTATTTACTCTAAATTAGTTCAGTGTGTCAATGAATTGATAATTGCTATAATTTATTTAGCTCATAATGCCACATGCAACCTGTACGGTTCATTTATTATATTTTTTCGTCAGTTTAGCTATATAACTGCACTTGGATGTAATGGTCCATGAGGCTGGTTTCCTCACATAAGATGGCGGCTGTAGAGATACCGCAGATGTCTTTCCAGCTTGAAGGTCAGCTGCTCATTATAATCCCCTGCAAGTCACTTGCGCGCTCTCCCTTCAATCATTCACATGCCGACAGGCCGGTAAAATAGCTGTCCGCACAAATTCATATGGTCCCTGCTAATACTTAATGATGGCTAAATTGATCAATTGAGACCCCCATTCTAATTGAGGTTTGTGTGTTATATCTCTTCCCCCCCTTGTTTATCTAATTGGACTTGACGCACTGGCATATCAAATCTTTGCGAAATCCTAACTGCAGCTGTTGACTTTAACCGATTGAATTACTGCAGCATTTTGAATACGATCAAGTCTTTAATATTGACATTTGCAACTGCACTTTCAAATGAAGGTAAATTATTCATTCTCTTTTGGTTTCCAACCGTGTAATGGTCGTAATTTGGCAATCACAGTGCTATTTCAATTTATTTGGTACTACTTTCGCAGCAATACGGTTGAGAAAACCAACTAATTACATTGTCTGTGATTATCTATTGTGCAGAGTACCACATTTGACAAATATTCTCTGGTAAATATACCCAATTATTACTGCTTCATATATAACTTTGCCAATTGCGTAACCATCATTGATCTGCCCATGGTTGCCTATCCACCACTCTTAGCTAACTGTTGACTATTGTGTTTTTTTGTCATTCTGTCTTTACTTTCCTGACTCTGGGATGATGCCACAACTGGATTGATAATTTTTTTATTTGCTCATTTTTTACATCAATTGGTACTTATTTCATCTGTAAATATGCATTGTTATGGATTATCTACTGCTGACATCATTGCTGTGTGACTTTGGTGTGTAACCAATTGCGTACATTTGGCGCATCTCAAACGACCTCTGGGTCTGGACTATCTACTGTGACTGTTACTGTGTATATCATTGTTTTATATGTATACAACGATTTATAATTGATACTGCCTCAGAAGAAGAGCTACGCTCAAAACACGTGTCGGCTGTCTGAATTATCTAATAAAACAGTACAACTGTACTTGTTGGACTTTTTTGGATGTGGCGCGGATTCACTGTTTACCTTTGCTTCCCTTTTCAGATAAGCCTGGCTATTTGACGACACAACCAACCTCTGTAGTACAGACTTATACCAAAGGTTGGGTTCCTATTGCCAGGAGCTCAGGGTTGTTGTAGTGCACCCAAAGTGTACTGCATACAATCTTGCCTAATATTGGGCAAAACGGGAAAGGTTTCTGGCTGGAGAAATATTGCAACACTGAATCTGTCACTAAGTCTGCAAATTGCTATGATCTGTAGGCTTTTCAAGTGGGAGCCATGCCCCTTACATCATATATCTCCCCTCTGAGTCTGTTTCCTTCATTGCCAGTCACTGACACTAAACGAAAGAGCAATTTCTTGCAAAAGGAGTCAAAGTATCAGACTGGCTGAAAATCGGATGCCTCACATGATCATTCTCGTGCACATGTAAGAGGCGAGTGCCTATGGCTCTCTTGGAGGTGTAACAATAAAAGGTTTTATTGAAGCACCAGGATGTCTCATGGCTGGTCCCAAAGTAATAGATCATTTCAAAACGTCAGTCTTTCTCGGGTGAATCACCCATCAAAACCTCTTTGATGAAGATCTCCTTCTTTAAAAGGTGAGATAATTTTGAATCCTAATGTGTGTAGTTGTGAATGAACTGCCTGTTAATATTGGCAAACCAAAGGAAACATTCAGCTTCTTTCATTGAAGTAAGTTGAGGGCCATCTGCAAGACAGTCCACTGCCAGCCCTCAAGGAGATGGGATGAATCACAAGAATTCCATAGGATCTTCCCAAACACGTGTTTTGTTCCGGCTTAGCAAGTAACTGATACATGGGCTGTAACCTTTAGCTCTCCAGATGTTTTGGACTACGACTACCATGAGCCTCATGCACCATATTGAATGATAAGGGTTCATGGGAGTCACAGTCCAAACCTTCTGGAAAGCCACAGGTTGCAGACCCCTGGATTAGAACATATTCTACCCAGAAAGTCCAAAACATGAGTTCCATGCTGAGACCTCGAGGCAGAACACATTAAACAGGGCCTGCACCATTTGGCTTTTTAGCTGTTTTGGCTACCACACTCATCAGACCTAGCCAGGATAGTCAATGTTGAACCATCATAGTAGTCCTAGTGCAAAATCGTTGGTCCATGCTTTTGTGTAATTATGTCTGGAGTACGGAAATTTCACAGAATGCAAAGCTGCCGTTCTGCCTAATTCAGAAACTTAAGTGGGTGCAGAAGAAAGGTTGATTGAATGCTGCACTTTGTTCAGTGCTTTAGGCACAGTATTCCCACTATTCCCACTCTGGAGAGGTTTCTGTATGAAGCACCAGCTGGCCTTCAAAGTATTGCAGGGCAAAGGATAACTGCCTCCAAAGGCCTTTGTGTGTTTGAATGTAATGGTGTTTGAGCATATGAACATATGAGTTTGTGTGTGGGTGTGTGTTTGTTTATACACACAGGCATGTATGAGGACTTAAGTGCCATATATGCATGTGTTTGGCAAAAGGGAGCTGCATCATGAAAGTTATTTACCTTGGAAATGGTGCATAATATTTTATACCAGCATCAAAGTGATTTATATTGAGACTGAATGCATATATTGTGGATGAAATATCATGAAAGTGATATACAGTGGAAATGCTGGCATATATTGTGGGTGCAGCTCCATTGAGTTATTTTACAGTGGCAAAACATGCTTATACTGTGGTTTTGGCTTCATGAACATGATATACAGAAGGCTGGCATATAATGTCGGTGAAGCTTCAAAGAAGTGATTTACAGTGAAAATACTGGCATATAAGGTGGGTGTAGCTTCATGAAAATGATTTATAAAAGCAATGCTGGCATACATTGTGGGCCCAGTTTCATGAAAGTAACTTACAGAGGCATTGCTGGCATATATTTACAAAGTTTCATTAAAGTCATTTACACTGACTGTGCATGCTTAATGAGGTTTTAACTTCATGAAAGTGATTTACAGAAACAGTACTGTCATATATTAGTGCAGCATTGTGAAAATGATGTACAGAGACAATGCTGGCCATATCTGTGAGAGCAGCTTCAAGAATGTGATTTACAGTGACATTACTGTCATTTATTGTGGGCACAGCTTCATGAAAGTTATTTACGTGGGCAATGCTGGCATAATTGTTGGAGCGGCATCATACATCTGATATACAGTGGGTGCAGCTTCGATAAAGTCATCTATAGTGGCATTGTTAGCATATATTGTGGTTCCTGCATAAAGAATGTGATTTATAATGGACATTTGCCATACATTGTGGACATTGGCCCCATGGAAATGTTAAAAAATACTCTTGTGTGCAGTTGGTTTATTGCTGTGCTGCCTTAGTGAATCAGTTGTAAACTGTATGCTTTTAGCCCAATTTTTCCATAGACGGATGCTGTTAAATCACTGTTTTAAATAATTATTTTAAAACAAATATTCTTAGGAGGGCAACCCCCCAAAACGGCCCTACATTGCTTAGGGCTCCTACGCTATGCTATTTCGCACATACTAATTTACGGGAGACCGTCCCTTCATTGAAAATAATTCAGCACCCACTACAGACCTTGATTTGCTTAGTTACAGTGGTGATGCTCCCTTGGGGGACACCTGCCCTCTTGCATCAAAAGCTTCCTCTTACACTGCAATGGATCTTTCCTTTGCAATTATTTGTAAGGTCATATTTATGTGGTGTTATATTGTGCTGTGTTTTAAGTATGTGTTGCTTTTTCAGAGTATTGCAATCATTTGCCCAGGTACTTGCACTTCTTGCCAGCTATTTTCTTAATATTTTTAGGTACTCCCACTAGTTGGAATTCAGTTAGCGCTCAGGAGTAGCTGTGTGGTATGCAAGTGACCAGGAAAATGAACCACAAAATGCGTAACCCTAGAGATATCTTAGCGTAGTGCAGCATATCATCTTGTGGACCCCCGCTGCAAGAGAATTTCAGAGGATCAGGGCAGTGGCCAGGTGCTCCCTTCTGCCAGGCTTGTCTGTGGATGCCAGCCACCAAGCATAGCCTCGGAGCAGACTGTCCTCCAAAGAGACTGAGCAGTAGTCCCTTGGTTTGGACCCTTAGATCATGTAATCTATTGTCTGCTCGTCGTATGAGGGGCAGAGGGGCTTAGAAGGGATGTAGGGGATTCTGCCACCAGGATGGCAGTCAGGACAAAGATCAAAGGGAAGGGCCGGAGCTCCCAGGTCAGGGGCAACACAGCATGTCTCAACACAATCACTCGTTCCCAAGCAGTATGAAGACTGGGGAGAGTGGTATGGCTTGCATCATAAGCTTAGAATACACAAACAAGAGACCCCAGGGTACAAGTTCGGGTGGGTGGCCCCTGGACCATAAACACAATAACCAACAACCCACTCAACCCCAATTTTGATTCACTATTATTTAATGTATTAATCAGTTTTTAAAAATTCTTCACACATACTAAAGTGCCCACTAGTCCTCATCACTCATACCTAAAGTGCTCCTTACAACACATACCTAAAGTGCATCTGTGCTATGCATTATATAGGCCATTGCATATTCAATTTACAGTGTAACCCTTGAACTGGTTTAAATGCTTCTAGAGAAATGAAATACATGCACTGGCGAAAGTGAAACTTAAGAGTGGACAAATTGAACTATATTGCGATGATGACAATCGCAAGAGTTCTGATGTTTCAAGTAGAAGTGAACGTAGAAGTTCTGTACCTGTGACGTTGTGTCTATTTAAGGATACATTTGGCTTGCGGAGAAGAGAGCGACTGACATGCGCCAAAATAGGCACTTTGGTAAAAAGTAACTGTTTCCTGGGAATAAAGCCAAAAGGGAGAGAGATGGGATTGCAATATTTTGACCTATGAATTTCAGAATTGAATATACCTAGCATTGTGCTATGCGATGAACTAGCCCCTGATGAAGGTCTGGCGATTAGTCACTAAGCCTATCAGAGCGAAACATGTTGGGCGGGCATTGCATTCCTCTAGAAGCGTTTAATTGAAACAATCCTAGGGTTACTCTGTAATTTGAATATGCATAGCACGGATGCACTTTAGGTATGTGCTGTAAGGAGCACTTTAGGTATGTGTGATGAGGACTAGTGGGCACTTTAGTATGGGTGAAGAATGTTTTACAACTGATGAAGTATTTATTAAATTGGAATGTTATTTGAATGTTGTGGGAAACAAAGCTAGGTAATTCGTTTGAGGGAAAAAGCAACTAGATGATGACATGTTGCCGAATCATTGATACATTAATAGTGAATCAAAATTGGTGTTCAGTGGGTTGTTGCATATTGTGTTTGCAGCATAAGCTTGCCACAGCCTGCACCCCATTCCACGTCTCAGCTCTCTGTAAATACCACCCCCCAAGTCCAGGCATGGGACTAACCCTTACTCCTTCCACACGGATCAGGTACAGCGTCCCCAGAGAATCCTGTCCCTTTTCTATCTGCAGGTGATGAGAACTCACAAACCTATTAGCACCCAGTACATGGGATGCCAACCAATCAGTGCCCTGGAATGCTTGGTTGAATCCCTAGTATAATCCCGCATTCTAGGAATGCTGAAAAGTGCACCACCAGGTAGCCGGCACTCTGCTCCCATCTTCACTCTCTTCCTCCACACCGGCACATCTACCCTTACAAGTCCCCCACTCCTAGTTACCTCTCGGCCAAACCCGCACACATGCTCCTCCTCCATCCTCCCTCCTCCTTCAGTATGCCATCACGGTAAGAAAGAAGGGACTCTGTCCTGACTGCCTCTGGTGTCATCATGACGGCCATCTTGTGTCAGCCTGATCTTCCTTCTAATGGATGGGCGTACCACTGCACGTGCCCAACCATCAAATGCCACATATTTAACGGACAAAAAAAAACGATTAGTACCCAGCGAAATAAGCTGGTGCTAATAGCGCTAAACCCCGTGTTCTGGGGCGTGCTTGGAAAGTAATGACCCCGAGCCCTGACAGAGGTCCTTGGTTCAGTCTAGAAGTCCATCACTGCACATGGCCACCCCCAGAACGCGTGGTGTAACGGGTTAATAGGGGAAGTGCGGAGAGCGGGAAGGTAACGTGTCATGGAAGAGCCTGGTGGGCAGGACAAAAATAAATAGGAATCCTCCAATGCAGGTGTGTCATGAGAGGAGGGGAAATAGAAACAGGACCCGTGTATAAGACAAGAGAGCCCAATACAGTGTTGAAGGGTGAGCGAAAACCAAGACAGGATGTGGGTAACACTCCAGTGGCACATCGTGCTGAGCTATCTTGCAGGTGTTGGCTTATTGTTTTTCCTTTGTATAGACTGCTTGGGACATAACGCTCATTGTCAAGCAGTCACAAAGCCCCTTTCTCACTGGTACGTGCCTACTGCTATTAATCCTGGATTTCTGCAGACACCGTGTCTGTACAGGTAATGGCCAGAGAGGTCTGTGGCTGTAGCCATAAGAGGTGGGATTGGCGGGTGATTAGAAGGGGGAGTCTGTTTAAAGCAGCATGCCATGGGGGAAAATGACCAACTAAGCCTCCCCTGCCTTCCAACTGACTGCAAACCTGACAAACACTGCTTAACAAAATTGTGCATCTGCCCTGAGTGTCACCACATTTGCATGCAATTGCACTGTCTTACCAAGCTTGTCAAATGTAACCGTATTTCTAATATCAAGCACCCTGATCCCTGTTGATCATATACAACTGTACTGTGTAACCAAGTATCTCACATTTAACCGTATTCTTAAGTCAAGCACCCAGTTGCCTGAGGGTAAGGTGCGCTATATAAATGTATTAAATAAATAAATAAATAAATGGTAGTTATTTAAATGCTGCATTTTCTTCCGTTGTGTTCTCATTTGTCTTAATAGAACTGTTGTAAACACAGCAGTGTGGGGTGCAGTGGAGAAAAGGAAGGTATGGTGTTTGCATTGTGGGGAGGTTGGGTATGGGGTCCCTAGGGAGTGGGGGGTGGCTGGTGCGATTGTAGAAGGTGGCAGGGCAGGGGAACATAGTTCCACCGCTTTTTTTTTTACACTTCGACCACTGGATGGAAAGGAAATGGTGTAGCAGTGATGGAAATTAAGCCCATGGTGGCGGGCAGCAAAAAAGGAAGTAAGGAGAGGGGGAAGCTCCTGGCACAGAGTGATCAGGCAGAAGGAGCGATTTAACAGTGCCGCTGGAAGGGCCCACGCAGTAGAAACGCAAGGAAAGCGGCGCAGAGTGGGCCAGAGAGAAGAGGAGCACGCAGATGGCAAAGATAGGCAGCCTAAGCGATGAGAAGGCGCATGACAGGTGAGAATGGAGAGGGTCATTGTTGAGGTCAGGGTGATGGGATAAAAGGGGTGCAAAGAATTAATTGATGCAAACCAGAGAAGTGTACTTACAATGAATGCCACCTGATAACAGTGTACAAGGGAGGGTTAGTGGAAGTATTCCGATTTCTCAATGGTTCTCATGACTATTGAGAGCTGGGCATTGCCATTCTTGACATGTTCTATGTATGTATGGGATTGATAAAGTGCAAGCCTAGCTGGAAGTCCTCAGGACACCCTACATGGGGAATGCACGCATGGAGTTTCAAGTACTGGTGGACAAAGCAAAATTCACAGGGACATTGTGCCACACGGTTCAAGTGCATGGACATTAAGGGAGTGCTGGAGGTACAAAAGTTGTAGTATGACAGGGATATGGGGGCAAGGTGCAGGGGAGTCTGTGAGAGCTAGACATGAAGGCCCCCACTAGGCTGGCAGCAGCACACATGGCAGGTGTAACGCACCAACCAAACCAACCTTCAATGTGCCATCCAAGCTTGACAGCGGGACAAGTGGTGCATGAATGCCACTGGGACATGTCATACATTAGCGGGATGTGTCTAAGGACAGCCTTACGGTTTAGACTAGAGCAAACATGGAGTGCATGGATGCACTCACTAATGCTAGGCGTGGTTCGGCGGTGCTCTGAGCAGAACAGAGGTGCTAGGGGTGATAGAAGAGAACATCAGGAAAGCCTGCAGACCCCCTCTCCCTCGGCCCACCCCAACTCCCGCCAACCTGTGTTTCCTCTGTACATCACTGTGTTGCGTCCCAGCAAGGTGTGCGCTGTATGAACCCCATACATACTCGTACAACAAGCTCCACATTGGGTTCATTTATACCAAATGCAGGAATGGCTGGTACACTACTGCCGGGGTGGGTTGCAGAATAATGTGGGAAGGGGTTGACATGAAAGGTCAATTTTTAGGGTAATCGGTTTAACGAGTAGGTTGATAATTTGTAAAAACCAAAACAGTTGCACCGATGAATCGTGGGATTCGGTCACTTATACCCAGGGAGGGAGTCTTCCCTTGTGAGGCTACGGCGGTGAGCCTCCTACACAATAATCCCCTAGGGGTGGCAGTAAGCAGGACCTCACATGGAGAGACCCCCCCCTGAGGGATAGGGACTCCTGTTCTATAGAGGAACTCCCAAAAGCCCCTTTCTCTAATGCCACGGCAAGGCCACCAAGTCAGACCACTGTGTGCAATTGTCATAGAGAATTCAAGTTTCCTCTTGAAAAACAACCCTTCACGAATACTGTGAAGAAGAGGAGCATGATTCGAACTGAATGAGAAAGCGAGTCATTTGGAGGTTGTGGGAGGTCCCACTCCTGAGAATAGGTCCCGCGAGGCCATAACCCGTGAAAGAAGGTAACTGGGACGGCTGGAGACCCGGGAGGGATCACGGCAACAGAGAGTGCGACCATCCTATTCATCGCAGTTCTTGGTCAGAAGTTAAGAAGAGTAAAGAATACTCTGTGATTCAGCCTACTCGTCCCAGTAAGTGGCTACAGAGTAAGAAAGGCCCCAAAGAAGACAGCGAGTCCGAAGGAGGAGAATATGACACTCATTGTCTAATACACCAAGAAGTGAAGAAACAGAATAACATTAAGAACAAGAAGGATATGAAGGGGGAGCCATTCTCCCTAGTGGAACAAGGAAGAGAAGGACTTAAAGAAACAATAAAGAGAGCCTTTTGCCCAGGACTCCTAACGCTCACAAGGCTAAAATGAAGAGGCCTAATCAGAAAGAAAGTAGGGGAAAGAGAGACTGGGAAAACTCCCATATATCAGTTACTCAAAGATATAGCTCAACAATATTCGAAGATTGCATATAAAAACCAAGCACAGATATCATAGACTTGTATTGTTCAGAAGCTGAAGACGCCTTTCCAGCAGAAGTCATTCTCCTGGCTTTTTGTTGTTTTTTGCATAGTGGTAGGGACAGAATAGCTTTGAGTTGGACGGAAGACAGACCGTTTAGTTTGCAATTCACTACAGACAACGAGCACCTTAGTTAGTTTGAGTAGGTAGTGTGAGAAAGCTGAAGGTGTCTCACTCACTAGTCCCCGGGGATCTGCCATCCAGGTGGCCAGGACACGGCCATCGCTATTGGATCCAGTTTCTGGGGGTGGACTAGTGTGGGAGGATCACCTGGATGAGGGGTCTTCAGGGAGTGTAAGTGGGGCACCGAAGGTTGAGACACAGTATCCCCTTCCTTGTAACACCTTTTCCCCATCCTGCCTAGTAGGATATGTAGAAACTCTAGCCCGCCCTCTTTTTGACACAAACACTTTCTCACAGCGTGAACTACAGCAGACTAATACCCGAGCTGTTTACCTGACATGTCCCAACATAAAGGTCAGGCAGAGTCCGGCAACTACACACACCTGACTACCCTTTCCCTCGCCCATAAGGATAAAAGGCAGAGCACAAGAGCACACTCTGAGCAAGGCCGAACGCATGAGGAAGCAGCCATTTCAGGATGGCAGTTCAAATGGAGGAGAAAGGCGGCGAGACCTGAAAGGACGTCAAGGAGGGAGTTGCCCTTGCCCTTTTCAACCAGACCTGTAAAGCCTCTGATGAAAGAAGCATAAGACCGGGAATCGCAGCTGGACAATGGTTTGACTGATGTCAGCGGTACATGGTACCCTCCCGCATTGATAGCCAGGGCGGGGAGATGAGGTTGCCATCGTGGTACCGTCCTTGACTCCAGAGGCAAAGGAACCGCCAACAGGTTCAGCACAACCGGTAAGTCGGAAGAACCTGATAGTTGACCGGACTGTGTTAGGCTCAAGGTTGCAGTGGCAACATAAAGAAAATTAATAGACAAGAGGTCTTTTGTGAACAAACTTGGTACCAGATATAGAGTGGTCCGGCGCCAGTTGAAGGTGGTACCTCTCTCCTGAGCAAAGAGACTGTGTTGAAACTGTGTTGAACACTGTGAATAAAGAAACTACAAGTACCAAGATGCCATAGGGAAGGCCGATATAAGGTGTTAAGGTGGTCATACAAGGGTCAAGTCAAATCCCTTTACAATCGAAAGTCCTTGACCATTGCAGGAGTTTTGATATTGTGAAACAGGTGTTTGCGCCCCGGCTGAGGGAAACGCTGTGCGAACTGAGAATGTATGAAGCCCACGATTGCCTTAGGCTAACAGAGTGACCTAGCAAGACGAGATCGCCCTTCGTAAGTCTCCGTTTTAAGACCAGCAAGTGGTTTGGAAGGTCTGAGCCCGGATGAGGGGTCCTCACTAAACCAGGGTTATTTAAAAATCCATTGAGACTTGTGAATATTATAAATAAGGATATGGTGATTGAAAGGCGATAGTATACCCGACTAAGGGACGTTATGAGTAAAATTATGAAGAAGCTAAGTGAACAACATTGTAATGACAAGTATGAACCTGACTGAGGGATGTCCACAGTGAGTGGTTGGTCTCAGCCCGACTGAGGGAAGCTAACGACTGAGAGAAGGATCGGAGCCCGGCTGAGGGTGATCCAAGCGTGGAGGGTAATCACCCAGCATGAAGGTTAAGAGAAGGAACGTTTGTTTTGTTATTTTGGCATATCAGGCCCTCTGAAGCAAGAGACTTCAGATGAGGAAGAGACTTGGGCACAGAAGGCCCTGATACTGAGAAAATGAACTGTAAGCTTGTGCCAGAGAAGCCCAGGAGTATGCTCTGCTCGAGAGTCCCGCCTTGTCCCATACTAAAAATGTAGGGCAGGGAGACCCCGGCCATAACATCCTGATGTATCATTTTGTGAACACTTCTTTTTTTTCTTATGAACTTTATCCCACACTATTTTATAACCTAGCGGTAAGGATTGGCAATACGTTTCTTAGTATAGGCCCTGTTTATTTGACTAGACTCCACTCGGAAGTTATTCTTATTATTTGATGGTCGTAGCTTGCTCCCATCTTGGATTTAGCTTTAGATCAGGCGTTTATCTCACCCATTTTACAGTTTAATAAACACATTTAAACTGTGATCACTTGTGTCTGTCTTACTTTGATGCCATGCCTTTCTTACAGTAGGGAACCCCATAGGTTGGGTATAGTAAAGCATTTTTTTCTTATTATTTAAATAAAGACGTGTAAAATGACAGAGTGGTTTGCCTTCTCCTTCTGACTTAACACAGCGGTAAGGAGGAAAGTGGAAAACCAGCTGATGGGACAGACCCTGTGGGATGCGCTCCACCTATGCTCTTTGTAGAGCTTGATTACATTTCCATTGGACATATGTCCCAAAAAAGCAAAGAACTTAAGTCTGCCACTTTTTTGGCCGGGACAATGGTCTGCATGCTTTCTCAAGCTTGAGGACTGCCTGATGGTTCATGCAGCCATTGATTAAGCCGCAAGTGCAGCCAAGGTGCGCAGTTGGTGAAATGTGTCCAAATCGTCCAGGTGGTGCATTTGAAGCTGCTATTAATGGTGTTTGGGGGAGAGCTCTTCCTAGATGAGGCCAATGCGGACACTGTTTGAATAGCTCCTGGAATTAGACTCTGACTTTGTGTTTTCTGGATTTTTTTTCCATCATGCGCCCTGATGCCTGCGGGCTCAGGCACTATAAATAAATAAGTAAATAAATACATACATGCATTGAGTTACCTAGCATTGTGTGCAAAATTCAACGGGTTTAGCATATATGAAGGGTTGTGCTGTCTCATAGCATGTGAACTCTTACATAGAATCATGTTACATGTTTGCAGGTATAAATGTAAAGGGGGGATGCTGGAGACAGCTGGGGACAAGTGTTGAACTCTGGGAGAAGCACAAACACCTGGCGGAAACTGAAGTGCGAGTGGCAGAAATACAGTGATGTTGAATTCAAAGATACGCACTCAGTGCTTTAAGTGGGGTGTGAAATCGAGGTGGACTGTGGCAAAGGGCGTGGCCTAAAAGTGTTGGGCATGGTCTGTAGAGTGCAGGCTGTGGCTTAAAAAGGGAACGCCAGCTCGGGAAAGGGCCAGCTGCCCCAACCCAAATACTATAGAACCTAGAAAGGAAATAATGTAGTAATTTATAATGTCTCACACTCAAATGATTGCAGTGACCCACTTATGTTTATTGTATGGGAGATTCCCCCACAAATGGGGAAAAAAGCACTTTAGATGTTACTTTTGTGTGGTAGAAAGATTGAATTTGCAGCTAAATAATGACTCTTTCATTTGAAAAGATTTCATTTCGTTTAAATGCATTTGGAAATGACCTTTCATATTTACATTGCTTTCTTCGCACCCCCTTGTCAATCTCCTTTATCAAATATACTTCTTGATTTTAAATTACACTTGAAAGAAAATGTGCAGATGCTTTGCAAGTTGGCAGGTGTTGGCCACCGTGTCCCAGGTAAGCCTTTAACAAGTGGACCACAGCAGAAAGCCCAGTTGTTTCCTTGGTGCATGCAGCGACCTCCACGCAGCACTACAAGAGCTGTAGGAAATGTGCTTGCTTTCATGGATTGTACTTTGTATGAGCAAGCGTCTTCCGGTGGGAGAAGGAACTCTCTGTGAGCAAGCGTCTTCCATTGGGAGAAGGAACTCTCTGTGAGCAAGCATCTTCCAGTGAGAGAAGGAACTCTCTGTGAGCAAGCATCTTCCAGTGGGAGAAGGATATCTCTGTGAGCAAGCATCTTCCAGTGAGAGAAGGAACTCTCTGTGAGCAAGCGTCTTCCGGTGGGAGAAGGAACTCTGTGAGCCAGTGTCTTCTGGTGGGAAAAGCAACTCTGTGAGCAAGCATCTTCTGGTGGGAGAAGGAACTCTCTGTGAGCAAGCATCTTCCAGTGGGAGAAGGAAATCTCTGTGAGCAAGCGTCTTCTGGTGGGAAAAGCAACTCTGTGAGCAAGTGTCACGCTATCCTCTCATTCCGTCCCTATTTCACAAACATCTAGGACAGACAACACTCACAATGCATCAATGCACAATGGGTTACCCCAGCCAGGTTCCCATTTCCTGTCACTCACAGTGGACGGGTGTCACATAATCGGGTTTACCCCAAGGGCCACATATGCAGACTCAGGGATTCCCCGTTCCTTCACTGGCGTCTGCCATGGCGTCTGCAGGAGGGAGCTCGCAGACGCCAGCTGCAGGACGCTGCGCGCAGAAAGTCATTTCCGCGATCATTGAGATCTAAACAACGCTCACGTGTCGCGCTTGGAGGTTACGTGATGCGTTCATCCATCTCACTCGCAGATCATGTGACGCGGAAGCATCAACTACTTAAGCGCTGAACTTACGCACTTCCGCGCTTCACAGCTGTTCTTTGGAGGACTCTGTACGGCGTTCGGATACTTTGTGTTTCACGGCTCTTGACTCTTGGACTGTTATTCGGAATTTGCTTTGCTCACGTCCTTTGGCTCTGTTTGCTGGATCATTTGAACTCAGAACGCTTTTTGGACTGTCTTGGATTACCCTGAATGGACTTGACATTTTCCTCTTCACTGCATTACGTTACCAAGTACTTTGGATTTTGGTCCTTTCGTTTCATCACTTACAGGAGGGCAGGTTGGGTCTATACCCAGTTTACAGTTCTTCTCCCTATTCTCATCGGGGAAACCAGCTCACGTGCCCCTCCACGGAATTATCACCCATCATATGATTCTGGGCTCCATCACCCATCACCTTAGGTAAGCACTGCTCTTTATCCTGCTTGTTTGCTTGTACTGTACTCATTTGATTGCTAATAAAGGTTTTCCTTTACAGCTGCCTTGGGTTTCGACATTCCGTGGTTCCGGGCTTCAAGAACTACCAACCTGTGGCCTCAATGATCGCATAGGGAGTAATCTTGTATTCTCTCTCTGTGGTACTTGGGGACGGAGGTATCATACTCTTCACGACAATCAAGCAACCTGACAGACTGTGAAGCCATTCCTTGTTGTACAGAGTATTCAGGGTACCACGGATGATCCCATGGCAGCTATGGTTCAAGCGATCACAGTACTAAGAGCAGACATGGCTGCAGCCACCACAGCCCTTCACCAGCGCTTAGATGCTATTCAGAGTACCCGCAACCCTTAACCTGCAGATGCTGAGTTCGGGAACGCAGCACCACCTGCCCCAGTTCCCCAGGCCCCAAGCCCAGCCACTCCTGCTCCCATGATTCTACCCACCCCTTTCCCATTGGCTGCACCTGAAAGATTCCAGGGAGATCCCACCAAGTTCCGCACATTTATCAATCAGTGCAAGTTACACTTTCTGTGTCGACCTACCTCCTTCCCCGATCCTACTGCTAAAGCTGCCTTTCTGTTGTCACATTTATCTGGTACAGCCGCTGCCTGGGCCAACCCACTTCTTGAGAATGATAACCCGGCATTATACGACTTTGACCTCCTGGTGACCGAAATGTCACGTGTCTTTGACACCCGTCACAAAGCCCAATCCAGGGATCTAGAACTATTAGAATTACATCAAGGCAGGGGAACACTCATTGAATATATCACAAAATGCAATGAACTGTCAGCTGAGACTTCATGGCCCGAGAGCAAGAGGGCCGTTGTGTTCTACAAGGGTCGGAACAACACTATGAAAGATGCACTATCAGTAGTTCCCTCCTTCCCCACATCGTTCCCCGATTTAGTGGATCTGGATCTGGCTCTCCAGGTCGATGCCAGACGCTCAGAACGGAAAGCTGAAGCTGGGTTTTCTGGTTCTATCCCTTCTGCAGTATCCTCTCATTCCGAGTCTGCTTCGGAATGTGTGCAAGTTGGAGGCCTACGTAGCCCTTTGACTCCCACGGAAAGAGAACGCAGGAGGGTGGACAATGCTTGCTATTATTGTGGGTTGATTGGTCACTTTGTGAAAGAATGTCCACGTCGCCCAAAGGCTAAAACTCAGGGTTTTCGGGCAGCTCGACCATAGATCCCGGGGCGGGTTCGAGCGCTATGTCATTCCCCGGACCAGGTACCTGCGTTTGGCACCATCATACCCGTGATGGTACATGCATTGTTACAACCCAGTACTGAGGTCTCACATTCAGTTACCGTCATCATTGATTCTGGTGCCACTGGTAATTACATAGATATCAATATTGCCCACACACTCAATCTCCCTCTCATCACTAAGACCTGACCAGAACCCGTGCAGACTATAGACGGGAGTTTGTTAGTTTCTGGCCCAGTTAAACAGCAGACAGCACCTCTCACTTTGGTCATACAAACTACCCACAAAGAAACCATTAATTTTGACCTGATATCCATGCCTCAATATGGCCTTATTTTAGGCATTCCTTGGTTGCACCTGCACAACCCTTTGATCAATTGGAAGACAGCTTCTGTGGTTTTTGAGTCAGAAGTTTGCCAGGAGTTTTGCCTCACTATACCTCCAACTGGGAACACTCCAGCTCAACTCCTCAGTACTGTTTCACAACTCTCCTTGGAACCCTCTTCCATTCCCTTGGTGGACACACACATTGTTGGTCTTGTAGCAGAGACAATTCCGGAGCCCTATCGGGACTACCTGGACGTCTTTGATAAGGGCTCATCGGAAATCCTTCCACCTCATATGATGTACGATTGTCCTATTGAGTTACTACCAGGTTCTGTTGTCCCAAAGGGTCGTATTTACTCACTATCTCCCACTGAGGAACAGACCTTGAAAGCTTACATTCAAGAATCCCTACGTAAGGGTCACATACGCCCATCTTCATCCCCAGCGACCAGTCCCATCTTCTTTGTCCCAAAGAAGGAGGGAGACCTCCGCCCATGTGTTGACTATCGACGCCTGAATGCCATCACCAAAAAGGATAGGTATCCTATACCTCTCATTATGCCTCTATTAGATCGTCTCACGCATGCTTCAGTGTACACCAAGTTGGACCTCAGGGATGCGTATAATCTAGTACGTGTGTGTTAAGACGGATTTCTGAACTCTGTCCTGGAGGGGCAGAGGTTCAGAAGGCCAGCCTAGTTTCTTGGAACAGGGTAACCTCTGGACAAGCCAGACCAATCAGGGTAGTGATAGCGGCGGTCAAGACTAGGTCTCAAGAGGGGTGAGGGTGACTGAAAGCCCGCAATGAGCACACAAAGCAAGGAAACTTACAAATTACTCCAAGCAGGTGTTATATTAAAAATATATACACATTTATTACAAAACCTTTGTAACATTGACCGTAGCGAGAAATCACAATAAAACTCAAGTAAACCAACACATACCAAACCAATACAATATATATACAAATACAAACGAGTCTAACGAGTTAGACGCACAAAATATGTAGACCACCTAGATGGGGAGGAAAACAGTCAGTGCGAATAATAATTAGACCCAGTCCGCCTTCAGAGGCACCAAACTAAAAGGAAGTCCAAGCCCTGCGAAGAGTGGAGCCTTGTGCTCAAAAGTACCTGCACAGCTGGTGCCAACGGGCAAAAAGGGGAGTCTCTTCGAGGAAATCAGGCAGTTTAGTTCGGTGAACAAATGAAGATGAACAGAGCTCCGCGACTCAAGCGCAGCCTCCACTGTGGGCAGAAGCAGAGCACGAGTACGGAAAGGCGTGCTGTTAGACACAGCGGGGAAAAGCTGTGGGCTACTGGAGGAGGGCGACCAGTTCCTAGCGATGCTACTCACCGGTCCCCGATGCAGGCAGACCCAGGCATCTCCGCATCAGTTTTGGTGCTGGCAGGTTCAGATACGAGCAGGGGACGTCTCGGCGTCGTGTAGATTCCACAGCAGCAGAAGTTGAGTTGAGGACATCCCAAACGCAGTGAACCCGCACAGTTTGTAACCACAGCAGGGCAACGGAGCAGCCGTGTGTATTTCAGCCAAATGTACACTACTCACTTCAGACCTGGCAATGCCAAGTGTACGAATCGGGTGAGAGTGACAAGGACTCGTAATACAACACAACCCGACGGCGGTTACAGAGCAAGACTCCTGGGTAGGCTGGTCAGTCTGCTGGATGGCCCAGAGACACTTCCGAAGGCTTACGTGCAGGAGATGGTGAAGATGCCGAGAATAGTTGTTCCCACTATTCCAAGTGTCGAAGTACCAGTACAGGCCTTCTCGTTCGATCCGAGGTAGAAAGGGTTTCACAAAGCGACAGCAGTGCAGAGGAGCAGTCCTTCAGCGGGTCACCAGCGATTCCTCGGTTCAGCCTCGTGGTTGCAGGATACTTGGCTCCTGTATTCCTTTGTTCGTGAGAACTCAGGAGATCGACATGGTAGTGGTGTTTCCAGCCCCCTCTTATCCACGGTTCCCTTCGCGCCAAAACGGAGGGGACCCAATGGGAGATCTGCTCACAAAACACTGACACCATACGTGGACCTATCACGGACCACGGAGGTCCCAGGCATTCACACCACCCTAGACTCTCTGGCACCCATGATGTGTATTGGGACCAGACATCCCAGCCCACATCCTGGAGGCACACACAAGGCCTGTAGAAGCCCTCAAAAGCATCTGTGTTTCGCGGGAAAGTACATGCCCAAATAGGGAAGGCCCCGGGTCGGCTCGACCTGGGGAATGTGAAGGGGGCAAGACGGTCAGCGGACAGGACAACGAGCCTCGTTGTCTGGCAATTGTGGGAGCCAGGCCACCATTTTGGGCTAAGCGCAAGAAACGCCAAAAGGAGCTCAAAAACACAAAGAAACGATTGCTGCCACCAGTCCCGTCCGTGATTCACTTGCACCGTTCGTTATCAATCCAAAGAGAGTATCTAGGGCCTGTAGAAGACGAGAGACCCAAGAGAGCAGTAACTTAGCTTACAGTGCCCTCTTGTGTCATGTTGCGCGAAAGCTGCAACATGATAAAGAAACTACGGAAAACAACGCTTCCCGGTACTGACTGTCTTAAGGGCATGTCAGTTTCCCCGTAAGAATGGAGCGAAAGCCCAGAGGAGTGCGGCAGAAGGCTGCACTTCTCTGGCAAAGTCTAGATCCTGGTGAAAACAACAGCAAAAAGTTTAGGGGTTGCCACATGGAAGGAAAATTACCCACAATTAAGAAATCGTTCCTAACACTCGCCCCTCCCAGACTATGGACAGGGGGAACTAATCCACGCCTAGATGACTCTCTTGTTCAGGTTGGTTAAACATTCTGGACAACCCATCAGCATTGCTATGTTGGACACCTGGCCTATGCTCAATAGTGAAGTCGAAGCCTTGTAGACTTATGGACCACCTAAGCAACTTTGGATTCTCTCACTTAATGTTCATTAGCCACACTAAGGGCTTATGGTCAGTTTGCACAGTGAAGTGGGTCCCATAGAGGTAGGGCCTCAGTTTCCGTAAGGCCCATACAACAGAGAAACATTCTTTCTCCACTGTGGACCATCTGAGCTCTCTGTCCTTAAGCTGGCGTCTAATAAAACCAATAGGGTGGGATCCACCAGGGGGCGCAGAGATGCACTGACGCATCCGCACTGGTCTCTCCCGTAGGGCGCTGTCAGAGGGACTTGAGCCCCCCCCCGACCCCCAAAAGTGAGACGCCGACCCCCCCCGCGGCCTGCGTATGCCCTGGAGCCCCCAAGCGCCCCAACTCTGAGCTCTGGGCGAGCAGTTTTCGCCGAGTTCTGGCGTCTGCAGACTGGAAGGGGAAAGAGCCCCGCCCCCACCCGCGCCGCGGCTCCGAGAGAAATTAACGGAGAGCCGCGGCCGAGCTGGGGCCCAATTGTGAACTGGCGGAGACAGCGCTGGCGGCTGGACTGACACCCCGGGAGAAGCCGAACAGGAGCAAGTGACACGGGAGGCTGAGGAGCGGCGGCGAGAAGGAGAGCGGGCTCGGCGGCGCACCGAGCGGCGAGGATCCGAGGTCCGCGTCGGTCCCCTCCCCCGCTGACACCCAGGTGAGAGCTTGCAGAGACTTAGACCCCCTTGGCTCGTCCCAACCCGACACCTGGTGGAGCGGACGAGGCTGCGGGCCCGGATCCCCGGCACATAGGCCCAAGGGAACCCCGGGCGAGCACACGCTGTGGGCTAAGAAGGCCCCAACTTGATAGTAGGCACCCGCCCGTCTAGCCCTCACAAGGCGACCCCGGGAACGCGGGCCTCCACGTGTGGGGTGAGGGAGCCGGAACACCGCCCCCCCCCCAGCGGACTGGTCATCTTTTTTTCTGGGGAGCGGGGAACCACAACCAGGAGACCCTCTGCATTAGGAGGGGGAGGCCCCAACCCACGGAACAGCACTCAGGGAGGAGGGGGATTAACCCGGCTACCATCTGCCGACTGCTGGGCCCCACCAAAGCGGACACCTCCAGGAGAGCACATTAAGTAAAAATACCCCGATAGGAGGCGGAGGCGGAGAGAGACTGCCCCCTGCGGTCGGCGGCCTGGAGGTGGGCTTCCACTAACCCCCCATCCGAACAGGGTACACGAAGTTTAGGCGTACTACGGTGTACACCCCTGGTTGCCTCCCCTCGGGAGTTCCAAAGTGGCACAGCGAAGCAGCTCACTAAATTTGAACCGCTCAGGTGGAGACCTAATGGAGATGGCTGGGGCGAGCCCATGAACTGGAAAGAAGCCCTCCAGAGATTTCGACGTCAAGCTCTGAGCCCGCCGCCCGGCCCTGAGATGGCTGCCCCAACCCACCAGGAACTGTCAGATACTAATTCGGTCACCAAAGGTATGGCAGCCCTACTGGAGGAAATAAGAGGCTTCAGAGCGGATATAGCGATACGGCTAGACACCCTCGATAAAAAGGTGGACAATATAGACGATAGGGTCCAAACGCTCGAAAATAACACAGCCTCTAATGACATATTTGAAACTCAATTTGACATGCGCCTGTCGGAGCTCGAGAGGAGAGAAGAGAAATGCTCCCTAAAGCTTGACGACTTGGAAAATCGGGAACGCCGCTGTAATCTGCGCTTTCTGGGCTTCCCAGAAAGGGAGGGGGAAACGCAAATGGACATCATCAAAGCTGTGAACGCGGTGGTGGGAACTCTTTTTGAGGGTGCAAATACGAACGAGCCAACTATCGACAGAGCCCACAGAGCGGGGGCGGCCAATAGAGGACCAAGATCCATTCTCGTGCGATTCCATTACTTCTCAGAGAAAAGCAAAATATTGGAACTGGCACGTAAGAGGGGCCCAGTTGACTGGGAGGGAGCCCGGATATCGGTGTATCAAGATTTGTCCGCCTTCACCCTGGCGAGGAGGCGAATGTGCTCCCCACTAACGAAAATGCTACAGACCAAGGGGGTTCGATACAGATGGGGATACCCCTTCTCGCTCTCCTTCGAGCTGGAGGGATACAAATACGCACTGGTTACGGAGGATGACATTCGCAGGGTGTCGGGAGAACTCCTGGGTGAACCGAACAAGGACGTGGGAGAGCAAGAGAGTGTAAGAGACCCGATCGGCCCGAAGAGGATAAAGGCCTCACAGGAGAGGCGTAAAGTCCCAGGTCACAGGAAGTTCAGGAGAGTGAATCCGGTATCCCCTAGCCAATCTGACACTTGAGGAGCCAAAGGATGCTTCAAGGCCAAGTTTGTACTCTAACCTGGAAAGGGGGGGCGCTGCAAAAGTTTGCGATTTGGACGCATGTGGGGGTGGGGGGCTCAAGTTGTGGGTATTTGAAGAGTTCAAGAGCCCGGAGGGGGGAGACACTGGTGGCCTGGTTCAGCGACAGGATGAAGCCGCTGGTTCACCAGGCGTTCAGGGAGGAGGGGGGAGGGGGGAGGAAGAAGTTGGGGTGTGTTCGTAGGGGTTTGAGCTGGGGCAAGCCAAGTTCTTGGGGTGGTAATGTTAATATAAGTTGGTCTTTCGAGTATAGCGGGGGACGGAAGTATTGCGGGAGCACTGCAAGTAGTTGCTTGGTGGAGAGAGACATGAGCTCTTACTATCGCTATAATGGATGACTCTCTACAGTTTTTGACTGTGGGCTCGTTAAATGTACGGGGGCTCAACTCCCCCGCCAAAAGGTCAATGCTGGTGAGGGAGTTTACAAGGCTCCGACTCCATTTTCTTTTTGTGCAGGAGACTCACTGGGTTAGGGGCAAAGAACCGAAATTGAGAGCTAAGACGATTGAACAAACCTATTCAGCTTCCTTCCCAACTAAGAAACGGGGAGTAGCATTACTGGTTTCCCCGGGGGCACACTTTGTACTCAAAGCCCAGAGGGCAGACCCGGAGGGGAGATATCTCATGGTCAAGGGGGAGGTGAGGGGCCGGTTGTTCACCCTGGTTTGTGTATATGCCCCAAACGAGGCCCAGGATGGCTTTTGGATGGGAATGAGGGAGAAAGTCGTGGCCTTCTCAGAGGGCACCTTAATGGTTGGAGGGGATTTTAATATGGTTCTCAGCCCTGAAAGAGACAGGAAATCGCCCAATCCATGTCCCAACCGGAGACTCCATAAAAAAATGGCTGAGGTATTCCAAACAGTTAATGAAGATCTAGGTTTAAGTGATACACACTACACTAAGCGAGGACATGACCCTGAGTTTACATTTTTCTCCAGACCACACGCTACATTTTCCCGCATTGATTATATTCTAGTGGATACCTCGCTCCGGGGAGAGGTCACAGACTCAGGGGTAGAGGTTGTTCCCTGGACGGACCATGACTTGGTCAGAATAAAACTGGGGGTCCCCCCGGCTCCGCCGCCTGGCTCCCTATGGAAATGTAACGATCTCCTACTGCATGACAAAGAGGTACGCCAATCCCTCCTAACAGATATTACAGAATATTTTTCCATAAATGATAATGGGGAGGTTGGGGAGGAGGGTGTCTGGGAGGCATTCAAGGCCACCATTAGAGGCGTTCTCATTGCAACAGGCTCGAGGAAAAAGAGGGAGAGGGACCATGAGGAGAAACTATTGAAAGGAAAGATAGAGGCCATTCAGCCGGGAGGGAAATTAAAGTCACAAATGTTCCCCGGAAAGTGGGAGGAGCTTCAAAGACTGCGCGCAGAGTTGGCCGATCTCCAGATGGGTCAAACGGAAAGAAAGCTGGCCTTTCTAAAGCAGAAGTATATGGAAAAGGGGGAAAAAGCGGATAAAATACTAGCTTGGAGGCTACGCGAACTCAGAAACAGCAGAAGGGTGAACTCCATCCGCACTCCGGAGGGGGGCTCGACGGTTAGAGACAGTAAAATTGCTGAACAGTTTCGGCTCTATTATCAGCACCTGTATTGCTCGGAGTATGCAGGAGACGGAACCGATATAGATAGCTTTTTGGACTCGCTCCCAATTCCCGGCCTCACCCCAGAAAAAGCAAGCACGCTGGAACTCCCCATAACCCCGGAGGAGATAATAAACACCATATCCTCCTTGAAGAGTGGTACAGCCCCTGGGGACGATGGGTTCACAGTCAAATTTTATAAGACCTACCGGTCTACGTTGGCCCCGTTTATGGCCAAGATGTTTAACTCGGCTATGGATCGGGGCAGCCTACCACCTTCGATGATGTCCGCATTGATAGTGGTGATCCCCAAGGAGGGGAAGGACCCCTCCCAATGCCAATCATATCGACCTATATCCCTCCTTAACGTGGATGTTAAAATCCTGGCTAAACTTCTGGCGAGCAGACTGGCAGGGCTCCTCCCCTCCTTAATACACGGCGACCAGGTAGGCTTCATTCCGGGACGCCAGGGTTCGGATAATATACGTAAGACTCTGGACCTCATGCACGAAGCATCTAGACAAGGGGTGGAGGGCTATTTGCTGGCATTAGACTCCGAAAAAGCCTTCGACCGTGTCGAATGGCCTTACATGGGCAGAGTTCTTCAGAAAATGGGTCTGGGGGAAAATTTCTGTAAGTGGGTCTCAGCACTTTACAATGGTCCTAAAGCAAGGGTCTTGGTCAATGGTGGCACATCGGATCCCCTGGCACTGTCCAGAGGAACCCGACAAGGCTGTCCCCTCTCACCCCTATTATACGCTCTGGCAATGGAGCCTCTGGCAATTGCGATCAGAGCAGATCGGGAAATCTCGGGGATACGCTGTGAGGACTGCGAGTTTAAACTCTCGTTGTTTGCAGACGACATCCTGGGCTACTTGACCAACCTCCAGATATCACTGCCCAGATTATTTGAGCTCATAAATCATTACGGGGCATTTTCGGGACTTAAGGTGAACGCGTCTAAGTCAAGCATTATGCCTATGGGTCCATGGGAGCGCGATATTGGGAACAGCTCTGAAATAATAGGGGTAAGAATTGAACGAGTGTCCACTGGGTACTTGGGTACTTGTATTCCCAGAGACCTTTCACTATTGTATCAGTGTAATTTCCCGGAAATTTTGGCCAAGATTAGCAATGATCTCAAGCGCTGGGCACCACTCACTCTCTCCTGGTTTGGGCGCATGGTCACGGTCAAAATGAATGTACTGCCTCGCTTGTTGTACCTCTTCGCGGCCCTCCCTGTGGTGATCCCTGAGGCCTTCTTCGAGGTTTTGCAGTCTCGAATATTGCAGTTTATATGGGCTAGGAAAAGAGCGAGAGTTAAGTTCTCTACCTTGACCCTCCCGAAATCACACGGTGGATTCGGTCTCCCTGACTTTAGGTTGTATTATAAGGCGGCTCAACTCCGGGTGATGCTGGAACACATGAGGGAAGACATGAGGACGTACTGGACGTATATAGAAGACACCCACACGCACCCAAAAAAAGTCAGAGATCTGTTATGGGCTTCTCCCAAAACCCTACCCCCCCACCTTAGAACACACCCTACATTAGCGGTCCTATGGGCAGTTTGGAAGCCGAGTAAAGACAACAAAGTACTGTCATCCTGGCCGTCCCCCCTGACCTCCCTGTGGGGACCTCCTGTTAACTTGGACACCAGAGGTTTCCGAGACACTCAAGCGTGGTCGGACATGGGGTTGGAAAGGGTCTCCCACCTGTCCCGGGAGGAGGGTTTCATAGATTACGACCAACTGTGTGAGGCGCTGGGCGACAAACCGCCCTCGATCTTTGAATATCTTCGCCTTAAGGGAATCCTGACTCACCCAAGGTGGGCTGACAGCCTAAAACGCTCCCTTACCCCCTTTGAAGAGGTAATAGCTAAAAGCACCACCCGGAAGGGCTCCCTGTCTAAGTTCTACAGGGCACTGATAACGGCTAACCTGGAGGGCAGACAGCCCTTTAAGCGAATCTGGGAGGAGAGGTTAAATACGACGCTGGATGATCACACATGGAGGGCAATATTTAAATCAATATTCACGGGTTCCCTGTACACTGCCGCCATGGAGCACAGCTTTAAGATTCTCCACTCCTGGCATCGCCCCCCGGCTACCCTGTCTAAAATGTTTGTAGAGGTTTCTCCCTTCTGCCCGAGGATGTGTCTCCAGAGGGGCACGTGGTGGCACATGTGGTGGGGATGCCCGGTTATTCAGGTGTATTGGTCGGAACTCCTCAGTTGGATAAAAGACATAGAGGGGTTCGCCCCTTCCCACCTCCCCTTGGAGATCCTCCTGAACGTCCCCACGCCGGAGTCGGAACAGAACGCTTTTCCGAGGGTCATTGGGGCCATGCTGAGGGCGGGGAGGCTGGCGCTGGCCCAAAAGTGGAAAAGCGCACTGGCACCATCCAAGGAGGAGTGGCTTTGTAAATTACGTGCGATTTTTACTTATGAAAAGCTCACAGCAGTGAGAAATGACACAATCCCAGATTTTACCCAGGAATGGATGGCAGTGCTCCTTCACGATGATTGTGTATCGATGCGTTTATAAAAAGCAGGCTTCCTTATGTACCCTGGGCAGCCCTATTGGTACTGCTTCTGAAGTTGGTTCTTGACCCTCAGTTTACCTTGACTCAAGCAGACCCCACGATGTCAACACTTGCAACAATGTATATAGTAATGTTTAAAGGTGCTCTCGGCGATGTCTATACCCCGCAAGACCTCGAGACTTGGTTTGGTGCAAAAGTTGGGGGGGTGGAGAGGGAGGGGGTGGGGGATGGGATCATAAGTTAAAAAAAAAAAAAAAAGAAAAAAGGTCGACAATGTTGTCTGTTTATTATATGGCAGGATGGGACTGCGAATGCACCCTTCCTTGTATGTATACTGTCAATAAAAAAAACAAAGTTAAAAAAAAAAAAAAAACCAATAGGGTGTTCCTTACCCTTCTCATCTACTTGCGATAGTACAGCTCCTATCCCAGTGTCAGAGGCGTCCGTCTGCACAATAAAAGGTCTTTGATAATCAGGGGCCCTGAGGACAGGGGCCTGGCACAAGGATTCTTTTAAGCCGTTAAAGGCCTTCTCACACTCGTCGGTCCAAGTTACCTTCTTGGGTTTCTTCGGAGTAGTGAGGGCAGTCAGAGGGGCAGCTATGGTGCCATAGTCTGCCATGAAATTGCGGTAGTACCCCGTGAGTCCTAAGAAGGCTCTCACTTGGGTCTGTGCAGTGGGGGTAGGCCAGTCTTGTACTGCTTGTACTTTACTGGGAAGAGGCTGTATCCTCCCTCCACCTACGTCATTTCCAAGGTAAACCACTGAGCCTTGTCCAATCTGGCATTTACTAGCATTTATGGTCAGGTGTGCTTTCTGAAGAGCCTGGAGCACAATCCCGAGATATTTCACATGGTCTTCCCAGGTGGCACTGAAAACTGCTATATCATCCAGATATGCAAGACAGAATTCGTCCAACCCTTTCAACACATGATTCACAAGTCTCTGAAAAGTGGCAGGTGCATTCTTCAACCCGAACAGCATTACCCTGAACTGGTAAAGGCCGTCTGGAGTAGAAAACGCTGTCTTCTCCTTGGCATGTTCTGCTAAAGCTATTTGCCAATAGCCCACAGTGAGGTCAAACGTGCTGAGGTACTTGGAGGCACCCAAAGTATCCACCAGCTCATCTGTTCGAGGCAAGGGGTGTGCATCTGTCTTGGTGACAGCATTCAGAGCCCTGTAATCCACGCAGAACCTCAATTCAGAAGTGCCTGCCTTTGGAACCAAAACCACAGGGCTGGACCAAGGACTACTTGAGGGTTCAATCACCCCAAGGTCTAACATCTTGTTGACCTCGGTCTTAATGTAAGAGCGTACTTTGTCTGACATCCTGTATCCCGTACTTTTGGTGGGTACACTGTCTCCTGTGTCTGTTATGTTTGCACCAAGGTGTCAAACCAGGCGACTGTGAAAACAGGGGAGAAAACTGCCTAAGCAAACTTTTCACCTCAGCCTGCTGATTAGAAGTCAGGTGAGGGGCCACTCGGACACCCTTAAAGGAGCTATCTGAAGGGCCGCTTTGGAACAGGTCGGGGAGAGGTTCAGACTCCTCTTCCTCAACATCTGAAGCCAGTAGCAGTGCTGCGATTTCGACTCTTGGGACGAAAGCCTTCAGCCTATTTACGTGGAACACTTTTGGAGCCTGTCCAGGCCTTCCAAGGTCCACTAAATAGTTAACCTCACCCAGGGGCTCCACCACTGTGTAAGGGCCTGACCATTTGTCCTGTAAAGCTCGAGGCCTTATGGGATTCATGATCAGGACTTGCTGACCAGGTGTAAAGTTGATGAGGGAAGCTTTCTGGTCCTACCAATGTTTCACCAGCGCTTGTCCTGCCTTCAATTTATCACTAGCCAAGCCCATCAGAAGTACCCTCCGTTTTCTGAGCCCCAGCACATAATCTACTATGTTGGTAGTAAGAGGGGGAGTGGGCATCTCCCATCCCTCTTTGACTATGGCTAAGGGTCCCCATACAGGATGACCAAACAGAAGTTCGAAGGGGCTGAAGCCAACACCCTCCTGTGGTACCTCTCGGTAGGCAAACAGTAAGCATGGTAAAAGAAGATCCCATTTTCTTCTCTGAGGTTCTTCCAGAGCCCCAATCATGCTCTTTAAAGTTCTGTTGAAACGTTCCACCAGACCATTGGTCTGGGGGTGGTATGCAGAAGTGAACTTGTAGGTGACCCCACATTCTTTCCACATAGCCTGCATATACTTTCACATAAGGTTGCTGCCTCTGTCAGACACAACTTCTTTAGGGAAGCCAACCCTAGTAAAGATTCCAAGTAACCCTATTGCAACTGACTTGGCAGTTACAGTTTTCAATGGGATGGCCTCAGGATACCTGGTAGCATAGTCGACTAGCACCAAGATAAACCTATTGCCTGAGGATGTCTGCGGGTCAAGGGGACCAACGATGTTGATCCCTACCCTTTCGAATGGTATTCCCACAACTCGGAGTGGTACCAATGGAGCTTGGATTGTTGAGCCACTCTTACCAGATAACTGGCAGGAGGCACAACTCCTGCAGTGACTTTCTACTTGCACCCCCATCTTGGGCCAGTAGAAGTGCATGGATAACCTTTGCTTGGTCCTCTTAATACCAAGGTGACCAGCAAGGGGCACTTCATGCGCCAGCTGCAGGAGGAAGGGTCTTACAGCATGGGGAACCACCAACCTCCTATGGTCTCCTTCTGTAGACTCTGTGGGTTCACTATACAGGAGTCCACCTTCCCAATAAATCTGATGCGTCCCAGGAATTTCATCCTCAAGCTGTGAGCAGGCCTGTCTCCTTAGGCCTTCCAGAGATGGGCACTCACGTTGGCCTTTACTGAATTCTTCCCTGTCAGGACCACCTTCTACTAACAAGTCTTTTAGTTCAGGATGGTTGTTGGGGTCAAATACTTCAGGCATTGCCACCTCCTCGTCAGGCCCGGGCGATTGACCAACTTCCTCCACCGCAGTGGTAGGCGAGCTCGGGGGAATGTTCTCTTTCCCTCGTCTTGACTTGCTTACTCCTTTCGCCTAGGGTTTCCCCTTCGGCTGGGGCGGCGTATTGGTCTTGGCCAATGCTGCCCGTGTTTGAGACCGTGTGCAGGGTCTGTCGGCAGTGTCTCCTACGAGCCCTAAAGCTCTGAGATCATTGCCTAACAAGACCTTGCCTGGGACGTTTCTCTGAATGCTCACTGGAATCCTGACTGCTGTACCATTTAAAGTAAGATTTACAGGTATTACTGGAAACATGCGCGGCGGGCCGTCAGCCAACTTAGTGGGCATCAGAGTAGCTCTGGCAACTTCCTTTGAGTCTACCAAGGTAGAATCCACTACAGTTCGACTGCACCCACTATCCCTAAGAGCTGGAGTATCCACTCCATTGATCAGCACACTGTATTTAAAGTAGTGCTTGGTATTATCTGGAATCCTAGCATAAGCCTCTGCGACTTTAGGCTCCCAGGAACCCAGGGAAACTAAAACTACCTCAGCTTCTATGCCGCTGGGGAAGGAGTCTGAGGAGAAGGATGCTCCTGTAATCTCTTCTTCCTCGTAGGAGGAGAAGGCCAGATTAGCGGAGTGGACCCCCAAAGGTTTAACCTTACACCGGGGATCCCCCTTCACGTGGTCAGTTGCTCCACAAGCAAAACAAGATCCATTGGGTCTGTTTACATAGGGAGGCTTATTGTAACCAGAGTTCTGTTTCGTAGGCTGGCCTCCACTACCCTGTGAGTTCTCTTGTATCTTACCCTTATTTTTCTTTTTGTGGCCCTTTTGAGAAGAAGATTTATCAGATTCCCCACCCTCCTTATCTTTGGACTTTCTCCCTTCCTCCTGCTTACCAGGATGAGTTTTGTCCTTATGGGACACTCGATGTGACACCCATAAATCTGCGGCAATGGCCAGCTTCTTAGGATCTATCTCCTTTGAATCGGCCAAATGCTGCTTAAGCTCCGGGGAAGAAGATGCAAAAATATGTTCCAGCATGACAAGACTTATCATGCCTTCAAAGGTAGAAACCTTATAACCGTCGACCCAGCTAGTCAAGTTTTTTAAGGATTCGGTTACATAAGATACCCAAGTACCACCTTCTTTTTTCTTATACTCTCGGAATCGTTTTAAATATTGGGCAGGAGTCTTTCCAAAATTTAAAATGAGAGTTTGCTTTAACATTGCGAAATCCGCTCGCTCAGCCTTCGACATTTCCATAATGGCATTACAGCCAGAATGGGGTAGTCTGCTGAGTAACCAGGCAATCTTATCAGCATTGTTAACTTGTTGAACTTCGCATGCATACTCAAATGTATTCAGCCAGTCCATAATGTCATTCTTTTCCTCATACACACTGAGCAGATCTTTTGGAAACCGTGGATGAGAGGAGGCCCCAGACCCATGTCCAGGACCCTTGGATCCAGTTGCAACCTGAAGCTTGGCCAGTTCCAACTGGTGATCCCTGTCTTTCTGCCTGTTCGATGTTTAGCTTGACCCTATTGAACTCAAGCTCTTCCTGTAGGTTGGCCATATTGAACTCAAGCTCCTTCTGCCTAAACAGCAGCTCTTGCGTCTTGAATTCAAGCATGACCTCCCCATCAACACTGGCTGAGGAAACATTAGACATCTCATCCTCCCTGTCCTTGTGGTCGCGGTGGACCAGTGCAGCGGCAGAACCGTCGGTTCTACCAGTGAGAGCAGCCCCACCTCCTTCCGCACTGTCCTCAGAAGTTATAGCGTCAAGCTGCGCTTCTTGCCACGCCACGATTCTTGGGATCATATCCAATTTGGTGCCTTGAGAGGAGACAGCTCTCTCCGCACACATCTTTTTCAATGTTTCGGATTTAGAAGCATTTAAAGTTAACAAGGTATTTGTTTCCATACTGTTAGATAGGACTATGGCCTTTTAAAAGTTATACTACGACAATTCACTACGTGTCCTGGTAGGAATAACTTGAAATGCCTTCGCTCGTGCGCAACACTGGATACCTTCAGTCGTATCACACCGCTGTACACCAATTTGTTAAGACGGATTTCTGAACTCTGTCCTGGAGGGGCAGAGGTTCAGAAGGCCAGCCTGGTTTCTTGGAACAGGGTAACCTCTGGACAAGCCAGACCAATCAGGGTAGCGATTGCGGCGGTCAAGACTAGGTCTCAAGAGGGGTGAGGGTGACTGAAAGCCCGCAATGAGCACACAAAGCAAGGACACTTACAAATTACTCCAAGCAGGTGTTATATTAAAAATATATACACATTTATTACAAGGCCTTTGTAACATTTACCGTAGCGAGAAATCACAATAAAACTCAAGTAAACCAACACATACCAAACCAATACAATATATATACAAATACAAATGAGTCTAACGAGTTAGACGCACAAAATGTGTAGACCACCTAGCTGGGGAGGAAAACAGGCAGTGCGAATAATAATTAGACCCAGTCCACCTTCAGAGGCACCTAACTAAAAGGAAGTCCAAGCCCTACGAAGAGTGGAGCCTTGTGCTCAAAAGTACCTGCACACGCTGGTGCCAACGGGCAAAAAGGGGAGTCTCTTCGAGGGAATCGGGCAGTTTAGTTCGGTGAACAAATGAAGATGAACAGAGCTCCGCGACTCAAGCGCAGCCTCCACTGTGGGCATAAGCAGAGCGCGAGTACGGAAAGGCATGCTGTTAGACACAGTGGGGAAAAGCTATGGGCTACTGCAGGAGGGCGACCAGTTCCTAGCGATGCTACTCACTGGTCCCCGATGCAGGCAGACCCAGGCTTCTCCGCGTCAGTTTCGGTGCTGGCAGGTTCAGATACGAGCAGGGGACGTCTCGGCGTTGTGTAGATTCCGCAGCAGCAGGAGTTGAGGACGTCCCAAATGCAGTGAACCCGCACAGTTTGTTACCACAGCAGGGCAACAGAGCGGCTGTGTGTATTTCAGCCAAATGTACACTACTCACTTCAGACCTGGGAATGCCAAGTGTACGAATCGGGTGAGAGTGACAAGGACTCGTAATACAACACAACCTGAAGGCGGTTACAGAGCAAGACTCCTGGGTAGGCTGGTCAGTCTGCTGGATGGCCCAGAGATACTTCCGAAGGCTTACGTGCAGGAGATGGTGAAGATGCCGAGAATAGTTGTTCCCACTATTCCAAGGGTCGAAGTACCAGTACAGGCCTTCTCGTTCGATCCGAGGTAGAAAGGGTTTCACAAAGCAACAGCAGTGCAGAAGAGCAGTCCTTCAGCGGGTCACCAGCAATTCCTCGGTTCAGCCTCGTGGTTGCAGTATACTTGGCTCCTGTATTCCTTTGTTCGTGAGAACTCAGGAGATCGACATGGTAGTGGTGTTTCCAGCCCCCTCTTATCCATGGTTCCCTTCTCACCAAAACGGAGGGGACCCAATGGGAGATCTGCTCACAAAACACTCACATCATACGTGGACCTATCACGGACCACGGAGGTCCCAGGCATTCAAGACACACTAGACTCTCTGGCACCCAGGATGTGTATTGCGACCAGACATCCCGGCCACATCCTGGAGGCACACACAAGGCCTGTAGAAGCCCGCAAAAGCATCTGTGTTTCGCGGGAAAGTACATTCCCAAATAGGGAAGGCCCCGGGTCGGCTCGACCTGGGGAAGGTGAAGGGGGCAAGACGGTCAGCGGACAGGACAACGAGCCTCGTGGTCTGGCCATTTTGGGAGCCAGGCCACCATTTTGGGCTAAACGCGAGAAACGGGCTTAAATGCCAAAAGGAGCTCAAAATCACAAAGAAACGATCGCTGCCACCAGTCCCGTCCGTGATTCACTTGCACCGTTCGTTATCAATCCAAAGAGAGTATCTAGGGCCTCTAGAAGCCTAGAGACCCAAGAGAGCAGTAACTTAGCTTACAGTGCCCTCTTGTGTCATGTTGCGCGAAAGCTGCAACATGATAAAGAAACTACGGTAAACATTTCCCGGTACTGACTGTCTTAAGGGCATGTCAGTTTCCCCGTAAGAATGGAGCGAAAGCCCAGAGGAGTGCGGCAGAAGGCTGCACTTCTCTGGCAAAGTCTAGATCCTGGTGAAAACAACAGCAAAAAGTTTAGGGGTTGCTACATGGAAGGAAAATTACCCACAATTAAGAAATCTTTCCTAACAGTGTGCGAAAGGGTGATGAGTGGAAAACGGCCTTTTGCACTCGTTACGGGTTATACAAATATCTGGTCATGCCCTTCGGCCTTTGCAATGCGCCCGCTACATTCCAGCTTTTCATGAATGAGATATTTAGCGATATTCTAGATGTATTCATGGTGGTCTATCTAGATGACATTCTCATTTTCTCACGTTCTCAAGAGGAACACATCCTACACGTAAGGAAGGTACTAAAACGTTTACGCATGTTCTCCCTTTTTGCAAAACCCGAAAAATGCCAATTTCACACCGACAACATTGAGTTTTTAGGGTTCCACATCACTTCTGACGGCCTCACTATGAACCATGCCAAAGTCAAGGCAGTATTGGACTGGCCGGTTCCCACCAATCTTAAAGCATTGCAATCTTTTTTGGGTTTTGCAAACTATTATAGAAGATTCATTTCTGTATTTTCTTCCATAGCAGCACCTCTTACTCTTTTGACCATTCCTCTTGTCCCATACAATTGGTTCAACGATCAACAGCTTGCATTTGATACCCTTAAAGCTGCATTTACCACTGCTCCTGTCCTTCAACACCCTGATAGTGATCTTCCTTTCAAAGTCGAGGCGGACGCATCCTCGTTCGCCTGAGGGGCAATCCTATCTCAAGAGTGTGTCACTACTGGACGATTGCATCCAGTCGCCTTTCACCCCCGGAAGTTCACCCCCACAGAGTGTCACTATACGGTGACCGAAAAAGAACTTCTAGCTGTTAAAGAAGCTTTACAAGTCTGGCGCCACCATCTCCTGGGTGCAAAACACCGGGTGACGGTCTTCTCGGACCATCAGAATCTTCGCGATCTAGCATCACTAAAATGCTCAAATAGCACACATGTCAGGTGGCACCTGTTTTTTGCCGCTTAAGATTTCCAGATCATGCATCGTCCTGGTACCGTTCATGTAAAGGCGGATGCTTTGTCTCGCTCTCCTGGGGGAGTTTCATTGCCAGTCTATCCTGAAACCTTGCTAGATAAGAAACATGTGATATGTCTTTGTACCACTTCTCTGACTCTGCTGGATATGGTCCGCTCGTGGGTTTCCACTCACCTGTCCTTACTTCCAGATTGGGATTTGGTATTACCAACACCTCTATTGTGTATACATTGCTTGTATATATTGTATATATTGCTTGCTTTCTCTGCTACTCTGTACATTCGCCCTACGCCAACTCGTACTTTTACACCTTGTAACCAAGTTTCGCATATTCTTGTACATGCTGCGCCCTGATACCCCTGGGTATAACTGCGCATTATAAATAATAAACTAAACTAAACTAAACAAGACTGTTTGCCCTTCTTTCAGAACAAGTTGTTTCTACCTACCACTGATGTCCGCAATCTGGCTCTTGAATGGTCCCATGATGTCCCTGTTCATGCACATCCTGGTCAGCGAAGAACACTCTCGCTTCTTCAGCGCTGGTGTTGGTGGCCTTCCATGAGAAGGGATGTAGAATGCTATGTTAACACCTGCTCTGTTTGTGCCCAATCCAAACATCGGAAAGGGCGCCCGTTGGGACTCCTGCAGCCCCTACCCATACCCCCGAGGCCTTGGCATACCTTGACAATGGATTTCGTGACGGACCTTCCCAGGGATCAGGGTTTTGATTCCATTTGGGTTGTGGTAGACTCGTTCACCAAAATGGCACGGTTTATCCCATGCTCGAGCATTCCCTCTGCTCCTGTCCTGGCGGGATTGTTTTTTAAGTCCATCGTCTGCCTTTTCGGTTTGCCGTCAGTGTTGGTGTCCGACAGGGGTCCTCAATTCACTTCTCGTTTCTGGCGTGCCTTGACTAAATTAGTGGGGATCGATTCACATTACTCTTCGGCCTACCATCCTGAGACGGATGGACAGACCGAGAGGGTTAATCAAACCATGGAGCAGTACCTGCGTTGTTTGACTCTCCTGCATCAACAGTCTTGGTTTCGCATCTTGCAGATGGCTGAATTTGCCTATAACAACGCTGTATACTACTCCACTGGTTTCTCTCCCTTCTATGTCTTGTATGGTTAGCACCCTAAGATCTTGCCCATCCTGGATTTCTCGCTTTCTGGTAATCCGGCTGCTTCTTCCTGCATCAGAGACGTCTCGGCAGTCCACACGCAGACCTTGCTGCACCTCAAAGAAGCCCAGGATTCAATGAAGGCTGCCGCGGACCGGAAGCGTTCTGTTGCCCCTTCGTTTGTTGTGGGGGATAGGGTTTGGCTTTCTTCTCGCCATCTACATCTGCAGGGTTGCCGCAAGTTGTTGCCCCATTTCGTTAGTCCTTTTGTGGTCTCCCGGGTGATCAACCCTGTGGCCTATCGCCTTTGAGTCCCGGTTTCGTGGCGGCTTCACCCTATCTTTCATGTCTCTCTTCTCAAACCTTGCCTTGGTCCTACCCGTCTTCGTTCCCCTGGGACCCCGGTTCCCCCTTCCTCCCCGGATGTCTTTGAGGTGTCTGCTATTCTGGGTTCCCGTTTCTTCAGGTGAAGTTTGCAGTACCTAGTGGTTCGGAAGGGTTATGGCCCGGAGGAGGGCTCGTGGATTCCCGTGGGTGATGTTCATGCCCCTTGTTTGGTTTCCCGTTTCCATAGGGACAATCCATTGTGCCCACGGTGTAGTGGGCCTTTGGGTGGGGGGGGCTCTGTTACGCTATCCTCTCATTTCGTCCCTATTTCACAAACATCTAGGACAGACAACACTCACAATGCATCAGTTACGCCAGCCAGGTTCCCATTGCCTGTCACTCACAGTGGACGGGTGTCACGTGAGCGGGTTTACCCCAAGGGCCACATATGCAGCCTCAGGGATTCCCCGTTCCTTCACTGGCGTCTGCCATGGCGTCTGCAGGACGCTGCACGCAGAAAGTCATTTCCCCGATCATTGAGATCTAAACAGCGCTCACGTGTCGCGCTTGTGGGTCACGTGACGCGTTCATCCGTCTCACTCGCGGATCATGGGACGCGGAAGCATCCACTACTTAAGCGCTGAACTTCCGCACTTCCGCGTTTCACAGCTGTTCTTTGGAGGACTCCGTACGGCGTTCGGATACTTTGTGTTTCACGGCTCTTGACTCTTGGACTGTTATTCGGATTTGCTTTGCTCACTTCCTTTGGCTCTGTTTGCTGGATCATTTCAACTCGGAACGCTTTTTGGACTGTCTTGGATTACCCTGAATGGACTTGGCATTTTCCTCTTCACTGCATTACATTACCAAGCACTTTGGATTTTGGTCCTTTCGTTTCATCATTTACAGGAGGGCAGGTTGGGTCTATACCCAGTCTACAGTTCTTCTCCCTATTGTCATCGGGGAAACCAGCTCACGTGCCCCTCCACAGAATTATCACCCATCATAGGATTCTGGGCTCCATCACCCATCAGCTTAGGTGAGCACTGTTCTTTATCCTGCTTGTTTGCTTGTACTGTACTCATTTGATTGCTAATAAAGGTTTTCCTTTACAGCTGCCTTGGGTTTCGACATTCCGTGGTTCTGGCCTTCAAGAACTACCAACCTGTGGCCTCATTGATCACATAGGGAGTAATCTTGTATTCTCTCTCTGTGGTACTTGGGGACGGAGGTATCATACTCTTCACGACAATCAAGCAACCTGACAGCAAGCATCTTCCGGTGGGAGAAGGAACTCTGTGTGAGCAAGCATCTTCTGGTGGGAGAAGGAACTCTCTGTGAGCAAGAGTCTTCCGGTGGGAGAAGGAACTCTCTGTGAGCAAGCATCTTCCAGTGGGAGAAGGAAATCTCTGTGAGCAAGCGTCTTCCGGTGGGAGAAGGAACTCTGTGAGCAAGCGTCTTCTGCTGGGAAAAGCAACTCTCTGTGAGCAAGCATCTTCCAGTGGGAGAAGGAACTCTCTGTGAGCAAGCGTCTTCTGGTGGGAAAAGGAACTCTCTGTGAGCAAGCATCTTCTGGTGGGAGAAGGAACTCTCTGTGAGCAAGCATCTTCCAGTGGGAGAAGGAACTCTCTGTGAGCAAGTGCCTTCTGGTGGGAGAAGGAACACTCTGTGAGCAAGCGTCTTCTGGTGGGAGAACGAACTCCCTGTGAGCTAGTGTCTTCCAGTGAGAGAAGGAACTCTGTGAGCAAGTGTCTTCTGGTGGGAGAAGCAACTCTCTGTGAGCAAGCGTCTTCTTGTGGGACAAGGAACTCTGTGAGCAAGCGTCTTCCAGTGGGAGAAGGAACTCTCTGTGAGCAAGCATCTTCCGGTGGGAGAAGGAACTCTATGTGAGCAAGCGTCTGTGAGCAAGCGTCTTCTGGTGGGAGAAAAAACCCTCTGCGAGCAAGCGTCTTCCAGTGGGACAAGGAACTCTCTGTGAGCAAGCGTCTTCCGGTGGGAGAAGGAACACAGTCTCAAAATGATCGTTCATAGACAAAAGGGAAAATAGTTTGAATCCGGACCTAAGGTTCCTTCTCCAGGTTAAAGGCAGTTCACAGTAGAGACAATGGTGTTCCTTTCCCAAAGTGCAAAATAGTTCACAGTAGAAGCACTGGGGTTCCATTCCTTCAGTTCAAAATAATTCACAGTAGAAATACTCGGGTTTCCTTCTCCAAGTTCAGAATAATTCACAGTTTTAATAGGTTCAAAATATTCCCAATTTCTGATTTTCATCTTCTGGTGGTTGAGATTCTGGGGGAAGTTAAGGAAGGGAGAATGCAGCTGAGGAGATGAAGCTGAAAGTGAGCCTTCTTGGCAAGGTCCGAGATATGAAGGGGGAAGGAGATAGAGGAATCAAAGAGGACACCAAGGTTGTTTGCCTCACTAGATCGTGAGGGGAGGGCACCCAGGGATGGCAGCCCGGAAGAGTGGGGAGGGAAGAAGGGAGCAGGGGTCCCAGAGCCAATGAGAAGGACTTTCGTCTTATTGGCATTTAGACAGAGATTAAGACTAAGACTGAGGCTTTGACTGTGAGACTCTGAGAGACTGATTGTGACAATGGGAGTGTGATTTTGACTGTGAGACTCTGATTATGAGACTAAGAATGTGACAACAAGAATCGTTGTGAGACTGTGAATCTTTGGTTGTGTGACTGAGACTAAGACTGTGACTGCAAGAATCGCTGTGAGCCTTTCTTTGTGACTAAGTGTGTGACTTTGTGGCTGTGAGATTATGGATGTGATACTGCAACACTGATTATGGCACTATGACTATGAGACTATGTGCTGTGAGACTGTGACTGTGGGACTATGATTGAGTGACTGTGAAACTGTAACTGTGAGGCTTTGAGACTGTGTGGCAGTGTAACTAATACCACTACTGTGACTGTGAAACTCGGCCTGGGATTTTGAGACTGAGGCCAAGACTGTAAATATAAGACTGGGAGAATTTCATTGCATGATTGAGACTGTTACTGTGGGATTGTGATTGTAAGACTGTGGCCATGACACTGAGACTGTGAGTGCCTGTAACCGACTGTGAAATTGATACTGTGGCAGTGAGACTGTTAGGCTGGCTGTGAGACTTTATGAAAACCTGTGACTGTGAGACAGTCACTGTGATAGTGAAACTTTGAGACAGGGACTGTGAGGCTTACACTGAGAAACCTGGACTGAAAGGCAGGTGTGCACAGACTGCTCTCCAGTTTTCCATACTTCCTAACTCCTGACCTGCACACAATTAGTAAAATAGTCCCTCATTATTTTATGCACTGGAAAGCACAATGTGTAAAGACTGGTACAATAATGAATGCCACAGGTGTTGCCAGATGCAATGCTAATCAACTATTCATCTTCCCAATACCACTTTTCTCCTTCCCTGTAGAATTGCATTGGCCAGAGGGTGGTTCTAAAGGGCCACCACACGCGCCAAAAAATGAATAACGTTTTGGCAAGAACAAATAAACATACATCTGCAGTGGAAAAATAAATGGTTGCAGAGATTCCATATTCATTCATTTTCATTCATTTATGTCATTTGTATAGCGCCTTTCACCATAACTATGAAGGGACCAGAGTAAGGGAAACATGTTGAGGTGCATTTCAGCCATTAGTACCTGGCGAGAGTCAACCAGAATGCAACAAACATTCTAATTGGCCCTCGCGGGGGAATTACCAGGCCAGGAATCCCTTGCACGCACGTACGTGCCTTTTGTTCCTGGCGGGTTTGTGTAGCGGCCCCTTAGCCAATGAGAAGGCTCAAAATGGGGCAATCCCTGCTCCGAGCCTCCTCATGGATGGAGGCTGCCTTCGTCACCCGCCTGGGACTCGGGTAAGTTTTTTTTTTTCCTCCACCCTACTCCCCTGCAAACTATCCCCTCTCCGCCCTCCCAACCCCACTCACCTTCTTTCTTCTTTTCACGGTAGCAAACACGCTGGGAACACTTCTGTTCCTAGCGTCCGCTCTCGATGGCCGCCATGGAAAGGGAAAATGGACTACGTTTCCCTTTCCTGGCGGCCAAATTTTATTTTATTTTATTTTTTAAAAATTTTCTGTTCCGAAATGCAGCAGTGTTTCGGAACAGAAAAAAATGCTATTAGTACCCTGGTCTATCGGGCCGGGGCACTAATGGCTATAAGCCCCTTGACAGCGGGCCAATACCGCCCACAGTAATGTCCCAGGGCCTCGTTAAGGCTCTCGCTACACTCAGGCCTGTAACTATGGGCCCTGGGGGCATTAGCTGGGGCGGTAATGGACCACTGTTTCGTGGCTTATTGCAACATTAAAGTTAGAGGGTGGCCAAGACCCTGCTAGTCACCCATGTCTCAATGGCATGTAAATGGCCAGAAGAAGGTATACTATGAACTAAGCAGGCGGGGTTGTGGATAGAGAATTGTGTGCGTAGCTACAGTACAAATTCAGGTCGTGAAAGGTCGCTTCATTTGTGTGACAGAGGTGTTCTGCAGTAGTGTTTGTGTTCTATGTGAGTGCAGAGGTGTGTGAGAGTGGGGCCGTGCCTTCGGCTAAGTTACAATGGTGGGGAGAGCAGGAGGAAAAAATGGGGTTGCTGTACAAACAACAATGTCTATCCCCTGGATTGAATCCATGCGCAAAGGGCAGTGCTTGGTCTCACATGCCATCTAAGTGCGATAGTTAAATAAATGTAAATACCCTGTGAGTGAAACTTGGAGAGACATTGCCAACCCCTGGTCCTTCAAGTGTGAATACATTCTCACCCTACACGTCTATTTGCAGCAGCAAAACCCTGCTTCATATGCTTTAGAGTTGCATACAGTGCCGATTACAAAAGAAGATTCAGTTGTAACTAATGACCCTCCCCCAAATTGATCCAATTGCTTGACCTAAGGTACGTTTAAGTGCGATGCATGGCCCAGTTGAGTGCAATACCTGGCCCGCTCTCAGGTCAAGTCAGCAACTCACAGACAATAAATGCTTGTATAAGGACAAGACAGGTTTTAAATTTGCCAGGACCTGGGGACTATTATGCTCCTGCTTCTAGAATAGTAGAGTCTGGTTAGGTTGACAACAACATCTACCAGGAGATACCTTTGCCTCCTGCGACCAACTGGTGATATAAAAACACACTTATGTGACATTAACTCTGGGTGTTTGGGAATGTGTCTAAAAGTACATTAGACGTTCAAACCATAATGGGTCATATATAATAAACAAAAAGTTATGGTTTGCCTTTCATGTGGAAGTTAGAGTAGCAACTTGCCATGCACTAGCATGTGGTTCCCCAGAGGTAGCTTCTGCTTAAAGGGTGATGCAGGATTCCATGAAGCTGTGTTTAGCTCCCGCTCAACAAATCCTTATTTCAATCACTGCAAGGCAACACTAGGTAGCCGTATAGGGCACCACGAGGGCAGCAGAACTGCCTGCTGACTCACTGGAACCAGGAGCCGCTTTTTCCTATCCCACCTATTTTAACTAACAACACTTTGCATGTTGAGGTTGTAGTTTTAATGCTTTCATCATATGCCCACTGGTGGCTGTGTGCAAACAGTGCCGGTCTTTGCATCAAGAGCCCCAGGGGGGCAGCTTATGGGATCACCAAACTTGCAATCAGTGGCCTTGTAAGATACCTGGAGCTGGGAAGGATGAGGCAGGGCTGGTTACAAGAATCCATGCGGCCGTACAGGCGCGACAGAGGCACACATGCTTAGCTGCAACTTTGACTGCTCAAACCCAGCAGTGCGCGGAAGTGATCACATGAGCATGCCAGAAGAGCAGTCCAAGTGCGCACCGATGCACAGCACAGAGAATCTGAGCACTGCCTGCTGTTGGGTCCCCCAAGGTCCTCTTCCAGCAAATGTTTCAGCAGGTCCTTAAGATCAACAGGGTTCTGGGTAAACAATACTGTTAAAGAAATACTCTGCAGGGGTCATCAGTGAGAAGATCCACATCGCGTGTGCATCTGCCGTGACCTACCAGTGATGGTCCACAAGATCCAAAGACACATGGCGGTGGGTGCTACAAAGACTTGGAAATTGAACTGTGACCTTGGTTCGGATGGGAACAGCGAGTTTTTTGACGAATGTTGTTTTTCTCGAAAAAACTCATAGAATTTTTTTTGTTGATATTTTGGGGGATTTTTCAATCCCCGTCCCTTCTATTGTTTACTCCCTATTTCACCCCTTACCCCATACCTCATCTTACCCAACCCACCCCTATATTTGCGATTCGTTTTTTAGTTGAAAAACCTTCGTCAAAAAACTAATTGGAAAATATACTGGTGATGTAACAACTTCGTACCGTTCCGGAGCATGAAGCAAAACACTTGTGTAACATGCTCTTGTGGGACCAATCAAAATGCAAAAGAGTCCTGCTGCCGGGGTCTTTGGTTTATTCTATTTGTTCAAAGTGACCTACTTAACATTGCCTTCTATGGGAGATTTGAGAGATTTGACTGCTGCAAATTCTATAAAGTATGAGCAGGTGGCCATTTAAATTCTTCTTTTCTTGCCAACATGGATGGGCCATTTTATATTGTCTTATAAAAGCTCTACACTCTTTCAGTTATAATAGTACTAAGGTACATTAACCTCCATGTTTACAAATGTCAATAAAGGCCCAGTGTGTCAAAAAGGTAGCAGGCGCTCCTCTCCAGAAAGAACATGCCATGATAACCTGTTCTGAGATGAGAGTTTGCAGCACACGCTTTTTGCTCACTGTACCTTTCACAGATGGGAAATAACCATTTGCATATCAGTCTTTGTCCCGCCCGCATGGTCACCCAAGCACCGAAATGCTATGGCAATTCCTCTCTGAACAAGAGTACCAACAGCAACCCCATACACGTGTTTCAGCCTTGTTGGGCCTCATCAGTGAGGTGAAACTGTGCCTCTCTGAGCACAGTGAGCAGGGAGTCCACGTCTGGTTGCCCCCAGGTAACTCAGGGTGATCAACCTCAAGTTCCTTGCAAATATTTCAAAAAAGGTACCAGGCGCTCCTCTCCAGAAAGAACATGGCATTATGACCGGTTCTGAGATGAGAGTTTGCAGCTGTCAAGATGTGCGTCCCTGGGACGTGGCGTACCTGATCTTCCAGCGGATGCGCGTTGTGGAGATGCCAGGCTGTCAATCGACGTTGGTCCGAAGAATGGTAACGCCAGAAGCCAGCTCAACTCCCGCCCTACGAGCACAGGGTTGAAGGGGAACTAACTCCTGACGCCACAGTCAAGGCACTTCCCGGGGGATTAATGTGGCACCAGAACAGTGCAAGCACTGATAGGGAAGGCCGTCCAGATGTCCACTTGAGCAGGTAGAAATAGGTCCAGCTTCTGATGCAGTAGTTGGAGGAAATCTGATGCTGGCAACAGGAAGGACGAAAGATCCAACCAGGAAGGTACTGGCCAGGAGGAAGTAGACGGGATCAGGCAGTGAAAAACGGAGGGCCCCTTGGGTGGGTAACAGAGGAGGGGACAGGACCCAGGCAGGGAACCAAAGGGGAGAACTGGCAAAAGGAACAGGGCAGAAGGAGGCAGGGACAGGAGAAACAAGGCTGAGCAAGTCAGGGAGGAATAGAGGCAGAACAGGGCCTTCCCAGAGGCTACGGGGAAGGACACGAACAGGCAGGCAGGTAAGGACAAGGTTCTGACAGGCAGAAACTTCAGGAGCGAAGCGATGGGTCTGGAACCAAGCCGCGTTGAGACGCGACTGGCTCCCGACCCGACCGCTAATGAGGAAGTCCTCGCGAAAGCGAGGCCAGACAGGCAACGCCTCCTGGAACGTGCCCCCGGTGCGAAAGCGAGGCTTGCAAAGCAAGCCTCGCGTCGTCACCCGACTGCACATGCGCGGAAGCCGGAAACAAGGCCTGCAATGCAAGCCTCGCGCCGTTGCTCGACCGCGCATGCGCGCCAGTCAGGGCCCGGCGAGGAGATGCCCCATATCCCTGCAGCCCCCACCAACGGTAGCGGGGTTACAATCCCCAGCGGCGCCTGGCGCCAAGGCAGCCCCCAACGACCGCCCAATGGTAAGTGAAGGTGGTGTCCTAACAGCAGCACACGCTTTTTGCTCACTTTACCTTTCACAGATGGGAAACATCCATTTGCATATCAGTCTTTGTCCCGCCCAAATGGGCAGTTCAGCACCGAAATGCTATGGCAATTCCTCTCTGAACAAGAGTACCAACAGCAACCCCATACACGAGTTTCAGCCTTGTTGGGCCTCATCAGTGAGGTGAAGCTGTGCCTCTTTGAGCACAATGAGCAGGGAGTCCACGTCTGGTTGCCCCCAGGTAACTCAGGGTGACCAACCCCAAGTTCCTTAAAAATATTTCAAAAAGGTAGCAGGCCCAGTGTGGTGCAGCAGTGTGTGTGTTTGTGTGAACAATAATGTACACACATTTAAGTCTATTATTTTATTTAAGTACAATTTGGTTTAAACAAACCTTCCATACAGAAGTAACAATTACAAATAGACCACTAATAATCACACCTAAATAAATTACTGTGAACACTAATGATGAGCAATTGTGGGAAATGACATTGTGAAGGAGAGATCATGCGACATGTTTTTGTTGATTGGCACCCGGGGCGGAGGGAGCAGCCAATCAGTTTTCTTGCATCGTGGGCTGTATCTACCGATCCAAACAGCGACATGTTTTTGTTGATTGGCACCCGGGGCGGAGGGAGCAGCCAATCAGTTTTCTTGCATCGTGGGCTGCATCTACCGATCCGAACTCGTTTTCCATGGAACCTGAATGCTGCTTCACCCACCCTGCGCCACCATCTTCCCCACACCCACCCTTTTATTTTAATTTACCCGTTCTACCCACCACACTTAACTCTTCATCAGCGACAGACGCCGCCACGCTACTGCTGCTGCTCCATGGCCGCAATGGAAATGGAAGAGTAGCTCCGTATGGAGCACCAGATCCATGGCAGCCATCTTGTGCCAGTATTTTCATTCAATGAACAGTACGCATGCAGCGTCCCGTACATTGAATAAAAATACAATTTTCTTAGCACCATGTGTTTCTGGATTGGAAAACCGGGGTGCTAATAGTGTAAAGCACCCATTGCAAAGGCTGGAGTGGGTGATAACATCTCAGGGCCCTCGTTAAACGCACTTGCTAGGCTCTGGCCTTTAACTCGGGCCTGGGCCATTATCAACCATTTCAGCCCTTGGAACGGGTGATTAACACTTAATTAACAACCCCTCTGAGCGCATGACTCCTTCCATTACAGGACTCTTGGTTTAACTACATTATTTTCCGCATGAAATGGTATTATTGAATTTTGATTCAGTGAGCATCGTTATGCGTTTGGCGGTAAACTCAATGACCATTACCACAGGTGGTAAATACCAATTCCTCCCTGCTTTAGAGTTAGGGCTACTTGGAGACCAACTGGACTCCATTGGAGATAGGCAGTACCCCCAACCATTACCACCACCATTCCCTCTATAGTTACCACCTCTTGTGCCTCCTCTCTCAAGCAGGTGATTTTACTGGGCTTTGCTTCCAAAACTCTAAATCGCATGTAGCTTTAAAACCGACAGTAATTCCAAATACTGTTTGTTTTACATCTACTGCCAGCCTCTTATTGATGCCTCGGTATGAGTTTGCCAGTAATTAGGTGGTAAATCTGCTGCATTGTGGAAGAAATGTGCGCAACAACAGTGCAGCGAGAATCTTCAGCTCATAAAGGTGTCCAGGAGGAAGAAGAAGCATTGCCGTAGATTTCACTGAATACAATTTCACCTAAAGAGAAGTGACCGGATTTATTTGACCGAAAATGGTAGGTGAGGTGGTACATGTATAGTGCATAATAGGTGGGGTGTGGGGTAACGGTATAAGTTAGGGTAGGGAGAGTTAAGGGAGGATTTGGGGGTCTGTGACCGCATTATAAAAAAGAAAAAGTAGAAAAAGTAAAAAGTGAATTTTGTTTTTAGGTTAAATAAATTCATAAATTAAATTTTTCATTAGGTGAAATATTTTGGAAAAAATCAGACATCCAAGAAGAAAGACGTAGGTTGACACTTCGTATACCAACATGAATAATGGGATTGATTACCTGTATTCTTTCTGCTCAGTGGAGGTTAACTGGTAAAATTAGAATCAGATGTACATAACAAATATTTATTTTCAGATACACAAACAGCACGTCAAAAAGATGAGTGTTACATCTGAAAGAAAAAAAAGCAGGTCAGGGTGCTTGAAAAAGATATGCACTGTGCCGATTGGCGTTGGTCCATTCAGCGCACAGCCGCTGTAGGTCGGCGGAGTCCGGCTTGGTGAGCACTTTAACACAACCAGGCTTGATTTCTGATCTTTCGATCCCTTCCATGTGTAGCCTGCATTATGTGTTTCAAGCTTTCTTTTTAGGCGATTTTTGGTTTCGAACCAGATAGTTGGGGTACACTGTGGTTGGTTGATGGCTCTTTTTCCAGCACTTCCTTTCCAAACCTCAGGATCCCTTTTGATGATGGCTTGGCCTTTTCTAGGGTAGAACTGATGTGCAGGTCCCATCGAAGGTTCTTGGTGATGGTGGTAGCTAGCTTCATGAACTCCCTGATCTTCTCCAAAGCGTTGGTGTCTACATCAAGTTTAGCTTTCTTCTTCAGCAAAATCATCAAATTGCAGTATTCCTTGCCTCTTGTGTGGACCTGGCGTTCTTGATTAGGACTTAGGGAAGGAGTTAGGCCTTCCACGGACTCGCTCCAGCGGGCCCCCAAAGTGGCTCGGCCGGACCCCGGGGTCCACCCCTAGCATGTGCTTTGTAGACCACTGCCTGTTTTCAAAATGAGGTCAGAATCGTCTGTGTACTGCTGACAATTGATTTTACTATAAATATGCATTCAACAAGATTTACTAAACGTTACATTTAAATGTTAAAGGTATTTAGACCGCGCACCGTCACCAACGGAATTGGTCTCCAGGCGAAATATATGGCATTATTATTCATTCACACCCGGGGGAAGGGTGCATAGCCAATCAGGTTGCTGGAATAGCGGTCGAGAATATACATTCTCCGCCCGCTGCTTCCAGCCACCTGAATCCCTTCCCCTGGTGACGCCATTTTATTTTGTTTTTCTTTTATTATGTGGGAACGCATCAGAGAGCCTCTTCCTTTTGCCTCACCACCCCAGCCCCTCCCCCAACACAATCTTTACCCCTTCGTAGCTCCCTCCACCCTCCCCCCACTTACCCGCTCGACCAAAGCTTTGAGCTCCTGTCCCAGCGCTCCTGTCTCCTGGCCATGAAATAGAATTTTTTTTATTTTTTCTCTGAAGATTGGCTGCACAAGTGACGTCAATCTCCTGAGAGAGAAAAAAATGTAAACATTTACACCCGGGATAAACCCCAGGTTGTGAATGCCTTTCACCCCCGCTGTGGGGGGCTGGTGGGCCTTTAAAGGTCATGCCCGCCCTCCACAGTGGTCCCATAAAATAGTGAGTGAAGAACATTGCTTGCAGTTTCTTAAGGATAAAGGCGTACTTTGTCTCGGAGCAGTCTTCCACTACTTCAGGTTCTCCCTGCTTTCATTGGCGCACAGGAAACCTGACTAGCTCTGTGTACCCAGGAATATTCATTAGTTGGCTTGATCACAACTTCGGGGTAGGAGTTATTGGCATCAGGGGGAGGGGCTCTGACCAACAAGGTGAGCAGAAATATAGACTCGAGCTGCCAGTATCCTCTCGTGCTCTTCCCTGGCCACCTGTACCTCTCCTGCGTGTGCACCTTTGCTACCACCTTGCCTGCGTGCCTCCATGCTCCCTGAAAATACCTCGGTCTCCTCCTGTTCTCCCCATCTCCCACGCCAACCCCCATCCTGCACTTACCTCCATGCCCTCTTCAAATCTCATTGCACATGCTGGAATTCTACCCGTCAGTCCCGGAAATAGCATAGGGTCTGTGACCCTTTACTCGCTCCCCTAGTAGCCATTTTGGTTTGTAGTCGTGCGCAACCTGTTTCCCTTATACTAACCACTAACACCCCGTCAGCATTGTGCCATAATACCTACTAAGTTATAATTCCATACCACATGTAATGCAATGTAATTACCTCATGCATGTATTCCTCTATCATATTGTCACCAAGCTTAAATATTCTTGTACCTGCTGCGCCCAGCTACCTGAGGGTTTGGTGCGCATTATCAAATAAAGAAAGAAACAAACAAACAAAGATAACAAAACAGAAGAAATATATTGGCACCCCGGGTAAATAGGGATCACCCCTTCATTCAGGGACTGGCAGGCGCAGTAACGTCCTTGAGACCTCACCGAGCCCTTGTTTTGCTCGGACCTACCTTAGGTTCTGGCAGTTACCACCCCTGTCTGACCCAGAATTCAGGGTGAATGACAAAATGGTCTATCAATGATCCCCCCAACACTCCATCATTGCACCACAAGTTTTAGGTACTGCCCCTTCCGGACAGATAAGGTGGCAGACCTCAGAGCTTAGGGTGATCTGTGGGCATTCCACCAACTTCAGAAGTCTGCCTCTGCGTGTAATTTACTTACTGCATTGCAACATCAGATGTCATAGCATGTTGGTAGCCCCAGCTCCACCCCACAATCTACAAATAATGTGCATGTTATGCTACCGGACTTTAACTTCCCCCGTTTAGAGCAGATTGCAACAAAACTGCATACATATATTTTGTATTTAATTTATGTACAGACCTAGCTCCAGATCAGCGGAGTATTGTGCAGAGTGTGAGTAGCCAGCATTTGGGCTGGCATCTATGAATAATATTGCAGTGCTGTGAGTTGAGTTTTGTGCATTGGTCTGTGTCCATTCGGATTAGCACTTGGTGAGGTGTTGTTGAAAACTCCACGTTTTGAGAGATTTGTGAAATTTGAGAATTGTGGGGGAATTCCGAGCTGATAACGGGAGCGAGTCACAGAAGGTGGGAGCATGACAAGAGAAGGATTGCTTGCGGACGAGTTGCGATTCGTGCCGGTTGGTCTATTTGCTGCACCAGGAGCGTGTGCCACCAGATATGTATAGCTTAGCCGCCAGGTATGCTTGTGTGGTACACGTGACGGCTTTTAAGGTGAAGCATGCAGTCTTCAGCAGTGTCCTGACCTAGAGAGAAGCCTTGGTAGTTCACATAGGACAGGGGTGATTCGCTCAAATGTATGTGCACATGTAATGAGATGTGGTGAAGTGTGGTGGACTGCCTTTAGGCAGAGGCGTAGACCGTGTAGGGCCTGAGCGGACAAGGTCCACCCAAAATCTGTAAATGTCCATTCAGCAGTGCTGTGTGGGCATTTACAGATGTTCATGTCACTTTGGTGGTGGTGGGCCCAACTACATTAGCAACAGGCCCAGCTAGTTAGACAATCGTAGCTACGCCTCTGCCTTTAGGGGGAGTCAAGTGAGCGGTCAGGGATCCCTGCCAGGAAGGCATTTTTCCCATTGATGTGCGAGACCACCAGCGCCTGAACTCCCGTTCGGACTTCCTACAGACAGATGTTGGGTTTGATTTTGCAAAGGGTGGAGATTTGGAGTCAGACTGTTTGGGTCTTCTGTTCTGTGGGTTCCAAGTTTTAATATCCCCGCAAAAATATCGCCATCGCCATATTTTTGTGGTGATATTAAGGCATGGAACCTGCGGGGGACAGGCCCGCAACCCCTGCTCCCAAAACCCCCCAAAATTATCCCCCCCAAAAAATATTGCCTATGGCCGTTCCAGCCGACCATATATACAGCTATATTTTTGGTCGGGATAATATATAGTGATACCGTTCTGTGTTTATGAAAGGGCAGACTGCTGTCAATGGTGAAGTGTAAGTATGTTGCTGAATCTGAGAGTTGTGGATCAAATCCTTCTAGGTGCATAACATAGAGCCATTGTTGGAAAAGGTGTTGTTTACCTGGGGACTGATGAGGACGAATACGGAGGAGGGGTTAAGTTTGAGGTAAGCACTAGACATCCAGGACTGGATGATTTCTAGGTAGCCACGAAGATGAATGATGTCCGTCCTGTGGGCTTTTTACCTTCATGCACAATCGAGAATCATCCGTGTATTGGTGGATGGCTACATTGGGATCTTTGAGGAGTGTGCCCAAAGACTCCATGTAAAGGTTACAAAGGATTGATGAGAGAATGGAGCCTGAGCGGACTCTGCAGTAAACAAGGAGTCAGTTATAACACGTGTTCATCTGGACTGTCGGGTGCATGCTAGAGAGATGAGAGATAGGACATACGCCAATTCAGGACAGTACCATAGAATCCCATCCTGTCAGCAACGAGGGTGAGGAGGATGCAGTGCTCAACAGTGTCCAATGCAGCCAATAGGTCAAGGAGGATGAGGAGTCATGGGTCACCCTCATCAGTGATTTAGAGGCCATCATCCACCAACTGGATGGTGGCTGTCTCGATGCTACATATGGAGAGGAACCTCCACTGAGAGTTGTGATGCTGGAAATGCATCGGAGGGACATATCCTGGTCCTTTACTGCTTTTTATTGCATGTTCTTTTGTGTTTTCTGCACAGGAGTTCATGTGGGACTCCTGGCGGTGCAGCTCTCTCTTTTGGTTTGGCGAACAGACGCCTGGGATACACTTATGGCACCAATGGGTAGGGGTACAACCCTGTGCCCCTAGTGTATGTTTTTGGGCACCTGTGCATGACCCACAGAGCAGGGTACGGGCTGGTGGCAACTCTGTGCTGAAATGACTGGTGCCCTGAGCGTCCTCCACTTTTGGATGCCCAGGCCCTGTCATCGGAATCGGTAGATTCCTGATGGAGACAAAATGGCCCCCATGGCCTCTTGCCTTCCATCACCTGTTACCCTGATTTTCCTGAAGTCCAGGGAAGCCCTGCTTCTGTCCCTTCCCCCTGACTGGCTGTTGGGTGGAAGTTCCGTATATGGTAGTGTGGGGAAGTGCCGACCAGACTGGCTGGAGCCTTCTCAACGACCGTATGTTGTGGGTACGCCTGTGGGTGGGACCTGGGTGAATGGAGTGTGTGACGAATTTACAATCTATGTTGTGACTGTCTAGTATCAGGTGTTTGACACAATGGTTGAGACAGCTCTGCCCGAAACCGGTATGAATGCAGCTTGGAGTGTTGAATGGCTCGGTACTTGTCCCAATAAACATAACTTGTTGTGAGTGTCTGGAGAGAAGTGAATGGCCTGAATACCTCGTGTGCCTGATTGGTTGCCTCTCTGCATGAATGCCCGTAGTCGTGATTGGATGCTTGAGTGCGACCCAGCGGAATGAATGGGAGATCAACAGTATATCTGGGGACCTCTCATTGTTAGGAATCGTGTTCAGAAGCTGAAGTCCACTACGACGAGTAACTGGAGTGAAGCTTAACCGTGAGCCCTGCTGGACGAGAAGAATTGCTGTTGCTCTCCTTCGCAATCTGAAAGCTGCTGTGCTTCAAGAACTGACCCAGAGAGGACCTGGTAAGGCACCCTCTTCCCGAGCTACAAGGGACTATCGTGCACAGCTGATCTTTGCCTAAGCTCCCTGGTAGACAGACCTTCGACAGGCTGCCGATCCGTTACGGGGATTGCTGCGGAACTCCAAGGAGAAGCGCCCGGACTCTTGTCTGCCACTGTTGCCGACCGCCATCGCTGACCGGAGCCGCCGTGCTCCTGTTGCTTAAGAAACTTCTGTGATCCAAGGACTCTCTCATCCGCATCGTCACCGCTGTATCCTGCTGGAGAAGGCCTGACTGTCGACGCGCCGAGGAGCATCCACCGGTGGGTTTCCTGCCACCCAAAGACCACAGAGACACCGACGGCTCGACGCCTTTGCTGGGCCACAGTTCTTCAACTCTTTTCGGTCCAGAACTATCGACACTGAGGTGCCCCGCACGCCTCTTCCTTGCAGGACGTTTACGCTTCCCCGTCAATGAGCACCGCTAGGAACGACGCGGCCACTTCACCGGCGTAGCTCGACCTGTTCTCCGTCGGACGATCGACGACCCGTGACTCCTGCCTGAAAGGGAGGACACTCAAGAAGGGTTGTCGATTTCCCCGACGCAGAACGCTACAGCACCAAGGTACTTTGGGGTTGCAGAACTATTGGGAAATCTAAGGGTGAACAATATATGGACTGGGCTTGTATCTTTCTTGTACAGGTTGCCCAAGTGGGGGGATCTCCACACAGAGCTGTGTTTAACGGTAGTTACCAGTATTCTGCCTATTGCTCAACCATCCTGCTTTACTTCCTCTCTCTATTGCTGGTTTCCTCTTTATTTTGATCTGTGTGTCATTCTGACCATATGCACTATGCACTAATAAGATTGAGTAACGTTAGTGGTACCACTTTAGAACTGTACATATTTACCATTGTTGATTTTCAGAGTACAAAGTGAGTTATCGTGATCATGTATATGACTTTGAATATTAATTATATGAAGACTGTTTTAACCGATACAGTGTGTGGACATTCCTTTGTGGGGGCTCGGGGACTACACTGTACTTAAGAACCAGCTCGCATCACCTCCCTAGAAGCTAGGCCTTGATTGCTCGTCCAGTGCTACCATAATAGAGAATCTTGGCAGTGGTCTCTGTGCCTCCCCTCTACCATATAGAGAGCGGAAGTGCAGACCCCCCCTCCAGTCTTTACAAATGTCATTTAGGAGATGTAGTCATTTGATTCTGGCTAATATTTGTGTAGCATATGTTCATAGTGGGCTGGTAATTAGCCAGGTTGTCTGGGCTAACGTCTTTTTTTTTTCAAAAGAGGTCATAAAAGACCAGTCTTGAAGATGCCTGGGAATTACCCTTCCGAGAGGGAGGCATAATTGATGCTGAAGAGTGTGTTGATTGTAGGGCCCATCAATTGGTTAATGGTGTGTGCCAGAATGATATGGTCATAGTATAAAGTAGTTTTGAGGGAAGCAATTGTTTTTAGGTGGTCTGTGGGGATGGGATGAATTCAAGTCAGTGGGGCATTGTGATAATTTGTGGATTCCGTCACAAATGTCCTGAATTGCTGGCACCTCTGGGTCGGGCGAGGGTTTGACTATTTCAAAGAGGCCTTTGAACCTTTTGGAGGCTGCCATGATGGTGGTAGAATAGTAAGCATCTTTGGCTTAGATAATCATAATCCTTTGGTTGGTGCAGAGAGATTTGAGGATGGTAAGAGCTCCAGGGCTATGGCTTTTGTGCCACAGTTTTTCTAGGGCTCGGATTGAGCATTTCTTGGAGTCAAGTTCGTGGTGTATGAAGGGGTGGATAGTTTGGTCTTAACACATCTGGTATTTAAGGGGGCATAAGTGCTTGCTAGTTTCATAGTGCAGTTGTTGAAGAATTCTGTGAGGTGGTCTGTAGATGAGGTGGAAGGTGACGGATTCCTTGTGAGATAAAGGGAACTGGCAGGTGAGTGATTGGAACATGCTTGGGGAGGATGGAGCATGGACAATCGCTCTTGTGGATGATTGCCACTCTGCCTCCTGGCTGCTCGGCATGTTGGATGCAGTAGCCTTGGGGTAGTAGAACGTCAAAAACTTGTGGAGACAAGGGGGAAAATCATGTTTGAGTGATGAGGGAGTCAAGGTTATTGTACAAGATGAGGCCAGCGATCTCTGCAGCATGAGCGACTGCTGAGAGACCATTAATCAGTATGAAGCGGCATGTGCATGTGGTCCATAGGCGCTGGTTGGGGGCAAAGGTGATAGTGGTAAATGGATATACCCTGCTCAAGGACAAGGACAATTATTCTTCACCATTGACTTTTATGGCAATATAGCTAATGGGAGCCAAAGGATTCTGGAGAGCCAAAGGTTGCAGACCCCTGTCTTAGAATAACATGGACTTCTATATTTTATTGTATTGTACTTGTCGTTTGTGTAGTGCCAATTTTACCATTATTATAGTTTCAATGCGCTGTTAGTGGGAGCGCCCTCGGATGGACTGAAGTCCAGAGTGTTGGTGATCTTGGGGCACAATTATGATGCCTGTGTGCATTTGACTGAAAAGGCTTAGCAGGGCTGGCCAGGCTCCAATAGAAAAGCAACCCGTGTAGTCAGGCATGTGCATGGGTGCTGGGAAGAATAGGGGTAGCGTCAGTGCTAGTGACTCGCTATGTGTTCAGCGTGCCCAAATTTATCGTAGGACTCTGCCACATTCTGCTGTCAAGAGGTGTTAAGGTGTAGTTGAGTACAGGTAGGCGGAACATTTATGTGAACAGCACAAGCTGATTCTTGTCGTACTCCTTGCTGTATACTGATGTGTGTGGTTAGCTGTACCTGTGGCCAGTGGAGTGGTACATTTATTCTACGTACCATTGCCACCAATTGGAGACGCTTTGATGTTATGGCGCCCGCTCCGGTATTTGGCTTCTGTTGGTTCTTACGGCTGTGACAGAAACGGTTATCAGTAACAATAGTCTGTGTTCTAACTAATCGACACAGGAGGCCAGATTTTTCTATGTGGGTTCGTGTTCGATTGCGGTGGAAGAGGCATTGGTTCAATCACACGGCTGTGCTTCTACTACTATTGTTGGGATAAGCCCGTTTTCTGTCAGTTTGCCTGGTGCAGTTGTTCATCAATCCTGTCAAATTGCCTATGCGAGTGCTGTGAATCAGCTAGTGGCGCTTGAGGGAGGGCAGGGTCGTGATAGGTGTATGGGAGTGTGTGTTAGGACCAGGCCGCCACGAACAGTCATCAAAATTAGGTGTTTGGAACAAAAAGGTTAGAGATGACACAAACGCAGCCCGACCCACCTGGCGAGACAGCTCATATACTTCAGTTTTATGGGGTTTTCAGGACAGAGCAGTAAAAGGCCAGATTGCGAGGGCTTTTTTTGCAGGATAGGTAGTTTTCGGTGAGGCGGATGTGTAGAGGAAGAGTGTTCCAGATAGTGGGCGGTAGGATAGAGAAGGCCGAGGCACCAACTCTGGTGGAGTGATGCAGTGGAATAGCTAGGAGTGCTGAGCCAGATCTGAGGTTTTTGGGGGCTGATATTGGATGATTCTGTTCTGTGGAAACACAGGTCCGATTGATGGAGACATCGGTGTGTGATGCACATGGCTTTGAAGGTTGCCCTCAGGCTAACTTGGAGCCAGTGCACAATTCTGAGTGCAGGGGTTATGTGTTCTCTGGCCGAGAGGGCGAGGAGCAGTCTGGTTGCTGCGTTTTGGATACTTTAAAGTTTCGTTAGCTGGCATTCTGGGACACCGAGATAGAGGGTGTTGGCGTAGTCCAGGCGGGAGGTTATAATGGGCAGTATAGTCGGAAATTCTTTGAGGGTAAGTACGGTACAGAAAGATTTGTTCTAGGATGTGTAGGTGAAGGTGGCAGGTTCGGGATACAGAATTGATGTGCTTAGAGAGGAATAGGTCTGTCTCCATGGTGCATCCAAGATTTTTGACGGATGTGGAGGGGGCAGTTAGGGCTCCAAAGGCAGGAGGCCATGGTAAAGGTTGTAGGATAAGAGCAGTTTTGCCACATATTAGGATCTCTGATTTGCCCGGATTGAATATCAGGTGTTTGTTAGTCAGCCAATCGTTGATCTCTGAGAGACACGAGGCGAGGTCAGGCTGTGTCGAGGTTTGATTTTTGGGGATTTTGAAATGGATCTGGATATCGTCTGCGTAGTTGTTGCATCTAAGGTTGTGTGAGCGGATGAGGGCTGGCAGAAAATTCACTTCCACAGAGGGGGCAGAACCCTGATTGGGCAGGGTCAAGGAGATTATTGGCTTCTGTTAAGAGGCCAAGTTGCTTATGTGCCGCCCGGTCAATTAGTTTGGCAATGAAGCAGGTGTTGGAGATTGGGCAGTAGTTAGCTGGTGAGAGAGGGTCGAGGCTGTTTTTTTTTATAAGTGATTTTATATGCAAGGTTTTGAAGACCTCTGGGTAAATGCCAGATGTGAGCGAGTTATTTAGAATGCAACAGGCTACCCTGCCAGCACAGGTGGATGAGAGGCAGCACCATAGCTAGTTTTAAGGTTATGCTGTGGTGTCATTCAAGCACAACATTATGAAAGTGGTTTGATAGCTCATCACAGAGAGCTTGTTTGTTCGAGAGGGGGCATGGGTTAGACAGCTGCAGGAATTGAATTCCCCCAGGATTTTGTGGAGTTTCCTGCATGGGTTTTTGGAGTTGGAGATCCAGTTCCCATAATGTGTTCTTTTTGCTTTCTTGATTTCATACATGTATGCCCTGTTCAATCTTGCAAGGGTGGTTTTATGAGGGGGTTTAGGGGTGGTCCTCCAGGCTCACTCTAGGTGATGCTTGAGGGTTTTGAGCACTTTGAGGGTGGGGTGTACCACTTTTGGTGTGGGGTTGATCATCTAAAAGGAGCGACGGGTTGGTGCAAGGGGGATCATGGTTTCGCAGAGCCAACGGTCAAAAAGGTCGATGGAGGGGTCTCCTTCCTTGTGGGAGAGGTCTGGAAGAGTAAGAAGTAGAGAATTGGCCAGGTCTGAATTGATGATGATTCTATTCCAAAGAGGGACGGTGGCTGGGGTGGATTTCTTGTTGGTAGGGGGGGTCGACAGGGGGAAGAAAAATATTGAAGGGTGAAAGGGACAGTGTGGTGATCAGACCAGATGAGAGGGTGAGGTGTAAGAGGGTAAACTTGGTCAAATGTGCAGAAGAGTGTGTCAAACCTGTGTCCTGCAATGTGGGTCAGGTGTGAGATCAATAAGATTGTCAGTGAGGAGCGAGTCATGGGGTTGGCGGTGACAACAAACCATGTGTTGAAATCTCCTAACATAGTGAGTGCAGGATGTTGGACCAGCGTGGCAGAGGGCGAGTCACAGAGAGAATCGGCAATGTGACGATCGCAGCTGGGTGGTTTGAATAGGAGAAGGAAACAATGGGTGACTGGCTGAGGCAGAACTTGTCGAGGAAGGATTCACATTTTGAGTCACCAGGAGGACTCTCTGTGGAGATTACTGGAAGGTGAAGTTTGTGCAGTTGAAAGACCAAAGGAAATATCAAGGCTTAGTACCACCAAAATTTAATACGCTAATCACGAGTTCAGAGATACATGTATTATTTAATATAAATACAGATAGCCATCTGGCTCTCAGCGCCTCGCAGTCTCTACCAGCAGACATCGTGAGGGGAGAGAGTGCTGGACATTACAAAGTATGCGTCTTTTATACACAATCCCGGTTACATCGTCCAACCCTTCTTCAGGTTAATAATTAGCTAGGGTTCATACCCATTTCACATTGCTAATACAGAATCAAATAACTATACATTGTACAATGTTTTCTTAAACACTAAAAATACTTGTCTGCACACAAAATACAATGGTAACATCTGTTTTTCGAGCTTAAAGTAAGTCCATTTTCAAGAACAACCACAATGGGTTTCCGCAAAGACACAGAGTTTCAGCATTCAGTTCCACTATTTGAACAAGGATGAAGCTATTGGTGCAGACAACATATAGATTGAGGTTCATTTCAGCTCCAAGGTTTCTTAGTGCAGGGCAAACATTGTGCTTTTGGCAGCCTCAACATGTTGACATAGTCCAAAGTTCATTTTGCTCAGCTCGAGCAAATAAACACAGTTTAACATGAGACAGAAAACAGGAGTTTAATCAAAATGGCGGATGATTCTAAAATGGCTGCAAAGTCAGCTTCATTCAGGTTTGAACGTGGTTTTCAGTGCGATGCGAATGTGCTTAGGCCAATGTTCATTACCAGGCGGTGTAATGCGAAATATGGTTTTATACAGGATTGCTAGGTCCCCCGCCTTGCTGGGCCTGTCGTGTACTAGCAGGGAGTAGCCACTAGCAAAGGCTTTGTGTGCGGTAGGGTAGAAATCATCATCGAACAGTCATCAAAATTAGGTGTTTGGAACAAAAAGGTTAGAGATGACACAAACGCAGCCCGACCCACCTGGCGAGACAGCTCATATACTTCAGTTTTATGGGGTTTTCAGGACAGAGCAGTAAAAGGCCAGATTGCGAGGGCTTTTTTTGCAGGATAGGTAGTTTTCGGTGAGGCGGATGTGTAGAGGAAGAGTGTTCCAGATAGTGGGCGGTAGGATAGAGAAGGCCGAGGCACCAACTCTGGTGGAGTGATGCAGTGGAATAGCTAGGAGTGCTGAGCCAGATCTGAGGTTTTTGGGGGCTGATATTGGATGATTCTGTTCTGTGGAAACACAGGTCCGATTGATGGAGACATCGGTGTGTGATGCACATGGCTTTGAAGGTTGCCCTCAGGCTAACTTGGAGCCAGTGCACAATTCTGAGTGCAGGGGTTATGTGTTCTCTGGCCGAGAGGGCGAGGAGCAGTCTGGTTGCTGCGTTTTGGATACTTTAAAGTTTCGTTAGCTGGCATTCTGGGACACCGAGATAGAGGGTGTTGGCGTAGTCCAGGCGGGAGGTTATAATGGGCAGTATAGTCGGAAATTCTTTGAGGGTAAGTACGGTACAGAAAGATTTGTTCTAGGATGTGTAGGTGAAGGTGGCAGGTTCGGGATACAGAATTGATGTGCTTAGAGAGGAATAGGTCTGTCTCCATGGTGCATCCAAGATTTTTGACGGATGTGGAGGGGGCAGTTAGGGCTCCAAAGGCAGGAGGCCATGGTAAAGGTTGTAGGATAAGAGCAGTTTTGCCACATATTAGGATCTCTGATTTGCCCGGATTGAATATCAGGTGTTTGTTAGTCAGCCAATCGTTGATCTCTGAGAGACACGAGGCGAGGTCAGGCTGTGTCGAGGTTTGATTTTTGGGGATTTTGAAATGGATCTGGATATCGTCTGCGTAGTTGTTGCATCTAAGGTTGTGTGAGCGGATGAGGGCTGGCAGAAAATTCACTTCCACAGAGGGGGCAGAACCCTGATTGGGCAGGGTCAAGGAGATTATTGGCTTCTGTTAAGAGGCCAAGTTGCTTATGTGCCGCCCGGTCAATTAGTTTGGCAATGAAGCAGGTGTTGGAGATTGGGCAGTAGTTAGCTGGTGAGAGAGGGTCGAGGCTGTTTTTTTTTATAAGTGATTTTACATGCAAGGTTTTGAAGACCTCTGGGTAAATGCCAGATGTGAGCGAGTTATTTAGAATGCAACAGGCTACCCTGCCAGCACAGGTGGATGAGAGGCAGCACCATAGCTAGTTTTAAGGTTATGCTGTGGTGTCATTCAAGCACAACATTATGAAAGTGGTTTGATAGCTCATCACAGAGAGCTTGTTTGTTCGAGAGGGGGCATGGGTTAGACAGCTGCAGGAATTGAATTCCCCCAGGATTTTGTGGAGTTTCCTGCATGGGTTTTTGGAGTTGGAGATCCAGTTCCCATAATGTGTTCTTTTTGCTTTCTTGATTTCATACATGTATGCCCTGTTCAATCTTGCAAGGGTGGTTTTATGAGGGGGTTTAGGGGTGGTCCTCCAGGCTCACTCTAGGTGATGCTTGAGGGTTTTGAGCACTTTGAGGGTGGGGTGTACCACTTTTGGTGTGGGGTTGATCATCTAAAAGGAGCGACGGGTTGGTGCAAGGGGGATCATGGCTTCGCAGAGCCAACGGTCAAAAAGGTCGATGGAGGGGTCTCCTTCCTTGTGGGAGAGGTCTGGAAGAGTAAGAAGTAGAGAATTGGCCAGGTCTGAATTGATGATGATTCTATTCCAAAGAGGGACGGTGGCTGGGGTGGATTTCTTGTTGGTAGGGGGGGTCGACAGGGGGAAGAAAAATATTGAAGGGTGAAAGGGACAGTGTGGTGATCAGACCAGATGAGAGGGTGAGGTGTAAGAGGGTAAACTTGGTCAAATGTGCAGAAGAGTGTGTCAAACGTGTGTCCTGCAATGTGGGTCAGGTGTGAGATCAATAAGATTGTCAGTGAGGAGCGAGTCATGGGGTTGGCGGTGACAACAAACCATGTGTTGAAATCTCCTAACATAGTGAGTGCAGGATGTTGGACCAGCGTGGCAGAGGGCGAGTCACAGAGAGAATCGGCAATGTGACGATCGCAGCTGGGTGGTTTGAATAGGAGAAGGAAACAATGGGTGACTGGCTGAGGCAGAACTTGTCGAGGAAGGATTCACATTTTGAGTCACCAGGAGGACTCTCTGTGGAGATTACTGGAAGGTGAAGTTTGTGCAGTTGAAAGACCAAAGGAAATATCAAGGCTTAGTACCACCAAAATTTAATACGCTAATCACGAGTTCAGAGATACATGTATTATTTAATATAAATACAGATAGCCATCTGGCTCTCAGCGCCTCGCAGTCTCTACCAGCAGACATCGTGAGGGGAGAGAGTGCTGGACATTACAAAGTATGCGTCTTTTATACACAATCCCGGTTACATCGTCCAACCCTTCTTCAGGTTAATAATTAGCTAGGGTTCATACCCATTTCACATTGCTAATACAGAATCAAATAACTATACATTGTACAATGTTTTCTTAAACACTAAAAATACTTGTCTGCACACAAAATACAATGGTAACATCTGTTTTTCGAGCTTAAAGTAAGTCCATTTTCAAGAACAACCACAATGGGTTTCCGCAAAGACACAGAGTTTCAGCATTCAGTTCCACTATTTGAACAAGGATGAAGCTATTGGTGCAGACAACATATAGATTGAGGTTCATTTCAGCTCCAAGGTTTCTTAGTGCAGGGCAAACATTGTGCTTTTGGCAGCCTCAACATGTTGACATAGTCCAAAGTTCATTTTGCTCAGCTCGAGCAAATAAACACAGTTTAACATGAGACAGAAAACAGGAGTTTAATCAAAATGGCGGATGATTCTAAAATGGCTGCAAAGTCAGCTTCATTCAGGTTTGAACGTGGTTTTCAGTGCGATGCGAATGTGCTTAGGCCAATGTTCATTACCAGGCGGTGTAATGCGAAATATGGTTTTATACAGGATTGCTAGGTCCCCCGCCTTGCTGGGCCTGTCGTGTACTAGCAGGGAGTAGCCACTAGCAAAGGCTTTGTGTGCGGTAGGGTAGAAATCATCGGAGAACCAGGTCTCAGTGATGAATAGGAAGTCATGGTTTTCAGTTGAGATGAGGTCAAACATGTTGTGTTTATTTTTTGCCACCAATCTGGTGTTGATGAGTATGCATGATAGAAGTGGAGGGTTTTGGTGTGTGGTGGACACCAGGAGAGGAAGGTGGTTGTGCATGGTGTTATGTTGGGTCTGGTAGTCTGATTGTGTGGGGGCGGTTCGGATGGGCATGGGGTTAGGGAGTACTGGTCAGGCAATGGTGTTTTGTGGGATGGGAAAAGTAACGTATTCCCTGTTCACATGATTAGACATGCAGTGGCTAATTTCAGCCCTAACAACTGTTATCCCATTTATTAATGGCGGCTTTTACCTCTTTTTTTTAACAGAAAAGTGTATAACAAGATTCTGGCTTTATTGTAGTGAGGTCTAGCATCCTCTCACTGTTATTAGTATACCAATTTCCTGTTACATTACATTTGTGTGTATTTCATCATGACCCATCTTCCATAAGGAAATCTCCACTTTCCCAGTATAAAGGTAACCAGTGATTGCATTGCAGGAAAAAATAAAGAGACAACAAATGAAGGGCTAAAAAGAATGAATTACAAAAATAAAGATGGTAAAGAAATCACAGGATGAAAATTAACAATATATAGGCAATACTATGGTATTGCAGGTTTGAAAAATAATAGCAAAAAAAGGATATAGTTTAAAAAAGAAAATATATGAGGGACTAAGAGAGGCTTCAGGGGTCAAGGAGAACAGGGGGGTGCAGGGCTAACCTCCCCCTGTTAAAAGGTACCCTTTAGGTCAAGTGTCAGAAGAATGCATGTTAGGAAAGGTAAAAGAAAAAAAGCCTAAAATAATTACAAGAAAAGGATTAGCATTAAAGAAAAATCCACTAGATGGCACTTTGTGACCATAGAAGGTAAATGTTTGTATGTATACCGGAGCAGGATGTATTGGCGCAATCGCTACGGCGCGATCGCTTTGGCGCAGTAGACATTCTGGCACACCCATTTAGGCACACCCAGTTCGGCACAGGAACGTTTCGCCGCCGATATGCTTTGGTGCGAAGGATGCCGGAAATGGGCTGGAATGAACAATGCCGATAATGGGCTGGAATTGACAGGACAATTCTGCAGATGCATTCCCGGCAGTGCTGAAAATGATTCTATGTGTAATTATTTATTTATCAGCTTAACACACCATCATATACACAGATTGCCTGCACTTTCAGATAAAGGCAAGAGAAGGAACCATCCAGGCAAGGCAGCGGGGCACCACTTCTAGCCTCTGGGGAAATGTGTAAAAAAGTTACATATTTAAGTATGTTTTGGTGTGGCACTGACATTATTTTTCTTTTGATGACGGTGTCATGACAAAACATACTGAAATATGTAACTTTTTTTTAATTACAATAATAAATGATGATGTTCAAATATGTCACTTGTTCACCCTCCAACTACAAGATGTGTTTGCCCTTGTGGTTAAGACATCCACCACAGAGACTTACGTCCCCTGGTTTGCGGCTAAACCAAACCTTTTTTATTTTTACAATAAAATTTAAAATAATGCTATGTTTTGCACATTTGAAAAAAATAAAGGTTCCTTGCATTTTTTTGTTCCTTTGGAATGCTCCTGGTTTGGAGAAGTCCTTTGGATCCTTGTATTGCTCTTGAGTTTTGAGAGTCCTTTATGGAGTCTTAGGGTATTATTGTACTTCTAGGTAAATATTGAAGGTAATACAATACATCTGTTGTTGCTGTAGAGTGATTTGTTGTATGCATGTGTTAGATCTCACAACATGCTGATTTCCTAGACACATGTTTCCCCTAGTTTGTCGAGACTGGTTCTTCAGGAGGGTAGAAACGGATAAACCATTAGATGGTTACGGTTAATTTTTCACTCTAAAGAGGAAAAGAGATTGAAGAAGAAAGAGGTTAGAGCTCGGAAGGTTTTAGGTGTGTTGATAGGTTTGACTGACAATTTGTTGTGCTCTGCTATGGTCATATAATACGAGTCATCAACATCGGGGCATGCGGCTGAACAGTATGTCATGGTACTAAAAGGTTATTGTGCAGGTTTGATACACGGGAATGTTGTACATACATAATATGGCCACAGGAGGAGTCTGAAAGCCTGTCCTCAATTTTGAGAGGCTTTGAGCTATGGTCGATTGCTAAATCCTTTAAAAGACTGTTTTATGTTATGGAACCCACATTTTGGTCGTTCTGCGTCGGTGCACAATGTAATACTTTTTGTGAAATTAACAATATATCCAAAAAACAGAGGGACAAAAACCCTTTCTTTTGCAACAAGGACTTTGAAAGGATATCTCTTGTGAAACCAACAATATATCCAACCAATAGGAAATTTATTGCAATAAGGACCAAATGGCTTGCTAAGAAAAAGTACACCTCAAACAGATACTCATTGTGAAGTTAACAATGCACTTAAGACAAGATACCTATTGTGGAGCCAACCATATATCTTAATAAATAAGTATCTGTAACATCTATTGTGTCTCTGCCTGTCTTTAACAAGAACTACTAACATTGAGAACACTGCAGGCGCAACTTACAGGTAGTACATTCAATTTTTTGTTATTTCTTTCCTGCATTGGGCAACCTCAATGCCGTACTACCATGCAGCCTGAGTTACTTTCCAACTTTTAAAATAGCTTACAATTGAGAGCTCGCTTTGAGATTGCCAATAGGTTGCAAACCTCTTTTACTAATCTTATTTCAGGCAGCAATCCCAGCAGAACCACGCACATCCTAACTTGACCATACATATCATAATCATGACAGGAGCATTCAAAAAGAGAATGGAAGAGGCTGAACAGTTATTCTCCAGCAACCAAACCAAACGTGATCCAAACAAACCCTCCAATGGCACCTCATTAAAATCACTATTCGAGGGTATTGGGTCCTCCGACGTATTCCATATCTATGTCAGTAATCACCACAGCTGTGCTGCTTCGGAAAATCTTCGACATCTCGTCCTGCGTCGATGACGTTGATACGCCGCCCTCGAGGGCCTCCTCTGATGGCCGACGTCACTGGATGTTATAAGTAGGACGCACGACGCCCGTAGCCTCAGTTCCGTTTTTTCCGCGAACGTGATCGCTTCGGGAATCTCGGCACGCCTCGACTCTTTGGAGTTTCTGTGGCTTTCTCGGTTCTTCGAACCTGTTTGTGTAATATTTCTTTGTGAAGATGTCTACCTCGTCTTCCACAACGCGTCCGGGCTTTAAGAAGTGCGGGGACTGTGGGTCCAAGATGTCGGTCACGGACTCGCACAATGCCTGCCTCTGGTGCCTCGGGGAGGCCCATGACACGGATGACTGTGTCGACTGCCAGTCGCTCACTTCGAAAGCCTTGCGGGAGCGCAAGAAGAAGTTATCGGTAGGTAAGGTGTCCAAGCCCCGCAAGTCGAAGTCTGCGGGGCTTTCGACGGACGACTCGAGGGGCGACTCTCTGCGTCGTCGTCAGAAGTCCAGTGGGTCTCGGTCCCGGAGTCGGTCTCGCCACTCCTCTGCCTCTTTGAGGCACTCCCGGAAGCGCCGTCATAGGTTGCCTTCCCCGTCCTCATCCGAGGACTCGGCCTGCCGGCGGGTCCCTTCCCCACCAAGCATGCGACACCAGAGGAATGGGCTTCCTTCGGGAAGAAAATGTTGGCGATTCTCGAATCGCAGGGCACTGGTCCGTCCGTGCCTCCGAGTGGGGTCGGTCATGATCAGCCGAGAGACGCTGCTCGCACCCCACGATTAATTTCTGAAATGTCACACAGTCACAAATTGTGGAAATCCAAAATATTGAAGAAATCAACAAGTCACTCACTTACAGGTCCCAGGAGTTCAAGTGTGGCAAAATACCTTGCTGTCTTTGTCGCTTTAAATTGCAATGCAGTTGAAATAGGTGGTTGGTTGAAATTAGTCATTTTCAAATCGTTTATTTTCTAGAAAAGAGGAGGCCTCGAGTTCAACCCTACCACTGGATTCTTTTGGGATTATGGTCCCAATTTTGCCATCCCTTTTTTTAGTCCTATTAAGGATTTGCACATAAGTTCATTCGAGACTTATATTTAAACTATAGTCATCACAGGGCAAAAGGTTCTTAAAGCTCTGGTCTTCTGTAATACAAGATTCACGACAGCTTGTAACTTACAGACCAAGACATCATTTTGCTTCTGTAGAAGCCAAGGGCATTCATTAATGTCCATTAAGTAGAGGCTAACATGCCATGTGCTGTATTAATGTAACTTATAAATATTCTATTAGGGCATGCTGGCATGTGTGCCAGTCTCCCAGAGGTGATGTGGCTCTACTTTGCGTGTCCTGGTCTGCTTAATGAGGGTACATTGTCACACAAGACGGTGGCATCATCCACACACCAGTGTGACATAGTTGACATGCTTTCATAGCAATAAAGCTGGATGGATAGAGAATAGCAAACCGCAACAGCGCAAAGGGAAGTGAAAAGAATGTGGCACTAGCTTACACTGTGATACAATGTTGTTCTTAGGTAATGCTTTGTTCTGCATTCCTCGGTTATTATTACCCAATGTGATGGTAAAGACCGTATGCGGGATACTGTAGCTTGCAGAAGAGGGAATATGTCTTAACCTAGGATCAACCACTCACATACACATGCATGCATGCACACACACACCCACACACGTGTGCATTTGAGGCATTTCACATATTTTTCAACACTTTTATTATAATGATTTAATTTGTATACCGCACCACATTCCCGTGGGCATCATGTCGCACATAAAGCAAGCAAAGGACCTATGCAGTCAGGGAAGCAGGCTGGAGGAGGGGGATCAGGCTCGAGGAGGGTGATCATTGTCCGTCAGCTACGTTGAACATGCAGGGGAGGGGCGTTGCACTCCCCTGGGAAATGTACACCAACACTGACTCTACCACATTTTGCCAACTTAAAGAGTGGTTGTGTTAATTTATGATTGTCTTTAGATCGTAATGTGCGTGTGGGCTGCTTGATGATCAATTGATTGATCAGGTATTGAGGAGCAACCTTGTTCCAACATTTGTATGTTAAAGATAGTATCTTAGGTCTGATCCCCTGCTTGACAGGCAGCCAATGCAGGGTCTTTCTTGATGGAGTTGCATGGTCCCGTTTAACCAGGCCATAGATAGATAGCTCTAATGGCTCCATTTTGTGTAGTCTCTAGGCGATCTAGATTAGCTTGTAAAGTGCCGGAAAACAGACGGTTGCAATAGTCGAGCCGGGAGTTCACCAAGGCTGTGGCAAGTAGGGATCTATTATTGAGTGACGAAAACGGCCCGATTTGATGAAGCCGTCTCGTCACATATTCCCAAGAAGACTGCAAATGTGCAACCTGATGTTTCATGGACATGAGTCAAAGAGTACCCCTAGTGTCTTAGCACATTCAGCAACCTGGGATCTGGTTGCCCAAGATATTGAACTGTTTATCCAAGGGGCTTAATATCTTTAGCCCTGGGCTAGTGGCGATGATGAGAAGCTCTGTTTTCTCATTGTTAAGGGCCAGGGAGTTCAGGGCCATCCAGGATTGAATTGCTGTGTACACCTTGTTTAGGGCCATAGAATCGGTCAAGTCCAGGAGTACCTGGGGGCCATTAGCGTAGTTTGTTTAATGGACACCAAGGCTGTCCAGGAGGTCCATGAGTGGCCTGATGTAGACGTTAAACAAGGTGGGGGATAGGCATGGCCCCTGTGGCACTCAGCATGTGGTGATTGTTGGGTACATTTATCCACCCAGCAGAACTCCCCTAAATCACCAAACTGCATTTTCCAGCAGTACCGGCAAAGTTGCTGCCTGACTCTGTTGAGCACCATTGCATTGCACCAAAACTGTGTTTTTCAGTCACCGAAATAATGGCTGTGCTGTCTTTGCCAAGCACATATGGGGCAAGATGGAAAATCGAACACCGTGAGAAAGGTTGCCAGTGTTTTCCTTATGTGCACCAAAGAAAAGAATTGAAAAGCAGCGCTGCTAAGCTGCTAGATCGAAATTTCCCAGTGAAAAAGGAAACATTTTGCATTTAAAATGACTGCGTCCTGATGCCCTTTTCCACCGTTTCAACAGTACACAGTTCTGTTCCAGTGAGACCTAGCTAGGTCCCTCCATATTCAGGTTGTGCTCCAGCCAAAACGGGGCATTTCTCACTGAATGACAGGCTCTGTCAGACAAGATCTGTGAAATAACAAAGAACTTCACTCCAAGTCATGCACAAAAATGCTTGACTTTTTGCAACTAAATATCACAGCTTAACTTTTCACAAGAAGCCCTATCTCTCTGTGATTATGTCAGTTTTAGTGGACCCTTGCCTTGAACAGATTTATGTGTAGGAGAAATTGACTAGGGCTACAAATAATCTTTGGAATCTAGATGTAAGAGAAAACCACACTGTAAAGTGAGAGCAAAGGAAAATTAACCACGTGTAAAATGGTATTTTTTACAAACAAGGAAATGTCTGTTTCAAAGTAAAATGTTGAATTAAGGCCCTGCCTTTGAATAGAAAGGTGAAGGGGGGTTGTTTAAAAACATATGCAGAATATTTAAATCCAACAGTTTGGCTTTCTGGTTCAGGAAAGAAAAAAATAATAATTTGCTGAAGCCACAGATCAGGTTTTTCCTGGCCTGGCTTCAAAGGACTTTGCTTCCTGGGAACAGGATCTGCCGCCCCTCAAATGGATAGCCCCCAGGGCATCTGAATAGGAAAGGGTGGTGGATCTTGCACCCTTGTCAGACTCTGTGGCAGACTCTATGGCAGTGCACCAGTATGGTACAATGGATTTCTGGGACAAATAGGTGTGACTTCTTAGCAGCACCTCCCCCCAACTTAAACTGGGGAGCTTCAAAGGCAACTCCAGAGCAACATTGGGAAGTATGTCCTTATTTGGAAGACAATGCTGGCCGTTAGGGGCAAAAGACTGTTGTGAATTAATAAACTTTAAGACTTTTATTTCTGCAACCAGAAAATGCAGTAATACAACAGTTTAACAGTTAAGATGTACATCTTAACAAGACATTGTAGCTTTCCCTAGCATGTGGGGGGACGCAAATGGCAGAAAAATGTAAATCATGGGAAAGGTATATATGGTATAACTTTGAAATTTAATGCAAACATGCTTTGTGGTGATAGGTACATATATCTAAAATTATAGAATTTTAGGTGAAGCGGTTCCCACTATAAATGGCAAAAGATTATTAGAATGGCAAAACAATATCGTACAAAGGTGGGAATTGTAATGACATGTTCAGTGTAAAATCTGGAATCTGCCTATGTGATTTTCAATAGTGCTATAACTGTAAACATGTGTAATTTATGTCATAATGGATTTTGGCTAAAAGAACTGTGGGAGGGCCATGGTCATTGTAAACCCACACCATAAAACGGAGGTCATGTCCTTGAAGTCCATCGGCTGACAGGAAGGCGGTAACAGTAAACCCTGACCAATCCAGTTGTTAGAGGCATGTCAAGCCAAAGGTCTGCCCCCATAATAAATCCTGTGATGTCATCCACCTTATAAAACGTGGAAGCTCACAGAGACAAAGGACACTCTCTTCTGAATTTTCCAGCTCCTGCGCATCCAGATATTCCATATACACTCTGCAAGATTCCAGATTCCACTGCTAGGCCAGAGCATAGCCAACCCTATCCAGGCAGGACCCTTGATCCAGAAAAACCCCACTAAAAAAATCCCAATAACCAGGGAGAAAGGGGAAAGGTGGCTGAATCCTCATTGGGATTATCCAGTACTACCTGCTTGCCCTGCTACCCGCTCTATAAAGCTGAAGTGCCGCTGTGCCATGACTATACCTTTGCCCAGCTGTTTTCTTCTAGGAGAGCCCGCTGCTGTGACCAGTGACCAGATATTGCCTTGCTGTCCAGAAACCCAGTCCGCTGTCCAAAATACCCAATTCAAGTGCTTGTTGTGAGTATTTCCCTTCCCCAACAACCACAAATTGCATCCCTTGCTCTGTTACCTTGTATTAGGTCTGATCCCATAGAAATCCCATAACTGCCTTAGCAGTCATCCTTAAAACTATCAGAACCCTCTGTGTATCCTGTTAATTGATTTCCAAGTGTTAGTGCCAATCTTCCACTCATTTCTGTCCTGGTTTAAGTCCTTAGTACTATTTTGATTAAATACATGAATTCTCCCTAAAAGAGGCACACAGCGTGGGGGGCGTGGCTTGGAAGCCATGTGAAAAGACGTGCCTGTACGGGTCTCCCGCTGATCCGTACATTATCCGACTGATACCGCGCAAGGACCGCTGCAATTTGGCGAAGATTGTGATGACTGTATACATGAAGTTCGGCTGCACGCGAGGTACATTTTTTACACGGGTTCGCACCGCGTACGTGTACTTAGGGGCCGAGTGAAGCGCTGTTGGCGAGACCTCGACGGACGACAAAATGGCCGCCGCCGCTTGATGAGGGGACAAAGGAACGGTGAACCGGGACCACGGCATACGTGCGCCCTCTCGGCGTAACGAAGGGAGCAGCGCAACCCGGCCCATCTGGGGGGAGCGCCGGACAACAGCGGTCCCTGAGATTGTTGGGCGAGCTGGGACTCTCAAATCGAGTTGTGGTGTATGGGCACAGTGTTTCCCTGCTTTGGACCTGTGCGCGACCAGAGGGACGCTTCTGACTGGAGATATGTCGACCAAGCTCCTGAGAGCGAAGCCTAAACAGCCCACGCTCGACGAATACGCCAAGACGCCGCCCGGCCCAGAAGGAGCCAGGAGGAAGGATAAGGCTCAGACTAAGGAGATGGCCGCCGGTGGTGCGAATCAGGAGGTCCTCGCTGCGATCGCGGACCTGAAGGCGACGTGGGAGACCACGCACCAACTTGCTGTGGCCGAATTGAAAACTGCGATGGAACTACAGGTTGGGGCGATGCAGGAGGACGTGAACCTCCTGAGGCAGGATGTGCGAGCCCTGGCTGAGCGCACGGAAACTTTGGAAAAGGAGTTGGGCCCTACTGTGGCGGACTGTACCGCACATAAGCGTGATATCCATGACCTGGTGCAGCGGGTGGGCAACTTGGAGGGTAGGGCTGAGGAGGCGGAAGGACGTGCCCGGAGAAATAACGTCTGCATCGTGGGCCTGCCGGAGGGGACTGAAGGCCAGAATCCCACGGAGTTTATTGAGAATTTGCTGCTGCAGGAGATCACGAGGGGAGCCCTGTCGCAGGGGTTTGCGGTGGAGAGGGCGCACAGGGCCCTGATTAGGAGACCACCGCCGGGGAACCCGCCTAGGCCTGTGATCGCCAAGATCCTCAACTATCGGGATCGAGAAAGGATCCTCGAACACTTTCGTAAGGGGGGCACCATACGGCGAGGAGAGGCGACCATTACTGCCTACCCCGATTACACTTTGCAAGTGCAGCGTAGTCGCATGAACTTTGGGGCGGTTAAGAGGCGATTGCGAGCAGCTGGGTAGAAGTATATGTTGCTCTACCCGGCCAGACTGAAGGTGTTCTTCAAGACTAAGATGCTGTTCTTTGATACTCCGGAGGAGACCATGGAGTGGCTCGATGCACAAAACTGTCCTCAGGAGCCAGATGGGCGGACGGCGGATGGAACGGGAAGAGATAAGTGACGCGGCGAGCCCAGTTGGGCTATGAACATTGGGACTGGAATATAGTCTTTGTGACTTTATTATGGAAGTATATGAGTGTGGAACATGGTCCGTGTGCGCGGACACGGATGCGAGGGAGAGGAGCCTCCAGGGGCTGTTCTTTGTACCCCAGTTTGAGTTTAGGTTAGTCACTGTGTGTGGGGTGACACCCTGTCGGGTTCTCTACTTGGGTTCCAGAGAGAACCGAACACGGGGATGCCTGAGATCCAGGGATGGAGCTGGGCAGTTGGTTGGGTTAGGGGGGTGGGGTGTGTTAGTTTTTATATGAGCCTGGGAGAGAAACTGGAAATGCGGGTCTTTGAGGTGGGGGGGAGGCGAGTAGACCTGGGAGGGAGGAGGGAGCTACTGATAAATCATGGGGGACCTTAGGATACTAACGTGGAACGTACGAGGGCTCAACAGCTACCTTAAGCGTAACAAGGTCATGTTGTACCTAAAAAGGCAAAAGATAGATGTCGCCTTGTTACAGGAGACGCATCTGACCCGGGATAAACTGGAACTGGTGGGGAGGAAGTGGAGAGGGACAGTAGTTGGATCTGCATACTCTGCCTATGCTAGAGATGTGCTGGTTTGGGTTGCACCACATGTCCCGTTTAAGCTACTTGGGGAGGTTGTGGAGTCTGATGGGAGGCTGGTCATGGTAAGGGGGCTTGTGGAAAATAAAGTAGTGTGTATTATAAATACTTATGCTCCCAACCAGGACACGGCGACATACTTCAGGACGCTGATCACCAGACTTGGTGAAGGGATGGGGGGTCCGGTGATTTGGGGTGGCGACTTTAATTGTGTACTAAACCCCAGGGAGGACAGGTCGGATGACAGGGTGGGCAGGCCCAGCCCGGCGGCTAGGGTACTGCAGACGCTGCTGGTAGACCTGGGTCTGGAAGACATGTGGAGGACAAGACACCCTGGCGTGAGGCAATATTCACATTATTCGGCCCCGCACCAGCTACACAGAAGGCTGGATTACTTTTTCGCCACTCCGGACGTTATCGCGGAGTGTGACCAGATAGACTACAGGGTGAGAGTCCTTTCGGACCACTCGCCCCTGGTCATGCGATGGCAGCTTTGTCCCCCACGTGCGCGAATTCCAACATGGCGCCTTAGGGCGGAGGTGCTCAAGGATCCAGCCTTCAGGGAGGACATGAGGGAGGAGATAGTTGCTTGCTTTGAGGCGAATACAGGTAGTGTCAGGTCGGCTGGTACTTTGTGGGAGGCCTTTAAGGTTGTAATGAGGGGGGTAGCCATTGCGAAGTCCAAGGGATTAATGGGTGGAGTCCTGGCTGATCTGCGTAAGGCCGAGATTGAGTTGGAGAAAGAGCTGGGGGAGGGTGGGATTGACACGGAGGCGGTCACTAACCTGCAGCAGAGGTGCGCAGAACACTGGGACAGGCTCTGTAATTTGAATTACAGGAAGTACATAGAGAGGTTGCATGCGGGGGGAGACAAGCCGGGCAGGCTTCTTGCGTGGCTATATAAGAGCGAGACCCCGAGATCCCCGATCCGATCAGTTATCACTGAAAAGGGCGTGGAGGAGGACACCCAGGAAGGGGTGAATGGGGCATTTGCGGAATATTATCAAGCATTATATGAGGATCGAGAAGGGGGAAGCCTGGAAGAGATAGACGTAGTACTTGAAGACATAGGCCTGCCCAGGATAAGTGACGAAGAGCGAGAGGGGATGGATGCTCCGATCACTCGGGAGGAGCTGCAGGAGATTGTGCGGCAGCTACCCACTTGCAAGGCCCCAGGAGCGGATGGGTTCCCCAGTGAATTTTATAAAGCGTATGGAGAGGAGGTGCTCCCGCCCATGCTGGAGATGTTTAACGAAGCGTTCGAGGTGGGGCGGCTGCCGGAATCGCTCAGAGAGGCGATTATAGTACCGTTCCCCAAACCCAATAAACCGGGACATGATTGTGGCTCCTACCGGCCCCTTTCGATGCTGAACCAGGACAGCAAGATCCTGACAGCTGTCCTGGCGGCCAGAATGCGGAGGGTGATAGGCAAGCTGATCCATCCTGACCAGACGGGCTATGTCCCGAATCGGAATATTACTCAGAATCATAGACGCCTTCACAGGGTGGTGGAATGGGGGTGCAATGAGGACAGCGAAATGGCGATAGTGGCGCTGGACGCGGTTAAATCGTTCGACTCTGTTCGATGGCCATGGCTGCTGGCGGCTTTGAGGCGGTTTGGACTGGGACCAGGCTACATGAGGTGGGCCGAGCTATTATACAGTGCGCCTCTGGCGAGGGTCCGTACGGGCGCAGTAGTGTCAGACAGATGGCAGTTAAGCAGAGGTACTAGGCAGGGGTGTCCTTGGTCCCCAATGTTGTACATATTAGCCCTCGAACCCTTAGCGATTTACCTCCGGCAGCAGTATGATCCGGTGGGCATAGAGGTGGGAGGGGAGTGCCATCTTATATCCCTGTATGCAGACGATATGCTGTTATACCTGAAACATCCGGAAGAGAATTTGCAGTATATCTTGGAGGTATTGGAGAGGCACGCCTGGTTGTCCGGCATAGCGGTCAACCCTCAGAAATCCGCACTATTCCCGCTAGGCAGTTATGTGGGGATGCCGGTGGAGAGGTTGCCAGGGCTGCGGATCCCGTGGGCGACGAGCTCCTTCCGGTACCTGGGCATTGACGTTTATCACACGTCCGAGGAAGAACACAGGCATAATACCGAACTAGCTGTGGGAAAGATAGAGAAGTGCATGAGGTTCTGGGAGAGATTGCCTTTAGCGATGATGGGTCGGGGTGCTATGCTTAAAATGGTGGTGCTGCCCAGGCTCCTGCATTACTTCAATAACATCCCGCATATGATACCTAGGAAGTTTTTTGCTAGGTTACATAGTGTATGTAGGAATTTCCTATGGCACGGCACGCGTAACAGGGTCGCATTGTGGAAATTGCAGAACTCTTATGAGAAAGGTGGCGTGAAGCTGCCGAACTTTGAGGCCTATTATATTGCGGCGCAACTACAATATGTGGCCAGGTGGCTCTCGGATGAAGAGACCCCCGAACACAGGCTGCTAGGGAAGGACTGTTCCCCCTTCTATCTGCGGGAGGTGATCTGGGTGACCGGTTCATGGATGAGGGAGCGTCCTAAGATGCTAGCCCTTGGCAGGAACATATGGCGGCGTGCCTGTCAGATAATGGGTAACCCCTTGCCGTGTATGCTGCAGCTGCCTCTGGTCGCCCTGACGAAGGAAGACGGGCAGCTGAGAGCTATTCTCCGGACATACTGGGAGTCAGTGGGGTTGATCACTATGGGTGACATCTGGCAGGATGGGACCCTGATGGAGTTCGATGAACTGGAGGCAGGGTCGGGGCTACACAGGGGTCAATATGTGACATATCATAGGGTGGTCCGGGAGGTCCGGAGCACGTGGTCTGAAACTACTTTGGCCAATGAACCGGATGCCACGCTGGAAATAATGTATGATGCATCAGAGGGGGGGCATGAGGTCTTTAGGTTGTACGAGATGTTGATGACAAAGGTCGGGAGGGATTTGGGGCACCTGAGACTGGAATGGGAAGCGGAGATGGGGGCCTCGATGGCGGATGGGATGTGGGAGCGTGCCTTGGGGTACCACAAAAAGGTATCGAGGAACGCCAGGTTTAAGCAGATACAGCTCTATATTACGCACAGGGCATACATGACCCCCCTTAGAATTTCTACATTTCTGGATAATGGGCGCCAGGCGTGCCCCAAGTGTAACGAAGAGAATGCGGACATGATACACATGTTCTGGGCGTGCCCAGTGATTGCAACCTACTGGGGTGAAGTGGCGCGGAAGCTGGCAGGGAGGGGTATCACACTTAAGGTGGACTCGGCTTGGGTCTGTCTGCTGGGAGGGTATCCCAGGGCACGTAAGCTTCGACATGTTGAGAAACTTAAAGATTTGGCCTATGTGCTTGCCAAACGTAGGATAGCCATGGGGTGGAAGAAATGTCATAAGCCGCGAGTGGAGGTCTGGTGGCGAGATCTCCAAAAATGGGCTGATGCCGAAACGGCAGCGTGGCAGGATGGTAGTGTGGTAGGGGAGGAGGAAGAAACAGGCTCACTCGCGGCATGGAAGTTATTGTTAGCTGAGCTGTTTGGTATGGGGTCGGCTTCGGCTGGACTTGAGAGCGATTAAGCCCCACCGCATGGAACGGACATTGATGGAGGATACTCTACAGGCTCATAGGGGGGAGGGATGGGGTTTGCAGTGCCTTATTTTTTGTTCGTTTGGTTTTTGCTGTTTGAGGTGTTTTATTTATGTTTCATTGTAATGTTGTTTGGTTGTGATAAAATAAAAATATATTTTAAAAAAAAAAGAGGCACACAGCGTGAAAGGGTTACAACTGCAGCTTAACTTTCTTATTCACGGGTGGCGTTTCTCTTTTCTAGCCAGTAAAATCTAGTTTAAGTGAAACTTGTCCTTTCCTTTTTAAACCTATTTCTCCCTGTCCACTGCTTTCACTTTTAAAACCGAATTTCCTTTCCTGTTAAGACTCACATCCAGTCATTAATTTACAGGTCCGTTTTCACTTTCATATTATCCCTGTGATGTGCATGTGTCCCTCAGCATAAAAACCACATTCAATTTTGTCCCTTTCACCCGTTTTTAAAGCTGTTTTGACATTTAAACCTGTGTAAATTAGAAAATGCAATTTCTACGCTTGTGATTTGGCTGCACTGTGTTTTTCACTTTCAAGTTGATTTTCTGAATTGTATGCTCCTTGTTAGGACATTGCTTGTAGTTTGCTAGTGTTCTTACATCCCTGATACTGCTATAACTCCTATTTACCTCACTCATTCAACCGGACATGTAAATCAAATCTTTACTAATTCCGAGTGCTATTTTGTTCAATTGCAAAGGATTTAAAATGTTGCCTCTCATTTCATGGGGGAAGGTCGGATTTTAATTCCGTTTGTTGCCTAGTATACCTGACTCCTTGCTACTCCTTCCTATCCACCCAGAATTCAGTTACTAGGGGTTTGAGGGAGTATTGCAGGGGGAACTCTTAACTGGGTGCTATCTACCAAAAAAGTAACCTTGCTCTCAGTCACTTGTGCTTTGTGTATGTAATATTAGAAGGTCAAACTAAGTGTATTCCACCATTTTACAGTGTTATTATCGCCACACTGGTGATTGCTGCCCAATATTAAAATTGTGTGATTTCTTTTGATTTTTAAAATAAATAAATATTGTATTACCACCCACCGGCCTGGTTCATGGTCCATTGGGGCCCAGCGCATTTGTAAAAGGGGCTGTGACATGGGTTGGGTGCCAGGTCAATCTGAATTCTTAGGAAAAATGTAAAAGTGTTTTAATTGCGCGCTGCATCCTAGCCCAGCAGCAAGAGTCCTGGTCTGGTGTTTCACGGCCGATTTAGAATCCTTAATATGATAATAGGGAGGCTTGAGTATTCTCCACCGCTACTCTTGATGTCCTTGGTCCTAGAGAAGATACCATTCATTGGGTGGCCCTCTCTGAACAGTTAGCGATACCTTTCAATCTATTTCCCAAGATGTTATGATCAATAATGCCGAAGGCCGCTTTACATTACTTTACATCATTTATATAGTGCACTGTGGACCCTTGGGCATAAAGGCGCTAACAATCAGACGAACAGGATACAGGTCTGGTAAAGTGATGGATGACCTTTTTCCACCATGACAATGATGTTGGATTTGAGATCCAACAATGCAGCCTCCATCCCATGCTGAGCTCTGAATCCCGATTGACGGGTACCTAAGAACTTGTTCTTTTCTATGACTCTCTGAAAATGGAGATACGCCACTCTATCTATGATATTGAGTAGATACGAGACGTTAGTTATTGGGCTGTATTTCTTCGCCAATGCAGGGTCCAAGGAATTCTCCAAGGAACACCATCCCTGAAGGACATGTTCACCATCTTAGTGACCCATGGAACGAGTACATCCAAGTATTGCTTAAAAATATTCACGGGGTAGATATCCCTCAAACATGAGGTGGTTTAAGTTCCAGTACCATGTTGAAAATGTCGACTTCAGTACATGTTTGGAAGTCGAATTTAGCTAATGTTGGGTTGGTGATGGTCGGAATGCGTGGCACCTCCGTTTCTGAGACGCTTGCCAATTGACTGTTGGTGACATGTTATTTTAGTGACATTCATTTTGTACCTCCTGGCACCAGTCCATTTCTCTAGTAACGGGGGGGAAAGGCAGAGTTTTCATTCTCAAATTCTTTAAGAATTTTGAAAAGCTCACTCGAGCGGGATCTGGCGCTGTTAATCCTAGAGTTATAGGATTTCGTTTAGGCTTCTGTGATGGTGTGCCGTTACAATTGCGCTGATTCCTTACATTTGTTCAGTGTGAGAGGGCCGGGTTTCGTGTGCCACTCCCGTTCTAATGCTCTTCATTTTTATCGCCTGTATAATGTTGTCCTTGAACCAGAACTTGTTTGTGTTTTCAGACTTGACCTTTTTAGTTTTTTCTGGGGCTGGGACTTCGATAGTGGTCACGATGGCGTGAGAAAGATCTAATGCTAAGCCTGAGGTGCTATCGACGGAATCCAGTCTGTCCAGTTTAGTGGTCAAGGAAGTGGAGAATGTTGTGGCTATGACGTTTCTAAGATTCCTACATTTTTTCTCAAGTCGTGGCTGATTGTCCATCCTAAGTGGAGCAAAGGGTAAAGATATTGTCGTGTTCACCATAAAATGGTCAGACCAAGAGCTGGCCTGCATGGTGGTAGATATACTCTGCAGGTGGTGAGGTAGTACCCAAACTAGGGTATGGTCTTCTTTGTGGGTTTGTTCTTTGACTAGTTGGATAAAGCTGATGGCTTGAAGGGCTGATAGTAATGATACCGCTTGCCTCTCAAGCTTGCCTTCTGCCCATACATTGAAATCCCCCACCACAATCACTGGAGATTTGGGTTTGGCAACGCCATTAAGGAGTGCAAGTAGTTGTTCTTCGAACAGTGGTAGATGTAGAGAACGAGTATACTCAGAGATTAATTGTTGTTAATTTCCATCTTAATTGGCAGATTTTCACAACTTTCGATGGTAGGGGCAGGGTACCCAGTCAGTTTACCGAAAATAATTCTGAGTGGTACATTTCACAGAAAACCATAATACCTAAAATATTAAATCCATATATATATATAGGGTGTTAGGGTGAGGGGTTAAGATGGGGTTGGGATGGGGTTATAAGGATAGGAAATCAGGGGCATGGTGGGGGGACTCCCCCAATTTTTTTTAAAACAACAAAATTCGTTTTTTCTTCTGTATTTTGGTTCCAATGAAATGTACCACTCTGAATTTTCCATCTGTTAGATTACATGTAACCAGGGGCATTAATGAGGTGACAGTCCAAATGCTCTTTAACTATGAGTGCTACACCTCCCCCGCGCTCTCCTATGCGTTGTGCTCCAATGATTGTATATTCCTGAGGGATCTGTGCAGTATTTAATTGTATTTATTTCATTGTGTATTTATAAAGTGCCTATACAACAAATGGTGTTTCAAGCACCACAAGACAAAAAAAAGGGGGGTGGGGAACAGGGGAGAAAAATAACAATAACGGTCCTACTAGGCCTTGTGTCATTCGGATCGTGCAAGTGCAGTAACAAGAAGTGCGAGGGAGGGGGGAGTGCCGGTCGGTGCGGAATGCGCACATGGTAGGGTGCGAAGGGAAGTGCAGGGCAGAGAGGAGAGAGTGCAAGTAAAGGGGGGCAAGGAGGAAAAGGGCCCAAGGGGCTCGGCGAGTGCTATGGGGAGGCCAGGTGGGCAAGTGTCAGGGAATGCCGGGAGTGCGAGGAGTGAAGGTCTACAAGCTAAGTGCGAGGACAAGGGTGGACTGGACGGTGTGGCCTGGTGCCCTGTATGACTCAGAGGGAACCAGGCAGCCAGTTAATGTGGCAGATGGGGGCATTATCAGAGGTGTGGGAGAGGGAAGGGAAAAGAGAAAGGAGGGTCTTGGAGGAGCTTCCGGAACTTAAGAGGATGCAGCTCAGGTCTGAGAGTGACACTATTTCAGAGGGAGGCTCCTGTGGAGGAGAACGATCTAACCCCACTCTCTGCTAAGAGAAGCGTCTGATTGTCATGATGCCTACCTCCAAGGAGCCAGGTCCGACCCAGCAACCCCAGAGGCAGGCATCATTCCCCCCAGGGAAGTGCCAGCGGGCCCAAGAGGGGCCCTTTGGGCACAGTCCTGGCGCCTTAGGCGCCAGACTCATGTTGGACCCCTGTCCTGGCGCCTTAAGCACCAGGCTCATAAAGCTAGACATGTGTTCAAGTGTTTTAATGTGCACTTACCTGATGCAGACCATGCTGCTACATCCAGACCCTCTTGAGGCCTGAATGGAACTACTTTACCTGTGGAACTACTTTCCACCTGGGTGTGGTCGGGGAAGGATACATACCTGATCGGTGGAAGGATACATGCCTGGAACTTCTTCCAAAGCTATTTAAACCACGCCCGATCAGCAACTCACGCTTCGCGTTGTTCTGCTCCTCGCAGCTGGACGCTCACCGTGTCAGCTCCTGCATCTGGACTTCAGCCACGCCTGTCAGCATCCTGGGTCGCCTGCAAAGGGAGATAAGAGAGAATTGGCGAGAAAGAAAACCTTACCTGCTAAAGCTGCATCACGGGGACATCACATCGACGATCCTGAAAGGGAAGACATCATTTTAAATGCATTTCGCTTCGATCGCTGCAGCGCTACATTTCAACCACCTTTCCTGGGCGCCTCCATCTTCAGCAGCGATCATCCGGATCCGCAGCCACTTCCCAGAGCCTAGAGAGAAAAGACAAGAAAACAAGGTGAGAGAAGGAAGGGAAATAGGAAAAGCTCACTTTCCTTCTAAGACTTACCTGTTGGGTCATTCCCATTTCATTTCGGGTCCTGCCGCTTCCTGGCATTCCGGACCCCGGCCCCAATGGGGAAAAAAGACAAAGACATTGAATGAGCGAATGCAAAGACATTACCTGAACGCTCATCCAGAACTTACACTTCGGGTCGGCGCCATATCTCCGGCATTCCGAACCCCGGCCCCTAAGGGGAAAAAGACATAAGCATTAGCGCTTGCTGCAATAAGACAATGAACATTATTATTAAGCTTGAACTTTTGAACTTGCAACAGAACTCTTACAGCGCCTCACCTGAATAGTCAAGCTTATTTTGAACTCCCATCAAACCTCAATCCAGTGAAGTAACTGGGTTTCAACGCGCCCCTGCATCAGAAGCAGGCTGGAGAACTCATCCTTCCAGACCCTAAGGTGAGACTTCACGGGGAATCGTGGAAGGGTATCGAGGAGGGTTGGAAGGGAGTGGGAGGCTTGAGCATTATTCCGTCAGTAGGTAATACTCCCTTTTCACGCACAGGGGAATATTCCTGCGAGCCAGAAAAGCCAGAGTAGAGGGGCCCTTCCTGTCCATCATCAGAGTCCTGCGCTTCACCATTGAAGAAGCATCAGCACTCGAAGCCAGACCTGCGCCTCCGTGGGAATCAGGTGAGCGTGACACTGATCTGCAGAGAGTTGAAGCCAGAAGACTGAAGGGCACTAGCAGAGAGTTATTTAGGCCGAGACAGTTGGATGTAGCTGGGTCCCAGGCCCCAGAAACCCTTGTGGATGATGTAGAGGGTCTTGAACTTGATTCTTGCAACAAATGGGAGCCAGTGGAGAGATTTTAGGGCTGGAGAGATGCGGTCTCTGGGCTTGAGGCCAAGGATAAGTCTCGCTGTCCTATTCTGGATTAGTTGAAGGGGGTGAAGGGAGGGAAAAGGAAGGTTGAGGAAGAGGCTGTTGCAGTAGTCCAGCCTAGAGGACCAGAGCTTGGGAGACATTGAGTTTCTGGGGGAATGTGAGGAAAGGGAGAATGCCTCTGAGGAGGTGCAGCTGATAGTGGAACTTCTTGGCAAGGTCTGAGATGTGAGGAGAGAAGGAGAGAGGAGTCAAAGATGACACCAAGGTGTTTTGCCTCACAAGAGGGTGAGGGTAGGGCACCCATGGAGGGTGGCCAGAGAGAAGCAGGGTGCTGGGGTCCCGATGAGAAGGATTTCAGTCTTACTGGCATTAAGGCAGAGAGCGTTGGCAGCCCACCATGCCTGAAAAGCAGTCAAACAGTCAGGTATGAGAGAGGAGGAAAAAGAGGAAGTAGAGGTAAGCTTGAAGGAGAGCTGCGTGTTCTCCGCATAACACTGTAAGTGAGGAGAGTAGGCGGATATCAGGTGGGCCACAGAGTGATATAGACGTTGGAGCGGCACGGGGCGAGGATAGAGACTTCATGGACGCCTTAGGTGGAAAGTGTGATGGAGGAGAGACAAGGGCCCAGTTGAACCTGGGAAGGTGGGTCAGTATCGTGAAGCCAGGTCTCGGTTACTGCTAACATATCTGGTTTGGGCATGGTGAGATGGTCCGCAACCTCAAGATCATGTTGGACCAATGAGCGTCTGCTCAGTAATGAAGTCCTTATTGTTCATCCAATGTACGCGCACATACAGCAGGTATTACGCGCACATACAGCAGGTATCGGACATTCTATGCTCTGTGTATCCTTTTGAAGTGCAGAACTTTGCATAGAGAGAATACACACAACATGTAACGATCCCCGTCCGGAAAAGCTACATCAACTCTGTGTTCAGGATAGTCACAAACACATTAAATGCAGTGAATCTACATTGGGAGCTGTTGTCATGGAGACATTTATCCCCAAAACCAGGTTAGGGGGAACGTATGAGAATGAAATCACCAAGGCCAGATGTCTGCTTGATGGGGCAAAGGTTGACCCTATAACTCACAGATTCTCTAATTTGGACGCTGCTTGACTGACCTTTAGGAAAGCTGGGAGCTCTGATAGGCGACGCCCTTCCCCTGTCCCACCAGCTAGTCTGAGGCTCCAGCCTGAAGTATGGCAAACTCTGCCCCAGCGTTACCAACCATTGGACACTCCAGCTCCATATGTAGCAGTCTTTTAGAGACACTGACCTGCCATGTGACAAACTCTGCCACTGCTCTACTGGCATGGCATGAGAACGGCCTTTAGACACACCAGACTCTCATGGCATGTTAAGACTTTTTTTATACTGTGCGAATCCCAAGTGTAGTAGTAATAACAGAGCTGAGGCTTGTCCAGAGAATGGTGCAGTGTCGCTCTGGCATGGGTGTCTAGTGACAGGCTCTGTCCCAGCCCCGCCAGTCTTTCTGAGTTAATGGCATGCTTAGTGACAGACTCTGTCCCAAGTCCGCCAGTATTTCTGAGATAATTACATGCATAGTGACAGACTCTGTCCCAGGCCAGCCAGTCTTTCTGAGATAGTGGCATGGTTAGTGACAGACTCTGCCCCAGCCCCGCCAGTCTTTCTTATATATTGGCATGCTTAGTGACAGACTCTGTTCCAGCCCTGTCCGTCTTTCTGAGATATTGGCATGCTTAGTGACAGACTCTGTCCCAGGCCTGCCAGTCTTTCTTTGATATTGGCATGCTTTGCGACAGACTTTGTCCCAGGTCCACCCGTCTTTCTGAGATATTGGCATGCTTAGTGACAGACTCTGTCCCAGGCCCACCAGTCTTTCCGAGACACCGGAATGACGTGTGACTACTCAGCTCTACCTAACACGTGACAGACTCTGTCCCAGCCCCGCCAGTCTTTCTGAGATATTGGCATGCTTAGTGACAGACTCTGGCCCAGCCCAGCACGTCTTTCTGAGATATTGGCATGCTTAGTGACAGACTCTGTCCCAGTCCCACTAGTCTTTCCGAGACACTGGCCTGACTTATGACAACTCAGCTCTACCTAACACGTGACAGACACTGGGACTCATTACACGGATGGAGGAGAACCATGGCGCTTTTAGCGCCATGGTTCATGCCTGTAAAATACCGGCACCGCCTTGGCAAAGGGGAATTACCGCCCCATTCCAAGGTTGGCGGGGCGGTAATTCCCCCTTCCACCATTGCCCTTCCCCATTTCTGCCCCATAGGGAATAATGGGGAAGGCGCTAATTACGGTACCCCAAATCGCGGTACCGTACTTAGCTCCCTGGGTCCCTTGGCGGGTTGGTTTTTAACACCTGCAAAAAGCAGGCGTTAAATCCCCCAACCCGCAAAGGGACCTCGTAGTAAGGCGGTAAGGATTTACCTGTACCGGTAAATCCTTACCGCCATCCGTGGTCCCAGCCCTACCAGCGGCACAGGTCTGACGCTCCTCGTCCTGCCGCACTTCATACGTTCTCTAAATGTAAAACATGAAGCCGCCAAAGTGAAAAGTCACTGTTGACATATTTCAGTAAATGTTCACATGATGGAGAGGTAAATGATATATGTGTCGTCAAGATACTTAAAGTTTATACATTTAGAGACCCGTGCGTCACCGGTACCAGCAAACTTGACTGTTAGAACGAGCTAATGAAGGCGGGTTTACTAGATACGTCATGCGAGGTTAAAAGTCACCCCAAGGTCATGTATCGGTCTACAAGCGTTAATCCCCGGGGCCGTTCTCTCGCGTGCTTTTCCGAATGTCATTTAAAGCTCGCCCCCAGGTGTGTTTTATCTGTAAATCCACTGTTCCATAGATACACGTGAGGCAGGGATTGTGTGCGCCGGTACTTCCGCCTGCTGGCTGGGCACTTGAGTGCAGAAGATTACCTGGGAATTGTGCTCACCTAGTGACTTTTTTCGGCCACTCCCCCTCCCTGGCAAACATGTCACCCCTTCTGAAGAGGGGGTTTAAATAACTCCGAGTAGGGACAGGCAGCAGGATGTGGGCTGGTGCTCCTCCCTCCCGCGGAGACTGAGCTGTAGTGAACGGGCAGCGCTGCACTGGTGACCGAGAAGCCCGGCGCCACTGACCGAACGGGGCTGCGCAAGTGACCCTGGGCTTATAGCTGACCCCCACCGCCCGTAGACCACCACCACTCCATCTCAGGTAGGTTAAGCAGGGAGGCTGCAAGGGCGGTCTCTTGAGAGGATAGCTCAGTGGGTTCAAGCATGCACTGCAGAAATCAATCGATCACCTTAATAGCTCGCCCCCTACCGGCTACGCCAGTTTAGTTGGATAAACATCCTCTGCACACTGGTCGTCATTTATGTGCTGGTTGTTAAAGCTCAGCGAGTTAAGCTCTTTCCGTTGAGATATATATAGTAAGTTTCAACAAGTTTGATTAGGAAACTGTAAATGTGTTGGCCCTGGGTTTTAATATGCTGGTATGTTGCGATGCGTTTGTATCCAATGACTCCGTCGAATAAAGGTCTTACAGCAGTAAGCATTGTATATTATATATACTGCCTTTGGTAAAGCGTTTTTCTTGTAAAAGTGCCTTACAAATTAAATGCGTGTGTTATTCTGACCTGGCCGACACCGTATCGTGCTCTTCATTGGTGTTTTTAGCGCAGCGCGTTATTAATGCTAACTTTTATTGTTGCTATTGCCGGAGGATAGCTCAGCAGCAACGTGCTTGCCTCGGAAGCAAGACGACGCGAAGCAACACAGGTTCGATCCCCGGGTCCGCGCTTAGAGCATTATGAATACGCAAATAAGACAATAAAAATAAATTACGCAGTTAACCAGCGCCTCGATGCCCACGGAAAAATGCAAAATAAATATAATAGGTGCAAAATAAATAAAGCACTCCAAGTGTAGCAAAGGGGGTCACGCCTGAGGGGTTCATTCGGTACAGATTAACCACGTCCAAGTGTTCCTATAAATGCCAGCATGTTGGGGACGCGGGAGGGGGTGTTAGTACAGTCCTCGTTTCCACTTTGCATTCTGGAACTTGTGGTTCTGGATTTATACTGGTGAAATCCGGGACTGCAAGTCCCAGAAGGCAAAGTCAGGGTTGGACACCCATTCGAATAGAATGGGGCATGTTTCGCCTATATGCGTTCCCTGTCGGATAGCTCAGTGAGTAAAGCTCGTCCTGATCTGTGTTCATTTCACAAGCGGCCGTTTCGAACCCTGACTTAGCATTTCGTGATCATATTAAGTATAGTTTTGTATTGTTTTTTTATTTTGTGTTTATTGGTTAAATGAAACCTTTTACACATTCCAAAATTTGATAAAATCAACAGTTTAAAACACATTTCACAAGATGACATATATTATCTAAATAACTACAATAGAGGACGTCAAAGCCAAAACTGCTAACAAATTCACTCTCCTAGTTTCTTAATAATTTCTTTCCACAACTAGTACACAGTAAAGTTCATGACCGGGTTCTCTGCCATACAAATATAAGACCAGCACTGATTAGTGTGAATACAATCCGGAGTTTGCACCCGTGTACCATAGGCCCTTTCATAAAGGGATCAGCTGATTGCAATTGGTAAATAAGTTGCCTCAGGGCTTCAACTTCTATGTTACACGATCTACACAAATAGTCCTCGTTGGATTGTTGTGAATTGTGTTGCAAATTTACAGCTCGACAACACGGAGGCCTTCAGTGGTACACACCCACCACTATTGGTGTGCCCTAGAGGGGAGGGCACGAATCTGGGAGCGCCGTTCCCTGTGTTGGGGGGGAAGGGTGAGCTGTCCTGGGAGTTCAGGGTGAGTGGTTAGGCCTGTGGAAAGGGCCCAGCATGCTGGAGCGTTGGAGGCTGGGCTGCCATACAGCTGTGCCATCTTTTCCGGGCGAGAGAGGAGATCTGGGTTCACTCCCATTCCATCGTGGGTCTCTCTGCTGAGGCTTCCAATAGTAGAGGAATGCATGCTGGAGACGGTGTGAAATTGCATTCAATGAGAGGAAAGACGGGGCATGAAGGAAGGGGCAGTTCCCATTGCGCTTCGGCACTTTTCTGGCGAAGGCACGTTTTTGGCGGCCGGGCAACTGGGGCACAGGAGTTCGAATCCAGGCATTCTCGCTTGCCCAAACTGCGCGATCCTGAGTAAAACACTTTATCTGCCAGAGCCTTCCTTTTCTGTGAAGATTGTGAGCGCCTAGAAACGGACCGCCCGCATCAAGAGCGCGTACAGAAAACAGGGAACAGCACTACAGTCCAGTCCTTAAGAGCGCAATCCACTCCCCCCTTTAAGAACAGTTCCACAAAGTAACCTGAATACGGTGGCTCTCATTGGTAATTAATCTGAAACCTTGTTGTGATTTCTGCTTCAAAGAACCGGAAGTGCATCCAAGTAAGATGACAATAAAGCAACTTCTGGGGTTGTACTTCCATTTATGGGCACTGTAGGTCCTAATATGTCCCCCTTTCAGTGTTGATCTGTGCCATGAGCTTCTTGGAACCAAGCAAACCCTTCACGGTACCCTTTACACTTCTCCGGGCCACCCCCGGACCTCCTCTGGGCACCCCTGGATGAGCTGCGATTCACAGTACAAGCCTCGGCCGCCCCAACCTTTAGCCTCCTGGTCTTTAGACCTGGGATACTGTGCGCAACCCCACATCTCAAGCGGCCCCCACACTTCAAGGGTTCACCCGAGTATATCTCCAGCCCATCGCGCTCTGAAACACTTGTGTATGAGCGCGATAGAAATAAAATATCAATAATAACATCACGCCGCCGCTCACTGTTCAGTTCCACCTTAACAGAGTGCACCCACCGATCTAGATAATTCACCATTCTCACGCTATCTCCTCACCATCACCACTCCCCCGACCCAGCTCCCACAAGTGTGAGATGAAACAAACCTTTCCCCATCTTCCTGATCTAGGGAATTGGGGTATCTGCTCCTCCTATTGCCACCTTTCCCTTTTCACCCCTGCAGACCCGGCTCTAGTCACCCAAAACCTGTGCGCAATACGAACCATCACTTCCACAAGCCTCTGCACGGGGAGGGCGTGCACTCTAAATCACTCCTACCTCACTTTAGAGAGGAGTGAACAGGCTAGTTCCTGCACAGGAACTCCCAGAATCATCCCATGCCACTATAACCATCCTCATGAAGCTCCTAGCCGGCCAGTGGAAGCTTCTGGGAGCAACGTCCCAGAACATTGCTCCCAGACGAGCCACACTTGCTCAAGAATGCCCATGCTTCCACCCAGGCCTCCTGCCTAGTGCCCGGGTAGTGCATGGCCGAGGGAGTGCCTAGAAAAGTATGTACTCTCCTGTCTTCTCTACATCGCTTGAGCACACCTGTCCCGACACCGATATTAACAGTGACACTCGCGCCAACTGCCAGGCGACTGTGACGGTTTAGGTCGATGTTTTTACCGCGAACAAATGGTCGTAATGACCAAAAGTTCTGGTTCGAACACCAAAAGTTCGTACCTTTGGTGGTAGCATTGCAGGTAAGTATAATGAAAAAAAAACTGTGGGGTGTCCCCCGCAACACCCCGCTCACTATACTGTGTGGTATAGCGAGCGGGGTGTTGCGGGGTACACCCCCGCAGCGCACACATAATAAATAAATAAATAATAAAAAAAATTTTAAAACTGGCTGCGGGGGTGTCCGGGGGTAGTGAGCGGGAATTGTGGGTGACACTCCCCGCTGCCCCCGTAGTACGTGTGTTCGCATGAGAAAGGTGCAAACTTTTGGTAGTTCGCACCTTTCTCATGCGAACGTTCCGACCGCGGCCAAATCAGCCGCGGTCGGATCACTCCGATTCGTCTGTGACAGCCAAAGTCACACTTGCATCAAACTCCAAGGTAGGGCCTTGCAACCCTTGTCTTTCCAGATGTGTTGGCCTATAACTTGGAGCAGCTCTAGCCAGTATGATCAATGGGAAGGAATCGTGGAAGTAGTAGTCCAAAACATCTGGGGAGCCTAATCGTTTCTTCTAGGAGCACCAAGGCAAAGTTGAATTTTGATTGTTCCACACACACACACCCCTTACAAGATCTGTCAGAACCCCAGGAACCCTTGCAGTGTCTCTCTGCATCCCTCTTATTTGCCCTATAATGGACAATGTGCCCTCAGTGTGATGGTAATATTCCCGCAGGACACACAAGATAAGAAGGTATTCGTCCAAATATCCATCTCGTCAGCTAGCTAGGTCACTCCTCCCACTCTGCTTCTAACCATTAGAAACAAGGACAGCTCTCCTCCTTTAAGATATGTTTGCTTTTTCCTCTGGTTGCTCTACTTCAGCAATGGCTGGGGTGGCTCTAGCAAACGCACATTTGACAACATAACTCGCACACACAAAGCGAGTGAGGCAGAGAGATACACATACAGTGTCAGAGAGAAAGGAATAGTGAGAGAGAAACAGAGGAGGGAAAGAGTGAGAGCTAGATTGCCATATCTTTCAGGCTCCCGCTTTTATGGTATTAATTTTTTCGTTTCCATCTGGATTTATCCATTTCTATTTTTTTGGTAATTTTATCTGTGTACATCTAGATTTATATTTGTACTTTTGTGCATTCATTCAAATTAAAAATGTTGCCCTTTGATGCCTATAATCCTGGTGGTAGCCTTCACGGACGACCTTGCCAACCTCCTCCTTATATAGATCGAACACCCCCAACAGGACTGCGACTCTCTAATGGAAGAACTCAACACCACCCTCTCAGCCTCCATCGACCGACACGCCTCGGAAACAACGCACCTGCAAACCAAAACCATCATTACCCTGGTATATGCAAGAACGCAACCTCAGCAAAAGAGTCATCGGGAAACGAGAGAAAACCTGCACCGCTACAGGACATCAGCAGACCTGGCACTCCTCAAGGAACTCTGAGCAACCGGCCGACCAACTAATCAACACAACCAAGGCCTGCTACTATCAAAATATCATAGCAGAAGCCGACAACAAAAGCAGAGCCCTCTTCAAAGTGGTCCAGCACCCAACCCTGCCATACCACACTCCATCGAAAAACCCACCTCCATCAACACCAAAATCAACTTGCTAGCACATCACCAGCTCGGCATCCACAGACCCACCTCACGTCCCTCCTCGCAAAATCTCCATATCCTGGACAATATTCAAGACACTCTCGGCAGAGACATGGTAGAAACCCTGGCTATCCTCAAAGCCACATCATATATCAGACGACACCCTCCCAGCATCCGTCCTCAAGAAACCTCACTGCAGAAGCACTCCTTCCCTACCTGGAGATCATCAACAGCTCCGTAACTCAAGGCACATTCCCATTGACCCTAAAAACAGACAAAACCTCCCTCTACTAATGAAACCCACTCTGGATCCTGACAACTTGGGGAACTATCGCCCTATCACACATCTTCCTTTCCTAGGCAAGATCATCGAGAAAGTGGTAGCTGCACAACTGCAGCAACACATAGACACCAACAATCTCCTCCAAACCTACCAATATGGGTTCAGACAACAGCAGAGACAGCAACCATACAAGTAGTCGATGATGCCCTCAACATCCTTCACAACGGCCACCCCTAGCAGCCACCAAGCTTCATGGTTCGACTCGACCTCTCGACCGCTTTCGACACAGTAGACCACCAGGCACATATGGACACCCTACATCAGTGCATGGCGAACAGCGACCTTGTCCTACGCTGGTTCAAGTCCTACCTCGCCAACCGTCAGCAGTTTGTTCTGATGGACTCCTCTAGATTGCCAATGCTATCCGTCACCTATGGAGTCCCGTAGGGTTCCATCCTCCCCTGAGTGATTGTCAATCTATACATGGAGCTGCTGGGAGCCCTCCTAGCCACACAGAACAACCATATCTAACAATATGCCGATGACACACAGCTATACCTCAAGATCAACTCCATCAAGGACATCCATAGGCTCAAAACCTGCCTCTCACTTATCCAGTGCTGGATGTCCAGTGCATTTGAAGCTCAACCCCTCCAAGACCGAATTCCTACTCCTCACCAAAAAGACCGAACACCCAGACATACATACCTGGCTATCAACCATGAACTCTGAGGGCTTCCAACCCGAGATCACCTCCTGCACCAAGTCTCTCAGGTTTCACATGACAAACACCTCTCCTACAAGACACACATAGCTATGAAAACTCAGACCGCTTGGTATCAGCTATCGCTCCTGCGGAAAGTCAAGCCCTTCCTCCCTCCAGACAGCTTGGGTGATGGGGGCAATGCACCCCTCAAAGGCCTCTTGTCACCCTCCCTTGTGCCCCCGAGAAGTGTCCTACACGTGGCTGCACGCCTCATCAAGGGTCTACAAAGGTACAACCACATCACCCCGGCTCTCATCGACCTTCACTGGATCCCACTGCACACACAAATCAGCTTTGAGTCTATAAGGCAGTCGTTCTCAAGTCACTCAGCTACCTCGCATCTCTAACGGACAGCTCAGCACCAGAAGCCATGACACGTGCAGACTTGAAATCCGCAGCTGCAAAAAGGATAGGACCAGAAAACAAGCCCTCTCTGCCTACGCCCCAAGACTATGGAGCATCCTCGCCTTCAGCATTAGACTCGCCCCCACCCTCCTAAAATTCAGGAAAGAACTCAAGACCCACCTCTTCAAGGAGTCTCTTTTTCTTAACACGGAGGTCATCACATTGCCCCCCTGCGCCACCTGACTTGCTAGATGCTGGCCGTCTCTCTCTTCCGCACCACCCTGTTCAGCTGCACCCCTCCTCTGTGCCCCTCTGTATGATATGATTGGTTATTTATAACGCGCTTAATACCCAGAGGTTTCTAAGCGCAGAACCGGGGATCGAACTTGTGCTGCTCCGTGTCATCTTGCTTCCAAGGTGAGCACGTTGTCCCTGAGCTTTCCTACCTCTGAAAAGCTCTCCATTGCTTCTCGAAGCTCGGTTCCTGCACAATAAATCTCCATCTTAATAAAATAATTGGAAGCTCGGAAAGCCAGGTTCTTGCACTTCAATCCAAGATCCATTTTCACATTAAAAACAAATGGCTACTCATTCTGCTGATATCTTAAACCCCACTGTAGCCTTTAAACCACTTAAAGGGAAATGCATCACTTTCTTTGGCCTCTCCATTGTGTTACTTTGCACAGCCATTGGCTGGCAGGCCTATACTGACTCCCTGAAATGCTAATCCAGACACAGGAATTTCCCCTTTTAATAAAGTACTACTGAGGGGAAACGGTGATTTCTGGGGAGCCCTGCACATGATAAAAAGGGCACAGCTACTGCTGTGTGATTGCCATGCTGCCAAATAACAGATGCACATTTCAGAGTAGGAGTTATTTTTATGTAGAGAAATATGAACATGTATTTTCAAGCATAGTTACGCAAAGACTTTTTGTGTTGTTTACTGACGTACTAAAATTAAAAGAAGACACAATAGAAATAATACATTTGAAACAATCCAAGATTTTGGTCGCAGAAGAATGCCATGACTGCTCTGGGATGAACCAACAATGTAATTAAGATCAGGTGATTTCCCCCCCCCCCTACTTTAGCACAGTCTCCCTGGGGATAACGATACCAAACTCGGGGTCCTGCTAACATTTGAATACAGACTTACAGGCCATTCCTGGACACATGGATCTTTGTTTTCCCCAAGTATGTAGAATCGTATATTCTACATCTGTGAGCAAGAGTAAAGCTGGAGACTATGGGCCTCATCATGAGTTGTGCCGGGATACCGCCCAACGCAATTAGCATTACTGCAACTTGGTCCAGCACAATTTGCACTGAATACCGAGTTGTGGGGTTTGGGGGATGGTAAGTCCCCCTTCTGGGCCCAATGGGGATGGGTGGCTCAATTACCGCTGGCGGCAATAGTGTCGAAAAGGCCCATACTGCCGGCACATTCACCTCCAGCTCAGAACTGGAAGTTAATTCGTCTAGGTAGGGCCATACACGGGACTGGGCGGAGTAGTAAATGCGGTATTACCCCTGTATTTTACCACTCCGCCCAACTCCTGATGAGGCCCTGTGTACTGTCTATGTGGGTGCATGCAGTGAGCAGTCACACAAAACGTCACACAAAACGAGCAGACTGTTGACCCCTGCAGGCCATATCTGAATACACTTGCATGCATCACTCACAGACCTTCTCCCACTGAAAGGCAGGTGTGGTCATTATTCGGCCATCAGTAGGTGGGCCTGGCATCAAATGTCGCTTGCATTCATTGTGTTCTGTCTTTTATAACATAACACTGTGTTATGCATGCTATCACCAGTTAAGCGCTCTCCTCTGAGCTAGCACTCTTTTGTATAGGTAACCTTACTAGATGCCCCCCTTGCAGCAGCTCTGGAATGACGGCGTCTGTCAGCTCGCTCCATTCCTTTCTGGGAGTTGTAGTCTTACATCACTTTAATTGAATAAAATGGGATAAAGTAAAAGCAAAGCCCAGGACTGGAGTAAGTTGTCCCAGTAACATGCAGCCATAGGATAAGCGTACCTGTAGGACAACACCTACAAAGTTCTGGTTCTAAAATGTCTTAAAGGTGTTTCGAAAGCTATGTTCCTACTCGAATTTATAAGGGTGTTTTACAGATGGCTTCCCTAAAAAAAGAAGGGCTCTGATCTTCTGAAGATGAACTTAAGTGTACTTATGTGGGAATCGAGCTTGCGAGAATTCCATCACCACCAAAGATTTCTTCGCAACTCAAGTCCTGATGAAGGCCAGCTTGTTTGTTGCAGGTGAAGCAGATGATGCTCGTTTGAGTCAAAAAAAAATTGATTTCTTTAGATACTAGAGCAGATTATGTTATGCACCATGATTTTAAGTACATTTAAATAATTCATGTTCATCACAGTGCCCTGGAGTACCACCATAACCCATTTTTCTTGTTTGCAAGTATGTCGACATGTTTCGGCCGGAGTTAAGTAGCCGGTCTTCATCAGGGCTGAAGCGAAAGTGAAATCTAGAGGGCAGGAGATCCCCAAGAGCTGAATCATCACAGGAGCATGCTCACATTAGTGCCATTATGCATTTTTGTTGCTGTATGCTTCTATTTTCTATAACTTTCTATCCTTATTCTGGAGACTTGTACTACTAAGCACATTTTTTCTCTGCCCGTCAAACTCGTGTGTTTTTAGTATTCTATGGCTAGAAATGTTGTTTGCCTGTTTTTCCAGGCATGCTCTAAGCAGGACAATTCTTTCAGACAAAATCTGTGTGCTGCTGGCTTGTTTCAGCTCCAAGAACGATCACCGAAAGCAAATTGTTTGGTTTCAGGGATCAAACAGGATATTATGTTTGGTCACTACTGACAAAATATGCCAGATATTGAGACACAGTGTGGACTTAAGAACATTAAGGAGAGATCATGACATTGTGGCTCTTCTGAAAGTCTACGGGAGAGATCCTGACAGTGTGCACCCCTGGAAGTCTGACGGAGAGATCCTGACAGTGTGCGCCTCTGAAAGTTTAAGGGAGCGATACTAACAGTGTGGCGCTATTGAAAGTCTCCGGGAGAGATCCTGACAGTCTGCTCCCTCTGAAAGTCTATGGGAAAGGCCCTGACAGTCTATGCCCCTGGACGTCTAAGGGAGACATCCTGACAGTGTGACGCCTCTGAAAGTCTAAGGGAGTGATACTAACACTGTGGCTCCTCTGAAAGTCTGAGGAAGAGGTCCTGACCGTGTGGCGCACCTGAAAGTCTATGGGAAAGGCCCTGACAGTGTGTCGCCCATGGAACTCTAAGGGAGAGACCCTGACAGTGTGGCACCTCCTGAAAGTCTACGGGAACGATCCTGACCATGTGACGCCTCTGAAAGTCTACGGGAGAGATCCTGACAGTGTGGCACCTCCTGAAAGTCTACGGGAGAGATCCTGACAGTGTGGCACCTCCTGAAAGTCTACGGGAGAGATCCTGACAGTGTGGCACTTCTGAAAGTCTACGGGAGAGATCCTGACAGTGGGGCACCTCTGAAAGTCTACGGGAGAGATCCTGACAGTGTGGCACCTCCTGAAAGTCTACGGGAGAGATCCTGACAGTGTGGCACTTCTGAAAGTCTACGGGAGAGATCTGACAGTGGGGCACCTCTGAAAGTCTACGGGAGAGATCCTGACAGTGTGGCACCTCCTGAAAGTCTACGGGAGAGATCCTGACAGTGTGGCACTTCTGAAAGTCTACGGGAGAGATCCTGACAGTGTGGCACCTCCTGAAAGTCTACGGGAGAGATCCTGACAGTGTGGCACTTCTGAAAGTCTACGGGAGAGATCCTGACAGTGGGGCACCTCTGAAAGTCTACGGGAGAGATCCTGACAGTGTGGCACCTCCTGAAAGTCTACGGGAGAGATCCTGACAGTGTGGCACCTCCTGAAAGTCTACGGGAGAGATCCTGACAGTGTGGCACCTCCTGAAAGTCTACGGGAGAGATCCTGACAGTGTGGCACTTCTGAAAGTCTACGGGAGAGATCCTGACAGTGGGGCACCTCTGAAAGTCTACGGGAGAGATCCTGACAGTGTGGCACCTCCTGAAAGTCTACGGGAGAGATCCTGACAGTGTGGCACCTCCTGAAAGTCTACGGGAGAGATCCTGACAGTGTGGCACTTCTGAAAGTCTGAGGGGGAGGTCCTGAGAGTGTGACGCCTCTGAAAGTCTAGGGGAGCGATACGAACAGTGTGGTGCCGTTGAAAGTCTACGGGAGAGATCCTGACAGTGGGGCACCTCTGAAAGTCTACGGGAGAGATCCTGACAGTGTGGCACCTCCTGAAAGTCTACGGGAGAGATCCTGACAGTGTGGCACTTCTGAAAGTCTACGGGAGAGATCCTGACAGTGGGGCACCTCTGAAAGTCTACGGGAGAGATCCTGACAGTGTGGCACCTCCTGAAAGTCTACGGGAGAGATCCTGACAGTGTGGCACCTCCTGAAAGTCTACGGGAGAGATCCTGACAGTGTGGCACCTCCTGAAAGTCTACGGGAGAGATCCTGACAGTGTGGCACCTCCTGAAAGTCTACGGGAGAGATCCTGACAGTGTGGCACTTCTGAAAGTCTACGGGAGAGATCCTGACAGTGGGGCACCTCTGAAAGTCTACGGGAGAGATCCTGACAGTGTGGCACCTCCTGAAAGTCTACGGGAGAGATCCTGACAGTGTGGCACCTCCTGAAAGTCTACGGGAGAGATCCTGACAGTGTGGCACTTCTGAAAGTCTGAGGGGGAGGTCCTGAGAGTGTGACGCCTCTGAAAGTCTAGGGGAGCGATACGAACAGTGTGGTGCCGTTGAAAGTCTACGGGAGAGATCCTGACCGTGTGGCGGCTCTGAAAGTCTACACGAGCGATCCTGACAGTGTGGCACCTCTACGGGAGAGATCCTGACAGTGTGGCACCTCTACGGGAGAGATCCTGACAGTATGGCACCTCTACGGGAGAGATCCTGACAGTGTGGCACCTCTACGGGAGAGATCCTGACAGTGTGGCGGCTCTGAAAGTCTACGGGAGAGATCCTGACAGTGTGGCACCTCTACGGGAGAGATCCTGACAGTGTGGCGGCTCTGAAAGCCTGGGCTGGGCTGAGAGTTGAACTTGCCTGCGCGGGGAATGGCAGACCACTCAACAGGCCGAAGAGTTTAAAGGGCTGGGCTAGAGTGAGTCATCTGTCAAACATCCGACATTCTAGTGACTCTCGCACAGTCCCTCAGGTCATTCGTCGACTAAGGGGATTATCTTTGAGGCTGCGGTGTGCAGGAGGAAGTTACAATGAAGGTATTCATTAACCTGGGTTTACTAGGAGAGCTTCATTAAGTGTATGTTGATCCTTGCTGAGTGACTGTGTGATCACGTGGTTTTGAACCAGTGTGACCCTATACGAACTTGCTGTTAGGGCAAGCTTTCTTTTCAGAGTTTGTCATTTTTGACATCCCATAAAGTTCACTGAGGAGGAAGGAAAGTGTTTGCAAATGGGGAAACTCCCCCTTTTGTGTGTATAGTTGATTGTTTGATGGTATTGTACTGTAGTGAGTTCACAGAAAGGGCACACACGTATGCCACGCCCTGGGAGATTCGCCTATGCATACTGTACCAGTCCCCTCTATAGAAGTTATTTCACGAAATGTACTGCACATACTATTCAAAGAGAAAAACCAGAATACTCCGGTTAAGCTACATATTTCCCCCAGAGCCCCTACCGCGGGCGGGGGCAAATATGCCCCTTTGAAGACATTGTGAAGTAGTGAGGGTCTATCTCAACCAGAGGACGTTTATTGGGCCAGTTCCTGTCTTTGGAATTGGCATCCTTCTTTCTAGTCTTAGCATCTCCATTCGGCATACATATGTGATCCTGAGCACCTCACGTTAGTTCCATGTGCATTTGACGATACGCCCCATGTAGTAATCTCCATGTAAATTGAGGCAGCCTCGTCCCTTAAGCTAGAGGTCTGCCCATTTGGGCTTGCCAGATATTTTGGGCTACATCTCTCATCAACCATAGCAAGCATAGTAAATGGAGAAGAATCATGGGAGTTGTAGTCCAAAGGTTGTGAGGGTTTAGGAGTAAGGGACCGACACAAGGGTGCCATGTTGATTGGCAAAGACTTTTATTAAAAACAAAAACGGGGATGGGCGGGGGGAACCCTAACTGACCCTATTTCTAAGGGGGGGTTGCTTGCTTCAACAAAGCTAGCCAAAGAAACTGTCAGTGCCAGAATGTCCAAAGTAAAGTGTGCCGTCCCATGTCCAAATCCTAACCCATCACTCACATTCCAATCTAAACATAAGGTGAAAAAGGAAATGTCTCTTGGCTGTCCGCCTGCAGCCCAGCTTTGCACTTAAAAAAAAACTTCCAATAAAGTGTTTTAAAGCAAGTAAGAGATCCACAAGTCTCGAGGGGTTGGCTCCCTTTCCCCAGAGTCTTTTCACTTTGTTCAAACTTGTCTTTTTGTCTTTAATGGTTCAGATAAGTTCTTATCTTTGCTTGGCAGACATGGCTCCCAGACCCTGTAACACAGGAAAATGACCTGGACACCGTTTCCAAGCCGCCTTGGGTCCTAGAACCCTCAGTGAGCAGACCCGGCTTCCAGGTACTTCACCCGAGGAAGAACACCCAGGCTCTTTTAAGAATCTTCTTTTCAATTGCTATGGGTCCCTGGCCAGTACCCCCCTTCTTGGTCCACTCTCCTGCCAAGTGGGGTATTCAACGTTCTTGTCTTCACAGTTCACTTTCGCTCACATCTTGGGTTTACTCTCCTGCCAAGGTCTCTGAGTGTCAGCGGTGCTTGCACTCTTTAGATTCCTCTTTATTGCGGTTCGGGGTCCCAGACCCCCTTCTTTTCTCACAGAATGTTGCTTGTCAACCCACAGCCTTGGTTTTCTCCCCTGCCAAGGTCTCCAAGTACCACTTGTTTGTGTAAAATTCGTTTCTCTCTTAATTGCTGCTTGGGCTCTTCCTTCCCAATGTGGGTCCCAGAGCCCCTTCACTTGGTTGTGTTCACAATTCTCCTTATCTGCTTTTTCTGCAGCCCACAGCCTAGGTTTACTCTCCAGCCAAGGCCTCCGAGTATCTCCTGAATATGCAAAGTTCATATTCGGTTCACTTTTCGTTTGGGATACATTGGAGAATCCTGTGGATTCCTCACTAAAACCCTGCCTAAAGTCTCCTTCCAGGTGGCCAGGGGAGGTCATATAATTCCCGATCCCATCCCTGGGGCTGGTGTACTGTGGGTGGATCACCTGGGTGGAGGCAGGGCTCAGGGTAGTGAGGGGATTCCGTGGGATGAGACACTGTATTTGTCCTCTGAATGGGATACTCTTACCACTATGCCAGAAGAGGCTACGGCTTATTGTCATTTTGATATCTCTCGAAATCCTGGTAAAACTGAGATGACATATCGTAAGGTTATAACCCCACAACATACTATATCAAAAGAACAAACCCTTTGTGTCCCTAACTGCCCTCCTCAATATCAAAGATACACTGCAAGACATGGCGGAAAATGTTGCCTTCTCTACACCTTATTCCTCTAGTAAGGTTGAAACCTACAATCCTGCTTTTAAAAATATTAAGGGAATTAAATCTGCCCTTAAAAATTCTACCAGAAGTAGAAAAAGCACATTTTTCTAAAGTGAACTTCATGTCCCAGAATCCCATAGGGACTGAGACGAAAAGGAGGATTGAAGAGGCATGTAGAAGCAGAGGACACAGCAATTAGGCCTGGGCATGTAGAAGCAGAGGACACAGCAATTAGGCCTAACAGCCTGTACCTGGGTCAGGCAATTAATAGTAAGGACCTGCAACTGAAATCAACCACCTCACATAAGAGGCATAAAAGTCTGCAGCAGGAGGGGGAAGATGGATGGAGCAGGATCTGGAAGGCTGGCAGTAGTCGCAAAGAAGAAGAGCACAAGACTGTCAGTTCATGTGGAAGTGTGATCACTTAAGGGACGCCAGGACACGAGGAAAGCAGAGATCACCTTGCAAGTTCTGAGAGAGTCCTGTGTTCACAAACCCTGCCTTGCCATGGCAGCACTGAGAGAGACTTGCTAAAGTTGAAGGTCTTCCCAGGTGATCCTAGTGGCTTTAATTGCAGAGCCGTGATCATCCTGCAAACTGAGGCCTGTGTAAAGAAGCAATCCGAGGGACGGAGGAGTGAAGGAGACTCCCAGTGACAAGGCCGGACCGGAACCTCCCATGCTGCAAAGGGGTGTGGGTCCCAAGTGTGCCTAAAGTGGTAGAAGAAAGAGAAGAAGTCGGCAAATGGAAGTAGCCCGCAACCGCAGTGTTGCTGGAGCCGGTGAGTGAAGCTCTGTGTTCAGGTTCACTCTGAAAACCTTGCATGTAACTGTTACCAGCTCTATATTAGCTCACGTAAGAGTGGGAGCGAGTAGAAGCAGTTTGTTGTTGTGAAGAGTCCTATTGACAATGGAAATGTATCACGCACACTTCTAATACAAGTCGGAGTGCTCGCGTATAAAGAAAAGCTTTTCATTTCCCATTGTTAAACTGTTTAACCTTACCAGAGTGGTCACGTGTCTCCAATTAGGAAGGGGAACGCTTTTCAAATCACTTGGAAACTTTAAAGCTGACTTTCACAAATTGTTACAAGACTTATTACATCAAAGAGAGGTTGTGTGTGAACAATTGTAGTTCCCGACCGGAGTCAGAGCGTAACTCTGTGTTTAATAAGTGGAATACAATTCCTTACAGTGCTTTAAAGTTAAAGATCTTCCTTAATGGGTGGTCGCGTGTGCCTAAATCTGATTTTCCTTTGAAGATTGAACCTTGTCCCATCAAGAATAAATATTGAGTAAATGTAGAAGTTATTAAACTGATGAGATGAACAAGCATTACCCAAGCCAAGAGGCGACCCCTTTCTATAGTGAAACCAGCCCTGTTGAAATCTACCCAACTGAATTCTGAGGTTGTTAAAGTTGTTAAAGGTCCAATGTTCTCTGATACAAGTGTGACATTATTATCCAAAACTGGCAGTGTGGCAGTACTGCTTCAGGGTAGCTACTGGAACCAAGAAGTTGGCAATGAAGCTGGAGAAGGGAGCTGAGTGCTTGTAAGAAGATTAAAGTCAACAATCTGTAATGGTGAGACTGTTGAAGATGAGAGAAAGGCAGCCTGGAAGCAAAGGCAGGTTATACTGGTGGCAGTAAGACAGACAGAAGAGGCAAAGAGGCTGCCCTTTTCGTACAGCAGAGGAAAGAAGAGTGCCTTGCCTACCTTTGTAGGTCAAAAAGTCTTGTCTTTAAAATGCCTAAAAAGTATTAAGTACAACGTTGAAGCAGAAATACCAGAACTGTGGTTGAGTATTGTACTGTCAGTGGATGTTGCATTAAAGGTGGTTGAAGTAGCGGCATACTGTGGAACAAAGGAGTCTGCTCTCACAGTAACAGTAGTAGAAGCGAGGTTGTCAAGAGGAAACCAACACCCTCAGAAGAAGTATCCTGGCAATTATACCAAAGACACTGCAGAGGTCATAAATACATAAGCTGGGTATCACTGATCAGGCTGTGGCCTGGCTGACTTCTTTCCTCCCTGACCAACCCTCCCAGGTCCAACTTGGGTCCTTCCTCTCCTTTATCACTCTCTCCACCTGTGGTGTTCCCCAGGGGTCTAACCTGTCTCCCTGGTTGTTCAACCAATACCTGGCACCTCTTGCCCACTGTATTGCTGCTCTCTGCTCCAACTTCCAGTGCTATGCGGATGAGACCCAGCTCGCTTTCAGGCTCCCCTCTGCCGCCTCTTCTCCTTCTCTCATCCCGGATTGTCTGTCTGCAATCCAAAAGAGAGGCGTGCCATCAATGATCTCTGATTGAATGGTAGCAAGATGGAGATCCTCCTCATCGGCATACCTGCAACCCTCTTTCCCTTTACTCTCTGGCTGGCCTCCTTTGGCCCTCTTCTTGCTCCCACCTGTGTGGCTAAGAACCTCAGGGTTATTTTAGACTCCACACTCTCCTTCTCTCCTCACATCTCCGATGTATCTAAGTCAAACAACCAACTGCACCTCCTCAGATATTCATCCTTTCCTCTCCTTTCCCCAGAAGCTCAATGTCTCCAGAGCTTTGGTTCTCTCTAGGCTGGACTATTGCAACAGCCTCTTTCTAAATCTGCCTGCCTCTACTCTATGCCCTCTGCAACTCACCTAAAACAGGACTGTGAGACTTGTCCTTGGCCTCAAGCCCAGGGATCATATCTCTCCAGCACTGAAATCTCTCCATTGGCTCCCAGTGGATGCAAGAATCAAGTTCAATACCCTTTGCATTGTCCACAAGGCCTTCTGGGGCCTTGGACCAAAACTTCTCCAGCTTTCTCTTCTGAAGTATCTTCCTACTCGAGCTCTTCGCTCCTCCACCTCTAACTCCTTGAGGGTCAGTCGCTTTTCCAAGCAACGAGCAGGGGGCAGATCTCTCTCTCCGGCTGGCACCTCCCTCGGGAAGAGCCGTGCCACCTCTCTGAAACTTGAGCAGAACCATCTCCAGTTCCTGAAGCAGCTCAAGACTTTCCTCTTGGCTTCTGACTTCTCTCTTCCTCTTCCCTGCTGTTCTCCTGTTCGATACTGCCCTGGTCACCTGGCTACCCTCTGAACCACGGGCACTGGTCCCTGCCCCAGTTGCACACCTGCACCTCCCCTTGGCATCCCTGCACTTGGGGCTGTATCTGCAACTCTACAGTCCCCCGACCTGCACTATCTAACGCCTGTTGTCTTCACTTAACCCTGCCCTGCCACCTGCTGGCCGCACCTCTTGTTTGATGTTCCATTGTCTTGCACTTGCTCCTCCTCCCCTTCCCCCCCGGCACTTTTCCCTTTACTATCACCTGCACCTGCGCGATCTCAATGTCACTGGGCTTAGTAAGATCGTTGTTTTGTTCCCCCCTTTGTTCCCCTCTTCTGCCTCATTGCACCTTGAAACACTTGTGTATGGGTGCACTATACATCAAATATATCGTATCATACATGGAAAGCAGTTGAAGAAGTTGTTCATTTATTCTATAAACTGTGGCAAAGCAATCCTGTAAAGAGGACATCCAGGATTACCATTGGTTGTGTTTTCTTGGCTGGAATTGGAAGGGGAACTCCTCACCAGAAAGCCGTAGCACTGTTAGCAATGACTTTTTGTTTGGTGAATTGTTTATTTCATTTAGAACTTACAAGACCTGACTGGTTCAAGACTTTTCTTTTTGAACATTTTGGGAAGTTGACTTGGAACAATCCTGGGGAGGGGATTTACCCAGGACAGGTGAAGGTCACCCAAATTACTGGTTGTTTGGTATTCACTCATTTATGTTGTTTAAGATTTACTTTAATGTTTTGTTGTTTAGTGTGAGGGCCAGTTTTGTTAATGTTAGGAGTGATACCCTTAGTTCTTAGACTAGGTGGAGAACTCCATAATAGAGTAGGTTAAGCAAGGATTAATTTGCACCTTTTTATCTTTCATAAAATTTTTAATTTTAATAAAAACACAAGCAGTTGTTCGCCTTGCATTACTGACCCCTCACAGTATGTTTTGCCAATTTGTGTCCCATACCCCATTTACTAGGCGTCTCTGCCCTGGTGAAAATTCCTTTGGTTATTTAGGTGCAGCCTCATGCTCCCTCTGGATATACACAACCCTGTATCTTTCCACCCTTGTACCTGCAGGGTCCTCGCTGTCACCCTCTGGTTGTTTGCGGGTCTCCCAGGGACATTGGTAGCTTCTCCGGTTCACCGGGATCTTCTCCAATCCTCTGTGCTTCTTCTCTGCAGCTCAGCGGTCAATATTCTGCACTACATTGGCCCCAGTCACCAGTGGGAGTATCTCTGCTTCTCTGGTGTTCCATCTGTCTGGTGGGCCCACCGTGAGTGTGTCTCTCTCCCAGACACGCTCTGCTTCCCTGCCTTATTGGGTTGCACAGTCCTTCCCAAGCTCTCAGGCCCTTCAAGCCGACTTCGAAGATGCCATGACTCTCTTCCCTCTCTATCTTTGAATGACAGCTGGCCAATCCGATCGTCCAAATGACTAAAGTGGGAATGTTCGTTTTCGTCATTGGTCTGCATTACTCATGGCCTCTTCCTCGTCCAAGTAGTTTCTACTGGGGATAGATCACAATGCTAGATGGGGTTATTGGGTGATGGGGAACTGAAGGGGTTTTGAGGGGAGGTGGGAGGGGGAAAGCGATACTGTGTTCTCCTGAGATGGTCACTACTTTCCATGGGGTCCTTCCTCCCCATGAGATCCTCCCACTGAGTACCACCGCCAGGGGGACTATCGGGTAGTGGTCTCATCTCCCTGCCCACATGGGAAGGTACTTCCCTGAGGAAAAAAAGGACAGCGTCTGAAGATTCACCACACAGTTCATATCATCTCGAAAGATGCACGTTGCAGACCCCTGCCTTAAGCCAAAGGTAAAAGGAAGGTGGAGGTTGGGGTCCAAGATGGGACTGAGCACACATGAGCGAGGAGTACATGACAAACAAGTGGGGTCCTGGCCACTGTTATAGGACACTTATGATAGTGTGTTGTTGACTGTTTGAGACTATGGAATGGTGCCACTCTTGCTTGCTGGAGTGATGAGACAGAAGAGAGTGAACTCATTGGAGTGCATTTATGTACAGGATCATACATACAAGGGAGATGCCTTATATCCTTTGAGGAATCTAGCTGTATATTAGCACCCGGGGCAGGGGAGTCAACCATTGAGGTTGCTCGGATCCATGATCCTAGTCTGTCTACCGAGCAGCTTGGTGGCTGCTTCCCTGGCCTGCTTCCTCCCCTGCCCCCACCACTAACCCTCCCCCCGTCATCATTTCCTTCTGTCCCTGCACACCGAGTCCACTTGCCTGAGTTCTTTTGGCGAAAGCGGTTGTGCCGCCCCAGTATCCTGAACCACCATGGAAATGGAAGAGGGGTTCCGTATGGAGCCCACCTTCCAGATCCATGGTAGCCATTTTAGGTAAGTATTTTGTTTGAATTAACAGGACCCTGTGAGGCGTCCCGTTCATCGAAATAAAATATATTGCTTTCAGCACCTCTGGGTTTTCGGATTCAAAACTGAGGATGCTAATAGCAATAATACCTAATCCGGCCTGCCGAATCGGGTATTGCTATAGTAATGTCTCATGGCACTGGACACCGGCAATGTGAATTGTCTTGTCAATTGAAATTACAATTTGGATCCCGCTGTGAAATTTCTACTTTTTTAGATTATTCTGATGTTCATGCCAACGTTATTAATTCCATTAGGGAGACGCTAGTTCAGTCGTTTGCATTCTGGGACTGGTAGTCCTATATTTCCCAAACATAAACCCAATACTACAAGTCCCAGAATGCAAAGTTAAAAGCAGGACTGGAATAGTGTCTCCCAAATCGAATGGATAATGTTGGCATGTATGCAATGAGAATGAGTATGTTCTGCTGAGCTGGTCCTGGTGTTCCTAGTATTGCTCTCCTGGACCCTCAAACTTCTGCTACAGAGGTCTGGTGGAAGATGTGTTTTGGTTGGAGAGACTGTACACTTTACATGTATGTTGTGTTAGTTGGGGCCAGCTCAGTTGCTCATTTGGCTCTCTGGCTGCTGCTAATCACAATCCAGGAATGCACTACTGTTTCAGGGCCATTTCCTGATTGCATTGTAGGTATTCTCATGGGTTATATAATGCAGAATTGATGTATTGTTGTAGCTATGTTATGCACCATGACAATCATGGTGACCGTGCCAGCACTTTGCAGAGGGTCCGCTGGGGATGGGTCTGGTACAGAGGTCCTTAGCGGCAGCTCATGTATGGGGTGCTTGCCTTTGTGTCGGAGGATGTCCCTTGCTCTAGATGCTGGGATGCAGTGATTGAAGTGAGCGGGAACGGTCGAGAGCGGTGTTCCACTACTTTTTCGACCATATTCACCATTCTGTATAGAGGATTGGTCCATTCGTGTCCCTGTGCAAGTGTAAAGTTGAAATGGGAGCCTTGGGTACTTGTCACTTAGACTATTGCAGTGCCCCGGCTCCAACACCTTATCACATGTTGCACTATGCTTCTGCCTACCCCGACCATGCCAAGACCACAGTTCCACTACTTCTTTCGGTACACTTCTGCCACTGCTGGGATGGCATGCATGTCAAGAGTTCTGTGGTCTTTAGATGACCGGACCCTTACCTGTACCTCCATGGGAGAAGGCCGAACCCACAGCACCCCCTGAAGAAGCAACACCACACATGTAGAGACCTGGGGAATAAGTTTGTCCCCCAGCGGAAAGGGCCGTGGATGCCTCAGCTGTGTACAGTTAACCCAATTCATGTTTCACTGGAAGAATTAGTAGGTACCTAGCACTCATGCCTGACATTTCGATGCCCCCTGTGTCTGCTGACCGAGGCCACCACTTGCCTAATTCCATTTTCTCTGCTCTTAAGGGGTTTTTGGCAAGGAAAGGCTCCTGATCTTGTCGTCATCCATCTACTTGAAAACTCGTGGTATTAGCTCCCTTCTCAGAACGCCTTAAACGCGGCCCGATGAGGTCAATCATTAGTGACTCATTGCTGAGTCTTCCTGCTGACATGTGCTCAGCAGTTAGTGAAACTGCACGTACTTGTCTCTTCTTGTGAACCAACAGATGCTAGGATCAAGTAAAGCCACATTGGACTGCCTCTCCACTCTGGATTTCCTCTACGCATTGATAGCTTGATGGTCCTACCCCGGCTGCTTCACGCTGCTGCGCCTCACACGTAGGCTAGCATTGAAAAGCTGGTATTGTTCAATGGCATGGCTGCTGACTGATTACGTGGCCGTTCTGATGTTTTGGATGTCAACTCCCATGATCCCTAGCCGGCATAGTCAATGGATAGGGATCATGGGAGCGGTAGTCCAAAACATCTGGAGTAGCCTCGTTAAAATGGCCACAGTTCATGGAACGGTGATATAAAATGGCTGCCAAAACTTGGGGGATTACTGGGAACGCTTGAAAACGAATGCTTTTTTTGTCCCAGTGTCCCTGTCCGCTATTTGTTCGCTTTGGTTACTTTTCCATCTGGCTACCAAGCTCGAGCAAAAGGTGACCGCGAGGAGGTCTTCTAACAATAGTGGGGATGGCTAGTTCCCTAGTCGCCTAGCAGTCTGTATGGACTGTGTAATAGATATATTTACCCAGGATGCATGGGTGTCATCAAGGGTAAAATAAAATTATGAACGTGGATGTCATTTGCGCGATTTTGCCCTTTAGTAGCAATTCGAGTTAAACTTGATGACAATTAGTTGATAATCAATTTTGTTTATTTAAAAATATCAGTTGTATTTGTCTTTGTTTTTGACTTTTTAGGCCATCCACCATTTTCATCCTTGCTATCACACTTCATCATCACTCTGAACAGTACAGCTTCTTTGGCTATGCTCATCCTTTGCACGTGTTTTGCCACTTTTATGAACTACTACTTTAAAGAAATGGATTACTCTTTGTAGACAACCACTTTTTGTGAGTGTGAACATTTTAAGTTGAAATGGGGTTGGTTTGCAGTTCGCTTTCAAAGCAAATTTAGGACCTAAAGCTGCCAATTTGCTTTTGTGTAAATCAAATTCACTCCAACCCCATGACCGTAAATCAGTGCGAATGTGTGGTAGTGTTTTCAGTAACAGCACGTGATGTGAGTAGAGAACGTGAGTTGGCGCAGTTTCAGTTAGTAAAGACTGTGTGGATACGTGGTTGTGCTCCCATTTGAGAGGATACCAGAAACCAGTTGGTGAGACAGAGTAGTATAGAGTCGGCGCAATCGAGCAGAGCCAATATTGATGTAGCCTGTGTTTGATCACAGCGATTCCAGCTAGAGACCAGTTGTTCCCATCCCAGGTTTGAAGAATTAATTCAGCCACATTTATTTTAAGGCTGGTTCTATCGGTTTTCATTAAAAGCGACACCCAAATACATTGTTATAGAGAGTCGTGGCTTTGGCATGCATTTGAAAGTGCACACATTGTTATTTTGTGGGTCCACCTGCTGCATACCCTATCCCTGCAGGGGTTACAACTAGACGGCTGAGTTCTGATCAGTGTTGGCGTTGCACTGCAATGAGGCGGGCTTCTGGTCTGCCTTCTTTTTCCATGATACCAAGGGAAGCGGAGACGACAGTAAGCCTCACTCATGGCAGAGCTTTTTCTTGCATAGTGTTTCCATCCACCCGCCCACATCTTAAAGGTCCTGGGAAACAAGAGAAGCGCTTCCCCTGACGAGCCTAGTTCCCCACTTCTCCTTTTGATGGCTGTTGGAGCAGTTTGGTGAGAGGAGCAAGGGAAGCACAAGAAGCCCATGTGTCAGTGTCATGCTGATATGGCTGCACCTCTCTATCGGAGCTCGCTGATATGCAGGATAAGAACACAGTGGTGCTGCACCTCTCTATCGGAGCTCGCTGATATGCAGGATAAGAACACAGTGGTGCTGCACCTCTCTATCGGAGCTCGCTGATATACAGGATAAGAACACAGTGGTGCTGCACCTCTCTATCGGAGCTCGCTGATATGCAGGATAAGAACACAGTGGGGCTGCACCTCTCTATCGGAGCTCGCTGATGTGCAGGATAAGAGCACAATGGTGCTGCACCTCTCTACTGGAGCTAGCTCATCTTCAGTGCTGATATGCAGGATAAGAGCACACTGGTGCTGCATCTTCAGTGCTGATATGCAGGATAAGAACACAGTGGTGCTGCACCCCTCTACCGGAGCTCGCTCATCTTCCGTGCTGATATGCAGGATAAGAGCACAGGGATGCTGCACCCCTCTACTGGAGCTAGCTCATCTACAGTGCTGATATGCAGGATAATAGCACAGTGGTGCTGCACCTCTCTACCAGAGCTCGCTCATCTTCAGTGCTCGTATGCAGGATAAGAGTACAGGAATGCTGTACCTCTCTACCGGAGCTCGCTCATCTACAGTGCTGATATGCAGGATAAGAGCACAGGGATGCTGCACCTCTCTACCAGAGCTAGCTCATCTTCAGTGTTGATATGCAGGCTAAGAGCACAGTGGTGCTGAACTTCTCTACCGGAGCTCGCTCATCTTCCGTGCTGACATGCAGGATAAGAGCACTGTGGTGCTGCACCTCTCTACTGGAGCTAGCTCATCTTCAGTGCTGATATGCAGGATAAGAGCACAGTGGTGCTGCACCTCTCTACCGGAGCTCGCTCATCTTCCGTGCTGATATGCAGGATAAGAGCACTGTGGTGCTGCACCTCTCTACTGGAGCTAGCTCATCTTCAGTGCTGATATGCAGGATAAGAGCACAGTGGTGCTCTCTACCGGAGATAGCTCATCTTCAATGCCGATATGCAGGATAAGAGCACATGATGCTGCACCTCTCTACCGGAGCTCGCTCATCTTCAGTGCCGATATGCAATAAAAGAGCACAGTGGTGCTAGCTCATCTTCAGTGCTGATATGCAGGATAAGAGCACAGTGGTGCTGCACCTCTCTACCGGAGCTCGCTCATCTTCAGTGCTCGTATGCAGGATAAGAGTACAGGGATGCTGCACCTCTCTACCGGAGCTCGCTCATCTACAGTGCTGACATGCAGGATAAGAGCACTGTGGTGCTACACGTCTCTACAGGAGCTAGCTCATCTTCAGTGCTGATATGCAGGATAAGAGCACAGTGATGCTGCACCCTTCTACCGGAGCTCGCTCATCTTCAGTGTTGAAATGCAGGATAAGGGCCCCGTGATGCTGGACCTCTCTTCCGTAGCTCGCTCCTCGTCTGTGCTGATATGCAGGATAAGAGCACAGTGGTGCTGCACCTCTCTACCGGAGCTAGCTCATCTTCAGTGCTGATATGCGGGATAAGAGCACAGGCGAGCTGCACTTCTATACCATAGCTAGCTCATCTTCATTGCTGATGTGCAGGATAAGATCACAGTGGTGCTGCACCTCTCTACCGGTGCTTGCTCATCTTCAGTGCTGATGCAGGATAAGAGCACAGTGATGCTGCACCTCTCTACTGCAGCTCGCTCATCTTCAGTGCTGATGTGCAGGAAAAGATCACAGTAGTGCTGCATCTTCAGTGCTGATATGCAGGATAAAAGACAGTGATGGTGCACCCCTCTACCGGATCTCGCTCATCTTCAGTGTTGATATGCAGGATAAAAGCACAGCGGTGCTGCACCCCTCTACCGGAGCTAGCTCATCTTCAATGCCGATATGCAGGATAAGAGCACAGGGATGCTGCACCTCTCTACCAGAGCTAGCTCATCTTCAGTGTTGATATGCAGGCTAAGAGGACAGTGGTTCTGAACTTCTCTACCGGAGCTAGCTCATTTTTAGTGCTGACATGCAGGATAAGAGCACAGTGGTGCTGCACCTCTCTACCGGAGCTCGCTCATCGTCAGTGACGAGATGCAGGATAAGAGCACGTGATGCTGCACCTTTCTACTGGAGCTTGCTCATCTTCAGTGCTGATATGCAGGATCAGAGCACAGTGGTGCTGCCCCTCTCTACCGGAGCTAGCTCATCTTCAGTGCTGATGTGCAGGATAAGAGCACAGTGGTGCTGAACTTTCCTTACGGAGCTCGCTCATCTTCAGTGCTGATATGCAGGATAAGAGCACAGTGGTACTGCACTTCTCTACCATAGCTCGCTCATCTTCAGTGCTGATATGCAGGATAAGTGTTATATTTCTTAACTATTTGGTTAGAATCCGATATCAAAGGTATCACTGACCTGAGCAGACAGCAACTTCACACGGAGAATACAAATGCTGAAATGAAAGCCCCCCCCGGAAAGTTCTGCCCTCCCCTCACCGGAAATAATAATATACCAATGAGGGAAGGTGCACACCCCCCAGGGAAACTCTCAGGGGAAGAAAACCCTGGACGATGCGCTCACAGGAGGTCTGGAAGAGGTCTTGAGATCAGTAGAGGTCTTCGGTATAATGGAAGGCTCATGGTGGAGATGGATTCTCTACAGGTATAGACAAGACAGGTAAGAATTCAATAGTCAGGAGAGAGCCAATGGAAGAAACAAGATAAATGGTAGTCTGGCACTTACTGGTGGATTCTACTAAAAAACTATAATGGGATCTGGAACACTGGATTTGCAACACTGAGGTTCCGAAACAGAGAAAGTGAGCCCACCCTTAGAGAAAGAGATAATTATATTCCTGCAGCAGTAACAAGGGAAAGTAAGGCCGAGGGCTGGTGTTTAGAAAACACCAACTTACTTTGGAGGGGGAGGTAGAGAATGTGAATAGTTCAGAATGGATGTTGGAGGCGGTAAACTTGCCGAGAGAAGACGAGGTCCAGTATTGAAGCCGAGTCGAGAGAGGAGAAGAGAGTCTGATAGGAAGACGAATAAACAGAGAGAGGTCAGAGAGAGTGAGAATTCACATAAATCACTGAGGTTAGATTGCCTAGCAGCGAACTTACGGAGTGCTGAACTCAGCAGTAGCGACGCAGTGAATGCTAGTACTTCCTTCGCTATATACGATCGCGTGAGCAGCCATCTGCGTCTCTAGGGAGCGTGTAGAGTCTATACCGCTGTATGTAGTAACGGCACGGAAATCAGCGGCCATCTTGGACGTGTTGAATCGTATCACACCGCATACCCGGTGGCGCTGCCAGAGAGACCAGGGTCGTAGCGGCGTGACAATAAGAGCACAGTGATGCTGCACCTCTCTACTGCAGCTCACTCATCTTCAGTGCTGATGTGCAGGATAAGATCACAGTAGTGCTGCATCTTCAGTGTTGATATGTAGGATAAAAGCACAGTGGTGCTGCACCTCTCTACTAGAGCCTGCTCATCTTCAGTGCTGATATGCAGGATCAGAGCACAGTGATGCTTCACCTCTCTACCGGAGCTCGTTCATCTTCAGTGCTGATATGCAGGATAAGAGCACAGTCGTGCTACACCTCTATACTTGAAATGCAGGATAAGGGCCCCGTGATGCTGGACCTCTCTTCCGTAGCTCGCTCATCGTCTGTGCTGATATGCAGGATAAGAGCACAGTGGTGCTGCACCTCTCTACCGGAGCTAGCTCATCTTCAGTGCTGATATGCGGGATAAGAGCACAGGCGAGCTGCACTTCTCTACCATAGCTAGCTCATCTTCATTGCTGATGTGCATGATAAGAGCACAGAGATGCTTCACCTCTGTACCAGAGCTCGCTCATCTTCAGTGCTGATGCAGGATAAGAGCACAGTGATGCTGCACCTCTCTACTGCAGCTCGCTCATCTTCAGTGCTGATGTGCAGGAAAAGATCACAGTAGTGCTGCATCTTCAGTGCTGATATGCAGGATAAAAGACAGTGATGGTGCACCCCTCTACCGGATCTCGCTCATCTTCAGTGTTGATATGCAGGATAAAAGACAGTGATGGTGCACCCCTCTACCGGATTTCGCTCATCTTCAGTGTTGATATGCAGGATAAAAGCACAGTGGTGCTGCACCCCTCTACCGGAGCTAGCTCATCTTCAATGCTGATATGCAGGATAAGAGCACATGATGCTGCACCTCTCTACCGGAGCTCGCTCATCTTCAGTGCCGATATGCAATAAAAGAGCACAGTGGTGCTGCACCTCTCTAGCGGAGCTCGCTCATCTTCAGTGCTGATTCGCAGGATAAAAGCACAGTGGTGCTGCATCTTCAGTGCTGAATCGCAGGATAAAAGCACAGTGATGCTGCACCTCTCTACCAGAGCTCGCTCATCTTCAGTGCTGATATGCGGGATAAGAGCACAGTGGTGCTGGACCTCTCTTCCGGAGCTAGCTCATCTTCAGTGCTGATATGCAGGATAAGAGCACAGGGATACTGCACCTCTCTACCAGAGCTAGCTCATCTTCAGTGTTGATATGCAGGCTAAGAGGACAGTGGTGCTGAACTTCTCTACCGGAGCTAGCTCATTTTTAGTGCTGACATGCAGGATACAAGCACAGTGGTGCTGTACCTCTCTACCGGAGCTCGCTCATCGTCAGTGACGAGATGCAGGATAAGAGCACGTGATGCTGCACCTTTCTACTGGAGCTTGCTCATCTTCAGTGCTGATATGCAGGATCAGAGCACAGTGGTGCTGCACCTCTGTACCGGAGCTAGCTCATCTTCAGTGCTGATGTGCAGGATAAGAGCACAGTGATGCGGCACCTCTCTACCGGAGCTCGCTCATCTTCATTGTTGATATGCAGGATAAGGGCCCCGTGATGCTGGACCTCTCTTCCGGAGCTAGCTCATCTTCAGTGTTGATATGCAGGATAAGAGCACAGTGGTGCTGAACTTTCTTTCCGGAGCTCGCTCATCTTCAGTGCTGATATGCAGGATAAGAGCACAGTGGTACTGCACTTCTCTACCATAGCTCGCTCATCTTCAGTGCTGATATGCAGGATAAGTGTTATATTTCTTAACTATTTGGTTAGAATCCAATATCGAAGGTATCACTGACCTGAGCAGACAGCAACTTCACACGGAGAATACAAATGCTGAAATGAAAGCCCCCCGGAAAGTTCTGCCCTCCCCTCACCGGAAATAATAATATACCAATGAGGGAAGGTGCACACCCCCCAGGGAAACTCTCAGGGGAAGAAAACCCTGGACGATGCGCTCACAGGAGGTCTGGAAGAGGTCTTGAGATCAGTAGAGGTCTTCGGTATAATGGAAGGCTCATGGTGGAGATGGATTCTCTACAGGTATAGACAAGACAGGTAAGAATTCAATAGTCAGGAGAGAGCCAATGGAAGAAACAAGATAAATGGTAGTCTGGCACTTACTGGTGGATTCTACTAAAAAACTATAATGGGATCTGGAACACTGGATTTGCAACACTGAGGTTCCGAAACAGAGAAAGTGAGCCCACCCTTATAGAAAGAGATAATTATATTCCTGCAGCAGTAACAAGGGAAAGTAAGGCCGAGGGCTGGTGTTTAGAAAACACCAACTTACTTTGGAGGGGGAGGTAGAGAATGTGAATAGTTCAGAATGGATGTTGGAGGCGGTAAACTTGCCGAGAGAAGACGAGGTCCAGTATTGAAGCCGAGTCGAGAGAGGAGAAGAGAGTCTGATAGGAAGACGAATAAACAGAGAGAGGTCAGAGAGAGTGAGAATTCACATAAATCACCGAGGTTAGATTGCCTAGCAGCGAACTTACGGAGTGCTGAAATCAGCAGTAGCGACGCAGTGAATGGTAGTACTTCCTTCGCTATATACGATCGCGTAAGCAGCCATCTGCGTCTCTAGGGAGCGTGTAGAGTCTATACCGCTGTCTGTAGTAACGGCACGGAAATCAGCGGCCATCTTGGACGTGTTGAATCGTACCCGGTGGCGCTGCCAGAGAGACCAGGGTCATAGCTGCGTGACAATAAGAGCACAGTGATGCTGCACTTCTCTACTGCAGCTCACTCATCTTCAGTGCTGATGTGCAGGATAAGATCACAGTAGTGCTGCATCTTCAGTGTTGATATGCAGGATAAAAGCACAGTGGTGCTGCACCTCTTTACCAGAGCCTGCTCATCTTCAGTGCTGATATGCAGGATCAGAGCACAGTGATGCTTCACCTCTCTACCGGAGCTCGTTCATCTTCAGTGCTGATATGCAGGATAAGAGCACAGTGGTGCTACACCTCTATACTGGAGCTCTCTCATCTTCAATGTCGATATGCAGGATAAGAGCAGAGGGATGCTGCACCTCTCTACCGGAACTCGCTCACCTTCAGTGCTGATATGCAGGATAAGAGCAGAGGGATGCTGCACCTCTCTTCCGGAGCTCGCTCATCTTCAGTGCTGATATGCAGGATAAGAGCACAGTGATGCTGCACCTCTCTACCATAGGTTTTTCATCTTTAGTGCCGATATGCAGGATAAGGGCACAGTGGGGCTGCACCTCTCTACCGGAGCTAGCTCATCTTCAGTGCTGATATGCAGGATAAGAGCACACTGGTGCTGCATCTTCAGTGCTGATATGCAGGATAAGGGCACAGTGATGCTGCACCTCTCTACCGGAGCTCGCTCCTCTTCAGTGCTGATATGCAGGATAAGAGCACAGTAATACTGCACCTCTCTACCGGAGCTAGCTCATCTTCAGTGCTGATATGCAGGATAAGAGCACACTGGTGCTGCATCTTCAATGCTGATATGCAGGATAAAAGCACAGTGATGCTGCACCCCTCTACCATAGCTCTCTCATCTTCGGTGCTGATATGCAGGATAAGAGCACAGTGGTGCTACACGTCTCTACAGGAGCTCGTTCATCTTCAGTGCTGATATGCAGGATAAGAGCACAGTGGTGCTACACGTCTCTACCGGAGCTCGCTCATCTTCAGTGCTGATATGCAGGATAAGAGCACAGTGATGCTGGACCTCTCTACCGGAGCTAGCTCATCTTCAATGCTGATATGCAGGATAAGAGCACAGTGATTCTGCACCTCTCTACCATAGGTAGTTCATCTTCAGTGCCGATATGCAGGATAAGGGCACAGTGGTGCTGCACCTCTCTACCGGAGCTAGCTCATCTTCAGTGCTGATATGCAGGATAAGAGCACACTGGTGCTGCATCTTCAGTGCTGATATGCAGGATAAAAGCACAATGATGCTGCACCCCTGTACCAGAGCTCGCTCATCTTCAGTGCTGATATTCGGGATAAGAGCACAGTGGTGCTGCACTTCTCTACCATAGCTCGCTCATCTTCAGTGCTGATGTGCAGGATAAGAGCACAGTGGTACTGCAGCTCTCTACCAGAGCTAGCTCATCTTCAGTGCTGATATGCAGGATAAGAGCACAGGGATGCTGCACCTCCCTACCAGAGCTAGCTCATCTTCAGTGTTGATATGCAGGCTAAGAGGACAGTGGTGCTGAGCTTCTCTACCGGAGCTAGCTCATTTTTAGTGCTGACATGCAGGATAAGCGCACAGTGGTGCTGCACCTCTCTACCGGAGCTCGCTCATCTTCAGTGACGAGATGCAGGATAAGAGCACGTGATGCTGCACCTTTCTACTGGAGCTCGCCCATCTTCGGTGCTGATATGCAGGATCAGAGCACAGTGGTGCTGAACTTTCCTTCCGGAGCTCGCTCATCTTCAGTGCCGATATGCAGGATAAGGGCACAGTGGTGCTCCACGTCTCTACCGGAGCTAGCTCATCTTCAGTGCTGATATGCAGGATAAGAGCACACTGGTGCTGCATCTTCAGTGCTGATATGCAGGATAAAAGCACAATGATGCTGCACCCCTGTACCAGAGCTCGCTCATCTTCAGTGCTGATATGCGGGATAAGAGCACAGTGGTGCTGCACTTCTCTACCATAGCTCGCTCATCTTCAGTGCTGATATGCAGGATAAGAGCACAGTGGTGCTACACGTCTCTACCGGAGCTCGCTCATCATCAGTGCTGATGTGCAGGATAAGAGCACAGTGGTACTGGACGTCTCTACCATAGCTAGCTCATCTTCAGTGCAGATATGCAGGATAAGATCACAGTGGTGCTGCACCCCTCTACCGGAGCTAGCTCATCTTCAGTGCTGATATGCAGGATAAGAGCACAGTGATGCTGCACCTCTCTACCAGAGCTCGCTCATCTTCAGTGCTGATGTGCAGGATAAGATCACAGTAGTGCTGCATCTTCAGTGCTGATATGCAGGATAAGAGCACAGTGGTGCTGCAGCTCTCTACCAGAGCTCGATCATCTTCAGTGCCGATATGCCGGATAATAGCAGAGGGATGCTGCACCTCTCTTCCGGAGCTCGCTCATCTTCAGTGCTGATATGCATGATAAGAGCACAGTGATGCTGCACCTCTCTACCGGAGCTAGCTCATCTTCAGTACTGATATGCAGGATAAGAGCACACTGGTGCTGCATCTTCAGTGCTGATATGCAGGATAAGAGCACAGTGGTGCTGCAAATCTCTACCGTAGTTCGATCATCTTCAGTGCTGATATGAAGGATAAGAGCACAGCGAGGCTGCACCTCTCTACCAGAGCTCGCTCATCTACAGTGCTGATATGAAGGATAAGAGCACAGAGATGCTGCACCTCTTTACCAGAGCTCGCTCATCTTCAGTGCTCATATGCAGGATAAGAGCACACTGGTGCTGCATCTTCAGTGCTGATATGCAGGATAAGAGCACAGGGATGCTGCACCTCTCTACCAGAGCTCGCTCATCTACAGTGCTGATATGCAGGATAAGAGCATACTGGTGCTGCATCTTCAGTGCTGATATGCAGGATAAGAGCACAGGGATGCTGCACCTCTCTACCAGAGCTCGCTCATCTACAGTGCTGATATGCAGGATAAGAGCGCACTGGTGCTGCATCTTCAGTGCTGATATGCAGGATAAGAGCACAGGGATGCGGCCCACTCTACCGGAGCTCGCTCATCTACTTTTCTCCTGCGCCCAGCCCATGTTCAGCGCTGATGTGCAGGAGAAATGTGCAGTACCACTACACTAATTGCTCGCCAGAACACGTGTGTGTGTGCAACTATCTGTGGAGTTTTATACAGAGTGAAACCAGGTGGGAAGCAACAGTGCTCTAACCACAAAATATATAGTAAACATTTGGATCGAATTAAAAGGGTGAAGTCCCATGGGTAGAATGAGAAAGATATGGAGGTAGGGGCTACAGAGCACTGCCTGCTGCAGATACAGGGGAGCGAGGGAAAAGCTGGCCCAGTTTGGGGGCAGAGAGTTTCCAAATTATGTGTCCATGAGATGTTCTTTGAAGAGATTCAGACTCGAGAGAGTCTGATGCCAGGTGAAATCTAGTGCCAATATCTCAGTGTGTAGCCACAGAAGGTCTGTAACCTGTTGGCTTCCTTTTGGCAGTTCCTGGTTTGCAATCTGGCGATGCTAGGGTTCTGGTGTTGTGTTAAACTCCTCAGATAGCACGGCTGTCAGTGGTTTGTGCCTGATCTCTTGAAACTGCTGGCTTAGTCAATGAGTGGTATCTTTTTGACCTGGTATTTTAAGTCCTGGTTTTGCAACAAGAGAAGCAAAAAATACTAGTTTCAAAATGCACAGATCAAAACAGGGTTGGATGTAGGTTTCAATTCTTACTTGATTAAGATTGCTGTTTTGTTCTCTGATTTATTTCCGGTCTGTTATTGAGTTTTTTCTTTGTATGTATTAGGATTGTATTTTTGTCGTTGTTGATGCTCTGTTATTTTAGATTTGTCTTGACAACACTGCCCCAGGCTACCTCGCCCAGCGACTCTCCAAGCCAGCCGCTGCCAGGCCCACACGGGCCGCTTATGCCAACCGCCTATGCACTCCTAGGTTCAATCGTGCCAAAGCTAGTGGGGCCAGCTTCCCTGTCTCCGCGGCCACACTCTGCAACTCCCTTCCACCTGCCTTGAGATCTGAGCCTTCCTACACCTTGTTCCAAAAGAGACTGAAACCCCACCTGTTTCATTAACACTCCTTGCCTGCGACTGTTGGAACTAGCTAAGCTGTAACTAGTGCCTAGACGCCCACAGATTCAGTGCGCTTTACAAATGCATCAATGAATAAATAAAAGTATGTTTTTATTCGTTACAGTGCCATGCCACCTTCAGGCCAATGTGCGCTTTACAAGAAGGCAATACAGAAGAGTGCTACCAGGTTTTGAATGAATCATAACCACTGACAAAGGTCTGAGTAATGCTACGGGCATTGTTTTTTCAGCCTGGCATGCCATTACAGAAGGGGAAAGAGGCTTTGTTCCAAACCAACGGGTGTGGTCGACCCCAGACTACTTCGTCACAGACCGCTTTGTCATGTCTGAGGATGTGTGCTCCTACACCTGTGAGGGTATGGCCATACAGTGCTGCATGCATGATGGCGGATTCCTCATCTTGCAGTGCCTTTCATGAATTGCATATCTTTTGGGGGCTACAGTTGTAAAGTGTCAACTGGGTTTCGACCTTAACAAGAGCTGCCCAATGACCCATAAATGGCAGCCGAGGTGCACTCCTCCTAAGATTGGCTAAGTTGAATGATTCTTGATTTGTTGAAGGTGCTGCCTCGCACACCTCACACTGTGGTGCTTGTGCTTCTCATGTTACCCTTGCATCATAATGCTGTAATATGTATACAGTGCACTTGATACTTCAGTGTCCAGACATTTCCCAATAAAGGCACATCAAATCACTATTGTTTTAGACCTAGTTCTCTTTTATTGTACATTTAAGAACCCACAGTAATGATCATATATAGTCTTTCAGTCCAACACATTCCTATTCATTGCTTGGCAAGGCCAACACGTGTATTCGATCTTTCCACATTGGGCATCATTACGAGTATGGAGGTTGCCACGGTGCTATTAGTGCCATAGCTGCCTCCATACCAGGCTCCAATACCGGGGTCTGTGAATGAGGAATTACCGGGTCATTCCGACCTTGGAGGACCTGGTAATTCCTCATGCACAGACCCATTCCCCATTCCCATTTGAGCCCCCATACGGCTCAATGGGAATGGGGATGGAGCTAATAGCGGGCCCGTTATTAGCTCCTTGGTCCCCTCGTGGGACCCGGAAAGGACGTCTGGTTTTACCAGACGTCTGTTCCGGGTCCTGCAAGGGAACCTCGTAATAGGTGCTCCCCTAATGAAGGGTGCCGGTCTTGTACCGGCACCCTTCATTATGGGACCACCAGGGTCGTGATGAGGCCCATTGAGTCCATGGGGGTCATTCCGAGTTTGGAGGTAGCCATGGTGCTAATCCTCCAAAGTCGGGTCCGGGTAGTCGGAATGAGGACTTCCCGGGTCATTCTGACTTTGGAGCACCCGGTAAGTCCCCATTCTGAATACCATTCCCCAGTAAAACCAGCCGGCCTTAGTGGGACCCACTAAGGGACCTCGGAATACAGAGGTAAGGGGTTACAGGCACCGGCATCCTTACCGGTGCCGGTAACCCCTTACCTCCAACCTCGTAATGACCCCCCATGTCTGATGTGCTGAATTTGAGGATACAAGTAGTGGCAGTCCACAGTGAGGTGGGCCATTGCAGTCTGCAAACCATGCCAGATTCTTCGTCTGATGACTTTGATTTACCGGCGCACATGTGAGGTGGCGATTTCCAAGGACTCACTTATCCAAGCTTGTGGTGGTGGTATGCTATACAGACATAGTGGAGTAACTGATGAAAATTCTTGGGGAGACATGACATCTAAATGAAAGGGGCTCCTGCCAAATGAGTGGGACAGAATGGTGTGCCACAAAGTTGGGTGGACAAATACCCTTGTCCCATTCTAAAATTACGCCCATGTACAGATGCACAGGTCCTCAGGTGTCAAATCCTGGAAGGGGTTACAGAGGATTCCGCTAAGTAGTCCTCCCCCCCACCCCCACACAAGTAGACCTGCCAAGGAGATCATTAAACAGTCCTCTACTTGCAGAAGTATTAATGCAGTGTCAGGGCGCAGCAAACCATGCCAGATTGAGGGCATTGTTAATTGCAACCCCACTATGTTACTCAATGCTTGATAACTTGCCATTAATCGGTTCCATGTAATAATGTCCCTGCAAAAATGTCTCCTGACTAAAAGTCGACACAATTACCTGATACCCTTGAATCATGATGCCCGATTGAGTTCAAACACTCTCCGGGAGTCTTCCCTAACCACTATTGGACAATATACCACTTCCTTCCTAGGGAACTACAGGAATGGCAGATACTTCCCATCGAGGTAGCCAGCACGGGGGAGCTGCGTCATCGCTGGGGCTAGTCAAGTCCCAAAGCCCATTGATTTACTCTTTCCAGCCGCCCGTCCCAAGAAGTCGATCTTCTTAGGACTACTCCAGTCCTGTGTTGCCCAGAGGCAGTCTTGCTTCCTCCAATCTCTTCAAGCTTCTCCCTATCCTGAGCCCTAGTCGCCACTCTGGCAGGCATCACCTTTCTAGAAGCCTCTTAGATGTGTACTGATTGCTATCGATGGGTAGTTGATGCCAGTCCTCAGGGCTTTCGAGGGACTTGCGTATGCAGGTCGTGCTGGTGCCATGGCTGCCAAATAGCTCAAAGGGTAGAGCATAGGACTTGCCTTGGCAAGGTGGTGGATTCAATATCTGTGAGAAACCTGAAGGTGTCTTCCTAAGTAGTCCTCGTGGATGGATTTGTCATCCAGATGGCCAGGACACGGTCATCACGGTTGATTCCAGTTCCCGGGGGTGGACCAGTAAGGGAGGATCATCTGGATGGGGGGTCCTCAGGGAGTGGAAGTGGGACACCGACGGGTGAAACGTGGTATCCCTCTTCTTCTAACACCTTTTCCCCATCCTGCCACATAGGATACTCCGACACTCTATCCCCCTCTTTTCCAGAATGAACACTTTTGCACACCACGAAAGACAGCGGACTAACACCAGAGCTGTTTACTTGACATGTCCCAACACAAGGGTCAGGCAAAGACAGGCAATTGACCAGAATCGCACACACCTGACGGCCCTTTCTTCCCCACAAGCATAAAAGGTGGAGCATGAGAGCATATGAGGAGCAAGGCAGACCGCACAATGAAATAGCTATCACAAGGTGGCAGTTCAAGAGGAGGAGAAAGGTGGCGAGAACCGAAGGGGTAACAAGGAGAGAAGCAACCTTGCCCTTTCCGACTCAGACCCGCAAAGCCTCTGTGAAAGGGAGCATAAAACCGCGAACAATAACTGATGTGTATTGCAGCAGATGTCAGTGGTAGACGGAGCACGCCTACGGTGATAAGTGGGACAGAAAGAGACATTTGTACCGTGGTACCGTCCTTGACTCCAGATACAAGCGAAGCCAAGCGGTTCATCACAGCCGGTGAGTCAAGGGGAGAACCGATCAGAAACCGAACTGGGGAATACCAGCTGCAGAAGGGTCCAGCACCTCTTGGGAGCTCATTTGAGAAACTCTGATTGATCCCCCGTTTTGTTGAAACTACCGATACCAGAAGGCCTTCGTAGAGCCGCAAGAAAAAGGTCAAAGTGGTCATACCGGGGTCTAACAAAATCCCATGTACAGTCGAAAGTCTTTGACTGGCACATAATTAGAAAGCTGGGGGAGGGAACCCCGCTTTCTAATGATTGTTGTGAACCAAGGCAAGTGTGAACCTGACTCAGGGATGCCAAGAGAAAGTTAGTGGAAGGGAACCCTGCTTTCTGATGAGAATGAGCAAACCATGAACTGTATAAATAATGGCTACGTGAACCCGCCGGAGGGATGCCAAAGGGAAAGCTAAGGCGTGAATCCCCCATAGTGAAAACGTAAAGTGCATGACTGTTTAAAAAGACATTAAGACTAGTGAATTCGAAAGGTGAAACTGTTTTGGACACCAAGCCATAGTGAACCCGATAGAGGGAGGCTAACATTCAAGAAGGGTCTGAGCCCGGAAGAGTGGGATCCAAGGATGAAAAGCTGTCACCCAAAGATTTGTTAATGCAAAAGGAGAAAGTGTGTGAAGGAGAGCCATAGCGAACCCGACAGAGGGAGGCTGAGATTCAAGAAGGGTCTGAGCCCGGAAGAGGGGGACCCAGGGGCAAAGAATCATCACCCCAAGTGCAATCAGAAAGGAAGTTTTGTTTATTATTTTCAACATACCAGGCCCTCAGAAGCAATATACTTAAGCACTAAAGGCCCTGATATCACTAGGAACTTTTTGTGGATCTGAGCCCGGAAGAGGGGGATCCAGAGGTGAAAGTAATCGCCCAACGTGCATACAGAAAGGGACTTTTGTTTGTTATTTTAAACGCATCAGGTCCTTGGAGGCAAGAGACTTTTTGTAGAAAAGAGACATAACCAGTGGAGGTCCTGATTCCTGAGAACGGAACTGTAGTCTGGTGCTGGAAAAGCTTGAGCGTGTGCTGCTCCGGAGTCCCGTGCTCAAAACATGGTGAAAGGAGAACCCTGGTTACTGCATCCTGACTTATCATTTGTGAACACTTCTTTCTTTCTTGTCAACACTAGCCCACACTCTCTTTGGTATTTAGTGGTAAGAATTGGCAGTAGTTATTTTTTTTAATTTTCTTTTTTAGTATAGGCCCTTTTATTTGACAAGTCACCACTGGGACTGCCTTATTATTATTTGATGGTCAATGGTCCACCAGAGTGCGGTGGTCAGTCTACTGATAATGTCACTTGTTTGCAAGATATTGACTATAGTCATTCTGCGCTCTGGAAGATACCAAACCCAATACCCCTTGATGGAAGTCTTCAGAGCATTTCCAAACACTTCACTTCTTTCCATCCTTAGACATGTGCACATGTTTTATATTTCAGGTATTCTTTAATTGAGTGATTGCAGTTAGCTATATGTGGAACTCGTATTCATTTTTGTGTGTGTGTGTGTCACCCTGCGAATAGCTGTGATGTCATAGTGAGTGATGGAATGCAGGCTTAGGAGAGAAGGTTCCTAGCACTAGGCTTCAACAATGTCAGTTGGAAGAGATTCCTGGGAGCCGGAGACCAGTGGGTCTCTTCTTCCCCTTTACTTGTAATGTTTGCAACTGATTCCTACATAAAGGAACCTACGTGTACCTACCTGAGCCACCGACTTTTATTACTGCAATGTGTCATACTACACCTACTTTGCTTAAAGTATTGTGCAGCGATTAAATACGAGGTTGTGATAGTTAACCATATTGCGGGTCCCCAATGAAAGCGGGTGTTGCTGGGATTGCGCCAAACGCAGACGTCAGCCTCATTTAAGAGGTTGAGTGCGTGCCTATGACTAATTGATGATATTTAGAAAATTGTGTTGTTGACCATAACATTTTCTAATGCATTATGGGTTGCTAATCACTTAGTTCCACAAGTAAACTGGGAACGGGTGAAATATGCCAACAGGCACCTGGATGTGTAGTAACTTGAGATGCACATAAATATTTAAAACACCCCTTGAGAACAATAGAACATATCTTTCCAGTGCCAGAAAGTTGTGCCTGGTGGGGTGTTTCATGTGGTTGGTCTAGTGCCACTGGTGCCGGGGCAGGTGACCTCATCTTGGCTCAAATGCAATTCCTTTTGGGTTTGGAGCCAAAGCCCTCCCTGGTCAGATGGGCACCCTACCTTCCTCTGGAAGGGCACGGGCATAGCCAATGTTTTTGCTACTGAGAGATTGAAAACACAGAACTGAATGATATGATAGGTTATTTATAACGCGCTTACTACCCAGAGATTTCTAAGCGCGGACCCGGGGATCAAACCTGTGTTATCCATGTCGTTTTGCTTCCAAGGCGAGCACGTTGCCCCTGACCTATCCTCCCGAGACGACCCAGGCATGGCCCTTGCATATGGCTGGGGTGCTTCTACCGTGTGTGAGCATCTCTTAGTAGTTGCATGCGAAGAGCCCTCCTGGTATTGGTGTCAAGTGGGCCAAGCAAACCCTTCATCTGCTAAATCCAGCTACAGCTTACAGATCCCAGGGATAATTCATTGAGATATATGTCTGCTAGGAGACGACTCCATGCTGGACTCTGTATATCATGCATTGGGCCAGTCAATTTCAAGAGAGGAGCTCCCTGAAAATCTATTTTATTGCTGATAAGGTTTTGCCCATTAGAGCATCCACCACTGTTCAAATGCTTAGTTAACTGGAACTTTGCCTACAGCCAAAAGGCTAGCTAGCCCCCAGTCCCAACAGTTCCGACATCAGCGTAGCCCGGGTCTTTTCCAGACCTAGCAACTCCCCTCTCCCTCCCTTGCTAAACCCCACAGTCACTGAGATTGGTGACAAGGGCCTGTATGTGTCCTTCTGGGTCCTGATCTCCCCTCCCCCAATCACCTTCAGCCTCTGCACACTCCCAGCACTTGCCTTTGGGCGCCCACTGGCCTGTGCTGCCTCACAGGCCTGCATCTATTATATTGGCAGTTGACCACTTTTACAATGTTATCTCTGCCAGGCACTTAACAGCCGCTTGCAACTTACTCCCTGGCACTTCCCTCATTGGAACTCCTAGCACTTGCCCCCTCCCTCGTCCCGTCTCTCTGCACTTGCACGTTCTGAATGCTCACAAGGCTAAGTAGGACCCCCCTCTTTTTTTCTTTTCATTGTTATTATATTTGACTTTACATCCCGTGTTCCCTCCCTGGGGCCCTGTGGGCGCTTTGAAACACAATTTACTTGATGTATAAGTGCCTAACAAATGTACAATAAATCAAATAAATACATGGTTTAAACATTTAAACAAAAATGTCCACATTAAAATTGACACATTACATTTTTTTTAAATACAAAGGCATTCAAAAAAGGCCAATACATGCTAATTGTATGCCCTTTAGTATGAATGCTGCAGTGCATTTGAACATTGTAATAGGCTTAGACATTGGATGGCACCACTGTTTTCTTTGATGGAATATTGCATCACATGCAAATACAGTACCTTCAATAGTTTCAAAGTTTTGTAATCAAGTCTACAAACACTATTGTATTTTGATATGTGTACCTATGCCCCCCCCCCCTACCGTATCAAGATGTTCATCATCGCAAATCTAAACTTTACAAATATATTTCCGGAACATCATCTCTCAGTGGAAGGAATTCTCTTGACAACATTATCCTTGAGAGAGTAGCAATTATAATTATAAATACCAGGGAAAAAATCTGTAATTCTTTCAGGTTGGGAAGTTGAGGCCAAAATGTCAAAAAATAAAAATCGGCCGATGTTCCTCCTTTTTTCTAATCCGAACTGTTGACACCTGCAGGCAGCCCTTTAACCATGCAGCTCTTTGACTGGACGTGCTGCCTGAGGGGGTTAGTGTATCCAGAGCTAGGCCTGGAAGTAAGACGACGCAGAGCAACACAGGTTCGAAACCCGGTCCGCGCTTCGAAACCTCTCGGTATTAAACGTATTAAATTATGATTTTAGTGCCGCATTGAAATACATGCAGCATTAAAGGCTTCAAGGAACAGGAAGTGAGAAGTCATGGATTAGGGACTAAAACAAAATCGGGGCAATACCCCTATGAGATGCCCCAAAATCTGTTTTGAAGAGGTCTGATACAAAGGAAACACGCGGAAGATGGAGGACTAAAGGAGTTGAAGTGAAAGTAAAAAGGCTAATCATTATGCAGAAATACATCACATTTGGAGCTCGTTTGCAGACTATCATGACTTATAATGGCATGACATAACATGTCAGGATATGACATCACATGATGACTTGGCGCCATCATATAATCATGTCAGTAAAATCACATCACAACATGCACTTCATCCCATGCCATGCTGTGCCACATCAAGCTATGCCACATTCATGCGGCAAGTATTTCTAGGTTGGCAAACCTCTGCATCTGAGACTACCTTTATTGCAGCGTCATTACAGCCGCTGTATAACCAGTGGACCCATATGCCTGCAGACTGATAACATAACCTGGGTGTAAGCAAACATCCCTATTTCCCCCAGGTAATGACACGAAAACGTTTGGTGAGTGTTGGCAATAAAAGGCAGTGGAATTTTATTGCACAGTTATGGCCATAACAAAACATAATCATAATTATATGAACCATAATATGCGTTGCTTTTGGGCATCGGGTCCAGAGGTTGCCCCCTCTGGCCCGTGCCGCCATTCTTGTCCCACGACTGGTGTGGTCACCGTACAGTGACCTGTTTTCGTTCTCTTTCTTCTCGCCCTTTTTCTAGTGTGGGAGGGTTCTGAGAAAAAGAAGAGACTCCGTGTACACTCTTTGGTTTAGGTCCCCATGCAGGGACCACAAACTGATTCTGTTTTATGCTGCCAAAGCAACTCCTTATATTGGACCCAGGGGCTGCCCCCTGGGTCCTTGCTGTGTCTGTGTCCTGGGGTTGTGGTGCCAGCCCCCGGGCCGGCAGAAGGCGACAACAATTGTACCTTATGGTGCCTAACACGATTGATCACCCCCTGCTTCCTGCTTCCCCGGACACTGTGCCCCTTTGGGAGGAAAGGCAAGGTGTTGATTTAACACCTTGCCCTTCCTTCTTTGCTTCCCAGGTTGGCGACTGCGCATCGCTTTGTAGTTGTGGTGAGGGAGAGGGTGAGCGCTGGCCCATTTGTTGGGCTGTTGTTCGCCCCTCTCCCCTGCCTGGCTGCCATGGGGCACGGGTTACCCGGCCTCGCTTGGTGCTTTCAGCATTGCCCATAACCAGTGGACCCATATGCCTGCAGACTGATAACATAACTTGGGTGCAAGTTAACATCCCTATTTCCCCCAGGTAATGACAGGAAAACATTTGGTGAGTGTTGGCAATAAAGGGCCGTGGGATTTTATTGCAGTTATGGTCATAACAAAACATAATCATAATAACATAATCCACGACCTGGATGGGTTACCGGCTGTCGAGGTTCCTCCAAAAGCTGCTCCTCATCTCGTCCCCTAGCTAAAAATGTCTGCCCATTCTAGTGCACCCTCTGTGGGAGTTCTGTCATTACCATGTTTTTTTTTCTTTACAGGATGCATTTTAATGCTGTACATCTTTTCCCACTATTTGGCAGCTCTTTGCTAGCTTCTAGTTATGTGAGGCCCTACTTCCTTGTTGCCCTCTTATTTCCCCTGTCTGCCCTTTGGGTTGGGTGGCTCCTGCTTTGACCGTTTCTGGTCTTACTGGTTCTGAGTCCCCTTCTACATGCCGCAATATTTACTTATCGCCCCGCCCCGAGGGGCTTTCCGGCTCATTTGCTGTGCCTGTGGTTTTTTATACAGTATTCCCTGCGGGGCTGGCTTTGTTTTTATTAGTTCACTTCCCTCATTATGCTAATATTTGCAACTGCTCCTCCTTGGGCGGCGTGTGCCGTAGAGGTTAGTTGTGCATACCGGGCAGTTGCTCGTGTTCATCTATGCAGTAAATATTTGGAGCTCGCTTACACGAAATGCTCCAAAATGTGCGGGTAGGAATGCCGTTCTGAACAATAGTGATTCATATGGGTATATGGCATCTGTTGTCTACCAAAACCTTGTCCTGACCAATTTGTAAACATCTAGTGTGTGTTTTTCTATTTGTGGTCCTTCAACGCAGCCTTTTGGAGCATGAGCGGTTAATGTGCTTCCTATTGGATCTGAGTGATCTCGCAGTTTTGAGAAATAGGATAGTGCCATGAGGTGTCTTAAAACCCTGGCTGTGAGCCCACTTTTAGAAAGGCATTGATGTCCTTTATTGTCAATAAATCTACGTGGTTTTGCCCTGACACATTTAATACTGCTTGCAAACACTTTTTGTATTGAGCTGTCGTGTTGCCAGCCAAGGCTTTCTTTGCCATCTCTACGTGGAACCCCACGTCAGACTCATGTCGGCAAAACACTGCAAGCACCCGTGTTTGAGGTGCATGAATGAGGTTGCGCATCCCGGCCCCGGCTGTTCAGCGTTGGTGTTGATGTGAAATTTCAAAACCACTAGAATCAACCAGCAGTCTACTTGCAGCTCTCTGGCCCTGGCCCTCCGGCGTTGGCCTCTTGTTTGCTTTATTTCTTACTTATATTTCATCCAATTGTTGGTGTCTTGTGGGTTGTGTCACCCTATTCTCTAGCATCCTATGTACTATCTGCCTGATTTTTCTCCTTCATGAGTGTGTGCTTTAACTCTGCATGGTGCGGTGAGTGGGATGGGTTGATGGGGTGCTCATACGTTATGGCCCGTATTTTTGTTTACACCACATTTTATTCTTTTAGTGTATCTACCCCTCTTTTGTTTCCCCCCTTTACTGTTCTGAACGGTTTGGCGGGGTGGTGTCTATGTTTAAAGATATCTCGCCCTTGCTGTTACTTGGGCTGCGGTGCTTTTATTCTGGCACCGGTCTTGCTTGTTTATCTTGCTTTCTTGTGCTGATGCTGCTTCTTACCCAATCGCTTGGATACGCTCGTCTCTGGGACTCTGATTTCATCAGCTGACAGGAAACCTTGTTTCTTTGTCCTCATTAAGTGTCTCAAACCTGCTTTGCCCTTGCTGCGGTTTGTCGCATTCTGAAAGCTGTAAAACTGGTCACCATCCTGTGTGACTACCTGCTGCATGCTGCGGGAAATCCCACTTTCTGTAACACTTCTTAATTTTGTGACAGCTTTGTTTCGGGGTTGTTCTAATCTTTTTGCTCTCAATTTGGTATTGTCATACACTCAGGGAAGAATCCCTCCTCACTCACAGCTTTGCATACCCCTTCTGGAGATAGGGACGCCCAGACACCTAGCATAGCCAGAATGCCCACTACGCAATCGCCTCCTCATTATGCCCCGTTACCTGTGGTGCGTGGGAAGCGTCAGCCTCCGTGGCCTAGTGTCAGCCGCAGGAAGCGGCTTAGTTCGTTTCCTCATTTTCGCTGGCAGCTGCCGTGGAGAATACGAACGGGCTGGAGCAGCCAATCGCGCCCTCTTCCTGGTTTCGCGTCGGCATCCCGATCACGTGTCACGAAACCAAATCACGTGATCGGATGTCGACGGACATAAAAGCCGGGTGATTCAAACGCTCCTCGCTTCACAGCTGTTTTCTACACTGTTAGGCGTTTGCGTTACGGATACTTTTGTTCAAGACCTCGGCTCACGACACTCGGACTGGCTTTCTTGATCCTCGAAAATTCTTCCCTGGATATTGCTCGAACTTTGATACTTGGACTTTGGCTAAACGGAAACGGACTGGCTTTGGATATTCCCTTTTCTGAATTGTCAACCTGGACCTCGATCCTCAGATCATTTTGCTGACTGCTTTTGGATTCCTCGAACCACGTTTTGTCACAGTACTACGAAAGACTCTAGCCTCTCAGGTGATTCTCCCAGAGTCAGTGTTTCTTCATCTGGCTTTCAGGATCGCTGGCGTTCCCTCGTACCACAGCTTTGAACACCATAGCCCTTGACTTTGAACTTAGGTAAGCCTTATTCTAGTACTTATCACTGACTCAAGGTACTGTTATTGCTTGTGTTAACCTTGCCTTCCCTCCAACAGCTTTGGGGTTCTCGACGCTGCTGATCCTGTGAAATACCATCCACCTGTGGTCCCAAGGCTCGCACAGGGAGTTCATTCTACCTCTCTGTGGGGAACTTGGGAACAGAGGTCCATACTCTCTTCACTACGTGGCAAGTCACGACAGGTATGTCTGCTGCTGATGCTGACACCTTGAGAGAATACTGGTTCCTGGCCCTGTTGAAACTTGATATACCTTATGTCCATGGTTGACCTGCCCATGCGTAGGTGTTTTATTGCAGGATTGGGCTGTGGGTTGTTTTTTGGACCTACCTGGCTCAGTTCTGTACCTTGCTGGCCTGCCCCTTGTATTTGATACTCTGTTCTTTGTCTTTCCCCTGTAGGTCTGTGGGGATTTCCAAATCCCCCCCACCCACATGCGGCCCTTTCATGCTTGTTGCAACCATAGTACTTTTCCTGTGCCTCTTCAGCCCGTTAGCTCTTGCCCCGGCTATCTTGTGAGTAGCCATATGTTTGGTGTGTGCTTCGTTGGGGGTGTCAACAGCCCAATGGTTTAGCCCTTTTCTAGCGTGTGGGCGGACCTCTTATCATGCCTCCGTGCCTGCCTTCTCCCGCCCCCCTGTTTTTTTTTACCTGAATACATGATAGACATACTTGGATTGTATAGGGCTGGTGGACTGTTTTTGGTACTGCCAGGACTGGGGCCTAGCTCCGCAGTGTCTGGGCGGATGTTATCAAAAATGAGTGCTCTAAGTGTCTGATCAGTTGTCAAATTTTTTCTAGTTCTCTGTTCTCGTTCTGATTGTCTGCCTAAGTTTGTGCTTTTCTGGGCCAATGGCTGGTTGAAGCGCCGTTGTTTTTTTGCACATCGTGTGCCTTCTATTTCCACCCTGGCTGTCCTCTTGCTTACCTTGTCCTTGGTGTTTTGGCACGGTCTCCCCTTCTTCTCATGGCTCCTTACCGTTAGCTGCCGTATGTTCCATCTGTTTCTGTGCAATTTTGGCGGGTTGGTGTTGTCCCATTCCATGCTTGCGATCTAAATCTGTTGCACTCCTTATGGAGTGTTGCTATAACATGGGTCCCCTGTGTATGCATTCTCCTGGCTCAATGTGTGTTTCGACCCCGGTTTTCAGGGCTCTGCTGCTTATTCTGCATACAGAAATATAGTTTGCCATGATCTGTTTGGATAGCTGTTGGGTTTCTCCCCTTGTTAGCCGTTTCAGTTGTCTAGCTGATATAAATTAGTGTTTCTGCTCCCCTTAAAGAAACTGGGGGAGCATTTGAATGCGCTTGGCTTCTTACTGCGGTATGTTGTGGCTGCTTAGTGCTACAGGCCATGTTCTTGTACCGCATAACACGTGCCATTGTGGTGGTGGTGATACGCATTGGCGTGTGTGCCGACCCTGCCGGGTTTAAAAACTGCGCCAGCAGGTTTTGTCCGGATGTACAAAAAGGGGCGCTTATGACAGCTGCGCTGACTGCTTGGTGTTAAATGGGATGGTTTTCTCTGAACAAAAGCCCAGGAAGGGCAGGAAACAGCACCTGGGAAGGTGCGAAATGTAACAGCAAGGGATCAGGGGGGGTAACCCGGCCGCCCCCAGGAAGGAACAAAAGGCCGGGGGGGGTATAAGTAAGCCTGGAAAATGAGAGACGGCACAAACCAGGTAAGAGCTCACCTCTCTCAGGTAGGCTCTTAGTGCCTGGATAAGGGGAAGGAAACCATCATGGTTAAGGTGTGACCTAAAACCATGCCCTCACTCTGCTTTACAGATGCAGCAGCGACAGCTCTCAAACATCTCGGCAAAGCGCATGCAACAGGATCAAGTGTGGAGGAAAAATAACTGCAAGGTCTATTCTTCCCCCCCATGTTCCTGCTTTAACATACCAAAGCACATCCATCACGTTCATGCAAAATACAACTCGAAGGCCTTATCATAGTTTGGTGTGCTCAAAACTGGTGCCGTCTTGAGCAGATCAACATTTTTCTGTTCCAAGTTCCACGGTAGTGGCAAAGAAATGCCCTTCTTTGTCAATGCCAACATTGGTTTTATCACTAGTGAGAAGTTATGGATCCACTGTCTACAGTAAGAAGCTATTCCTATCAAGGCTCTGACTTCCTTCTGTGTATTTGGGACAGACATGCCAGAAATGCTCCTAATTCGTTCAGGTGTCAATCTTCTTCCCTCCTTTGACAGGAGATAGCCTAAATAGGCGACCTCCTGTCGACAATACTGAAACTTTTTCAATGAAGCTTTATGCCCATGCTTTGCTAATTGAATGAGCAATAACACAGTGCCTTCCTTGCAAGCACTTTCTGAGTCTTCAGCTAAGAGAAGGTCGTCAACATACTGCAGTAATGTACAAGTAGAAGGCAACTCAAGTGTATCGAGCTGCTCGGACTCTGTGTACCCTTGTGGTGCACAGGTGAATGTAAACGAGCGCCCACCTAGGGTGAACGTGAACAAATATCTACTATCCACGTGTATGGGAATGCTAAAGAAGGCATTCTTAAGATCCACCACACTGAAATGAGTAGCAGAAGCTGGAATCATTGTTAGTATCGTTGTTACATCAGGCACAATTGGAAATTGTGGAGCAACAATCTTATTGATAGCGTGCAAATCGATAATGAAACATAAAAAAAGGGATTGCATTATCCCCTTTCTTATACACCGGTAAAATCGGGCTATTGCACAAACTTCCTGCAATTTTTTCGATTACTCCACGATGTACAAAATCTGAAACTACACACTTCAAAGCTTGCTCATCATCAACTGAAATCTTATATTGTGGAATTCGTGGCAACTTCACTCCAGGTTTCAAAATAATTTTAACAGGCTCAATTTGCAAAATACTGACATTGTCGTCAACTGCCCATAAACATGCCGGAACTTCACTAAATTCTGGCGGTAAAGGTCTAGTCAAAACTGTGAGCCAGAAAATTGCTGAGGTGAAATTGTCAAACGCACTCCATCCAAAGAACAATTAATTACCGCATTTAATTCCTTCAACAGATTCAACCACAACACATTCTCTCCACAGTTCGTTGTCAGAAGAAACGGACAGTAATCTGTGAATGGACCCAGTGAAATCGGTACCGGCAGAGAAACCGGACTAACCACTGGCGTATCAGAAAACCCTACAGAAACGTTATTATTCCCTGACAGTGGAATGTCTGGAACCCGTGAATGATCAATGGAACACTTCTGTGCTGCTGTGTCTATCAAAAATAGATGCTTCCTATTCCCCACATCATCTCAACGTAGGGACCATTCTGATTAACGGGAATAGGGGTCCGTTCCAGACCCTGCTTGGGCTGTCCTAACAAAACAATATATCATTGAAGACAAGATCTTCAGAAAGATAGGCAGTTGAAGGATTATCAAAACTATTTTTGCTATCTACACTAGGTTGCTGATTATCTTGCGAAAAAAAACTGAGAATTTTGAACGAACTGGCTTCTACAAGGACCCCCTACCCCAGGGCGGCCTCTGGATCATCTACCCATGACACCATATGTGTTATTCGACCTTTGCTGGAGGATCGGGCATTGTGCTCGCCAATGACCCTCTTGTCTGCAATAAGCACATTAGTTAGCGTGCACAGGACCCAACGGCACATATATTTGTGGAACAAACTGACCTCAAAACTCTCCACCTCTAGGCCCTCTGACCATCTGCTGCAGTAATACTTTGGTTTTTAAATCTCCCCTTTTCTTTTCGATCCTTTCTTTTTCATTATTGACTCTAGTCTCGTAATACTGAGCCATATGTAATACATCGGACTGTGATTTAGCTGGCCAAGCACTCTCGGAAGTCATAATTTGTGACTGGATATCAGGCAACAATCCACGCAAAACTTATCCACAAACAATCTTTTTCCTGACTCAGTGCTTAAATCCTGTTCGCAAAAATCTGAGAATACTTGTACGATCTGATTAAAGAATTCGGTAGCACCTTCAGATTTTCCTTGGGTACAAGCAGTGAGTTTGTCCCAAACAAATCCTTCTCTCGGGAATTAAAGTCTTTCATTTTGTTACTAGTCTACCTTGCAAAGTCAGTATTGTCATGATGCCTACCCCCGGAGCACCAGGCCAGGCCCAGCACCCCCGGAAGCAGGCATCATGCCCTCGGGTAAAAGCCCAGTGGCCCCTTATAGGGGCTCTTTGGACTCCGTCCTGGCGCCTTTGGCGCCAGGCTCATGTTGGACATCAGTCCTGGCGCCATAGGCACCAGGCTCATAAAGGGAGGTGTTTTGTGCACTTACCTGATGCAGACCATGCTGCACGCTTCAGGCCTCCCTGAGACCTGAAAGGGACTATTTTTTCATAGAGACTATTTTTTCACTCAGGCGTGGCCAGGGAAGGATACATACCTAGTTGGGGAAGGATACATACCTGGGACATCTTTGGAGGCTATTTAAGCCACGCCCAGACAGCAGCTCATGCTTCGCGTTGTTCTGCTTCCTGCAGCTTAACGCTCATTGTGTCTGCTCCTGCTCCTGGACTCCAGCCACGCCCGCCTCGAACCTGGAAGACCTGCAAGGAAGGAAGAGAAGAGAAAGGTGAAAACCAAGGACTATTTCAAACTTCTTACCTGCATCCGGAATCTTCTCGCCAGCATCCCTGAAGAAAGACTTCCATTTAAAAGCATCGCGTTGCTCGCTGCTGCGCCACGCTTCACTCACCTGTCCTCGAGACATCTCCCGGCTCCATCGCGGCTGTCAGCATTGGACGCCACATCTCTGAACCTAGGGGAGAGAGGAAGAAACAAAAGGTGAGCAGAAGGAACACAGAAGGAAAGCCTGATTAACAGCCATAATACTTACCGCTTTTCTTCCACATTTCGGGTCGACGCCGCCCCGTTGGCAGGTACCGTACCCCGGCCCCTATGGGGAAAGGACAAGAGACATTTCTGGGGAATGATGAGGACATTTAGAGGGATCGCCCTCATCACTACTCACCTCGGCAGTTTAACCCCTCGACGCATCGCCTTCATTCTGCACCTGAAATAAAGGACAGATCACAGGTTAGAAAGACAACATAAAGGGGGCCTCACTTGAACTTTGAACTTTCATACTTACGGCGCATCGCTCAGGAAAGTCAAGTGGATTTTGCCAGCGCCATTCTGAAAACCAGTGAAGTAACTGGACGAACACGCGCCCCTGCACCAGAAGCAGGATGGAAAGTTCATCCTTCCAAACCATCAGGTGAGCTTAAACCGGGGTTTGGAGGAAGTTAGAGAGGAACGAAGGGGGAAGGGGGAAAGGGGGGAGCTAGCACACTATTCTGCAGACTGTTAATCCCCTTTCTCATCTGCAGAAGGATATTCCTACGGGCCAGGCAAGCACGATTTGGAGGTCCTGTCCAATCAGTGTTCCGGGTCCTGCGCATCACGCTAGAAGAGGCCACAGCAATCCAGACTAGACCAGCGCCTCCGTGGGAACCAGGTGAGCGTTACAAGTATCACCTGCGGTGGTCTTTCACCAGCTGTCCTTTCTCCATCTAACCTAACCAAGTTAACCCATGTGTCACCTAACCCCACTGGATCCTCTACAGTCCTATTCTGTTTCCATAAATCAGCAGGTAAGAGCACAGGAAACCACAATCTTTATCACCCAGAGTGACAACTGACGAATGCAAGACAGATTTTATTTCTTTATAAAAACCCTGCTGGATTTTTCCTTATGTCTGGAATCGACTGTCTAATAGTATTCACTTCCTGTCTTGAGAACGGGACGTGAACAAACTGTGATACATAATGAGCTTCAATATTAATGGCTGCACCCGTTGCACCATCAGCCGGAATCTGAACTTTGGGAACAAATGTCGGGGAACCTCTCCCATAGGCAACTGAGAAGTAGGCACCTCAGAACGTTTACTAAGCAACAGAGCCAAATCGAGTGCTAAAGTGGTGGAAGCAGTATCAGATGCAAAAGCTCTCTTATAAATATTCAATAATTCTGCGAGACAACACACCTTTTTCTTTATACATTCATCCTGCAGGTATTCTGCCATTACCTGTAACACTTTCCTCTGCTTTTACCAGGCCTATGTTCATTTAAGAGTTTATCAATTAGCTCGTCTGAGGCATGAAAATCTTTAGACGGAAATATTTTCTGTATACCAAGTTGAAAAGCCCTAGCCATGTTTCTAACAGACTCTGACTTTTTTTGTTGATCGTACAATGCCTTTTGTGTATTTGACATGTTTCGACGTGCATGCTTCTCTTTACTCTTAAATTGCTGCATAGCTTCCTTTTTCCAATTTTGTATTACATCAAATGCTGCAGGTCTAGCTTTTTTCTTTAACAATATGGATTCTAAATACTCTATTCGGGAAATCTCAAAACTACCATTGAGAGGCCACTGAATTTCGGGAGCATGTCTAGTTTGTCTGTGCCAAATATCGTTGAATACTCTACTACCAATGCCCTACTTGCAGTACATAGTACATGCCTGCGACCCCTCTGGTGGTGCGGGACGGCCAAATTCCAAAGATTGTCTGTCTCTATGGAATAACGCGGTGAGACATTTTCCCAGGCATGTCAGATTACTGGTGTTACCTGGCGTCGATTGTGCATCTGAAAGAACAAAGAAATATCGAGACTGAGTACCACAAAGGAAATACACAAATCACGGGCTGAAAAGATTCACAGATCTTTTATTACTGTACAGTTCACAAAGCAAAACAGATAGCTATCTGGCTTCCAACACATCTCAGTGTGTACCAGCTGACAAGGAGAGGTGAGAGGGAGATGGACATCTAAACGTTCGTGCTTTTATACAATTCGTGTAATATTGTCCAGCCTCTCTTCACGTTAATAATTCGTGGTCTAGAGATCGTACCTAGTTCACGTACAGATTATACAATATTATGCGAAGGATTACATAGGTTTGCATTTCCATGAGGAGACAATGCTAATATATGTTCTCTGATCCCGCGGTAAGCCTTATACTAAGTTTCTTCTCAATGTAGTTCAGTCAAAGTATACGCTCGAGGTTTGTTCTTCATTGTCCCAATGTTTATACAAGGATGAGTTTTGTGAACGCAGACAACACTTGAATGACAGTTCATATGAAGCACAAGGTCCCTTTTCTTAGTCTAAGCAGTCGGCTCTCGGACAACCTAAACATGAACAGAACTCAAAGGTCGGAAGGCTTGGTTGCAAGTCTAAAACATAGTCCACCATTTTAGAATGTAGAACACACGAGTAGAAATCAAAATGGCGGATGAATCTTAAAATGGCGGCGAAGTTAACCCAAAAATCAGAACTTTGCAACGCGGTTTTCCGTGTAGCGTGACTAGGCTTAGGCCAATACAAATACTAAGAAGGCACTATATAATAACCGTTTAACAGTGCAATGACCCAATGCGTGCTGTATCACTGCTCGCAACTGACAGGAATTATGGTTTGCTTCCAAGGTGCAAATATTGACATTGGCCAGTGTGAAATTCAGTAATATTTAGTCATTTCACTGGCACTACAACCAGCTACAAATCAGTTCACTCATTGGGTATTAAGGCCAGTACAAAGTGCACAATTGCGCTGAAGCAATACCAATCAATCTGTGTGCCATAAAGCGATTCCTACAAGGAAGTGCTGTCAGTGGAAATTTACTGGCGACAGAGTGTTTACTGGAGTGTCCACTGCCTGTTTGAACCTTGCTGCCTGTGGAGGCCCCATCCCACCACACGAAACACGCGACTTTCCTTCTTTCTAGAACTGGCAACACTGGGTAAACCCGGCTGGGACTGGACACGGAAGGCCTTGATTAGTTTAGTGCTCATAATGGAAACTGACTGTGGTCCTAATGGCAATGATTATAATCAAAGTGTTCATAGTTTAAATTGGCAATAATGGGCTATACGTGTATAGGAGACATCTGCTATGATGCAACAATTGGCATAGTGGGATTTGACAAAGAGGTGTTAGCTAGGTTTAAATGCACATACACAAAAAAACAGAATAATATTGATTTTTAAAAAGCTATTTTATTTAGCTAATTGGTTTGTTTTAAAATATATATATGTTTTTCAGGTGCAAAACATTTTTGGTAGAAAAGAGCCAGTTGATGATTTGTCTGCTTTTTTGGGCAAGAAATACACCCATTTTGTTTTTGGGCATATTAGTTTTAATCTACTCTAATCACAAGCACATTTTACAAACAATCTAAAGTGTCATCGGTGATATAAAGTATAGGTGGGTGGCTGTTTTCTCCTGTGATTGGTTGGGGGTTGACTACTTCCTTTGTCTATGGGGTTGTAACTTCTTAGTGTATTCCCATATTTTATGTCTTCTGGTTTTACTTTGTGATGTGATTTATATATTGACTCTGCCCCACATATAAGTCATTTGATGGCCTTTGTTCATTATAAATAAAATAATGATCAAATATTGGAAAGTGTTGGTGTCCTCTACCGAATATTTTGGGTCTTGTAGCAAAGCACACATAAGCTAGAGGAAAAGTGAAACAGTATTTTATTGGTCTTCCTTATTGGGCCTCCTTGTTGGTCTTCCTTGCTGGTCCTCTTTTCCGCTCCTCTGTATTGGCCCTCCTTTCTGGTCCTCCTTGCTGTTCCTCCTTGCTGGCCCTTTTTGCTGGCTCTCCTTACTGGTCCTCCTTAATGTTCCTCCATAGCTGTAGTTGTCTAAAAACTCCTACTCTTCAAGTCAGAAAACCCAACTCATTGGGTTTCATCCACACAAACCAAACCTGCTCATTGCAACGACCGAGACCAATTCCCATGTGTGTTGTCGGACACTCAACACCCTCGTGCATGATGGACCCTGATGGAAGTCGCAAATAGGTGTTGACACATTTGTCTAATCCCTGACTTGTCCAGGGGTATCAGGTGTATCCAGTGATTGCTGATGCCAGTTTTTAAAACCTTTTTAAAACGTCGCAGTCTCCGAGAGTCTTTACAATGGGGGCCAGACTCAGAGTCCTTTCCATAAGTGCAGCACCTTTCGAGACCTTTACCCCTAGCATGTGTGAGGGGTCCGATTTGACAGGCGGACACAAAGTTGTAATGTTTTCATCATCTGACATTTTATGAACTCAAAAGGGTTCAATAAAGGCCTTTCTGACCTCATCCAAATGAGTTTCCCTGCCTAGGAAACTAAAAATAAAGATCAGTCTTGTCAAAAATAGGAAAACAGTCCTTGTGTCCAAACTATATCTAACCCTCATACTTAAACAATCACAAGCTGCAAGGTAAATGTTCTGAACTTTACTTAATAAAAAGTGTATAGAAAACAAGTAGGAGAATTCAACAAATAATCGTTGAATCCAAGAGGGGTTCCTGTCCCCTGGATTATTTCAGGTAAGATAACCAGAGTGTTCTTTAAAGTCTGAGACTTTAAGAGTAGCCGGAAGGTCTCTTTCATGAAGCACTTTCTTAAGAATGGCAAACAGTGTATTTTTCCAAACAATGACTCCTAAGAAATAGTAGACATGTATTTTCCCACAACACTGAGCAAGAGAAGTCTTTTCAAACGTTACGTTTGGATGGCAAGCTGTGTGTTTTTCCAAACAGTGTATCCTCAGAAATGGTAGAAATGTCTTTTCCTACAACACTGTTTGGAGGATAGCAAAATAAGTCTTTTCAACCAAGGATGGTAAAATTGTCTGTTTTTCACAACTACTTAAAAATTGACATGATGGCAAAATCGCTCTTACACTACTTTTCCAGAGATGCTTTCCTGGTATACTCCCCTGCCAGGAATGTGTCATTTGACTCTTTAGATCTCCTAGTATACTCTCTTGCCGGGTATCATTCACTGTGTCACATTCTTTTGTAGGCTTTATGGATTACTGAGCGTACTCCCCTGCCAGGAATCCCCCTTTCTGGAATTCACAGATGTTCTGGTGTACTCTCCTGCCAGGTACCTTTCTCCAAAAAGAGTACACTGCCCGATGTGCCTTGTTCACCAGATCGTTCTACAATGTTCACCTTCATCCTAAGTATAACACAGTCTTAGTCCATCACTGCTTAGACCTCTTTTACTTCAGGCACCACTTGTTCCGAATTCCCCCACATTGACATCTCATATAGGAAGGTTTGTACAAGTTCTATCTGTTAACCTCTTCTTTGACATTACTTGGCTTGTGGCAATGCTTGTTCCAAGTTTCCCCCAATTGACATCTCATATAAGGAGATTTCTACAACTTTTGCCTTTCAACTTCTTTACTAACATCTGTTGGCTGGTGGCAATGCTTGTCCCAATTTTCCCCAAATCAGTATTTCATATCAGGAGACTTGTACAATCTTTGCCTTTGCAATGTATTTGGTCGGTATTCAAATTGACTATTCAATTGTTCGTTAGCTTGCAAACATGTCCCGGCTGCCCCAACTTCTCTGGGCCGAGTCACTGATGTAACGTGTGGCTGCGGCTAAGTTATTTCTATGGGAAGGCTTCCCTGGTCGTGCAGTCCCTCCTTTTGTTTCCTGCATCAGCTTCCCAACTCCTAGCTGATGGAACCAAGGGAGCCCCACAAGACCATGTCTCTTGTAGCCTTACTGCAGCAGTCTGGCTTGCTGCGGTTTACCCGCTGCTCCTTCACTTGTTGCCTGTTCCTTCGGTGAAGTAGGCCTCCATGCGGTTGCCTGTAAGCACGCAGCTCTCCCAGCACGGTTCGTCTCTGTGACTCTCCTTCTGCTGCTCTCCTCTTCTTTCTTCCATTGAAGGTCTTCAGGTTTAAATGCCCTGCGCAGCTGATTACCAGTCTGACAACTAGTCTGTACGTTGAGTTTGATGTTTCTTTCATTGCACGTTGACTCCTTCCTCCTCTTCCTCGTCTCAGTACTAGAGGCTTTATGGGAGTTGGTGTCCATGGGAGTTTCGAACCTTTTAATGTTACGTTGCTTTACATTTCTGTTTAAAGCCGAAACATTAGAGACAGAAGATGTTATGTTGGTGTAATGCACATATGAAGTGTGAATGGCGTTTTGTTTAGGATGTTTGACAAGGAGAGATCTCTGAGATTTTTTATTGAAAGGATTGGTATAATGACCATATGCCATCAAGCAATCAGGGATTACATGGAAGAGGAGCATACAGCGTCTCTCCTGATGGGGTCACCACTTCTCCCCCCGACAGCCGTCTCCTCCATGTGATCCTCCCTCATAATACCACCCCCAGGTTCCGGATCAGGTAGCGGCTGCCTTCCCCTGGCCAAATGGGAGGAAACCTTAGGCTGGGGATCAGTGATGACTCCATAGCATTCGTCTTACATGCCAGCGGTTGAGTCCTTCCCCAAACGGTTTACTTTTACTTAATCAGATATTCTGTGCAGCCCCTTTAGCACACCCAGCATCCCAGCGGTGAAGAGGACATAGCTGATTGGCAGCGCTGCAGCTTTGGGAACCAGCCTTTCTAGTTTACCTGTAACAGAGAATTTCCCGAGCCGAAGCGATGATATAAAGCTCGTTCTCTCGTGTGTGAAATTGCAGGCTATTGTCATCCTGCCTTAGATGGAAACGGGCAATTAGGATTGGTAGTCTCATGGCTGTCACATGACTACAGGCAGCCATCACCATCCATGCATATTCATGTGTCAAGAACCTTTCCAACATTCCAATAGGCATTGCCTCCCTGACCTCTGGATGGGAGATTGAGGTCCCCTCTCTACCCACATGCATATACGACATGCCTTGAAGCGTCATCCATTTGTGGCGTGAACATGTGAAGGGAAAATAGAAATGCTCATGTAAAGCGTGAGCGCTTCTGTTTTGACATGGTCTCTCCCCCGGGAGCAGTGTGCTTTCCCGTGCACCTGGCCGGCAAACGGGCGGACCAGGTGTACAGGAACGAGCCGGTCATCTGCCACAAGGCCGAGAGCACCCCATTCTGCCACTCCGCCTGCATTCTCTGTTAGGCCTCTATCACAAAACGGAATCTGTCAGCATCAGCATCAGCATTTTGCATGGCAGGTGCGCATTTGTGAATTTTCCCACAAGGGTGTTTAGGCCACTTGCACTTGTCATGTTAAAAAAAAAAAAAAACTTGCCAAACCCTGACCACTTTTTACTGGAACTGTATTTTAATATTAACCCAGCATGCAAAAATCAGTCTTCAAAATGTATTTATAATTGTCTTGCATTTTCATTCTCTGTTAAAACAAAAATGTAATCATTCAAACTTTATAATCTTTAAACGTATTTGTTTAGTGTATAGTTGAATTCCATTGTATAGATAGATAAGAAGCATTTTGAATGTTTTCACTTGTAAATAGTTTCTATATAATAACCCTCACCACTTATTCCAGCAATGGTTTCATTTTCGTTTTTAATTCTGGTTTTAGCATTTTGGGGTGAGCGTTTCATACTAAAGAGATGCCTAAATCGACCTTTTGGAATGGGGGAAAATATGCATATTCAGATGTTTTAGTCTCGAAATTAAAGTATGGCTGAATATAAAGACGGGATTTGGCAGACGGAAAGTGGAATCAAAAATAGAAATGCTCATGCTTTGTTGGAGCAGCTTTTTTGAGGACAGGAATGCTGCGTACCCCTCTGCCGATTTCAGCATTGTGCATTCACCCTTGCCTGATGCACGACAGCGGGACTGAGCGTAGAGTAATGAGCGCAGGATCTCGTGCAGCTGCGATCGGCTCCCTCAGTGTACTTTCAACTATGCCCTTCTCTCCACCAGGCATGTTCTTATCCAGAGCCGGCCTGAGGCAAGGGCAGTCTGTGCAGTGGCCCAGGGCCCGCCAATGAAGGCGGGGGAGGGAGGCGCAGGCTACAGTGCCTACCTCGACTATACCAAGAACATTGTTTTAAAGAGGGGCTGTGTCTGTCTCCTGAGGCCGGGTGCCACCTCCTGTGGCTCTCTAGAGACAACCTCCCACCCTCCCAGCGGCCCATCCGAGGCTGCAGGCGCCGTAGTTACTGCTCAACACTTTATATTTTCTAGCAGAGCTTTTAAAGTATGAGCGATGTATGAATGATTCCTGACTCATTTAGGCGACCATTGTTTTGGACAAGACATTCGTACCGTTTCCGTGTTAAGAATTGCAAAGGGGCATTTTCATTGCGAAAGCACACGCAAAGCACCAGTGAGCGGCCTAAATCTACGTCCTCCTCCAGGTCAATTACATCATATCATACAGACAGTTTTAAACTAACATCAAAACGCATTTATTTTTGGTAGAATGTAATATGTTCATCCTATACCAACCCTGCATGTCAAACACTGAAACTCAAACAGGTAACATTTACACACATTGGGGGTCATTATGAGTTGGGCGATAAGGGATACCTGGCAACGGTAAGGAGACCGGTGCCTGTAATCCCTTACCGCCCAATTCCGAGGTCCCTTAGCGGGAACCGTAAAGGACGTGTGGGGACCAGGGTGCTAATAACGGGCCTGCTATTCGCGGGCCCGTTATTAGCGCCTTCCCCATTCCCATTGAGCCCTGTGGGGTCTCAATGGGAATGGGGAATAGTTGGTTGAATGGGGACTTACCGGGTCCTCCAGGGTCGGAATGACCCGGTAAATCCCCATTCAACCAGACCGGTGCCGGACCCGGTATTGGAGGCAGCCAGGGCGCAAATAGCGCCATGCCTACCTCCAATCTCGGAATGAGGGCCATTATGTTTTGTTATCAGTCTTGAAACTAAATGTTCAACCGCTAAAAGCCATTATTTTGCCTTTTGCTGAATTGCAATCTGGTATTTGTAGTCTCCCAGTCAAGATGGGGGAGACATTGTACACTTTTTGCCTAACATATTTCTATAAGGATTTGTATATGTGTGTGAGTACCTTACTATGGTTTGTGTTGGGTAGTTTTCAAGTTATCTTTATAAAGCACAGTTTACAGGTGGGAGAGGAAGGAGGAGATGATGAGAGGGCAAATGAGTCATGAATATTTGCCCAGGATGTGGCAAGAGCGGTTGCAATCCTGGAGACTGGAGCAGTTATTTTCCCTATTTGTGTCCATATGCTTCTTTTCAGGGCACAAGTAAAGGATACATGTGGGTGGAGAGCGCAGCTTTTTTTTAGAATGTCGACACAACACCCTTGTTTTTTTTTAGGTTTGGCCATCAGCATTCCACCCAGGAAGTCACGGTCCCAGTGTAGATGCCCTCAAGAGCAGACGCAATTGTCATCAAAGAAAAAGTCTCGGACTGGGATTATGTTTTGCAGGGAATATTTCACTATAGAGTGCTGGGTTTAAAGGGTGAGCACCTTTTATACGTTGCCAGCATAGTTATTGGAAAGTCTCACCTCTTAGATTCTTTTTCTGGTCTTGGTTCCTTTTTCTGCTCTTTTGTCTTGTGTGCTTGCGGGATAGGTCAAATGTGTATTTTTTACTTTAAGATATGTTCATTTACTGTGTGTATTCATGGGTGCCAGCTTTTCATTTTCTCTATGGGGCTAAAGTTCGCACAGCGAGTGAAGCGAGAGAGCCGTGCTCATCCCCAGGTAAAACACATTTTACAACACATGTTGCAGCAGGAAAAGGTAAAGGGCCATTCTACCTGAAGGTATAAACATATAACATCTCAGAAACAGTCTCCTAACCTGTTGAGCTGCCTTTGCAACATTCTGCTATAGGATCCCCTGCTATTCCCACGGACGGCAAACAGTTTTAGCCTTCTCGCCTCCTCCAATCTTGGCTTGGGGAGTTTGGGGGTTACATTAATGAGACTCCTTCTCATTTTGCAGTGATCAGCACTTATTTATTTAATTGTTTTTTTGTAACGTGCCTAAAACAGTACCTGAGTTCGGTTTCTAAGCACGGATATGGGATTCGAACCTCTGGTGCTCTGTATAGTCTTGCTTCCAAGACCAGTGCGTTGCCCATGTTCTATCCTCCGTTCTCTTTATAAGCGTAGTTATCTGCATGGAGGCTATTTCTTTTGATGGTGATATAATACTTATCCGTAACTTCTGAAATCAAAGCATATTGCGTATTTGGACAATATGGCCAATTTCACACAATAAAAATAACAACAATCAGTAAACCTGTGCAAAAACAGCAGTTAATTTCAGTTAGCCAATAAAAATAAATAAATAAAAAGTTTCAGTTAGCAAAACAAAACCACAATTCTTTTGTGATGCCTTCCACAGTCTGAGGCGTTTTCAAACCAAAGGTTCAAAAATACCTTTTGCAAACAATATTTCTACAGATTACATCTGGGAAGAGATGTCTGAATTGCAGACTGGCCGAAATCCCGGCTTTGCAACTTAACCAAGGTGAGTGCTCCCGAGCAAATCCTTTTACATGAGCATGCCTTATCTGCCAAAATTAGAAGTCTCTGCAAGGTATTCAGCTCCCTCTCTCCACTACTTCAAAAACATCTTCACTCCTTTTATATTGCCACATTGATACATATAAACAGTGACAATTCATATACTAGACGTCACAGTTTATTTGCCTCCTGCCTACTCGTGTGTTGTGTAACAAGAGGGGAAAAAGCCCCTACACTCGTAGAAAATGGGGACAATAGAAATACACAAAAGCGGGTCCAACCAAAAAAACAGATCCTCTATTATTTAATTACCTGTCTGGATCTGTTGTAGCGAACACATCAAGTCTATATTATGCAGGTGATAGTGCTTAGCTAGAGCTTTTGCATTTTGATTTAATCAAATGTTTATTCAGTGATTATTTTGGGTTTACATTTGTATTGTAGAAAACACAATCACTGTCACATATTAATGGATGTCTAAAAAGATATTTGAAGAGAACATAAGAACAAAGGGCCTGATTCATGGAATGTGTTCCTATGGGATTGCACCATTATAAAACACTTTCATGAATCAGGCCCCAATATCAAACACTCATGTGTGATAAGACACAAGACACAAGACGAAAGTGACAGAAATAAAACCTAGATCTCAAATACAACCAAACTAAGTAAAGCGTTCTAAGAATGGCACAACTAAATAGCAACATTTTTGTTTTCTACAATACAAATGTAAATCCCAAAATATCACTGAATAAACATTTCATTAAATCAAAATGCAAAAGATGTGGCTAAATAACCTGCGTGATATAGACTTGATTTGTTCGCTATACCAGATACAGACAGGTAATGTAAATTAAAGAGGATATTTTTTTCTGGTAGGACCCCTCCATTTGCGTATTTATCCTACCTACTTATGGCAACAATTTTTAAACTTTCCATGACACTGTTAAGGTGGTCTAAAAATCCCCACTAGACCGAGAGGAATTAGTCCACCCCACACTCAATGACGGAGGAGAAACAGTGCAAGGTAAAAACTAGCTTTAATATCGTTCATACAAGCATTGACATCTTATCACTATCGACATGTTAATAGAAAACACTTGCTTAAGTACTTAAAATGTGTCATCAATGACATCATAACATAATCTCAGTTTCCAAAACCTACAGGGATAGGTTAATGTGTTTGGCTACATATAGATTCTATAGGGGTTGAACGTTTAATTGGGATATAAAATATCTGATGGCTCCACCTACAACTGCCCCTATAGGTAAAACATACTTCATCTCTACGACAAGTGGTTGGTTGGCATACTACTTGATGGGCGGTATGACACTTGGGGTTCTGATCGGTCAGCTCCTTGCTCACCTACCTTGGACATTTGACAGGTCATCAAGATCTGAGCCAGATGTGGAGTGGGGGAGAGAAGCCAATGGACTGTTCTTTGTTATGATATGATAGGTTATTTATAACACGCTTAATACCCCGATGTTTCTAAGCGCGGACCCGGGTTTCAAACTTGTTTTACTGTGTCGTCTTGCATCCAAGGCGAGCACGTTGCCCCTGAGCTATCCTCCCGAGACATAATCAATTAAACATGTTAGACATGTTCAATTAAAGGTTACCATCTCTGGGCCATGATACTGGGAAATCTCTTTATACTTGGCCTTGTGTGGCAGCTTGCATCTATGTGTGCTTTTAGGGAGTACTGCAGGTGTCTTATCTATGTTGGCTTCTAATAATTAGTCATTGCTCTCCAATTATGGTTCACGTCCTTGTATGAAATCGAATGACCTCCTATTTATTGAGATTTTAGCTAATATTAATGGGTGCGTCATGTTTTTGTTGCCACCAGGGAAACTCTTGAGTTGTACTTCACTGAGTTTTCTGGTTTAGTTTTACTGCACCCGGCTAACAAGGACTGGTTGAATTTTTATAAACCTTTAATTAGTCTGGGAGTATACTGCTTGGGAATTGTTATCTAGTGCCTTTGTTCTGTCATTCTTGTCCTCCCTTATTTCATTCTAACCTTGGCACTGAATGCCAGCTACTGTCTGAGCTCTGAACAGATATGTATTTCTGTAGATTCAGCTGTTTGGTTGCACATTCAAAGCATGCTGTGGCTTCCATTATTAAGAATATGGCTGCCCAAGTACACTCTTGTCTCTGTATTAGTGAGCTATATTCGCATGTCGTTCATGTTGCATTCACCTTATACATCGATCATGCTAGTGTTCTTCATGTCTGTGACTGCTATGTTGGAGCTGGGAGGATAGCTCAGGGTCAATACGTTTGTCTTGGAACGCCACCCCCTTCCTAGTCCCCCACCAGGTGTGAGTGTTCAGTAGTTAACAGATTCAGAAGAAGTTCTTCTGAATCTGTTTGCATTCGCCAGCAGAAGCAACTTTACTTGGCCTTATACCTGCTTTTGGAAATAAATTTAGCATTAGAAGCCTGAGTCGGGCACCTCTCTCTCGAGCGAGCACCGAGGCAGGGCATGAATTGGCAGGAAATACTGTCCGCTGCTGGTAACCAGCTCTGACTCGACTGTACCGGACTCTGTGGCGGACGAAGACACCTGTCCTTGGGGCCAGTGGAGCAGGCAGCCCTGGCAGTGCTCCAGGAGGTCTATTCAAATAGGTACAACAGAATCCCTATTCAAATATGTACATCTTACTCCACCAATAGGAATATCGATATATATCGTAAAATAAAGAGTAAGATGATAGAATTCCACTACTCACACCCCTACCCTTCAAATAGAACCCTCTGATAGATTTTCCGGCACTACAAGTCTTGACAACATAGACTGCATGCAACACTTTAACTTTCAAAAAACATATTTTGTTTATTCAAAGTTTTTCCAAGTAAAACATAAAACACTACCCTCACCTAACACAGTGCAGTTACTAACACTAAAACCACAGTATCTAAAACTTAGGCCTCAAATTATACACATACCCAAGACACAAACGATATCACATAACAAAATACAAAAAACCTCAATGTGTCATTAAAAAACATGTAATCCCAACATGTTTCTGTTCTTCAAAGCCCTTTTCAGGCAAAAATTCTTCAGGAGATAATTTAAAACATCCACTATTCTCCTCAACAGCGTGTTGAATGGGTAGTATCAGGCAAACAGAGCCTGTAAAGGAAAAAACAGAGGACACTAATAAGTTCCAAAGGGGGGGGAAATACTACAAAATGTAAATGGGAAGTCGGCTCAAGCCATGATGCCAACCTCACACGGGTCTAGAACAAATGGACCCCTAAGATTTACTTTCAATTGGTGAACCTCCAAAGCATGTCTGTAAGTGACCAGTATGCTAATCTCTCGCAAATCAGAAACCAAAACTTCACAGGGCGTCACAGTCCGCCGAGATATCGCAACACCTAAAAGGACAAACCAACTTTCAGAAACCATGCACTCTATGTCAGCCAGAAATCACTAAAAGACTTCAACTGTAGCACATTCATGCCAGATATAGTGATAATTACCTCCACACAAGTAGAGATGCCCACTGCAGGGAACACAGGAAAAACCTCCCTGGCAGCGCAAAAAGGACCAGATCCACAAAATTCTATGGCATTTCACAGTACCAATCTGTAAAGCAAAAATGAACAACCTATAATGTCTCTATAAGTCAAGTTCTCCAACTTTTTACCCATGCATTAGCAGAAACTGGGGTGCATCATAGTGTATATCACTCTCATGCCATGCAGTGAAGAAACCGCTAGTCAGCTGTGTACCATGTCTGTATCGGAGCAGTTTTAAAGGGCCACCACCCCAGTCACCAACCAAATGGTGGCATTCAGCAAGAAATGGAGTATAAATCCGGTGTCACTGTAAAACACTCTCATGCCGTACAATAAAAGCAGGCGTTAGTCAGCTGTACACTGTGTCTATATAGGTGCAATCACACTGAGGCTACACCCCAGTCACAGACCAAATGGTAACATGCAGCAGGAAATGGTGTGTAAATACAATGCGCGTCTTCCTGCCACTAACATGCTCACCTTCAATTGTGCATGCAAACTTCCTACACGGACCAAGTCGCTCAACGAGTCGTGGAGCAACAACGAGCCTTGAAAACACATCGGCCTACTACCGGCAGGTATTTACAAGCGCGGAAGCGCTGTCTGGGTAGCAACGGCTCCCACCTCGGGAGTGAACACAGAAAAGAGACTAAACTCGTCAGAGGAGTGCTCGCTCAGAAAAATAGAGCGGCCATTTTAACACGGACCCTGCATAGAGTACAAGGTCGATGTTGAGGAGAATAATGGACCCCAAATAACTAATTGGAGCAAAGATGACACATAGAGCACAATGTGTTGTGATTATAAAACAGCATACAATATGTTGAGGTTACCAAACATACAATATCTTGCCATTATAAAGAAACAAAATGTGAAAGCAGCTTGTTATTTACTAAAAATGCAACACGCAACAAGTTGTAATTGCAAACAGTTACAAAAAGTTATGGGTATGCTGAGATTGCAACAATGTAAAAAATACACGAAACTACAATATTTCAAAATATCGTGACAACTATGGCACTTCATGTCTAAATTCACATACTCAATATTTGAAGGCAAGATATGTACATGTAGTATTGATCGAGCATTACTCTTTATATTTCGCTGACCAAATGCCAATCAATGCTTTCATTAAGCCCCAAAACATTACTTTGCAGTTTGAAAATAATTTTCTGCTCCAAATTCAATAGTCTTTGATCTGTCTCAGTTTTACTATGGCCATGCACCTTTTTCAATATGAGCCAAGTAAAATCATTACATCCATGTTTCATATCAATGACATGTTTTACTAAAGGAGCTGTAATTACTTGATTTTTGATACAGCTCCGGTGTTCCACCATTCGGACTTTACACTGCCTGTTGGTCTTGCCCACATAATGTAGGCCACACAAACACGCGATTAAATACACAACAGATGTGTTACAATTGGTCATTTCACTGAACACCCATTTGACATTAGACAAAATTTGTATGGATCTTATTTCTTTGGTTTGGGCACACATACTGCATTTACCACATGGAAAATGTCCTTTTACTTCCAGCAGGCCCCACAGTCTTGTTTGTCTGACAGGAGGTGTTTTAATTTCTGTTACATCATTCCTAATCAATACATTCCGTAACTTCTGACTTTTTTTGAAGGCCACCAACAGTGGCAAGACCTCTTTACCTCTATAAACTTTCTTCCATGTTTTCATGACAATGGTTTTAATTTTATAGGATAAATTTGAAAAAGTGTTTACAAAAACAGTGCCAATCTTTCTCTTGGTTTTCGTATTTTTCTCTAACAGAGCCTCCCGGTTATTATTATACGCTCTCTTAGAAGCCATTCTAATCACTCTAGACGGGTAGCCTTTGGCTAACAATTTCTGAGTCAGTACATTCGCACTCTGGCTGAAATCCTCTTTCCTACTACTGTTACGTTTCAACCTTAAAAACGGTCCAAAGGGTAAATTGGTCTTTAAATGCTTAGCATGATGACTGTTAAAATGCAATAGAGAATTTTTGTCAGTAGTCTTGTTGTAGGGCCTAACCTGTAGTAGCCCATTGTGATGGAAGATGGTAATATCCAAGAAATGAGTTTCAAGATCACATATCCACCCCGTGAATTTCAAAAAATGATTTTGTTGGTTAAGCCAAATCAAAAAACTGTCAGCCTCTTCCCTCGTGCCATCCCATACGATCAGTATGTCATCTATATACCTCAGCCACTTCCTCAGGTGTGAGTAGTGGAATTCTATCATCTTACTCTTTATTTTACGATATAGTGCTCCAGGAGGACCATCCTGGTCGTGTTGGCCCGGCTGTGCCGTGGACAGGCTGTGGTGGGTAGGCCCCTGCTGCATGGGCTCTTAACATCTATCGTTGATGAAATTAGATGATTTTGTTCAGTTCAGTAACTTAACTTGCAGTCTTTAAATTAAGTTACTTAACTGAATAAAATCATATTTCGTCAACAGTGTGCCTGTGCACTGCAGCGGCAGCCAGGCCAGGCAGCCGGCTTTTCTGCTGGCTGGTTGCTGCTAGTGTGCTCAGGCGAGGCTCGCCTGGTTCATCTGAGGCTCGCTGCGTCCCGGCTCGAAGCTTAAGGACCGGTGACCAATGTCGACTGGTGTGAATTGCTATGCATGGTCCATCCATTCTGGGGCAGCATTAATGAGGTAACTGCCGCGCGGGAGCCATTCATTTCAGTAACATCATGCATCTATGGAGTACTGTATGCCCATGGTAATGTAGTCCCAAGCAGTGCCATTATTCTATTTGGCAACTCGCAGAATGAATTCAAAAGTACTTGAAATCAGGGGAGTTGCTAGGTCTGGAAAAGACCCGGGGCTAAGCTGATGTCGGAACTGTTGGGACTGGGGGCTAGCTAGTCTTTTGGCTGTAGCTCCTGAGATTCTATCCGGGGCTAAAACCAAAAGATCAGGGGCTATAGCCCCCTTAGCCCTCCCCCTCCCAGCAACGCCCCTGCTTGAAATACAAAGAAGAATTCAGATCAGAGTTGGAGAAATTGTTCTAATGACAAAAAACAACAGCTAATCCCACTTGGCGTGTTTTCTTCTCTTTTTCCCACTCTCTTATTCACAAAGGAATGCAAAATATGTTGCAATATAAAGCATTCCTGCTCTGATATTTAATTATAGAGAGCATAGGAGGTGTAGTTGCCAATTTAAGAAAAGGAGTATTCAGCTTCTGTTGGTGGAGCCTGTGCACCTGCAGAAAAGATATGGGGTTTGAGTGTTGAAATGTCTGTGCTGGCCTGGGTTTTACGGACTAAATGATAGCGAGGGGGTCTGGGTGTGGGCCAGGCCTTCACCTGTGTGCTCTGCATCGAAATGGAAGCTCTACCAAGAATCTTATTTGCTAGACGTTTTTATGGTTTGCCGAGGAATGTGCCAAGGAATGCGCCATCGGTCTTCTGAACAACCTTTGAAAGCATGTTTTAGCGCTGCATTCGTTTCGGGGTAAAGCTAAAGCCTGGGTTACGTTGATAAATGTTTCATCTCTGCAATATCTTGTCTTTTTTGTGTTCTTTTTTTTTACAAAGAGCAAGCAGTGTCTCTTCATTCCTCGATGAGCAACCGCTCCTGCCGACTTCACAAAGTTATCTGCAAGCTAATGTTCATACAACATGTGTAATGGCAAAAAGCATGAAAGGTGGTCTGAAGGATAGCTCGGCGGCAACGTGCTCGCCTTGGAAGCAAGACGACACTGAGCAACACAGGTTCGATCCCCTGGTCCGCGAAACCTGAAACCTTTGGGTATTAAGCACGTTATAAATAACCTATCATATCATATCTATCCAAGCTGTGTAAGTGCTGCAGAGGAGAGTGTATCATGTCAGGGTGTCAGGGTGTCAGGTAATGTAGTCTGCAGCATCACAAAGGCAAAGCCTCCCTTGACATGCTGTAACAGTTTGATCCAGCTGAGAGGCGGAGCACACATGCCACGGTCTGCAGGGCCTCGTATTCAAGGTTCCCACAGCCTCGTGTAAATTTGCTTCCAAGATGATGTGAAACACATTGTCGGGCTGCTCTGTTCCTCGTCTGTCGTGCTCCTTGCCAGTTTTGCCTCTTTCCTTGGACAAAAGAACACGTGTCGAGACTCGCGATGTGAAAGATTGCTGTTCGTTTGGGCTGCTTGTGTATTTTGCGGTGCTCTCGTGTGCCCATGAATTCCAGCGAGGCGGTGAACAGCAGTAAACGAAGCACGCTTTCCCAAGATGTGGTTCAAACTGGAAAGAAGTCAAGCAATAGGTTTATGCTTGGTGTTTATAGGGTTGAATTACTCGCTCCTAAGTAAACAACTACTCTTTTATGAGAGAACTCTGCCCAAGCAACCTCATTATTATATGAGAGGAGATTGTGGCACTAAAATTGTCTCGGGCACCAATGGAAAAAGTGGCCACCACAGTTTCAAATGGCAATTCATTCCTTTTGTGTCCCTGTTTGAATATTACCCAAGGTGGAGCTTTTGATAAAATGTGGGGCAGATTGTGCATTTGAAAGAATAATTACTCAGCAACAGCAATACTGGTCAAAACTAGCAGCTGCATGCTGAAGAAAACCTAATGCTTTTTATGTCATGTTTTGGTGGGTTTGGACCGTAAATAGCACATTTTGCAGGGCATTCATCAAAAATGTTCATGGGGGGGGGGAACCCCCCGCACCACCCCAGTTGCATTTGATGACATCACAGGAAGTGACATCACAAGATAATGACCACTACACGTATGTAGGCAGCAGCAAACAAATTGTTAAAAAAAATACTTATATATAAAAACATCACCTATTATCAAGTTTCAATACAGTAAAGGGTGCTCCTAGTAACTTCCATTTGTTTTCCTGGGTCAGGGATTATGGGATGGGTAGATGAATGCCTACCTGAAGGGTTGGCAGGGGACAGGCCTGCAATGTTGGTTGGAGGGTTTTGTGGGATATGTTTAATTGTGCTGGAGGAAGGCACATATTTTTGGCAGCTAACTGCTGCTTTGCATGCGCTTTCAAAATAAAAATGCCCCTTTACAGTTCTTAACACATTAAGAACTCCTTGTGCAAAACAATGGTCTCTTTAAAAGCTCTGCTTTGAAAAAGAAAGCCATCGGCCGTGCTCATGAGCCCTGCAGTGCCTATTGGGCTGCTGGCAGGGGGCCTTTGTCTCAGAGTGCACTGCAGCAAGTTTAGGTACTCTGACCACATGGTCCAGGCTGCAGCCTGCAAGGCGAGCAAGTCAAAGGCGCCCTCTCCGCTGGGTCCTATGAGCGCAGGGCCACGTGCAGCCGCACATGCTGCACACGCCCAGCGCTGGGCGTGCGTGTTTGGGTAACATACATGCTTACAATGATCACTCTGTGTTGGTGTGCGGACTGGCCTACATGAACATCTGGGAGTGCTCCAGTGCTTTAAGTGGGGTGGTAAATTGAGGGGGCAGGGTCTCCCGTTAGGGAGCATGGCCTAAGTAAGAGTGCTTAGGCCACGGCCCCCAACAAGAGCGCCCTCCCCCAACCCTTAGGAACCATGGTTAAAGAAATACCTGTCGGGGTCACTGACCCTCCCAGGCAACTCTTTGACCACACAGCTCCCTGAATGCAATGAGCTGCCTGCTGCGTGATGTCTCTTTATTCAGAAACTAGAGGGCTGGGTTAGCCAGCCTCCCCTTTTGTTTCAGAGTTAAGAGCTAACACGCAGTGGAAGCCCTTTAACCAAACACGGTAAATGGGCTTCCTGATTCATGTTAGCTCTTTACTCACAAACAAAAGGGGAGGCTGGCCAACCCAGCCCTCTTACTGTTTCTGAATAAAGAGACATCACGCAGCAGGTTTAGCCGAAGCGCTGCTTAGTTCCACGGCTGACATTTGCAGACAACCATGCAACCATGCAGCGCTCACCTAAAAGGCTGCCTGAGAGGTCGGCGTGGCCCATCTCAGAGACTGCCAGGGCTTGGCCCCGGCTAGCCCCGGCCCACTTAAAGCCATGAAATGCTTTTTTCAAGCTGGTACCTCTGAGAACCAGGCCCAACTCACGGATTGTCTGGGGAATCCAGGAGTGCAATGGGAGAGCGGGGTATTGCCATTGGGCGGAGGAGTATCAAGAAACCCCCAGGAACATGGAGGCCATTACTTGCCAGTCCCAAAAATAGCAACGTCTGTCGGGGCACTCTCCCAGACATGACAACATCCATTCTAGTTAGGTGGGAGACCACACCCTAACCTTGGCAGTTGCAGGCAAGCCTTTCTGGACCTAATTATTGCGGCACAGCTTGATTTCCCAGGCACAGCAAACATAGCAAATATACTATCCCTTATGAGGACAAAGTAACACCAAAATGGGATGGCTGAAAGGCTTTAAATTAATCATCACTACTGGCTTTCAGCCTTCCATTGCATCGTATGCAAACAGTCCAGGTCCTGCCACCAAAGTGAACAGTCTTGTCCGAGCTGCTAGACCTCAAAGTGTGAACGTGGCACTGCTGGACCCCAATGCCTATACACAGCACTGCTAGGCCACGTGGCCTAAACATGGCTGGGCTGGCGTGTGTTCCTGTGCAGAGGGGATGGGACCAAGCAGCCTGCTCTGGGCTTCAACCTTTGGGGTCAGGATTGAGCCTCATTTGCACATGACTGGACTTCTACTGTAATGGTGTAATGGCACAGAAATTATAACTCAACATGTATCGCCTGGAATGCTGCTCCAGAGCAATGATGGATCTATTGATGAATTGAAAGCATTGTGTATAGATCCGGCTGAAGATGTCTGGGAGCCCATTTCAACATGATGGTTGGGGGGGTCCCCCTTGCTTAGAGTGAAAACAGTCTTAAGACAACTGTGGCGTGCATGCATTCCAATGGCGACACAGATAAGGTTAATAGCTGTCAATGATCACGAGACAGGCAGCCAGCAGAGGAGCTTAAACACTAAATGCCCACTGAAGAGCTATACACCCTTCTTTGTCAGCAAGTGGCTGATGTGAGGGAACCAGTGTTGGAAGGCAATGAGATGATAACACGTATGTATATCCCGTGGGAAGTGATGGCCAGAAGGGCTCCAGGAATACAGCTTGTAACGTGAGCCCTGAAAAGGGCACATTATTTTAAGTCCCCGAACGAAAATAGAGAAAGGAACATATTGCTGTTTCACAAGACTGATGAATGGGCTCAAGGCCCCTTTCATCTGAAAAGGGTTGAAAGGCCTTAATGCCGTCCTTGCTTCCATCCATCACTTGCTTATTTTGACTCTTTTCTCCTCCTCTGGAATGAAATGCATTCTGTACCGACCTTTATTTATTTTGCCTATCCTTAATTAGATAAACTCACAGACGATATATTGTGAATGTATTTTGTTGTGTACCTCAGTTGGCTGATGCCCCCTCATGCAGGCTTCTGTTTGCAAGCTGTCACAACTTTGCATATTGGATGAGCATTTCATCCTTCTGAGGCTGATAAAATGGAGAGCATTGAAATGGCTCATGCCCTCCTGCTTAGGGAAGCATCTAACAGAGCTAGCAGTGGGAATGAAGGCCCATGGGGAATTCACCAGCAGCTAAAAGTGGAAACGCCAGAGGGCACCCACATTTCCCAAATGGCGGAAGAGTGGGAGAACGTGTGGCAGGTAGCAAGAAGTCACTTCTTTGACCCCACTGCCAAACATGGTAGCAGGTGAAGGCGACAGACCCCAGATTCAAGGATTGGAGAATTGAAGAAATTGTGCTGGTGGACTCCCTAGACAGTTAAGCCTTCTTGCCTACCAAACATTTTAGTAATACTTAATTGAACTTTTCTGTTGGTATGGAACCATTGCTCACAAATGACAGTGTGATGAGCAATGAGAAAGTTAAATGGCAATGCATTTCAAGGGGTGTTATGGTTAAGTTGCTCAACCCATAGGAAGAGCATTTTGTGGGCGGCTTATGACTTTGCCCCCTGCCCCTGGATGAAACCTCAGCAAACTTTGCAAAAAAAAGTATATGGCCCCCGTCAGATTGATTCGGCAAAGTTTGGTGAGGTTTCGTGCAGGTGGAGCAAGGTTATGGGGGTCCCAAAATGTGTGGGTGTAAATCCATCCAGTAGTGATTTTTTTAAACAACCAAAAAGTAGGTAAAAACTATTAGTGATATCTGTTTCGGTCCACAGACTCACTCCCCTGTTCGCTCTGCGGACGGGCATCCGATTGGTCCAGAGGGCGGCGTGAGGTCTGCGGACATCAGACGCGCCCACTGATTGGATGGTGAAAAATGTGAGGTGCATCATATTTCTGGGAAACGCTCGCCATGTTGGATCGGTGGACTGCCATTGGTGTCCGCAGATATCGCGGTACAAACATATTAAAAAACACAACATTGCACTTGTATAACTATTGAAACAATTTCTGGAGAGGTGAGGGGTGATGAGAATGGGATGGGATATGGCCTTAAAAAGCCCAAAAACCGAGTGGCTTTTCCACTCTTATGTCCACGAACAGTCCGGATGTCCGGGGCAGTCCTGTGATGTCTGCGAACATCTCAGATTTTCAGGGACATATATGCCTATTTCTGAATTACAGGGTTGGTGAAAATTAGTTTTTGGGTGGCTTATAACTTTGGTGCCATTCAATGTAACTACTTGTGATAACATTCTAGATCTGACCGTGAATTGTCCTACAACGTTTGGTGCTGTTTTGCCAAGAGGGAACAAAATTAGAGGGGGGGTGCCAAAATAGGTTTATAATATTTTTAAAGGCTTATAAATCTCGTGCCGTTTTACGAATCTGCACAAACCTTTGGAAAATGATTTAAGATCCACATTTGAATGTTTTTGCAAAGTTTGGTGGGATTTTGTCAAGAGGGTCAAACTTAGAGGTCGGGGTCTCAATATTTTTAGATGGCTTGTAACTTGTTGCTCTTTGACTAATGTGCACAAATGATTTTAGAAAGATGATAGACCCAATCTTGAATGTTTGAACAAAGTCTGAACGGATTTTGTGAAGTGGGAGCTAAGTTATATGACTATTTTATGTACGTACATTTTGGCACTTTGAAAAAAAAACATGGATGTATTTGCAGCAAAGTCGTGGAAGGAACATTGGTAACGACCTGAGAAACATGGTTTTGCAAATGTGTCAGTGTTTTATTTTTAAAAAGTTTCATAATGTAGGTAAAAGAAAATTGTGATATATTCTGAGGTATAGCCTGTGGCCATGGTCAGTGGCCAGATTGACTGAGTCATGGCATGTGCCCATGGGCAGTGGCATCGGACATGACTCGGGCAATCTGGCTACTGGCCATGACCACGAGGGACTGGCAATGGGGTTAAAGTGGGCATGGCCACCAGGGACTAGCTATCTGGTAAAGTGTTTTTAAATTGGGATAGTTTTGCATGGGGCAACAAAATTCTGCCTGTGGCTAAAATTCTGCCTGTGGCTACAGCCCAAAGTGCTGCATAGGATTGTATCAACAGATCGTTGTGATTACCGCTGCATACACTCCGAGACAATGCTAATCAGCATATAATTATAGAGCACACCGAACCTGGTGCCCACATGATCACAAGGCCACCCCTTAAATCATTAACCATCCTCTTTTGCGATGATACCGGGACAAGGTATCGGGATTGCATGCCAGACTCATTTCCACAACCTTGCTGCAATGACTGGCCGCAATCCATACACCTTGAGAAAGACCCTACAGTCAAAACACGTGTCGGCTGACTTCTAACAATAAATATAACACCATCAATAGTTTTGAAGACTGCTTTATTACGAAAATGAGACTTTTAAGCGCTATACTATAAACAAAATAGAGCATCTGAGACAGAGTTTCAAGATTGCAAGGCAATTATTAATATATGCATACAATACACTCGAACGGACTAGAGGTTCATCCGCGACCAGTATATCATGGAGAGTGGAGAAGTGAAGTACTGGAATGGTTCACTGTGTCACTTTTTATACACACTGAGCCTGCATCAACATAGGTCATTTGTTATTCATTTGCAAAAGATAATAATGCAAATATGTTTAAACTACATACACAATAATTCACCCAATCGTAATCTAATGACAACAACAACAGTTACCTATTGAATAACTCAGCGCTCAGGTGAACAGGGCTCACTCTCCTATTCGACACCTAACACTTGAAGGAAGGGCACCTTTACAAAAGAACCTCATCACCAGCCGCAGGGTAATCTGTTTAAAGTAGTAGATGAAGCGCAGTGATCTGCCCATTCTAACGCGTTGCCGTTACTTGATAATCGTGTACTCTGATTTGAATATTGGGGCATGCAGCATGGCCAAAGCCATAGGTTTGAATGGGAAAAAATATTCTGCTTGCGTCTACAGCCTGAAGTGCTGGACTGAATTACAACAAACCTGCACAAGGAGCATCAGCAAGGACCTGAGAGGATGCTTTTGCAAATCTGTTTTGTGTTTATTTTTCCAGTAAGCCCAAAAAAATAGTGATATAAGTTTGGTGCATGAACAAAGGGCCTGGCTCTCGGCAAGGATGCATGCCTACGCTGATTTACTTATTGGGGCATGCAGCATGGCGGAAGATCTAGGTTTAAATGGGAAACAGAATACTGCTTGTGGCTGTAGCCTGGAGTGCTGGACGGAATTGCATCAAACTTATGCGAGGAGTATCCGCAAGGATCTGAAAGGATGCTTTTGCAAATCTGTCCCGTGTTTTACTTTTTTGAAAGTGTTGAAACGTTTTCTGCCATGGGCCTGACCCTCGTCAAAGACAAATGTCTACTCTGATTTGCCTATTGGGGTATGCGGCATGGCCGAAACCCATGCCCAATGGATTGTGGGACTGGCCATGCAAGCCATGAGCATTTGCCATTGGTTACATTATGAGGGTATAGTGGACATTGAACTAGGATGCTGGGAAGGTGCAGTGGATAACGGGGGTGGTTTGGTGGGGCTGGGGTCATGGTCGATCCTCATGTCCTATGCAATTGAACAATGACTTGTATCCCCAGCATGCGCTGCTGATAACGACACACATCAGTATGCGTTGCAAAACATATGTTTCTTAAAGGAGGTTTATAATTCTTTAATATATGTTAAAAGAGGAATTGTTAATAACTTACATGCAGTGATTTAACATTATGAAACATTTTCACTTATAAAAACCTATTCAATTGACAAAACATAACGTTGTTAAAGGGCCGTTACGGTAAGATGTTCTCCACTCTTGGGACTCCTCCGCCGCAGCAGTTAGCTAGTGGCCTCGCACCTTGGCATCCCTTGGCATTTCCCTCCTGGGCTCCCATCAGCACTTGTCCATCCGTGCTCCCCAATGCATATGTGCATTTATGGGAGCACTATGTACACTTTTTTGGTGTAATTATGGGAAATGCAGATGCAAAAGATGTGTAGAAGATTGTTAAGTGGCAGTTGGTGGGTGGAAGTTTAATATGTTGATAGGCTATATGTAGAGATGTTTAAGTGATTGGTGGATATTTGTGATGTCATCTTTCATGGACTTGGTGTTTGTTTTAGTGCACGGTGGTGGTGTGAGTTATGGTTGCTTAGCTTACCATAACTGCCATTTCTGGATTTTTTTGGTTTAACTTGTAACCATAACGTCCCTTTAACAAAGATTTTTCATTGAATTTGATAGGTTTTTATTAGTGCAACTGAACCAGAACGTCCCTTTTTAATATATATATATATATTCAATATTATTTTCATATATGGAGCCACCACCGTAGTCTATTAGACGATGCATGAGTGAGGCATTTTGTTTAGGGCACACTTAACAATCTCCTCCAGGTGATCCCAATTTTGGCAACCAAAGTAAATAAGACCTATTTGGGTTGCATGATTTGCCCAGGATCACACATATTTGTGAAGCAGGGAAACCTGGCTATGAATCCAGGATTTCTGGTTACACCATTGACCATTTTGTTGGCTTCAGTTTACACATTCTCCTGTGCATCTTCTGTCGTCTGCATAATGGTCAGGAAAGAGTTAAACTTGTACTCTGTGCATGGGTACCAGCATCCAGATTGTTTGTGCTGGGGGCTTAATCCCATAAAACAACCTTTGACTGTGTTGAAGTGACCTCCTAGGAAATGCTTATCTGCCCCAAACAATTAAAGGTAAGTTTAAAGGGGGAGCATGGGCGATGTGTGCATGGGTTTCATATAGGCCTGTTCCGAAAGTCAGATCAGGGGAATTACGACTGAAAAAAAAATGTCCGGCTCGGGCCTAATAGTTTCTTGGTATTTGGCTCCTGACAAATACTTTGATTTCTCAGTTGAATCCAGTGTAACCACTCGGAGGCAAATATGGAGTGCAGATTGCAAAAGGGAATGGAATTAAACACTGTCCAACAGCATTCCTGATGAAATACCAGACTGGTTCAATAGCCAAATAAGGCGCATAGGTTTGCATATTGGAGAGAGTGTTGGGAACGAGAACTTGATTCTTGGCAAATCTCTTGAATAACATTACAGGCCAGTTTCCCTTAGCAGGAACCCTTTGAGAGATGAGTAATACGCTGTGTGGACAGACGCCTATAGAGCAGGGCATCTGCTGGTCTTGAGGGCACGGGGGGTGGAGGGTTGAAAAGTGAGAGACATCCTATAGTGTGCTAAGAAAGAGATGGAGGTAAGTGGGCATGGATTGAGATTTGGTGGAACTGAGGGACTGCCCAGCTGGCCAGTTCCTTCTTGGAGCTTGTAGGTTTGGGACAGATTCAGTCACATGCCATGTTTTCCTGCATGTGATTCTCCCAGATGTTGGAGCAGGGACAGTTACTTCCCTCATTTTGACCTGTGAGGGAGGGATTGCCCTCTTTGGAAATAGCCCGGGATGGAGTCCATGCACCTCATCTGTACCCTTGACCTGTGTGCTGTGCAAGTGGACAGAAACCATTTGTACATTTTCATGTGAGCTGCAAGGAATGCTCGACTTTACACCAAAGCTACTTTGCAAATCTCAAAGATTGGAATGTGTACGATACACAATGGAAGTTGCAAATTGTATCAACATTAATTTAAAAAAAAGAAGATAATGTTCATAGGGAAACAGCCAAAACATCAAGTGCTTCAAATAATAGCCTGGCACTCAAGGCATTAAGTGGTGAATACTTATGTTTACCTGGGAATTCCAATTAAACATCACCAAACTTGATCATTTTAAGAAAAGTTAAACTCCCAAAGAGTTTTTAAGAAATGGGCACTGTAAGGAACTCATGGTGGCAACAGTAAGGATGTTTATTGAACTTTATAATGGGTGAGATTAACACCTAATCTAAACCTGAAGCTAAGATGTGAGCAAGCTACGCCCATCAAAGGATACTAAGGCAGTCCTAGTTGCATCTTGTCAAATGAAAAGAGCCTATACTAAAAAAACCTATTGCCAATACTTAATACTAAATTACAAAAAGAGTGTGGGATAATGTTCACCAGAAAAGAAAGAAGTGATCACAAAATGATGTCAAGAAGATATGGCTGTGTCTCCCTTCTCCACGTTTGAAGCACGGGACAAGGTGGGACTCTTGAGAACAGCACACTACTTGGCATCGCCTGCACGAGGTTCACATTCCCAGTTAAAAAATATCAAAACCTTCAAAGGTTAAGTCTCTTACCTGTAGCAAGTCTGTTGCCTTAGAAGGGCTGCTGGTTCAAAATAACAAAAACCAAAAGTTCCTTTGATACTCTTGTACCCTGGGCGATTGCTCTTCACCCCTTGGATCTCCCTCCGCCAGACTCGGATCCTCCTTGTAACTCTGCCCTAACTCCGTTGGGGTCACTACATCCTTCTTTAACACAGGTCATGTATTTTTAACTCAGTTCATGTTTCACTCAATTCCATCAGAAAGCGTTGGTTCCCTTCTCCTAGCTTTCTTTCAGCATCCCTCTGTCGGATTCACGCTTGCCTTATTCCACAGTTCACAAACTTCCTCTGGCGATGGGTTACAGACTTTCAATTGTACAAGGGATTTGACGTGACCCTTGTGGGACCACTCTGATGCCCCACGACACCCTTTCCTAGTGCCTTCTGGTTCTTGCAGTTTCACAAGCAGGTCCCGGTCAGAGTCTTTCGAATGTGCGCCTACGTGGCGCCGGACCCCTCTGCACCTGGACCTCAACTGGGCTTTCTTTAAAGTTCAAACATACACAAGTTCTTTATTGTCCAAATTCCTTATGTTCACAATTGTGCTACTTGCAAGTTCGGGCTCAACACAGTTCAGTTTTCTATCAACGTCCTCCTACTCACCGGCCGTGCTGAACCCGTTGGTTTCTTTGATCTCTGGAGTCAAGGATAGTACCACGGCAGCCAGCTTGCCTCCTGCCTGCATTATCAACGAGGGAGGCCCCCGTGTACCATCGACATCTGCTGCTCCGCACACCAGCTGAAACTCATTTCGGAGGCTTTGCGGGTCTGAGTTGAAAAGGGCAGGGGTAATTCCCCCTTTGCCGTCCTTCCAGGTCTCACCGCCTTTCTCATCGGTGTGAATTGCCGGTTTGGTGTAGCTGTCTGCTTGTGCATTCGGCCTTGCTCGAAGTGTGCTTTCATGCTCTGCCTTTTATCCCTGTGGGGAAAGTATAAGGCTAGTAGGTGTATGTTTTTCGGTGGGTTAGAAATCCCACTTAGTGTGATCTTCATTTCAGGTGAGTCCTCATACTTCACTTCCATGATGGAGGTTTGGTTTAACTACAGTGCCAAATAGAGTTGGACAAAGGGCTTCATGTGGATCTGTATGGGCCAGTTTAGAGCTTATAGAATAATATGCCCTCTTTGCTTTTTTTTCTTGGATAATTTTTTGTGGCCAGTGTAGGGCTTCTTAAGGCATTTATTCCTTGGCAGGTCTACGTTCTGGCATGTTCTAGGATTTCAACTTTAAGATAGAAGTTAAATTGCTTACTGCTGTTTCTGGCCCCCTTTTGGAATATCATTACTGTGTTTTTGGTTTTGTTGTTTCTTAAGAACCATAAGATACAGTATTAGGATAAGCTTTTCAGGCTTTTTGGTAAGCCTTCTTGTGTGGGGGTTATTAGGAATATATCACCAGATTAACCAGTTCATTGTTGCCTCACCCAACATCAGGCCTGAGGATGATGATCTTTCCAGGGCTATGGGTATCTCATTCATGTATAGGTTGAAAACAATGGGGTTTAGGCAGCATGCCTGTTTCTCTCCCTTTTCCTGTCTGAGAGGTTTTGTTCACATTCTATTTACTTTGATGCTGCATTTTGTCTGTGGATACATTTCCCAAATCATGTTATATGTCTTTCCTCCAATGCCATTTTGAAGCAATTCTAGTAGTAGCCCAGTGTGTCACTGTTGTAGACTTTCGGCAAGTCTACAAAGCCTGCACATTATTTTCCTTTCATATTGTTCTGTAAATATTCATCCACTAGTGGTGAAGCGTGAATATGTGATCTATTGTGCTGTGATATATTGACTCCTTTTCAGCTGACTTGGCCTAACCGTGAGGTCCATCCTGGGGGCAGTTGGTCCCATGTCAGCCTTTTGGAAAAGTGTTGTTCATGACTTATTTCTAGAGCGCTAAAGATGTTCTTGGTATCCAAGTGTTGTACACACTCTAGATACAGAACTTTGTACATCTAAGTAAAATGAAGAAAATATGATTTTGTCTTTACCTGTAATGAAATGGGTGCTTTTCCAGGGGCTGTTCATGGTGCAGCGCCAGTCACCTACCCTTCCAAGGTATAGCCCTGTGGACTGGCAGGTATTGTCGCGCACCGGTCAGCCTTTTGTATCTAGGGGCAAGCAATCCGAATTTTTAGTCAAATCCTAGGTCTCTCCCCTAAGTGTACTTGTGGTCTTCTTGATGCGTCGGGCACATTTAAGCCATGTGGTGACCATTTTGAACTGAACGCACTGGCTGATTGCCTACTTGTGGAGTTTACTTAATGTTGTTGCGATGTGGTCGTGTTTCAGGATTTTTGTTTCATTTCTGGCCACTGAGTCTTGAATGATTCTGGAGGCAGGTCAACAAAATCCTTGCAATTCCCAAATGTAGGGTATTGCAGTAGACAAGTAGTACACAAATCATTTATGTTGCCCCTTTCGTCTACAGCTCTGTGGATAGGGTGAGGTCAACCCTGATATAAGAAAGAGTAAGAATAAGACCATGCTGAATAAATTCAGATTAATTTCTAGATCTGCTCCTTCAAAAACCAGAGGGTGTTCTCACGGATAGACCCCAAGGATCTTTTGTTCAGGTGGCCAGGGTACGGCCATCAGCATTGGAACCAGACCCTGGGGCTGGACCAGTGCGGGAGGATCACCTGGACACGGGGTCCTTGGGGACTGTAGGAGGAATGCCATCAGGAGAGATGCAGTATTCAAACTTTCTGACACCTCGCTACCTGACACCACCTCCGTCTACATAGGATATGTTAAACCCAAAGTTCCTATGATTACAAACACTATGACTCCCCAACCCCCCTTTTCTATACAAACACTGAGATGAAGACGAGGGCGATTGAGAGAATTAAGATCACTGAGAAGAAACACACTCAGACACAGGCTGTCCCCTTAACAAGGACAGGCAAGGTCAGCCCTCCCTTGACAATCAGTCTCATCTGAGACCTATTAAGCCTCCCCCTCATTATAAAAGGCAGAGCAGAAAGACACACTCTGAGCAAGCTGGCGATGCTGGATGGTGCACGGAATCCAGAAGAAAACTAGAGCTGGAGAGACCCTTGAAGGCTTCGAGGAAGGACTGCCTGATTGCTGGTCCTATGAGTACACGGGAGCTGCAGTGTGGAGAGGGAACTGTACCCCCAGGGAGCCAAACCAGGGGCAGCTGGTATTACCTGGTGGTGCCCACACTAGAGCTCCTCCTCTAGGCAAAGCAGGACAACCCAAGCCTTTGAGGGGCAGGTGGCAAGACGTTGACCTCAACAAGTATCCCCTTGAACTCCTGCAGCTGCGAAAACCTCCAGAGTGTCAAAAGGGAGATCTAGCAAAGTGGGAGCAAAATGAGAATGAAGGATTATGGGACTTGGAGTCCAAAGACATTTAACTGAGAAAAACTGAGCGAGTACCAGCAGCACTTCCGGGGGGAAGGCAAACCTAAAGGAGCAGAGCAACGCAGCAAGGAATGAGAGCAGCGGGTTGAAAACCCCAAGAGTTCCCTACTAGAGGTCGTTGCCTCTGACAGGCTGTGAAAGACACATGGAGAAGGTCAGATCCCGTATCAGAAAGCTGCATTGTGTTTCAAGGACACCAGTGATCCCCTGGGTGAACGGCAGAGTTGACGAGGTGAGGCCAAGCCTGTGGTACTATCCTTGAGTCGTAAAGCCAAGAAAGAAACACATACAGCCGGTGAATTGGCAATCAACCTGAGTGTGTTAAAGACTGAAGTGGCAGACATGTGAATGAACTTTTAAATAAGGACAGCTGTGAAATCAGCGGTACTGAGTAACGCAGTGGTCCCATGAAAGGAAGTAGCCCACTCGAAAGTCTCTGAAAGGTGAATCCGAAAGTTGTCTAAGCCCGACTGAGGGAGCCCGAAGTGTAAAAAGCTTGGGGAAGGGAGCCCCGGCAAGTGTTGTTGAACTGTGATAGGTAGGGGCCCGCCAGAGGCGTCAAACATTGAACTTTTGTTTTTGAAGGGGTCTGAGCCCGTCAGGGGGGGACCTGCATGAGGTCTGAGCTTGACAGAGCGGGATCCATGTGACGTTTGTACTTTGAAAAGTCAGGGTCCGACTGAGGGACACCTACTTAAACTTTCTTTTTTTGGAACTGGTCCGAGCCCGACTGAGGGACACCAGTGTAACCCTTTTGATGGACTATATATTGAAGCTGGAAAGAAAGTATTTAGCATGAAAGGCGAGGCGGGCCTCAATCCACGTTAATCCACTGCCTTTAACTTTGAAGAACCTGAGCCAGAGTCTATCATCCTGTCTACGGCGACCTCCTTTCCCCGTGCTGACCAACGTGGGGAGGGAAGCTGACTCAGCCACGTTGATTATGTATTGTTTTGCTCATTATTCCCTTTGCATACACATTTTTCCTTTATACTAAACATTTTGTTACATTAGCGTAAGGGCTGGCATTAGGTTTTGTTAGCATAGGCCATCTTGTTTTAACAGACTCCACTAGGACTGTGTTATTTAGTATTTGATGGTCGGACGTGCTGCCATCCTAGACTTGGGGCAAGATGGGCATTCTTCCAACCACTTTTTCGAGAACAATAAAGGTTTTCCAATCGCTTTTTATACCATTGGTTCCCTCGCAGCTCTTACCCGATCCACACATTTTTTGACCTGGCAATTAAAGCTGCTGATTAGTTGCCGTTTTGCACCTATCACCTATCTAGAATTGATATAAAAATAATTGGCCTTTAGTGGCCAATCATTTTATATATCATTTTTTGTAATTCCCAATAAGCTGAACAATGTGTGTATTTTGTCGAGTGTTGAGGAATGTAAACCCTCTCAAGATCAATAGTTCATGGAAAGCAATACAAACGCACACACAACACATTTTTTTTAAGTGTTAGTTATTACATATAAGAGCTGAAGTCTACAAACATGTGGCATGTCAACGCCAAGGTATAGTCCCTTCAATTGTAATAAACTGTAAATTTTAAAAATGCCAACATGAAGGCTCAAACAGTCGCTCCAAACTTAATAAAGCATAAAATCTTCAAACGTTGGGAATGCGCGCATTATAGTATAAATACTGCATCCAATGCCAACAAAATGTACAGTCTACAAAGGTTGCAGTATCATTGAGGTTCAAATGCACAGCCCTAATAAACTCCAAAACAAACCACGACCAGTGTAACCTTTAATCACACCACACTTGAGAAGACTCACTTTCCCTACAGCCTGGACAGCATAGATTTGAGCTCCGTAATATTGAAAGTGAGTCTTGCAAAGTAGCGCTGCAGTGTGAGTTATGGTTCCATTTGCATCTTGGTGGCCTTTGTTTATATTGGTAAAACCCTTGGCACTTTGTTATACTTCTGTATTCTTCAGATATACCAATCAACACTGATTTCAAAGATTCTCCTTGGCATTCTCTTGCTTTGCCACAATGTGTATTTCACCTAACACATTCTGTGGTCTTCACCTTTTTTCACCACCTTGCTTTCACTTTGCTCATAAGTGTTCATCACTTGCTTTAATCTCTTGCTGCATTCACATAGGCTCGTCACATCTCTGTTAGTTCGGATTCAACAATGCTTGCAGCATTCACAAAAAGTACTTATAATACTTTTCATCTTTCTCTGGCATTCAGTAATGCTTGTAACACTCTCAGGAATACCTATAACCCTTTTCAGCTTTAGCCGTATTCCATAATGTTTGTAGCACTCTAAAAAGTACTTATGCCAATTTGCAGCTTGTTTGGCATTCAACAACACTGGATTCACTCTTCCATAGCATTTGTATTGATTCTTAGTTCATTTGCTATGCCAATATGCCTCTCTGCAGCCCCGGAGCGCCCCGGCATGAGTGTTCCCTTCTCTCGCACTCACTGGTCTGTTATCGCTCCTCCTGACCTCTCGATTCGGCTTCTCTACTTCCTTCAGCTCTGCCTGTTCCACGCGTGAGTTTCTGCGAGCAGCACTCGCCATCCTCGGATTCAGCTGCTCCTACCCCGCTCTTCCATAGCATAGGCTACCAATGGCCTGCACCAGTTGAGAGCCTCCAGTGTCCCACAGCTCCCACTGTGGACACCGGTGAAAGGGGACAGCAGGCTTCTTGACTCTCGTACGGCCTGCACTGGCCCTGGCGTCCTTTCTGCACTCGCGCTCAACCTGGCTTCGCTCCAGCTGGTTGCCCTCAAGCACGCTCTGCCTCTGCACACCACATTCCTTCCTGGATGGCTCACCCCAACATGGTTCTCTCCAGCGTGGTTCTCCCCAGCTGGTTGTCCCAAGGTGCTGGGCGGTCCCTCATTGTATACACCTGGGACCTGTTAAGTAGTTTAAGGTGTAAGTTTCAGGTGTAAGTCCTTCACTTTAGTTGCCTGACCATAATTAAGCCAATTAGCTTGACATGCCTGACTTTTACGTCAGTACTACTCCACAGCCATCTTCCTCGTCTCAGTACCAAAGTGGTGTGAATGAGTGGAAGTGTGCATTACTCCCAGTTTCTTGTCCCAGCCATAAAGGGAAATGGCTGTGGGACAGTGTGGGTGGCAGAAAGAGCCAAAGATTGATAATAACCTATAAAGGCATGGGGGCTATGGGATATTAGGTCAACAGACCTGTTTAAAAAAATTGATATAAAAAAAACATTTTAGAAAGAGCACTCCGTTACCGCACAGAGAGGTCTTTCTGAACTGTCAGTCCCTGTGACACACATGAGTTCACGCAGGGACTGACAGGCCCGTCAGGACCCTGAAGTGGCCTTGGGTGTATGTGTTTGTGTGCGTTTTGGTGGGGGGTCTTGGGAGGCAGGTGGCGGGGGCTGAGGGACAAAGGTTTGAAGTAAAACTGGGAAGAGAGGGTGGGGGGTGAGGAAATGTCATTATTTCCATTTTGTGTAGGCTGTCTAAAATCGGCTGAAAAACATCAGTCTTTTGATTAGGCGACCTACAAAAATAACCCAAAGACATCCGCACCCTACTCCCCAAGTTCCCTACTCCCCAAGTTCCCTCCACCCAGGTGATCTTCCCTCGCGTCTCCACCCCATGGTCAGGATCCAAGAGCGATGGCCTTTCCCTGGTCACCTGAAAGGAGGACCATAGGAGAGCAGAAGTGAGGATGCCATATGTTTTCTCACAGAGGACACATTCACAATGGGTTGAAAAGTAGATCAACCTGTCAAATTGCAGTGGATTGATACTAGATCCTGTGCGCTATTCACCCGGCCTGTTTCGTTATTGTAATTGTCAGTTATATATCATCTAGCTGCGGGAGTCTCACAATCCGAGAATGCTCCACAAAAGATTCTTCTTATAATGACAAAAATTATTAGATTGTTGTAAGACTGTCACCGCGCTTGAAACTAGTATTCATCAACCATAAAGCTATATTATGCAACAAGTCATTGAATTAATCCATTCAAAACAATAAAGTCCACACATTGAAATCAATATGATGTTTTTTCTTTTCTTCATATAGTTGTCCGGTACTGCAACAATAGCATAGCCGACACGTGTTTCGACCAATACGGTCATCCTCAAGGCTATTAATATCCATTAGAATGATGTTAAAGCATAACCAAACAAATAATGAATCATCATTCATAAGAAATCCATATGGTGGTTGCCATTAAAAGCAAATCACAATTGACAACATTAAAAAAGTAGGCAGATTGTCAAAACCATATCAAAAACACACCACACAGGTTGTTGCGGGTTGGCAAAAGCAAGCATTTCTTGAATGGTTCAGAGTCAGTAACAGGACTCTGCTAGGTGATTCAGAGAATAATATCACTTACATTATTTTCCTAGGCATGTACAAAGTGAGATATTATTTGGCTACCAGTTTCTACATGGACATTGCACATAATGGGTGTCAGCAATCTCCCAACAAACACACCATTTGAGTCTATTTTGTCAAATCCAAAGTTTCCAAAAGCCCTTAAACGTCTGAAATATTGGCTAATTTCCCTGGCTGTACAGTCATTTACAGATATACCCCTCTGAGTACTTTCACTAATAAAATATGCTGGAATTGAATCTATTCCACTTTAGAGTGTACCTCCCCATAGAATTATATTTTCCCTGAGAATGATGCTTGCCTAGGGATTTCTTTTCTTTGGCTGTCTCACAGACAGGTGGCCACCCTCTCAAGGACTGGTTCAATTCTCATTCTCTAGTAACAGGTGGGCATCAGTCAGAAAGATGGATCACCTTCCCTCCACAGCCTAGTTTTTCTCCTTCTGTATTGAGCGTGTCTGCTTCCTTTTCCACTGTGGAGTGTTTGAGGTTGTACTCCCTTACAGTGGTCTGCCAGCAATCCAAAATGAGTCCAAGAGAAAGCAAGTTACTCCATTTCCCTTTCTGTTATTGGCAAGTCTTCTTTCTTTAAACTTCTTCAAGTCAGTCCCCTTTGTACTCATATTAATGAAGAAGGCTGTCCAATGGTGGTAATATTCTAACCCTGTTTCCCTCCCATTTGAGGTGATGTCATCTAGGATATTGTACATTAAACAATTATGATTTTTGAATTTTCAAAAACATTTTGTTCCACACATATGATTAAGTTACAAATTAGTTTGCCAGATTGCTCTCACTCAGGTGAATCAAATAACGCAAGTCTCATCTCGGCACAACATCTGATGTGAATGTGACCAATTTTTGCTTTTTATTCTCTGATACTTACACTCAGGGGTCCTATTCCCATCTCAGGAACTTGACCTAGCCATCACAGATGAAAAGATATATGAACCTCTTACATGTGACTTTTATGTGCAGAAATATCTGCAATATTATGGTTTGCATAATTAAATACCGTAAAAATATCATTTTTCATTCAGCTGATGGGGTTTTTCACTCTGAACAATTAAGAACAGTAAGTTGATACAACTAATAAGATATTCAGGAACATAGGATCCCGTATGTAACATTCAAAGATACATTTATTTCTTTTTATGTAATGGGTGTAACAAAATATGAAATGGTATTTGCTTTCCCTGGACTGGCAAAAGGCCATATAGTGTCAGGCTTCTTAGGGGAGCCATTAATGACTCCAAAGAGGCCTGGTTGTTACGGCACAGCTGCCAAAAAGCTTTTGAAAGTAGGCTGCTCTGAACCAAATGTTGACCCCTCTGCCCCTTAACTGATTACACTAGCTGGCTTTCACAGATGCCAGACTCCATGTCTCTTCAAATGTAAATGGCATCCATTAATTGAAAGCCTGATCAATGAGGAATGCTGATAATTTGGGCAACTCCACTGTGCCCTAGGTTTCAGAATATATTTCTGTATTTTTAGTAAATTCTTGTATAGACTGAGTGATAAGTGGAAGTTGTTAATGGGCATCATCTGTTTTATTACTAGAGCCTGCTTTCCAGAACTAAGAGAGCATTGGATCCTTTAGTGCAAGGACTCTGTCATAAATTGTATGGCTCAGCCTCAAAAGCATAGGTTTCATTTCTTTTGTGAGAATGTCTCCTTAGCGCTGTTGCTGGGTTCAGAGAAAGTGCAATTTTGCGTTTTAGCCAATGTTGATGGTTTCATGTACAAGTGAAATATATGCTGTCACTTTTCTTTTCCACATTATATTTTGCTCTTTCAACAAGGACATTATAACATTTCTGCAATCGGCTCCTATCGAATCGAAGTGACACTTCAAGTCTCTGTAGGTGTGTGCATAATGCTGAGTCTCAGTCCTGTAAATAGGAAAGCAGAAATAATTTAGGTCCCAATTTCAGTTTTCTATCAAATGCTGTGCTTTTTCATCCAAGATGGACTGTTCTCCATTTAAATAAATACCACCCTGTTCAACTAACACCATACACCAACAATGTTGCCTAACCAAGCATCTAATTAACTGCTACTGTTCATGTGATGTAGCCTCTATGCATATCATGTCATCTTAACCACCAAGCTACGCTGCCTTGTAACCACCATGCACTCCATTCCCTTGTAACCAGCAAGTCTACTGTAACAGCGCCACAAGACCCTAGGGCTGCTCTGCGCTTTATAAATGCTAATAATAAATAAATGTAATACAGATTGCTGTATACTTTTCATGCCACTGAGATTTATTTTGGGCCTTGTCATTTATTGAGAACCACTAAACCTTTGCTGTACATGGGCTGCTGACATCACAATGTTTCCTTGCATGTGTTTCTTTCAAATGCTTTGCGCAGAATGCAGTTCATATATTTATTCTTATATGTGGAATTTTCATTTGCATCTTTTCCTTTTGTATATATTTCCATACAATACAGTAGAGATACCTTGACATTGCCAGCTTTTGTAGACTTGATCTTTTTATACATAGTAACCTTCACACTTCTTACAGAAATGCCCCCTGTTTTCTAGTTTGTTTGTGTTTGACTTTGCATGTGTGGGTTTGTCTCTGAGTGTCTGGGTGTATGTATATGGTGCATTGTTTACATGTAATGTGCTTATGTGTTACATCTGTATTCTAAGTTTTGTGATGGTCATGCTCCTGTTCTTGGCAAGATTAGATTTGAAGTTCTCCAAAAACATGCTACTGAGACTTTGTAATGAAAAAGGGACCATTTGCCATAGTATTGAAGGTTATTAGAATCTCAGATCTCTCCCCGCATGTAATTATTCTTTCATTTGTGATGCAAATAGAGAGTGAAACTATTTCCTCTTATCCTGATGAGCTACCTTTTAAATGCACGTTGATAAATGCGAAATCCGCTGGAGACTTCATTTTAGAGAAGTAGCTTGATTTAGTATTCCTCTCTGAAAGATGGTTCAGTGAGTACTGTACTGCTATTTTGCCCTATTTGTTTCAAATAAATATTCCATAAAATGGTTAAATAGGTCCGAATGTCGCGGGGTTGGGGTTTCGATTTTTTCAATACCATATTAGGCCTACTGAATTTTACCACCAAGTGCTAGGATACTTGCTTTCAAATATTTATTGTTAACTTTATTGTTTTACACACCTTATGTCTGAGGTTAGTTCTTTGCCATCAGCCACTTGGTCTGGCTTTTTATTACTAGCACAATTTCCTATGCGGGACAGTCCCTAAACCCTGGTTAGGGATATTCGAACAGTGATGTTTAGCACCAAAGCCATCCCATGGACAGAGCATTACATCATTTTTATCTCCTGGGACAGCTTTTGCCCATAGATGTTCCCGGTCGGACATTGCCTGTAGCAAAGACCTTTGTTCAGCCAAATGAGTTTATTGACACCCTTACCAGGCTTTCTGCTCAGTATCTGTGTTTAGGCTATCTTAATGAGGGTCCGGAGGCTTTCCATTCGTTGGGTGACTCCCAGAGCCCTCTTCTGTTGGCGAAGGCTAAAAATACTTTACAGCTCTGGTGCACTCATCTCAAAGTCGCCATATGTAGAACAATGGACGATCCATGCTCCTTTAGCATATGAGAAGAGGGTCTAAAACGTTAAGAGTATGTTCCTTCAGGAGTAGGTAACCCAGGCTGAACACAAACCTGTGGAACTCTTCTGGGTTTCTCCGATATTTCTTAACCACCGGTGTGTTCTGACCCCAATGATCCAATCCTTGTGAAAAGCCAATGATTTTAACTTGTTATCATGTCTTTACCCTGTTGGGCCCCCTATAATTTCCACCCCTCTTAGGGTCCCAGTGGTTTCCAATCCTGGCTCAGCCAATGATATTGCTCAGCTATTTATAGTGAGCAATAGCAATATACATTAGCATACGCAGTGCCTTGATGCCCTTGGGTTAAGTGCGCAATATAAATGTAAAAAATAAATAAATAAACACTCCTACTGACAACAACTCAAAAAATATAAAATAGCCATTTGAAATGCAAAAAAAGCTTACTAATCCTCGCACATCGGCACAGGAACAAACAAATAGACATTTTTCAAATTACAGAATGAACTCGCCAACCCAACTGCCTTCGTTTCTCCCATCACTGCACTCAAGCTTTCTGTCTTTGTAGTGAGAATGGCATCCAAGTTACATGTGGTGAGGAGGTTGGCGTTGTCCGCTGCATGGTTGATTGCTGAGTGGACATTGGCGAGCATCGATTTTCGCGTAATGGAGGATGATGGAGCGGGGATGGGGTGTATGGTGACATGGGTGAGGTTGCTGTGATGCGGTGTCCAACATGTTGCTGGTGAGCCTCATGGTTGGCGATGAGTGGTGATGGTAGGAATGGGCTGTTTGGAGAGAGAGTGAAGCACATATTCATGGGAGTTTATCTGATGTTAAGAGTGTCGGGGGCTCTGGTTCTCCGTCCTCACAGTCCGAGCTGGTCCAAACAGGAATTGCCCTTTCCTTCATCTGCTTGCCACTTCAGACGCATGGGCGAGAGAAGCCCTTGATCTAAGGTTTAAGAACCAAAACGATCAGGCAGGGTAAGCGGGTGGGTGAGTCTTGGGTCACGTGACCTCGATCCACTTGCTCACCAACTGCAAAGGAAAAGTGCCTGGAAGGCTACTTATATAGCATACTGTTAATGATCATATCCATAGCTACCAAGACCTAACCCCCAATATTTTGAGAGCAACATTGAACCTACCGCATACCCTGAAAGAACAATTCACCCAAAGCTCCCACAATACTTATCAGCGCCCTTTTAAATCCTCATGTATGTAAAGAACTTAAATTACTAAATGAACCAAACTATGTAAAAATACCAGCTGTAAAAATCTACTGAATATTATTTCTTGCCTGTGGTATGTTTGGCTAAATTAGACTTCAAGTATGGTGAAGTTTTAATGGTTAACCCTCATCTCCAATCTGTGCCCCGAGAACACTTGTGCTCATCTACCATCCCTTATCGTTGCCGTCAATGTGCGAATATAGCCTTATAGCCCGAGGGAGGGATCTTTGTTCGCCTCGGGCCATGCACAGGGTGGTAGCAGCAATGCATGTGTTGGCACTTTGGTGGTGAAGTAAAAAGCGTTTGTTTTAATAGTGTGTAAAGTAAATGGAAAACCCGAGTTAGCAATTTAAACGTGGTTTTGTTTTGCAATATTTAAATAACAAGGTTGTGTTCATAAGTTAAGCATTTTATTTACAAACTTGGTTAAACTGGAGAAGGTTTAACATGAGCATACATTAGGGTGCGTGTAAACGTAAATGGTTTCTCTACAAGAAAGTGAACGCATTTCCAATGTTTTAACTTCCTCTTTGGTCCGAAAACTATGATGTTACAGCAAAATAAAGGTCTTCCCAGAGTAGAAGTGTCTTGTTGAAAGATCTTTTTTCCTGGAAATTGCATTATTGTTTCCCTGCCTGGTTATGAAATCAGACTGTTCCGAATGCAGTCAAAATGAATAGGTATTGACTGCACTCTGAACATTCATTGGCTGAGAGGCGGTCAATAACGATCTCCATGTGCTAATAAAAGGAACAATAGCTGGGGATGGTGGCAATGCTGCCACGGTGCTGTGAGCATTACTTCAGATTATAATGGGTCTGGAATAATAACAGGTACAGTGGCCTGGGACGCTGGCAATGCTGTCGTGGCCTGGGACGCTGGCAATGCTGCCACGGTGCTGTGAGAATTACTTCAGTTTATAATGGGTCTGGAATAATAACAGGTACAGTGGCCTGGGACGCTGGCAATGCTGTCGTGGCCTTGGACGCTGGCAATGCTGCCACGGTGCTGTGAGCATTACTTCAGATTATAGCGGGTATGGAATAATAACAGGTACAGTGGCCTGGGATGCTGGCAATGCTGTTGTGGCCTGGGACGCTGGCAATGCTGCCACGGTGCTGTGAGCATTACTTCAGATTATAGCGGATATGGAATAATAACAAGTACAGTGGCCTGGGACGCTGGCAATGCGGTCACGGTGCTGTGAGCATTACTTCAGATTATAGTGGGTCTGGAATAATAACAGGTACAGTGGCCTGGGATGCTCGCAATGCTGTCGTGGCCTGGGACGCTGGCAATGCTGCCACGGTGCTGTGAGCATTACTTCAGATTATAGCGGGTCTGGAATAATAACAAGTACAGTGGCCTGGGACGCTGGCAATGCTGTCGTGGCCTGGGACGCTGGCAATGCTGCCACGGTGCTGTGAGCATTACTTCAGATTATAATGGGTCTGGAATAATAACCGGTACAGTGGCCTGGGACGCTGGCAATGCTGTCGTGGCCTGGGACGCTGGCAATGCTGCCACGGTGCTGTGAGCATTACTTCAGATTATAATGGGTCTGGAATAATAACAGGTACAGTGGCCTGGGACGCTGGCAATGTAGTCATGGCTTGGGACGCTGGCAATGCTGCCACGGTGCTGTGAGCATTACTTCAGATTATAATGGGTCTGGAATAATAACAGGTACAGTGGCCTGGGACGCTGGCAATGCTGTCGTGGCCTGGGACGCTGGCAATGCTGCCACGGTGCTGTGAGCATTACTTCAGATTATAATGGGTCTGGAATAATAACCGGTACAGTGGCCTGGGACGCTGGCAATGCTGTCGTGGCCTGGGACGCTGGCAATGCTGCCACGGTACTGTGAGCATTACTTCAGATTATAATGGGTCTGGAATAATAACAGGTACAGTGGCCTGGGACGCTGGCAATGCTGTCGTGGCCTTGGCCGCTGGCAATGCTGCCACGGTGCTGTGAGAATTACTTCAGTTTATAATGGGTCTGGAATAATAACAGGTACAGTGGCCTGGGACGCTGGCAATGCTGTCGTGGCCTGGGATGCTGGCAATGCTGCCACGGTGCTGTAAGCATTACTTCAGATTATAGCGGGTATGGAATAATAACAAGTACAATGGCCTGGGGCGCTGGCAATGCTGTCGTGGCCTGGGACGCTGGCAATGCTGCCACGGTGCTGTGAGCATTACTTCAGATTATAGCGGGTATGGAATAAGGGGACTCCTGAATGTAGCTGCTTCATGCTTGGGAGGTTGTGTGTGTGGTTGTGCAGGACTGTTCATCGAACCTGCACTTTAAGCACCGTAATTACTTATTTTGCCTGTTTACTGTACATGTATTTGTATTCATCGAGGACATGACATTCTGATCAGAAATATGTAGCGAGTTACATACAGTAGCCGCGGCAGTCCCGTAAACGGGGGCCTTACAATTGAAGAGATGTGGACAATGAACCAGGTGATGTTATAAGAATGGCACAACATGAACAGGGTACAAAACACATGCACAAGGAACCGGGGGAGCATGTGCAGGTATGTAAAAGGCAGGGGAGGTAGAGCGGGCCACTGGTGTTCGGATGAGGGGTGAGGGGGAGAAGTAACGTCATTACACCAGAGTACTACTTGTTCTCACCACTCCAGATAAGATGTGGAAGTGGGAGCATTTAACTCTGTTTTTTAAATATGGGAGTAATTATTTAAATATGGGAGTAAAAAGTTCAATTCCCAATGAGAGTATTTTCTAAGTGTGGAAATATGTTTTAACTGAAAAACAGAAATATTTTTGTAATAATTATTTCTTTGCACCTAGTTATTCATGTACATTAAAAGAAACATCCCTGGGTCCGAGCTTCGAAACCTCTGGGTATTAAGCGCGTTATAAATAACCGATCATCGAGAGTGTGAAGAGCCGGGGGATTCCCCTTTCAAGCTTCTGAAATGGGTTCCTCCCGGGAAGTGGCTCAGGTCAGCAGTGGACAGCAGTAAGGTCCTCTGTTATTAGGGAGCATGCTTTTATTTAAAGGTGAACATTTTGGGTTGACCTGCACATTTCGTTTGTGTGTTGCATATGTATTTTTAGAAAGGTGTGTCTGTGGGTCTGTGTCTTGATCTGCAGGAGCCCAGCTGTGTGACATCATAGGTCTATGCTTATGTCAATTTTTTTATATGTAACATTTGGAAACAACTAGTTACAACTCCTGTTTTTACACAGCAGATCGATACTGATCAAATGACAACAAAATCAACATGGATAAATACATACGGAAACGTGGTTTAAAATAAATACTATTAAACCCGGAGCATTATTTATAAATAAAAATAAAGGTGAAAGAAGAGAACCACGTGGAAGCTCAGCGAATCTCCACCCTGGATGCATCAGCCATTAAAAAGGCGATGCCGTTCCAGTGGTCGCGCGCCCCGACATAGATAGAGGACAGGGAATCTGTTTCTGCTTATAGGCCAAGGTTATCACTCTTACTTGTTTGCTCAGGGTAGTTGTTACTTTATTTCCTGGACCAAACAAAGACAGCACATAATCTGATTATGAAAGAGCAGCAGTTGTAGTGAGGTAACTCTGGACTGCACTGCCAACTTTCAACAGACACAGAGAATTTGCTGTAGAAGAAAAGGGGCCAAGGTGGAATTTAGAGAATACGTTTGGAAAAAAAATAAGGGGTCCTTAGAACTAACTCTTGTAGAAGAAAAGTGAGATAAGGTTCAGAGTACATGAATGACCCCCAGGCCCCCTATTCACTGGTCGATGTTATTGCCCCTGAGACTAACACCTTTAGCCAGAGGTGTGTAAGTGGAACCACCTGAGAAGGTTCTAAAACAGCTGGTAGAAGAGCATTAAGAAGCAGTGGTGAATCCAACAGAAAAAGTACAGGACCATTATTCAACGTGTCCATTCGCCCACTGCTTCATATCTTCTCCCAATGTGATCTGTGTCATCGTTCTTATGCTGGTGACACCCAGATCTATGTCCGGCTAAAACATCCTCGAGAGTCTTTGGAGCGCATTATGTCCCGTGCTGATAACATTCATAACTGCTGAAACCATATGCACGCAACTTACCTTAGTGCTTTTCGTAACGGTGGTTGTGGGCTACCGGGACCCTTTCCCTCCCCAGAAAAAGGTTAGACCACACGTTTGTCAAGTGTTGGCAATAAAAGGCCGTAGGATTTTATTGTTACAGATATGGTTATGGAAACAATAACAATAATCGCATATCCTAATAATATCATACTTTTGGGCACCAGGTCCTGAGGTTACCCCCTCTGGACCGTGCCGCCACAACCTGGATGGGTTACCGGCTGTCCAGGTTTCCCCCAAAAGTTGTTGCTTGCTTTGTCCTAGCTGCCTTGCCTTAGCTTCCTTGCCTGTTCCTCTTAGTTTGGCTGTTCCTTTGCTAAATATGGCCCAGCTTGGGGGAGCCTTATAGCCCATACGCTGTCTCTGTTTTATACTTCGCTTCCCAACTTATGTTAGTGTTTTGCGCATGTTACCGGGGAGCCCTGGTTGGTTCCCCTGGATTTCCTGTGTTTTGCTCATACGTCGAAACAGTTTAAGTAATCTGCTAGCTTGGCTGTTTACTGGCCATGGCCTTTGTGGGAGCATTGACCTATATGTCTATAAAAAACGTATAGTTTTGGGCTTCTGGAAGTGTGGCCCCGGCCCCTTGTGTTGTTGGCCTGATTATTTATCTTAAAAACCTTTATTGAGTTTTCGAACGTTTAGAAGCGTGACGTTGGCCTGTTTTTTTTTATCATGAAAAACTTTTATTGAGGTTTTTTTTTTGCCCGTTATTTAGAAGCGTGGCCCCGGCCCTTTGTGGCATTGGCCTGTTTGTCTATTCAAAACGTATAGTTTTGGGCTTCTAGAAGCGTGGCCCCAGCCCTTTGTGGTGTTGGCCTGATTATTTATCTTAGAAACATTATTGAGTTTCTTATGCTTTTTAGAAGCGCAGGCCATGGCCCTTTGCGGCGTTGGCCTGTTTGTCTGTGCTGTGTGGTGTCTGTCCACCCAGGTACTTTTCCCCCACTGCTTATTAATTTTGTTGAACCTGTTTGCCGGTTCCGTGCTATTTGTAGCACACTGGCCCCCTGCCCCGGGCGTTAGCCTGTTGTGCTATGTGGTGTTTGTTCCCCACTGCATCCTAATTTTGTTGAAGCAGTTTTCAGGTTCTGTGCTACTTGCAGCACTCTGCCTTGGCCCTCGGGCATCGACCTGCTGTGTTTATTCCTCACTGCTTATTATTTTTTGTAGAACCCGTTTTTGGGTTCAGTGCTACTTGCAGTTTTCAGGCCCCAGCCTTCAGTTGTTGGCTTTTTGTCTTCTTGTATTTTCCTCTGCGTATATTTGCTGCCTGGTAGGCTTTGACCCTATTCTCAAACATCTTGGTGTACTGTCAACCGGACTTGTGATGCTACCCACGTGTTAATGGTCTTTCCTTTACAAAATACACCTTTTTCTCTTGTATGTCCCGCTACCTCTTTTGATTTCCTTCTCTATTCTGCTCTGGGCACATATGCATCACATGTTTTGTTTTTGCTACTTATATGGCCCTACAGACCCTCAGGCTTCTGAGTGCTGCTACTCTTCCATGGTGTGTTGTGCTCATTTATCGACTTTGGAGAAAAATGAAAGGCTGAGTTCAGCCCTGCGTCAGCAGGCCCTGCCCTGATGTCAGGCTGCACGCTCTACTTGCTATGCTATTTGACTTGCTGTACCATTTTGGAGGGTGTGACTATGTTTTGGGAATATATCTTCTATCTGTTACCTTGGCTGCCCTTAGCGGCAAGCCAGGGTTTTTATTCTGGCCCCTGGTTTGTGTTTGTTTGTCCTGTTACCTGTGTTGATGCTGTTCTGTTCCAATCTCTGCACCTCGAACCGCTGAGGAAACTGGCCGTCCGCTTGAGCACTACCTGCATGTTGCGGGGGGTCCTGATGGTCTGGAACACGTCTCGCTTGTTGTTGCCTTAGTTTCTGGGTTTTGTTATAATCCTTCGGTCTCACTTTGGTTCTGCGTATTTATTATTGCCCCTGGGGTGTGACGATAGTTGTGCTAAATGGCCCGGCTCTTTTTTTCTATGCGGGTTTTCCATATTAGACCGTACATCTTTCGATGTTTGGGGGCTGTTGGGCTGTGTTTGGTATGAGCTGGACTGGGCTCTGGGACCACCCTCTAGTGCGAGTTGTGGCTGCAAGACGCTCTGCTTGCTGTGTTACCTGACTGTTAGGGTGTCTGTCCTGTCCTAGCTGTTTGTTTCAGCTCTTTGAACTGTTTGTGGGGCTGGCCCGCCGTTCTTCTGCCTGCATGTGTGTCTTTTGGGACCTTGGCTGGTTGTGCCATTGGAGGGTGTGCGGGATCTGTGTCTTCTAGTGCCCTGTGTGGGTGCTATTTTACTTACCTTGCCGTGTGGCTTTGGTGTCATCGCCCCTTCTTCACCTGGCATCTTACCGCTAGCCCCCATGTCCTGGATGCTTCTGTGCTCTTTTGTCGTATTGTCGTTGCCCCCTTCCGTGCCTGTGGTCTGGATCTGTTGCACTACTTCAGTAGTGTTGTTGCAACTGGGTCCCCTGAGTACAGGGTTTCCTTAGTTGTGTGTTGTTTTGGACCCCGTTTCAGGGTCCTGTGTTTATTCTGCGTATACATAAATATTTGGCCAGCTCCATTTTGTGGGTAGCTGTATTTAGTTGGAGATCCTTTCAACGGATTCTCTTTTTTGTGGCCTTTGGTTCAGGCTGATGCTGATACGCATTGGCTTGTGTGTTGTCTCTGCCAGGCTTCGAAACTGCACCAGAATGCTCTTGTCCGGGTGTACAACATTTTTTATCGCTTATGCTGGCTTTTGTACGGGTGGTTTCACAATTCGTTCCTGATGTCCAAGGTATCGTCTTGTCCCTTGCTCCACCCTCAAACTTCCCGTGTTATGCGAGAGGCTTGTGTCTTGGCGCTCTCTGTGATGCAACACTTTGGCAATTCTTGAAACTGCCTTGTTTGTTGGTAATGTGGCTTGTTGCGTGTTGTCCATGGCCTACCCCTGTTATTGGGTGGCATGTTCCACGCCTTGCTGTGCCCTGTATCAGGGTACTGTGTTGTAGATATAAACTTGTCTCATGGCTGGTTACACTGATTCGTAGTGCTTGTGCAAGTTTTTGAGGTGATTTGGCTTGTTGTGTGCTGTCCCCGGTCCACCCTCTTTGTTGGGTGGCATGTTCTATGTCTTGCTGTGCCCTTTATCAGGGTACTGTTATGTAGATAACAAACCCTTGTCTCATGGGCATGATAACCGATTGTTTCATTTTGTTTGTTTCTGGCCTTTATATGGCACTAAGAGCCCTCGGGCCTCTGCACGCTGCTTATGCCCACAGGTGTGTGTGTTTATGTATCGACCTCGGAAGGATGAAAGGCTGAGATTTGCCCTGATGCAGGCTGAGTTTGGCCCTGATGAAAGGCTGAGTTTGGCGCCTGGTGGGATTCGAAACTGCGTCGACAGTCTCTGTGCGGATGCCACAGACGAGCGTTCTAGACGCTGTGCTCTCCGACCAGTGGTTTGCAAAACTGTCTTTTTCGACAGTGTCAGGCTAAATGATGTGCCGTGCCCCGTATCAGGATACTGGTGGATGCTGCAGAAACTTTGAAAAATAGAACGTGCTCTGCTATTGCGAGATTGCATCGCATTTTGGTGTTTACCTGCCCGTGTTTCCACAAAAGCATGTTTATGGTGTATTACCCAACTTTATTCATTTATATTCGGACATCGGCTTCTTGCGTTTGTGTCATATCGTCCCCGACTTGATTTTCCATTAAACATTTCCCCAGTATGTAACTGGTGCTGCGACCCTCGGGCATCTGGGCACTGTAATCATTTGCATTTAACTAGTGCTACGGACCTCGAACATCTGAGCACTGCTTCTCATTCCCCATGGTGTGTGGGTGCCGTTTTTATATACCTCGAGGGATTAAAAGCTGAGTTTGTGCCTGCCTATGTTTGATCTGTGTTGGCAGGCTCTTAACAAAATGTTAAGAGCACGCCCTCTGCTACTAATTATTTATCATTTATATATGGCGCTGCGAACCCTCAGGTATCTGAGTGCTGTTCATTATTACCCATGGTGTGTGGTGCTCATTTATCAACCTCAGAAGGATGAGTTTGGTCCTGCCGGGATTCGAACCTGTATCAGCAGGTTCTGCGCACTCGGCGCTCTACTCGCTGTGCTACTGGACCGGCTGATGTCCGTTCTTATTAACTGTCTGCTGATATGCATGTCTACATCCAATTCTATGTTATTTGTTGCCTATACCGTTTAGAAAAATAGGCTTCCCTGTAACGCTGTATCATAGGTTTTGTACAATTTAATATTTATGCAGCGTTACCGAAATATCTGGGCGCTGTTTATTATTGCCCACAATGCGTACTATTCATTTATCAAACTCGGGAGAAATGGGAGGTTGAAATTGGCCCTGCCGGGATCCTAAATGTGTCTGCCGGCTCCCAGGGTGGGCGCTGTGATCGCCGTGCTATTTGACAGACTGCAGTGCTCTTTAAATCTTTGTATGACTAGACAGTTGTTATTTTTGAAAATTAAAAATGTTTATGCAGGTTTGGTTGTTGCCCCTTGGAATTCGATTCTCTTAAACTTGTTGTATCATTGCCCATGATGGGTAACTGGCTGATGTTGCCCGGAGAACTGTAAGCCTATGTTTGGCAATCGTATTCAGCCCCTGTGCATTTTATTTTTTGTCCTTGTTTTAAATGGTGCTATGAAAATTTTTTAGGTGTCTGAGCGCTGCTAATTATTAGCCCGGGTCCTTTTCCATCGTCACTGAGCTCAATGGACCGGGGCGGTATAAGGTTATAGTCCGTTCATTTGGACCTTAATAATGTGGCATTTATATAGTGCCACGAAGACTTGGGTATCTGAGCGCTGCTTATTATTACCCCGGGTCCTTTTTTGCATAGTCACTGCCTTGTGTGTACACTGTTAGTTCGTCTCACGTGGCATGGATTATCCGTTGCTACTTTCCTTCTTGTAATTGACACAAACACGCGCCCGGGGGCTGCCGGGCGATCTGCTTCTTGCAGGCTGGCCGCGAGATGTTTACATTAGTGCCTGCGCTTAAAAAATAACATTCCGGCGTAGCGGCTCACCTGAAACTGCAATTGACACACCGCTTACGCCGGGGTGCTTTGTTTGCATTCCTCCACTTGTTCGGGCTGGTCTGGAGTCCTGATCTCCGCTCATACACATCCCTCGAGACACCTTCTGTTTTCCCAATATTTCACCACTCGCTTGTAAGGACGGAAAGTTTAGAACCGTGACAATGTTAATTTAAAGGAGGAAAAAAGACGCTTCGGCTGCAGTGAACTTTTTGAGTTTGTAAAGGAAAGAAGAAAGAGCGTGGAGGACGCTGAGTGAACAGCGAACCTCCCGACTGTTTGGGTCTCCGTTCAGGGTCCACAAACAGTTTGTATTTTTCTGTGAGCTGTGCAGCTCTTATATAAGACCCAGGGATGGCCCTGGGTCTTTGATGAGTTGCTGTGGGGGCTGGCCCAGCCCCAGGCCGGCTGTGGCCGACTGTATTGACCCCAGAGGGGGCGGGGGCAGGCCTTTGTACTCCTTCCTGCCTCCTGTTGGTTTCCTCTGTTGTTTTGTGGAAGGGTGAGGTGGTGTTCACACCTCACCCTTCCTGCTCTTTGTAGTGTGGAGAGACTGTGTGTCTCTGTGTTGTGGGGGAGAGGGGAGCAGGCTTGGGGGGAAGGCAGCTGCCCCTCTCCCATGCTTGCCGGATGGTACCAGCAGTTACCCTGCCTCGCTTTGGGCGGCCCTGCAGCATTGCCCAAAACTGGATGCTGGAGAATAAACTCCAATTGAATCCACTAAAAAAAGAGATTGTTGTTTTTGGCTCAAAAACCAAAGTGGCAAATATTTTAAATACTGTTCTGTGTCCAAACTTGTTTGGGGTTTTACACTGAGAAAGTAAAAGACCTAGGTTGCATTTGGCACTCTAGTTTAAGCTGCAATCTTTGTTAATCAGATTGTGAAATCAGTCTATTTTCAGCTCGAACTATTGCAACCATTGCTGCCTCTTATTCTGGAACAGGATCAACCGATAGTGGTTGGAACACTAATCACTGCCAGGATAGATTAACGTAAATGCCCTTTTGATGGGAATTCCTAAATACCAGCTTCAGAGGTCACAGGTAGCTCAAAACCTGGTGGTTCGACCGATCTTCAAATTATCCAGGAAAACTGCTATTCCTCCTTTTCGAAGGAGCCACCATTGGCTCCCGGTGCAACAGAGGATCATGTTCAAGATTGTGTGTATGGACTTTAAGTGTGTTCATGGTTTGGGTCCAGTTTATCTGTAATCCAAGATACTACTTATCGCCCTAATCGTATGCTACGATCTTCAGGACAAGGTTTGTTGGTGGTTCCTTCATCCAGAAGCTCTGCATGGGCGTGACAGACGTTTCTCTTTCACAGGTCCTCGAACCTGGAATTCACATCCAGATAATTTAAAACAAATTGAGTCCCTGAGCATATTCAGGAAACAATTGAAGACTTATCTGTATTTGTAGATTTATTTTTCAGGACTGTTCAATTACTGTACAAGTATTGCTAATTGCCATCTGCGCCCAGGTGCAGTTTTCTGCTGGGTCGCTGTGGGATATGCGCTATACAAATTTACAAAATAAAATAAAAAAAACAGGAGAGAAAGAAGTGCTGCAATCGACAAAATGCATACAACTCCATCTCAGAGATTTCACCCCGAGGATTGCTAAGAGGCGCAAGTGTGGCTTAGATAGCTCATCACAAGATCCCTCGAAAACAATCCCTCAAGAAATACGGAACCTCAAAAGGTGGCCAAGACAGAGTGTGCAGACCATTATTGGTAGACCATAATGAGCTAGAGGACCAATGCCCATTGGATGGTTTGAGAGTAGATGGACGTCTTGATTGCTAGGGAACCAGCACCAATCCTAATGACCTGCTTCTACCCATCAAACCCTGAGCCCAGTTCCAGTCTGGCAGGCAGAGATGCCGTGAGGTCTGTTCTGGTAGGACCGGGAGATAGTGGGACGATCTACCTGCCATCTGTATCAGGCAGGGAAGCCATGATGCCTTTGGCCAGTGCAGAACTACCAAGATCACCAAGGCCCTCTACAGCCTGATGGTGGTTAGTAGACGTGGAATGACAGGAATCGGGAGGAGGGGAAACCATAAAGGAGTTTCCATGGGCTGTAGATCCAGAGGGTGTTCACTGCCCAAGCAAGGGGGTCCCTGAAGTGAAAGGGAAAAGCGCATTGGTGCTTGAAACCAGCAGATCCAAAACGGGATTCCCCAGAAGAACAAAGATATGGGATTCTGGATTGCTACAGAACCCCTGCAAACATTCAATTTCAACAGGGCACCTGCCACGCCTTCTCCCACCACGCCAGCTGGGGGGAGCCCTTGAAAGACTCCCGGGCGATCACCCAAGCGGCTCTGGCCTAAGGCCGGCCCTGGCTCCTCCCCTTCATCTGTTTGCTCTTGTCGCTCCTACATACAGTGCCTAGAGGTGATACACTCAACACAATGAGCTATAGCAGTGCCTTCACTCATTCGTTTAGTTGGTCATTCACAGGCCTGGCTGAAGATGTGTGGGTGCCCATTTCAATATGATGGTTGGGGGGCGCTTGCTTAGTGTGTAAAACAGTGTGAGACACCTATGGAGTGGATACATTATAATGGAGACAAAGAAACACAGTTGTAAGTTAGTCGCTGCTGATTAGCATGAGACGGCTAGCCATCAGGGAGCTGAAACACTAAATGCCCATTGAAAAGCTTTAAATCCTTTTGTGTCAACAAGTGGCTGATGCGCAGCAACCGGGGTCAAAAGACAAGGTGATGACACTTCTTTCTACCCTGAGAGAGTCACAGCTGAAAGGGCTCCAGCAAACGCAGCTTGTAAGGCGAGCTCCGCAAAGCGCAGATATTAAGCCCCAGAAAGAAAGGAATGTATTACCATGTTCTAAGACTTCAGAGCAAAAGGGGCGCAGTTGCTGGGCCCAGCTGAGGCTCGAGGTCCCTTTCAGAACTGAACTAGTTGAAAGGCCCTGGCGCAGTTCCTCCTTCACCTGTTGGCCTTCGTGGCCGGCTACAGTCGTTTTAGATGGAATAATGAAAGGTGTGCGTGCCCCTTACATGAGACGTGCTATTAATGGGAAGTGACGTGCGTGGTGCCCTGTAAAGAGCCCCACAGCGCACCCATGACTCAGGTTAATGGGCACCCTCCGAAGCGGCCTCGGAGCCGCCATCAACGCCCTGGGAGGGGCGGCCTATCTCGGGGTTATATCGGGTGTCACGCAGAAGGAATGCGATGGCCGCGCTAATTCCCGAATATGTCACGTATTCGTCCAAAGTGCCCCATTCAGATAACGGCTCACGCTGCGAGTCGGCTTCAGACGGAGCTGGGAGGCGCTGAGAGCCCGCGCCTGCCCGGTCACTGGCCTCACTCCATGCGCACACCGGCAAATGCTGCGCAAAAGCGCAAAATAGCGCGTATCACTGAATCGTTACTAACTCGCCTGTTTCCACAATCTCCCCAGAGCCCTTCCTGGCACCAATGAGAAGTCGCTGCTTAAGTTCACGGGGCAAACTACATGCATGCCTTCCTTAATCCAAACATTCATTTATTCCTTCATTCCTCCATTCACCTCTGGTCTCACCTCATCAACCCCCCCCCATAGTCCTTTCTTCATCCAATCGATTCATCCATCTTTGCCCTCCCTTCGTCAAGCCCCTCCCGCCTCCCCAAGTCATTAAATGACCCATTCATCCATTTTGCTCACCCTTCATCAAGCTCACCAAACCCATTACACCATTCACTCATTCATTCATCTCTGGTATCCCTTTATCAAGCTCACCAAAGCCATTACTTCATTCATTCATTCATTCATTCACTCATCCATCCATCTCTGGTATCCCTTCATCAAGCTCACCAAAGCCATTACCTCATTCACTCATTCGTCCATCTCTGGTTTCCCTTCATCAAGCTTACCAAAGCCATTACTTCATTCATTCACTCATCCATCCACCCATCTCTGGTATCCCTTCATCAAGCTCACCAAATCCATTACTTTATTCACTCATCCATACATCTCTGGTTTCCCTTCATCAAGCTCACCAAAGCCATTACTTCATTCATTCACTCATCCATCCACCCATTGCTGGTATCCCTTCATCAAGCTCACCAAAGCCATTACTTCGTTCACTCATCCATCCATCTCTGGTATCCCTTCATCAAGCTCACCAAAGCCATTACTTCATTCACTCATTCATCCATCTCTAGTCTCTTTATCAAGATCACCAAAGCCATTAATTCATTCACTAATGTATTCATCCATCCATCTCTGGTCTCCCTTCATCAAGTCCAATAAATTCATGCCTTCATCCAATCATTCATATATTCATTCATTCCTTCCTTCATCTCAGGGTTATCTTCATCAAGCCCCCGAAAGTGATGAATTCATGTATTCGTTGCTCCTCTGCTCTCCCTTGTGTGGGCAGGGTCTTGCATCGCCGGCAAATGCCCAACTCTCCACTGATCTCGAAACACATAGGACCTCATTGCAAGTTTGTCAGCCTTAACTGAGCTAATATCGCCAAACTCAAAGACTCTTCGCAGCCATAGTAATAATGATTTGCTGCTCTACTTGGGGTTTATGTTATCCTCCATTATGAAGGATCACCCCTTTGCGTGTGGGTTAGAGGGTAGCAGGTGGGGGGTTGGATTGTCAGTGGTGTGGGTGAACGTGGTGGACGGAGCTGGGTGTCAAATAATGGGAGTGCTCTGAATATTGGATTCTGGCTGCTTTGCATAAAAACCAAGTGCATTTTGGGAACATAAGAATGACCAACAATTTATCAAACATGTCTGTGAGATTAATTGAAACGTGCATTCCTTCTGAGCATGCATGCACACTTTGTATGGTGCTCATTTCATCTGTCGGAATGCTCACCATGACAGTAAAATGTGTGCAAAGCATGAGACATAAATACAGCTTTTGACCGTTTTGTTAATTGCATTTGATGTATAATGCGCCTATACACAAGTGTTTCAAGGCGCAACATCTCTCCTACGTGCTTGGGACACAGTGATTTGCCTGAGCAGAGATCTGCCCTAATTCCTACCCTGAGATTCACCTCCATGTCAAGCAGTTTTTGTATTAACTAGCTGTTCCTGGCGTAACATAAACCCTTCAAGCATATCGTGAAGGTCAATAACTGTAGGTAATTCATAGGGTCAATTCTGTCCCCCTTCTCAAATATCAGAATTACCACCAATTGCTTCCAGGAAGGGGGCGTAGGTCCCTGTGGCTTATTAATGGTAATTGAAACACTTGTGTATAGGCGCATTACAAATGCCACATCATATCATATCATTGAAATGGCTTAACATATCAGATGGAATGAGAGGTATGCGTGGTACAAAGTTCCATCGATCACACAGGGCTCCATGATGTGTCTTTGTAGATGCGTAACTGTCAACCTTGTTCCGTTGCAGAGTACCTGTGATGGCATAAGATTGCATAGTAGCGTAATTACAGCAACCATAAGATTGCCCATTCGCATTATTACAGCTCCTGCTTTTAGTTTTAGCTCATGGGGAGGCCTTCGTCCTACAGCGTTTCGCTCTTAGAGACTGAAACGTTGAGCCGGTGATTAACTGTTCATTGACACTGGATCCGCTGTGACCTGTGTGAAGAGAAGTGGGGGTGGAAAGAAGTAACTTCTGCCCGGGTCCAATTGAGACACGGAAATGCCACTTGACACCATTGGCAGAAAAATTCCAGACCTACGACGAGGAAGCCTGGTGGACGAAGCTGATGAGTAGGGAAAACACATTGTGGGTGATTGCAGCAGCTGCATTTATACGCAGGATTCTACCTAAACGAACAGACGATTTGGTGTCCCACACCTTAGTAAAATAAGACTTAGGATTTGAACTATCATGTCAGCTAGACACGGGAAAAGGTTTTACCTTAACTTTCCTTTATTTCTGTGGTTCTCCTCCTGTTTCTTTCTTTGATTCAGCTCAGTGTGCTCCTTTGTCTCCTGTCATTCTGGCAAAGGAACTGCAACAATCGAGGATGATAGAGAAAGAAAGCTCCTTAAACCAACAAACGGAGCCAATAGGCATAGGCAGGATTGGAATTTTGTGTGTCGTTTTGTATAAATTGTAATCAATTATAGCAAATAAAAAAAGAAACAAAAAGAAGTAACTTCTGAATGTTTGCAACAGTGGAAGGTGACCAGTAGAACCATGCTCATTCTGTTTGTTGAAATGGTAACTGTTGTTGAAGTGGGAGGACTTTGCCATTTGGACAGCGGGGGGCAACCTAACACTGATAAATTGCATCAGCTGAGTATGGAAACATACCTAAGCGTACTACTGGAACTACTCGGGGACTGGTATTCCAGCTCTCCATTGGGTGTTTACCTGTCTACATTGTAATGTGTTGTCTTGGCCTTTTTCTGTCCTTCCTTTCTCCCACTCCGGTCTGAGACCGGCCTTGGCTTCAGGACTGACTGCACATTATAGATAAGCCAAAAGAACAGGTTTGGTAATACCTAATGTTTGGCATTTCACTAGCGCAAGCAGACAGAACGCAATGGAGCGCTATACTTAGAAAAGGGGGCGAATACAGAGAGCAGGAGAGGGAGAGCTGGGAGAGAGAAAAAGGCCTGCATGGCGATATTAAAGCTTCTGGTGCTGTGGAGACCTCCAGTTTAGATGGGACGTTGTCATGGCATTGTGTGTGATGCAATAGTTGAGATATCAATCTGAGTGATGGAACAGTCCTTTCACCACTGCGTTGCATATAAGGCAATGTGAAAGGACTGGCCTGTCCTGTCACCAATAGTGATAATTGCGTGATAATAAATATTGCTATTACTGAGAGGACAGTCCCATAATAATACAACTTTATTTCTTATATAGCGCTACACACACACACACAGGTCTCAGAGCACTGCAATAACAGAAGACATTATTATCCTACAGAGTGGTAGTCCCATTTATGGACCTCGGAAGGGTGAAAGGCTGAGTTGACCCTGACAAGATATGAACCTGCCACAGTAGGCTGCACACAGATATCAGGGGTGAGCGCTTAGCTCACTGTGCTATCTGACTGGCTTGTTTGTCATTGAATTGCATGTGATGAAGTAGTGAGAGATATCACTATCAGTGATGGACAGTCCTCTGTCCTTGCCTTGTATGTGATGCCGTAGTGAGAGATATCACTATCAGTGATGGGACAGTCCTCGTTCCTTGCCTTGTATGTGATACAGTTTTGAGAGTATCTTTCTTTCTCATCAGAGTACCTTATTACACTTGCCCTGGCATCCCACAACCTTGTGACGGTCCCTCATTACCCCAGCCTTACTCATCCCAATGAAAGGCATCGTTATACCCACAACCCTCATCCTCTTCTAGCTCCCTCTATACCTTTACCTTGGCATCCCTACACCTCATCATAGTCCCTCGTTACCCTTGCACTGTCCTTTCTCCTCATCACATTATCTCATAACATTATTTTTACCCGGGCATCCATCTTCCTTGTCACATTCCCTCATTACCCTTGCATCCCTCATTCCCATCAAGTCCCTCTTCATCCTCTTCTTAGTTCATCTTACCTTGGAATCCCTCCTCATCATAGTCCCTCATTACCCTTGTCCTGTCTTCTGTCCTTCTCATCACAGTACCTCATTACTTTATACTTACCTGAGCATTCCTCATTCTTGTCAAAGCCCCTCATTATCCAAGCATGACTCATCCTCGTCACAGTCCAACATTACCCCCACAACCCTCACCCTCGATAGTGTGCATTATTGACCCTGAATCCCTCATCCTTGTCAGTCCCCCATTACACTCTCATCTCTGTCACAGTCCTTCATTACCCCTGCAATTCTCATCCTATTCGCAGTCCCTCATTGCCCTTAACATGGCATTTCTGCTCCTCATGATAGTTTATTACCTTTACCCTGGCTTCTCTCCTTGGTGTCATAGTCCCTAATTACATTTCCTTTACCCCGGCATCCCCCACCCTGGTCACTGTACCCCACTACCTCAGCATCCCCATCATTGCCGTAGACCCCCTTCCAAGTCGCTGTCCCTTTTTACAATTGCATCCCTCATCCTCATCACAGTCACTCATTAACCTTACCCTGATAACACTGATGTTCATCACTCTCTCATTTCCACATCATCCCTCATCCTTGTCACAGCCCCTTATTAGCCTTAGCTCAGCATCCCTCTTCTTTATCAAAGTCCCATATTACCCATACCTCAGCATCTATTCCCCTAGTGACAGTCCCTCGTTATTATTATCCTAGCATCCCTCCTCACAACACTTAACCTGGCATTCATCTTCCTCCTCACAGTTCCTCCTTACTCCCTGACAACTTCATACTTGTCACAGTCCCTCATTATCCTTACCCGGACAGCCCTCATCTTTGTTATTACACCTTCAAAAACTGAAGCCCTCTTCTTTCCATCTTCTTCCCCCCCCCCACCCCCTCCACCTTGTTTGTTTTCGATCCTCCTGTCCTTCCACTTTCTCTGATACTTATTCTTTTGGATTATTCTCTTGTTCTTCACCTATTGGTTCAATAGTCCATAACTGCTGATTTCACCTATTCACTATTCATAAGATTTGTCACCTTCTGTCTCTTTCAGCAGCAAAATCGTGAATCCCAGCTTTTGTCTTCGCCTGTCTATTTTACTGTTCTTCCCATCAGCTTCCTCTTCTCCACTCAATCTACCATCGTTCGAACTGCATTCCACTTTCTTCTTCTCTTGACTCCCTTTCTTGCCTCTCCTTTGAAGCTCATCTTCTTTGCCTTCAAGTGCCTTCATGGACTCACTCCGCCATATCTTTCTTGTCTAATTTCCCTTTACTTTCCTCCTCATTCACTCCGCTCTTTTCCTCCTAGCCATGCCTGATCCACCCTCTGCTCAATCTCGCTTTCGACCCTTTGCGCTCTTGGCACCAAAACACTGTATTAACTTCCCCTCCTAATTCATTCTTCCACACCTTTTCCTTCATTCCATTCTAGGCTTAAATGTGAACCTTGCTCTTCTCAAAATGTTCTAATAACTCATCTTCATCACAGTCCCTCATTACGATCTCATCATCATCATGAGGGTGTCTCATTAACCTGCATCTGTTATCCTTGGCAGTCCTCCATTAACTCCTGTATCCCTCATTCTTTTCCCAGTCCTTCATTACGTTAACCTGGCAGCTCTCCTAATCCTCACAGTCCCTCATTGACACTAGCATCCTTCACACTTGTCACATTCCCTGATTATCCCCACACTAGCCCTTGCAGGACAAGGCCACAGTGTTGTGTGACACAGGTGCGCAGGAGATGCTGCCCATCGATACGTAATACGTTGCGCCCATGTCCACGCGTCCACACCTTTAAGAACCGAGGATCGGTCCTCTGTGACAAAGCCCCCGCAAAACAAGGCTGCAGTGGTGTGAGACACAGGTGCCCAGGAGACGCTGCCAGTTGATAAGTAATCTGTTGCACCTACGTCCACGCAGCCAAACCTTTATGAACCGAGGATTGGATCCTCTGCGGCAAAACTCTAGCAGGACAAGTCCGCATTGTTGTATGACACAGGTGCGCAGGAGATGCTCCCCCTCGATACGGAATATGTTGCGCCTACGTCCACGCATCCAAACCTTTAAGAACCAAGGATCAGACCCTCTGCAGCAAAGCACTCACCACAAAAGGCTGTGGTGTTGTGCGACACAGTTACGCAGGAGACGTGGCTCATCGAAACGGAATATGTTGCGCCTACGTCCACGCATCCAGATTTAAAGAACCAAGGATGTGCCCCTCTATGGCAAAGTCCACGCAGGACAAGGCTGTGATGTTTTTAGACTAAGGTGTTTAGCGACGAAGGGGTCGGAACGTAGCTGTCGACCAGCAGTGACCGAAAATAGTAAGAAAGGTTCTGGAAGTGGGAACAGCCACTACTGCTCTCTATTAAACTTCCTGCCCTTGGCATGTACTCCACCTAACCCTCTGACATACCGTACTCTGTCTCTGGCAACCCTTGCTCTCCCCTTAGCGGTTAGCAGTACCTGTGTTTCTGTGTCCTTTCTCTAGGTCCCCTTCAACTGTGGTTACTGCTGCTCTGCGTACTGTGTCCCATTAGGCTCTCTCCCACTCCCTAGGTCCCCACCGAGCTGGGGGTACCGTTTCTACTGTTGTGCATCACCTGTTTGCTCCTCCTGTGTGCTCCCTTCTGTGTGACCCCTCCCCCTCTGTGTATCCTGCGCTGTGCGGCACTGGGCCGTGCTTCTCACCATTCTCTCACTCCCTCCCTCCCCCTACTTTCCTCAAACTGCTACTCCTATCCTATCCCTCTAACTAAGTCTGGAAGGAAGAAGTTCAAGAGGGACATCCTGGCCTCCAACCCAGGCCCCACTGTCGCTGATACCTACATTAGTGCTTTCTCCAGACTCTAACCGACATCCTCTGTTGTTCCCTCACCAGACCTATGGACCCCTCATATGGTCTTGACTCGCTCTTCTATCTCTTACTCTTTCATTAATGGTGGCACTCGTTGGGAGGCCCTCTTGTCCTCATTCCACTCCTCCAAGATCATCATTAATGTCTATTTGAATGGCACCATATTGGTCCCGGTCCCTCAGCCCAATATCCTCCTTTTTGTTAAGTGTCTTCTGCATCTTATCAACTTCCTTCCTTCTCCTGCTACTCCTCCTAGCATCTCTCTGGCTCCTATGCCACATCCTTCTTCCTTCACCTCTCTGGCACATTCCTCCACCTCTCTGACTACTATGCCATCTCTGGCTACCTCATCTGCCAACTATCGGGCCCCTATACCTCCTCCACTGGGTGTACCTCAAGCCTGTACCCCACCCCAGAAGTCCTTCAAATGTGGCAACCTGCTCCATGTCGCTACTCTTAACTCTTGCTCTGCTGTTAAACATTCCTCTGACATCTGCAACCTCCTCGAAGAACTTGACCTGGATGTCCTCGCTCTCACTGAGACATGGTTCACGGCTGCTCTGTCACGAGTTTTGACACTCTCCTCCCTGTTGGCTACATGACCCTCTCCGAAACCAGAACCAACTGACCCAGAGTTGGAGTCGCCCTGATCTTTCTGGAGTGTGTCCCGGCTTCTGTCATTTCTATGCAGGCTGACTCCTCCTTTGAATGCCTGGTCTGGAGACTCTCTATCTCTCATGGTGTCTCTCTGACTGTGGCCACCATCTACAGGCTGCCTGGCCAGGCTGCCCTCTTCCTCTCAGAATAGGCTGACTTCCTCTCTTCTATCCTTGCCTTTACCTCTCAACTTCTCCTTCTCAGAGATCTCTTCATCTACCTGGATACTTCTAATCCCTCCTCTGGGCTCTTCCGCAACCTTAGCGATTCTTTCCATTCTACCCTCAGGTCTGACACACTATGCCGGTCACACTCATCTCTTCAGACATCCCCCTCTCTAATCCTCTCACCACTCCTCTCTCTTGGAATGACCACTTTCTGCTCTCCTCTCACCTGAAACTCTGCACCCTCAGGCTAAGCCTACTCCAGTACTGCCACCTTTTGTCTCCGTCATTCGGCCCATGAAGCGTGTGTCCGTGGATGCCTTTGCCGCTACTTTCTCTGCTTCTCCTATGCCTGCATCTGACTCACACTCTGACACAGCCCTCTCTAACCTTCATCGTTCCATCTCCAACACTCTGGAACGCCCTTGCCCCTGTCATGAGAATTCATCTGAAGCCCACCTCCGAGTGCAACTCTTGGTATGACTTCGGCCTTGCCGCTCTGAACCGCAAGTGCAGGATGGCTGAGAGGAAGTGGAGGGTTTTGGGCGCATCCTCACACTGGCCTGCCGCCTGCTCCAAAGGCAATACAGACTCTCTGTCCTGTCTAAGAGGAGAGTCCACATCTAAGCCTGCGTCTCTGCGGCTTCTAACAACACATCGTACTCTTTGAAATCTGCAAGGAGCTGGACAATCCTTCTGCAGTTTGCACCTCTCCTGTTCCCTTCCAGGGGCTCTGTACGGCTCTGGCTTTTCCCTTCACCACTAAAACTTAGGACATCATGTCCTCTCTCAACTCTGCCTCGTCCTCTACCTCTCTCGGCCCCCCTCTGGCCACCTCTCCTCCTCCTTTCTCCTCTTTCTCTCTGACAACACCTGACAACGTTTCTAGCCAAGTCTGATCTTTGAAAGTGTCGTCCAAAATGGTGCTCCTCTGCCCCTCCAGGACTCTCATTCCAGCCTTGGCTGATTTCTGCAATCAGTGTTTTGCCACTGCATCCTTCCCCTCTCTCATCAAGAACTCCCTTGTGCACCCGCTCCTTCAAAATCCTTCAGCCGATCCCACCTTTCCAGCAATCTATCACCCGATCTCTATCACTCCTTTCCAGGGCAAACTCTTGGAAAAGCTGGCCATCTCCCAGCTTACTCTCCACTCTGAATATGTTGGGTATCTCCATGACCATCAGTCTGGCTTCAGAGAAGCCAGAGGCACAGAAACTGATCTCCCAAACACTCGTGAAGATCTGCTCACTAATCTTGACTCAAGCCTTCCTTCTGTCCTCATCCTCCTTGACCTCCCTGTCTTTGACATGGTCAATCACGCCATCCTGATCAAACGACTCTGTGAAAACCTGGGTATCGCGGATCAGGCCCTGGCTTGGTTGACCTCCTTCCTCCTGGACCGACCCTCCTAGCCCCAATGTGGGTTCTTTCTCTCCACCACTTCTCTCTCCACATGTGGTGTTCCCCAGGGCTCTATCCTCTAACCCTTCAATGTCTACTTGGCCCCTTTTGCCCACCTGATCTCTACCTTCTGCTCTAATTTTAAGTGCTATGGTGATGGCACTCAGCTTTCTTTCAGGCTCCCCTCATCCTCCTCTTCGCTCTCGCTCATTCCTGACCGTCTATCCACAATTCAGGTTTGGTGCGCCTCCAATGATCTCTGCCTTAATGCCAGCAAGACAGAGATCCGCCTCATTGGGAACCATGCTCCCGCTTTCCCTCTCTCACTCTGGCCACCATCTCTGGGCCCTCTTACTTTGCCTTTGCGTGAGGCTAAAAACCTGGGTGTTCTCTTTGACTCCATTCTCTCCTTCTCTTCTCACATCACAGATCTTGCCAAGAAGGCCCACTACCTGCTGCACCTCCTCAGAGGTATCCCCCCCTTTTCTCACTTTCTCACAGAAGCTCACTGTCTCCGGATCCCTGGTTCTCTCTAGGCTGGATAACTGCAACAGCCTTTTTCTCAATCTGTCTTACTCTACTCTCCGCCCTATGCAACTAATCCAGAACAGGACTGTGCGACTTGTCCCTGACCTCATGCCCAGAGACTGTATCTCTCCAGCCCGGAAATCTCTCCACTGGCTCCCGGTAGCAGCAAGGATCAAGTTCAAGACCCTCTGCATCGTCCACAAGGCTTACTGGGGCCGGGGCCCGCACTACATCCAACTGTCTCTTACAAATCTCTTCCTTCTCAGGCCCTTCAATCAGCTACCTCGAACTCTGAGGGTCAGATGCTTCATCAGGCAGAGAGTGGAGTGGGGTGTAGCTCTCTCTCCTCTGCAGGTGCCTCCCTCTGGAATGGCCTCCCTGCACCTCTCAAACTTGAGCCAAACCACCTGAAATTCCAGAAGCAGCTCAAGACATTCCTTTTCTCCTCTGCTTTCTTTCTCTCTCCCCTGCTGACCTACCTGTCACCTGCGCTGACTGGTTGCTTGGCTACCACCAGAGCCCACTGGGTGCCAGGTTCCTCCAAAATCAGTCTCCCTTGCATTGCCTCCGGGCCTTCCGCCCACTTATGGCTGTTACTGTTACCCACAGTCCCCTTCCTCCTTGAACTTACCCAGAGCCAGGCTGCCCTGACTGCACTTACTCAGAGCAATGCTGCCCTGGTTGCACTTCCCCATTCCCTCTCTCTGGCATTTCTCCCTCCTTCCTTCCCCCTGCACTTTACAGCGTCAAACTTGCATGATCTGAATGACACAAGGACTAGTACGATCGTTTGTCTTTTCTTCCGTCTGTCTTCCCTCCTTTGTCCAGTCGCGCCTAGAAACACTTGTGTGTACAGGCGCTTTATAAATGACATATCATATACCTTACCCCTCATCACATTCCTTCATTCAACTGTATCTCTTATCACCATTGCTCATTTTCCCTACAACTCTCATCCTCATTAGTCACTTGCTACCTCTACAACCCTTATCTTCGCCACAGTCTTTTATTAACCCTGCCACCCTCATCCCAATCCCTCATAACCCAACAACCTTCATCCTCAATGTAGTTCATTAGACCTGCAACCTTCATCCTCATCAGTCCCTCATTACCCCATCAGTCCTCACCCTCATCACAGTGTCTAATTACCCCCTCATCCTTGTTACCATCCTTCATTGCCATTTGTGTGTGCTTCCTCCTTCCGGTGCCTCATTAATATGACTGTGTAAACCCCTCGCCCTAGTACCTCATTACCATGTGCTTCGGCATCCCTGTGCCATATCACCATGCTCATATCAGTTCCTCATTACCATGCGCTTCGGCATCCCGGTGCCATATCACCAGGCTCATCCTCCTATGAGTCCCTCATTACCATGCGCTTCGGCATCCCGGTGCCATATCACCATGCTCATCCTCCTATCAGTCCCTCATTACCATGCGCTTCGGCATCCCGGTGCCATATCACCAGGCTCATCCTCCTATCAGGCCCTCATTACCATGCGCGTCAGCATCCCGGTGCCATATCACCAGGCTCATCCTCCTATCAGTCCCTCATTACCATGCGCTTCGGCATCCCGGTGCCATATCACCATGCTCGTCCTCCTATCAGTCCCTCATTACCATGCGCTTCGGCATCCCGGTGCCATATCACCAGGCTCATCCTCCTATCAGTTCCTCATTACCATGTGCTTCAGCATCCCGGTGCCATATCACCATGCTCGTCCTCCTATCAGTCCCTCATTACCATGTGCTTCAGCATCCCGGTGCCATATCACCATGCTCATCCTCCTATCAGTCCCTCATTACCATGTGCTTCGGCCTCCTGGTGCCATATCACCAGGCTCATCCTCCTATCAGTCCCTCATTACCATGTGCTTCAGCATCCCGGTGCCATATCACCAGGCTCATCCTCCTATCAGTCCCTCATTACCATGCGCTTCGGCATCCCGGTGCCATATTACCATGCTCATCCTCCTATCAGTCCCTCATTACCATGTGCTTCGGCCTCCTGGTGCCATATCACCAGGCTCATCCTCCTATCAGTCCCTCATTACCATGTGCTTCAGCATCCCGGTGCCATATCACCAGGCTCATCCTCCTATCAGTCCCTCATTACCATGCGCTTCGGCATCCCGGTGCCATATCACCATGCTCGTCCTATCAGTCCCTCATTACCATGTGCTTCAGCATCCCGGTGCCATATCACCATGCTCATCCTCCTATCAGTCCCTCATTACCATGCACTTCAGCATCCCGGTGCCATATCACCAGGCTCATCCTCCTATCAGTCCCTCATTACCATGCGCTTGGGCATCCCGGTGCCATATCACCACGCTCATCCTCCTATCAGTCCCTCATTACCATGCGCTTCAGCATCCCAGTGCCATATTAGCATGCTCATCCTCCTATCCGTACCTCATTACCATGTGCTTCGGCATCCCGTTGCCATATCACCAGGCTCATCCTCCTATCAGTCCATCATTACCAGGTGCTTCGGCATCCCGGTGCCATATCGCCAGGCTCATCCTCCTATCAGTCCCTCATTACCATGCGTTTCGCCATCCGGGTGCCATATTATCATGCTCATCCTCCTATCATTCTACCGGTGCCATATTACTTGGCTCATCCTCGGTGCCATATTACCAGGCTCATCCTCCTATCAGTCCCACATTACCATGCACTTCGGCATCCCGGTGCCATATCACCAGGCTCATCCTCCTATCAGTCCCTCATTACCATGTGCGTCGGCATCCCGGTGCCATATCACCAGGCTCATCCTCCTATCAGTCCCTCATTACCATGCGCTTCGGCATCCCGGTGCCATATCACCATGCTCATCCTCCTATCAGTCCCTCATTACCATGCGCTTCGGCATCCCGGTGCCATATCACCAGGCTCATCCTCCTATCAGGCCCTCATTACCATGCGCGTCAGCATCCCGGTGCCATATCACCAGGCTCATCCTCCTATCAGTCCCTCATTACCATGCGCTTCGGCATCCCGGTGCCATATCACCATGCTCGTCCTCCTATCAGTCCCTCATTACCATGCGCTTCGGCATCCCGGTGCCATATCACCAGGCTCATCCTCCTATCAGTTCCTCATTACCATGTGCTTCAGCATCCCGGTGCCATATCACCATGCTCGTCCTCCTATCAGTCCCTCATTACCATGTGCTTCAGCATCCCGGTGCCATATCACCATGCTCATCCTCCTATCAGTCCCTCATTACCATGTGCTTCGGCCTCCTGGTGCCATATCACCAGGCTCATCCTCCTATCAGTCCCTCATTACCATGTGCTTCAGCATCCCGGTGCCATATCACCAGGCTCATCCTCCTATCAGTCCCTCATTACCATGCGCTTCGGCATCCCGGTGCCATATTACCATGCTCATCCTCCTATCAGTCCCTCATTACCATGTGCTTCGGCCTCCTGGTGCCATATCACCAGGCTCATCCTCCTATCAGTCCCTCATTACCATGTGCTTCAGCATCCCGGTGCCATATCACCAGGCTCATCCTCCTATCAGTCCCTCATTACCATGCGCTTCGGCATCCCGGTGCCATATCACCATGCTCGTCCTATCAGTCCCTCATTACCATGTGCTTCAGCATCCCGGTGCCATATCACCATGCTCATCCTCCTATCAGTCCCTCATTACCATGCACTTCAGCATCCCGGTGCCATATCACCAGGCTCATCCTCCTATCAGTCCCTCATTACCATGCGCTTGGGCATCCCGGTGCCATATCACCACGCTCATCCTCCTATCAGTCCCTCATTACCATGCGCTTCAGCATCCCAGTGCCATATTAGCATGCTCATCCTCCTATCCGTACCTCATTACCATGTGCTTCGGCATCCCGTTGCCATATCACCAGGCTCATCCTCCTATCAGTCCATCATTACCAGGTGCTTCGGCATCCCGGTGCCATATCGCCAGGCTCATCCTCCTATCAGTCCCTCATTACCATGCGTTTCGCCATCCGGGTGCCATATTATCATGCTCATCCTCCTATCATTCTACCGGTGCCATATTACTTGGCTCATCCTCGGTGCCATATTACCAGGCTCATCCTCCTATCAGTCCCACATTACCATGCACTTCGGCATCCCGGTGCCATATCACCAGGCTCATCCTCCTATCAGTCCCTCATTACCATGTGCGTCGGCATCCCGGTGCCATATCACCAGGCTCATCCTCCTATCAGTCCCTCATTACCATGTGCTTGGGCATCCTGGTGCCATATCACCAGGCTCATCCTCCTATCCGTCCCTCATTACCATGTGCTTCGGCATCTCGGTGCCATATCACCATGCTCATCCTCCTATCAGTCCCTCATTACCATGCGCTTCAGCATCCCGGTGCCATATCACCATGCTCATTCTCCTATCAGTCCCTCATTACCATGTGCTTTGGCATCCCTGTGCCATATCACCAGGCTCATCCTCCTATCAGTCCCTCATTACCATGCGCTTCAGCCTCCTGGTGCCATATTACTAGGTTCATCCTCCTATCAGTCCCTCATTACCATGCGCTTCAGCCTCCTGGTGACATATTACTGGGCTCATCCTCCTATCAGTCCCTCATTACCATGTGCTTCGGCATACCGGTGCCATATCACCATGCTCATCCTCCTATCAGCCCCTCATTACCATGTGCTTCGGCATCTCGGTGCCATATCACCATGCTCATCCTCCTATCAGTCCCTCATTACCATGTGCTTCGGCATCTCGGTGCCATATCACCATGCTCATCCTCCTATCAGTCCCTCATTACCATGCGCTTTGGCATCCCGGTGCCATATCACCAGGCTCATCCTCCTATCAGTCCCTCATTACCATGCGCTTCAGCATCCCGGTGCCATATCACCATGCTCATTCTCCTATCAGTCCCTCATTACCATGTGCTTTGGCATCCCTGTGCCATATCACCAGGCTCATCCTCCTATCAGTCCCTCATTACCATGCGCTTCAGCCTCCTGGTGCCATATTACTAGGTTCATCCTCCTATCAGTCCCTCATTACCATGCGCTTCAGCCTCCTGGTGACATATTACTGGGCTCATCCTCCTATCAGTCCCTCATTACCATGTGCTTCGGCATACCGGTGCCATATCACCATGCTCATCCTCCTATCAGCCCCTCATTACCATGTGCTTCGGCATCTCGGTGCCATATCACCATGCTCATCCTCCTATCAGTCCCTCATTACCATGTGCTTCGGCATCTCGGTGCCATATCACCATGCTCATCCTCCTATCAGTCCCTCATTACCATGCGCTTTGGCATCCCGGTGCCATATCACCAGGCTCATCCTCCTATCAGTCCCTCATTACCATGCGCTTCAGCATCCCGGTGCCATATCACCAGGCTCATCCTCCTATCAGTCCCTCATTACCATGCGCTTCAGCATCCCGGTGCCATATCACCAGGCTCATCCTCCTATCCGTCCCTCATTACCATGCGCTTCGGCATCTCGGTGCCATATCACCATGCTCATCCTCCTATCAGTCCCTCATTACCATGCGCTTCGGCATCCCGGTGCCATATCACCAGGCTCATCCTCCTATCAGTCCCTCATTACCATGCGCTTCGGCATCCCGGTGCCATATCACCATGCTCATCCTCCTATCCGTCCCTCATTACCATGCGCTTCGGCCTCCTGGTGCCATATCACCAGGCTCATCCTCCTATCAGTCCCTCATTACCATGCGCATCGGCATCCCGGTGCCATATCACCAGGCTCATCCTCCTATCAGTCCCTCATTACCATGCGCTTCGGCATCCCAGTGCCATATCACCAGGCTCATCCTCCTATCAGTCCCTCATTACCATGCGCTTCGGCATCCCAGTGCCATATCACCATGCTCATCCTCCTATCTGTCCCTCATTGCTGCACACGTCTTCGCCCCAGTCCCTCATCATTTCATGCTTCTTATTCCATCCCAAAGACTGATGGGTCCAAAGATAGTTCGACACATGGAGAGAATCATGTGGTTATAGTATGAACAAGCACAAGCAGACAAATAAGCAACAGACACCTAATGATATGTTATTTCGTGGTGTGTGTAATATTAGAAGAAAGAACAAGAAAACGAATGAGCATATCACTCCTAATGTGTAATATTGTGAACCAAAAAAAAAGGAATAAATGAGCAGATCACTCCTAATGTGTAATATTGTGAACCAAAAAAAAGGAATAAATGAGCAGATCACTCCTAATGTGTAATATTGTGAACCAAAAAAAAGGAATAAATGAGCAGATCACACTCAATGTGTAACATCTTGATTAAGCACAAGTGTACACATAGATAGATGCTATTAGAAAACATGTATGGTTGTGGTGAATACTGCTAGGATATCCCAAAACGCCAAACACTGCAATATGACCCAAGGATCATTATTTATGCGGAAACCTTAATGGTTAGGTCGCGAATACAAATGACTAGGTGGAGCTCCATTGGTCTTCACCGGTGTATAGGCCCGAGAAGGAGTACGGGACATGTCTCCACCTGTGTGTATTCAGCACAAAGACAAAACATTAAAGAAAATGGAGGCGGTAAAAATACTTTGCTTTTAGAAAAAACAAAACCATAAAAAAACTAGCAAATAGTTAAGGTTACTCCATATAAAAAAAAGTTAAAACCTACAAACTTTGTAAATGCCAAAGTTAAGGCTTAAAGAGGCACGAGAGAACAAGTATAATATGATTACAACAAAAAGAAAAAAAGTGTAGCTTCAAAAGCAGCACTGATGTAACCCCACCAAAACATTTAATGACAAATGTTACATTATAATATCTGTTAATTAAACATAACCGTTCAAAACTCCAGACACACACACTATCTAAATATAAAATAATGCACAAAAAAAATGAACACACTTCAAAACAACAATTAAAAATCAATATTAACCCCATAGTGGGTGAGTTACTATTACATCATTAGTGGTTTTAAAGTAGAACTTTGTTCTTTGCTGGAATCCTGCAGGGCTCGAGTCCTAAATTTAAAAAAGTGTGTGTGTGGGTGGGGGGATCTCTGACGTCTTTATTGGGAAGTGATGTCACAGCAAGTGAACGTAATTGATATAGATTTGCATATTTACATTTTGGATGTCTTTCCCAATTCCAGAAAATGAGCAGGACAAATAAGCATTTGAAAGGAAACCCAATTTTGTTAAGAAAGCTCTGCACTTTCAATGGCTTAGAGCCATAACAAAGCATGTCCTGTACAGCACTATCCTGTACAGCAGTGTCTACTATGTGATTTGTGTGGCCTAGTGGCTATGGTTTTTGCCTCACAGCCATGCAACCTGTGGGGAGCGGAACATTTTCTCATTATTATATTTTTTTAACTCATTGAAAGCACAAGTGAGTAATTTGTGGTTGCGCTTGCCAGGGCACTTATTTCTGACCCCGGCGCTTATTATCTCAGACTCAGTTTGACTATGACCTGGTGTTTTTCCAACATTATTATTGTACTGCTAGTCACATAATAAACACCTATAGAATCAGAGCAACATGTAAAAGATGATTGTGTTTAAAGACACACTTAAACATTTGTCTCATGTCATGACACAACCAGCATGTTATTTAATGTGCAAGTTGATTGGTATTTGTAAATCACACATCTGCTGTAGTGAGTACACCCCTCAACCACAATAAGCCAGTGGGAGTTGCAGCTTTAACCCCATAAATATTGACAGCATAGGAAGCAGCTGCAGGCTGGGGCAACAGTGGGCGGGGAACTGCCCATCCTGACGCGTCATGGGCGTGTTAGAAAATATTGGGGCCTCAGTACTTAGTAATCTACAAATTAAGCACTGGAAAGCACATGGAGTGTTCCCTCGACTTGCACCCTTATATCCTGTAATATTTTCTCTGAGGCGTTGCTGAGGGGGCTATAGCCCTGGGTCTTTTGGTTGTAGTCCTAGATAGAAGCTCAGGGGCTACAACTAAAAGGGTTAGCTAGCCCCGAGTCCTGACAATCCCAACATTGGCATAGCCCCAGATCTTTTTCAGACCTAGCAACACCCTTGTAAAAAATGTCTCTCTTGTGAGGACCTTCTATAAACCTTAATTTTGGTATTTTCTGTGTACGTAGGTTTGAACTGTTGTACCTAGTAACCTTAACTGATTTTTAAAAAAAAGTTTTTTAAATTGATATATCTATCCCCAAAACAAAAGATTTTTGGACTCGGCCCTCTAAGCCCCATGTGGGGGCCAAGGGTCACCTGAGCTAAAGCCTTGTTTGTTAACATGCACGGTCATGACATTTCAACATGGGTACGGCAGCCATCTTGTGCATCAACGTACACTTGAAGCATTGTCCGCAGGGCTGACTGGGTGACTGGCCCTTGTGGTTACCCTTTTTGATATGAACCAATATAACCAATTGGTCAAAAGGTCTCCTCTCCAGAGCCACGCAAGGATGGGGTGCCTTTGATTTGCATTAGCAGGTGTGTTCCTTGGGGAACAATCTAGAAGTTTCTATAATACTGATGGAACTAAGCGACTTTACTGTCCCGGCTTTTAGGAACTGGACTGAAGCGGCCATGTATTGCCATGTGTTGTGTACGCCTCACTATGAAATGTGGGCGCATCGCCACATGTAGTCTGCTCAAGAGGAGAAGCAAAAGAGTGTGCTGTCGTGATGCTGCGGTCCGCTGGCTCCAGACGGAACTGCTAACAGTAGAGCAGACATGCGCATTGTAGTGATTGCGCTATGCTGCCTACTGGACTTTATAATGTTGCTGATGGGCAGGTGCGCGGAATTAAAGGTAAAGCAGGTGCGCGGGCCCTTGAACTTCTACAGCCCCACATATTATACCTGACGGGTCTTCTGGTCAGAGCTCAGGAAGCTGGGCCATCTTCCTGCACTTAGAAGCTGTCCCTTCTTCCAAGGACATGCATCACCAAAGACATGCACGACCCTGAAATCCTACAGGCCCCGCCAAGAGAGAGACGGTGTTGGCAGTGATCAAAGTGAGTGGGAACGGTCAGGAGCGGTGTTCCACTACCTTTATTTCTTTCTGTTTACCATTCTTCTACTTTTTGTGACCATACTCACCATTCTCTATATGGGATTTGTCCGTTCCTGTCCCTCTGCAAGTGTGGAACAGATGATCTGACCAGACCAGGTGGATTAATTGATGGACTACATAACATTTTATTGAAATAAAGATGAGGAGAGAGTATAATCCACAGAGAGGCTGATCTGCCAGTGGGTAGATTAGTAATGGCTTCGAAGCTGCTCAGACATTGGGGGTGTAAGGACGGCTTTTCTTTCATCCTTGTATGTCATGGTGGAGGAGGTTTTTAAATGATGTCTTTAGCACCTGGCAGGTGACCTAGAAGAGACTCCCACCCAATCAGAGCTCAGAATGCGGGCCATACCTCATGTTACTGGCCTGACTTCCAAGCTCTCTTGGCAGGCTGGTCATCTTGCCTTCCAACCTGGCAACCCAGGTTTCCAGTTTTTCCCACTACCCTGTCCTATTTTCCCCCCACCGCCTCGAGGCTGCCCCCACCATACTTTTCCACGTCCACATACCTCCTTCACCCTCCCCGTCTTCTGAACCCGCTGCTGGCCCTCATCCTGCGTCCTTCTGCAATAGCCACCATGGAAAGGACGAGGTAACGAGGAGTAGCTCCCTTCTAAAATGTTCTTAAGGAAACCATTTTTTGGGAGATTTTATAATTTGTGGAATGGCCGCTGCCCCATTACCCGACTTTGAAAAAAAAGCTTTTGGAATCCCAGAAAGCATGCCTGGGTCCTAATGGCTATAATCTCAAGGCTTTATTGCTTATATTGCGTAGGAATGGTGCTGGGGCCTGCGCAAATGCCCCCAATTTACTCGGACTGGATCATTACTGAGCCGGAAAGCCCCCTCTCCACACGGGGTAATTTAGTTCTGGAGCCGTGGGGCTTCAGAGCTCTGCTATGGGGCTGGCATGTGCCTGTTGCAAATACATCATTGTTGTTTTATATGTAGAGAATTCACAATTATCCATCTAATCTAAGAACATAATAAAAGGCCAGATATATGTTTGTCCCGTATGTTTGTCCGATGCAGTCATTTTGCCTGCTGTCGCCACTAGAGGGGGCTGTTGCCTTAGGATATATAGAGACAACGCCAATTCCCATAGCTTTGCCTGTTGTCGCTGCTAGAGGGAGCTGTTGCCTTAGAATATGTAGAGACCATGCCAATTCCCATAGATTTGCCTGTTGCCACCGCTAGAGGGAGCTGTTGCCTTAGAATATGTAGAGACAATGCCAATTCCCATAGCTTCACCTGTTGTCACCGCTAGAGGGAGCTGTTGCCTTGGGATACATAGAGACAATGCCAGTTTGCATAGCTTTGCCTGTTGTCACCGCTAGAGGGAGCTGTTGCCTTAGGATGTATAGTGGTCCTACTGTGTTAATGTAAACCTGCACTTTGGTCCGTGTGCAGGGGCTTCTACACTAGTATATTTATGCATGCACGTGCTTTGGGGTGGGAAGTGGGAGGGTTTGGGGTGAAAGGATGTTTCCTCTCTAGGACCCTGGTGCCCCTTTGCCCATTGGACATCTTTCAACACAGATCAGCATCACAGACTTACTCCTAAGCAACCTTCCACAGTGAGTGACCGAAATGGCAACCCTGGCAAAGCGTGATACACTGGACCCTTTCCAACCCATGCCTTACACCAGCACGCACGTCCTCAATCCATCAACTCGAGAGATTGGACTCACTATGAGTCGAGAGGTCGGTCCCCACTGCTCTCGCCTTAAAACGCAAGCAGGAAAAACGAGAACTGAACCCAAACGTAGAACAGCAGGACTAAAGACCCCTTCGGAGACCAAGAACCGACAGGTTAGTCTCCTACTAAGACGTCATAAAAGGTCTAGTCACGCACAGTATCCCAACAGCCCCTCAACCGAGCCCCTCCTAAAGTTCCTGCCGCAAATAGGCCACCTCTCACTCGGCAACTGTCACATTAACCTGTCGAGCCACGCCACAGCTCACATCTGGAGCTCTCTCGAGCCATGCCACAACTCACACCTGCAGCTCTCTCGAGCCATGCCACAGCTCACATCTGCAGCTCTCTTGAGCCATGCCACAGCTCACACCTGTAGCTCTCTCGAGCCATGCCACGGCTCACACCTGTAGCTCTCTCAAGCCAAGCCACAGCTCACACCTGCAGCTCTCTCGAGCCATGCCACAGCTCACACCTGTAGTTCTCTCTCGAGCCATGCCACAGCTCACACCTGTAGCTCTCTCTCGAGCCATGCCACACCTCAAAGCTCTCTCCAGCCATGCCACAGCTCACACCTGTAGCTCTCTCTCGAGCCATGCCACAGCTCACACCTGTAGCTCTCTCTCGAGCCATGCCACAGCTCAAAGCTCTCTCGAGCCATGCCACAGCTCACTTATGGAGCTTTCTCGAGCCATGCCACAGCTCACACCTGTAACTCTCTCGAGCCATGCCACAGCTCACACCTGTAACTCTCTCGAGCCATGCCACAGCTGACACCTGGAGCTCTCTCGAGCCATGCCACAGCTGACACCTGGAGCTCTCTCGAGCCATCTGGAGCTCTCTCGAGCCATGCCACAGCTCACATCTGTAGCTCTATCGCCACCTGCCGACGCAGCAGGTAGCCCACTATGTTCAGTGCTGTGATGTGTTAGACCTTAGTCTCTTCCTCCCAGAAATACACTTACCCGAGTATCGCTGCCAAAGCACAAAGAACCACACTCACACTCAGGACTTCGGTACTCTGACCTGCATCAGCACATGCCGCAACTATCCATCCCCTCCCCCTTTTCTTGCAGCGCCGCACGCAACACTGCTGTCAGAATAGCAAAGGGGTGCTATGCAAGACCTCCTTATAATACATTGCATTTTGTGTAATCACCAGAGATGGAGAGGGTTTCACTGTAGATCACCCTAATTAGATGGGCAGACAGGTGTTGTGTTCTGTGTCCAGTGGGCCAGTGGCTGCAATGAGGAATTAGGTTCACAATGCCAAAGGGGCATGGGTATAGGGGCACGCCGGCTGATCCTTCCCAGCATAGGAGCCCTGGCCTCGGGCAGGATCCGGAAGTGAGATTTCGGCAGGTTCTCGCCGCGGGATCCTGCTTGCCGGCCCCAGGTTGATCTGGCGGGAAGCCAGGTGGTGCCACTGCGCTGAAGGCTGATTGCATTTCCCAGGGCTGCTCATTACTCATTACAGCCTCGGCCTGCCAGAGGTTTCCAGAACTCCTCCTCTCCACACTGCACACATCTCATCACAAAAAAGCCCTCTGCAGCTCAGACCCAGGTGAGCCGACGATTCGCTCTACCTGCCAGCTCCAGTGGGGGTCCAGCTACATGGTGAGTACTGGGGGTCTATGCTACCCTTCCCTACCCTGCCTCGACACGGGCTTGTGTTTTACACCATAAATCAGCAGTGTGTGTCTTAGTGTTTATGAGACTAATACATGATTTGCATTCATTCATTCATTCAACTGCCTGAAAACTTTCTGATCACACATGCCCCTGGTTTCTTAGCAGGGTGGTCTTGATTGCCAGCAGGGCACAAACTAAATGCTCCATATTACATTTTCTAGAATAGAAAGAAGCCCTTCGCCTAATTTCTGAAGTGCCCATTCAGCAGCCGTGTCAAGGGCCTCTCCTCATTCCTTGCATTGCCCATTCAGCAGCCGTGCCAAGGGCCTCTCCTCATTCCTTGCATTGCCCATTCAGCAGCCGTGCCAAGGGCCTCTCCTCATTCCTTGCATTGCTCATGCAGCAGCCGTGCCAAGGGCCTCTCCTCATTCCTTGCATTGCCCATTCAGCAGCCGTGCCAAGGGCCTCTCCTCATTCCGTTTATTGCCCATTCAGCAGCCGAGCCAAGGGCCTCTCCTCATTCATTGCATTGCCCATGCAGCAGCCGTGCCAAGGGCCTCTCCTCATTCCTTGCATTACCTATTCAGCAGCCGTGCCAAGGGCCCCTCCTCATTCCTTGCATTACCTATTTAGCAGCCGTGCCGAGGACCTCTCCTCATTCCTTGCATTGCCCATTCAGCAGCCGTGCCAAGGGCCTCTCCTCATTCCTTGCATTGCCCATTCAGCAGCCGAGCCAAGGGCCTCTCCCCATTCCTTGCATTGCCCATTCATCAGCACTGGCAAGGGCCTCTCCTCATTTCCTGCATTGCCCATTAATTGGCAGTGCCCAGGTCCCTTTCATTTTCTTCATTGTCTATTCAGCAGTAATTCCAAGAGTCTCTCCTAATTTTAAGCATTGTCCATTCAGCGGCAGTGCCAAAGACCTCTCCTCATTTCCTGCATTTCCCAACAGCAATGCCCAGGGTGCCCCCTCGTTTTCTGCATTGCCATTCATCAGCAGTGCCCAGGGTCCCCCCTCATTCTCTTAATTGTCCCTACACCAGCTGTGGCAAGTGCCTCTCCTCATTTCCTGCATTGCCCATTCAGGCAGTGCTTAGGGTCTCCACTGTTTTGTGCATTCCTCATTCAGCAGCAATGCCAAGGGTTCTCATTTCCTGCATTGCCCAGTGGCAGTGCTCAGGGTCTCCCCTCGTTTTCTGCATTGCGCAGGCGCCAAGGGCCTCTCCTCATTTCTTGCATTTCCCAGCAGCAGTGCCCAGGGTCGCTCTCATTTTCTTCATTGCCCATTCAGCAGCATTGCCCATGGCCTCCCCTTCGTTTTCTGCATTGCCATTCAGCAGCAGTGCCCAGGGTCTCCCCTCATTGTCTTCATTGTCTATTCAGCAGCCGTCCAGGGGCTCTCCTCATTTCCTGCATTGGCCATTCAGCACCAGTACCCAGGGTATCCCCTTGCTTTCTGCATTGCCATTCAGCAGCAGTGCCCAGGGTCCCCCTCATTGTCTTCATTGTCCATTCAGCAGCCGTCCAAGGGCCTCTCCTCTTCTCCAGCTTGGGGTCTGGCATGGATTCACGTGCTCATGAATATTCCCCGTCGTCAGGCTGGGAATCCTCGGTAAAGAAAAAATCAGTTTCAGTCTTGTTTCTGAACTGTCTTTCTCCTAACAACCAATCACTGGTCTCTGGGTCATACTGCCCCCAGCCAATGACTGCCCTCTACCTAAGACTCTCCTCTGGCAGCCATCTTCAGATTTTTTACCGCATGTTCAAGTGTTGGGAGTCCTTGTGCTATAGCTCTGAATCTTTTACTGCGTTTTATGATTTTTCTAAGAGTTTTGCTCTATTTTTCGGTCAATCGAGCCTCAAGCTCCATCGATCCATCTTCCGACTGACAGGGACCCGTTTTTCTGAGTTTTCTACGCACCTCAAGGGCGATATTTATTTATTTATTTATTTTTTGTCGGGTTCACTTCTTGGGGGATTCCAGAAGATTCTTGGAGGCCTACACACCGCGTGGACATGGCCGAGGATAAAGGAGACTCGACACCTCTGTTCAGGATCAGCCCGGGAGTTGGGCTGCAGAACATCTTCCTGGACGATGGGCACTCCCTGTACCTTTATTGCCTTCATTCGGACCGCACGCATGTGGAGGAGGCCTGTGCGTACTGCAAGGAAATGGTACCAAGCACCATGAAGGACTGTCACAAGCGGCTCGGCGAGTGGCTGCAGAAGAAGACCCCGGTGGCGGGTGAACCCCGGCAGCATGCTTCTCCCAAGAGAAAATCTGAGCGTTCTTCTAAGACCTTTGAGGGCGCTCCGGCAATGGGGGCCCAACAGAAGGCTAAGCACTGCGAGTCCGCGGGCACCGGGAGTGCCGTTGGTACGGGTTCCGCAGCATCCAGGCCGTGCACAGCATTGCCAAAGCCGTCAACCACGAGCCAACTCTCTGGCTTGGCGAAGAAAAGGAAGTCAGACCATCCGGATAAGCTTCTGGAGAAGTCCCGGTCGGCTCCAACGGAGAAAGCCAAGGGGAGCAAGGCACTGACCCCCCCCATGATGAAGGCCGCAGACGCGCCCAAGGTCATGAAGGTCCAGGTTTACCAGGCTTAGGCATCTATTGAGGGAGTAGTGGCGTCCCTGGAGAAGGCCGGAGATGTGGGCCTAGTGGAGATTACCCCCAAGATGAGTGTCCCTGCTCACTCAAAGGGTGTCATGACGCGCGCGCCATGGAAGCTATGGAGCCAATGGAAGGGCTGATCCCTTTCCTCCACCAGCGGTCTAGTCTCCCACGCACTGCACGTTACCGTCATGACGCATATAAATAGGCGTCACACGCGGTAGTCGATGCGTTGCAACCTTGCTTTCCTCGCCAGGTTCATACGCTAGTGCTCCTCTCTTGCTATGCTTGTGAATTCCCACTTGATTCCTCTTGTCAGTCCGCAGTGATTGCCCGCTCAGCTCCTAGCCCTTGATCTCTCATGGTGATTCCTCCTCTCCTCTGTTCCTCCCGCTTGGTAGCCCTTGTTCCTTCTCCTGCTCTAGTGCTTTTCTCTCCCTTTTTGTGCATACCTCTACAATTGTATGCTCCTTCCCACCGCAGCCCTCTGCAGGCCTCTTCCTCATTCCTCGGCTACGGTATCCATCCAAACAGCGCTCAGGATACGCACGCCAGCCCGTCTCCAGCAGTGTCTTCTGGGAATTGAAGTCCTCTCATCTACTTCAACGGAAGCCTTCAGCCTTGACATCCGTAGTGCTAACTACATCCAAGCACACCAGGGTTTTTCAGCCACGCTTTTCCCTGGAATTGGGGTCGGACTCCCTGAGGGCCCCCTCTGCCTTGCTGTCTGCCAGCAGGCAGGGTGGCTTCCAGTGGAGCTCGTCCCAAACTCAACAGGAAAGGACTGGACCTCTGGAGAGAAAGGTGAGCCATAGACACAGACGGTTCCTCAGAAGAACCCAGTACAGGTGAGGAGGAGGAGGAGGGAACCAAGGAGGGTATTTGTCAAGCAACCGATACTTCATCGCATGACAGAGGGAATCATCTTTCCTGCCAATTGAGAAGACTCCCGTGAAGGCGATGCCAATCATCTCCCCGAGGCTGTCGTCCCTGGCTGAGAAGAAGGGGGAGGGCATGGTAGACCTGCCAGACTCGGATATCTCCTCCTCCGAGGAGCTCTCTGGCCTGAAGACAGTGCTGGACAAGAAATTAGTTGAGGTCAGGTCCTACGGGAAGGACCCAGATGAGGCGGACGTGGAAAGCGATGAAGGAACTGATGAGGAGCGGCAGGGCGTTGAGGAACCGGAGGACACTACGCCACTGCCGGGGCTCCCGTCGTAACCACTGCCACCACTGACGGACAGGTCGGCGGACATCCTACAAGCTCTGCACACCCTGTGCTAGGAGATCAGAACAAGGATGCCCATGCCTCCGACGGGCAATCCAGTGGCTCCTGGACCATCAGGGGATCCTCCTCCTAAGAGGAGACGAGTCCATCCGCCCCGACCTGCCATCCTTCACCTCCATCCCCTCCACCGATGGACGAGACGCAGTCAGAGACGGCGATGACAGGTACGGACGACGGCAGCTATGACAGAGCGGACCTCCAGTCGGCGGTGCCCAGAGCTTCTCCACCCGACGAGATTGGCTCCTTCCATGCCATGATCTCAAGGGCCTCAGAGCTATTTCAACTGAACCCTGAGTAACAGAAGGAGGGATTCCTTTATCAGCACCGAGAGGCCAAGAGGAAGACCGTGCTCTCGATCCCGCTGTTGGACGACATCTGGGACGAAGGACTGTCCCTCCTGAAGAACCCGTCCTCGGCTCAGGCAGAGGGAGACCGGTACGAGAAGAAATACAGGGACTCTGCACAGAAGTGTCTTAGATCTCAGCCATCCCCGGACTCGGTGGTGGCCAGGAAGAAATCTGCAGGGTCAGCGGCATCGATGTCCACTTCCCCACCGGACGGCGAGGGAAAGAAGCTAGACGCCATGGGATGACGTGTCATCTCATCGGCGGCAACAACCATTAAGGCGGCCAACGCTCTCGCCATTGTGGCTCACTACTACAGGGAGCTTTGGTTTAAAATCGCCCATCTCCAGGACTGCCTTCCAGACGACAAGAGGGCGGATGCCCTTGACATCCTACATGAAGGCGAGGTGTCATCGGACCATAGCATAACGGTGGCCACGGACATTGCCGACACCGGCTTCCGCCAGATGGGCAACAGCGTTTGCCTTCGCCGGTGCAGTTGGCTGAAGGCCACCAATTTCCGTCAGGATGTCCAGACAAGGGTATTGGACATGCCCTTCGACGGGGACAACCTGTTTGGCAAGATGGTGGACGAATCTCTGCAAGCCATCAAGGCAGATACCGAGATGGCTCGTGCTTTGGGCCCTCTCCAACAGCGACGGCCGTCCTTTTGGACCTCCGGAGGCAAGTCCCATGGTGCCTCCAAAGGATTTGGGGGCAACTTCTCATCGTACCATCAACCATCCCATTCCTCGGCCCACGAAGCCTACAAGGGCTGCAGCAAAGCCGGAGGAAATCATCGCCATCACCATGGCTCCCGAAGTGGGTTCGCCGCGACGAAGCAGGACTGAACCAGCAGTGACATCAGGCCCCCACGTGAGCACCCCAGTGGGATGCCGGCTGGCGAACTTCGTCAGCGTGTGGAAGTCCATCTCCACCGACCGTTGGGTGCTGGACGCCTTGGCCCACGAACACACCCTGGAGTTCCAAAGGAAGTGTCCCTGCTTTACACCAGTGGCCAGGCAAGAAAATCACGTCCCTCAACTGCTTCTAGAAGTACAGGCAATGCTAAAAAAGGGTGCCATAGAGCTCGTCCCGAAGAGGCTCCGGGACTCCGGAGTGCACTCGCAGTACTTCCTCGTCAGGAAGAAGACCGGCAATTGGCGGCCCATCTTAGATCTCAGCCGCCTCAACAAATACATCAAGTCCCAGAAGATTCGGATGGTCACCCTCAGCACGTGCTGGGGCAACTGAAGGAAGAGGATTTCCTATCACCGCTGAACCTTGAGGATGCTTATTTCCACATCCCCATCCACAAGGGACATCGAAAGTTTCTACGCTTTGTTGTCTAGTGGCAGCACTATCAATTCAAGGCCTTTCCCTTCAGCCTCAAGTCGGCGCCAAGGGTCTTCACCAAGCGCCTGGCCCCGGTGGTGGTGCAGCTGCACTTGCAGGGGGTCCACGTCTACCCCTACCTGGACGATTGGCTCATCTGAGCGAAGTCAAGGGAACTCACCATCGAGCACACATCGAGGACCGTCCGCCTGCTCACAGAACTGGGGTTCTCAATAAACTCTGCAAAGTCCTGCTTGGTGCCATCGCAGGACGCTCTGTTTCTGAGGTCCAGGCTCGACACAGTGTTGCGTCTGGCTTCGCCATCGGAGGACAGGATAAAGGCCATCCTGGTCAAGGTACAATGGATGTTGACCATGGAAGTTGCCAGGGTGAGGTCCATTAAGTCCCTCCTCGGCATGATGTCATCATGCATCTACCTCGTTCGGCTGTGCAGGCTGCGGATGCGGCCGCTGAAGAAGTTCCTCGATGCCTGTCGGATCCAAGTATCAGGAAGCTTCAAGGACAAGATCGCCCTCAACAAGACATTGCGTCGAGCGATTCGATGGTGGGGCGTCCGTGTGCATCTAGCGGTGGGCACAGACTTCCAGGCCCTACCACATCAGGAGACGGTGACGACTGACGCCTCCCTGGAGGGATAGGGCGTGCACACCGGAAATCTCCACGCAAGAGGCCGTTGGCTACCGGAGGAGAAGGCATTGCACATCAACGTCCTGGAGCTCCAGGCCGTGTTTTGGGCCCTCAAGTCATTCTTCCGTCCCTCAAGGGCAAGGTGGTGCGGGTCTTCACCAACAACACCACCACGATGTTCTACATTCGGAAGCAGAGGGGCACCAGATCCCCGGCTCTCTCCAAGGAGGCGCAGGATCTATGGCACTGGGCCGTCACCCAGAGGATGTTCCTGGTACCTTTTCATCTGAAAGAGGTGAAGTACACTGTAGCCGACTCACTCAGCAGGGAGCTGCGCTCTTGCCACGAGTGCATGCTTCGGCAGGACCAGGTGGACCTACTGTTTCAATGATAGGGCAATCCCCAGATCGATCTGTTTGTGACTGCGATGAACACCAAGTGCCGGGGGTTCGCCAGCAGGTTTCCCCAGCCTGGGAGCATGGGGGATGCATTTTACTTCCCCTGTGACGGCCTGTTCCTCTATGCGTTTCCCCCGTTGCCGTTGCTTCTGCGACTCATCAGTCAACTCAGATGGTCCCGGTGCAGGATAATCCTCGTCGCACCGGCGTGGCCAAGACAGATATGGTACCTGGACCTTCTGGACATGTCAGCGTCCCCTCCAGTCAAGCTTCCAGCGAACGCAGATCTTCCCGCCAGGGAAAGCGGCGCGATTCTGCACCACGACCCAGGTTCTCTGAACTTGCAGGCCTGGCTCCTGCAGGGCTAGAGTTTGGTGGATACGATCTCCCGGTGGACTGCAGGAGGTGCTTGCAAGGCCAGGGCTTCGTCGACACTGAAATGCTACAGCCATAAGTGGAAGAGGTTTGCCGTCTGGTGTCGTGCACAGAAGCTCGACCCTCTACGGATTACGGCTTGCAGGTGCTGCCGTATTTGCTGTCGCTGGCCAAGGCAGGGTTGGCCCATACTTCCATCAAGGTTCATCTGGCAGCTATTTCCCACTACACCAGAACTCCAGGGTGGTCATCGTTGTGGTCACACCTCCTGGTTAAGGAATTCATTAAATGACTTTTCTGTTTCCTTTCCCGCCGGTGAAGGCTGCGGCCCCGGCGTTGGAGCTCAATGTGGTGCTGACTAGGCTCATGGGTCCCCCGTTTGAGCCTATGCATTTGGCGCCACTGAAGTTTGTATCGTGGAAGACAGCGTTTCTTGTGGCCATCACCTCCGCATGACGAGTGGGAGAGATTCAGGCTCTTTCTTGTAAACCACCTTACTTGACATTCCACGAGACAAGGGTGGTGCTAAGGACGCACCCCTCCTTCATGCCCAAGTTGCCGGCGGATTTCCATCTCAACGAGCCCTTGGTGTTACCTGTTTTCTTCCCGTCGCCTTCATCGCCGGCTGAGAGGACTTTGCACTCGCTGGATGTGGCTAGAGCGATGAAGTTCTACGTGGACCACACAAAGTGTTTTCGGAAGACATCACAGCTGTTTGTGAACTTTGGCCCTGTGAACCAAGGGAAGGCCCTCTCCAAGGCTTCCATTTCCAGGTGGCTCTCCGGCTGCATCACCCATTGTCACCGGTTGGCAAACCGACTGTTGTCTGGCCATCCGAGAGCCCATTCGACCAGAGCGATCGATGCGACTACAGTGTTCCTGTCTGGTGTGCCCCTGCTGGACATCTGCAGGGCTGCTTCATTGAGGTCAATGCACACCTTCACGAAATTCTACTGCGTCGTCCGGGATTCCAGGGAGGAGTCCAGAGTCGGCCAAGCAGTGCTGCGCAACCTGTTCGCTTGAAGGTAAGCCTGGTGAGGAGGTAAGAGATGCTTAATGTTGAGATGTTGAAATGCTTAATGTTGAGCCTTGCCACCTCCTGTGGTTGTGCATGTGTGTACTGCTATGTATTCTTTATTCATGAGCATGTGAATCCATGCCAGACCCCATGCTGGAGTAGAAACACGTTTCTTACCTGTAACTGTTGTTCTCCAGCATGGGTCTGGAATGGATTCACATGCGAACCCTCCCGCCTACCCCTCTGCGGCTTTTCTCTTGGTCCTACTGCCACTTTACGTGCTACTAAATCTGAAGATGGCTACCAGAGGAGGGGCTTAGGTAGAGGGCAGTCATTGGCTGGGGGCAGTATGACCCAGAGACCAGTGATTGGTTGTTAGGAGAAAGACAGTTCAGAAACAGATTTTTTATTTACTGAGGATTCCCAGCCTGACGACGGGGAATATTCACGAGCATGTGAATCCATGCCAGACCCATGCTGGAGAACAACAGTTACAAGTAAATAACTTGTTCCATTTCCTGCATTGCCCAGCAGCAGTGCCCAGGGTCCCTCTCATTTTCTTCATTGCCCATTCAGCAGCAGTGCCCATGGTCTCCCCTTGTTTTCTGCATTGCCATTCAGCAGCATTGCCAAGGGCCTCTCCTCATTTCCTGCATTGCTCATTCAGCAGCAGTACCCAGGGTATCCCATCACTCTCTGCATTGCCATTCCACAGCTGTGCCCAGGCCCCCCCTCATTTTCTTCATTGTCCATTCAGCAGCCGTGCCAAGGGCCTTCCCTCATTTCATGCATTGCCCAGTCAGCAGCAGTGCCAATTGCCTCTCCTAATTTCCTGCATTGCATAGCGGCAGTGCTTGGGGTCTCCCCTAATTTTCTGCATTTCCCATTCAGCGCAGGCACCAAAGGCCTCTCACCATACCCTGCGTTGCTCATTCAGCAGCAGTGCTCGGGTCTCCACTGGTTTTCTGCATTGCCCATTCAGCGGCATGGCCCAATGCTGCCAATTCACACATAACATTGCAGGGGATGAAGGGCCATCATTTATTGTGTGATGTGCATCTGTTGTGTTTCTTCACCTACCCTGTATGTTCTTTCTGTCCTCCCAAGAACATCCGCATTACCCACAGAAGTAAACCTTGCCTATGAACAGAACCCCTCACACACAAGTCATAGCCATACTTTGGGCCTCATTCTAAGATTGCCAGTATTCTGGTGGTAAATCTGTCGGATATTCCGGCAAACAGAATTGCTGTTAGTGGCACTTGGTCCATTGGAATAACCAGCAGATTTCAAGTGCCGGTAAGGATGGTTAATCCCCATCCCATGTAGTGCCAGAAGACACTGTGGGGGTGATTTTGCCACTATTACCGGCCGTGCCGGTAATGAAGGCAGTTCCAGGCCAGTAGGAGTCAGATTTACCTCCTTAACACCAGTGCCATGACCCAGACAATCTGGCCTCTGGCAATGACCACAGGCTATACCTCAGTCACCAAAGATTTATCATGATTTTTGTACCTACATAATGACACTTTTCAAAAAATATTTGCGAACCCATGCTTTTGGGTCCTTGCCAATGCTCCTTGCACCAGTTTGCTGCAAATACATCCATGTTGTCAAAAAGTGCATACCAAAAATAGTCATATAACGTGTGTCTATAATCATTTTGCAAACCGTTGTGCAACCTTTGTGCAGATTTGTCAAATCGGCAACAAAGTTATAATCCATCTAAAAAGTTGAGACCCCCCCTCTAATTTTGCCGCCTCTTGACAAAATCCCACCAAGCTTTGCAAACGAATTAAAAGTCGGGTCTAAAATCTTTTTACAAACTTGTACACAGATCTGTCAAAACGGCACCAAATGTATAAACCGTTCAAACATTTTGGGACCCCCCTCTAATTTTGCCCCTCTTGGCGAAACCACGCCAAACTCTGCAGAACCATTTGGGAATGGGTCTACAACAATACTGCTAAATGTAACGAAGTTTCGTTGAGTGGTGCCAAAGTTGTAAGCCATCCAAAATTTGCTTTTCACCAACTCTATAATGCATGGATGCCCTTGAACTTTTGGCAAGTTCGCGAACATCACAGGAATGTCCCCAAACATCTCAGATGTTTGCGGACATCAGCGATGTAGACACACAATTTTTTGCTTTTTATGGCCATCTCCGATCCCATCCTCATCACCCATTACCTCCGCAGACATTGTTTAATTAGTTTGGCAAGTGTAATGGTGTGATTTCTAATTTGTTTTTACGGCGATGTTCGTGGACGGCGGGCACAGTTCGCAAATCCAACATGGCATCCATTTCAAAGGTTTGGACACACCTCACATATTTAATTGACCAATCAGCGGGCGCGTACAATGTCTGCAAACATCATGCGACTCTCTGATTGGTCCAGAAGTGTCCACGGATACCGAATCAGGAAGTGCGACCGCGGACTGGATGCAGATATCACACATTTGTTATGCCCATTTAAAAAAAACTGCTGGATGGATTTACACCAAATTTGCAAAATCACGCTTTCGGGACCAAGCTGCCGCTCTTCATGTAGGTTTGGTGTAAATTCATCCACCGGTTTGAGCTGAAGGCGTGATCATATTTTTTTGCCATTAAGTCTGAGGATTTCAAACGTTTTGTGACCCCCCCCTTATAACTTTGCCACCCTTGACGTAACTGCACCAGACTTTGCATAATCATTCCGAAGTGGCCATATACCTTTTTTGCTAAGTTTGGTGAGGATTCCTTTAATGGTGCCAAAGTTATAAGCTGCACAAAAACTACTCTTCCTATGGGATGGGTGGAGCAAGTTAACCATAACTACGTGGGCACAGTTCATCCATAAGAAAACGACGAGTCTATACTTTTATTGGGCTAACAAAGTCATTTATTTTTCATATTTGCAAGCTTTAGTGTAATGTCTCCACTTCCTCAGCGAGAGATCACATCAAACATTTGAAAAACATCACAGCATTACAGCTTACATTGCCCCTCCTGCAGATAACCCGTTATCTGTGCTGTATGACCTGATTTGTAGTTTTGCTGTGAAAGGCATGTGTTGGCTGTTCACCTTCCCCACTTTCAAGGTCTAAATGGTACACTGTGTTATGGGGGGCAGGATCACTGAAACTGGAGAGCAGGTAAAATAAACGAAAAACAGCCCACCCTGTTGGTGTGCTCTCAAGAGGGCAGGAGCAGTTGGTTAGGTGTCGTCATTGTATGTATAGCTCAGTTGAAGCTTGGTATGTCAGGCCAGTCCCTTTATGTGATCAGTGGTAGCACAATCATCAACATATCAGGCATGTGCCGCTAGAGGTCTGAAAGAGGGGATATACAGCCAGTTTATGTGTTAGGCCTGCCACCCGTGGAGCCCGGTGTGGTAACTTTGTGTTAAATACCATATCGGGATTGTGTTACATCACAATCAAGAGGAAAGGGTGGTTTTTGACTAGGGTCAAGGGCCCCGGTTGTGTGTGCATGTGCACTGGGACGCACATAGAGCTGCTATCCATTACCCTATCTTCTGTCACAATCACCAATATCACACTGATTTTCACACTAAAAGTGAAGGCCCACCAGTTTTTCACCGTCGTTTTTTTGTCTCACCAGAAAGATGAAGAAACGGTATGTCTATGTGGGGATCCTGGCCGTGCTCCTTGTGGCCCTCGCAATCTTTTTGGGGCTGTTTTTTGGACTCCGTTCAGATCCCGCTTCCCACGTCTACGAGAAGGCCGCCGTGGCCACCGATGCTGGCACGTGCTCCGAGATCGGAAGGTATGTCCTGCCGCCAACCTCTACTGATGTGCAGTGCGCCGTTGCCTCCCAACGCTAGGGTCACACTCAACAAATAACCAAAATGTAAATAAAATAGATCTTTCCCAATACAATGAAATACTTTTCGTAAAGTTTCAATTCCATAAACATGTTACTTTGACTGATACATATTTGAGATTTTGCACAGTATAAAAGCCTATTAACATAATATAACTGCAAACGCTACTAAAATCTGTAGAATATATTTAAACATTGTTCCAGATTTACAGAAATGTAACACATTGTACGTGATGTGCCTATAGATACGGCCAGGGGTGTTGCTAGGTCTGGAAAAGATCCGGGGCTACAGTAATGTCGGGACTATCGAGACTCTGGGCTAGCTAGTCTTTTGGTTGCATCTCCTGAGCTTCTATCCGGGGCTGCAACCAAAAGACCCGGGGCTATAGACCCCTCAGCCCCCCCTAGCAATGCCCCTGGATGCGGCTGTGCAGCAGGACGAGCTAGCTCTGGCCAGAAGCCTTGGCTATCAATTCTCCTCCTTCTGTGCCAGGGGTCTGCAACTACCACTTCCATGATTCCTCACCATTGACTATGCTGTTCAGGTCTGATGGGAGTTGTAGTCCTAAACATTTGAAGATAAAAAGGCTGCAGGCTGGAGACTCTATGCACAGGGTGGGAGAAGATGTTTTGGCTAAATTTGCTCCTCTTCTGTGCAGGGATATCCTCAAAGAGAAGGGATCGGCGGTGGACGCAGCCATTGCAGCTCTGATCTGCGATGGGCTCATGAACGCCCACAGCATGGGCATTGGAGGTGGCCTATTCCTCACCATCTACAACGCCAACACAGGTGAGGAACACAGGGGTGCATATGTTGGTGGTACAGGAGCGCTTGGCAAAGAGCCTGCGCTCTGCAGGTCAGTGCAAGCCTTGCACAGCTTCATGAGGAGCCGCCTTGACATTTTACTCCAATATCCAAACTTTTAAGGCTTAAATATTTATTTTCATGGTTGCACATTTAGGGGGACATGATGTTTAGGAGAGATTTTCCTGCCATTTCTTGGAAAGTTCTGCAAATATCAGGTGATAGTAGTTCCTTGTAGAGAATCTGCAGAGGCGCGACCATGGTCTGTTCCTCGATTCCTGTGTGACATCCACCAATCAGATGTTCCCGGGGGTTGTGCAGATGATCGTGAAAGCAACATACCAATCTAGGACCACACACATGTTTTAGATTTGCAGGCTTTCAGGAAGACAAATGTCCCTTCGTCTGGTAGTTCTCATCCAGCAGTAGCTGGTGGTCACTTTTTGAGTAAGAGATGTCTGACCTGTACACAGCGCCGATGCATTGCATTTTACATTGCTGAACAGAAAGTGTTTCAGTAACATGTGGAGACTGCCCCTGGGTGGTAGCAGTGCACGGTATAAATCAGCATAACATAACACGTAGCTAATGGTGGGTGAACGTCTGTGGCTGAATTCCGAACAGCCCGATTTACAGGGTTATTCCGAGCTATGAACATCATGCACTTTTAAGAGGTTTTGCTTGGGCTCCTCATGTTTACAGCCTGCTATGGGTGTCTGCTTGGGCTCCGGATGGTTACAGCTTGCTGCAGGTGTCTGCTTGTGCTCCTGATGGTTACAGCCTGCTGTGGGTGTCTGCTTGGTCTCCTGATGGTTTCAGCTTGCTGCAGGTGTCTGCTTGTGCTCCTGATGGTTACAGCCGGCTGTGGGTGTCTGCTTGGTCTCCTGATGTTTACAGCCTGCTGCGGGTGTCTGCTTAGTCTCCTGATGTTTACAGCCTGCTGCGGGTGTCTGCTTAGTCTCCTGATGTTTACAGCCTGCTGCAGGTGTCTGCTTGGGCTCCTGATGTTTACAGCCTGCTGTGGGTGTCTGCTTAGTCTCCTGATAGTCACAGCCTCTTGTAGGTGTCTGCTTGGGCTCCTGATGGTTACAGCCTGCTGTGGGTGTCTGCTTGGTCTCCTGATGGTTACAGCCTGCTCCAGGTGTCTGCTTGGGCTCCTGATGGTTACAGCCTGCTGCAGGTGTCTGCTTGGGCTCCTGATGGTTACAGCCTGCTGCAGGTGTCTGCTTGGGCTTCTGATGGTTGCAGCCTGCTCTGGGCGATGGTTACAGCCTGCTCTTGGTGTCTGCTTGGGCTCCTGATGGTTGCAGCCTGCTGCAGGTGTCTGCTTGGTCTCCTGATGGTTTCAGCTTGCTGCAGGTGTCTGCTTGTGCTCCTGATGGTTACAGCCGGCTGTGGGTGTCTGCTTGGTCTCCTGATGTTTACAGCCTGCTGCGGGTGTCTGCTTAGTCTCCTGATGTTTACAGCCTGCTGCGGGTGTCTGCTTAGTCTCCTGATGTTTACAGCCTGCTGCAGGTGTCTGCTTGGGCTCCTGATGTTTACAGCCTGCTGTGGGTGTCTGCTTAGTCTCCTGATAGTCACAGCCTGTTGTAGGTGTCTGCTTGGGCTCCTGATGGTTACAGCCTGCTGTGGGTGTCTGCTTGGTCTCCTGATGGTTACAGCCTGCTCCAGGTGTCTGCTTGGGCTCCTGATGGTTACAGCCTGCTGCAGGTGTCTGCTTGGGCTCCTGATGGTTACAGCCTGCTGCAGGTGTCTGCTTGGGCTTCTGATGGTTGCAGCCTGCTCTGGGCGATGGTTACAGCCTGCTCTTGGTGTCTGCTTGGGCTCCTGATGGTTGCAGCCTGCTGCAGGTGTCTGCTTGGGCTCCTGATGGTTACAGCCTGCTGCAGGTGTCTGCTTGGGCTCCTGATGGTTACAGCCTGCTGTGGGTGTCTGCTTGGGCTCCTGATGGTTACAGCCTGCTGTGGGTGTCTGCCTGGGCTCCTGATGGTTACAGCCTGCTGTGAGTGTCTGCTTGGGCTCCTAGTGGTTACAGCCTGCTGCAGGTGTCTGCTTGGGCTCCTGATGGTTACAGCCTGCTGTGGGTGTCTGCTTGGGCTCCTGATGGTTACAACCTGCTATGGTTGTCTGCTTGGGCTCCTGGTGGTTTCAGCCTGCTGCAGGTGAATGCTTGGGCTCCTGATGGTTGCAGCCTGCTGTGAGTGTCTGCCTGGGCTCCTGATGGTTATAGCCTGCTATGGGTGTCTGCCTGGGCTCCTGGTGGTTACAGCCTGCTTCAGGTGTCTGCTTAGGCTCCTGATGGTTTCAGCCTGCTGCAGGTGAATGCTTGGGCTCGTGATGGTTACAGCCTGCTGTGGGTGTCTGCCTGGGCTCCTGATGGTTACAGCCTGCTATGGGTGTCTGCTTGGGCTCCTGATGGTTTCAGCCTGCTGCAGGTGAATGCTTGGGCTCCTGATGGTTACAGCCTGCTGCGGGTGTCTGCTTGGGCTCCTGATGGTTACAGCCTGCTGCAGGTGTCTGCTTGGGCTCCTGATGGTTACAGCCTGCTGTGGGTGTCTGCTTGGGCTCCTGATGGTTATAGCCTGCTATCGGTGTCTGCCTGGGGTCCTGGTGGTTACAGCCTGCTTCAGGTGTCTGCTTAGGCTCCTGATGGTTTCAGCCTGCTGCAGGTGTCTGCTTGGGCTCCTGATGGTTATAGCCTGCTATGGGTGTCTGCCTGGGCTCCTGGTGGTTACAGCCTGCTGCGGGTGTCTGCTTGGGCTCCTGATGGTTACAGCCTGCTGTGGGTGTCTGCCTGGGCTCCTAATGGTTATAGCCTGCTATGGGTGTCTGCCTGGGCTCCTGGTGGTTACAGCTTGCTTCAGGTGTCTGCATAGGCTCCTGATGGTTTCAGCCTGCTGCAGGTGAATGCTTGGGCTCGTGATGGTTACAGCCTGCTGTGGGTGTCTGCCTGGGCTCCTGGTGGTTACAGCCTGCTTCAGGTGTCTGCTTAGGCTCCTGATGGTTTCTGCCTGCTGCAGGTGAATGCTTGGGCTCCTGATGGTTACAGCCTGCTGTGGGTGTCTGCCTGGGCTCCTGATGGTTATAGCCTGCTATGGGTGTCTGCCTGGGCTCCTGGTGGTTACAGCCTGCTTCAGGTGTCTGCTTAGGCTCCTGATGGTTTCAGCCTGCTGCAGGTGTCTGCCTGGGCTCCTGATGGTTACAGCCTGCTGCGGGTGTCTGCTTGGGCTCCTGATGGTTACAGCCTGCTGTGGGTGTCTGCCTGGGCTCCTGATGGTTACAGCCTGCTATGGGTGTCTGCCTGGGCTCCTGGTGGTTACAGCCTGCTTCAGGTGTCTGCTTAGGCTCCTGATGGTTTCAGCCTGCTACAGGTGAATGCTTGGGCTCGTGATGGTTACAGCCTGCTGTGGGTGTCATTGGCAATGGGCTTAAAATGCCAGGAACTTTCCTGCCCGCAGCTGATCGCAGGAATGAAACTCGCCCTTCGTACTTAATGTTGGCAGAAAGAACGAGTACAGATTCTTAAAGACATCCACTGCAGGGTCGTGTGTTGTACTGGTCTTTCACAGGTAAATGCGTTATATTGGCTAATTAGGTGGCACTCACTCAAGAGACTTTAGAAATCTAAAAGGCTGCAGTGCTTGGCATGGGACTGTTTCTACCCAAGCACTGGAGTCTCCTCCCTGCTGTAATGCAACGAGCCATAAGATCACTGATCCCGGCAGGGCCATCTCAGCCTTTCATCCTTCTGAGATAGGATACCTGCGAGTGTGTAGCGCTATGTAAAACTAGATATTATTATAAGTGCACAGATGGCATGTATGGGATTTATAACGCACAACCCTAGCTGGGAGGCAACCGTTCAAAGGGGACACTGCCAGTCCTTTAAGCCACTTTAGAAATAGGAAAGACTCTATCATAAACACATTACATGGGACTAGCTCTCCTCTCTCCCGCATGGTCTTCTCTGATACATGCCTGTCAAGAACACTTCTTGCTGTAATGTTGCCAAGTACATTGGTGCACATTTAGCAACCTCAGCAATATTAATGGTGGCATCACGCATTTAGAGGTTCCTGCAAGACCTGAACGCTCACTAGTCCAATGTTACACAGCACAAATGGTACTCATTTTACCAACCTTCCAAGAATAAAGATCAGATCAAGCATGCCTGAAGTGTGATGGTCTGGGCTCAAACCCCACGGAGATGCCGGTCTGTCGTGAAATCTCACAATTGGCCACTTCAACAGAACGTATTGTATCCATTACAATGACAGGCCATCTCTATCCAGATTTAAACCTGTGCCCTGCAGTTTATACACTCTTCTCTGCAGCAGTCGCTTTACCTATTGAGCTATCTTACTGTAGCTTTTAATCGTCTGTTTTGTACGAATAACAGGATGAACGGTACTCTTTTCCCCATTGCTGAACCCGCTACGCAGCCTCACGCCTCTTCACGGTTCCCCACAGAGTTGTGACAGTGCGCGGTACAAATACCTTTAACATGAACATTAAAGTAATCTTTTTTTTGTACGACTCTCTGCTCTGATACTGAACCCCTCCCCCCCCCAATCCCCACACACACGCACACCTCCCCTGATATCCCCTGCTGCGATCCTGAACCCCCTCAACCCCCACACACACGCACACCTCCCCTGATATCCCCTGCTGCGATCTGGAATGTTAGACTCGTTCAAGAAGACGTACAATCTCACCTGAGACTCGCATAGGAATGACATTTTCAAATGTGTGTCCAGGTTCACCATTTTAGAACAGTGGCGGAGAGCTGACCATTTATGAGTGAACATGTTGATGTTGAAAGCAGTCTGACCAACTCCAAACAGAAGTAGGGACACACCACCTTCAACACAAAGGATGTAAAACTGGGGCACATATTGCATTCCTTGAAGATCCAAACAAATTCCATTCCCTGGAGTTGGTGAGCAGGTGCAAGTGGATCTGGGTTGCATGGCTTAAGCCCAACCCACCTTCTTAGCAGTCCTGCCTCCACCTTCCTGCTCTTAACTCTTAGATCAAGGGTATCTCTCATCTGGACGTCCGAAGTGAAGGGCAGATGAATAAAAAGGCAATTCCTGTTTGGACCTGTGCGGACCGGGAGGACCCCTTGCTCAGAAAACAGGTAAGCATACGCTGACATGCATTTTCTCCCTCCATCTCCACAGGCCATCCTCACCATCTCCAGGCAACACCAACGTCAACAAGATCGCCCCTCCTCTAAGGCATGAACTCAGCAATGCAGAAACCTCACCCACATCTGCCTCAAGTCCATCAGCACCCACTCACCTTCCATAACACATAGTTTGACGCTCGCCAACATCCACTCAACTATCATCCATGCAGAAGATATCGCCGATCTCATCACTACACACGGCCTTGATGGCCATCTTCATCACCGAGACCTGGCTGACACCCACCTCCACCCACATCCTAGATGTTCTTGTCCGTACGCAGTGATGTTATCGAATAGATAACAACAAATGCAATTTTGGACTAGCCCAAAACAACAGGAAAAAAAATAACGAATTATAGAAGGGTTATTAAATGTGGTTGTGGATGGGAAAAGTGGTTTAAGAGGTGGGGGAAAAGTATTTTCTTTTAAAAGTGGGAGGGTGGAGAACCCTCAAAATAATGAAAAAAACTAAATTCATAATTTATCACCATCTACCCCTGATTTTTTGGGTTCTTTAAAAGTTAATTCTTTGTTTATTCGGTAAAATCACATGTAAACGTTCTTCTCACTGACGGCTACAGCAGCCAATACAGAGACCAGCCAAACAAGAAAGGCGTAGGCCTCGCAGCCATCCACAAATCCTTGTGGCCCTGCACCAGACATGACATTGACAACATTGGCTCCTTCGAAGTCCTCTCCTGCAACTTCCCGCTCTCCCCTACAGACACAATTGCCTTCCATCTCATCTACAGACCACTGAAACCCAACACCTTCATCTGAGACTTCACCGACCTAGTCACCACCATATCCCTCATGCACGCCAACATCTTCCTAGGCCACTACAACTTCCCAGGCAACAAAACCACCAAACCTGATGAATGAAGCTCTCCTCGGCCTTCTTGACACCCTCAGCCTCACTCAGCACACAAAAGACCCAATGCATGAGAAAGGTAACATCCTTGACCTAATCATCACCGCACTGCCTTCCCTCTGCTACAGCTCTCCTCTCCCGCTTGACTGGTCTGACCACCTGGCCAGGCTTTTCAACATCCTGAACACCACCCCAGTAAAACACTCCCAGCAGAAGCCCATCAGACAAACCTTCAGGTCCTTCAAGAACTTCCCGGTGGAAGCCCTCAGGGAAGACCTCGCCAACCTCTACCTCACATGGACCGAACAGCCCCAACTGAAATGCGACTCTTTACTGGAAGCACTATATGCTACCTTCTCTGCCTCCATCAACTGACACGTGGCTCTGAACAACACACCTGCAAACCACCAGCACCATGGTACACGCAAGAACTCAACCTCAGCAAAATAGTCATCAGGAAATAAGAGAAAACCTGGTGCTGCTCCAGGACCGTATCCTACCTGGCGCTCCTCAAGGAACTCCGAGTAACCCACTGACAACTAATCAACACAGCCTAGGCCTCCTATTATCAGAACAAAACAGCAGAAGCTGATAACAAAAATAGAGCCCTCTTCAAAGCGGTCAAGCACTGTGACAACACGCTACACGACCCTGCCATTCCACACTCCATCGAAAAATTCACTGCCATTAACATCTTCATCGACAAAATCAGCAAGATTAGCCAGCACATAGACACCAGCTCGACATCCACATACCCACCTCATGTCCGTCCTCGCAAAATCTCCATACACTGCGCAACATTCAAGACACTCTCGGGAGAAGACCTGGTAGAAACCTTGGCCACCCTCAAAGCCACACCAACAATTAAGTATACCACTGAAAAGTAAAAATAGAGAGACAGATGCTAGGTGTGATCTGTCATAGCTAAAGATAAGTTATTGAATTCCATAATCCCATCATGTAAGATCCAGTCACCTGCACTTTAGGTATCCAAATAGTTAATATAAATGGGTGCATTACATTTTTCAATTTCTAAAGGGAATTATTTAGGCTAATTTGATGAACTGTAAACAAGGATGAAGAAAAATGCTCACAGAATAATGGTAGTGATTGGCAATATTTAATGATTTTGTTTCCAACATTAGCCTGTGTCGTCTGCAATGGACTAAAATAGTATAAATCAATTTGGAGCATAGATAATTAACAAGCATGAAAAGAAATAGTACAAACCTATATTAAACATTGTGATAAGTAATTTTAGATCCTGGATGAATTCGGAAACAATGAATCAAGTCCAGTGCATTGGAAAAAACAAACAAGACTGCCTAACTGAATTCCTTACGTTGGTCATGAGATGCCATGGATACGAATGCAGAAGGAATGAAAGGGAAAACTATTTTCGTTGTCCTTTGTTACATTTGGCATAGAATTCCATATCAAGAAAGTGAGTCCCAAGATTCTATTTTATCTCAAGGTTATCCCCCTATCGCATAGGGAATCTGTCGTAGGGGGTAAACTGAAAGGGTCTGTCATCTGCCTATGTGAAGACAGGAACACATCCAGTTGTCTAAGGGAGGACTAGTTAATCCTGAACATGTAATCCCTGTTAGTGTCATGTTTCGGCGGTGCTGTACAATGTGTGTCGCCTTCTTCAGGGCTTGGGTTGGATGACCCTGTTGAAAACATGTACATGTGTGTTAAATGGATAAGCGCAGGTGATAATTGAATTTCTAAACAAGGCATTGTATGTGAAACTCTGTAACTCAGTGGATCACTTACCCTCTGGTTAAAAATCCATATCTTTACCCCAGTAGGGAGAGAGACACTGCACATTTTGTTGCTGGAGCAGGTGTGTCTGAGTAGGATACTACACCCTTATGAGCGGGATTAGGACCATTCCTGACATCTCTTACTCTGGTCAGGAGTGTGGAGTGTTTGTGCAGTCCTGCGGGATGTGCTCCTGCAAAAACAAAGACCACAATTTCGGTCACTTTTGGGTGTGAGGCGATAAACGTGTAATGCTCAGGTGGAAAGTTGATGTGCATCACTACCGGTGTGCTGACAGCTAGATTAGTGGTGCCAATTTACCTATCTGGGCATGGGGGGGGGGGGGGTCAGGAAAGCAGTTTGTCGGTCCCATGTTGTGTTTACCTTAAGTATATCCGATGCGATTTTGGCGGGCTGGGGAGTGAATCTCCACCGGTAGCTTTCTCTGCCATGCAACCAGCATAGTTTGTGCAGTCGTGATTCTTATTTGTACGGCATGAAACCGCCGTGCATGTCGCGAGCGTCATTGCTTTGGTGTCCAGATGCGTGTTACCAGCCCAGAGAATGGGGAAGAATGTGCGTCTGGGGGATGGGACACATATGCAGTTAAGTTAATGCTGATAACCACACCAGTGTTGCACGGATCGGAAAAGGGAAGAAAAGAAAAGAAATCCCCCTGGTTCTATTTAGCATGTGTGGATGATGGATTGGCCATGCGTAGGTGATGGTAGAGAAGGAGAACTCGCAAGAATCCGATCCAAGTATACCTCAGACTTATATATTGCAGGGCGTGGCTGTGTGTCAGATTGGATATTGCAGAGAATGTTAATGGGGTCCACAAGGGATATCCAATATGTCTGTATATAACAGCAGGTACGAGTGAGGCAGTCTGTGAAAAGATTTGTATGTATGTGTGGGGGGACATACCTAAAACTACCTTAAGGTTAGAAGAACGGAGGCTATTATCCCAATCTGGGGTCCATTTGTGTGGGCGGACCTTTCCTGTCGAATGGGTGTCGCTTCTTGTTCCCCTTTTTAGTATGTGATGGGCTGAAATTGTTAATTCAAGCCATGATTGTAAGTGTCCAGGCAGTGTATCTAACTTGATTCTTTCTCCTGGAGGCTTCTCTGTACATTGGGTCCTGCTTTTACTTTCTCCACTATCCACCAGAAGATTTAATTTTCTGTGTGGTGGGCTTTAATTTAGTGGTCCCCAAGAGGTGCTGTGATGTTTTTACAGTACATTTTTGATCTGTGTTCCGAGACTCTGGTACTGAACATTCGCATGGTTTGTCCTATGTATCTTATCCCACATGGGCACTGTATGCAGTAGACTACTTGAATGGTTTTGCAGTTAGTTAGATCTTTTAGTACCCATTGTTTCGTGCCGACTGTGAACGTTTGTATCTTGGATGTAAATGTACACGCTACACAGATTCCGCATGGGAAATGGCCCTTTGTAGTGCGCAGGTTCAGAGCTCTATATTCCAGGTCTCTTGTCTGTGCAGGGAGCGTACCAACTGCTACCGAATATTCTTTGCACTTTTGAAGGCAAAACGTGGTAATGGTTCCTCTGGTAGATTGAGCCTGGATAGTGGCCAATATATCTGTATGATTTTCTAAACCTGAAAGGTGTGGGTTCCATGTGTGATAACTCAAGTGAGGCTTTCATTGGTTTCCTTGGTTGTTGCTTCTTGGGTAATAGTAATGTTTCCCGATCAGTGTATCCGGCTCATTTTTTGGATTGGTGCAGCATTTTCTTTTTTTAATTAAAAGTTGTTTTTAGTTTGTACAAAGTATCAAAAAATAAATTGTCAAACCTTTACAACATACATATCACATTTTTACTATTTAAGACAAGAATGTTTTTTTTAGACCAAACATATAACATTTTTCTCTTTGTTTTGTTCGTAGTTTGAAAAAGACATATTTACAAAAATGCCATCATAAATTTAACAGAATTAACATAAATTCTTTAAATCCCATGAGCTACCAAGATATCATACAATAATCCTCATTGACTATTATCAAGAATTATAATACATAGCACAAAAAACAAGAATTTTATAGGTGCATCAATGTTCTCATCACCTTCACTATCTTTTTCATGTTGCTTCATCATACGTCAATTGTCTTTCATCTCGTAATTCTTCATACACAATCACCAATGATGATTCTTTTAAAAAAAAAATGTTTAAATGTTGTAGTTTAATTTTTAAACTTTTCATTACTCGGCCAAATTAAAATAAGAGTTTTTTTTTTTTTAGCTCGTAAAAGGTTCGGCCAGGTTGAGAATTTCTTGAAGAAAATGGCATATTGTCAAGATAAGTTTTTGGGATCTGCCATTAAGTAACTCCGTCCATCTTTCCTCTGTCTCCATTATTTGTTCGTGTATCTTGTAGTAGCTGCCAAATCTTATTCTTTGCTCAGATAGGTCCTTACATTCCATTACTAGGTGAAAAAGTGTTTCTGGTTTTCCGGTGTCTGAGCAAAAACGGCAAAAATTGTCCGATGGCGCGATTTGTCTGGTTTTTGCTAAGTAGTAGCGGGTTGGAATTATGTTCATTCTGAGCCTCAGATAATGATGATTTTATAGTTTTCTATCTTTTTGACACATAATTAAATCCTTTGATGTTCATTAGCATTTTGTTTGTGTTAATTTTTGTTCAATACAAGATAGAAAGCGAGATAAAGCCACAATAAAAGATATAGTATTCCCAGGTAAACACCTTTCCCAAAAACAACTTCTGGCTATTTCAGATGCCCTGTGGATAATACATTCCAAGTAGATTTAATCTTTCGTTCTCAAAACTCGGGCAATAGAGCAATAAGTGTTTTCATGTTTCGTGTTGCATAATATTTACACAAAAACGACAGTTCCTACTGCCCGAATGCCCAGAACCATGTTGCCAACTATAAATGCGTTCCAGGGTTTTAAACGGGTTTAATTTAAAATTCAAATAAATTGCTCTTATTTTATTGGAAGGACATAACATTTTGTAAGGTGCTCGCTGCTCCCTCTTTCTCATAATCAAAACATAGTTGGCATATCATTTATAGGTTTTGTTACTGTCCAATGTATTAGCCCAGTCCAGATCATATAAATTTCGCTTAACTTTAGGTAAGCCCAACTGTATATCTTCATTCGAAGAATTAATATCATTTAGGATTTTATCAATCTGATCAGAAAATGTCACCATGGAAGGTAAAGAACGCTCCCTGAGAATTAAGTACAGATCAGCATAAAGTGAGTTGTGTGGCAGTGACATAATCTTAGCATACCTCGTCAGCTTTCGCCAAGTCCATCTCGCAGCCAGAGAAGGTATGCCAATTTATTGACAAATTATAGAGTTGGGCAGCGACATGGCCAAGCCTAAGGTTTTCTTCCAAATAATTCCTTGCACCCTGTTCAATATAGTGTCAACATCTAATAGGCAAATGTCCAACCCATACAATATAATAGGTTCCACTTTGAGTGTATAAAACTCTATAAGCGGTAACAATGAGAATTTTATTTTTTTACCAACTTTATTTTCTTCTCATGGACTCAAGTTACAAGCATACAAGTGGGAGGTAATATACAGAAATGTATCATTGTACTTTCCCCCTTGTCCTTCCCCCCTCCAGTTCTCTTTTCAAGTCTGTAGGAAGTCCATGAGTTTTAACTTTTATAACCCCCCCTTTCAGTTTGTAGTAACTCGGATAACTTATGTCCCCTTTCAACCCTCCCTCCCCCCAACTGGGCTGGTTCCGTTTTCTTACACCGCTAGCCTATGCAGTTGTAGTTCGGGTGTTGTCTGCCTGTGTTAGTGGTTGCTGTGGGCCCTTTTCAGGTTTCCGTCTTACCAGGAGGCCTTAGTTCAGGATCATTCTCAACAGGTTAGGTCTGTGGAAGTAGGCTTCCCTGTCTGTGACATAGTCTATAAATGGGTCCCACACTTCTCTGAATTTCAAGTATTTGTTGTCTTTTATGGCCCCTACCTTTTCCTTTGCCAGTATGTGCCATATTTTGACCCACCAGCCCGCTACCACTGGGCTTTCAGAATTTTTCCATCCTTGGGCCAGGGTTGTTTTCGCCGCGTTTAGAAGCTGAGTGATTAGGGCTGCGTTGGCGCCTGTCTCTGCGTAGACGCCTTCCACTGTGGTACCCAACAGTATTACTTTTGGATCGTGAGGGAGTTGTCTCCCAGTGATTTCTCTTGTGTCCCAGTATTTCTTTCCAGTATATCTCCGCTTTAGGGCAGGTCCACCACATGTGGTATTGTCGCCAGCAGATGGGGGAGCAGGTTGGGTTCATTTTCTTTAGTCTGTGTGGGGTTAGGTACCATCTTGTGTATAGTTATGATGTCTCTTTGATTGTGGTGCATTTGGATACTTTCTGGGCCCTCTTCCAATTTGTCCCCATTCCTCCTCCGTGATGGGGCTTCCCAGATCTTTCTCCCAGTTGTCTCTATATGAGATTTGGTCCTCGATTTGCGCGCTGTCTAGTAGCTTATATATTCTTGTTATTGCTTTGTGGGTCTGGCCTTCCTGTAGGGTGAGTTCTAGACCTATGGGAGTCCTAGTGGCTGCCTTTTTCACCCCTGCTTGGGAAATCCAGTGCCTGATTTGTATATATTTGTATCTCCCTTTCCCCTATGCCAAATTTCTGTTTGCAATCCTCGAATTGTAATGGGGATCCTTCGTGGTAGAATTCTTTTAGGGGGAGCGGTTGTGTTTGCCCCCAGTTAGCCCAAAATCTGTCTCGTTTACCCGAGGTGAAGTCCTGGTTGTGTGCCATTGGTGTGAAGGGGCCTAGTCCGGGAGCTATATGTTGTTTTCTGAGTGCTGTGTCCCATGCTCTCCGTGAGGTGTGGGTAGATTCTAATAGATGCCCCTCCGCCCCTCTGGCCCCTGTCCGTAGGGCATGTAAGGTCCCAAGAGGGATACCGGTTTCCCCTTGTTCTATTCCCACCCATCCCTTATGTGGGTTCCCTCCCGTCCATTTCAGCATAGGGGCTATCTGGGATGCCAGTACGTATCTTTCCACGTCGGGGAGTCCCAGCCCCCCCAGTAAGGGTGGCCTGGTTAAGATTCTTTTTTGTATTCTGGGTTTCTTCCCATTCCATACGAAGGTCACTAGGTCCTTTTGGAGTTTTCTGCACATTTTGAGGGGAATTTCTATCGGGAGAGAGCTAGATACATAGAGAAGGTGGGGTAGGAGGGTCATCTTGAGTGCGGTTATGCGCGCAAACCATGATGGTTCCTGGGCATCCCATCTCGAGAGGTCTTCCTTTAGTTGTTTCCACAGTGGGACTAGGTTCTCCCCGTACAGGTGTCTGTATTCCCGTGTCAATTGGACGCCTAAGTAGTCTATAGCTTTGGGCTCCCAGGTTAGCGGATGCTGCTCCGCCATTTTTTGGGGTATCTTCTCCTCTTCGGTTATGTCTAGGGCCTTTGATTTTACATAGTTAATCGTGAACCCTGATATCTTAGCGAATTCTTGTAATCTTTCTAGGGTTTTGGGTAGTGGTTTGGCGGTGTCTCTTAGGAACAGTAGGATATCGTCTGCGTATAGTGCTATTCTATGTTCCATCCCTCCTGCTAGTACCCCTTTTATTTCTTGGTCCTGTCTTATGGTTTGTGCCACTGGTTCCATTGCCATTTCAAATATAAGGGGGGACAGTGGGCATCCCTGCTGCGAACCCCTACGGATTTGTATTGTAGTAGTGGGTCTGCCATTGACTATGAATGTTGTGGAGGGGAGTTTATAGTTTGCCAGGACCATCCTTATAAAGGTGGGGTCGCAACCGTACTTCAGGGTTAGCTCCAGGTACGCCCAATGTAGGCTATCGAAGGCCCTGCGTGCATCTAAGGCCGCTATGGAAAATGTCTGTTTTGTTCTGTTCCCTATTTCTATAATGTCTACCGCCCGCCTGATGTTATCCTGTGTGTGTCTCCCTATGATAAATCCCGCTTGGTCTTTGTGGATTATTTGGGGTAGGACCTTTGCTAATCTGTTTGCCAGGATTTTTGCGTATGACTTGGCGTCGCTATTCAGCAATACTATTGGCCTGTAACTTGTGCAGTCTGTGGGGTCTTTCCCTGGTTTCAGGATGAGGACCGTGGTCGATCTGCACATGTCTGGCGTGACTGTCCCGGTTTCTCTGATATGGTTGAAAAGGGTCGTTAGAGGACCTAGGAGTTGATTGCTGAAGGTTTTGTGGTACCCCTTCCCGAACCCGTCCATGCCAGGTGTCTTGTTATGTGGGAGGTGTGTAATGGCGTCGCTTATTTCTTGGGCTGTTATGGGAGCTTGAAGGTTCAGGTTGTCTTCTTCCGTTATCTGGGGCAGGGCTATTTTGGCCAGGTAATCTAATTGGAGTTGTGGGGATAGTTCCTCTCTTTTGACGTACTTATCCCCCCTATGTAGTTGCTGGTTTTTAGTTTGTTGAGTTTGGCTGCTAGAAATTTGTTGGCTTTACCTCCGTGTGTGAAGTAGGACTGTTCAGTGCATAGTATGGATTGCGCGGTGTGTTCCGCCATGTGGGTTTCTAGTTGGAGTCTCACTTTTCGGAGGTTTCTTACTGTTTTGGGGGTTTGTTTAGCCTTATGTTGCGTTTCAGCCTCCTTCAGTTCTAGCTCCAGTTTCTGTTTGAGCAACCTTCTCTCCCGTGTATATGCTGTGGTTTGATATATGAATACCCCTGCATTATTGCTTTCCATATTACCCCCAGTTTGTTTCCCCGTTGGTGTTGTCCTGAAAATAGTTGTTCAACGCTGTCTCCATGTGGGCTCTAATAGCAGTGTCTCTGAGTATGAGTTTGTTCAGTTTCCAGGTTCTGTTAGGGCGGGGTGTCTCTTTTATCGGGATCAGTTTTAGTATGACTGGGGCATGGTCAGTGAGGTATTGTACTCCTATTTGTACGTCTTCGATTTGTGGGATTAGGGTGGATGAGGTCAGGATCATGTCTATCCTTGAGTAGCCCCTGTGTACTGGTGAGTAATGGGTGAATTCCTTTTCTGTGTTGTGGAATAATCTCCATGTCTCTATCACCTCTAGGTCTGAACAGTTTGCCTAGTGCTTGTCTGTTCCTGCCGTCCGCCACGGTGGGGGGGAGGGTCTTATCTAAAGTGGGGTCCATTATGCAGTTGAAATCTCCCCCTATTATTATTTGTCCCTCGCATCGGCTACCCAGGTTCTGCAGTATTTCGCCCAGAAAGATGTCTGGTCTATCATTTGGAGTGTATAGTGCTATCAGAGTGTGCGTTTGTCCATGGAGGGTCCCTTTAAGTAGTAGGAATCTACCCTCTGTGTCTCTATATACAGTCTTTTTCTTGAATGGTAAGCTAGCGTTTAGAAGGATTGCAACCCCTCTGGTTTTCTTCCCCCTTCTCTAGAAGCAAAGTATTGTTTGGGAAAGGTTTTATGGGCCATCCGTTTCTCGTCTGGCGCAAGCAGGTGTGTTCCTTGGAGAAACACTATTGCGGCTTAGAGTTGCATCAGGCGTGTTAATATACTATGCCATTTCACTGGCGAGTTTAGGCCTTGTACATTCAGTGTTATGACTGTTAATTCAGGCATGAGTCATGTGTGGGGAGTTCTTCATCGTCTGTGTGCCCCCTTTCGGCGATAGGTGGTTTACGGTGTGTAGTCACGGACCATACCTTTAACCTATTCCAACCCAATGTAAGCTAGCAAAAAACATTATAAACTTGTGAACTTGTTTTCACCCTCGTGGTGGTGGGACCGAGGAGTCTCTGCGCCTCCCCCGGGTTTCTCCCGAAGCATTGGGTCCCTTGATTCCCCCCGCGTCCCATTCACCACGGTGAGTCTGGGCTTGTGGATTCCAAGATTCCGCCCCCCCTCCCTCCTTCCGCCCAGGCTTAATTCAGTCTCCTCTCTGTTTTTACCTTTCGTTGTGTTCATTTTGCAGTTACCGGCTCCTTCCCCATTTCGTTTCCGGTTTCTGTAGTGTTCTGTCCGTAGTTATCATGTGAAGCCTGTTTCTTTAGGGTTTATCGTGGTTTGGGACCTTCTGGTGCAAGTTCTTTTTCGTGTCGTTGCCTGGTGTTGGGGGACCATTCCCATCGTTTGGGTCCCCCTCTCATTCTTGGTTGGCGAGTTTCCATGCTTTTCTGAGGTTCCTCTACTTCTTCTAGCTGCAGCAGAGTTATCCCTTCTTCGCATTTAGAAATCCGCTGTTGTTTGCCTTCCCATGTGAATTGCAGTCCGAAAGGGTATGCCCATCTGTATATAATGTTTTTGGATTTCAGTGCCCTCGTGACTGGTGTAGTGTGGATAGGGCTAGGTCCTGGAAGAGTCGGATCTTGTTTCAATTGATGTGATTGCCTGTTGCTTACGGGCTGCCCGTAAAATTTCCTCCTTCATTAGGTATGAGGTCATTGCCATGAGCACGTCTCTAGGCCTGGCTCCCGGGTCATTCGCTTGGGCCCCACTCTATGAATTCTGTCGATGGATATGTTTTCTGGTGGGATGCTGTTGAGCATGCTGCTGAAGCATAGTTGGAGTGTGTCTCTGAGGTCTTTGTCCCCAATCTTTTCGGCCAGGCCTTTGACTCGTATATTGGACCTTTGTGAGCGGTTCTCGGGGTCCTCTGCTTGTAGTTCTAGGTTGTGTGTGGCTCTGGAGACCTGTTCTAGGAGGATGCTGTTCTGTTTTACTTCCTCCGCTGTCTCTGAGAGGCCCCTCTCCATAGTGTCTACTCTGTCCCCTAGCTCTTCGATGTCTTTCTTCACCTCCTGCAGGGAGGATTTTAAGTCTTCGTGGATAGTGCCCAGTTGGGTCTGGAGGGATTCCATCATTCTGTTCTCCATACCTCTCAGGCATTCCTGTAGGTCCTCTTTGTTTAGTGCCATGGTGTCAGCATCCGCTGTGTCCGTTTGTGTGTTTGAGTCTTCTGTCCTATTCCTGTATTGTTTCCCCTCCTGAGGTTGTTTCCAGTATAGTTCCAGCTGCCGTTTCGCCCCTTTGCTGTGGATCTGGTTCTTGCTGGGGTGTTCCTTGGTTTGGTGCCAGACATCTGTATTGTGCGTCTAATGAAAGGGTGGTAGTAAGGCTCCTTGTTGTCTCTTGTTGTCTATGGGTGGTGTGTGCTTTAGCTTTGTGGCGTTCCAGGGGATCTCACCCTGCAGGTTGGCCCTTTCATGGTGTGGTATCTATTTGGGGTTGATTACGGTCCGATCCTGCTTTCAGGTCTTTCAGGAGTCGTCGTCCTTATTCCTTATTCCTCTTTCCCCTCACTCGCCGTGGTTATCTCGTTGGTGGGGGTGTCACCCCTTCCCAGGCTCGGTTCTTGGCGGTGGGCGGGGGCGGGTGTGAGGAGATCCTCTGGGTCCCCAAGCGCGGGCCCCGTCAGCTTCTCCTGAAAGTGAGACTCTGCTTGGGGTTGCGGGGTTGGGTTTCACTCCTCAGGTGTGCCGATCACGGGAAGTCCGTTAATGGGTTCGCTTTACCTGATTCGGGAGGCACCGTTTGCAATGAGTGTTCGTTAGCTTGTGTGCGGTGTTGCCCGTGCTGGGGAGTATGCAAGTCAGTTAATGAGTTCGCTTTTCCTGGTTCAGGAGGCACCGTTTGCAGTGGGTGTTCATTATCTTCCATGCGGTGTTGCCCGTGTTGGTGGTATTCGGGTCAGGGCTTTTACTCTCCCCCCCACTCATGTGTGGGGGTGTTGTGGGTGGGAGACCGCTGCCGGCTGGTGGTCGGCACTCTCTTGGGAGTGTGGGTCGGCTTTCGACATAGCGTGTCCGAGGGGGAGCGCGTTGCTTTATTTACTTTGTTTAACCCCCTATGGGCTGTATCACGTACCTTCCGGGGATTTGCAGCTGTCCTAATGGCCTTCTCCGGGTTGCTATTCCCGTCGGGGCTGCTCTGGATCTTTGGTGGGTCCCCTCTGGGTCTGCCCGGATGATTCTCTCCACGTTGAGGACCGCTCTCTTGCGGGGGGGGGGGTCACAGAGCCAGGAACAGCCTTGAGAGATTGTTGGGGTGGCGGTTGGCTTCATTCTTGGGTTCTTGGATTGCGGGCCAGACCCCAAGTGGTGCCACTGTGGGGGGAACCCATCTTCTCCTCCTGTCCAGGTGCCTGCTCGGCTCTCTTCAGTGTTCCGTTACCGTTACTGGAGGCTTCTAGGTCGCGGGTTGCTTCTCCCCTGTTCCCGCGGTTTCCCCGCACTTTCAGCACTCGGTGGGGGGGGGGTACAGAGGTAGCTGCTGTCCTCCGTTGAGGTTGCGGGTAACAGGTCAGGTCTGGTACATGTCTTCGCGCCTCCGTTTGCAGCAGCTGAGCCCACCTGGTGTGCGGGGTCGGGTCCTTCAGTGCTGCTGGCTGATGTTGGCTGTGGCAGGGTCTCGGCTCGGTCCCGCTCTGAGCTTTTGCTGCATTGGAAACTGGGCGGTTATAGGTTATGGGTGCATCTGGATTCGGAATATCGGTGTTCTATGGTGGGTTAGACGTCTGGATCTCGTCGCTGTGTTGGATTTTTAAGATATTTTTGCCTAATTACTCTAAGTTTCTTCGTCCGGGCGGAGGAGCAGGGATGGTGTCCTCACAGGGTGGCGGCCATCTTGGAATCCCCTTAACAATGAGAATTTACAGTATTTCCTTAGAATTATCTTCATCATAGATGATAGGGATCTTACTTTGGTATTTATCCACGTTTCCCAGGATTTCAAGGTGTTGATCTCTGCTAAATGATACCCAAGTTGGCGAATTCTATCAGCACGCTCTACTTTATCTCCTGCAATATTCCAACTATAATATTTCAATCGTTTAGTATTGTGGAATATTATAATCTGGGACTTCAAAGAATTTGGCACCAGATTATGGTCTCTTGCATATTCAATAAATGCATTTAACTTGTTTTGTAAACCATAAGGGGTAGTGTCAAACAGAACAATATAGTTCGCAAAACATAGCCCATGTATTTTCAAACCAGCCAATTTAGCAGGGTACATTTTGGAATCGTCCCATATTCGCTCCATATCACAGAGATAAAGATTGAATAGGGTTTCAGCAAGATTGTGCCCTTGCTTCACTCCTGTTGCAGTAGAAATTAGAGAAGTAAGAGACCCAGCTTTGGTGACTCTAACCTGAAAGGTGGTGCCAAAATGCAGCAGCGCAAAACATTGCACAATTCGTGGCGGAAACCCCAATTTAAGCATTTTTGTCCATAACAGCTTTCTATTTATGGAGTCAAACGCACTTGTTAAATCTAGCTTTGCTTCATATATCGGCCCGCTGGTATACATTCTATATTTAGTAGAGATGTGGGCTATAATGATGGCATTTAGCGAAGTCCCCATATATTTATGAAATCCAGTTTGATATTTTGAGAAGATGTTGTGTTCCTGGATGTAATCTTGAATATGTTTTAATAGCAATATCATCGCAAACACCTTCGCTGAAGAGTCCATTAACGCTATAGGCCGATAGCTGGCCGGATTATTAGCGTCCCCTTTTTTATAAATGGGGATAATTATAGCATTAAGCATGATTTTGGTATCTTATTAGTAGATAAGATATATTTGAATTTTGTTTTCAAAATTACAGCCCAGAACACAGGGTCATCCTTTAATATACAAGCAGGAAGCCCATCCGGTACGGCAGCTCTCGAAGGTTTAAGGACCATGATTGCTTGAATAATATCATCCAAGGAAAAGGACATTTTATCATTACAACACAGTTCACAGATGCATGATTGAATGTCCGTGAAAAGTTCTGGAATTTTGAATTTATAGCCAATATAGGCTTCCCACACCTCTGCAGAAATTGCATTAGCTAGACTTTGTGATTGTAAAAAACACCTATCGTTTCATAGCAACCATATGGTACGGGTATCTCTTTTAATTATTAAACCTATCATCCTTTGATTTCCCACCAAATTATAATTATAACGAATTGATTTCAACAAAAACCTAAATTTCAAACCAATCTGGAATTTCATTTGCTCATACTCCTCTGCATAACGATTTAATTGCTTCAAAACTCTCAAAGCACAATTTCTTTCTCGTTTGATATGCACAATTTTTGAATTAAAAGTGGATATCGTTAAATTATTTCATGGTACTGCATTTTTTATAATTGTAAGAATGTGTTTCCTTATTATCTTGGAATGCCAATCCTCCCTCTGGTTAGCATCTGGCCCATTTGTACGATTTTCACATGCTCTATACACATCCCTATGAACCAAGTAGGTCAGCTCCCTGGATAATCTTGGATGCATCTGATGGAAATATACATTTGGTCAACTTCTATAAGTTTTAGTGTAGAATTAACCTCAAGCAGCTCAATCGTATGTCATAGGATCATCTGTATAGGGGCATGATCACTAAAGGGGGTCTCAAGGATCAACACCTTTATCAATATTTTCCAATAAAGTCTCTGACACAAAGAAATAATCCATATAGGAGGCAACATTACCTCGAGTCCATGTTCTGGTGTGCCTGCCATCTTTATATTCCATACGTTGGATATTCCATTTTTTAAAATAGGAGTTCCATTTACAACCTCTTTGTTTGCCATATTTGCCATTTTTGGTCCAAACAGACCGAATTAAAATCACCCCTATAATGAATACATTGTCGGGGTTATTAAACATTGAATCTTCAAAAATCAGATCCAATTGATCAAAAATCAGATCAATTGTAGATTCCGCAGGATTGAAATAAACATTTATCAAAATATAAGAGAAAGACAAAGATTTATCAGGCTTGCATTCAACAATCAGGAGACCATTTGTAGCACCAACAATGTGGGACTCATGCCGACGGGCATTACTTATTAAAATAACAAGGCCTCCCACAGGACGGCCAGCTTGTCCCAGAACTGCAGGAACACAATAACTAAGGTAACCCTCTACCACCACATTAGTGATACACATGGTCTCCTGTAGTAGAAATATTGAAGTAGGTATAGAATTCTCAATATCAGCCAGCCATCCTGTAAAGTTTTTAATACCACAACAATTCCACGATATCCGAGAACTATCATCTAGCTAAGGTTGTTTGTTTTTTGATTGAAGATCTAATATCATGGTCATCAATGGAGCCAACCATGTAATATTAAATGCAGCCCCTACAAGGGCAGATATCTGATTCATAAAGTCCACAGTCTGCGCTGGCATCACTTGGTTAGTCTGATCCACTGAGGAGCTCACCTCAGTTTGATGTAGCTGTTCATCTACAAACTGATCCGCCTCCTCAAGAGATCTAAAAAGTTCTAGAGTCAGACCCCCTATCTCAAAATCCTCCCTGTGGTTCCAAAGCAGTTTTAATATGATGACCGATTGTGGAGCACATATCATATGTAAGTTAATATGAATGGCGAGTCTTATCCAATCAATGTCATCTGAATGCAGTGTTCTTAGCTGTGGGCTGCCTTTAAATACGTTAAACAAAAAGGCTCAATGCAATCTCTGTTGTCTATTTATCTTGGGGTCACTACGCCAGCCCAAGAAGTATCTCACATCTCTAGTAAATAAGCAATCTTCTTTAACTAGGTCCGAATCTCTTCTCTGCACATATATGTCATCATTTCTGGGTAAATGGTAATTATCTTTCTTTCTGACTTTCGAAAGCTCTTGGTCGCATATTGATTCTTTTCTAATTGAGTCAGATTTTGACTTATTAACCAATGGAAGCAATGTTAATTCTACAGGGTGTTGCAATTTTGCCACTTTTTCATCAATATCCTTCTTCACAAAGAGGCAATGATCCATATCATTATGCACTCTTATATCCTCGGCTTGCATAGTTAACGGCGGGGATAACAATTCATCCGTTGCCTTGTTAGAGACTTTGGATGCCGCCCCGTAATCTTATTTGCAGCCATGGGATAGAAAGCAGACAATCACCCCTGTTTCTAAGTTCAAACTATTTCAACCTCTCCCAGACCAGAGCAAGCTGATTCGGTCACCTTCAAGGTTATATTTTTATTTTTTTGTTTATCAGGCTGTTTTGGAGTTGGAAGATTAAGAACCACTTTGGATTCTTCATTTTATTGCATCAGATCAATTACTAAATCACTACCTGAGACGTTACCATTTTTAAGATATTGTTCAGTTAAATCTTTTTTTGAAATCTTTTTATCTTTTCTTATATGTTTTTATCAGTGCAACTTAAAAGTGCTCTCCTTTTCTTGTTTTTTTTGTTGTTTTTTTTTCTTTTTTCAATTCTTCAGCATGTGCACCCTTAATCTTTTGTGAATAAAAAATGGTGTATATCTCATGTGATTCAATACTGTGGGGTTGAGGGAACAGATATGCAAAAGGAAATTATTGAATCACACGAGATAGACACCATTTTTTATTCACGAAAGATTGGTGTTTTTCATCATTAGCAACCAAGTCCTCTTGGTTTACCAATTCAGTTTCTATGATTTTAATTAGGGGTGAGGGACTATTAGGCTGCAAACCTGAGGTTCCCAACAAAGAATTGTCCCTTTCAGATAATGCATTCCCCATTCCATTTCTCACCTTTGTCATGGAGTGTACAGATCTAAGTCCTCTAAGAATATCATCCAATTTTAATGCATTCGACTGAACTACCTCAATGATGGGAATAGTTGCAGAGGGTAAGGAAGGAGCTGGGCAGTTTACCCCTTCTGTAATCGCAGATACATAGGATCTGCTTTCAACCGATTCTTTCTCTATTTCATCTGTTTGCGTACCTTTGTTAAAGCCATCATATATATCAGGGAATATCCTTTTCAGCAGACCTGCATCTATTAGGCTCCATTTTTCTGCTTGCCTAGTAGTGAAGGCCAACATAAAGCCCTCTAACTTATGTATATTTTCAGACATTCCTATTATCATGTCTTTTATAGAGTTTAAATGTACATGAGTCAATTCATGGCCTTTATCCAATAAGTTTAAACAATGATGTCACTACTGGGAATTTCATACTCTCTTCACTTTCCATAGCTTGCGGGGCAGATGGTCATTTGCCCCCGTAAATGCAAGCAATTGCAAGCAATTCAACAGTTTTTTTGAATATGCGTTTGGCAATCAGATCACTTACTTCAAATTCCGAATAATCAGAATCATGACCTTTCATATGATTTAATCATCCGGGGCCTGACGCCGGAGATAAGCTTGTGGGAGAGCTTGTTGATTGACGTAAGTGCCTTTTTTCTGTATTTATGTCATGAGTCAAGCCCAACTCAGTGAATGTTGCCCCATGTGGGTTGTATAACGAGATCCTCTCCACTTCAGATGGTAAAAACACCACTGGTGAGGATGGCGCAAGTGAAATTCTACAACGTTTTTCCCATTCGTTAACCAATGTGGGGTTTAGGATGGAAACATCATTCATGCTAGCAAACCTCTCCACTACTCTTGTATGAGTTTGCAGGCCATCCTCCCCTCGCACAGGCCAATAAATGCTTTAGTCGGATCAAATATTTGATTTGTGTCCAATGGTGTTAATCCCAGTTTTGCAACTGTAGTATGTAAAATCCTCACATCGTTGGGTTCAGTTGCCAAGGATTGTTGGCTATACTGGACTGTGTCAGCTTGACGTACACATTCCCCATAGGCAGAAACATGCAAAGTCGATCCAACAAATTCTATACTTGAATCATGCAATTGTAAAGGGTCTGTTGAATTTAACACCGTGTGATGATTGGGCACAGTCAGGCTTTTACCGCTATGGAGACTACCCACCATTCTGTATGAAATCTATTCACCAATATAGACACGTATCACACTGCCTACCAAAATAATTAGCAATTCAAAATGTTACGTGTGCGTTCTTTGGATTGAGTATGCGTATGTCAACACTTGGCCAAAAAAAGAGCTATGCACTCTCAAGCCAACACCCGCGCAATGGTTGTTAGATCAAATTATTGGGATCATTAGCCAATATGGACACTATATTCAAAACCGCGTGATAAACACACATAATTACGAGAAGTTATCAACCCGTATACTGAACAGCAGCACTACTGACCGCTTATGTCAAAATTTTAACTTGCAGTGCAACAAACGTTTAACATACTTCACTTTGATGTAGACTGCCTCCAATCCCGTAACAGCCAAACAGCCAGGGCACTTCGTACGAACTTCCTGTGCGCGCGCACACGTGCGCTAGCCCTATGCTGTTATAGGGCTGCTGGGAACAGATGGGCGGGACTAGGTTAGAGGCACTAGAAACACAAAAGGGACTATTTTTAGAATGGCGAAAACGCAGTGCTTCATGCACTATGCACAATAACAATTGTCCCAGAAGAAAGTTTTACTTTTCTTGTAACTCCACGTTTCGCCTGTCACAGGAACAACTTCCTCTTCGCATATAGTCCTCTGCAGGCGCAGACACATTAAGGAAGCAAGAGCAGCAGGGCAGCAGGAGCAGCCAAACAGCCAGGGCACTTCGTACACACTTCCCATTCAGCAGTTATTTGGGGTAACCTTGTAACTTCAATCTTGTGGCCAAGACTTCAGCATGTCTGTAATAGTCGTCTAGTGATGTGCAGTTCCTGCGTATCCATAGGAACTGATTGTATGGCAAATCTTCTTTGGTGTGAATAGGATGATTACTTGAATGGTGGAGTAAAGTGTTCCGGTTGCCTGGTTTGCGATACAGATCACATTCTAGTTTGCCATGTCTATATTTAATGGTCAAATCCAGGAAATTGATTTCAACATTACTTTGTTCCATAATGAATTGGATGTGTCTATCACAGGTGTGGATCCACATCAAAAAATCTTTTATTTCATCCCTCGGGCCATCCCAAATGAAGATGACGTAATCAATATATCTATACGGCTGTTTTACATATTTTCTCCATGGATTGACGTTCAAGAGGACGAAGTCCTTCCCATATTTAGCCATGTATAAATTGCTAAACTCGGTGCAAAGGCTGCACCCATCGACATTGCCCTTTGTGTGTAAATAAATCTGATTGTTGAAGATGAAAACATTCTTACGCAGGGCAAGTGTCAGAACTTCCATTAAGAAGTTAATAGGAACCCTGGTTTGTGAAGCATCAGTTGCTAGCCATTCCCTGGTGCAATCAATAGCTGCATCCTGTGGGGTGCTGGTATATAGTGAATTAATAGCCATTGTCACTAATAGTTGTTTCTCCGGGTCGAATTCTTGTCCTTCAAAAACATGTATAGTGTGAGTGTTGTCACGTAGGTACATGGCTGTGCGGGCACTTAGGGGGTTAAGGAAGGTATCACGAATTTGCAAATTGGTTTGAGAATATAGCTGCAGCCACATAATATGCAGACAACATCCTCCCAGAATCCATCCTCAAGACAGTCCCTGAAGAAGCTCTCCTTCTCCTCTCCTTCCCTGATATCGCCAACAGCTCCCTAATGACAGGAAAAATCCTCCATCTACTAATGAAACACACTCTGGATCCTGACAACCTAGGTTACTATTGCCCCATCAACCATCTTCCCTTCCTAGGTAAGATCATTGAGAAAGTGACAGACACGCAACTGCGGCAACGCATCAACACCAACAAAATACTCCAAAGCTACCAATCCATGTTCAGACCCCAATGCGGAAGACAGAGGGCAACCATACAGGTGGTCAAAGAGGCCCTCAACATCCTTGACAATGCCCCCCACCTCCTGGTTCTACTTTATCTCTCGGCTGCTTTCCAAACAGTAGACCACCAAACGCTCACGGACACCCTACATCAGCGCATGGGGATCAGCAACATTGTCCTATGCTGGTTCAAGTCCTACCTCACCAACCGCCAGCAGTTTTTTCAGATGGACACCACTATATCGCCAATGCTACTTGTCACCTGTGGAGTCCTCTACCATCCTCTCCCCAGTGATCTTCAATCTATACATGGAGCCCCTGGGAGCCCACTTAGTCACACACAACATCCACATCCGCCAATACGCTGATGACACACAGCTATACCTCAAGGCCGACTCCATCAAGGACATCCACAGGCTCAAAACCTGCCTCTTGCTGAACAAGTCTTGTATGTCCAGTGAATACTTGAAGCTCAACCAATCCAAGATCGAACGCCTACTCCTCACCGACAACACCAAATACCCAGGCATACAGACACGGCTATCAACCATGAACTCTGAGGGCTTCACACCCAAGCTCACCTCCTGCACCAAGTCCATCGAATTCCACATCGAAAGACACCGCTCCTTCAAGAATCACATAGCTAAGAAAACTCACACAGCTTGGTATCAGCTCTCCCTGCTGTGGAAGGTCCAGCCCTTCCTCCCCCCCCTTTGGACAGCTTTAGTTCCACCGTTCAAGCACTGGTCCTATCCCACCTAGACGGGGGCAATGCACTCCTTGAAGGCCTCCTGTCATCCTCCCTCAGGCCCCTGAACAAATGTCCTACACATGGCCAAATGCCTCATCCAAGGTCTAGTCAGATATGACCACATGTCCCCAGCCAATCAAACAACCGCAGGAACCACTGAGGAAAAGACCTGGTCACTCTATTCAAGGAATTAACCTCTTCAGTAATGTTCAAAAGAAATTCTGTGAATCAAGTAAAGGAGTTATAGGTTTACTATTCATGTAAAATAACATCAAGATTTTCAGATACTTCGAATAAACCATATATTGTTTTGTTTACACACAAATGTAGACTTAAATGAAAAAAGTCAAATAAAGTGAATTGCGTCATTCACAGTATATGATATTCACAATCTCATATATTAGGTTGCACATCACCCCAGCCCTCAAAGACCTTCACTGGCTCCCATTGCACACACAAGTCAGCTTCAAGTCTTGCTGCATAATCTTTAAGGCAGTCGGCCTCAAGTCACCCAGCTACCCCAGAGAGAAACTTAGCATCTCTGGTGACAGTGCACCATCAGAAGCCAGGACGTGTGAAGACTTAAAATCCACTGCATAAAGCAAAGGATCAGAAAACGAGCCTTCTCTGCCTACGCCCCAAGACTATGGAACCTCCTCCCCTTCAGCATCAGACTCGCCCCCACGCTCCTACAATTCAGAAAAGAACTCAGGACCCACATCTCCAAGGAGTCTCTCCTCTTCAACACTGTGACAGTCACATTGCCTGCCGTGCCATCTGACTCGCTAGATGCTGACCGCCCTTTTCCTTCCTGCCTCCCTCTACAGCTGTACCCCTCCTCTGTGCCCCTCTGTATCCTAGCCCACTATATATTTTTTCAATTGTTAGCTCTAAAAAGCACTCCGTTATGCATCTGCACTATTGCATACCTCTGTAAATCACTTTGTTGTGCATCTGTATTGTTGCATACCTCTGTAAAGCGCTCTGTTGCTTCTCGGAGCTAGGCCTGCGGTCAATAAGTACCATAATAACTTCTGAATCCTAGAACCAATCCCAAGAGAAGCCCCTCTGCTATACCTGGTCTTCTCTAAACGCGGGTAGAGAACCCTACAGGGAGCAGGCCACAGACTATACAGTATCACTCACTATACCCCATCTTATGTCTGTCAATATTCCAATAGACAATGAATATTTAATTCATGGCAATTTAAATTCAACATGACCATATAAGGTATATTTTACAATTAAATTACATGTTGTTGAACCTTTTGGCTTAACAATAGATTTAAATAAAACACATGAATAAATAGACAATAAATACAGTAGCACAGGTTCCTACACTAACATGTTTAGAGTCTATATTATCACATCGTAACGTATATGCATGTATAGTCTTACTGAACTCATTACAATATAAATATATATAAGCAATTAAAGAAAACCTTTTTTAATCAACAATTATGGCTAATCTGACAAAATGTAAGTGTACTAAGAGTGGGAATAACAATGTTAAGGTATAAAAACTCACTTTACACCACTACAAATCCTACCAAGAAACTAGAAGTATAAACACTAACTCCATGTCACTAAAAATTAAGCCTTGACACTAATTTCTACTATGGCATAGATGTAATCCGCATAAGACTTGACGTGCGTGTTCAATGTTCGGTTTGTAAAGGTCTGAAGTTAGTGTTTATACTTTGAATTTCATAGTTAAATTTGTTGTGGTTACACTGAGGGTTGGTACCTTAACAATGTTACTCCCAAACTCTGTACACTTTACTTTTAATTAGATTAACTTTAACTCTGGATTAATAAAGGATTTTTATCCATCTGTTTTTTTGTGTGGAGTATGGTAAATTGTGTGTGATTGTATATGAACCATACGGTTAATATTTAGTGCAATAGTTTTATAGTAGAGTACATCTGTGTGATGTACGTTCTATATATATGTGCACATTTTGTATAGAAGCTTTATATAATTCTGAGCCTGTATTGTAATAATGTGTGTTGTAAGAACCTAAGTGTGTGTGGCGTAAAAGCACGTGGCGTAAGGGTATTTGTTGTGAGTGTTGTTGAGCGTGTGTGCTAAGGTTGTGTCGTAGGAGCATGTACCGTAGGAGCTTGTCATACGAGTACGTACCATAGGAGGATGTGCCATAATTTTGAGTGTCACAAGTATGTCATAAGAGCGTGTTTCGTAAGACTGTTTTGTGTAAGGCATGTGTGTTTGCTATAAAGTCATAAAAAGCACATGTCCTATATACCACCTATACATATAAAACCTTACATTTAAGTCAGGTTTGATTTTGATTTGAGTTTTGACTATGTTAAAGAGGTACAGGATTTTCGTAAATGTGGGCAATTCACATCTCCTGAAATCTGACATGGAAGTCAGGGCTGACTTTTATGGCAGTTTTCAGATGTATATTAATGAACATGTATGAAATATGCATGTCCCACACATAAGCATAAAGCTCGTAAATATAATGTACATTTATTCGGCTCATGTATTATAGACCTCTTACACAAATGAAAGGTTACATTAAAGTGTGCTCTTTTGGTTTATAGTGAAAAGACCGGAAAAAAATATCGAAAAAAAAGGTTGAACCAAAAAATCTCAAAAAAAAAACCCCAACCCCCCTTTTTTCATTTTTTTTCATTTTACCCCTTTTTTTTTACTTACCTGACCCCAAAAATACATATAAATAAATAAATAAAAAATTCGATTATTTTTTTGTTGATATTTTTGTCATTCGATATTTTTTTTTCAGCCTTTTGACTGACCACCATTTAATATGTACAAACGTTCTATGGGAAAACCTGGTGCTAAAAGCTGTTTGGTAGCGTTTCAAAATATACACTGGGCACGGCTGTGGGCACTGGCTATAACCTAAGGCCCTGGATATTGGCCCGGTAGTGTTTCAAAATATTTGGCTGTGCTCACCTGCAGGGCTGAAGGCCCTGCATAGTGGGCGCAAAAACATGTATAGTTGCCAAGGTCGAATGCAGTGTCCACCTAGTAGGTCCAAAAGAAAGATATTGGGGGGATAGGTGCAGTGAAAACAGCTGAAGGCTGTGGCCACTGGCCATGGCCAGTGGCCCGGTAATATTTCAAAATATACAGTGAGCATGACCAAAGTCCCTGGCTAGTGGGCCCCAAAGACATGTATAGGCTACGGCCACCTAGTTGGACCAAAAGAAACATATTGGGGGAACAGGTACAGTAAACATGGTTGAAAGCCATATCTAGTGGTCCTTGTAAAATCTATGGTATAACAACAACATTCAAATTCACTGACCATTTTTTAGTTAAGGTGTAGTTAAATTGAGAAGATTTAATGCAACAAAACCCTTGAAATTCAGCAGATGTGGGAAGTCACAACCAGCTTAATAGGCACAGGTATTAAAGCTCAGTGGCAACACACTCGTCTTGGAAGCAAGACAACACAGAGCCACACAAGTTCTGAAGGCATGCCCACAAATGCTCATGCCAGAAAAAATACAACCCGCTAGGTAAAAAAGGCCAAGAGATTCTTGCAAGGATAACAAGTTTTAATCACACAAAAAATAAGTATGCCAGCAAAGAACTCTGCTGCTCAAGAGTGTTCTGCCACAAAAAGGTACAAGCAGAATGTTATAAGGAAACAAATTGTCATCAGTGAAGCAAACGTATACAGAAAAAACCTGCGTGGCTGTTTGGTGAGACCCTATACATGGTCAGACCGCTCCATAGGAGATGCCAGGCCATTTTCTCCAGCCCAGTCTGTCTGTCTTCCATCACGTGGAGTCTGCTGGGCTCCTCATCTCCAGGGAACCTAGGTTGAGTTTGCAATTAGTTACTTTGTAAGACAATGCTACTCTATCATTATGGCGTGCACCTGGGAGGCTCGGGGACTGGCCCTGGGGGAGGCTTAAGATCATGCTGAGCCACACATTCTTCACTCATTCTGTACCCCATTATCTGGACCCAAGGCTTCCACCCTCGCTTTGGTCTATAATGTATTCCACCCTGTACCTTGCGTTGCAAATCTTGTCGTTATGAAATAGGGTTGAATGGTCATGTTCTGTTTAGATCTTTTATGGCCAGTGGGTTTATGGTTGGTGGTCTGGGGGTCACCTACTGTCGTGAAATTCAGGGGTCTTGTACTGGGACAGTTGTGGCCGTTATACCTCATGGTTGGCTGGGTGGGGCTTGGAGGCCTGCTTTGGCCTGTGAGGCGCCTGGTACTGTCTCGCGGCCTTACATGGCACATTCCGTCTTGGGATAACACATATTGGCAACAGTTGTGGAAAAAAGGAAAGTTTCTTTGGAGGCTAACCACGTGGGTCTCTCTATCATGAGCGCTTGGGGCCATTTAGGTTTCTTTGTTGGGCCCATGGTCTGTCTACTGCGCAGCCATGCAGGCCTGAATGTTTCGACCATAACTACAAATGGCGCCGGTTCATATACACGCACTAAGTCTAAGCAACTACATTTTGCATAGTATTGTGTTTGTGCAGGGCCACTTAATACACCCCCTCCCCCTGGCACATTACACATGTATTTATGGGATTCACCTTACTCTAAAGCACCTAGGGGGTGGGATAGGTTCATCTCCTCCCAACAGTTTGTTTGCCGGGTCTGCGCATAGAAACCTCTTTGGTATTACATGTGTTATAAAAAATAAATTATAATTATAACTTGGCACATTCCCTTTGCAAAGCCCATGAGCACATACATATTATAAGAGGAGGGATTCACAATGACATACAAAGTGGCATTATGGGGGCATGGCATTATGGCGGGCATCATTGGGGGCGCGGCGAGTTGGGCTGGTCATGACTTCCCACATCCGCTGAATTTCAAGGGTTTGCTGAGTTAAATCTGCTCAACTAAACTAAAGTTTTTTTCAGTGAATAGATACATGTAGTTCAGTTTTCTTGTACCGTATTAACCAAATGGTCAAAAAAGACAGCAGGATAAGTTAGTTAGGCTAACAAAGTCATTTATTTTCAAGCTTTCATGATCTTCACATTACTGCATCAGGCATAGGAAGAGAATGAAGCTTTTGGAATAGCGGGACGGCGCAAGGATTCACCTCTGGAATGTCTTGTGTGTTCATGTTGGCTTCTGATTGGTTTCTTTCACAAGGAGCCTTACAGTCAGATGCCCCACCCCCCGCCCCCCATCCACGCATTCCAGCCCCAAAGATTTAAGTGGGGCACTGAAGACGGCATGCAAGCAGGCAAGTGAGAGCAGCACAGCACTGCTTTTTCTAAGAGGCGTGACAGCATGGGGCAGGTTCAGTCATAGCATGTGCAAACCTACTGAAGGCCAGCATGTTTTAGGCTTAGTTACGTGTCCATCTCGCATATATACATGCATGTCTATTCTAACATGGATTAAACTCCACTAGTTCATGATGACCACTGCATATTTGTTTAGTTTAATATTGTGTCCTGCTGTGTTATATGTTAATCTTAGCATATCTTAGTTTTTATTGGGTGAGTTCTGTTGGTCTATACATGTACATATGTGTTTTGATGACGGAGTAGATCGTGTACATGTTCGTTTAGGGACCTGTGCCACTGTAAATTTGACCTAGTTATGAATATGTTGTTGTTCTGAAAAAGCAAACTTCTTTTTATACCAAAAACAAAAGAAGTAATCCAATTCTAAAATATACATTGCTGGCTCAAACAGGGTTTCAAATAAGCACCCATAAACCTCATATTGGGCCTCATTACGAGTTTGGTTGTGCAGTTACAAAAAATGGCGGTAATTCAATAGCCGGCCCTTTTTGGTGCAGTAAAAAAGTGCCAGTACTTGAATAACTGCCACTTTACTGCACGGGGCGCAATTGCCCTGGTGGGAGGGCACGATTACCCTGGGGCGAGTAGCAGTAGCATGTGCTGCCTCTGCCTCTTCTGACCTGCGTAACGTTTCATGAGTCAGAGAGGCTCTGTGAGAGCCCGTGCCACAATTTTTTGCAGTTTCGCGGCGCGCCAAAATCCTTTGTGCTGGTTTTCCAGAGTCCGCCAAACTGGCCATTTCTTTCATAGTAACGTCCAAGCCAAGCTCGGAAGCGAGTCTACGCAGATGGAGTGGGTTATATTTTGTACTGGTGATTAGTGTGTGGGGATGGTGAGGGGACTGGCTTCACGTGCTTCGTCAGGTCTGTCGGAATGCGATCCATGAATGCTTAAGCAGAAGCGGAAGACTTTTTCCATTGGTTTTCTCTTTGGCTGAAGGTATTGCAAGCCCTGCAAATTGGGCATTCCACTGGGGAATGGTGGGTGTGTGATTAGGCTAGGTGTGTGATTAGGCTGGGTGTGTGATTAGGCAATCTGATTTGGGGAGAGGTACAAGTCCACAAAAGTGCATGTTTACGGCAATTCACAAAATGGAAGTTCTCTTACATATCTTTGTGAGTACACTTATAATTCCAGTGGAAGTGGTTAATGGGAGTTGTGAAGGCAAATCATGTACTTAAATGCAAAGGATGTGTGGATTAAAAAGGGAATAATGATGGGAAACTATTTTGGAGGTTTGTACAATTGTATTCTTTCCTGTCTGGTGTGGAGTGATGCCAGAGCAATGTGCCCATGCCTGATCACCGAATGTGGGCGTAAAGTGCCTTTTTTCAAGACTCAGGTGTGCCTTACACAGATGTCTTTGTGAATGCTGTTTTGGAGTGTACGTTAGTACTTACAGCCCAGCAACACACACACATGCTTGTGTGTACACACATATACACACACCTCAAATGCAAACACAGAAAAATACCTTGAGCTCCACGACAGTCTCACATAATTCAGATACAACACACACCAACACGTTAAGCCTACTACACTATGTACACACAACACCAGACACCATAACATGTGTACACGCCTCATACAAATGCTGCACTCCCAACACCATGCTCACATTCCATCTGCCCCCCTATAAACATACCTCCAGGCAGACACGACTCACAACCTTCCATATACAAACACCGCCCAAATAAAAACACCACAAGTCATCCACACCACGCACACACCTTGCATACACACAAATAAAAACCCAAATAGATCACACTAAGACCACGCCCAAGTCCATCCCCCCCAGAGTCTCAGACTTTCAGAAAGCAGTCTCACCACACTAACACATCTTTTATGCACACATCAGTTCCTCATTCCTAGCACCAAGACTCCCACACCTCAGACATCTCTCACGCACACAACTAGAATACCCTTCCCACCAGCAGCTTATTCCTGCCTCACATGACCCATGCACATATACCGACCCGACAAACGTATGCATCACAATGACACCCCCCTAAATCTACAATACCCTTTCTGCACCACACCCCCGCCTGCCATACATTGTACTCTGAGTCCAAACGCACACCACAGTCCAAACAATGAACACCAGGTCCTCACCAGCACACCTATCTCCACCACACTCTATGCATGCTTCCCATGAACACACTCACACACCACTCTCACCATCAGACCAACCGAGGATCTGCACTGTACACATGTATGCCCCATAAATGGGGCAGCCCTTTTCCTTACATGGCACCTGGTGTCCTGCTTCGTCCACATGTGCCAATGCTTCGCCTCTGCCAACGTGGGCATCAGGTTCTCTCTCTTATCCATCCTTATTTCTTTTATTTATTTATTTTGCATTTTTAAAACGCTGGCGCTGTTACAGGAATAGTTTGTTTTAGTTGCGTAGTTGTTTCTTAGTTGCGTATTTATAACGCTCTTAAATATCTAGAGGTTTCTAAGCGCGGACCCGGGATCAAATCTGTGTTGCTTCGTGTCGTCTTGCTTCCAAGGCGAGCACGTTGCCACTGAGCTATCCCCCCGGACCTTCACTTGCCACCTTGAGTCTGGGTGCAGATGCTTTTCCCATGGCAGTTTTGGCATTTGTGCCACCCTCCAGGCCCTAAAGCAATAGAGCAGCCTTGCCCTGCATGCGCACACATTGTTCCAGCGTTGGCTTTCCAACGCATCCATTTTCCCATGGTGTGCATATGTTTACCTTTAAAACATGGCATTGCTGCTGATAAAGCAAACCGGATGTGACGTGAGTGAGTTACTAGGGGAGTTTTCCTGAGTAGCTCACACTCTAAACTAAATTGCCTTTTGGTGTTTTTTTTTTTAATTCAAGGTTCCGATTTGATGCTAGTGAAAGGTGCCATTTTAAGGAAAATGGAAACTTGCCAGACGATTTTAGGTGTTTGTGGTGAAATTGTGACTAGGAGCACCAATGCTGCGTCACTGGTCATGTGACCAGCTGCAGTAGAACTTTGGTAACTCTCATAAGCTTCAAGATGGCAAATGACTTTGGAACGGAAGGCTGTTCTGAGCAATTACCAGTGGCTATGATTTATTCAAACCGTTTCCATCAGTTTTCATTCTTGCTCAACTTTGTGTAAACATGGCCACTAGATAGTCGAGGACACCAAATCGCCAAAGAAATTGTAGTGAGGCGTAGTCCACGGTGCTGGGAGGTATTCTTTCCATTTCTATGATCATGCTTTGTGTTGAGCCTTTGGACTTCTCCATGTGTGCCCAGACCTCACCTGGACTAAAACTCACAATGTGCAATACACGCAGAGTGCTTCCTCTGTGGTTACTCATTGTGTGGCTTTCCAGGTATTTTGGCCTACAACTCCCATGATCCTTTACTTTGAGTGCCCTGTTTAAGGATTGTGGGAGTTGCATTCCAAAATGTCTGCCGGAACTCGGGGTCTCCATCAAGAGCTAGGAACAGCTTTATTAGGGAGATCTTAAAGACTTGACTAGTATTAATGTGTTTCATATCAGGGAGGACTGTGTTCCAATAATAGCAGTGAATGAGGGTGAAGGTATGAAAGTGGGGGGGCAGCACAGGATAGGTAGGGAACAGAGGGTGAGGAAGGCATGTGATCACAGGATAGAGGGTAAGGGTACAACGTCCTTTCATTACAGGATGTTTTTTCGCAGTTTTATTTACAGCTATTTTTTTTAATGAAAGAAGCCATTGAATTTCTTAGGGGGGGTTAGAAAATTATATATATAGGGTGTGGGTGTTTAGGAATACATACAAAATTAAAGGGAATGGAGGAACCCCACAAAAATAATTCTAAAAACATTTGATGGATTTTTTTGTTAAATAAAACGCGGTAAAAAAAACCTGCGATAAAACATCCCACGATGAAATGACATGGAACCGGGGTAAGCGGCATAAAGAATTAGCTAGGTGGGGGGCGCCCCCATTGATAGATCTAAAACCAGAAGAAGGAACTGAAAGGGGGAGAGGTGCTGCATAGCCAGCCAATACAGAGGCAATGGTGGAGGTGGGGGTGGATAGTGGGAGGTCCGAGAGCATGCGTGTGGAAAGGTTCAGTAGGGTGGTAATGGAGTAGAGTGGCGGTCCCATGAGGAGGCTGGAGCAATAATGGAGCCTGCTGAGGGGCAGGCATGAAATCGGGTTTCTAGCAGAGTATAAAGGCAAGGTGGGGGAAGGGTTCTCAGATGGTGAGTAGGTTAGGCCAGGCTGCTGTCGACATGGAGAGGCTGAACTGCTGGAATCTGATGCCACTATCGAAGAGAACCCTCTCGTTGCAAGCATTCGGCAACACGTTACAATAGAACAGGTAAAAATGTGACGGGGAGGGGTCAAGGGTTGAGATATTGGGAGCTCGGAGGAAGATCAGTTCTGTGTTCGAAGAGTGGAGTATTGGAGAACGGATTGTAATCCAGTGATGAAGAGGAAGTAAGAAGTGTGATTGGATAGCTCTGGGGTGAAGGAGGAGAAGGACGAAAACATTTGGCTGTTTTCAGCAACAAAAAAAAGCAATATGAGAACCCAAAGGTGAAGACAGGATTGCTGTGAGAGAGAGAGAGAGAGAGAGAGAATGAGAGAGAGGGAATAAGAGAGCGAGCGAATGTGGGAGAGAGAAAGAATGAGAGTGAGAGAGATGAAGAGAGAAAGTGTGTGTGTGAGAGAGAGAAAGAGAGGGAGAGAGAGAATTTGGGGTGGGAGAGAGAGAGAATGAGATGGGGAGAGGGAGAGAATGTGGGAGAGAGAGAAAGAATGAGAGGGAGAGAGAGAAAGAGAGAGAGACTGTGGGGGAGAGAGCGAGAGAGGGTGTCCAGTCTTTTTTCCAATACTAAAGTTTGAAAAGGCAAACTTTCAAATCTTTTTTTTCAAAATACAAAAGTTTCGAATGACAATTTATTTGAAAAAATGTGTAAGTTTGCCTTTCGAAACTTGGGTTAGGGTTAGGGTTGGGGCTTGGGTTTGGGTTGGGGGTGGGAGGGTGGCTTTGGGGATAGGGGGGTTATGGGGGAAACCCCCAATATACACTAAAACCTTAAATCGTTAGATGGAGCTGTCCAGTGCTGAAATTACAGGGCTGGACAGCTCCATGTAATGTTTCAAAGGTAAAAACAGGCATTTTAATGCCCATATACACAAATAACTTTGAAATGTTACATGGAGCTGTCCAGCCCTGTAATTTCAGCACTGGACAGCTCCATGTAACGTTTCAATGTTACAAACAAACAGCATTGATGACACCTGTTTCATTTGTACAGCAGTGATGTATTGACCTTGTGTAGGAGTTGCTTAACCATGCAGTGTAGTGTTATGGTAAGTGTGAAAGAAGACCGGTGGGGGGTGTCTGTACTTCTGCTCTCTATATGGTAGAAGAGAGGCACAGAGGACCCCAGCCAAGATTCTCTATTACGGTAGCAATGGACGAGCAATCAAGGCCTAGCTTCTCAGGAGGTGATGCAGGCTGGTTCTTAAGTACAGTGTAGTCCCCAAGCCCCCACAAAGGAATGTCCACACACTGTATTGGTTAGAACACAGTCTTTATATAATCAATATTCAAGGTTATGTACACTTATCATAATAACTCACTTTGTACTTAGGAAAATCAACAATGGCAAATATATACAATTCTAAAGTGGTACCACCCTTTGTATTAGATCTCATTAAAGTGCATCAACAATACTGTAACAATGTCACACAGATCAATAGAGTGAAACCAACAAAAGAGAGAGGAGAAAAAATAAGATGGTTGAGCAATAGGCAGAATAATGGCCCCTACCACTAGACACAGTTCTGTGTGGAGATCCCCCCACCTGGGCAACCTGTAAAATAAAGATATAGCACAAGCCCAGTCCATATATTGTTCTGCAAGTCTTATTCCCTCCTGTAATGTTTTTACCCCCCCCAATGTACCTGGTGGAGTCGAGTTCTTCGAAGAGGCGTCGACAGATCCTTCTTGAGCGACCCCCTTTCAAGCGGGAGTCACGGATCGTTTCTCCTCGGCAGGTTTCTCCTCGGCGCGTTGGTCGTCCTCGACTTTCTCCGGCAGGATAAAGCGGTCGACGGTGCGGACGAGGGAGTCCTTCGATTCGAATGTTCTTAGGCAGAGGACGGGACGGCTCCGGTCGTCGGCGGCACGGCGTCAAGTAGTTCCCACGGCTGGGCAACACAACTTCGATGGGCCTCCAGCGGTTACACAAACCTGCGAACCCTGGTCAACGGCAATGGACTTTGACGGCGGCGATGTCCGGGTGCTTCACTTCGATCTCCTCGGCGGTCCTGTCTCGGGTCGGCAGCCTTTCGAGGGTCTGTCTTCCAGGGCGCTTCGGCGAAGATGGAGCGGTGCTCGATGGTCCCTCGGAGCGCGGGAAGAGGGCGCCTTACCAGGTCCTCTCTCGGGTCAGTCTTCGACGATTTCGGCAGCCTTCGGATCGGTCGAAGCAAATGCAACAGCAAGTCGTCTTCTTCCAGCTGGACGTCGAGGATCAGCAGTTCCAGTTACTCTTAGAGTGGAGACTCAGCTCCAGAACGCTTCTGAACGCTTCTGAACGTTCCCTGAACCCATTACCAGTGGTGAGAGGTCCCCAGATATACTATTCTGTCTCTCATCCACACTGCTGGCACACACTCAGCAGCCAATCATACAGAAGGGCATTCATGCAGTCAATCAGCCAATCAGGCACACAGTGCATTCAGGCCACACTCCTCCATTTCAGACACTCACAACAAGGAATGTGGATTGGGACAAGTACCCAGCCATTCAACACTACACACTGCATTCAGGCCAGTTTCGGGCAGGGCTGTCTCAGTCTTTGTCTCTCATGCCAGAAACCAGACAACCACAACAAGGAGTGTATATTGGTCACACACTCCATTCACCCAGGTCCCACCCACAGGAGGTACCCACAACATACAGTCACTGGGAAGGCTCCAGTCAGTCTAGCTGGGCCTTCACAACAACACCATATTTGGAACTTCCACCCAACAGCCAGTCAGGGGGAAGGGACAGAGTCAGGGCTTCCCAGGACTTTGGGAAAACAAGGTAACAGGCAATAGAGAGCAAGAGGCCACAGGGGCCATCTTGTTTCCTATCAGGAATCAACTGATCCCAATGGCAGGGCCTGGGTATCCCAAAATGGAGGACACCCAGAGCACCTGTCAAATTCAGCATGGAGCTGCCACCAGCCCATACCCTGCTCTGTGGGCCACCCACAGGTGCCCAAAAACATACACTAGGGGCACAGGGTTGTACCCCTACCCATGGGTGCCATAAGGGTATCCCATGGGTCTGTTCACCAAACAAAAAGAGAGAGCTGCACTGCCAGGAGTCCCACATGGACTCCTGGGCAGAAAACATGACAGAACACACGATAAAAAGCAGTAAAGGACAAGGATTCAGAGGCCCTGTCCCTCTGATGTATTTCCAGCATCACAGTAATACGAGTCTTTTTCCGAGTGCCTCAGGAGTTCGTCCTTGACTGCGACAACTCCGGGGGCCTCGAATAAAGCTCTTGTGTTTTCCCATACAGTGTGCCTCTTTATTTCATATGGCGACGAGGCACCGTACCCCGAGGCCTCGGGAGCGTATCCTGCCACCTGACTGCGAGCTCAGCACCCCCCTTCCGCTGCCGCCGACATCTGCTGCCAGCGCCCGCAGCGGCCTGCCTGTCAGCTGTGGACACGCAAGAGAGGCCTCGCCATCCTTCCCCCCACCTTTCAGTACTCCACTGTGAAGGGTGCCGCTCCTCCCCGCTGGGAGTTTAGAGCGGCGCACAATCCACACCTGCCCTGCTCCAACAGTGCTCCAGACAGCAGGAGCTGTCCATCTACCAGGTCAGAGGAGGGGGGAGGACGAATTGCAAGCCGTTTTAACGCTTCATTAGCGAAACGTACACTTTCCTTTTCATTGGTATTTTGTGAGCCTCCCTTCCCAGCTCATAAAAACGCTCACCGCCGCCCTGATTAGAACCCTGCATCACTTTCAAAAGCTGCCACCTGTTGCCCAGCAACGCGCATATGGCTAAGAGCAACTTTCATCTCTCAATGGCCACCCTGTTCTTCCGAGACTAATTACTTAGTATCTTGGTCCATTGTGACATCACAATTGAACATTCCATCAGGTCTTCCCAGGACCAGCCACCCTTCGTTTCCAGCCCATTGTGAGGCCGCAATCTGTACTGAAGGCCATCCATATACTGATGCTTAAAGACTCTGCAGTACAGGTCCATCTGGGCACTCTCTGAGTCGGATTCTAGACTACCCCTTCAGGCACTTCAATAAAGGCTGAATCCCAGCGCCTCCTTGCCAACTCACCTTATTGACTGCCAACAATGCTGCAAGCCTCTGCCTATCACCACAGCAACAGGCGCCAGTGAACAGTTGCCATACACCATTTGACACACAGTCCCCACTATAATAACTGCTGATCCCCTTCAGCGTTGCACCCAGACTGTGCCAAGTCAGTCCACCGCAGCAGAGGAGTTACCTTCCCTTAGGTACTCGTTGTCCCCTTACCAAACACAACTAAGAACTAGGCACACTCACCATGCAGGGCGTTCCGCCTCCCACCAAGTTTCTTCCATGCCCTGGGAGCCCAACCTGCCCATGGGAACAATGGATCGATGGCTTTCACGTCTACCTCAGAGCCATTGGGGGCAGCAAGTTCAATGATGACCTTAAGGAGGCGACCCTCTTGAACTGCATAGGGGCAGAAGCACTGAGACTCTTCAGAACTTTTCCCGAACCTGGCAACATGGGAGGAGATGGCAACCGTAAATTTGACATAGCATTGGCCAAACTCACCAGTCATTTTGGCAACAAGACCAACGTAGTCCTGGAAAGATGCAGGTTTTTTTTCCAGAAAGCAGCTCAAAGGCGAGTCTATTGATTCATACATAGCGTCCCTCAGGGCGCTTATGTCAACCTGCAGCTTCACAGGTGTCTGTGATGAGTATTTGAGAGACCAACTTGTGCTGAATGTGGCTGATCCACGCATCCAACAGAAACTGTGGCAAACCAAAAATCCCACCCTGGACCAAGCCACAGAGATAGCAAGGAGCATGGAATTGGGAGATCAGTGTATGAAGGAAAGACTTGACCACACGACCAGTGTGGAGATAAAATCTGTCAGCTCTGAATTCGAGCCTTACGAGCCTCTGGTAGCAGGAGTGAGAAAGGCTCTGCCATCAAGAGGTTCGAAATTTGGCTCAAACGGAGCGAGGCCGTACAACTCCCAGAATCCAATGCGCTGCCAGAGGTGCAGATGGTATAAGCATGCGAATCCTGACAAAGAATGCCCCGCCATCGCTGTCGAGTGTTATAAGTGCAGCCAGATTGGACATTTTGCCAAAGTCTGCAAGAACTCACGGGGAAGGTCAACCAGATATGGCAATTTCACCAGGCGACCTTTCATCAGACCATCCTCTGTGAGAGTCATCGAAAGCGACCAAGGGCACAATGACATGTTATCAATCAATCAAGTGCAACCAATGGTACAAATACTCACTGTAACATCCCAACAACAGAGCAACGGTCCCTGGGTCAACATGCAAATCAACGACATATCATTACCCGTAATGGTAGACACCGGCTCCCCCTACACCATGGTGGATCTCAAAACCTTCTTGAGTGTACTCTCTGGCAAGGTATGCGACTTGCGGAACACTTGTGTAAGAGCTACCGGTTATGGAAAAACACCCATCGATATAATGGGATACGTGTGGGTGAGCCTCAAGTTCCATGACAGAGAATCATATTGCAAACTCTTTGTAGCCAAAGATGACTCCTCTGTTGTGGGATGGGAAGAACAAGCCGCCCTTCGAGTGAGGATGCACCCTGGAGAAGAAATCCCCGTACTGAGTGTGCTCAATACCGATGCGGACATCAAGTCTAATCTAGCAAAACAATTCCCCAAGGTGTTCTGCAACAAGATCGGACTCCTAAAAGGTTTCCAACACAGAATCATCCTCAAAAGAGGTGCCGTCCCAGTGGCCCACCGAGTCCGCGGAATTCCCTTTGGAACAAAAGAGGTGTTGAAGAAAGAACTTAAGCGTCTCTGCTCTGCGATGAAAATATCATACAGCCCATCGAGGGTTCAGAATGGCTTGCCCCAATTGGTTTAGTAAAAAAACCTGACGACTCCATAAGAATGTGCGGCGACCTGAGAGACCTAAACAAAAACATATGGGTTGACAGACACCCACTTCCCAACATATCTGAACTCCTATCTACCATGAAACCTGCAAAGTACTTTACAACTCTGGACCTCTGCTCAGCCTATCACCAGATTGCTTTAGAAGAGGGCTCAAAGAAACTAACATCTTTTGTCACACCTCTGGGTGCATTCATGTTCAACAGAATGCCATTCGGACTCGCTTCAGCCGCAGCAGTTTTTCAGAGACTCATGTCACATCTATTTGGAGGACTTGATGGCATAGATTGCTTCCAAGATGATATCCTCATCTCAGCCAGTACGGAAGAAGAGCACAACGCAAAACTTGTGGGTGTCTTACAGGTCATACAAAAAAGTGGTCTCACACTTAAATTAGAGAAGTGCAACATAAAATGCGACCGAGTTTCATACCTGGGTCATTCCATTGACGCCAACGGCATCAGCCCCAAGAGGAAACTCATGGACCACCATATTGAACATTTCTGAGCCTCAAAATAAAGACCAGTTAAGGAGTTTCCTTGGGATGACAGAATACTACTCCAAGTTTACAAGCAACTATGCTGATAAGACCAAAAGCATGAGGAACCTCTTGAAGAAGGCAGCCAAATTCATATGGTCCACTGAATGCAAGAACGAATTCGAAGAAGTCAAATCCCAAATTAACCAAGCCCCAGCTTTAGGAATGTTCGACTGTAAAGCCAAAACCATCACATCCGTAGATGCAAGTAAAACGGGGCTTGCTGGTGTCCTCGAACAGCAACAAAATAAGAACACTGTGACGATCGCATTTGCATCGAGAGTACTGAGGGGAGCTGAACTAAACTATTCCACCATCAAGAGAGAAGCTCTGGGTGTGAGGTGGATTCTTCAGCATTTCAGGAACCTAATTTGGGGTTTACCCATCCTACTGAAAACAGATCATAAACCTCTAGTAAATCTCCTTCAGTCCAAAACCCCTCACCTTATATCACCGAGAATCAGACGTTGGTTCCTCGACATCATGCAATGCAACCTCCAACTATGCTATACTCCAGGTCCACTAAACCAAGTAGCAGATTGCCTTTCCAGATTGTCGACCAACCTCGACGCTGAGATTGCATCTTCAGATGGGGACATCATAGCTGTCGTAAACCCTGCTATCTCGAGAGATGAATGGAAAATTAGTGCCAGCACTGATCCAGAACAGTGAGAAATCAGGGAGGCAATAGCCAATGACTGGGTGGAAACGGGAGAGGCTTTAACAAGTTTCATTCCTTTCAAGGAAGAAATATCCATAGACGATGAGCATATCTTTAGAGGCGACCGAGTGATCCCATCCACCCAACTCAGGAAAAAACGACTCCAACTGGCACATGAAGGTCACCTAGGAAGGAGCTTGACGAAAAACAAGTTGAGGAACAATTATTGGTGGCCAGGAATGTGGAAAGAAGCAGAAGAACTGGTCACGTGTGCCATGAGTGACAAGTCTAAGATCTTAAGAAAGACCCCTCTACAGCCTATTGAACCTCCCAAACATGTGTGGTCTAAACTGGCAATAGACATCATGGGTCCATTCGAGAACCTCGAAACAGTCAAAATATATATCATAGTGCTTGTCGATTACACCTCAAAATGGACAGAATGGGGAATAGCTGAGGACAATGTGACCTCAAAGAAAGTTGCAGACTTCCTGACAGAGATCTTCAACAGGGAGGGAGACCCCAAGGAATTGGTCTCGGACAACGGGTCTCAATTTATGTCTATGGAATTTGGTGATTTCCTCAAGAAAAGGTCCATCAGCCACATAACATCTTTATACCATCCGATTTTCAACAGACTTGTGGAACGCATGAACAGGCTCGTAAAGAGCGTGGTTCAACTAGCCACGGCCAACAACCTCCCGTGGAGAGAAACCCTCAAAGAGGCTTTGCATGCGTATAGAACAACCCCACACACCACCACAAACATAGAGCCCTTCACCCTTATGCGAGGTAGGGTTACAACTAGCCGATTTAGGCCAGCGTGGATGTTCTTATACACGGGAGAAGCAAAGGTGAACATGGATCTACTTCAGAAGACAGTAAGAGAAAAACAAGCAAAATACAAAAAACAATAGGACTCCAGACATGGAGTAAAAGAGATGATGGTTCGTGAAGGAGACTGGGTTTGTGTCAAATACCTGAAGAAAACTCTCAAGGATGAATCCATCTTCAGACCTCCACAGAGAGTTGTGAGTCGCCATGGGAAGTCTGTCATCCTGGATGATGGAAAGAGATGGTCTGGAGATGATCTCATAAAAGTAACAAAAGACATCCACAAACCCAGCATATCTAAGGACAACAGTCTTGATAGACCATCACAACACACCTCACATTCCCTAGGAGAATCCCTCCGCGAATATGTGGACAATGATAGACTTCACCCCATTCATCAAGGAGCCCCCACTGGAAGAATGTCCAGAAGAAACCGCAAAATCATCCAAAGCTTCAACGATGACTATGTCTATTACTAACTTACCCCGGTTTACCTACCTTCCTTCTGTAATCGCCTATTTGTCCTTTCCTTTCCCAACCTAGCACTTTCCTTCTTCCCCCCCTTCCCTTCCTTGTCTTTCCCCCCCTTTTCTTTTTTTTTGCCTCATGTAAGGGAGATGTTATAGTAATACGTGCACGGGTCGCCTTAGAATCTCGTGCACGTATGGTTCTTTTTCCGAGTGCCTCACAAGTTTGTCCTTGACTGCGACAACCCCGGGGGCCTCGAATAAAGCTCTTGTGTTTTCCCATACAGTGTGCCTCTTTATTTCATGTAGCTTGGGAGTGGCGCGCATGCCGAGCACGGGGGCGTGTTTTAGTGTTTCGCCCTGGGCACCAAATGGACTAGAAACTGCCCTGGCCGCAGTCACTGTTGGACTATTGAAATTCCACCTGTCTCACATACCCTGTATATCCAATCGCGCACCGGCAAGTTGCGCAAAATGGGGCAACCTAGTTCCTGACAGTCATCAGGAAATGTGACCCTATCACTCCTTGCCTGCGCCAGCTCTGTTGCTTATCCATCTTTTATCACACCCACTGTCATTCCTTTGTCTACTCCCCATCCTGCAGGCCAAACTCGAACCTTGTTTCCCTCCTGCTGTCTGCGGTCTCGCTCAGCGCTCCTACTCGGGCTGCGCCGCTTCCATAGAATAAGATGCAGAGGAGTGGCCCTCTCAGTTCTGGCCCCATATGCTGGAATTCATTGCCTATGGGTCACGATCATCTCGCATCCAGACATCGTGTGTGCTTGCCTCCTCATACACTTTCTGCTGTTGCCGCTTATTCGTGTACCTCCCGCTGCTGAGCCCCAAGAAACCTCTACGTGTATGTGCGTTTTATAAAACCATGTAACATACTCTCCCTCTGTATCCATACCCAGCTGATGATGACTCCTTTTAATCCTTCTGCCCCACAGTAATCTACATTTTGGGCGACCTGGGGGCTGTTAACCTTTCCATTAAGAAACCATTTCCTTAAGGAGAGACGTTTTGCACTTTTTCATACTTTTTTCCGATTAACGGGTTTAAGTCCGCGAATCGATTTAAGAATGGGGGCTCTGTGCTATCTGGAGAGCTTACAAACTACTAACCTGTGTGCTTGCACAATAAAGTATTCTTTTGAAATCAGTACCACTTTTATTGTTAAACCGCACTTCCGAGACAGCAGTGACACTCAGTGGCCGGCTTTACTATTGCATGGAAAAAGGACACACAAACAGAGGCTTGCGACTAAGGATATCAAGAGAGCTAAAGATGCTGGATAATATCAGCCACTCATGGAGCACGTACCACAGACTGAATTGTCATTCAGGCCATCAAAGCAGGCAGGGTCATTCCAGCTCAAAAGTATACCAGTGTGTCTTGGGTTCGATACCCCAGACCAGACCGACTCATCCTTTCACCCACTCACCCTCAGTCTGATAAAAATGAGCGCCACGTTGTTGGGGACAATGATAGTCATAAGTAACATCACCATTCAGCGCTCTGAAACTGGGTTCTCAATTTTAGCGGCGCTATAAAAAAATATATATTATTGTAAGCATTATTAATTGGGCTTCTATTATTTTGCAACTCAGTAATAATCATTTGAACTGACATGGCAAGATGAAAGGCTGACTCAGCCTCTCCTGGATTCAAACCTGTGAAAGCCCTAAACCTACACAAAAGGAGAAAGAAAACACAATTGAATAAATCAAAAAGATAAGTGGTTAAGTGTTGCTGTAACTTACATGATGTGTTTTTATAGTGCAAAGGTTTAATTAAACTATAAGCACGCAATAAAACAATTAAAATAAAGCAACAAGGGCTAAATATGAACATTATATGGAAATGAAAGTTAGCACACATCAGATTGCTAGAACCGATTCCTCATTAATGCGCGAGCACCATATCTTCAGCAGATCCCTGAGTAAAGCGAGAAAACACCCCCTGCCCACCACCTCCTGCCACAGATTCCCACATCATGTGCTCCTCTTGGCGCTTCCCGTAAAGCATGATGGCAATAGGGTGGAGGAGGCATGTTGCCTAGTATAGCTCAAGAAACACTAGTACAGTGAGTGTCACCCTCCTACTCTCAAAACAAAACTTTGATGAATTTTGTAGCAAATTGGACTTTGAACTTAAGCTATGTAGACCCAGTCCGAGGCCATACCGGGTGTTATAGTCCCCTGAACACTGCGTAACAGTCCTGCGGTAAGTGCATTTATCAAGATGTACAAGCCCCTGAACACTGAATAACTGTCCTGCGGCAAGTGCATTTATCAAGATGTATAGGCCCCTGAACACAGAGTAACAGTCCTGCGGCAAGTGCATTTATCAAGATGTATAGGCCCCTGAACACAGAGTAACAGTCCTGCGGCAAGTGCATTTATCAAGATGTATAGGCCCCTGAACACAGAGTAACAGTCCTGCGGCAAGTGCATTTATCAAGATGTATAGGCCCCTGAACACAGAGTAACAGTCCTGCGGCAAGTGCATTTATCAAGATGTACAAGCCCCTGAACACTGAATAACTGTCCTGCGGTAAGTGCATTTATCAAGATGTACAAGCCCCTGAACACTGAATAACAGTCCTGTGGCAAGTGCATTTATCAAGATTTATAGGCCCCCGAACACCGCGTAACAGTCCTGCAGCAAGTGCATTTATCAAGATGTATAGGCCCCTGAACACAGAGTAACAGTCCTGCGGCAAGTGCATTTATCAAGATGTATAGGCCCCTGAACACAGAGTAACAGTCCTGCGGCAAGTGCATTTATCAAGATGTATAGGCCCCTGAACACAGAGTAACAGTCCTGCGGCAAGTGCATTTATCAAGATGTATAGGCCCCTGAACACAGAGGACCAGTCCTGCGGCAAGTGCATTTATCAAGATGTATGGGCCCCTGAACACCCAGTACAGTCCAAGGATTGGGTCTATGAATCTATTCTAACCCTTGTTGCGTGTGATAGTGTATACAAGTATTTAGAACATATCAGTACTTAAATCTGCCTGGGCGCTCACAGCGAATGACTGTGGGTATGCTTGCGCTGCGGTATATTTGGAGTGTAGCATCTTGAACAATCTATGGGCTACAACAACCCACCTGCAGGGTTGCACAGCCTGCAGACTGTCCAATGTGAATGCTCTTTGATATGCTATGATATGATACGATAAATCATCTATAACGCGCCTGTACATGAGTGTTTCTAGGCGCGACAAGACAAGGTAGGGAAGACAGAGGGAGGACAAGACAAACGATCTTACTAGGCCATGTGCCATTCAGATCATGTAAGTGCGAGAACGAGAAGTGCAGCAGTGCTCTGACTAAGTGCAGCCAGGGCAGCGCGGCTCTGGGTATGCAAGGAGGAAAAGGGACTGTAGGGTTACAGTTACAGCCCTAAGTGCGTGGTAGGCCCAGAGGCAGTGCAAGGGTGACTGATCAAGAAAGAGCCTGGTACCCAGTGAGACTCTGAGGGTAGCCTAGAAACCAGTCGGTACAGCAGACCGGTAGGTCAGCAGGGGAGGGAGAGAGAGCAGAGGAGAAGATGAACATTTTGAGGTCTGGCTCAAGTTTGAGAGGGGTACGGAGGCCATTACAGAGGGAGGCACCTGCATAGGAGAGAGATCTACCCCCCACTCTCAGCCTGGAGAAGCATCTAACCCTTAGAGAGTTGGAGGCAGCTGAGCAAAGGGCTCGAGAAGGAAGGTATTTTGGAAGAGAGCGCTCTATGTAGTGCGGGCCCTGGCCCCAGAAAGCCTTGTGGACAATGCAAAGGGTCTTGAACTTGATCCTTGCATCTACGGGGAGCCAGTGGAGAGATTTCAGGGTTGGATAGATACAGTCCCAGGGCTTGAGGCTAAGGAAAAGTCTTCTAGTCCTGTTCTGGATTAGTTGCAGAGGGCAGAGCATAGAGAAAGGCAGATTGAGAAAGAGGCTGTTGCAGTAGTCAAGCCTAGAGAGAATCAGGGCTCTGGAGACGGTGAGCTTCTGGGGAAAAGTGAGAAAGGGAAGAGTCCCTTTGAGGAGGTGCTCTAGGTAGTGGGACTTCTTGGCAACATCCGAGATGTGGGGAGAGAAAGAGAGAATGGCATCGAAGATGACGCTAAGGTTTTTTGCCTCGCAGGAAGGTGAAGGAAAAGGGCCCGCGGTGGGCGGCCAGAGTGAGAGAGGGAAAGCAGGGACAAGGGTCCCAATGAGAAGGCTCTCCGTCTTACTGGCATTAAGGCAGAGATCATTGGAGGTGCACAAATCCTGAATCGTGGATTGACAGTCAAGAATGAGCGAGAGAGGAGAGGAGGCTGAAGGAAAGCTGAGTGTCATCCACATAACACTGAAAGTTAGAGGAGAATGTAGAGATCAGGTGGGCCAAAGGGGCCAAGTAAAGGTTGAAAAACCAGGGTGAGAGGATAGAGTCCTGGGGAATGCCACAGGTAGAAAGAGAGGTGGCGGTCCAAGAGGAAGGAGGTCAGCCATTCCAGGGCCTGATCCGTCATGCCCAGATTCTCACGGAGCCCATTGATCAGGATGGCGTGGTTGACCGCATCGAAAGCAGAGGAAAGATCAAGGAGGATGAGGACAGAGGGAAGGCTGGAATCAAGGTTAGAGCACAGATCTTCCTGGGTGTTCAGGAGAGCCGTTTCCGTGCCTCTGGCAGCTCTGCAGCTTGACTGATGGTCATGGAGACAACCAACAGATTCAGTGTGGAGAGTAAGCTTTGGATATTCCAAGAGCAAAAATTAAGCAATAACCCCCTTAATGATCTGGTAATGGCCCAGGGCCAAGATACAGGCACTGGGCCATTACCAGACTCTAATGCTAGCTCACAGAGGCATTCATTGCTATCTGCATCCCCAGCATGCTCGCCAGGGCGCTAATAGATTTTATTGAAATTCGGAAATAGTGTGGGTGCTGTTTCTCAACTTATAAAAATCCTACAAAAGAAAACAGACACCATGGACAAAGGAGAAGACAACTTCACAGTCCCTTCTCTCTTTCCATGAGACCCATTGACTCTGAGGCAAAGGACAGACAGCAAGAGAGAAGATGTTGCTGGGGCCACAGATAGGTGAAAGGGTGTTGAAGGGGTCCAGTGGGGTTTAGGAGTGGGGGATTTGGGGAGGTTGGTGGAGGCAGGCCAGAGTGGGTCTTTGCCCTGGGTGGCAAGATGGTGGCTTGCGGCTACTCGAGCCTCGGAAAGCTGGCAATACCATGAGTTACAGCCTGCCTTCGAGCTTCCTGATTCGCTGGGAGTCCCCATTACATGCCTCCTGGGTGCTACTATGCATTCTGAGTTTGTTGTGGACTGGTCACCAGTGTAGCATTTTGATAGTATAATTAGCAAAAAGCCAGAGGTAATAGAATCTTAATTTTTTTCTAAAACAAAAAGTGTTTTTTTGCATGAAAGAAATGGCCAATGTTTGCAATTACGTTATTTGGGTTATGCAGTAGAGAAAGCGTGTCAAATCAGGCGAAATTCCACTCCATTTTGAAAAAAGTGTTAATGCCTCCCGTAAGAACTCTGGAGGGCCTTTAGAACTGATTTCAATGGAATTCGCCACTGTTGGCAGGTGCAAAAAGCAGGCGTTTTCATAGGAATCCATTGACTTTACACCGGCATGAAAGTGTCATGGCGGATTAAAACCAAATGGTTTTTGAAGGCGACGTGAACATTTATGGCTGAGTTGAAAATCCCCCAAAACCACAAAAAGTTATATTAAGACTTCCATAGCTGTGTTAGTCAGCCATATTTTGCATTTAGCCTAATTGTGTAAGGTAGCCCTTTTCCCCCCCCTCGCACACCGCACCTCCGTAACTTGGAGGAAGGCAGATGCTCATTCCACACTCCCTGCACTCGCATATAACACAAACACCACTGCACAACAAATCTGCCATTAGAATGACGCTTCCATTACCGACACAAATCTGAACTGTAGCTTCTCACATACTTCTCTATCTCCTTAAACACGATCCACCCCTTTTAGTTAATAGTTTACCTCTACTGCGCCCATACACACTCCATTCAGACGTAGGTGACTAGCAGGGTCTTGGCCACCCTCACATCACTTTAATGGCTAAAATGCATACACGCATAATTGCACCTCCCAACTTCTCCCTAATTTGGACTCGGGCCCCTCTGAGGACGTTCAACCAACAGCGCGTTGGGACCATAATTTTGGTGAATGGAGTTCAGCAAATGGCAAAATGAATGAATTAAAGGAATAAACGCTCTAATTTCTTCACCCCTTTTTGTGCTCCAGGGACTTGGATACGAAGTCTCAGAGTATTTATTAAGATCTTGGGGCCTCATTACAAGTATTGCAGAATGGGTTGACGGGCGCCGCTAATGGTGGCGGCCCCGTTAAACCCATTCCGCAATATTACGAGGTTCCCTCGCGGGCTCCGGTGTGGACGTCTGGTTTTACCAGACGTCCAGAGCTGGTCCCGCGAGGGGACCAGGGAGCTAAAAACGGGCTGGTCGTAATCAGCCCGTTGTTAGCTCCCTCCCCATTCCCATTGAGCCCTATGGGGGCTCAATGGGAATGGGGAAGGTCCGGGCCCGGGTTCCCTGAAGGAGGATTACCGGGCCCTCCAAACTCGGAATGGCCTGGTAATTCCCCGTTCAGGGAACCCAGACCCAGACCCGATTTTGGAGGCAGCCGGCTGCCTCCAAAGTCGTAATGAGGCCCCTGATCTTGACTTGTTCCAGTTCGGAACTTCCTCTAGCGGAGTCTCATTCACAGGCTGGGAAGCAGACAGCGGTTTCACCCCATGCTGGCAGCTGAGCATCAAGAAATTCTCAGGGAGGGACAATGCACCCTTTGCCACGTGCTACTGCTCCGCTGAAGGACTCAGTTTTGTATCATGAGTGTGGCACATGCACAGGGTGCCTGCTTATACGGACAGTAAGCAAGCATCTCAGACCAATAGTGGGGGTTGGGGGGCAGTGCTACTGTGATGAAGGTCTGGACTTTACCTCGCCCGCATAGGCGGACAGGTCTGTGGCTCAGTGGAACAATACCTGCACTACAGCAGGGCTCTGCAAATTATGACTTTCCAGATGTTTTGGACTACTACTCCCATGAATCTCTCCCTACTGTATATGCTGCCTCGGGCTGATGGGAGTTGTTGTGCAAAGGTTGCAGAGCTGCAGCGGTCTATCTTTGACTTCATGGTCTTCTGTTTGAATCTCGGCAGGTTCACTGCGCCCTTCATCCTTCCAAGGTCAATGAAAGAGTAAACCTGAACTGGTAGTATAGCCCAGTGGCAATGTGCTTGTCTAGTCTCGGAAGCAAGACAATGCAGAGCAGCACAGTTTCGAATCCCGGTTCCGCACTTAGAAACCTCTTCAGTATTAAGCGTTATAAATAACCAATTATAATTATTATGATAATAAATCCTAAGTTGGCTAACAACCAAGATCTATTATTCAGTGCCAAGGGAGCCCCAGATGAATGTGGCCATTACACATACACCTGCTGGCTATATTTCATGTGGGGCACAAACCTTTAGAACAGGGCGGTCCTGAAAGATTCTGGACGGTTGGCCCGCTAGGTGGCAAAGCCCCCCTTTTCCTCCATCCTGTGTCATGCTATACTAAGTTCCGTAAGAAGCTGATTCAGACCCAGGCCCTGCTGGCAATGGGGGCGAAAGCAGCGACTTTAGTTGGTGCACTTATTACAAGGCACTGGGCCCAATGACGCCTAGCACACTGGGTAATTTGCCAGTATTGGTGCATTCAGCAATTAACTTACTTCTGGGTCTTGATGGCTTGAAAGCTTTTATTTTACCTCACAAATGACGACTTTTACAATTCACAAAACAATTTGCAGTGGGCTTTTGTAAAATGAATCCCCCTGGAATATATTTATTTGTGTGTTTAAAGTTTTATGCCTTTTAGAAAACTCTTCCTTTTTAGACCGTTCAGGAGAAATGAAAGGGTGAGTGAGGATAGACAGGACACGAACAGTGTGTTCGCAAAAAGCACCGAACTCCGAACCCATATTGGCATCAGAATAACGAATATCGTCCAAAGATTGCAATGTCTCTGGCTAGGGAACTGAAAGAACCTTAACCGCCTGTAATCTGCTCACCCCTATTATTCCGCCCTCCACCCCTCCACCCCACCAACCAACAAGATTGATTGTGATTTTCAAACACGAGTAATGTTTTGTCATCCAAAAATATCCAATTCTTCGGGGCATTTTCGAAGGGTACCTGAGCTCCTGGGTGCCGTGACAGAATGTGTCCTCGGCCAATAGGGTTATCTTTCAATCTGTACCCATCTGGGCGTCTTCCTCTGGGGGGGAGGTGTTGCTAAGTGGAGACCATGGGGTCATACTTTGACCCAAGCATGAACCATTCAGCCTTAAGGTTCCTCTGCATTTCTTCAACCTTTGAGCAAGCCTTTCCGTTGATGTAGGCCTTAGACTTGTTGGAGCCATTCTTCCTTAGTGTGGGCTTGGGCTCTCTTCCAAACAGCAGCAAGGCACGCCCTTGCTGCCAAGAGCATATAATGATCCATGCGCGGGAGACGATGGGGGTGAATGTTGGGTCTATACAATTATCTGTGCCCCAAAATCTTTACCGCAGTCCAATAATGTCAAACTATAGCACATGTACATCGTTTCTCCAGCACTTATCCTCTGCACCATAGATTCTCCAGCACTTATCCTCGGAACCATAGTTTCTCCAGCACTTATCCTCTGCACCATAGTTTCTACAGCACTTATCCTCTGCACCATAGATTCTCCAGCACTTATCCTGTGCACCATAGTTTCTCCAGCACTTATCCTCTGCACCATAGTTTCTCCAGCACTTATCCTTGGCACCATAGTTTCTCCAGCACTTATCCTCTGCACCATAGTTTCTCCAGTACTTATCTTCTGCACTATAGTTTCTCCAGCACTTATCCTCTGCACCAAAGTTTTCCAGCGCTTATCCTCTGCACTAAAGTTTCTCCAGCACTTATTCTTTGCGCCATAGTTTCTCCAGCACTTATCCTTTGCGCCATAGTTTCTCCAGCACTTATCCTTTGTGGCAAAGATTCACCAGCACTTATCCTTTTGCGTCATAGTTTCTCCAGCACCTATCCTCTGCACTATAGTTTCTCCAGCACTTATCCTTTGTGCCATTGTTTCTCTAGCACTTATCCTCTGCACCATAGATTCTCCAGCACTTATCCTCGGAACCATAGTTTCTCCCACACTTATCCTCTGCACCATAGTTTCTGCAGCACTTATCCTCTGCACCATAGATTCTCCAGCACTTATCCTCTGCACTATAGTTTCTCCAGCACTTATCCTTTGCGCCATAGTTTCTCTAGCACTTATCCTTTGCACCATAGTTTTTCCAGCACTTATCCTTTGCACCATAGTGTCTCCAGCACTTATCCTTTGCGCCATAGTTTCTCTAGCACTTATCCTTTGCACCATAGTTTTTCCAGCACTTATCCTTTGCACAATAGTTTTTCCAGCACTTATCCTCTGCACCATAGTTTCTGCAGCACTTATCCTCTGCACCATAGATTCTCCAGCACTTATCCTTTGCACCATAGTTTCTCCAGCACTTATCTTCTGCACTATAGTTTCTCCAGCACTTATCCTCTGCACCATAGTTTCTCCAACACTTATCCTCTGCACCATAGTTTCTCCAGTACTTATCCTTGGCACCATAGTTTCTCCAGCACTTATCCTCTGCACCATAGTTTCTCCAGCACTTATCCTCTGCACCAAAGTTTTCCAGCACTTATCCTCTGCACCAAAGTTTTTCCAGCACTTATCCTTTGCGCCATAGTTTCTCCAGCACTTATCTTCTGCACTATAGTTTCTCCAGCATTTATCCTCTGCACCATAGTTTCTCCAACACTTATCCTCTGCACCATAGTTTCTGCAGCACTTATCCTCTGCACCATAGATTCTCCAGCACTTATCCTTTGCACCATAGTTTCTCCAGCACTTATCCTTGGCACCATAGATTCTCCAGCACTTATCCTTTGCACCATAGTTTCTCCAGCACTTATCTTCTGCACTATAGTTTCTCCAGCACTTATCCTCTGCACTATAGTTTCTCCAACACTTATCCTCTACACCATAGTTTCTCCAGCACTTATCCTTGGCACCATAGTTTCTCCAGCACTTATCCTCTGCACCATAGTTTCTCCAGCACTTATCCTCTGCACCAAAGTTTTCCAGCGCTTATCCTCTGCACCAAAGTTTTTCCAGCACTTATCCTTTGCGCCATAGTTTCTCCAGCACTTATCCTCTGCACCATAGTTTCTCCAACACTTATCCTCTGCACCATAGTTTCTCCAGCACTTATCCTTGGCACCATAGTTTCTCCAGCACTTATCCTCTGCACCAAAGTTTTCCAGCGCTTATCCTCTGCACCAAAGTTTTTCCAGCACTTATCCTTTGCGCCATAGTTTCTCCAGCACTTATCCTTTGTGGCAAAGATTCTCCAGCACTTATCCTTTTGCGTCATAGTTTCCCCAGCACTTATCCTTTCGCGTCATAGTTTCTCCAGCACCTATCCTCTGCACTATAGTTTCTTCAGCACTTATCCTTTGTGTCATAGATTCTCTAGGACTTATCCTCTGCACTATAGGTTCTCCAGCACTTATCCTCTGCACCATAGTTTCTCCAGCACTTATCCTCTGCACTATAGTTTCTCCAGCACTTATCCTCTGTGCCATAGTTTCTCCAGCACTTATCCTTTACGCCATAGTTTCTCTAGCACTTATCCTTTGCACCATAGTTTTTCCAGCACTTATCCTTTGTGCCATAGTTTCTCCAGCACTTATCCTTTGCGCTATAGTTTCTCCAGCACTTATCCTTTGCGACATAGATTCTCCAGCACTTATCCTTTGCGCTATAGTTTCTCCAGCACTTATCCTTTGCGACATAGATTCTCCAGCACTTATCCTTTTGCGTCATAGTTTCTCCAGCACTTATCCTTCGCACAATAGTTTCTCCAACAATTATTCTTAATGTTGTATCGATCTTGGCAAGACTTGAGGAAAGACGTAGCCATCTTTGGAAACCTTTAATTACATGTAATTTATATTGATTTCAAACCGAGACTTTAATTAGCTTAGTACAGATAAGAGATCCTATGTTATCGGAGAGAGAGAGAACCCCAAGCCATCCTCATGTTTTTCGCCAGTGGAGATTGAGGTCAGACTCCTGACAGACAGCAACATTGTGTACATTGTAGAGATCAGACCTTTTTTCCCAACCTACTGATCCAAAGTAGTGTCAGCTCAGTAAATCTTTTGGATATTTATTTGCGTTTCCTTTGTAGGAGAACCCCATTCAGCTGAAGGTATCAAAATACTGAAAGCTTCCACAGTCCCAGCCGCTCGGCCGGAGTCAATAGCAATAAGTGAACCCTGAGTCTAAACCCCCTTTCCAGGAAAGCCACATACCAGCTCCAATATCTGTTGGTGTCTTCTTAGTGTGAAAGCAAGGAAGGTTCCCAGAAGAGGTGGCAACGTAATGATTGAACCACCAGACCTATGACCTGTCCAAACCTTCCAGAAATCATCCACAACTGGGTGATCTTTAATCCCCAAAACCATGCTCCAGCTGTTACAGGAGGTCAAATGTGATCTCCGGGGCAACCCATGATTTTGAGTGGATGTTTCTCAAGTAATATGGGACCACCCTCAATAGGGGCACACAAAAATAGGCTGCAATACCGAGCAAGCCAAACTCTTCCTGAGCAGGGTAGGAGGAAAAGGGATTCATGCAAGATCCTCTATCACATCAGTAGGGAGCATAGTGAACAGAGCTATGCTCTTAGGGGAAATAGTAAACCGATGAACCAATGGAGAAAGAGCGATGCTGTGCAAGGCAGGCTGCTGTAGCCTCCACCGCCCCCCTGCAAGGTTGTCCTTTCACCTCTCCCCTTTCCTTTGTCCATTTCAGGGGCGTCCCACTGTACCACGCCTACCACAATATGACCCCAAAGCTCCCTGACCCTCACCCCCGGTTTCCCCTTGGTCAACGTACTTACCTTTATCTCCCCGCTGCAACCATCTTCATTGCGGTCTGCAGACCGCTTTTGCAATGCACAACATTCTATCCGTTGGGCAATGTGACGTGGTTATTTGTGCACCACACTTTGCTGCAGCGGCCTGGAGACCGCAATCGGAATAGTCGCCTTCAGTGAGGGGAGCCTGCACATCCAGGAGAGACCCAGAGCCTCCTATCTTTTAATTGCGAACGTAATCTGGTCCCACATAGGGTGGAAATTCAAGTGATTGAGGGTGGGCAAGTCTGGCATCAACCATTCATCCTAATATTCATCTCATGACTATGAATCGCCAACAGAAAAGCAGATCCGTTTTGCACCAATGGCCCTTTCATCTGTCCTAATAGGAGTAGTATTGACTTATCTGTGTTATTTTGTAAACCTGCATCTGTCCATAATCCTGAAGATCCCTCGGTAAAATGGAATGGAAGAGGTCTGGTCAGTTAAATTAAGCAACACATCATTGGCGAATAACTCTATTTCACACCCGGTGACGGGAGCTCAGCCAATCAGGTGGCCAGAAAGTTGGGCGAGAACTTCCAGTGCACCACCTGTGATTTTAGAAGCCATCTGAGGTCCTTTCCCCGGTGGCGCCTTTTCTCTCATGTTCCTCAGCTCCACTGCTCATTCCCATCTCCACCCACCATAGAAATAGAAAAGAGGCTATGTCCCTTTTCTATTTAAAAGGTGGCAGCCATCTTGTTTGTTCTGGGGTGCCCTTGGTCAGTAACTGCCCTGAACCCTTCCTGAGGCCCTTGCTATGCTCAGGCCTGCCTAGGCTTGGACTAGAAGGCCTTACTGGCTAAGTCCACCCCCCCAATGCAGGGATGATTGCTTTGTTCTACTGCTGTGTACCCAATGTAACTCCATGTATCACACTGTATTGCCTTATTCTAGTCTCCATTGGTTGTATAACCAAAGCAAGCTGAAGGGGCGATGGGAGACACCGCTATTGTGTCTCACATCCCCAGGGTAAGGTACACAAAGATACTCGATTTATTCTTATGGAGGTAACTGTGCTGGAGTAGAGATCACTTATCCATCTCAGATAATTGGGTCCAAATCCATTCACTTTTAACATTTTCTGTAAAAACCTCCTGCTGATCCGGTCAAATGCCTTCTCAGCATCTAGGAAGAGTAATCAAGTGTCAGCTGGGTCGTGCACTGCATAACATAAATTCTGGTTTTGTTCATATTAGCCACCCCTGGTGGCCTCAGAGAAACCCCATCTGATCTGGGAGGACCAGCTCTGAGGGGTCCTGGTCTAATTTGGTGGCCACATTTTATACGAATAAGGACCTCACCGAGGCAACATATTCCAGGCTCTTCCTTTATTTGGGAATCACTGAAAAAACCTCCTTGAGGCAAGAGGGTGTTATGTATATTTCATTCTTCAATTCTTGCATTGAAAACCTTTTTTCAATTTAGGGCTATTACTTTCGGAATGTATTTTTCTAACTGGACACGGAGTTCGAATTTATTTAAATCACTTTCGGCCCCAACAAGCTTTTCGTGCAATGTAAAACAGTTACATAAGTGGATGGCATAGTTTTCGGAGGGTGGATGAGGGGGTCCAGGGGGAGGGCGGTTGGGGTCTGGGGGCGTGGAGCTTTAGGAGGTTTGGGTCCAGTCATGCCATCGGAAAATACACGGTGCAGTTTGGGTGGTGGCTGTAAGCATGTTCAAAACAAACAACTGCTTGATGTGATTGCTATGTTAAATCTGGCTATGAGGCCCTTGCTTAAGCAGTCTCTGTGGCGCGACCAGTCAATGCACGTGTCTGTTAACCAATAGGTTGGGGGTTCAAGGCCATCTCTGGACAGCTACATGTAAATTTGCTAAACTATAAAGACAGTAATGTGGTTTATAGTTGTTCCTAAATGATCATTTATACAGTCACAATATATTTACTTAGGGTCTGGCTCCCTCTAGAAAGCTTGAATACCACTGGCCTAGTCTGAGTGTATTGTACATTGACTGTGAGGGGCTTGCTTCCCCCTCCCCATGCTTCGGTGGCAGGTGAGGCATCACGGTATAGAAGCCACAGGGGCTGCCATCTATAGTGTAAAGTCATCTTCTAATCAGTGGTGATTTCTCTTTTTAAAGGGAAAGTGGAAATCATCAATGCCCGGGAGGTGGCGCCCAGCAATGCGACCATGAACATGTATGGAAACGACACAGTGCTGTCCCAGCGAGGTGAGTTGCGAGTAATGGTCGTGCCTAAACACGGTATGTTATGCTATACTGTGCTGCGCATTCTATACTATGCTCTGCTTTGCTATGTGGGTTTATTTTGTGCTGTGCTAAATTAGCCTTTGCAAAGCCTTAGCTTAGGCTATTGTATGTGGTTACAATACTTCAGCCTTCACAATTCTTTTTGTGTTTAAATATTTTTTATGAAGAACATTAAGTACAGAAGATTTATATATTAAATAATACAGCATGAAGCATGTGCTGCAAACTCTGATCTCAGAACAGGTTCTCATGCCATGTTCTTTCTGGAGAGGAGCGCCTGCTACCTTTTTTGAAATAATACAGCATATGGAAAAATGTGAGGATATAATATATCCATTAATTATCAATACATTTGAATAACGATGCAGCCGTATATACTATACGTGTATTCCATTCTAATGTATACAATGCATTTTAAATAAGATAATAGTTCTATAACTTACTTGTAAGAAAAGCAAACTCTGATCTCAGAACAGGTTATCATGCCATGTTCTTTCTGGAGAGGAGCACCTGCTACCTTTTTTGAAATATTTGCAAGGAACTTGGGGTTGGTCACCCTAGGTTACCTGGGGGAAACCAGACGTGGACTCCCTGCTCACTGTGCTCAGAGAGGCACAGCTTCACCTCACTGATGATGCCCAACAAGGCTGAAACACGTGTATGGGGTTGCTGTTGGTACTCTTGTTCAGAGAGGAATTGCCATAGCTTTTCGGTGCTGGAGTGCCCATGTGGGCCGGACAAAGACTGATATGCAAATGGAAATTTCCCATGTGTGAAAGGCACAGTGAGCAAAAAGCGTGTGCTGAAAACTCTCATCTCAGAACAGGTTATCATGCCATGTTCTTTCTGGAGAGAAGCAATATATGGACACGCATGACACGTGGGACTAGCACAGACACCAGGAGGGGAGGGAAGGGTTTCTTATATATGTAAGAGAAGGATTCGTACTATTTGACCATAATCCTAGTCTTGATTGGGTATCACATTGTTTAAATAATCTACAAAAGATTTCCATTTCAATAGATGCTTATGCATCAAGGGTGGGGATGCAGCGTTACATTTTTCCATCCTGTGAAGATTACAAACTGAATTCCACCATAATTTAAAGTGTACACATTTGAGATTTTTCCAATTTGACGTAATCGTCTGGATGGCTATAGCAACACATAAGTCATACAAATAACCATCATTTTTACGAATAGCAGGTTGGATTATGTCCCGGGAGGATAGTTTAACGGCAACGTGCGTGCCTTTGAAGTAAGACGACACAAAGCTCCATGCTTGGAAACCTCTGGGTGTTTAAGCGCGTTATAAATGCGCAACTAAGACAAAAAAAACAATTATGCAACTGAAAAAACAAACAATTACTGTAACAGTGCCTCAATGCCTGTAGGCTGTGTGAGCGCTTTAAAAATGCTAAATAAAATAAAATAAATTATTTCACTACCCAGTTGTACAACTTCAAGGGACATACTGAACTGTATTCGAAAGATGTTTCCAAGGGTTTGCCCAATCTTTTTCCAAAAGGCATTAACATAGTAACATTCTAAGAACATATGCTTAAAGGATCCTTGATCTTAAACAGCTCCAACAATAACTGGGGTTATAAAAGCCCTGTGATGACAAAAATATAGCGTCTGCAGAAGGCTAGCTGAGACAATTACCTTAGAAATATATGTCCATATACGAGGCCATCCAGATTGTGTGATGTTGAGGAGGCAGCCTTGATTCCAAGCTTCTTGACATTTAAACAGAACTTCATCAGTGGACATAGAGGAGCACGCCTTATAAAACATAGACGCTCTAACATTAGGATTGGATAAATGGGGTAATCCTTGAGCTTGATAGTTATTAGAATTAGATACTAACAATTCATAATTTTCCATAATCACATTCATTAAAATAATATATTTCTGGAGAAAGATCCTTGGGGTTTGAAATTTAATTGTAAATTCATCAAATGTTAATGGGGTTCCTTGAATAAATAATTGTCCTATATACCTGATTCTGAGATCAATCCATGGTCTCCAACAGGTAGTTCTCTTGTTAATTTTAATTAGGGGATTCATCCATATACCCTGGGATATACACTGAGAATTGTTTGTTTGAGGGGGAAATAGATATGAACATAAGTACTTAATAGAAATATTAATACTGGTACTAGAAAAGCATCTCTTATAATTATTAATATAAGGACAGTCTAAGAGAGCTTGTGGTAAGAGCATAGCTTTCTCTATGAGCAACCAGTTTGGTATATCTGTATTATTTGCAGAGAACCATAACTGAGTCTGTCTTAACAAGAAGGCACAGTGATATTTTCTATAATCTGGAAATCCCACTCCCCCCTCGGATTTAGGTGTTTTAATTTTATACTGCAAAATCCTTCTTTTCTTCTTACCCCATAGGAATATGAGGATACAATAATCTAAAGAATTCAATAAAGTTATAGGAATAGGCAGAGGAAGCATATAAAGAACATTTAATATAATGGGTGACAACATAATTCTAACTGTTTCCAATCTCCCCCACCAGGAAATATAGAGTGGTGACCATATATTCGTTAGTTCCTTCACTTTGGTGATATTAGCTGTGTTTAGTTTGATGGTTTGCTTAATTGAAGATGACATGTGGATGCCTACGTACTTAATGTCTGTTGGGCACCATTTCATTCCAAGACTAGAGCAATCATGACTTGAACAGTGTACATTAAGAGGTAATATTTCAGACTTGTCTGTATTAAGTTTGTACCCTGATGCGAGGGAAAAACATGAGCCGATACATTTTAAGTGTTGTATGCACGTATCAGAAGTTCTTAATAAAAGTAATACATCATCCACATAGGCTGCTGATTTCATCTTAATGTCTTTAAACTGTATGCCAACTATGTTATCTTCTTGTCCGATTGCTTCTAGGAATGGTCCTAATGCTAATATAAACAATAAAGGGGAAAAGGGACAGCCCTGACGGGTACCTCTATGTAAAGGGAATGATGGAGACATGTTACTGTTTACATAGATTGATGTTGTGGGATTAGAATATAATACTCTAACCATAGATATGAACGAATCTGGGATTTCATGCCAAGCCAGAGCTTTAAACATATAGTCCCATTCGACCCTATCAAACGCCTTCTCTGTGTTGAGTGCTATTGCCATGCAGGGATTTGGGGAGTTTTGACTAATGCTAATGATATTAGTGAATAATCTAATATTTGCAGAGGACAACCTTCCTGTCACATACCCACCTGGTCATTCTTATTCAAATTAGGAAGAAGGGGGCTGAGTCTGTTGGCTAAAATTTTGGCAAATATTTAACAATCCGTATTTATTGGGAAAATGGGTCTATCATTTTGGGCTAGTTCAGGGTCTTTATTTGTTTATTAGTAATTAAATAGTGGAAGAATTCATTAAGCTCAGGAACTAATGTGTGTTTAAAGTTGGCAAAATAATCAATAGAAAACCCATCTGGGCCTGGAGCCTTGCCCTTTTTGAGATTCTTGATGGTATTATAAATTTCACTCAATGATATGGGATTGATCATTCAAAGACTTGAAATTTGAAGTAGTATAAGCATTGCAGGCATGGGTTTACTCTGGTGACGTTTCTAATTAATATCATTTTTCATAACATTTTGTGAAGACTTGTATAATGTCTTTGTGTGACTGTTTCCATTTTGATCTTTAATCACCATGATTCTTGCATTAGTTTTTTTGAATTTGAGATATGATCCAATGCTTTGCCTGATTTATGCTAAAACTGATAAATCTTTGATTTATATTTTAAAAGATTGACACACGAGTATTCAGTGGTTAGATTATTATATTGTATTCTGAGTTTGATGATTTTATGATGGATTGGGGCAGAGTTTGTATGACTATACTGTGATTGTAAGATTTTAATTTGTTTGAGAATATCTTCAGTTTCTTTTTTTAGTCTTTTCTTTTTGGCTGCAACATAGGATATAATGTGTCCGCTCATTGTTGCTGTAAAGCAGTCCCAATTATTATGAAACAAAGTATACATAGGAGAGTTTTATGCAAAAAAGGAATGTTGTTGATGAAAACATTTTACAAAATCTTTATCCTTTTAGAGGGCAGAATTGAATAGCCATCTGTTGAATTTATGTGAATTTAGAGCAGTGGATAATTTGATGTGGACCAACTCCTGACCAGATAAGACAATAGGCTCTATTTAGCCTCTATTAGATCATTTGTCAGAGGTTTAAATATGAAAATGTAATGAATCCTTGAGAGTGAGTTCTGTGGAGGGGAAGAAAATGTATAATCTAAATCTGAGGGTCGAATAATGCACCAGGCATCGATGAGACCTAAATCTGAACCCACAATTAGCAAATTGAAAGTGGGACATGGTGATTCTGAATCGCACATTTGATTTTTTGTCGAGTATAGGATCCATAATTTCATTGAAATCTCCGCATACAATTAAATTATTGGGACAGGATTTGGATATACGGTTTCTTAAATTAGCCCAGAAGCCTGGGCCAGCAACAATGGGGCCATACACATTGAGAATAGAGTATTCTATGGAATTGATGAGGATTCTGACGAAGACCCATCTTCCAACATTATCTGTCTCTGTAGATAATATTTTGCATTGAAGGTGTTTATTAATGAGAGTGATCACTCTGTTCTTCTTCCCATCTGCTGCACTTGAAAAAACTTGGCCTATCCATAATCTTTTCAGTTTGGCTGCCTCATCTTGTTAGAGATGGGATTCTTGTATGCAAGCTATGGCTGGTTTCGTCCTATTGAGATGTGAAATAATTTTTTGTCGTTTAACTGGGTTGTGTAATCCTTTGACATTCCATGTTACAATGTTCATCCATGAAATTGCAATAAAAGGACCATGTTCAAAGTAGTAATTCTAGTCATGTACAGGTGATCTAAAACACTTAAGGGAGTGAAGCAAGAGGAAAGGGGGAGGACAAACAGGAAAAACATGGAATTTTGCAAAATACATAAAAACAAACTTGTAGATGAAACAGTAGTGGCTAACTGGATACAGCCACTCCACACCATGTTAAAAGTAGAGTCAATAATCGGCTGGGGTGGAGCACCTAATAGGGATGTACCTGTCACGACCCTCGCCCAAATCCCCCTCTGGCAAACCCAACGGCCAGGTGGAGTCAGGACTCGGACCTCTAGAGCCTGGCTTCCTCTTCAAAAGCCCTCTTGAGGCCAGTCCTGGCGGCTATTGCGCCAGGCTCATACACCATGAAAAACATGTGCTTGGGAACTACTTTATTGTGTTGTCAGCCAACATGGAGGTCTAGGGTTTTGGGTGTGGCAGCCTAGGGACTACTTTACCTGGACTATTTTGTTGGGGCTATTTAAACCACACCCGAGCAAGACAACACGCTTCGCGTTACTTTGCAGTTTGCAACGTGACGCTCACCGTATCCAGCTATACCCCCGAACCTCGGAGAAGCAGAACCTGCAAGTAGACAAAAGGAACATCATTAGCAGCAGCATCTTACCTGCAGTCTTCATCTTTAGCTACTTGCAGCCCCTGAGAACAGCTTCCTTGAATCTGCACGCCTCCCGGACAGAACAATCTGAAAGAGGAAGATAGAGACAACATTAAAGAAAGCATAAGAGACATTGCAAATTACGAACTGCTCTAAAGGCTTACCTGGCTGGTCGTCTCTCAGCTGGCACCACTTCGGAAATTCCACACGTGCTGAAGAACACCGCGACCTACAAGGAAAGAAGGAAAAAACAGGTTAGCAAAGGCAAGACATCGCAACGCTGCGCATAGCGCTTACTTACCGCATCATAGCGCTCTTAATGCACCATCATTTACCAGCGGGGCTCAACCAAGCCAGTTCACCGCGCTGAAGCTCTGCATACCTAAGGGAGAAAATGAGACATTAATAAACAAAGAAAGGCATGCAGGATAGCAACAATACTAAAGAACAGCAATAAGACCTACCTGAACGAAATCAAATGGGCCGGCGTCAGTGAAGTAACTGGACCGCACACGCCCACGAAAGACAACGCGCCCCTGCAAAGAAGGCAGGACAGAGAGCACGCCTAACTCTACCACAAGGTGAGGAGAGGGCCCCAGAGGGGCTGAAATCATACGGGGGTGGAGGGAGGATAGTTATCCCGGTCGGCCAGTCTTGAACACAGTCCTCCTGTATTTTCAGGCAGAACCTTCCCTGCAGACCACATCTGGGGAAACTGAGAAGTATACCAGCGAATAACCCAGCTGGGTGGCGTCCCTGTGGATACCAGGTGAGCGCAACAGTACCTCTCGGTGCTCCTTTCCGGCAGAGAAGTAATTTGTAGACTGACGCCTTCCGCAATTCAATTATGTGGTCTAGAGGTATCCATCTCTTCTCTCCTGTGACTTTGAATGAAATTGCGTAAGTCTAATGGTTCTTGAAATGTGTACATGTGGCCTTTAAGGGTGACTTTTAGGGATGCAGGATGTATGATCCCATATCTGGCGTTGAGCTGCTGCAACGCTGGTCTCAAAGTTCATGGTTCTTTCCTTCTTGTTGCTCTGATATTTGACACATCCTGGGTGATGAAGATTTTGGTGCCTTCCCATATACGATTTGTCTTCGTTTGAACTCTTTCCATTATGAGTGTTACATGGGTGTAATCCAATAGGGCGAGAATGAAGGTTCTTGGTGCATTGCGAGAGGGATTCCTGGGTCCAATACGATGAGCTCTCCGGATATTGAACTGTGGAGTTGAAGTAAGATTTAGGAGAGTAGGGAGCATGTGGTACACAAACTGGGTAGGATTATCATTTTCAATTTTTTTGGGAAGACCAGCTATACATATGTTGTTCCTCCTATTTCTGTTTTCTAAGTTCTCACCCTGTTTTTCCAAAGATAGAACTGACTTTTCCAGAGACTGCACTTTCCCATCAACACCCTCAGCATCACTTACTCTTTTTTCAACTTCAGATATTCTGGATTGAAATGTGGACCACTTGTCATACAGCATTTGGAGTTTGGCTGTTTTGGCTTCCATAAAGGGTTTAAGGGACTTGATTTCCATTAGGATGGCATTCATAACTGGATCTAGTGAATCCCCTTTGGGTGTTCGAGAGTCGCTCTTCTGTCATTTGGGGGCATTACTGGTAGACGTGGAAATTGTTTCTTTGGATTGCCCCTTTTTAGAAGACATGTTAAGGCAGTATAGATTCTCTTGGGTGAGTAGAATGCCTGCACAGCAATGGAAAGAGTTCCTTTTGTAATAGGAAACAGCAGATATACACACTTTATACTTGAAAAACTTGAAAAACTTGGTTTGAGCAAATACACTGAGACAGTCTTTGATTTCCGTGTTGATAGCAGAGGTTATTTATAGCTTAGTATCCACTTGAACTCTCAGGCCAGGATAGGCAGCAAATGGCAAAGGAAGCTTTACTTTGACAGTTTGGTTATAATGACTCCAGGTTATATGTATTACATTTGTAGAGAAAAGCCTTCCAAGAAGTTAATGTATTCCATTGCAAACCTGCTTTGTGAATGGCATTAACTGATACTATGTGGACCAGTGCTTTATAGATTTAAGAGTGCCGTCTGTCACATGTGCATTAACTACCTCACAAAAAATATCAATGAGGTATCGAAGCTCCTTGTTAGCATTCTTGAAGTCCTTATTCACCAATACATTACAATTGTATACTGATTAATCCCCCATTGGAATGATTGAAATATTGACCATAGCATTTAATGTCCTTGAAGAGCCCACACTGTATAAGGGAGTTATTAAATAACTCTATATTTCATTGAGGGAGTCATTTTATATGTTAGTCCCGGTTCGATGTGTGGGAAAACAGTGTTTTTATAGAGGTTTACCTGTCTCGTGAAGCATACGTGCTTCCCAACAACTATGGGACCGCCTAGCCGCGAACGCCTATCAGCTGCCACGGCGTGCGGCTTCAAACTGCAATGCGATTCCCCTGCTTCGTAGGCCGCGCCTCCTCATAACGCCACTCCTCCAAACTTCTTCCTACACCGTCGCTGCGCCCCTGATACACTGCAGCAGATTGAGACAATGCCACCTGTAAGTTATATAGTAAATTGGAGTATATATGAGCGCGGAAATACTTATAATGAAGAGCTGGGTCGGGGGCTCGGAAATTAAGAGGCCATCCGCTACAGCGCTAAGTCACACCCCCAGCATTTGCAATTTTTAATAGGAAAGAAAACATTTCATTCCTATAAGTTAAGAACAAGATATCACACCCCGTCACAACTATCCTCACAATACTTAAAAGCACAATATATATAATTAGAATTGGTTATTTATAATGTGCTTAATACCCAGAGGTTTCTGAGCATGTCCCGGGATTGAACCTGTGTTGTTTTGTGTCGTCTTGCTTCCAAGGCAAGCGCGTTGCCCCTGAGCTATCATCCCGAGACCATATAAAATATGAAATCTCAGTAATTAATCAAAACTCACCATCATATCAAATGAATTAACATTAAAACAATTTCCCAATCACACTCATTCGTTTAAACTTTCAGATTGTTGATAAAACCCCACACAGCAAAAGCCACTGATGGTGTGAGACACAACAACCTCTGCCACAGACTGGCGTTATCTACATAGCTGGTATTATACGCATATTGCCTGAAGTATAAGAAACAAAATAAGATGAGTGACGGAAAGGAATAAAAACATATGTTTCCATGTTTCGATTCCATTAACATTATTACCATGGCGACAAGGGCGCTCATTAGGACTAATGCCTCTTCGGGCCAATATGTCTCTTAGGGAGCACATTAAAACGAAACCTCAGTAAAATATTACGTGCAAAGGCATTAGGAAAGCACATTAAATAGGGTACTAATGTACCCAAACTTTTCTGGCCCTTGGATAAATGTGACAATGAGCCGTACCCGTGCATATCCTCAATAGTACTAATCCAATCTGCTCTCCACAGTGCTAATCTTGTAACAAGATCACTTTTAGAGGATTCCAACACCTGCAGTAGATCCATACAGCACTCTGCCATTTGGGTCACTGAACCATTCCCATTTGTATCCAACAAGAAAGCTAAATCACTCTACTCCAATTATGCCCAAACCTTGCAATACCCTAGAAAGATTGTTGTAATTTCCAATTAGCTCCTGCTGTCAAGGATTTCAGACCTAGTTCAAACCGCACGATTGGGGTGCAATTTGGCAGCCCAAGAGCCCTGCTCCATATTAGGGTTTCAAATTTAACCAGCTTTCCCAACGCTCACGGTTGTATCGTATCTTTACCATATAGATGTTTCGGCAGTTCTCCAAAATGGGGACTGGCATGGATTCACATGCTCATGAATATTCATCGTTGTCAGGCTGGGAATCCTCGGTAAAAGGAAACAGTTTTGCTTTTTGCTGAGAACGGCATTTCTCCTCTAAACCAATCATGGTTTATAGTGAAAATGTCGACAGCAAAAATGTCGACTGCAATAATGTCAAAAAAAAATTGGAATGTGTTTTTTTTTTAAAAAAAATGTTTTAATGGGGGGGGGTTCCCCCCAACCCCCTGTTTATTTTTTGTAGCAAAACCCAAAAAAACATACAAATAAAAAAAACACATTCGATTATTTTTTCATCATTTTTTTTTCGACATTTTTGTTTTTGACTTTTTGTAGTCGACATTATAACTGCACACCACCAATCATTATCCTTTGGGTCATATTGCCCCCATCCAATGACAGCTGTCTCTCTAAACTCCACTTCTGGTGGGCATGTTTAGATTTTTACTACACATTTCAGTGTTGGGAGTCTTCGAATCTTGCTGGTCGAGCTTTTTTGATATTTTAAGATTTGTAATAAAGTTTAGTGTTTTCTTAACATCTATTTTTCCATCGTTCGACCATCGATCGACTACTGGCAGTGGGGACGCGTGGTTGGCAAAGATCAACTTTCATCACGCAACTTCTCTTCAAAATTTTCAAGGATTTTGAAAGGCCCAGGCTTGGCCCTACTTCACGCCTTCCGTCATGTCCGAAGAGAAGAGGAGTCTCTTCAAGATATGTACATAATGTGGACTAAGAAATGTCTATGTCAAGGATCGGCATCACAAGTGTTTGTATTGCCTGCATCCGGACCATGATGAGAAGGGATGTGAGATTTGCTGTTTTTCGAATAAGACGAAAAAGGTCTTTTGCAGCAAATTAGCGGCATGGCTCATCCGAGACCGATCGGTCCCATGAGCGAACTCCCTCGGAGAAGAGGTCGAGGTCCTTTGAGGACACCGCTTGCCGGGGATCCAAAAGAAGGTTAAGCACCATGCTATGGATCCCGCCCAGTTTGGGCAGGACACGTTTTACTTCGCCAGCTAGGTCCACGGCAAGCCTGCCAGTTAGAGGTGCTCCTTCCAAGAGGAAGTCCTTGACCCCATCAAAGCTTTGTTTGCCATCCTTGGACAGGAATGCAAAGGAGAAGTCCTCAGGTGGCTCCTCTTGCCCTCCGCTGACAACATTGGCGGCGACCAAGACAACGACTTCATTGATGACTGCTTAGTCTTCCAAGACATCCAAGACCCTGTCGCCGATCATGATCTCGCCGTTGAGAGCACCGGCATCCACTTCGTTGAAGACCCTGTCGACGACCATCACAACTTCATTGAAAGGGGGCCTGCCAATGACATTGGTCTCTATGATCACGACGACAACAACCCCACGAGTGGCCTTGCCTCCACGGCGCATGGCTTCTGCGGCGGCTCTGCCAATGACATCAGCTGACGCCCTTTTAAAGGTGGTGATACCGACCGTTGTTTCACTCCTGAAAGAGTCGGGTAAGGCCAAAGAGCGTCTACCGCTCACGGAACTCCACCCCCCACCCCAGGCAGGGGAAGGTGTCCCTGATGATGAAAAGGGATTCTCTGAAGGAGCCTGTGAGCATCTGCATGGCAACCCAAAGACAACTTGCCCCAGGACTGCTACTCGGACCACGAAAGGGGCAGTGGTACTGTGTCCATGGGGGAGTCTCCGCGGGGTGAGCCTGATCCGCCATTTAGCCAGAGGAGGCGCTTCAGCCCGTAGCCGCTGGTGGCTGTTCCACTCATGCCTATGCCCACACCCAGGGACATGTCGCTGGACATCCTTACGACCCTGCACACTTTGTTATCGGCGATACAGCAAAGGCTGCCTGCTACGACTGTGCCTTTCTCCTACCCAGTGTCCCACAACGCTGCCGGCCAAGAGTCCTTTCATACCTAAGCATAAGACATGGAACCCGTCAGACCCAAGACATCATCTGACACCACCTCCACTTCCACATCAGACCCCTCTGGTGGAGGAGCCCCCACACACAGACTCCGGTACGGATACGGACACTACTGCCACTCATACCGATGAGTCTGATGGCTACATCCCAGCAGATGGGGAGGCACTGAGTGCCAACAAGCCCACCATGGCTTTGCCATCGGAAAAGTCTGGTTCTTTTTATGCCATGATCTCGAGGACCTCTGCCCTCTTCAATCTGGTACTGGAGGAGACAAAGAAGAAGGGGTTCCTCTCCCAATGCCGGGAATCCAGGCAGAAGACTGTCATGTGTTTTCCTCTGCTGGATGATGTCTGGGAGGAAGGTTTGGCCTTGATGAAGAGACCAAGTACCTCTCCTCCCAAAAGAGAGAGGCTGGAGAAGAATTACAGAGTCTTGGACTCGGCTCCCTGGTGCTTGAGATCACAGCCTTCTCCAGACTCTGTGTATCTACCGCCTCCAGGAAGTGCTCATTGAACCCATCTTCTTCAGCCATAGTGCCTCCAGACCAAGAGGGGAAGAAGCTTGGTGCACTGGGAAAGCGCATCATTTACATCGCAGCCTCCACCTTCGTGGCCGCTAATGCCCTGGCCATTTTATCCCGCTATGACAGGGAGCTGTGGTATAAGCTCATGCCCATTTTGGACTTAATGCCGGTGGACAAGAAGGTCGAAGCCCTGGCGCTGTTCCAGGAAGGGGAGGTGGCTTTGGATCACGCCATAACGGTGGTGCTGGACATCGCGGATACCGGGTTCCGCCAGATGGGCAACGGGGTGTCCCTCCGACGACAAGGCTGGCTGAAGGCCACTAACTTCATGGCGGAAGTCCATTCCAAGGTGGTGGACATGCCCTTTGATGGGGACAATCTATTTGGCAACACTGTAGACAAGTCTCTCCAGATGATTAAGATGGAGACTGTGCGATCGCTGGGGACATTGCAGCAGGGGTGGTGTCGTCCTTTTGATCCTCAAGGGGGAAGTCCAGCAGTTCCTCCAAGGGTTATAACACCCCCTTTCATCAACCTTCCCATTCAATGGCACAGGAATCTTACAGAGGCCAGCGTTGTTGCTCACAGACCAGGACACAGACGCCCAAGCAGGCCTGAACCGGCTGTGGATCCAGGCACTCACTTTCACACCCCAGTGTGAGGCGGCTAGCAAGTTTTGTCGACGGGTGGAGGAACATCACTGTGGACGATTGGGTGCTGGACCTTCTTCACGTCCAAAGCATCGAAGGTTCCTGTGTTTTGTGGTCCAGGGGCAACACTATCAGTGCAAGGGCTGCCTTTTGGCCTGAAGTCAGCACCAAGGATGTTTACGAAGTGTTTTGCACCATTGGTGGCACACCTACGCCTCAAGGGGATCCAGATCTTTCCCTATCTGGACGACTGGCTCGGGACGTGGTCTGGCATGCATGGTGTGAGGAGGCTGAGGTGTCGAGCTCTGGCCGAGATCCTTGCAGAAGATCCTTGACAGACAGCAAGTAAGCAGACTATAGATCATAAACTGCGATCAACTCTAGCAGAAACACATCTCCACATCCGGGTGGAACGAACAGAGAATATCGGAGCCATGAACCATTAAAAATCCTCCTACGAAGTCCTTCCCTGGCTGGATAAAGATGGCGGACGTGGCTGTGGACAGCAGCTGAAAGGGGGGAAGGGCCCAGTAACACTGCAACTCCCTGAATGGAGCGACGAGGCACGGTGAAAGGGAGCAGACCTACCAGCGGGCGAAAGAAGCGACTGCAGCAGCAAGGAGACCGGCTTCGTACGCCGTGAGGGAGACCCTTCGTGACAACTCCCCCTGAACGGATCGAGAAGGTGGTGGAGGCTGCACACAACAGTACCAGCGGGAGAAGGGCCGAGTACAGCGGTTGCTCTACGGACCGTGAAGCGAATCACGAAGGGTAAGGACAACGCCAGAGAGGAGCTGCACCTGAACCCGCAGTGACAAGGTGGAATGCTCTGCAGAGCCAAAAAGTGGGCTCACCGTGCTTCACCGCGAGGACAAGAGCTGCCGGAGACCCGTCTCCTGGGCATGACACACAGTGCGGCGGGCGCACATGCAGCAGCTGATTGAAAGCTGCACAACAACCTGAGAGTCAAAGCGGGAGAAATAGAGGCCAGAGACAGGTGCCCGCTTTGTATCCCTTGGACCTCCACCAGATGAGAGCCCATAGCAACTACAAGAACCGAGGGGAAACCACCCTGACGCACTCGGGAGGCGCGCGGTAGGACCCGTGCAGTGGATCATGCAGACCAGCCCAGTGAGGGCCCCAGAACAAAGCAGCAGCGCTGGGGCACGGACTACACCCGAACGTGAAGGTGGACCATCTTGGTCTACCTGTCCCCACTAGACGACCATATATCGCCCATATCACATGCAAGGTGAGAGGAGCAATGTACAAAGGGGCAACAATGCGTGGGCACAACCGCGGCATGAATATTGACCCACAACACCCCCAGAGCATCCACTGAAAGATCCTGAGCGACTGTGCGCCCCACACCAATGCAGCTGCAAGGGCCAACCTAGACATTTAACCTGGGGTAAATGTACTGGTGAACGGCTGAACTTGGCAAGGTGCGCGGGGCTCCCAGAGCCAACGAGTGGCCCACTAACATTGTGAAACATAATACGCTGCCCCAAAGCTCTGGAGCCTGCGTCAATGGCGACCCACAGGCAAACGGGACGGTATTGGTAACAAACTTAATAGTACTTTGCCCTGCAGCAGAACAACACGAAGGGAGGGTGAGCTCCCGCTTGTCACTACGTGATGCGGGATAGCAGGGAACACGCGGTAAGACAACCCTGGCAACTAGAATGAATCAGAGAACACGCCTTGGAATCCCCTTGGAAAGAAAGATTAAAGCCACAACCCAAGACACGGAGGGGGTGACAAAGGAGCAACGGTTAACTAGGTCTTGGAACAATATGGTGGTGGCCTGGGTGTAGGGAAGTGGAGGCAGGTGGGGGGTTCAGGCAAGCAACAGTGCCGGGAAGCGTGAGGAGTGAACTCTGCAAGCGACTGCCACACACCAGAGTTACAAGGGGCTGCCACCTCAGGGGAGATCTGAGAACAACGGATCTCATAACCCCAGAGCCCCACATCATCGGAGCACAGTCCTAACCCTGCCGTTAGAAACGGGCCATGTCACTGAATAGTCCACCCGCAAGACCCGAACAAATATGCCATTCACCAAGGACAAAGATAAGGAGATAATAATGGATTTGTTTGCGGCGTCAAGGGCGAAGCCCAAGTCACAAGGGGAAACATCTACACCAGAAGACCAAAAAATGACAGAGCCTGACAATCGAGACAGCCAGGTACTGGAGGCCATAGCAGCCCTGAGGTCCTTCATTCACACCAAAATCGACGAGGTGAAAACGGACATGCCGCTAATGAGACAGGACATGAGGAACCTTAGAGAGAGGGTAACTGTAGCTGAAGCTGGGCTACTGGAGACGGCAGAGACCACGACGGACTTGAAATCCAAGGTAGCGGAATTAGAGAGGAAGGTTGTGATCCTGGAAGCAAGAGCATAGGAGGCAGAAGGGCGGGCCAGGCGCAGTAACGTCAGACTCCTGGGAATCCCGGAAGGAATGGAGGGCCTGAACCCGACCTTTGGGGGTTACTGGGACCTGTAGAGCCTTGGCAGACGGTGCTATAGTACTCATATTAGCCTTCAAGGGAAGTGTGAACTGCTCACAAAGTTCATCCACCTTTGTAATTGTTAAACCTTTTCATCACAGTTTCCAAAATGACTGTGTGAAGTTTCACCTCCATCTTAATATTCTCGTAGGAGCTTACAAATGAAGATAATACATAGTTTGTGGTGCAGGGCGTGTAGAACAGAATGCTCCTTCCCCTCTCCCGCTGGTTCAAACTGCTTCAGAAAGGAATCACATTGTCCTCTGCTGATGGATCCTGGTGTCGAGCCCACCAACCTAAGGTTCTCATCAGAATCACCCTCATACACGGATGGTGGAGAATCTGGCTATGAATTTCTCTCATCAGCCAATTGTTCTTTCGCCCCCTGAAGTCCGTTCATACTTAAATTCAAAATATCAGTGTCCGAGACCGACAATCTTTTGACTGCCATTGGGATCATGTAAACTCTTATTTTGAAGCACTTTTTATTCAATCTCCTCACCCCCAAAAACAACATAATTTACACAGTATATCATTATACATCCTTTTGGGACATCTTACATAATATCCACAACCTTTAGGTGCCTGTTGTGCCCTCAGTGCGTTACCCTCCCCTGCACCCTTACAAACACCCGAACAAGCCTTTATTAGTCCTTACTGCCTGTCCCCCACTGTTTAATCAATACATTTTCACTTGTAACTAGAGTAATAGGATATTTCTTGTCACACAGAATCGCGACTATCAAGTTTGGTAGTCATGGGTGCGAACAAAGTCTGTGTTAGCTCAATCCAAGACACAATATTGACACTGAGTTAGTTTAAGGCTCGGTTGGGCATCTTTTTCCAAACCGTTGTTTCTGCCAGTGACCATTTTTGTAAATCTCTCCACCACATCTCTACCGCAGGGCCTTTCTGGGATTTCCAAGCCATTGCTATCCTACACTTGGCCAACACATATACTAGGTCTTTCATATTACTTATGCAATGGCGATTATTCAAGCGTGGGGAAACTCCCAACAGACAGGCTGCTGGGGTTTGGACATTCTGAATTATGTCTCCCCTGGACATTCTCAACTAACAAGAATAATATGTTTTCTCCCATTTTTTGATGCTGTGTTTTCTATAGTATCTCGCCGTTTTAGCAAATTATTCACTTCCCTTTTTCTTTCCCTTTCCTAAACACAGTGTAGGTCACAGCACTTTTCTGTCTTTTTTCTCTTGGACTCCTCTTCATACTTTGAACTTCAGTCAACTACGAGACTTAGGGCCTCATTACACGGAAGGCGGTAAGGGTTTACCGGTACCGGTATGTTACCGGTACCGGTAAATCCTTACCGCCTTACTACGAGGTCCCTTTGCGGGTTGGAGAATTTAGCACCTGCTTTTTGCAGGCGTTAAAAACCAACCCACAAAGGGACCAGGGAGCTAATTACGGTACCGCAATTTGCGGTGCCGTAATTAGCACCTTCCCCATTCCCATTATGCCCTATGGGGCAAAAATGGGAATGGGGAAGGACAATGGGGAGGGGGAATTACCGCCCCACCAACCTTGGAATAGGGCGGTAATTCCCCTTTCCACCAAGGTGGTGCCGGTATTTTACCGGCATGGACAAAACCGCCGTCCGTGTAATGAGGCCCTTAGTATTTAACCTCCATTTTATTTTTTCCTGTTAAGTACATGTCAAATGAATAATACATTTGTTTTGCTACTAATTGACACTGTCGTCTTACTTCACCTTTTTTATTTCTCTACCCATATTATACAGGTGATTATTTAGTGACGTCACTGTAAGTGCCAGTTTAAATGTCCTCTTATTCGAAAATTGATTGGTTACATTCCGGTGGAAGCATTTGTTTTGTTCTCTGCTGTACATAGAGTAGCATGTCATCTGCATACATGGATATTAAATGTTGTACTCCATCTATACGAATGCCTGCGTCTCGATACTTGTTTCTGAGGAATGCCACAATCGCTTCTATAGCAAGGATGAAGAGAATTGGGGATAATGGGCACCCCTGTCTAGTGCTTTTTTCAAGTTCCCACTTTTCTGAGAGGTTTTGACCCGTTCTTATCCTGGCCATCGGCTTGGTGTATAGCAATTGTACCCACCGGATATAACCTTGTCCAGTTCTGAACTTCCTTAGGGCTGCATATAACCATTCCCATCTGTTGGAGTCAAACGCTTTCACATCGTCTAGAGAAGCAACTACACAATGGTTGTTGTATGCTTTGGTGCTATCGATTACGTGAAGCATCTTAAATTCCATGATGTCCTTATACTTGGCACATAGCCTGTTTGATCTGGATGTATTTATTTCATTATCACATTTTTCAGTCTATTTGCTAATAATGCAGGGAGTATTTTGCTGTCTTGGTTAAACAGAGGCCTGTATGAGCCACAGTCCATTGCAGGTTTGTTGTGTTTGGGACGGGGTATCATAACTGCTTCTCTTAAACTTAAAGGGAGAGATCCCACCCCATAAGCTTCCGGCAGCATATTTAACATTGCTGGTGCGAGGTCTTCTGCAAATTCCTTGAAAAATTCCCTTGGCAGGACATCAATGCCTGGGGTTTTCCAAGTGGGCAATGTGCTGATTGTGGCAATTATTTTATCTAAGGTTATAGGGACTTTTAGCGACTCCACAGCTTCTCTGTCTAGACACGGGAGATCAATTGGATCCAAAGCTTCCTGGAGGTCTGAGTGCTGCATTACAGCCTCCTCTTTGTATAACGTTCTGCAGTATTTGTAAAAGGTGGAATTGACCTCTGCTTGTGTGTTACAGGAAGACCCTGGCTATTGATGGAACAGGTAATTTCCCATTTACTGTCACTCTTATACAACCATGCCAGGAGCCCAGCAGGTTATCATCCTCCACATGTTGCTTCTTTATGTATTTCGTGTAATTGAATCTGCCCAGTCTTTCCCAGTATTTTAAGCATTTCTGTCTCAAATCGAGCTCTTCTTGGAGGCCATTGTTCGAGTTGGTGTTGTTTCTCTCTACATTTACTAATCTTGTTGAGCCTTAGCTAAGTCTCGAGTAATTTCTGCTTGTATACCGCCCAATTTGGCAATTACTTCTCCCCTAATAACCACCTTGAATGCTTCCCATAATGTGCCAACGGTCACTACGCTGCTAGTATTTTGTGTGAAGTAATCCTGAATGCACTCTTGTATGTGACATAAATGACACATCTTGTAGGGCTTTGCTTCTCAGTTTCCATGTTGGTATGCATGGACTAGGGGGAGCAATTTGCCATGTGAGGAATAATGGAGCGTGATCTCACAAAACACAAACTCTATATTCTACTTCTAAGAATTATCCTATTGACTCAGTACCGGTGATAAAATAATCCAGTCTAGTATATTCGATGTGTGGGGTGGAATGATGCGAGTAGCTTTGGGATGTTGGATGAGGGGCTCGCCAAATATCAGTCAACTAAAATAATTTCCTTAGGGTGATTAGTGTTTTGGCCGGTGGGGCAGGCTTCGTAAATGTACCATCTGATCTGTCTACGATGGACGGTGTCCATCGTACAGTTATGATCACCTCCCTATATCAGGACACTGCTCCTATAGGGACTGAGTCTGGAATTTAATGGGCCTAAAAGGGAATTGGCATCATGATTTGGGGAATATGTGTTGATGATGCATATTTCTTTGTTTGTTAGGAAACCTTACATAAGTGATGTCCTTCCTTCCCCGTCTGTCTTTGTCTGTGGAAACCTCAAGGGTACGGTCGGCGAAACCCAAATAAGGACCCCCCTATCATATGCCGAGTATGTTGAGCCCACCATGTGTCCCCGCCGTTTCTTTGCTAGTGTGTCCTGTCTGTCTGCGGTAAAATGTGTCTCCTGTAGTAGTGCTATGTCTATTTTGTACCCGTGCAAATATGTTAGCACTCTATTTCTTGTGATATAACCGAGACGCCGAATATTCCAGGTCACCATTCTAATATTCCTAGCCATGATTTGTAATTTTGAAGGGATAATTGCATCTCGTTAACATCTCAACCAGGGTCACAGTACCCATAGTGACTTTTTTCTTTCTGGGTTGGCTAGGAACACAACATCGATTTTGTGGTCTATACTGTGTCGTTTGTGGACTCTGGGACATCTGGACATTAACAAAGACCATACAAGTAACCTTCTCAAACTCCCCCCTTCTTCCCTACTCCCAACAATCGCACAGCTTTACATAGCATGCTCAGGCATATCCGCTTCTCGCACCACCTCAACCGAGTTCGACAACTGGGTGACTGGTGCGCAGCGGGTGGATACTTTACAACTAGTACCCTAAAATATAACTACAGAGGAGTAGCAGCAGTAAGGGTTGCAGGTCCTTCCTGAGTGTTGCAGCTTCCTGCGTGGTCTCACCTGCATTTTCGTGCATCACTTTCTGGAAAGCAGCTGCTAGGAATCTAGCCATATGCATCCACAGTCCCTGGTTGTTGAGTAACTAATCACAATGAAGAATGATAGGGTGGCCCAATATTCAGGTGGGGTGTAGAGCATTTCTGACAGTGGATGTCTCTCGGAGAGTGTCGAGCTAGTTTGTCGACACGTCTACAATCCGCTTCCATCTGTTGGTGTTGCGATCCTCTCTTTGTCCATCCATTCTTGAGCTTCTTCAGGGCTGTCAAAAAAAAAAAAAGTGATCAGCCATTTTGTAGGATATTTAAACAGGCTAGGTAGGTGGGTATATATTTAAGGCCACCCTTGTGCAGTCTTTCTTTTGTGGGGCCGAATTCAGGTCTGCGTCTTTGTACTTGGAGAGTGTAGTCAGGATAGACTGCCAGTTTAGCCGATGCCCTTTGTATGGACACTGAAACTGCACTGGTTACCTGGCCACCCTCTGATCTCAGGCCCAGGTCCCCTCCCCCACCAGTCGCACTCCTGCACTGCCTTCCTGGCAACCCCCGCACTTCCCACTTCCCAGCCGAGGAGCAGGAGCCCCTTCAACCAGTGTCCATCCCTTACAGGAGCGGCGGGAACCCTGCACGAAGCTCACCTGATCTGCCCAGGAATAACAGTAAGCGATGTGATCGTAGCGCTAGCCCCCGAAAATCGCTGTCCACGACACTGCAGCCTTACATAGGAAAGATCGCTGAAATATGAGGAAGAATATACCTGCCTTGCCATAATACAGCTGGAAATACTGATGCTGCACCCTTCTTCACCATTAAGGTACACAAGGTACCTAACACTTTGAAAGATGGCCGACCGCTCTTTGTTGCAAGCCTCCAGAGCCTAACCAGGCCCTCAGCAGCCATTGCCATCCGCCGATTGGCCGCTCAGCCTATTTCTCCCTGATTGGCCGCCGGCAGGCGTAGCCGGCCCACTCCCTCCAAGGCCCAAGGAAACAAGGCCATCGCCTGTTTTCTGCCTGTTTTTGCTGTGACTGCCGTCTGCCAGGCCCCCTGGCCCTCATGCCCTGGTCTCACCTAAAGGTAACATTACCAGCCCATTGCATTCGCCACACCTCGCTTGGTGACTACCAATGCCGCCTACACATTATCAAGCACACATGACTCCCCCATGCTCCTGACTGAACCTATCGCTGCTCAACATACTGTATTGTTGATACATTGGTGCTTGATTGTCTCTAAAAATAACTATATAGTTGCCCCTATCGAGTCCCTAGCAATGCGCTCTACTTCCCATACTTTGGTCATACAACATGGCCTCACTTCACTATCTAACGCACACGCATTGCCATCATTCCAACCACCTCCAGTGTTTATAATATTGCTAAACGACGCCTGCTATTTGCCTGCATTGCGACTTATCCTAGCACTTCGCTTCACCGCCACCCAATAAGGAAAACCTTTCCTCCCCCTGTGCAGTACTCACCTGTCAAACCTTTACAAACTTGCTTGAAGTCACAGGCTGAAAGCGACTTAGCTGCCTTTCCCCTCAGTATTATTGCTCCTACCGTCGGCTAATGCAATGCCGAGTTACCTACATTAGCAAAGTTGCTCCTAGTGTGCATAAACTCGATCAGTGATAGTCCCCGGGAAACCCATTCCAGCTTCAGCAGCAAAGCCGCCCCTACTCTGTGTAAGAAACTGTTTATACAAATTGCCTATACCAACCAATCCCGCCTACAGTAGCAAAGTATGCTGCCTATTTGTGTGCACCTAGTCAAAGCTACATCGGCCTATTTTTGTGCATCTAGCCAAAGTTGAACCTGCCTTTTTTTATGCGCCTAGCCAAAGTTGAACCTGCCTATTTTTATGCACCTAACCAAAGTTGAACCTGCCTATTTTTGTGCACCTAGCCAAAATTGAATCTGCCTATCTTTGTGCACCTAGCCAATAGTGAATTTTCCTATTTGTGCACATCTGTAACCCCTATCGAACCTGCCCTCTCCAGTCCTTCACCCTAGATCACACCCTAGCAAGAATATGCTCACCTGGCTCACACTCATCATGTTCCCCTTCTGTGTCATGCAAGATAGTGTACCTTGCAGCGGTAATAACTACATAGCCTTCAGTAATGGCCTAGCCTAACTTGGTTGTCAGAGACACTCCCCCATCCCCTGCCCCACACCATTCTTGCCTACCAGGCCACCCTTCCCACCTAGCTACCCCCAAAACCACACCACCACAGTCAGCAACAGCCCAGTTGTCACCCCCGCCAACTTTAGCTCTGATAGAACTCTGTGCCATCCTAGACCTTATGTTCCATGTCTGACAAGAGGCACTAATCCTAGTACTAAACCCAACTACACCATTCATTGTATTAAGCCTTCTACAACCCAGCCTCCAGGAAACACACTCAGTCAACTCCAACCTCACAGCCCGGAACAATAGACTATGCACCAGACTCCCTCCTATGATTAACAAGCTTTCTGCCAAACCCCTCACCAAGTCTAACAAAAATGATACAGCCTCTAACATGCCTAAACTACTCCCCCTAAAAGAAGCATTACTAAATGTCAGATCCCCTGTGGCCCATCCTATAGAAATCGCTGACACCATCCTGACAAATGATCTTGACTTCCTCGCCATAACAGAAACTTGGCTTCATGAGGCAGCAGAATCTTACTTAACCTTAGCCATTCCTGACATATACTCCATCCTCAGAGCCGATAGACCCAATGCTCGGGGAGGAGGTTTAGCTATCATCTTTAAATCCTCTCTAGACCTCAGATCAATCACTACCTCTCCACTTAAATCTTGCGAGCATCTCACAATCAAGTTGCAAACCTCCCACAATAGCACTATCTCCATTCACCTAATATATAGACCCCCAGGCCATCATGGAACCTTTGAGGAAGACATCACCTCTCTAATAGCTCAAACCTCTAAACCTTCAGCACAAATGATCATCCTGGGTGATTTCAACCTTGGGTACAATGACCCCAATACCTGCACGAAAGACAAACCCCGGTGCACCAGTATCCAGAATGCCCTTGCCAATAAAATTACAGGACTCCAAAATAAAATAGAAAGTAAACAACAACTACTAACCAGTTGCAAGTCTACCAGCCCTAATACACCACCGCCCATTGACACCAATCTAGGTTTTACATACAAAAAGGTCGCTCCACTAGAAGTACAAAAAATGATAGCCTCTCTAAAACCGTCTATTTGCAAAGGGGACAGTTGCCCTGCCCAGATTATAAAAGACGCAGCCAAATATCTATCCCCCTTCATCACCAAACTAATAAACCTATCCTTCGCCACCAATTCAGTCCCTAGTAATTTGAAACAATCATGGGTTCTCCCATTGCTAAAAAAACAATCACTAGACCCAACCATACCCACCAATTATAGACCCATCACCACGGTCCCATTCTTGCTAAAGATCCTTAACAGAGTTGCCTACGTGCAAATTCAGGACCACCTTGAGACAAACCAACTGCTAGGAATACGTCAATCTGGCTTTAGACCTCAACATGGAACAGAAAATGCCCTTGTTGACCTCAAAGGTCAGATTGATGAAATCAAAGACAAAGGTAACACCGCCATCCTACTCCTTTTTAGACCTGTCAGCAGCCTTCGACTTGGTCGATCACAAAATCCTGTGCAACCACTTATCTTCCACTGCTCACTTCTCCTCCTCTGCTGTCACGTGGATACAATCCTTCCTGGCTAACCGAACCATGAGGGTTTTCTCACCAGTAGCGGCAGCTGATACCATCCCTATTACATGTGGTGTCCCACAAGGCTAATGTGTTTCGCCCACTTTGTACAATATATTTACAAAGACAGTCTTTGACAAACTGGACCATCTGGGTGTCACCTACATCAATCATGCCAATGACACCCAGATACTCCTTACCCTTTCAGGTAACTACAATACTGACGTCATCCGGATTAACGACATCTTTACCATCATTCAGGCATGGATGGCCACACACGTCCTCTGCTTGAATGATGAGAAAACGGAACTTCTCCTTGTCGGCTCACCCAATAACCTTTTGAAATTTAGCACTAATTACAACAGTATCATCATCGATGGCAATGCTATTCCTGTTGTTAAAAGTGTGATGCCAACACTAACCTCTCCAAACAACTTAACTTGACTGCCTCAGCCACTGCCTACAGTGGCAAGCTGATCAGGGCCTGCAGACCTTTCTTGTCCCCTAATAGCTGCCTCACACTGGCCAGGGCTCTTATACAGTCTAAACTGGACTACTGTAACAGCCTATACCTAGGCGCAAACCAATCCATCATTCATAAACTACAGGTACTCCAAAATAACGCGCTACGAGCAGCATTAAACATCCCAAGGCGAGACCACATCTCCACCACTAGAAACTAATATAAATGGCTCTCCATAAAAAAAAATTGACCTAAAAACTATTTGCCTCACATACAAAGCCTTAAACCATCTCGCCCCTCCTTATCTCACAAATAAATGTACCTTGAAATCTGCTGCCAGAATCACTAGATCTTCCAACACATTATGCCTAACAGTGCCCAGATTCTCCTTAAAAAGAGCTGGAGGATCCAGCTTCACGGTCCTTGCCTCCCAACTCTGGAATACCTTATCACTTAACATCAAATCTATCGAGTCGTTTCAGTCATTTAGGAAATGGGTCATCAGCTGGTTACTGAATAGAACCTAGCATTTACCCCCTTCCTCCTTCTATGTTTGATGCTACTGCCTTGTGTTGTTTGCCCGTAATTGTGTCTTTCTAATCACAATTTGTATAATTGTAAACCTATATAATGTACTTTGCAACCTTGTACCAAAGTGCCCTTTTACCTCTGGGTCTGGAGCGCTATACGAAATAAATAAACAAACAAACAAACAAACTTGGTGACTGTTTTCTGTATCCTTACGGTCCCACCACCAGCACTCGACACTGGACGTCTGCACTTACCCTTTCACTTGCCACCTGCTGGCTGTATTTTTACTTGTTTATTTATTGTTTTATCCCATGTACCGCACTGTCCTCTCCCCTTTTCCCCCGCACTTCTCCTCCCTCACCTTCCTATGCACTTGCGTGATCTGAATGACACCTGGCCTAGTAGGATCGTTGTCTGTCTAACCTCTGTTCCCCCTCCCTTGCCTCGTCGCGCCTTGAAACAATTGTGTATAGGCGCGTTATAAATGCCATATCATATCATGGAGCCCCCAGATCTTGAAAATGCCAATATTTTCTCTCTATCCTTATAATTCATTATTCTAGCCATAATTGGTCTGGGGGTGCTCCTGGTGGAGGTTTCTTGGACAAATATCTATGCGCACGTTCAACCGTGAAGCCCTGTGTAAGACTGCCTGGGCCCACCTCCTGTAGAATCAAATCTTCTATATAGGTTTGGGGTCTGCACCTTCCATACCCTCTGGCGGGCCCAAAATTCTGATAATATTTCTACAGGCTCTACCTTCGGCATCTTCAGTTCTGTCATCTAACATTTTCACTTTCAGTTGCGATGACTTGACTTCCAACTTTGTCTTCTGTATGCCTGTGGTGTTGTCTTTTACTTGTGCTTCAATTTTGCCGGTCCTGTCTGCTAGTGCACGGGCGTCCTGCCGCAAGAGTCCCCCATCAATCATTACTGCATCTATTTTGGAATCTAATGAGGATTGCAGGGCAGCAATGGATGAAAGGATCTGTTGTTCTCCTCCGCTTTGTTCCCTTATTGTGTCAGCGGTTGGTGCAACATTAGTCTCTTCTTGTGTGCTGGCTGGCTGGGCTTTTGGCGTATGTTTCCATTGTGGCCTGTTTGACCTTTTCTATTGGCTTTATTAGACATTTGGAGAGTGTTGCATTGTTTCCCCGGCCTGAATATGGTCTGGATCTATGAGCCACCACCACCTTTCTGTGTACACACTGTGACGCCGCAAACCAGGAAAGGATGGGGCATAAAGGGCACTTCTAAGCCCAACCAGATTTTAGTGTGTTATACTCCTGATACAAATGTGTGCAGGCCTTTACTCGTGTGATGTCTCCTATGCTGTCGTAGGAATCCGCTTACCCAATCCCAGGGTTCAGGATTTTCCTCCTTCTGCCTACTTTGGCATAATAAACTTTCACAGTTTGGAATAGCAAGTCTGACCTTGCTTGTCATGAGAATGCGCTGCGTCCCCTGATGCAGTGTGTGGCGCAAGGTGACCACTTTGAAGTGCTCAACTGGGGCCAAGTGTGCAAAGCCACTCAACACCATCACCCCTGTGAGGAGTTAGCGTAGGCTTCATCTTGGGCAATTATACAGCAAGCTCCCTGCGCACGCTTGGGTATAATAGTTAGGTGCTCAATCTCAGGTCTTCGTGGCATCACAGGAGTCCAAATGATCAGCCCTGTAATGTGTCGGATCATACCAGCTTAAATGCGAGAGTGCCACTAGTCCTGTAGGCAGTTCTCTGCACTCGCCGCCTGGGAATCAGTAGAGTGGCATGTGTTTATCCTCTGTGCACATAAGCGTCCGATTCCAGAGGAAGGTGTCTCTCCCAGCCTTGGAGCGCATATGCTAGCAGGGTGCTGTTCGGCTTCGAGCCGGCGCGGTGTGCTTTCTCTCTCACTTCTCCATCTCAGTTGGTGGGCACAGAGTTCTGTGCCTGCCATGGGTAATGTTTATGGTGGCAATTTTCCAAGCAGAATCTGGTGCCACTGCAGGGGTGTGGGGAGCAGTGCGTCCGTGGGCAGGACAGTCTAAGCCCGGCTGGGTCTTTCACTGATCGCAGTGTTTTTGCTACGTTTTCAATATGCCGGTCGCCATCTTGTTTTCGCCTCTTTGTCCCCATCATGAAGAACAGAGGGGGAATACCAGATTTTGCACACTTTCAAACATATTTTGGCCACAGATAAATGTTCACTGCATGTTCACCAACCTCATTCTCTGTCTGGATCTTGAGTGTAGAGTAGCTGCTTTTTAGGGCAGATTGTTTCCAGATCGAGAAGGAGCTGTCGGAGCTGCTACCTTACCACATGGCTGCTGGCTATGCCCCTCTGGGATCGTATTAACCTTTTCTTTATTCTCTTTATTCATGATTTACACCCTCCTATTTTTAGTAGACATAAGACTCTCCTTAGTTGAAGCTATCATTGCCGTTACTTATGCCGATACGTAAGCTGGTACTTCTCGTAAGTCATAGTTTAGGGCTAAGTACTCCACGGGGAAGGGAGGTGGATGGGGGCAGGGGAGAACAAGCATGCTCCTGGTCAAGAAAATCCGACATCCCCTTCTGTGATACAGGTGGCACTCCTCTACTGCAAAGCTCACCAATCGCAAATCTAAGGCTCAGAACTCAAATGGGAGCACTCGCCGATCTGCAAGCCTGCACTCTGCTGGCCAGATTAGGCACCTCACCACGCCTCTCCTCGGGCCTATCTGCAGTGCTATCTGCACTCGTCAGCACTCCATGATGCGGCATGCATATCTTACTCTCCAAGCTTCTTAATTTCACTTTATATTACAATGCACACAGCTCAAAGGATCCCTAGAAAGGACCCCACAGTCACTGTGTGCAAGGTCCCAAGTTAACAAAGTAAAAGAAGACGTGCTGGCGAAAAAGCATACACTTTTTTAGAGCTCACAACGAGAGCGAATCGAGCAAATTGAGCTGGCCGATAATGAGCAGCGTGCTATACTATAGGCACAATCACTGGCGCTATAACAGCACCACCTTACCCCTTTATCAAAGCGTGCCTGCAACATACTTTCAGCAGTCGCTTAGGACTTCTCTGCTCCCCCCTCAGGGGATCGAGGGGTAAGGCTGAACCGCTGCCAGTACCGAAGGAACAAGCCACCTTATGCCTTGTCCCATACACCTTCTGCTCCAATGTGACGGAAAGTGTTTACCGTCACCGGCGTTGTCCGCAGTATCCACTATCCGCTTTTTACCCACCCTGGACTGTCCATACTGCCGTTCCAAGTGCTGCAAGGAAATTACCTTACAACGGCCCTCGCTACGTCTCACAAATCCAGCTGTCGAGCCGCACCAACGCGTTGGCTGCTTCCGACAACCTCCACTTTTTGGGAAATTGCTAATGTGCCACTGTTGAGCTATGCCATGATATTTCATGGTACATGCATTCGTAGAGTGCACGAATAATGCAGGTTAATGTTTCATGCAACGTTGTGGAAAAAGTGTTTCCTATAGCATAGCATGTCCAGTGTAGCCCATAAGTTGGAAACAAAAGTCCCAAAACTGTGTGATTGTGAATCTGATGGCATCATTACTGCCTTTCCGGTGGTGACCTCCCTCATGTGGCCAGGGGACGGCATCCGCTAACTGATTCTGACCCTGGTGGTGGCTATATGAGGGAGGATCACATGGGGCGAGACAACCTCCGTGAGGAAGTGGTGGTGTCCACAGGTGAAACATGGTAACCCCCTTTTGCCTTACAGGATGAACCTCCCGTACCCAACATCCCAATTACCTATTATGGTTCCTTCCCTGCTTTCCCAAGGGAGAGTGCTGAATTTCTCACTAAAATCTCCAGCAGAATTCTCAACCCTTGACTTGCCCTCAGAATATGATAAAACCATTCCTCCAATATTTCCATGCAAGTTAGTAAAAAGAAACTACTATTCCCAGAAACACATTAACACTGTGACGAGGAAGAGGAATGGATTGGAGGAATGCATTCAGGAGAAGCCCTGAGCACAGGCCACACTGTAGTTGTTATGAGCATACATCAGTGACAGGGATGTTTAAAAGAAGATCACCTGAAAAAATGGCAGACTGCTGGTGGGAGTGGACTGCAGCTCTTTGTGTTGCTGAAGAACTAAAAAGAGAACATTGGAGCCAACCGGATCATATAGTAAGCAGTAGAGGACTACACGAAGATGATTCCATGCGGGCACGCCAGTGGCAAGAGCACTGCTCCTGGGTGTTGGCTGGTGGAAAAACACAAGAAGCTTACCAGAGAGCCGCGAGGAGAGGAAAAACACAGCTAGAGCCACGAGAGACGTGGAAACCGAAGGCCAAACAGCGCGAAGGAGAGAAAATGCAGCAGCTGTCATCGATGAGCTGCAAACAGACCAGAAGACGCCACGAAGAGCCGGGGAGTCCATGCTGGGGCGAAGGGAGCACCAGGTCATATTGGAAAACCTGATGTATGTTAAACATTGAACAATCCAAGTCAGATAAAGAGAGCAAATCGTTTCTTAATAATGAAAGCAAGAAGTTAAAAGCGCATTTGCCTCAGAAACTAATCGTTAACAGACAATTTAAATTAACCCATAATGTTAATGTGGTGAATGATTGGAAGTGTGAGCAACACACTAATGAGGCAATGTACTTTCGACTAAAGGGCTAATGTGATAAGCTATCAAAGGTGGAGTTGCAGAGACATACAACTACAAGAGGTCCTGGCAGGAAAGTACACCAGCAATGGAAAGAATGTGAAAACAAGAAGCCCTGGCAGGAGAGTATATCAGGCAATTGCAAGTGTGTGAAAACAAGAAACCCTAGCAGGAGTGCATAATAGGCAATCAGAAGTGTGGAAATATAGGGAAACTGAGAAACACTGGCAGGAGAGGATACCAAGTACCCTGACAACCTAGAGGCCAAAGATGATAATATGTGACTTTGATATTGTACAAAAGAAAAGACGAGAACTATTATTGCCAAGAAATTGTGAAGAAGGATCCAGGGGAAGGGAGAAACTCTCTGGATTAAGGAACAATATCCTTGAGAGACATTATGTTGGAGGTATTTATTCCTTTTATAAACACTTTTGAAACACTGAAGGCTAAAGACATTATCCTTTTTATGTTAAGATTTATTTCATCAGAATTTGAGGGTCAGAATAGTAGTTTGGGCACAGGATGGTTTTGTTTTGGACATTCTGACATGGACAGATCCTTAGTTTTGAGTTTGGGTAGGCAAAATACCTCTAGTACAGGGACCAAAAAGCATTTTCCCAACCCCTTTTATTTCATCAGAAAAAGTCTTTAGCCAAAACCATGCCTAAATTGTGTCTGATTGTCATTCCTGACCCTTGACAGAATGCAGAGGCTAAGCTTCTCGTGTGGGACTTGATGTAATGATGAAAGGTGGCATCTAAGGTTAGTGCCAGAAAACCTGTGCTTAAAGGAAAGGGTGCACCTGATGGTGAGTGACTTGCTGTGCTATGCAGAATGAGTTAAATTGAAAGGGCGTTTTGTTGCTGGCAGCTGTTGGAGGGCTCTTGGTGAGTGAGATGCATTGCCTTCAACAGAGCCTTATGAATATACTCAATTTGCACCAGGAGGTGTGTGTCTGGCTACTCATGTGGCTAGAAATGCAAGCAGAATCTTCTAGAGACCTGTTGCCTCAGCCACATGAGAGCCTCCTGCTGAGTGTCTGCCATTTTCTGCTGCCCGCGACACCCATAGAATCCCATACCTCCGTCCTCACCCAGCCCTCCCTGACCCATTTAACTGGCCAATCCTGTGCCTGCATCTCCCGAAGGAGCCTGCTCTCCCTACTATAGCTGTCACCATGAAAATAGAAAAATGACTTACTCTTTTTTCTATTTTCCATGCAGCAGGCATCTCTGTTTTTTCTTGTTTTTCATAGAAATTGGCCATGCTCAATACATGGTTAACCCATTTGGGAATGAATTACTTCAAAACTATTTGCACCCTGCAGGGAGCGCCGGGTGCGAACTGCAGCCACTTCTGTGTACAGGACCGGTTTTGACCGTGAGCTCTCGCTTTGCTCAGGCCTATCTGAAGCGCAGTCTGGAGGTCCGTTACCATCCTGTATGCCCCCAAATGCAGAGGTCAGCACTGTATCTTTGTAGACTTTCTGAATATCAGATCATTCCACATCCCCAATAAATATTGTGAGGGAGTGCCAGCATTTTGCTGCCAGTGCCAAGAAGGATTTCCCTTTAAATCTAGAGACACTCAAAGAGCAGCCTGACGAAGATCATTGGTCTTTTAGGAGATTATCTTTTGAACATTGGTCTTTTAGGAGATTATCTTTTGATCATTGGTCTTTTAGGAGATTATCTTTTGATCATTGGTCTTTTAGGAGATTATCTTTTGATCATTGGTCTTTTAGGAGATTATCTTTTGATCATTGGTCTTTTAGGAGATTATCTTTTGAACATTGGTCTTTTAGGAGATTATCTTTTGATCATTGGTCTTTTAGGAGATTATCTTTTGATCATTGGTCTTTTAGGAGATTATCTTTTGATCATTGGTCTTTTAGGAGATTATCTTTTGAACATTGGTCTTTTAGGAGATTATCTTTTGATCATTGGTCTTTTAGGAGATTATCTTTGTGGTTTTCTGGAAAGAAAGGAAGGTTTAATGTTATATATGGCTTTATGTACCCAACAAATCAAGTTAAATGCAATTTTTTACTGAACAGGGAGCCAGTGAGGGTACCTCAAGCCATGTAAAATGTGATTGGATTTACGGGTCATTAAAATCCGAGCTTCTGCATTCTGGAATCTCTACAGACGTAATGTCAGTTTAGACTGCAAACCGAGGTGACTACTGTTGCCAAAATCTAGCCTGACAGAAACAAATGCAGCAATGCCATGACTTAATCCGGAAAAGAAAAGATGGAAGAAGTCATTTTAGGTTTTTCAATTGGAAAACACCGTTTTTAACAACTGACAGAACCTGAGTTCATCAGATTCCCCAGAATTCTTACCACTGGTGAGGGCTGAGTTACAGGTGGGAGCAAAAAAGCCAAACAGTCATGCCTTAGCGTCATTAAAGGGCGCGGGGCAGGAGGGTCAGAATGCTTTCCCAGTTTGATCATTACATCTGAAGAGTGCAAGAGCGCCAGTAGGGGCTTCAGTTCGAATGTTTTTGCAGTTTGATCATTACATCTGAAGAGTGCAAGAGCGGCAGTAGGGCCTTCAGTTGTGTTGAAGAGCACGCAGAGGTCGCAGTAAACGGCTTTGCGGCACTGTACAAGCCATCCATCTGGACTGCAACAGGGATGGAGGGAATTGACCGACCGGCCTGGTTTCCCTCAGTAGCAAAGGGCAGAGCCAACCTTGCCCCAAACTGGTGAAGGTCATGGAAAAGGGTCTGTTTGTGTATTTCTGTGGGAATGGTAGGATCAGAACCAGTGGCGCCATCAGCCTCCAACCTTAGGTGTAGGGTGATTGAGGTACGGATTATCCTAGCGCTGCGTGACACGCCACGCGTTGGCACCGGATGCTGGCCTTTTCTAGGATTGGGTAGATCCTTCTGTTGATCCTCGGTAGACATGTTTGGAGGGATAGAGAAGGTTAGAGTTTGACCAGAAGGTCCTTGTTTGGGTCTGGTAAGGGATATGATGATCAGTGGTGTTTCCAGGGCGCCACTGGGCTGGATTGAGACAGAGGCAGATAGGAATGAAAGGTTTAGAGTTTTGCGTCTGGCAGGGGTCTCTGTTTTTGGGTTGCGATTCTGTTTGCGCCAGTGCACATGGTTAATCCATTGACGAATTGAACACCTCAAACATGAGTGTGATGCTACTTCAGGCATGGGGTACACGCTTGTGTTCCTTCCCATGTTAACATATACCTTCTCACGGATGCGCACACTTCAACTTTTGCTGTCTCTTGATGTCTTCTGTGCAATAGGAGGTCTGGCCATAGCCGTACCCGGTGAACTTAGAGGCTACCAACTGGCACATCAGCGACATGGCAAGTTACCATGGAAAAGACTCTTCGAGCCCAGCATCAAGTTGGCCAAAGAGGGGTTTCCCATTGGGAAAGGACTTTTCCAGGGAATCAATGGAACTCAGAAGCTGATTGAAAGCGACAAGTCCCTGTGGTAAGTATTAATGTAAACTATGTGCCTCTGTATCACAGCCACGCTCTGCCTCTGTCACCTCTCGTGGTGGGTACCTATACCATGCTCTGCTTCATGCTACATATGTGTGTCACTGTGCTAGGTATCTCTGTTACACACTTTTCAGGCATCCCTGCTTCCCTGCATGCCTGCCCCACTGTGTGGTTTCAGTAGTGACTATCGTTGACAAACTCTGTGCTTCCGGAACCACTGATATTTTCTGTGGCATATCACCGCCCTGCTCTGTGCATCCTGCGTTAGCTATTGCTGCCACACTCACTGTTTCAGGAATCCCTTTCACACTGTATGCTTGCTATATCCCTCCCATTCTCTGTTTCTTCGGGTATGTATTCGTGCCACAATCTGTGTTTATGTTGGTATGTGACCCCACCACAATTTGTCCTTCAAGTGGAAGCTATCTCACCCCCACTCTGTGTTCCACATATTAGGTTTCCAGGCTTCATTTGGGGAATTCCAGGTCAATAGTCTGTACTGCATGTGGCAGGTGTAACTTACATGGTCTCTGTTTCTCTGTGGTGGCTATCACTGCCACATTCTGTTTTGCATGTTGCAAGAGAGATGCTTTATAATATATCTGTTGGACACTGACAAGTGATAGCATGTAGAATGTGTGATGTGCATGGATCATGAGTGTTCTGAATGTGTCAGTTGGGTGCATTGATGTGACAGGTATCAGTGCTCTTTCTGTATTTAATATTGTAGACATCACTGCCACACTCTTCTTGCCGGTGTCCCTACCACACTACAATTATAATTGTTTTTTTATAACATGCTTAGTACCTAAGAGGTTTCTAAGCGTGGACCCAGGTTAGAACCTGTGTTGTTCTGCATCGTCTTGCTTCCAAGATGAGCGCATTTCCACTGAGCTATATTACTATGCTCTTCAATGTGGTAGATATGCCTGCCACACTCTGTTTGCCTGTGTCCCTGCCACGCTCTGTGCTTCCTCATGGTAGTTATCACTGCCAAACAATGCTTGCCTGTGTCCCTGCCACGCTCTGTGCTTCCTCGTGGTAGTTATCACTGCCACACTATGCTTGCATGTGTGCCTGTTACACCCTGTGCTTCCTGGTGGTAGTTATCCTTGCCACACTCTGCTTGCCTGTGTCCCTGCCACACGCTGTGCTTCCTCGCGGTAGGTACTCCTCCTGCCACACAATGTGCTTCCTCATAGTAGATATCCCTGCCACGCTCTGCTCACCTCTGTCCCCGCCAGACTATGTGCAGACTAAATGCCATCTGCCACTAATGTTACCAAAAAGGTAGATTGGGGCGTGGGTGGGCGGTTTGTGGGCGAGAATAAGACCGTATGGAATTGCGTGCACTGCATTTGGGGGAAAGTAGCAGGACTTTTTTGTGGCTCGCTCCCCCCCCTTGCAATGCTGGATACCCCCCTGCGGTATAACCCGGAGATGACGAGGTCCGCGCGCCTTCAGCGTTTTCTTCAGTAGCTTGTGCCGCTACTTGCAGGATCCATGCTGCCGGCACCACCCACATCTATGGCCAGGTCAATCCTGGCAGACACGGCCTGGGACTTCATTCAACACCAGCTCAACCACTGCTTATCTCCACCCCAGGTTGTTGCTGGCCGAAGTGACGGAGGGCATTGACTCTGTCCACCAAACCACACTGTTTCCTGCCAGGCTTCACCTGGAAGACGTGGCCAAGCCCTTTAAACGCACACCAGCCTCCGGTGTCGCCATGTCCCTGGCTGGACAGACCCCAGCCGCTTCCCTGCAACTGCCCCATGTCATAAAGTTTACTATATGCCTACACGCGGATCGGCGTTCCAGGATTCCGTGGACAATTGCATCGAGTGACAACTAGAAAACCAGATACTGTGCAGAATTTGAAGACGAAGACAGACGCTAAATGTTGGCCTACATAAAGATATGAAGGATCCATATACATCAATTGAAGTACAAGTTAAATACATCATGTAACCTCCTGATGACCCAAAAGAAACTTTAATGACTAGGACCAGGCTTAATTCTAGTATGTGAGCCTAAAAATGGGCACTTTGCCATTTTTTAGGAATTCTGAGATGTAGTTGCTGCATCATACATTTCTAGGCAGAGCTAAATTGCAAACCTGAAATGCCTTGGAAATAAGCAGCAACTCGCTTTCAGGTGCCCTCACCCAAATAAACTGCGAACTGGGCTAAGAATGGGCACTTTGCCAATATTTCCAAATTCCACTGTTTTGATTGTTTCAACATTTTAGTTGCTAAAATAAGCGATTTCTTCCCATAATTTTTCTTTTTCATGCTAGAACCGTTAAGAGACGCCATGATATATTTGTGTTAGGTTAGCCTTTTAACTTTCCCACGGCTGATGAAAAACACTGGCCTGATTCACAGCGCATTTCCCAATGGGATTGCACCATTATAAAAGGCGTCTGTGGATCAGGGTCACTGTGTTTAGCCCGCTGCCGCGTCCTGGCACAGTGTCCATATATGACCTGTGTTGCCCCTCGTACTTCTTTGGCTAGGATAAATTACACCATCAAAGTGCAGATGAAGGGCAAGAGGACAGATTTAAATCGCTGGACCTGTAAACGTGTTGACCCATGGCTGTACATTGCCTTTTAGGTTGTTCTCAGTTACCTGCCCATGGAAGCCTTGGGTGTTTTGAAAGCGTGTTTGCCGTATCCACCTGATGGTCTGTCCAGAGGTTTGTCTGTATAACCTCACCTATCCCCTTGCTTGCCAATACACAGCATCACCATTTTGAACGTGAATTTAAGATTTACTAGGCTGCAATGTCTAAACACATATTCTTGATTGGTTGTGGGTAGTTGTAACATTTTTAAAGTTGATAGAGTAGGATGCTGAGTATCTACTCAACTACTTTATTGCTAACATTTTGATGGTTTATAGTGATATTTTCAAAACCCATATTTTCGAATGCCATTTTCTGGACACCAAATTTGCCAATTTCTTTTTTTTTAAATGTTTTTTTAATGTCATTTTTAAAATGGGGGAGGTTACCCCCCCAACCCCTGTTTTTTTTATTTACACTTTTTTTTACTAACGAAACCCAAAAAAACATAAAATAAAAAAAAAAATCAATTTTTTTTTGGCAAAATGTTTTCGACATAATGGTGATTCAAAAATATGTTTTCGAAAATCTGACCGAATACCCATTTTGAACTGTATATTGTTTGACTATTGTATTTTTAATGCTCATATATTATCTCTGCAAGAGATTATGTCTGCATAAACGCTAGCCAAAAGAGTGAGCATTAATGATGTGCTTCTATTTATGAGTATGTAATGCACTATTTTGCAAGTGCAAACACTTATTGGATTAGTAGTAAAACTGTGCAGGGAAGCTATTGATACAATCTTATGTTTATCATTCATACATGGTTAGTAAGCGCTGGTGCATAGACACACCCAGAAGGAAGACCCACGACAATATTGCTTTCCAATAGTAAGCCTGTCAGGTGCTCGGGGATATTAGTTTCTCTTGCATTAAAGCACAGAGACCCAGCTTTCTCCAGAGCCTTGCTTCAGGTACAGCACTATTCTCTGCTGCAATACACGCCACAGGTGGGTATATAGACCACCCTTTGCGTGGCGGTTAGGCATTGGCATGTAGGTTATGAGATAAATTGTGGCACCCCATGGAGGCACATTTCTCCCCGGCCCGCGCATCCTTTTTTACATTTTTACATGTTTTTGTTAATGACAAGTTCAGGCTATAAACACTTTATAGACATCACCCTTGGTCTGTACTTTTTACTCAGTCTTCAGGGACCATAACGCCCGGAGCACCCTGAGGGTGAGGCTTGTAATGCTTATTTATATGCCTTGGAATGCTCAAAGAGGGATTTCATTGGACAATCTGCAAGCTATGCACATTGGTATAGCCCAGAGATTGATCAGAATGCTGCGTTTCAAGAATTTGGGCTGCTTTGCCGTAACAAAACAAACAGCGGCTGAAAAAAACCATAGTGGTTTTGGTCAAAAAGATGGTTTGGCTGTTACGGTAAAACAACCCAAATTAAATACATAACCTGCTCCCACCCCGTCCCTTACTTATCTTGCGGCGGCACACTTCGCTGTGTGCCACCAACTCGCTGTGTCCCTGCAACGCCTGCTCCCATTCCTTTTTTTAAATTTTTTTATTTTACTTTACGTGACCGGCTGCAGGTGACACCTCCACAACCCCTGCTGGCATTATAGTGAACAAGGCTGCGGGGGACACCTCCGCAGCCCCTGCTGCCCTTGTTCACTATAATGCCACCGAATGGGGGATTTGGTTGAGATTTTCGGCCGTGCAAACTTTTCCTCAGCTAATATCATTTTACGCTGACGATGCATTACTATACATTTGTGATCCTGAGTAGAACTTTGGACCGGTTATGGCGGTTATTACTAAATGTACGCAATACTCTGGCAATAAGATAAACAACACTAAATCTGAGTTATTTCCCCTCACTCCCTCCACAGCGCAGCCCACCGACCTCAGGGGAGTCCTTTGGGGTCCCTCAATAATCTAGTTATTTGGGGATCATTGTCTCCATATGCCGATAACCATGAGGTTTATCTGCAACAGCTGACCACCAGCATGAAAATATGGGCGGTACTTCTGATGTCATTATATGGGTGGATTTCATTATTAAAAATGGTGGTGGTCCCGAAGTTGCTATATTTCTTTTGCAACATCCCCATATCGCCTGTGCAGGATTTCTTTAACAATGTTAGATCACTGGTGACAGCGTTTCTCTGGGGAGTTGGGGCAGCTAGGATTAGCTGCTAGAAAATGACTGAGCCTTATAAGCACAGGGGTATTGCAGCTCCTGACTTTGAGCTATATTATTTGGCTGCTCCGGCTAAAATTGTTTGCTATAGGTATGCTGACGTGCCTAAAGTGGTACATTTACTGCTGGCACAATATGGGGCATCACCTACTGCCCTGAAATCTGTTCTATTCAGGGACCGGTATTTTGACTCCTGCACTTTGGACCCGGTTAGAACCACAGTCAATGCATGGTCAAGAATATTTCCTAAACTGGAAATTCTAATACCGTACAGCAGGACGGTTCCTGTATGGAAATTCCCTCTCATTCCTCCCACGTTTGATAAGGAGCTCAGAAGATCATGGGATGTGTAAGGACAGCTGAAAATGGGACATGTTCCCAGAAGGTCACTTTGTGTCCCGAGAGAACTTGACCCAAATGTTGTGTGGAGGCCCCCTTAGGGTTCTGCAGTACTATTGCAGACAGTGTTTCCTAGTGCGTGGCCCTCTTTCCCGACTGAACCAGAAACGTAAGCCTGCATCACTGCAATAATGGTGGGCAATGGGACTAGGCGTGTCATGCCAAGATTGTGCAACTTACTTCAGACTTACTTTAAGTCCTAAAACATGATACGAGCACAACTGTAAAACGATTTGGGGCTAGAATTGGAGGATGAGAAATGCGGTAGATGTCAGCTGACTAAAACAGTCTCAATGAATGCTGGTCTCAGGCGGATGCAGTTTAAGATTCTGCACCATTTGGACTACACCCTGGCCAAGCTGTCTACATTTTCACCAGGAGTGAGTGTTGACTGTGGGAAGTGTGGTAGGACACAGGTTGGCTCATTTCACATGTATTGGGAATGCCCCCCGATTCTAGTATTCTGTCGTAAAACTGCGGCTATATTGGAGGATATGTTCGATCTCCCGCCAGCGTTCACGCGACTCAAACACTTGCTAGGGGACATGGGTAAGGTTTCTTTTTTCACTCGTCGCTTCTTTAATATTGCATATGCCATAGCGAAGAAATACATACTTGGGCATTGCAAGTGCAAATATGCCCCTGGCAGCGAGGAGTGGCTTGGCGAACTGACATTCACTAACGAATAAGACGAGCGCTATGTGCTTATGACTGCATCTACTTGCAGACCCAAATACATATGGAATCCATTTAGAATATACTTAGCAGGTGCTCGGTCTGATGATGGGGTGGGGGGCTCGGTGGGGGGGGGACTTCGGAATGAACTGGACTGTAGAACATGTAATGTGAATATTTGCTTTGTAAAGATATGTCTCTTCTTGTAAATTGTGCTCCTGACGTGTGTTGTAATAAGAAAAACCATGGGCCTCACTACGAGTGTGCCGGTCCGGTAACAACAGTGCCGGTAAGCCTACTGGCACCATTGTTACCAGACCGGCACACTACGAGTCTGCCTGCCGGAGTCGCTGTGCCTGGCAGGTCTGCCCTCCTGGGCACAGCCACCACGCTAAGCAGACCGTAACGGATGCACCGGCACCGTTATTTACAGTGCCGGTGACTCTGTGTTCCCCATTCCCATTGAGCCCTATGGGACTCAAATGGGAATGGCGAATTACATTTACCGGCACCTGACTTCCCGTAATCCCCCGGTGATTCCAGCAAGCCAGGCACCAGTAAATATTGCAAGTCCGGCGGCAACCTGACGGTTTTACCGGCAAGGTTACCGCCGGACTTGTAATGAGGCCCAACGTATGGTTGAATATGCAGTGCTGTATCTGCCGCTTCTTGCATGTCTGTCTCCAAAATAAAGGTTTAAAAAAAAAAGAAAAAGAAATGCAGGGACATAAGAATGTTGAAAGGACGGACAGACAGAGGGTGACCCTCCCGCACAGTTCACCTGTGTGTCTGATAACACTGCATCCACAGTAGATTACATTTTCATGCTAGGGATTGATTTCAATAGTGGTAGGATTAAAAGTGGTGTATAGCTCTGAGATTGATCATTTCCCGCTCAGAGTTGTATGGGGTCCATAGCTAAGCCATCGGAGTAGCCAATGGGCATAAGCACCATTCATGTCAACCATGGGGGCAATAGGATTCCATAGGCCAAGAATAAGCTTTGCTCTGTTACTTCTGAGGTCGAAGATAATGGGACTCATTACACGGTAGGCGGTGGACCATGGTAAAATACCGGCACCGCCTTGGTGGAACGGGGAATTACCGCCCTATTCCAAGGTTGGCGGGGCGGTAATTCCCCCTTCCACCATTGCCCTTCCCCATTCCCATTTTTGCCCCATAGGGCATAATGGGAATGGGGAAGGTGCTAATTACGGTACCGCAAATTTGCGGTGCCGTAATTAGCACCAAGGTCCCTTAGCGGGTTGGTTTTTAACGCCTGCTAAAAGCAGGCGTTAAAGTACCAACCTGTTAAGGGACCTCGTAGTAAGGCGGTAAGGGTTAACGGTCACCAGTACCATTACCGGTGACCGTTAACCCTTACCGCCTACCGTGTAATGAGGCCCAATGTGTCTTCTGGGCTGCTCAGGTATTCTCCTCTAGAAGCCAGTGACTGCCAGAACCTCATGGCGGATTCTTTTTTTAAAATGTATGCTTTTGGCTAATTCAAGCCTTTTGCATTGCAAAACCTTTAGAATTTCAATTCATTACAATTTTACAGAAAAATTGAGCGTAAAAACGACCTTCCCACTCACAATACCTATAAAATTTAAAACCATAACAAAAAATGAATTCATAATTAATTCAATCAAAAATACCATTGGTCGTTATATACAAAGATAAAGCACTTAATTCCGAACCATAATCAAAAATTACACCAACATCGTTTTAGCGATAGTCCAAATATGGGAGGCCGCGGGTCCCACCATCAGTGCTTCTGCGAAATAGAGCATAGACCAGAACTGGTCATATTTGTATCCCCCACATTTTGTTGTGAATCGAGCCTAGGAGGTATCATATCGTTTTATTAGTCCAGGACTGCCAGCCAGAATGTCTGCTCGACTCCACGTCAGCCCCACGTATACGACAAATTCTCTTCTCTATGGATTCCTTGATCCATGCCCCTGTCACCTCACGTACTGGGAGAATATTCAACCTCAAATATAACACAAATTGGCGTAGAGGCAGACTACAATATTTAGTCAAAATAGCTGCAAGGTTTATGCCAGAGGAAACTCTACTTTGTGAACTCGGAATATCGTTTCCGCAGAGTCATTGCATCCAATGTCATTGTTCGATCCCAGAGCAATGAGCACTTTCTCAATTCAGACAAGAATACCACAGGTTGAGATATATCCTCTACCTGAAGACCGAGATCTGTTAAATAGCTGGTAACCAAGTTCATTGGGTCTCGATTGGCTGAATTGCAAGGTCTAAATTTACGATGCACCCCCAACACCTGTAGGAACAAGTTAGAGGTTACGCCAGACTCTCCCTCAGCAATGTTCATAAATAGTGTCATGCACCACGTCTTGCAGAGCGCAACACGCGAGGCAGGCCCAGCTCCATTCTTAGGGCTAAGACTTGGACTGAATCCGGAACCCCCACAATCGACCTCAATAGTTTTCCCTCGATTTCGTTTAGCCATTTAGTATTAATACCCAGCATAGTTTCCGTAACATAAAACAGTTTAGGGATGGCAGATTTGATGTAAAATTCAAGCAGCCTTCGATTTCTCCTCCCCTGGTTCTTATTAAGTTACGCAACACCTGCCACTTAACACACAAATTTATCAGACATAGGCCACCCAACTGTTGCAATAAATGGTATTCCTGGAAATGGCATCCCAAGTAGATGTAGTTATCAACTTGTTTCAGCTTGGTGCCTTCAAGCCACCAGTTGTGCCCAAGAGCCTTTTTTCCCCTTGCGTTGAACTTGCAAAATCTTTGGGCCTCATCACAAGTTGGGCAGTATCTCGGCTGTGATACCGCCTAACTGTAAGTGTTAGCGCCCGCCGGTCCCGCAGTATTACTGCCGGATTACAGGTTGGGCGTTAACAGTAAATCTCCATTCGATCCAATGGGGCATTTTTGGCCGTGAATACCACGTGTTCATACAGCCAGTGATAATACAGGGCGCTACATAGGATTTTCACCTCCAGAAAAAAGCTGATGTAGCACCCAACTCGTGATAGGGCCAGCCCATATATGCAGCGGTAATACGTCACCGCTGCATTTAAGGGCTACAGCCCAACTCGTCATGAGGCCCTTAGTCTTTTGTATATTGACTACCATGCTGTTTATTTTTGCATACTCCGCAAGGGCATTTATGGAATTTTGCAATCCCTGGGGGGTGTGATCTAATATTACAATATCATCCGCGCAACCCACCCAAAATATGGGTACGCTCCCCACTCGACTCGTAGCAGATAATTCCCACATTGGGCCAAGCATCTCCACATCTCCGCTATGTAGAGGTTGAATAACAGGGGTGCTAAAACGCACCCCGTTTCAATCCTCTATTTGTGGGTACCGGTACATAATACCCTCAAGGGAGGTTCGCATGGATACAGATGTGTCGGAGTACAGGAGGCGTGGAGGTACAACAGCTGTGGATTTATCAGCAAAATAGTGAGTATTCCACAAATGCTCGCGGTCGACAGAGTCAAATGCTGCAGAGTAGTCGACGAACAAATATAGAGCACCCCCTGAGTGCTTTGGTGTGCATCCGCAAACATTAACTGTAGTGCCCACACAGCTAGAACTGTAGAGCACCCTCTCCTGAAATCAAATTGTTTCGGCTGCAGAATAAGTTGCTTATCAGCCCACTCTTCCAACAGTTTTAGCAAAATGGTGGCAAACTTTTTACTACTTCAGTCTGGTATTGCTAGTAATCGGTAATTCCCTGGGTCGTTGTAAGGACCCTTTATATGCACTGGAATTAAAATATTTAGTCTTTAGCTTTCTTGGGATGTTGCCACCATCCAAACCTTCCACAAACATAATGTAAAGGACCTCTGCCCAAAACTGCAGGTTGGCTTTCAGCAGCGGAATTTGGCAAACCGTCTGGTCCTGGTGCTCAGGATGATTTTAATCCCAATATTGTTACGGATATGCTCGCACGGCTCATCTTTCCCTTATGCACGTCTCAAATTGTATTGGGTTGGTAGCCGGATCTTTTTTAGGCTCTCTGTCCCAATAGGTGGTGGTTAGGAATGCAGACCAGCTTTGTTCGCTAATCCTGCACAATTCTTTGGGAGATTTGCCACCTATATAGGCTCGATAGAGGGTCCAGAATTTCCGGAAGTGGTTGGTTTTGATGGGTTTTATACTGCGTCAGCCATAACTGCTGAACCCATTTGCATGCATTAGTAATGGCCGAACCCCAAACCCACACCCATAATGATAGGCTCACAACTTGTATCAAGTGTTGGCAATAAAAGGCCATAGGATTTTATTGTACAGATATGGGTTATGGCAATAACAATATCACATATCATGATGGTATCGTACTTTTGGGCACCGGGTCCTGAGGTTACCCCCTCGGACCCGGGCCGTCTTCTTGTGTGCCACGACTTGTTGTGGGAACCGTACAGTGCCTTGTACTTCTTTTTGTTCTTCTCCCCTTTTTGTAGGGTGGGCGGGTTCTGTGGTAAAGAAGCAAGAAGATTTGGAAGACACTGAGTAAACAGTGAACCTCCTGTTTGCTTGGGTCCCCGTTCAGGGTCCACAAACATATTGTGTTTACTCTGAGCATGCTGCTCTCGTTTATAGGACCCAGGGAGGCTCTGGGTCTTTGTTGTGTATGTGGTGGGGGCTGCTGTTGTCGCAGCCCCCGGCCGGATAGCCGACTGTCTGACCCCCTGTGGGGGCAGATCTTTTGAACCTGGGCCCTGCCTGACGGTTGTTTTCCTTATGGCGCTTAGCACCTTGCTGTTTGGAGGAAGGGTGCGATGACTGTTCGCACCTTACCCTTCTGTGGCTTTTGTGCTGCTGAGACTGCGTGTCTCCGTAGCTGGGGGGCGGCGGGAGAGGAGCAGGCGCGGGGAGGTAGGAGCTGCCCCTCTCCCAGCTGCCGATGGTAACAGCAGTTACCCTGCCTCGCTTGTGGGATGCCCATGCAGCATTGCCCAGTTCTTGTACCTAGTTCTTACAATGGCTGCCTTTTTCCAGGGTTACGTTTGTTTTGTTTCTAATGCTAGTCAGCTCACATCTTTTATCTTTTTTTCCTCTGATCTATCCCCGCATCAAAAGGCTTGGCCCCAACGCCATTCCTAAAATGGATACAACCAGGACTGTTTATACGGTACGATGTCCTTTTATCGCAGGATTTTTTTAATTTCTTTTTTCTACTGCAAATATTTTAATGAAAAAACCCATCAAATTTTTCAGGGGGGGGTTAGAACATTTATATATATGTGGTGTTCAGGGAATACATACAAAATTAAAGGGAATGTGGGGATTGGGGGGTACCCCACAAAAATGAAGGAAAAAAAACAATCCGATGGCGGTTTTCATTAAAAAATCTGCAGTAAAAAACCCAGCAAAAAATAAATCCTGCGATGAAATGACATGGAACCGTTTATACTAGGCCATATCATCCGCCCTAGGAATCGTAGTTGCCCATTACATTTAGCGTAGTATTCATGAGCCTTCCGGCCCATCTTATCTATATTCTCACATACTGTTTGTATGTTGGCATCATCCAATGAATTCGATTACCTTGAGTGGATGATTCAGCCCTACTCAGTAGGGGCATATGCCGAGTGTGCATATCCAACTCAAGAGTGAGCTTCAGCTCTGCATGATCGCTAACGCTTGTGGGGTTGATCGCGTACTCCCGTGATACGCCACACAATAGTATAGTGGTAAATATATAGTCCACATTGGACTGAGGCTCTCCTGCCTGCCTGGTGACTATATCTATTAAAGAAGATTAACCACTGGGCAAAGCATATTGCAGCAGATCGTCAACCCACAGGACCCCATGTTTAATTAACTCATGCGCATATAGCTCAGCCACTGCAGATGTTTTGTTAAGTGTGGATGGGTCACCCTCCAAGTGTTGAAGGTCCCTGTAAGTTAAACAATGCACGTTAAAGTCCCCTGCTACCGTTCTCCCCTCCCCCACCCGGATACAGCTTATTCCACTTCTCAATGGTATTATTAATACTCTTCCTTAATATATCAGTTACCTGTCCATCAGGGGGGGTCATAGATGTTAATAATCAGAGTATTTCCATTCTTCATGGGGAATTTGGGTATATAGACTGACATGCAATAGGGGGGTTTCCCATCAACTTTGTCCCTTTAGGCAGCCAATGAGAACTGTACCCCAATACAAAGGCCGCCTTTTGGGCGACCGATAAAGGCTTCTGTGTGAAAAATGTATAGCCATCCAATGTAATATCGGTACTGTGCCTTGTTTCTTGTAGTAGGAATACATCCACAGCAGTGAGGGCCATAATTCCCTCATTTTTAGAAGTAAAGGAATTGTAGCCTAGGGTAGTCTAAACTAGCAATGAGCAGTACCTAACAGTTTCCACAATTCAGAACTTACTGTCCTCCTGATAATTCTGACATACCACCATATCCCTATGTCCCAAGCTATGTACTTGCTCCGCTATATCTCTGCAGTCTATAATGCCATTAGGGTGATTAACTACCATGTTACCAACTTCCCCCCCTTTGGTTACTGATTTGAATCCATGGGTTCTCCCGCCAACCACCCTGGCTGATTTGGATCACATAACCCAAATTGCGTATAACCATGGATTCCAACAAAATCCTTTCATCTGCTGCCAAGGAAACAAAAGTCACACTCGCCCAGTTCGTATTGCTATGCATGGCGGGTAGCGCCACTGCTTCTATGTCACGAGATTGTCGGAATAGTGCCATTATGGGGATGCAGATGGGGAGCAGTGGTGGATCTAGGTCACCTGGCCTAAACCCCGCCCACCTGGTGCCTTCCTGGTTGCCGCTCTTTTCCCCCACTTAGCAAGCCCCGGCCACCTGGTGCCTTCCTGGTTGCAGCTCTTTTTCCCCACTTAGCAAGGCTGCCCACCTGGTGCCTTCGTGTTTGCCCCTCTTTTCCCCACTTAAGGAGCCCTTCAGCCTCTTTTCCTTTGCAGATGGGGGGAGCAGGTGCAAGTGGATCTAGGTCACCTGGCCTAAGCACCACCCACCTTCTTAGCCCTGCCTCTTCCTTCCTGCTCTTAACTCTTAGATGAAGGGTGTCTCTTGCCCGGGCATCTGAAGCAAAGGGCTGACGAAGAAAAGGGCAATTCCTTTTTGAACCTGTTCGGACCAGTAGGACCCAGGACCCGACCCCCTTCTCAGACAGCAGGTAAGCATGCACCAACATGTGTTTACTCCCTCTGTCCCCACAGGCCATCCCCACCCCTCTGGTCCCCCTGTGGTGTTCCCTTGTGCCCTCCCCTTCTCACAAACAGGTCTTGCCTGTTTTGCTTGATTCTTCTACCCTGCACCCCTTCCCCCCCCAAGCCTACTTCTGCAAGAGTCTGTCCTGTTACATTCTGGTTTCACCATCACTGTCTTGTGGCCAGTGCTGGCTTGACATTTATGGACTTCATTGATTCACGGTGCGTCACCCTTTCTCAACTCTCATGCTGGACTTACTTTGCATCTTGTACTCCTGGTGGCCTTGAATCATGCTGTTCCCATATTCATCTTGTATCCTGGCTTGCAACATTATGTGTTACTACTGACTTCTGCAATTGTATTCGTTCTCCCCTCTTGCTTCTTAACACTTTTTTGACTGCTTACTCTCTGTTCTCTCCTCCCCTCCCTTTCCCACTTTTCCTATCTCCTCCCCTCCTCCCCTTAATTTCTTCTATGCACTTACTCTCCCAGAATTGCCCCTGGACCTAGTATGATGGCAACCTTGTCTGTCTCCTGCCCTTACTTGTCCCCTCCCAGCACTATCTGAAATGTCATCAGGCCAAGTACGATAGTCGTTTGTTTTGTTCCTCCCCTCCCTTTCTGCACCCCTGCCCCTCACCATTTGTTTTTCTCCGGCTCTACCAGAAATGCTGTCAGGCCTAGTATGGTAGTCGCCTGCCTGTTTCCATTTCCTTCCCACTCTCCCCCTCCCTTCCTTATCTATGTCTTAGCTCTTGCACTATCTGAAATGTCGTCAGGGCGAGTATGATAGTTAATTTCACACCCTTACTGTAAGAATGTCATTGCATTTTCCCTTGTTCCCTCCCTTGCCTTGAAGTGCTTTGAAATACATTGTGTATGGGCGCTATATTAATAAACTTTCATTTCATATCATATATCATTTGATTCTTTGGATTCAGGAATGGACTTTCAACTGTCGGGATCCACTTCCTCGATCCTTACATTTCGTTCCCCTCCTGCCTTTGTGGGTGCTCAATCCTCATCACTCTGTCTTAGTTCAGGTTGAACACAAGTCCTCCCTGAGCTGGTGCTTTTCTCCCCTCCGAGGGTTGCTTGGTCAGGCCATGAATCAGATGGAGCCTAGGGTCCATGTCCATGTCCCCCACCCCAGATGCTAATACAAATGATACTTTATTGTAGTTTTCTAAATTGTATTTTTGTGTTAGTGAATTGATGTTGATTAGGGGATAAAACAAAAATTGCATTTGTATAGGTTTTTTTAGTAGATTGCTGAATCTATTTTTCTTGTATTAGGTACTTTAAGTGTGAAAGGTTTTTTCAAACCAATGCACAATTTTAATATAAATCCATGAGGATATCACTATAAAAATGAGAGTAGAGTTACTAGATGTAGCCCTATATACAGAGAGTTTGAACAGAGTGGTGCTCTAGCGCTGTTACTTTTAAATCTATATATTGCTGCTCTACACACTGCTCTGAGTGCAGGACATTCATTTCCCCATAAATTGGTTAATACTCATATTCAACATTTAGTCTATGCAGATAACCTAGTAATGCTTGATCTCATCCCTAGTGGCTTAAAGAGGACCTTAATGGCCATTAATGACTTCCCCTTTGTCCACAAATTAAGCATTAATTGTACTAAAACACACAAAATGTGGTTTACCAACAAACAAAACATTGTTCTTCCAAATGGTCTGTTGGCATATATCTCTTTGATATAGTGGGCAACTGCAAAGACCTTGGAGTCATTTTTTTTAATAGCCATATTGCATGAGAAGCCGATCCTGATATGACAGCTTTCAAAGGATATGTGGTCATTGCATCGAATGCCATTCCATCTAATGCCATTCCATTGAATTTTTCCCATCTAAAAAATGTGCATCAAATGCATGTTTTTGGGGGGGTGACGGGTTAATTTTTGTTCCAGAGGATTTTAAAGGGTAAAAAACGGGAGTTTAGCCCCCACCCCCAAAGAAAAGAAAAAAAATACATTTGATGCATATTTTTTTAGTTGGAAAAAAATTCGATGCAAATGCATTTAGTTACAAGGAATTCGATGCAATGACCATAAAGCCTTCAAAAGCTATACATGCTTTGGCTGCCATCGGTCAATTTAATATACTTTAAGAAGGGTACACTGGGCTCCATCCTATAGAAGCTTACGAACAGCAGGTAGCCGCAATGAACATCTGGGGGTCTGATGTTTGGGCATTCAATGGCGGTATATGGTTGATGTTACGTTAATTAGATTTCTAAAGCGCGGCTTACATCCGAAGGCATCATGACGCTGAAGAACAAAGGCTGACGGGCAGGGGCAGCTACAATAGTTCAAAACCGGAAGGATAGTTCAGGGGCAATGCACTTGCCTTGGAAGCAAGATGTGGAGCAACACATGTTCGATCCCCGGGTCTGCGTTTAGAAACCTCTCGGTATTTAGCGTGTTATAAATAACCAATTACAATAGATGGGCTTTAGCAGCCGACAGAATAGCAGGTGATCATCAATGGCTCCATGAGAAGGAGGCAGCTTAATTCCAAAGAACAGCCGCAGCTACAGAAAATCTTGTCTGCCAGTTCTAGTGCGGTGGACTCAAGGTGCTTGGATCAAAAGATCAGAACCGAATGAAGAAGACTGGGAGGGGGATAATGACGACATTTGTATTGTAGGTACTCGGCGCCCAGACCGTAGAAGGCATGGTGGACCAAGCAGAGTGATTTAATGGATGGCCTTCCTCTCGACACTTCAATTGAGTGGAGGCCATACTTGGCAAGACCTCATTAGCTGTACTGGCTGAGGGTCCAGGACTCAATTTGTTTTCGAAGATCCTGTTTATCACTGGATCCACTTTGTGGGCAGGACCTATGCAGCACACTTGGTAGAAAGCAGTCTTGATTTGGCCATGAACTTCTTGAGATTATAATTATTGGGGGGGGGGTATCAGGGATGGACCCAAAGGAGGCTAAAAGTAGGATATGGGCCACGTCTATGATGGTGGACGGAGGTGCCCATCGTTCTTATTTAGAAGGTTCACGGCGAAGTGGTGATTATTTGGAGTATGCCTGCCCTGCTGATTCTACACCTGCATAATTTAACAAGGGTTCCTTGCCCTAGGAAACATAGAAACCATGTGTTGATGTGATTTAACCAGTTTGAAAAAATGATAATGGGGGAGGTTGCTATGAAAACCCCCTAGGGCTAGCCACGCCACAACCTTCCAATGCAATTTACAGAATTACACTAATTCCATAACTGCAACTTATTTTAGTGATAATGAAATAACTGTTAGTTTTACTACATTGCCAAATTACATGTTTGACCACGGAATGCAGGATTTACCTCCAGCAAAGTTTCACACAGCAGGCGTGGATATGCAAATTCTGCATAGAGACGCCACGCCTTTACTCGGCGGGCACATGGTAATTGGATGCCATCCCTTCATAGGGTTAAAAGACGTGTTATTACCTGTTTTAATTGGCATATTGTTTGTTTGTCCTATATCGCTTTTTCTCAGTGAAGTCTTGTGCAATTCCCAAGGGAAGATCTTGAAGCTGGGGGAGATTGTCCGGTTTCCCAAACTGGCCCAGACTTTGGAGACCATCGCCACGGAGGGTGCGGAGGCATTTTACACGGGGTCGCTGGCCAAGCAGGTGGTGAAAGACATCCAGGATGCAGGTAAGCGGGGTGGTGATGCATGGGGGGTTAGTCATCAGGGCAAAATGGTGAGAATGCAAGTGGACGACAAGCGGAACGCAAGCCCCCCAGCCTAGCCCTTGGTTTGCGCTGTGGACTGCATAGAAATAGTAAGGATGTGCCATAACTCCCATTGAGTTCACAGTGGCAGGCCGTAGCTTGCCACCACTCTCTGCCATAACTCCCAATGAGTTCACAGTGGCAGGCCGTAGGTTGCCTTCACAGTGGCAGGCCGTAGCTTGCCACCACTCTCTGCCATAACTCCCAATGAGTTCACAGTGGCAGGCCGTAGCTTGCCTTCACAGTGGCAGGCCGTAGCTTGCCACCACTCTCTGCCATAACTCCCATTGAGTTCACAGTGGCAGGCCGTAGCTTGCCACCACTCTCTGCCATTACTCCCATTGAGTTCACAGTGGCAGGCCGTAGCTTGCCACCACTCTCTGCCATAACTCCCATTGAGTTCACAGTGGCAGGCCGTAGCTTGCCACCACTCTCTGCCATTACTCCCATTGAGTTCACAGTGGCAGGCCGTAGCTTGCCTTCAAAGTGGCAGGCCGTAGCTTGCCACCACTCTCTGCCATTACTCCCACTGAGTTCACAGTGGCAGGCCGTAGCTTGCCACCACTCTCTGCCATTACTCCCACTGAGTTCACAGTGGCAGGCCGTAGCTTGCCACGACTCTCTGCCATTACTCCCATTGAGTTCACAGTGGCAGGCCGTAGCTTGCCTTCAAAGTGGCAGGCCGTAGCTTGCCATCACTCTCTGCCATTACTCCCACTGAGTTCACAGTGGCAGGCCGTAGCTTGCCACCACTCTCTGCCATTACTCCCACTGAGTTCACAGTGGCAGGTCGTAGCTTGCCACATTGAGTTCACAATGGCAGGTAGTAGCGGGGGCAGCGTTTGATGCCAGGAGGGGCGGGTAATAGGGTGCCAGCGAGAGGCTGGGGGTACACTGGGCACCAGGAGGAATCAGAGGGTGCGGTCACACACCCCCGACCCGAATGCGGCATTTTACAACTTAAGATAGTGTTAATTATAATATGTGTTCATTTGAACTGTAACACTTAAAACCCTTTCTCCTGCAAACGTTACTTAAGTGTAGTGCCTTAACAGCCACTTTTAAGAGTTAGTCCTTCTTTTATGTTAGTTGTACTGTCCCGGTTTTTTACTTTTTGAATCTGGTCACCCTAGTCATACATGACCCAGCCATGATTTGCTCATCCCCTGGCACCTCTTTCAAAAGGCGCCGCAGGGTAATTTCAGAGCATTTAAAATCACATCCCGTTTGTGAATTCGAGGAGCAATTTTTAAATGAAATGCCCCATTATTTATGCAAATGCACAAAGGGGCAAAAAAGGGCGTCTGAATGAGGGCATCTAAGATGAGGCCCTTTGAGAATTGGGCTGATGGTGTTTTGGGCGCAAGTGAGGCGATGAGCTAGTCTTGAGAATCTGCCTGTTGAGTGTCTGCGCGCTCTCAGCGTCACCCGCTTAACGAGGAAGGGCTTCTGTACCCCACTGCAGGCGGCCACATCTACCCTGGTTACATTTGTCTATTTGAATCTGAGCACTCATAACATAACCACAAACATCGCAAAAAGCAACATAGTTATTATTATTATTATTATTGTGATATTTATTGAGCGTAGCCTTAGCTCCGAGAAGCAACGGAGCGCTTTACAGTTCACAAGCTATCTATGTATCTTGTTTTATAAATAATTGAAATAATGTTCTTGTGTGTCCTTTGCAGAGATACTTAAAAGTCACGGATATACAAACTACTGTATTAATCTTGCAGTAATGGCTAAAACGGACATCCTTTGGTATCTGCCAGCAGGTCGGCCTGGCTGTATTTACCTCATGTGGTATTCTTGGGGAACTCATCATCACGCAATTACTGCCTGATTGAGATTTAATACATCCCAAAAAAACCTCCAACTTTTACCTCTACCCAAGAGGTGGAGATAGAAATTCTAAAAATGTAACCCTCTCCTGTAATGAAGGGTACCCCAAAGGCACCCCATTACTGCTGCAAATAAAAGTATGCCCGGGACTCCCAGATTGGGTGAAAAAGTGTCTCTGTCCAATACACCCATTCTCACACATTTGCTAACATATTGGCCCTCATTACGAGTTCGGCGGCAGCCATGACGCTATTGGCGGCATGGCTGCCGCCGAAATCGCGTCCGTGTCCTCAGAATGAGGAATAACCGGGCCATTCCGAGTTCGGGAGGCCCGGTAATTCCTCCCTCCAAGGACCCGGACCCGGTCCTTCCCCATTCCCATTTCAGCCCCCATAGGGCTGAATGGGAATGGGAGAGGGAGCAAACAACGGGCCATTCCGAGTTGGCCCGTTGTTTGCTCCCTCTTCCCCTTGCGGGACCCGGTAAGCACGGCTGGTTTGACCAGGCGTTGCTTTCTGGGTCCCGCGAGGGGACCTCGTAATGAGGCGGTACGGGGTAAACGGCGCCGGCACCTTTTACGGTGCCGTTTACTCCGTACCGCCAGGGTCGTAATGAGGCCCATTGTGTTGAGATTAAAATATTTGGCTAGATCTCTCTTTTTAGCCCGTAAATGGTAATTCCAATGACACATATCACCATTATTTTCGCCCCAAAATATCTGATAGAGCCATGTGAGATGCTGTTGATCATTTCACCACTGTTTCACCACTGTGTGTTTCCTTGTCACTCATGGAGACTCCTTGTCATTCCCCTGGGCCTGCATGTGCACATTCTGCCCACAATGCATGCGGCAGGCTTGATCTGTAGTTTACAGTAGGTTCACATGCGCTTACAGACCATTGGTGGACCCGAGGTTACAACCCTTGACTGGGAGGGGAGCAGCCTGTGGAGCGGTGGATTCGATCCTCCCCACCAATGATTTCATATTATTGTCTCCCCTTTGTTACCTGTTAGATTAATTATTTTTGCATGCAAAGTAAACAGCCGTTTGCTTCTTAATTAACTATCAATAGATTATTGTCCAAGAAAACCTGCAACCAACCATTGCATGTCATCACTGCAAAAGAAATGTGATAGAAATGCGTCTCCTGCCCCTCAGACCTTTAACTAGATATAAAATAAGACCTCCATTATAATGAATGCATTTTTTCCAGGTACAAACATTACATATACAATATGTTCCTTAAAAACTGTCCCGCACCTGGTAGTCAAGGGGAACTGGGTGAGGCCTAAATCGTACTTTTAAGTAGTACCCCGTCCAATCCCTCAGAATCATCCAAAGTTTAGAGGGGAACTGGCAAATTCAGGCCTCCAATCCTCCAGCTAAAGTATGTTATTGTATTGAGATTTATAACGTGCACTGCTGCCATTTTCATGGTCTTCCGATGCTCTGGTTGATCTGAATAGGAAGGAGGTTTAGTTAGGGTTATGGGGAGTGGGAGCGCAAGAGCCCTTCTTCTGTGCTGTTGGTAGCTTCAATTTAGAAAATCAGTCACTGTGTGTTGGGTTTGCTTCTACGTGGCATGGGTCTGGTGTTTTGGGTGTGAGAGTCTGCATGGGATTATTTTGTGTGTTTGTGGTGTTGTGTTTGTGACATAGGGCCTCATCACAATTTGTTGGGTAATCGGTTGCAATTACTGCCGAGTGGAAAGGGCGTTACCACCGACTTGTTTGGCGGTATTAGGTTTGCATCACAACCTGGCATGAATGCGCCCGACTCTGGCGGTAACGATATTAGTGTCTGTCAGAAACTGCGACGAAATAAGGGCTTCTGCTGAAAAAACAGTGCTAATAGTTCATGTCCTCGCCGGAACGGGAACCACGGCAGAGTCCATTTTGAAAAACACAATCCATTAAATATCTCCACTTTCTGCGGTCATCCGGCCATGGGAAGAAGCCAGAATGTCCCAGGAGAGGATCAGAGGCAAGGTGGCAGAATATCACCTGCACAAACCAAAATGTAGTGAGGGGGAGCTTGTGGTCCTCAAAGATGAGGTCATTGCCCACTGTGACAAACTTTATTGCAGTCAGCAGATGAAGACCACTGGACAGCGCAGGACAGCACCTGGCATGTCATCAGCCAGAAGGTGACAGCAGTTGCAAGTGTACCCCGTGATAGAGAGGACTGCCGCAAGCGTGGAATGACCTGAGTGTCAGGGTGCAAGGACGGCTGTCCCAACAACGCCATGAGTCCCTGGCAACTGGAGGAGGCACTGTGGAGCCACTGGTACTCGCTGCCTGGGAGGAAAAGTGCAGTACAACGCTGGACGTAGAAGGGATAGAGGGAGTCTGCAGTGCGGAGTCAGGTGCGCGCAGCCAGGAGTTTGGAGGTGGGTCAACCCCCCCCACACAAATGACAGCCCAGCATAAATGCCCAAGTTGACAGGGACACATGTCTGCATACCCAGATGCTGGGCATGCCAACATGGTGGAGTGACGGGATGGCACATCAGACACCCTGCACAGCAGCCATAGGTCAGGTCGCCAAGGGCACCCCTGAGCATCACAGTAGCGTGAAGGTGTGGAAAGTGACCAAACGAAATGCCATGTGCACCACATCCTTACTGGTGTACTATGTGCCAGTGGGATAGAGGTGCATGAGCGACCAAAACACTGTGCAGCAGTCACACCAGCATGTTGCGGCCCCAGTTGGCCTGCCCCATGTTGGCATTGCAGACAAGCCACAGGGAAGTACATGTCCCCCACACCAACATGTGCTCAGCCTGCAAATCACTGTGTTACACAGTGCAGCGTTGATGGATGCACAGTAGGGCCCAATAGAGCCATGCCAGTGCCATGGGCTAAGCAACCACTCACACCATGTGGGTGCCACCCGAGGAGGGTATGTGAGTGCATGAAGGACCACAAGCATTCATGCCAGTCGTCAGCTGCCCCAGCGTGGACACCGTGCCCTCCCCACACACTGGCCAAAGATCAACTGCCCATGTGTCACAATCTCATCTCTACAAGTAACCCCATGATGCAGAGCCCACATGCAATCTCCCCTGACCAACCATGCCCATTTGCCCATATGTGTCGGGTCCCACTCTGTACTGTAGCAAATGTGTGTCACATGCCAACACACGTGGGGGAACCATACCTGACAACATTTCCTATGTCCACTACAGGCACTCATGAATTGCCAGAGGCATCAGAGGAGGCGGCCCATCTGAGAGCGGCGCATCCAGGCCCTCAAGGTCTGCCACCACCCCGCAAAGGCCCAGTCAGGCTACACTGTGGCAGATATCCCACTGTTTAACACCGCAACACAGCAGGGCCAAGCCAACACCCACACCACAGGCCACCAGGAGCAGCGCAAGGCACACTGCAGCCGCAGCTGGAGGCACACACACAAGGGGACACCAGCCCTGTGTCACCGCTTGCAGAAGGGCCACAGACCACGGAGAGCCCTCCACACCACCAAGAAGGTGCAATGCCAACAAAACCTGGGGACAGCCTCCATCCCTTCCACTTCAACACCACCCACAGAGGGGTCACAACAGGGCACTCTGAGGTGTCAGTCACAGTGCCTTATATGCCCCAAACTCACCAAGGGCTGGCAGGGGGCTGGGGGGCACGGTTGTAAAGGACTCTGAGAAACTATTTGCCATGAGTGGCCATGCTGGGGAGTTGGTGGTGGGAGGGGGAGAGGGGATAGTGTGTTGGGGAGTTGGTGATGGGAGCAGGTATAATGTGATGGGGAGTTGGTGGTGGGAGGGGGCATAGTGCGATGGGGAGTTGGTGGTGGGAGGGGAGGCAGATGGTTGGGACAATTAATTACATCAAAACCGTTAAACTTCATCAATGCGAGGACATTCCTGACTGTGTCATTGTTGTGTTTATTGATAGAGGCGAGTGTCACACAGTTGTGCATTGCTTGTGCCATGTTAAAGTCTCAGATGAAATTGTCTATCAGTCCCTGGCGGGCCAATCTCCCATCCCTCACATCATCTCTAGTAATGCATGCATTTGTCTCTGCCACAGGCACTGCATCCTCATACTCTGGGGTGGCATGTCCACCTCAGGGGGTAGTGGACATTCCTCTTCAGGCAGATATTGTGCCGCATGGCACACACAAGCACAATTCTACCCACTTTCTCTGCAGCATAAATCATGGCTCCCCCTCTACGGTCGAGGCAACAGAAACGTACCTTCAGGAGGCCGAAGGTAGGCTCGATGCGCACACAGGTCCTGCTTTGAGCGTGGTTGTAGGTAATATCCTGCAGTGTTTGTGGATCACACACACGGGTCATTAGCCAGGGCAGCTGTGGGTATCTGGAATAACCTGCATGGGGGAGGCACAGGCATGAGTCACGGTGTAAGATGTGGGGGTGGGCTTACACAATATCAGGGCAATGGACAACTTGCAATTTGTCTATTCTATGTCTGTGGATGTCTCTCATATCATGCATTGTTTCAGCTTCACATGCACCCTGTTCCCTTGCAGCATATGTCATATGAGGTGTATGTCGGTGACATGTGCAGCTGACATGGTGGTGTCATGTGGAAGTGTATTTCCACTGTGCATGTGGCATGCTGGGTTTCCCATGGTCCGTTGGGTCACCATTGTGGGCTGGGCACACATGCGTGCATGGCTGTGGTACTGGCAGGGTTGTTGTGTGAGGCGATGTGACCATTTGTCACCATTGCTTTGCAGTGGAGTGCATGTTGCATTGTGGTACCTGTAGTTATGTTGATGTTTATAGTTGCTACTGTATGTGTACATCAGCTTCTCCATGCAGGAAGTCTGACATGTGCATGCTCCCTAGCCTGTACTTTGACATTGGTGCAGGTGGTGGTCAAGTACGCATTCAGTTGCCATGCCATCCTTTGTGTAGTTATTTGCATCCCCTCCCCCCCATTTGGGCATGTGCTTCACAGTACATGTGTGCTGGCTTTTCTACTCACCCACTATCCAGGTCCGTTGTCATCTGTGCCTCTCCATGGATCCTGGCAGTGTGCTGTTCCGTAGGACAATGGCATCATGGGTGGAACCAGGGTAGCGGACACAACAGTGGGTGATGTACAGGTTGGGTTTACCGGTCACATGCACATTCAGGGAATGGCAGTTCTTGCGGTTACGGAACACTGCTTTGTGGGCCTTGGGGGGGCCACAAGTGCAACATGGGTACAGTCCTGTCCAGGGTTGCAATCACATTTGGCATTTGGGCAGCGGGACCTGGGATGGGGTGGTAGGCAGTCAGAAGTGGCATTGCACTTGTTGCAGGAGGGCTTCAAGCACCTGGCCCAAAACCACGCAGAATGTGGGCTGTGCCATGCTGAGCATCATGGCCACTCAGTGCTGGAAGGTGCCATGTCCGAGGAATTGTAGGACCGGCAGTAGCTTCAGCAGTGGGGGCACACCTGTCCGGATGTTGATCCTGCTCCCTATGTCGTCCTGTATTGTGACAAGCAGCTCTGTTATGGTCTACCTGTTGAGGCGGTACAGGGTTACCAACTGGCTGTCGGTGAGGGTCCAAGGAGAGAGCCTAACCCTGGGGATCGGTGCACACCTTGCCTGGGCTCTCCTCCTCTCCCCTACCCCCTGTGCCCTGGCCTGGTTGTCCTGCCTCTCTACCTCCAGCCGCAACATGAGCAGCTGCCTGTCCCAGCTCACAGTGGCTAGTGACAGCATGGTGTTGGAGACAGTGTTTGGAGTAGGATTGTGCCTTATGTATCCCTCTGGGGTGGATTGGTATCACTTGTGGCTTAATTCAGGCACCTGTGTTCATTTGCTTCCAGCTGGAGTTAACTGCACTGTGTTTCCAGAGATATTAGCGCTGGTTTTCGGCACTCATACCGCCGAACATGGACTTGTGATGAGGCTGTCTTCGCGCCTTGTGTGGCCGGCTGTAATAGCGCTGGCTGGTTTTACAGTCGGCGGTATTTGCACCGGCTCATGATCCGGCAGAGTGGTAATGGAGGCGCTAATTCCGTTTCCGCCACTTTTAAGGGTTACCGCCGGACTTGTGATGAGGCCCATAGTGTGTTATGAATGAGTGTGATGACGGCGGGGGTGTCCAGTTTGCTGTGTGATTTCAAGTTGATGCTATGGTGAAGGTATGTGTGTTTGTATTTGTTGGTTAAGTGTTGTGTTTGTAGGGAAATTGAAGGTTTTGGTAGGGTTAGTAACAAAATGAAGCTTCTGTTGGTTAACATGACCAAAACTAGGTCCCCTCTTGGGGTCCAGTTCTGTTTTCTGCGGCTCTTAGACGCTGTCCATTAATAATAATAAAAATAATAATAATAATAATATTAAGTCTTTGTGAATCAAGCATGTTGTTTCTAGTGGCTCCAGTTCAGTATCTCTGCCAATCTCTTAACTTTAATGTCTTTTCTGCCTGCCCTTATCCTTATGATATACACACTATACATTAGGGTATTAGGTATGGGGCCTGTTGGCATGTATGTGGCGTGTGGTAATGTGATAGGAGGTTGTTTCTATTGGCTCTTGTACTGTAACTCTGGCAATCTCTTGATTCCATTTCTGTCTTAGCCATTACCGCCCACTGTGCACCACTGCAGAGAAGGCGCATGCCCAAATGCTGCTCATCTGCCCCTGCCACATCAACCTTGAAAAGTGCTTGGCACTTGAGTTTCCCAAACCTACAGGAATGCCTGGCGTGAATAGTGTTAATCAATGCCTTTATTAATTTATTTCTTTTATTTATTTTTGCATTTATTTACAGTGCACATAACCCGTAGGTATCTAGGCGCTAGTTTCATTGTGGAAGGGCAGGGTACTTATAACGCGCTCTTTTTTTTTTCCTTCTAAGCGCGGGTCTAGGATTCGGACCTGTGTTTGCTCAGCGTGGTCTTGCTTCCAAGACCTGTGCGTTGCCACTGAGCTATCCTCCCGTCCCTCAATGTGAACCCCCATCACATGACATTGCCGGACAGGTGTCTTGGTTCACACCAAAGGCTCTACCTAGAGTTCTGGCACAGCTGCAGTATTGGGGTTATTAAGTGTATTCTGCGTCCGCTTTGCGTGTCAAGTACAAAGCAATAGATGCACAGAAGTGTCTTAATCGACACAAAAACCCAGTACCTTTTGTGGCACATGAAAAGGTAATGATCTTGCCTGATGGAACACCTGACGTGACAATGGCCCTTGCAGTGCTTAAAACCAAGGGGAAGATTCCAAGTGCCGCCATTACGTAGGTCCAAGTCTGAATGCAGCATTTACCAAGATCTGATCTGTTAGATGGGCTGGTTTCTAAATGAAGACCTAAAGGCAGATCATGCCACTCAAACTGCTGTAGTGCATGATACAGTTGTTGCAATGGCACATAGTTTAGCCCACTTGCCGACCTGCACATCCGGCGAAAGCATGTTTGCCGATGAAAACTACCTACCATGAAAAGAATATACCCTGAAAATGAGACGATCTCCAAAGTCCAAGAAGTTTCAGTGCCTTTGAGGAAGAGCGAGGTCCTCTTCATCAGCGAGGGCAGGTCACTGTGCATCTTCTGTGTGAGGTGGAGTTTGACATGGGGAAAAAGTACTGTATGTCTGTGTTCTTTACACAGTGTGTTTGATTATCCATCAAGAATAACACCTTGCAAGTCATCCTCATTTTGAAGGATGTCGCCTGCTTTTGTATCCTTTCCTTTCTCCAAATAAGCAACTTGCCTTTCCGTGGAATCACCCAACCAGCAAACCTTTTATATACCTTCCCAAAGATTGTACCTTCATTGACTAAATTGGGACCACCATTAACCCCTCCCGAAACCATTTGACTTCACGCTCTTTTCTTCTCTCACTATGAGTATGCTGCCAACTGGAAGGTTGTGTCCATCACACTAGTAGGCTGTATGTTGTTTCCCATAGTGTCAACATTTCTGCATCTTCCCACCTGTGCCAGACCCCTAGACCTCCTACCTGAAAAAGCCTGCAAGGAGGCATTGCAGACTAAGCCACTGGGTGACACCAAAGGGATGGAAAGGAATCACAACTGCCAGCCTCTGAACTCTATGATGGAGCAGAGGTCCAGGAAGGCCAGGTGGTGCAGCATGAAGCAGCATTGTAAGGGCACTCCACTTCAAATACAGAACATGGACTTATGGGTGCCCGCAAAAGAGCCAAGCTCCTGAAGGACCACCCTGCCGCTAAATGTAAAGTAGGCTCCATGAACTGTGCATCCAGAAGCAGCACTTGGCACTTGTACCTGTTAAAGAATACTGGGTTCCTGTTAAGAGGCTGTAAATGGGGTCAACGGGAGCTGGCTGCAAGGGTCAAGGAGCAGGGCGAAAGACAGGGGGCACTGACAGGGGTCACTTCTTATGACATCCACTGTATCATTGAGGAAGAACTAGAGAAGGAACAAACGACAATCTCTACTCCAGCATAATTTCTCTATGGGGCACTATCACTATCTCTCTCACGATCTCTACTCCAGCATGCCATATCTCTCTGGGATACTATCTCTCTCATGACCTCTACTCCAGCATGCCATATCTCTCTGGGACACTATTGCTATATCTCTCATTACCTCTAATCCAGCATTTCATATCTCTCTGGGACACTATCTCTCTCATGACCTCTACTCTAGCATTCCATATCTCTCTGGGACACTATCTCTCTCATGACCTCTACTCCAGCATAATATCTCTCTGGGGCACTATCACTATCTCTCTCATGATCTCTACTCCAGCATGCCACATCTCTCTGGGACACTAACACTATCTCTCTCATGACCTCTACGCCAGCATAATATCTCTCTGGGGCACTATCGCTATCTCTCTCATGACCTCTACGCCAGCATAATTTCTCTATGGGGCACTATCACTATCTCTCTCACGACCTCTACTCCAGCATTCAATAGCTCTCTGGGACACTATCTCTCTCATGACCTCTACTCCAGCATTGCATATCTCTCTGGGACACTATCGCTATCTCTCTCACGACCTCTAATTCAGCATTGCATATCTCTCTGGGACACTATCTCTCTCACGACCTCTACTCCACCATGCCATATCTCTCTGGGACACTATCGCTATCTCTCTCATGACCTCTACTCCAGCATTGCATATCTCTCTTCAACACTATCTCTCTCACGATCTCTACTCCAGCATGCCATATCTCTCTGGGACACTATCACTATCTCTCTCATGACCTCTACTCCAGCATTCAATAGCTCTCTCGCTCTCTCTCATGACCTCTACTCCAGCATTCCATATCTCTCTGGGACACTATCACTATCTCTCATGACCTCTACTCCAGCATTGCATATCTCTCTGGGACACTATTGCTATCTCTCTCATGACCTCTACTTCAGCATTGCATATCTCTCTGGGACACTATCTCTCTCATGACCTCTACTCCAGCATTCCATAGCTCTCCATCTCTATCATGATCTCTACTCCAGCATTCCATATCTCCCTGGGACACTATCGCTATCTCTCTCATGACCTCTACTCCAGCATTTCATATCTCTCTGGGACACTATCGCTATCTCTCTCATGCCCTCTACTCCAGCATTGCATATCTCTCTGGGACACTATCGCTATCTCTCTCTTGACCTCTACTAGAGCATTCCATATCTCTCTGGGACACTATCGCTATCTCTCTCTTGACCTCTACTCCAGCATTCCATAGCTCTCTGGGACACTCTCACTATCTCTCTCATGACCTCTACTCCAGCATTCCATAGCTCTCTATCTCTCTCATGACCTCTACTCCAGCATTCCATATCTCTCTGGGACACTATCGCTATCTCTCTCATGGCCTCTACTCCAGCATTCCATAGCTCTCTATCTCTCTCACGGCCTCTACTCCAGCATTCCATAGCTCTCTGGGACACTATCACTATCTCTCTCATGACCTCTACTCCAGCATTGCATATCTCTCTGGGACACTATCGCTATCTCTCTCATGACCTCTACTCCAGCATTGCATATCTCTCTGGGACACTATCGCTATCTCTCTCATGACCTCTACTCCAGCATTGCATATCTCTCTGGGACACTATCGCTATCTCTTTCTTGACCTCTACTCCAGCATTCCATATCTCTCTGGGACACTATCACTATCTCTCTCATGATCTCTACTCCAGCATTGCATATCTCTCTGGGACACTATCATTACCTCTCTCATGACCTCTACTCCAGCATTGCATATCTCTCTGGGACACTATCGCTATCTCTCTCTTGACCTCTACTCCAGCATATCCATATCTCTCTGGGACACTATCACTATCTCTCTCATGACCTCTACTCCAGCATTCCATATCTCTCTGGGACACTATCGCTATCTCTCTCATGACCTCTACTCCAGCATTCCATATCTCTTTGGGACACTATCACTATCTCTCTCATGACCTCTACTCCAGCATTCCATATCTCTCTGGGACACTATCACTATCTCTCTCATGACCTCTACTCCAGCATTGCATATCTCTCTGGGACACTATCGCTATCTCTCTCTTGACCTCTACCCCAGCATTCCATATCTCTCTGGGACACACTCTCTCTCGCGCTCTCTCTTTCTCTCTCGCTCTCTCTTTGTCTCTCGCTCTCTCTTTTCTCTCCCCATCCCTCTCAATTTGAAACTAGTACCAGGCCATTACAACTTTAGAAAACCTCCAAAAACGTACCGCTTCTCTGATTAATGGGGTAATTCCAGGCTTATTATAGTGTTTGTTTTTCATGCTTTCCCAACAGTTAGTTGGTGCCCCTCTTTCTGCCTTAGGGATGAAGGGGGACCGCCGCAGTACAGCTTTACATAGGCCGAGTGGCTGATGATGGTGGAAGGCATACGTTGCAAGGTGATGGGAGGTCGCTTTTACTGGATCCATTTGGTAACATGGGACTCCTTGCTCTATCTGGGAAGCTGGGGGCATAGGATTCTTACCGAGCTCAGGAAACACTGTTTGGCTCCTTTTTGCTGAATCAAGACTCAAGACAATGTTTGGTAATTATTTTAATTTATTTGGCAAAAAATAAGAATGACATGTTTGCAGTTCGAATACATTAATGGGGATTCAGTTTTTACATGTTCGTCAAATCCGCATTTCGTTCAATAACCAATTTAAGGACCTTTTTCTGGTGGCCAATTTTCCTGCAGCAAATGTCCTTGGAAATTACCTCTTCCCAAAATGAGATGCCATTTAGCAGCTCAGCCTTGTTCATTTGTGAAAACACTTCTAATATGAACACACTTCTAATAACCCTTTAGATGTGCCTAGACTATTTCTCAGCCTTGTTCATGGGTGTATGAACACATAACCCTTTAGCAGTGCCTAGGACATTTCTCAGCCTTGTTCATGGGTTTATGAGCACTTCTTATAACTCTTTAGCCATGCCTACGACATTTCTCAGCCTTGTTAATGGGTATATGAACACACTTCTAATGACCCTTTAGCCATGCCTAGGACACTTCTCAGCCTTGTTCATGGGTTTATGAACACATAATCCTTTAGCCGTGATTACGACATTTCTCAGCCTTGTACATGGGACATTTCCCAGCCTTGTTCATGGGTTTATGACCACCTAACCCAACCCTTTAGCCGTGCCTAGGACATTTCACAGCCTTGTTCATGGGTTTATGAACACATAACTCTTTAGCCGTGCCTAGACCATTTCACAGCCTTGTTAATGGGTTTATGAACACATAACCCTTTAGCCGTGCCTAGGACATTTCTCAGCCTTGTTCATGTGTTTATGAACACATAACCTTTTAACCGTGCATAGGACATTTCTGAGCCTTGTTCATGGGTTTATGAACACACTTTTAATGACCCTTTAGCCGTGCCTAGGACACTTCTCAGCCTTGTTCATGGGTTTATGAACACATAACCCTTTACCCGTGACTACGACATTTCTCAGCCTTGTTCATGGGACATTTCTCAGCCTTGTTTATGAACACATAACCCAACCCTTTAGCCGTGCCTAGGACATTTCTCAGCCTTGTTCATGGGTTTATGAACACATAACCTTTTAACCGTGCATAGGACATTTCTGAGCCTTGTTCATGGGTTTATGAACACACTTTTAATGACCCTTTAGCCGTGCCTAGGACTCTTCTCCGCCTTGTTCATGGGTTTATGAACACATAACCCTTTAGCCGTGCCTAGACCATTTCACAGCCTTGTTCATGGATTTATGAACACATAACCCTTTAGCCGCGCCTAGGACATTTCTCAGCTTTGTTCATGGGTTTATGAACACATAACTCTTTAGCCGTGCCTAGGACATTTCACAGGCACCCTTTAGCCGTGCCTAGGCCATTTCTCAGCCTTGTTCATGGGTTTATGAACACATAACCCTTTAGCCGTGACTACGACATTTCTCAGCCTTGTTCATGGGACATTTCTCAGCCTTGTTTATGAACACATAACCCAACCCTTTAGCCGTGCCTAGGACATTTCACAGCCTTGTTCATGGGTTTATGAACACATAACCCTTTAGCCGTGCCTAGACCATTTCACAGCCTTGTTCATGGATTTATGAACACATAACCCTTTAGCCGCGCCTAGGCCATTTCTCAGCCTTGTTCATGGGTTTATGAACACATAACCCTTTAGCCGTGCTTAGACCATTTCTCAGCCTTGTTCATGGGTTTACGAACACATAACCTTTTAACCGTGCATAGCACATTTCTCAGCCTTGTTCATGGGTTTATGAACACACTTCTAATGACCCTTTAGCCGTGCCTAGGACATTTCTCAGCCTTGTTCATGGGTTTATGAACACATAACCCTTTAGCCGTGCCTAGGACATTTCTCAGCCTTGTTCATGTGTTTATGAACACATAACCCTTTAGCCGTGCCTAGGACATTTCTCAGCCTTGTTTTATGAACACATAACCCTTTAGCGTGCCTCGGACATTTCACAGCCTTGTTCATGGGTTTATGAACACATAACCCTGTAGCCGTGCCTAGACCATTTCTTAGCTTTGTTCATGGGTTTATGAACACACTTCTAATGACCCTTTAGCCGTGCCTAGACCATTTCTTAGCTTTGTTCATGGGTTTATGAACACACTTCTAATGACCCTTTAGCCGTGCCTGGGACATTTCTCAGCCTTGTTCATGGGTTTATGAACACACTTCTAATAACCCTTTAGCCGTGCCTAGGACACTTCTTTTGGATTTAGGTCTTGTGCTTCAGGAGGAAGCCTGACCATTGAAGGCCCTGTGAGGACCCCAAAGGCCATGTTCCCCTTGAGGTCGGTTTGCAATATCCCTTCACGGATGCCATTGGGTTCTGGGCCACGTGTGGTAATGTCTCCTTGCGCATGGACATTCACTCTGTATTTACAGTGTGTTACTACACCAGCGTCCCCACTTTTAAACGACAATTCTGTTGGTGTAGTTGTTGCATGTTTCCTTATTAACATACTCAAGAAAGTTTTTATTTTTGCAACTTTCTTCCATTGACTTCAATGGAGTCTCCCAGCATATCTGCTTTTTGTTTTTATCCCTGTTGATTTTTTGAGGCGACTAAACCTTTTTTCCTCACTCTCCTGCTTTTCTCATTTAACTTGAGATTCACTGAACAGCCTCCATGGCCACCAATGCAGGGAATGTATCCCCTTTATTTTCACCTTTATTTCTACATTAAACCACACACCATCTTCAGTGGACTGCTACTGGCACACCATGTGTCCCTATAATTTTTCTTTACTTAACATCCCAGTTACTTTGTGATGTGTACTGAACAGGCTCAAGACAATTAACCCTTTTCTTAACCTTTTTCCTGGTGCACTATCATGCACTTTTTTTTACTGTGATAATACCTTTGAGTACCATATTTTAAAAATGGCTTCCCCTCATGACACAAGCCCTGTTCATTGTGCATTTTATTTGTCAGACTTCTTCCTTCCTCTTAACGTTGGGAATTACCATATATTGAGCATTAGCTTGCATGGTAGTCCAGCTCTGGACTAACGGTCAGAGCTCTGTGTGCATGTGAACTGGATGAAACTGGCTTTTATGATAGTGTGGTCCTGCAAAAAGAAGTGTCTTAATTTTGGAGCTGGTTAAGCAAAAGAATGTATTAATTTGCTTGCAAGAAACTGAAAGCATCCTAGCTGTTAACGCGTTCCCAACCAACTAACCTGGCCCTCCCCCCGTCCATCCCTTTTATATTCTCTGCGGCACCTGACGCGCAAAGATTTGAGAAGCACTACCCGTCCCTCTGGCATGATATTCCCGACTCCTGTCTAAAATAAATAACCCTCTGTGTCCCAATTTGTAGCTCATCATTAGTGTTCATGCCGCACAACACCATGTGACGTTCCGCTTCCTGGGAAAACATGGCCGCTCGGATCGGCTTCCGATGTCATTCTCCGCAGGCATGTAGTGTTGAGCCTCCATCCCTCGTTACTAATGAGAGGCTTACTGGCCTCATCCATCGGCCTTAGTACAATGTCTTTGCTACAGTACCCTTATCCCCCTTAACTGCACTGGTTTGATGCCCTTATTCTAAAGGTGGTTAGGGAGGGGGTCAGGAGTCCTCCCATCAGCCATTTTAGGTCATTGGGACTGGTAGTGCACCAATTCAACAGCATGTGGAGTAACTGGGACCTTTCTACAGTTACCTTTTACAAAAATATGTTTGATAAATTCACCTGCCTGTAACAGACTAGTCTCAGAAAAGGGTAGGGCTAGATTTCCTGTGCATTGATCTCATGTGTTAATGTATACTAACCCTTTTAGGACATGTGAAACTACTATTAACCTTTCTTCAACCCCCCACTTTAGCTGTTTTTGGTGTATACTCCTATGACTAACTTTTACAGTGGTAGGTAACACATTTGGATTCTTAGCAGTCGTGTGTTGAACTTGATGCTTGCTTGTGTTTATAGTCGTGTGTTTGTACCTACCTGCTCTGCACCACCCCTATGTTTCATAACACATGTTGCTCTTGTTAACTGAACCTCATGCTATCCTTCACTTCTCAGCTACTCTGACTGAAAGACCTTAGTGTAAAATTGGTTATCATGGAACCCTTCACTAGAGTAGGTTCTGACACATCTAGGTGACGTAGGTGACTGCCTAGAACCTGCCAAAAACACTTCATTTGTGTCTTGTAAATAAACAATGCACATACACATTGCACAAAACAGAGTTGTTTTCACCTCCACCAGAGGCGTTGCTGGGGTAGAGGGCTGCAGGGGTTATAGCCCTGGGTCTTTTGGTTGTTGCCCCGGATAGAAGCTCAGGGTCTACAACCAAAAGGCTAGCTAGCCCTGAGTCCCAACCATCCCCACATTAGTGTAGCCCTGGATTATTTCCAGACCTAGCAACACCACTGCCCTCCACACCGCCGCAGGTTACAGTCCCACACACCTCAGTGCACTGCAACATTTTCAATTACAGGCGGCACAGAATCTTGGTAAATTACCTAAAGACAAATTACAATGATCTACAGAAGAGTACTGTACACGTACACTAGCATCCAAAAGGAGAGAAGACGTAAGCGGAACACATACACTCTTTTACTCTGACGAAGGGCTAGTCCTCCTACAGCTCTCCAGGTGGTTTTGACTATGATCCCTCATCATTGATTATACAGGACAGGAATGATGGAATTTGTGGGCCAAAACATCTGGCGAGCCGCGGGTTACATATCGCTGTATCATATACATCACCTTGGTTCTCACTGATCATTATGGCAGTGTATATCAACATTTCACATAAATGCTGTGCACGAGTAAAGTTGCTTTCTTATCCCTCACTTTGCAACACCCTCACTGTCCTTAGTCCACCTGGACATTTGTAATCACTGCTGACACAAGAGCACAAAACATCACCTCAAAAGAGAAAGAAAACGACCTTCTGCACTGTTCTGTACACATACATCCAAGAACAGATCTTAAGAGACAGTTTTTCCACCTGTAAGTGTAAATTGAATTTGCATGTCAAAGTACCAACCAGTCTGTTTTAAGTCAGTGTGCCATATCTTACCCAGAGCATGGAATTGTATTCTGTTTGTAACGCCAGTCCCAAGAATTGATACCAGAAAAGATTTCAGCTGAGATGCACTATTTCATCATCTTGCTGAAGAAGGGAGTCGGTGATCTCACACAAGTGTTTGGAGGTGTACTGTTAAGCAAAGCAAAGGGAATGCCCATGTTTAGAAGTATGCAACATCTCTACTTTCTCGTATACAGTTGAGCTTCCCCACCTGTCTAAAACACCTCTTCCTGGTGCCGAATTATCCTATTCTGTGGGTGCACTCACCCCCTGTGTGCTGATAATAAAGACAGACAGTGTGAGGGAAACTCTGAAAGTTAAAATCCATTTTGGGATTTCTTTAATGGTGTACCCAGTGTCCAAGAAATCTCGCAGCATTCTGGCCTAATAATTTTAAGCATTGTGGATTTCCAGACAAAATTTGGAGGGATCAGTAGGGCGAGGTAGCCCAGCAGTTGCGCTGCACAAAAAAGAGTGATCTTGAAAAGATCATAAAGGCTTGATGGGGTGTTAGTAGAGGGGTCAAATAAGGCACTCACAAGTTTTCAGTCTATTACTTCAATTCAATACCTTGTTGGGTGCAGCAATCAAGGCTTGGTTACTCAGCCAGGGTTATCTGGTCTCTACATCATGGGTAGACTGGAATCCCCCATCTGAAAGGTGAGAAGGCACACCTTGCAAGAGGCCAGAGGCCACAGGACCTCAGTGCCGTACCATGCACTTTGCAGGTGATGAACGCACGATTCCATACAGCAGGACACCCTATAATAATAATATAATATTATAATAATCAAATTCATAATTGGTTATTTGTAATGCGCTTAATACCCAGAGGTTTCTAAGCAGGGACCCAAGGATCTAACCTGTGGTGCAAGACCAAGGCCAGCGCGGTGTCCCTGAGCTATCCTCCCGAGACTAGTATTAGCAGTTCGTAGTTAGTATTAAAATAACATGCATGGAAGACATCAAAACAAGGTTACACACCCTGAAACAACATTATACAGAATGATCAAGTACAACAGAGAGCTTGTGTTCTACAAAAACTAGGAGAATGGTTCTCGCCACGCTCCCTTGGCTTCTCTCTTTTTCTCTTTCCCTGTAATCAACCCCCTGTTTCGTGTCTGCCGACTTTCTTCCTTGGAGATTATGTAAAATTATATTTTGGGCACCTGTTCATATTATCATTTTGTTTTACCTGTAGCCCATTTATAGTCAATTGTAGGTCATAACCATTTGCATAACATACAAGGACTGATAAAGATATAAAAATCCATTTCAGAAGTCTGCTCCCTTTTCACAAAGTAGAATGTCCAACCCTGTACTCTAGTAATGGTCTGATTATAAAATTCAAAAACATGTATATAATCTTCAGCACCGCACAGTACTTTAGGCAGCCAGCAAGGATATCATCGAGGGCCTACCCTGCAGGACAGCAAATACTGCAGCATGCTAGATATGGCAAAAGCTTGCAAATGGGTAGTGCAGTTTGCATCTAGCACCGCTCTGTGGAGAGACTGGGGAAGTGCAGGTAGTTTGCTTTTACCAGCATTGCTTGTCAATACCGTATCATCTCGTGCAGCACAGGGTACATCCTGTGTCGGATGATATTACAAATGTCACTGAAAAGTGCCGTAAAACAGAAAAGTTTGAAAGATTACCTTTTCTGTATTAATACAAATTGAACAGTAGTGTTTACTGTACACAGTCTAGTTCCAGCCTCAAAACGAGGGCGGAAGGGGATTACAAAATAGAAAAATAATCCATGCAGATTTTCAGAAATACTACATTTTGAATTTCTGGAAATCGACATCTGTTATTGGCAATCCTGAAAATATTCAAACAAACTGATTTCATAAATTACAACCTGTGGCAATGACAATTACACATGTGGCATTTCTTTGAAAAATATTCACTACTCAAAATGAGGCCCAGAAACTTTACTCCACGCACTCTACTTTATTAGAATATGTTTTGCAGACTCCTCTTCACTGAGTGCTACATTCTACTCATGTTTAGTATTTATTTAACGAAGTGGACTGTTAGCAGGCTGCTTTTAAAGTCTGTCCTTTTCAGACAGTACTTTACATAAGCTTGCGTTGCTAAATTGTACTCTGCAGAACTGCACTCTGTTGACTGAACTTTACACAGTATACTTTACAGACTGTGCTTCACTTTAAATTGAAGAATGTTTAAAGGATTATTTTTATAGACTACAGACTTTTTTTAAACTGATTTGTTTACAGAACTGTATATTAGAGCCTGTACCTTAGGAACTTAACAAACAGTAGTTTACAGACTACATTTTGTATTCTTTACTTTGCAGTTATTTTACACTTTGTTCACAGACTGTGCTTTACTAAACTTTACTTACCTAATGTTTACATGAGTGCATTGGATTTAATTTGAGCCCATTATTCGGCTACTGTCTGTCTCCTGCAGGCGGGATCATCACAGCAGAAGATTTGCGAGACTACGCAGCCGAACTGACCGAAAACCCTCTCCACGTACAGATCGGGGACTTTACTATGTACAGTCCCAACGCCCCGCTTAGTGGACCTGTCCTCATGCTCATCCTAAATATTCTGAAGGGTAGGTGAGAGGCGGTGCCTCTTTATTTTTCTCTTGGGTAGATGTTAAGCACTCGCCTCTTTCATCCGTCTGAGGTGGATACATTGAGTACCAGTACATTGTGTATTAAAGGCTACTACAGCTCTTAGAAGCAGGTAGAATCTGCCATAAAGCACTAGAGAAACAAATGCATTATTAGTGCATTTGTTTAACATGTAAATCGTTCACACATTGAATTTCACACATACAAAGTACATATCTACCATGATTAAGAAAGATAGAAATCACTGGTGGCTGTTTCAGTGCTGCATTTGGGGTGGCAGAAGACAGATTGGCAATTCCAGCACAGACCGAGTTACTCGTTTTGTGTAAGCAGTTGGTTAGAAAATACCTTCTCAATGACCCGGCCATTAAACTGGAGGCCTGTGAAGCTTATTTAATAAAACATTGAATCATACTTCTTGTGTCTGGAGTATCCTTTCTGGAACACAGTGAAATTCCTCCCAGCATGTTGCTTGTAATACATGATTTTAACATTGAACTCATTGGTACTCATTTTACCTGAACTGGAATGCTTGATGGGTGAGTTGAGATTCCCTCCTCAGACCTGAGCTTTGCACACACATCTCTGAAGCGGTCACTGAGCCCAATAAATTATCTCGATCTAGTTAACAGTTCGTGTTGTAGCCATCTTGGGTCAGTTCATTGTTCCTTCAATATCCCATAGGTCTAGACTAACCTCATCTGTGGCTTACTTCTCTAGGGTTTCAATTTACAAGTGAGAGCGTTAAAACCATAGACAACAAGGCGCTGACGTACCATCGCATTCTGGAAGCCTTTCGCTTTGCCTTTGCCAAAAGGACCCTGCTGGGAGACCCCCGGTTTGAAAACACCACAGAGGTAGGCTGGTGTGAATTGTGTTTGCACATGAGTGGGTGGCTGTGTTTGGGGACTTCTCCGGTGAAGAGTCAGAATATCCAATTGCTATGCATCAAAGCAGATTTTATATTACTGCAGAAAAGTAGGAACATATACAATACTTCAGAAAGTAAGGAAAATGTTGCATGTTTGTATTTTTCCTTTGACAAAGAACTTTGTAGTACTTGTTACTAGTATGGTAGTGAGGGAAAAAAGAGAAGGTCATGGAATCCCCACCACATTTACCACACTGCCATACTAAGAGTTTGGAGGTAATGTGGGGGAAACACGTCCCGTAGCATGCTGGAAGTTTCCCCTCCTCATTATCACCAAACAATTGATCAACCTGCTTTACCTTCAGTTCCGGGGAAGGAGCGCAGTGGAAAAAGTTCAATGGATGTACTTTGCATGAATCAGCTCAGCTCAAAAGGAAAGGGTTATGGGTGGGGTAAAAGTGAGCAGTGGAATTCGAAAAAACCTGCAGGCCGTTGAACCGCTTCCTGCAGTCTTCCCCATCCTTGGGGACAAGGCCCGACTGCAGACACCTTCTGGCTGATGGTGCCCCAGATGTGGTTGCAGCGCTTTGAGGTAGTCTTTTTCTGGCGGGCCCCATACAGCGCGTCATAGTGCCCCATCACCTCCTCCACAAGGACGTTGAGCTCGGACTCCGTACATTTCAGTTTACGGAGCCGAACCTGGGCTGACTTGCCCCTTGCACGCTCCTGTGATATTCTGGGTGTTCAGCTGCTCTGGATGGCTGCCAGGGGCTCCAATTTTGTATGGATTCTGATTTCCAAAATGGGCACTGCAGTTTTTCCCGGCCCGGCGGTGACGCATTTCCTGTGCTAATATCAGGTGTGGTGTTGGCTGCTAGCGCTATTTGCGATGGAATTTTGAGCTTTAATGCACTTCCTGGTGTTATTTGGGTCAAGCGGTATTAGCGTTAACGGCTGGGACGTGTGCACGTGTCCGCCGACTGATTGGCCTGTTTATGCGTGACTAAGCCTGACGTTAATGCTAATACTGCTCAACGCTAATTATGCCCAGATAACACCCAACTGGTGATGAGGCCCAGATTTATGTGCCAGTGCCAAATGTTTGCAGGAAATTCTGTCCTTCACAGAAAACCAGTGCAGTTTCTTATGAACAGGTGTGATGTAAGCACGATGTGGGGTATTAATGATTATGCGGACTGTCCCATTTTGGAGCACCTGAGAGATTTTAGAGAAAAAATAGGAGTGCGGCCAGCATATACTGAATTGCAATAATCTAGCTTGGCCCCTATAATTACCAGCAATAGTGGAGCAATGTGCCTCGGAGAGTCATGGATGAAGTTGGCGATGTAGCCTTATAAATTAATATATAAAAAACATAATAAATTTAAAGTTTTGCAATCAGTTCGGAGTCACACTCTGTACGCTAATCAATCACACAACCATGCAATCCGGTGCCAATTATATTCCTAACCAGAAACGTCAAGTGACACCTCTTCATTAAAGTGTCACGAGTGATACAATATTTAATGATGCACTCCATGATCCTATTCCAATGGTGCTAGTCCATCAAGCCCTGTTAGTTCTTCTATCAGTTTAAAACTGAATTAAGGTACACCATTGTGTGATCCTATTTTGCAAACCAATACAAGTCTAATACCATTCATTGACACATATCTCAAATCTGGTGCTCAATGTTATAACCTTCGAATGGGTCCAGCTTGTCCACTCCTAGTCCTGCGAACCCAATATAATTGGCAACAGAATTCTGACTCCGAATTGATAGCAAAACTTTAATTTATTATGTTTTTATAAATGTTTCTTACTTGGTCATTCCTCCCCTTTCCCACCCCCGACTCTCTCTCTTCTTTGTTTACAATAAAAAAAAAGTATCTTTCATTAATTAATCGTTGATCTGGAGGATCCTTGTTAAAGTGGACTCAAGAAGGACACCCAACGTTTTAACTTTTTTGCTGACTGGGGACAAGAAGCCAGAGAAGCTTATATTAGGGATTCTGGCAACAAGGGATGATGGAGGGTTCTTAGATGATACTGAAGCTTATATTGGGGATTCTGGCAACAAGGGATGATGGAGGATTCTTAGATGATACTGAAGTTTATATTAGGGATGCTGGCAACAAGGGATGATGGAGGGTTCTTAGATGATACTGAAGCTTATATTAGGGATGCTGGCAACAAGGGATGATGGAGGGTTCTTAGATGATACTGAAGTTTATATTAGGGATGCTGGCAACAAGGGATGATGGAGGGTTCTTAGATGATACTGAAGCTTATATTAGGGATGCCGGCAACAAGGGATGATGGAGGGTTCTTAGATGATACTGAAGCTTATATTAGGGATGCGGGCAACAAGGGATGATGGAGGGTTCTTAGATGATACTGAAGCTTATAATAGGGATGCCGGCAACAAGGGATGATGGAGGGTTCTTAGATGATACTGAAGCTTATATTAGGGATGCCGGCAAAAAGGGATGATGGAGGGTTCTTAGATGATACTGAAGCTTATATTAGGGATGCCGGCAACAAGGGATGATGGAGGGTTCTTAGATGATACTGAAGCTTATATTAGGGATGCCGGCAAAAAGGGATGATGGAGGGTTCTTAGATGATACTGAAGCTTATATTAGGGATGCCGGGAACAAGGGATGATGGAGGGTTCTTAGATGATACTGAAGCTTATATTAGGGATGCGGGCAACAAGGGATGATGGAGGGTTCTTAGATGATACTGAAGCTTATAATAGGGATGCCGGCAACAAGGGATGATGGAGGGTTCTTAGATGATACTGAAGCTTATATTAGGGATGCCGGCAACAAGGGATGATGGAGGGTTCTTAGATGATACTGAAGCTTATATTAGGGATGCCGGCAACAAGGGATGATGGAGGGTTCTTAGATGATACTGAAGCTATTGGGGATTCTGGCAACAAGGGATGATGGAGGGTTCTTACATGACTCTAATGGAAGATCTGTCTCATTATAGTTTAGACCCACAGAGTCAACTGCCATCCACGATTCTATTTTAGCAAAGATATTCTGGATATTGAGAATGACGGCCTGGATGGACGTCTTTGCCTCATTTAAAGCTGATCGGCAAAGTTCTGAAATATAATGCAAGCGTTACACAAGAAGTCATGAAGGGGTTTATGGTAAATATTAAAAAGCAATGGAGACTAACGAGCCCTGGCACACACCACTTTCAATTGTTGCTGAAGAAGAACAAAGAGGATGTATTTTTACTCTGGATATCCTGTTTATTAAAAAAGAACATAGCCACTTGATATACTTGTCAGCTATTTGGACTACTTCTTTAATGTGTTTGATTAAGATACTGTGATCCAGTGTATGTATCAAATGTTGATGAATGGTCCAATACCACGAGAAGGCCAAAGTCTCAATAATCAAAGATTTTCAGGAGCACATCTTTGATAAAGATCAAGGCAAGTTCGGTGTTTATTGGTGGTCTAAATCCCATATGTCGACGGCCCAGCAGATTATAATCCTCTTCATGTTTACTCAGTAGTACAGAGGCTGCCTTGTCTAGCACTTTCAATATAAATGGAACATTAGTAATAGGTATATGATTAGGACAAGCTGGGGGGGGGGGGGCAAGATTGTATTTCTTACTATGGGTGTGACCCAGGCCTGTTTTAGTGCCATGGGAACTGTAGCATTAATATATGAGGAATTTATTAAAGAGGTGATAACTGGACTCAAATATTCAGCACAGTTCTTTATGTGCTTGTAAGAACAGGGGTAAGCAGGTAAATATGTTGGTTTGGGTGAAGGGATGATGGAAAGTGTGTCCAAACATGACACTTGTGTAAAAGAAATTGGCCGATCCGGAGGGAAAACTGTGGTGAGTGCATGACAGCATGGATAGCGGGATGATCGCTGTGTAATGTTAATAAGTTAGAAGGCAAATCACCAGAGGGGTCTACTGTTGCCATTCCAGAATCAGTCAAAGGTTTTGACGTTTGACCTAAAGATAGAGAGGTCTTCTATAGGGCAGATTTTCTCAGGAGAGCATTCCACAACCTGGCTGCCTGGACAGCAAAGGATCTGCCTAGTGCCTCTGTTTAATGTTATTGTGTAACTGTGATGTTCTTACATGGTTTCACTCATTTGGGATGAGCTGAAGTGTGCCATTTTACACGGTTCAGCTGTTACAATGGTCGTGCAATATTCTTCTGATATAAGGGGTCTGAGTTGGTGCAACAACATAAGATGATACAAAACGCACCAAATTATTAACATGTTGGTCACTTGTTCATGTGGTGGATACAGTCTATCTTTGTCATTACCTACAATCATCTCCTTAATTAAATCCCCCTGACAATAATAACGAAATAGAGACCACTGGTCATAGGAGGATGTCAATGCTACTAATCTAAACAACAAAGTCCTAATTCTACAGTATTTTAAAATGCACAGTTCATACATTCCAGTAACTGTGTATCAAAAGATGAATATATTGAAACATCATGAAGTGCAAAACTCAATAAATACATTTTTGATGGTCCCTGACAATGCAGTGTTGGTAAACGGATACCTTACTCCGATCAAGTCAATGCTGGTAAACTCCAACAATCATCAGTTTGACGAAGTCCATCTTGGTGAGTAGCGATCTTCATCAGCCTAATTAAATCCATATGTGCAAGTCTTTCATGACTTGCTTGGATAGATGCTGGTGTATAGTGACAATCATTGGCTTGGTTCAGTACTCGTTGTTGATCTCTGATGTTCATTGTTTTGATTAAGTCCAGATTGGTGAGAACTGATGTTCTTCTCCTTAGTAAGTGCTGACGTTCATGTTTATGACTCCATCTATATCTGTCTTCACTGACTACTTGATTAAGTCCTTTGCGGATGATCCATATAAAGGCGATGTTGGTAATGTGCAATGCCCAGGAGATTGGCTAAGTCAACAGTGATAAACTGTGATGCATTCACTTCATTAAGTCACTGTTGCTATGTCACTTTCATCAGCTTGATTACTTCAATATTGAGGAATCGTCATATCCACCAGTTTGATTGATTGTCCCGTGTTGGTGAGTCTTTGTTTTGTTACCTCAATAAAAAGATTTGTTATTCATTGATGGTTTTAATAGTTTTCTGTTTTCTATTGGATCACTATGAGATTTCCAAAGTAAACATAGATTAATTGTGAGTCTTGGCATTCATCAGGTTGATCATACTGTAACAACTACACAAATAATGACGCATCCAAATCTAGTACAAGCTCTTATCAGAATTATTGATAAAATATCAAATTTTGAAGTGCTCATTAGGTATTAAATATTTCATGCACTCTATTTTAGTTTTGGAAACTGATTCTACTATGTTTGTGTGTAGAATTATTTGTATAATTGTCGCTTTACTGCCAGAGTGGTTCTACCCCTGCATATAATACACCGGTACCTCTTGTTTGTATGACCAAGCTCTAATAAAATGGGCCTAATCAAGCTGATACATGCAAGGCCACTTGGGATTAAATCCCAGTCGTCGAGTCCTGGCATTTGTCATCTTGGTTAAGTCAATGTTGCAGTCAGTGACTTCTTATCATTTTTAAGACCATGGTCCTGACATTTACCAGCTTGTGTTTTTTTTTGAGACGGTAAAACATTCCATTCAACAACTTAATGAAATCCATGTTGTTAATGAGCCTTGACGTGCATCGGCTTTCTTACAACCATATATGTACAAAATTAAATAAATCCAATTAAATTTGATCCTTATATTCCAGCAGTCATCAGCTTGAATAAATCTAACTGCAGTATGAGGGGTTCCTGGGATTTAGCGTGTTGATTAAGTTTGCGTTGGGGGATCGTGCCATTCATTGGCTTGATTAAATTCATATTGGGGAGTCCTATAATTTATCATGTTGCTTATGTCCAGGCTGGGGAACCCTTGCATGGACTGGCTACTTTGGCCCCATTTTGGCGACTCCTGAAATTCATCATGTTGATCAAGCAGGGCAAACATTGGTTTTCTTCTAAACGATGCATGGCAGGATTTATCAACATGACATTAAGCAATACAATGAATGTCAGTGCCGACACATTTTGACTTAATCACTCTGATACATGTAACTATGGCACTGATCAGATTGAATAAGCCCATAATGCTTCACATAGAAAATAATTATCTCTACTAAGTCTGTCTTAATGAGTGCTAATGTTTATCAGCTTCATTAGGTGTTTGTGGTTGAGTCCGGGCATCCATCAATTTTCAGTGAGTCCCGACATTCATCAGTCGTTGGCGATAATTGGCATTCATAATTTTAAGTCAATGACATTCACCACTTTGATTCGTAAATTGTAGCGAGTGCTAACATAAAGCAGCCTGACTGGATCCTTGTTACTGATTCCTGGCATTCATCTGTTTAAGCCATTGTGCATAAGCTGCAGCATTTACCATCTTGTTCAAGTCAATATTGAAGGGTTACGATTGGTTATTCGTCTTCCGTATCAAGTGTAAAAATAGCTCAGGGCCCTGGTCACTGAACTACTTCTGCTTTCATTGGACAAAGTAACAAGGGCGTATGTAACTCCATCTTTTTCTCAACAGGTTGTTCAGAACATGACGTCAGAGTATTTTGCTGAGCGCCTCCGACTAAAGATCACAGACAACACAACGCATTCAGCGGACTACTATGAGCCTGATTTCTACACGCCCAATAGCCACGGCACAGCCCACATCTCCGTTGTAGCAGAGGATGGCAGTGCGGTGGCAGCAACCAGCACCATTAATACATAGTATGTATATATTTGTTTTCCTACCCGGGAGGTCGGGGGCGGGGTGAGCATCCAACACTAGATAACCCAATTGTGGTAGATATCTGCATCTCCTTAGAACTTGTAGACTAAGTTAAACCTGAACATTAAAGGGATTTAACTAAATACCCCAAACTATTACAACTGAATCTCTCTGCACTCAGGCACTTGGAACCCACCCTGGGACTAGAGCAGGTCCAGTTGGGCAGTCCCAAGTTTCACTGGACGATATGAATGGTGGCCTGAGTGCACATTGGTCACAGGTGCAGATGGCTTGCAGGAATGCTAAAGAAAGAAGAAATGGAGGGCTTCCTAGAGCAAATGCTAACGATAATAAATAATTCACAGCATCTAAAAAACCATCAGGTTTTTGAGGTCTATTACAAATCTCTCTAGGTGGAAGGTGGACTCGCCAGATGTGGGTTCCATACTCGCTGTCCCTCAGGCAATCAAGATGTACCTCACTGATGTTGATTGTGTTCCTGTGTAGAGGGTACATGGCTTTGGAGTTCGGGGCTGGATTGCTATCATTAGTGGCAGGACCAAGTTTGATATGCAGATGGCTGATATATTTCTATAATGGTGACGATGGACTAAATAATTGGAGCATGGAATCTGACTAGAACACAAGCAGTGCTTGTCCATCTATCACATTTTCGAGTTTACAGCCATGCTGGTCCTTCAAGTGTGGGTATCAATGTCTGTTTCCTAAAAAAACTTCTCACGAGCATATGAATGATGACAAGTCAACCTCTGCCAGTTTCTCTGAAGTATTAGCTAGCGAAGAAGCTGAGGAGAGGAGAGGTCATGTAATCTCCTGTGCTGTCACCTGCAGGATCTTGGATGCTGCTATGTCCATTTGGGCATATATGTGTGTAAGCGGTGACAGCATCCTATGTGGTATACTTACCCTTGTCTATAATTTGTCATCTAGTGGTTACAACCCTGGGTTCAGACTTCTCTTTCATGGTTGGAGTTTACCGAAGGCAGTGCATGATCTTGCGTGACTCCCTCTATTGTTCGATGCCTCTGTTGCTCACCTGTAAATCGGAAGTGCATTTGAGGTGTGCCAAATTGGCATCAGTGATGATATAATCATGTGTCCTTTCAGTGTTTATTGAGGTTGGCCAATCATGATTTATTGCCTCTTGTCGCCAGCTTCGGGTCCAAGGTTCGCTCCAATACCAGTGGGATCATCTTCAACAACGAGATGGATGACTTCAGCTCCCCGAACTTCCCAAATGGGTTTGGGATTCCCCCCTCTCCTACTAATTTTATTAAGCCAGGTAGGTCCCCTCCTTCTTTGGGTAAAGAAGCCTATGTATGTTTGTAAACCTCTTCTGCTACAATCAGTTCTGCTTGATTTGTAGTTCCAACACTCACATGGTCTAGACTCTAGAGCCTTATTGTACAAAAAGTGAAAAGCCTCAGCTTAAATTGTACAAGTGGAAAAAGAAAAGTTAAAAAAATATATATTTAGCTGAACCAGGAATATAGCTCCTCCTAAAGAAAACCAAAAATGTAGAACTCATCACAATGTTCCCAAGCATTTGCTTTCAGTTTAAAAAGTTTACAATACATGTTTTTTAAAAAAAAGTATATCATGTAAAGAAACATTTTCAAAAAGAACGTAAATTAAGAAATAAAACTATTGGAATTATGATGAGGATTGTAAACTCTGACAAAGCTGTTATTGTGGCCTGTCATCATTCTTGCCGCTTGAGTCGATGTTACTTAAAATGGTTCATTTTTAAAGAGTGCCAATTCCCTTAGTTATCTGGGTGTCGGGTTCTATAGAAATGGTATTGGCCCCCTCAAATTAATGAGGGATGTGTCAATGAGAAGAAAACAAATTAGGTTGCTATGCTCTCGGAAAATTGGGTTCCCTTGTGCATTGTTGAAGGAAATCCAAGGTCTTACCCTTACTGATATATGGCAGGGAATTCTGGTGTTATTCTCTACCCCTTTATGATTAAGCAATAGCAAGCTTATTGAAACACCTGTTTAGGCTCTCATTGAGCACCCTGCCTGCTTCGGTTTACCCCAAAATTTTGAAAAAAAAGGTCAAATGTACGTTTACTGTACATTCGACCTGGTATAAAAAATTCAAACCCCATAATACCTAACAATGGGAGCGGGGGTCCACCCCCATACATTACATGACTAGCGCGGGTGGGAGGTGGGGGGGACAAAATCCCCAAAACTCGAATTACAAAATGCGAACAAGTGGGCATTGTAATTTTGCAATTCTAGTTTTTGGCATTGGTTTTATAACATAGAACCACCTACTTCTCTTTACCTGGAGTCGGGGTCTAAAGCTATAGCTATCGAAGCACAGGTAAATCCTGCAAGGCTTTGGTTACATCTCGATAAACCTGATGATTTGAGATATATGGCAATATACTGAGGTATCTTGGGTTCCCTCATTTGGTTTGTCAAACTCCAGGGATCTCGCAGCAAGCATTTGGTGCTCTGAAAACAACATTGCAATTTTGTCAGCATGAAATGCAGATCTCATGTTCTTTGTGCCAGAGTAAATTTAAGGGTTTTTGATCTCTATGAAACCCCATTCAAATTATATTTAGACCCCCTAAAATCAGAGCTTTGTGCCTGAATCTTAGATTAAATATTTAAAATATTTTTCAATTAACAGATTTTATGTCAAAATGGGTGTCCTGCCTGTCAAGTTATTGTCCATTTTGTTCTAGACACATTTTTCTTACCATTGTATTCAGAGCCTAGGAAAACATTTCTTGTTGCAAATTTAAATAATTACCAGATTATATTAATAAGAAGCCATTTATTTATTCATTTTATTTACTTTGTCATTTATAGAGTGCACCCACCCCAGAGGCATCTAAGCGCTGGTTACAGTAATTGTGTTTAGGAGTTGCTTAGTACAGTACCAAAGTTAATACAGTCAGATTTGTAGTTACAGGATATCTGAAATACTTGTGATAGCACAGGTAAGGGTTATACATCTTGTGAGAAGAGCCTGGTTTTGAGCCTTTACGGAAGGCCTAGAGGGAGGTTTCAGATCTTGGGTGCAGCGGTAAGGTGTTCCAGTATTTAGCTGCCAGGAAAGTATGGCCTCCTTCTTTTTGGAGTCTGAATTTGGGCATGGAGAGAAAGTGTGATTAGGAGGCTCTCATTGGTCTGTTTGTTTGGTATTTGTTGATTATGACAGACAATTAATTCGAGGATGTATGTTTCAGGCATTTGTAAGTCAAGATGGGAGTTTTAAAGTGAATTCGATCATGAACAGGAAGTCAGTGGACATTTCTTCTAGCCGAAGAAGTGGGTTATTTTTTTCGGTATATCTAATGCTGCTCTAAGGGCATTGTTTTGACTGACTTGTAATTTTTTTAATATTCGCAATAGTTGTTCCTGCAAAGAGCGAGTTACAGAAGTCTAGTCTGGAGACAATGAGGGTTCTGGCTAGTGTGATGCAACTGTCTGTGGAGAGGAAGGGTCTGCCGGCATTGATAAGCCTAGATGCATAGGCCGCAGTAGAGGCAATGGCGTTGACCTGCCTGGTTAGTGTGAGGGAAGAGTACAGATGAACCCTGAGGGTTTTAACTTCTGTGGAGACCGGGATAGCGTTGCCGTCAATGGTGAGCATTTTGTAGACACTGTCAAATTTATTTAGGAGGTTTTGGGAGCTGATAAGCAGCAGCTCTGTTGCTCATTGTTCAGGCACAGGGAGTGCATGTCCATTCAGGTCTGAATACTTTGGTAGATTGCGTTCAGTGAGTTGGAGTCAGTCACAAAATTGCCTGATATCGGTAGGAGGATTTGAGTATCGTCCACATAGTTAGTGTAGAAGATACCCAGCAAGTCAAGGAGGTCGAAGAGAAGCTTTGTGAATATGTCATAGAGTGGGCGCAGACACTGGAGCCTTGGGGGGACACCACAGGAGACTAAGGCTGGTGGGGCCGATCTGGTTGGTGAGAAGACCCTCATAGTTCCATTAAACAGATACGATTCAATCCATGTTATGGCTTTTGGGGAGAAGTGTGCGGATGAGGCGAGGTGATGGCATAGGAGAAGGACGCGGGCTAATTTACCTTTGTCTTTGATTCACCTATATGTATTTTGAGGTCAAGGAGAGCAGATTCCGTTCCATAGCCAGGACGGGAGCCAGATTGGCACAAACCAAGAAGCTTGTGCGTTTCAAGGTGTTTTTGGATCTGTAGATAAGCTACTCTGTCAATAATCTTGAGAAGAAAGGGGACGGTTGTGATAGGATGATAGTTAGTGGGGATGTTTGGGTCTAGTGTTGGCTTTTTGAGAAGTGGGAGAACCCAGGGAACTTTGAGGTTGGACGGCACCGTTCCAGTGGCAAATGAAGGGTTGATTAATGTGGCCATGAAGGGGCCTAGTTCGATAGCAGTCTTTGATGACGGCAGCTGGTCAGAAGTCACCTTGACAACTGGACGGTTTAAGGCTTTTGATGATTTTAGCAACTTCTAGATTAGAGACTAAGGAGAATGTGAATGGATGGGTGTGGTCACGCCATGCTGGTGTTTGTAAAGGAAGAGTTCTATTGGACATGTGTGTGATTTTATTTTGGCTAGGATTTTAGATTGAAGTGAGGAGATTTTATATAGTTGTGCATTTTGGATGTTTGCGCACCATGTGCTGTCTTTGAGGCAACTGGAAGGAGGCACAGCTGGTGACTCCAGTACACGTAGAATAGAAAATAACTCTCTGGATCCAGATTGCGCTTTTACAATCCTCTCGTCGTATGTGGCCTTTTTTCTTGGTGTATGGCTGTTTGTATATAGTTGCTATGTTGGAGAAGAGGGCTTTGTTGGCCTCAGACGGATCCTTTTTCCAGGTTTTCTTCTTGGCTCGCTTCGACGCGCAACATATTTATGTAAGAGAACTCTGAATATGCCAGCTGTTTTTGCAGTTTCAATTTTTTTTAAATAAAACCTGGTTCCATAGAAATAATTTATCTCTGGCAAATTGAGCATGCCAAATATATAAATCTAGTATAGTCATTGTTTATGTTTAAAATGCTGGTTTCTATGCAGTCGAAGAGCTAGGAATAATGCAAATTATTTTCTTTTGGAACTTAAAATTAAAAAATTAAGCAATTGAACAATGTTAGTCATTTGGCATAGATCCCATGGTGGGGAGGGGTCTGGTTTGGGTGTGTGGAGTTTGGTTGTTGCCTTTCTACATTATTGCTGTACAACTGGTGTAACTTTTACAAACTGCTCTTATGTTGTTTTCTCCCGGGTTCCCTGGATTATCGGCTGGCTGCTCTAGTTAATAACCCACTAAGACCGCTGTGCCCAACTGGAAGCCCTGAGACCTCCTCTGATGATTGACCCAGCACCTCTCATTTTCTGGGCCCTGGTTGCCGCAGATCAGTTAAGATTCCTCACGTGTTTTGGCCAAATGGCAATTTTGCTGTTTTGTTTTGTTTTAATGATGTTTACCTATTTTCTTTAGTATAAAATATTGGGGGGATACTCCCCACACAGCCCTCTTCTACTCCCTTCTATATGCCTTACCCAAACTTACCCTCTAAATTTTTGTGGTAAAAAAAGTAAAAAATGTAGGAAAAACAAATTTGGTGAAATAGCCATTTGGCAAAAGTGGGTAATGCTCTGGGTTGCAGCCAAGCAATACCCCGACCGCCTGGCGCACATACACCTCCCTATTTATTTTCAGTTCTATTGGCGCTTAAAAAAACTAATCTAATCTGCACTCGTGATAGATTACTAATTTATTTATTCTGTATATAACTTTTCCTTCTGTAGAAGTGGAAAAAACATGCATTTTTGGCTAGAAAAATAGAGGGTTTCTTCTCTATAAAATCGCTCAATAAAAACCACAAAGGTTGCCCAGTCAGCTTTCCATGTGGTTGAACGGCTTCAAAGGCAATTCTGTCTGAATAGGCAAACTTCTAGTGCACTAATGTCAATCAAAAGGGAAGGCGATCAGAGTCATTGGCAGGAACTCCTCTGAAAGATTCTCGCAAATGTTGGACCTTGATTTAAAGAGCAGCTCTTTTGATAGTTTCAAATGCAGGCCTTTTCCTGTGGCACGGGGGTCATGATCAGCGCCAGTGCTAGGACGTTTGTACACTAGCCACTACACAAAGCGACACATTGCCACCTCCCTCTCGCGGCAAAGGGACCTTATTTGCTATTGTGAGGCATTCAGCGGGGCCCCATGCTGTTGACACCTCGGCTGGGTGACTAGTATTCCCCTGCTATAGAACCGACCATGGTTGCCCCGTGATGATGTGCCGTGCTAACATCCTGTATTATTTTTCTAGGTAAAAGGCCTTTATCTTCCATGTGCCCAGTCATCCTGCTGGATAAAGACAAGAAAGTCCAGATGGTGGTTGGGGCTTCTGGGGGGACACGAATTACCACGGCAACCGCACTGGTACGTAGAACCGGTGAGACTGAGACCAGCCAATTGATGGATGAGCTTAAAGGGCACAACATGAGAAAGGAGAGATGGGTGAATGGATACATGTTTCATTGAGCAGAGCTAGTAAGGTGACTACCTGGAAAGAGGGGCAAATCATAAGGTAGATGGAGCAATAGAGGGGAGATGAGATGGGTCAATTGATAAAAGGGTCCAAAGGAAAGAGTTTAAAAAAGATAGGGGTGATCGGGGAGAAGCTAGGACAATGGGTGGATGGATGAATGCAGGAGATGACTTGAGTAAGATAAATGCAGAATTAGACCGGGAAGAGTAGAGTTGCAAAGGGGGAGAATTGGGGCAATTGAATGAGTTAGGGGCTAAATGCAAGAGAGGCAATATAGATGGGATGACAAAGCCAAGATAGGTCGATTGATAAATGGGTCAAAGGTCAGGAAGTAAGACAGATATGGGGGTGATGGGAGAGGAGATAGGCCAATGGATGTTTGGGTTCAAAAGGAAGAACAGCAAAGGTGGGTGAATGCAAGACTTACATAGCGTAAGACATATAAGGAACCAGGCAGGGGAGAATAGAGGCGCTAAAGAGGTGATGGATGAGTGAGGAAATGGACTGACTGTGATGGCCAAAATCCAGAGGTGAGCCGATGGATATATGGATTGATAAATAGATCAGGGTATGCTATGTTGTGCACATATGCCATTATTTGTTTGATATATTCTATTTTTTTTTATATCTGACTTATTGGAATCTCTGTGATTTACTGTTATCTTCAATTTTGGTATTGAGTTTCATTGACACCTGTTTGTGTGACATCTATTTGTTTGATATCTGCGCTTTTGATTGATATTTGCTTGTCTGATCATTTAGTCTTATTCGTTCCATGGTTAGTACAGCTATTAAATACTATAAAAGAAACAATGTATGTTCGATTTTCCGTCAAGCAGAATATGCACAATCATGAAGCAGCATAGCAGACTATGCCCATTCCCGAAACAGGAGGTCATTTAGAGGCTTATTTCAAGCATCATTTAAAACTACATTTCAATAAAGAGTAATTTAAATGTAACTGTAACACATTTTTACTTTAGCCATTAGGTGACAATGAAGCACCACCTATAAGCCGAAACTGTTACATTGGCGTTCAGGTAGGAGGTAGATCAGATGCGTGGAGTGGGACGGTGTAGGAGTAAGAAACAGACACAAGGGTGGCATGTTGATTGGCAACATTTTTATTAACAACAAAAACATGGGGGAATTGGAGTTTAACGTAACTGACCCAATCTCTAAGAGGGGCTTCCCTGCCTCAACAAAATGAACTAATGAACTGTCGATGTCAGAATGTCCCAAAGTAAAGTTCGCCATCCTGTGTCCAAATCCTAACTTATCCCTCACAGACTAACCTTAATAGAATGTGCTATGGGAAATTTCTCTTGGCTACCCGCTGGTAGTCCAGCTTTGCAGGTCACAACGAAAAGGTTTCAAAAGGTGTAGAAAGCAAACAAAGGTTCCACAAGACTCAAGGGTTTGATCCCCTTTCCCCAGAGTCTTTCCAACTTTCTTGATAGGCCGGACTCCCAGGCCCTGTGAAAAGGTATAATGGCATGGACACCTTTTCCAAGCTGTCTTGTTGGTTCCAGACCCTTGTGAGCAGACCCGCCTTCCAGGTACTGCAACGAAGAACAACCTGGATGCCTTTTCCAAGCTGTATTGTGGGTCCCAGAACCCTGCTCAATACCCCCTACTTTGTTCACTCTGTTGCCAAGTGGGGTATTCCATGATCTTGCCTTTTTTCTCTGACTTCACCTCCACCCACCGCCTTGGTTTACTGTCCTGCCAAGGTCTCTGAGTGCCAGTCATGCATGTATATGTGTTATTGCCCTGTAATACTACTGGGGTCTCGCCTCCCCACCATGGGTTCCAAATCCCCCTCACTTGGTCAACTTCACATTGCTCCAGCCTTGGTTTACTCTCCTGCCAAGGTCTTCGCCTTGCTGCTGTGTTTCGGCAAATGTTCATATGGGTTAGTCCTTCTTTTACTTGGGGACTCTTGCTTTCTCTGGGTCTCCCTAACCCCTGATTTGGCCACCCTAATACCTGTATTACTGTATACTGTTGCCCTCCTATTATCTCCAACTTCTTCAGCTACCCAGAGCCTTCTCCGGTCTTCCACCGGCCTCTCCAGCAGCCCTGATGGTGGGTTTTCTGCTCTCCTTCAGGCTTCATCCCTGGCGAGAGTATGTCCTCCTCTGCCGGACGCTTCCTGGGACTTTTGCGGACGTGCTAATCTCCCCAAATCAGTCTGCTCCTCTTGAGCGACCTTCTCCTTGTAGCTTGCCAAGCTCTCTGGTATTAGACCAAAATCTGGTAACTGCAAATAAGATAAGATAAGAGAAGACCAACAGTTACGGGTAAAATATTAACAGATTATTTGCTTCAAGCAGACTTGAGTTCATCTACAACAAAGTGCAGTCGTAATGAAGTGAGTAATTTGCAACAAGATCTCTTCAGCTTTTATACACATTGACTTGCTGAGGTTGTCATTTCCCAGACAGTTTATAGTTTCCTGCAACGTATATAATTTTCTACCAAAACATGCACAAACATAGGTTACTCATCGGTTATGGTAATTGCAAACTCTAACCTTCTCAGAGTTTCCAGCACCAGGACACATTCTCACTCATCTTATCTATGTTTGTCCCACCAAAGGTCACTGTGCATCTGTAGTTTATTTAGGATACCCCTTTCATGGTATGGACAGAACGTCTCCTGCGTTGTTAATCATTGGCACATACATCTTGAGACCCACACAATTAGCAGAGAGAGGCGGGGAAGGTATATATTATCTCCTATCTCACTTGGACCTGGCTGTTCAAGGCCCAAGGCTGAACAAACACTGAGCCAAGCATTTTACATGCCACCATAGCATTCTTATTCCACAAACATATTTAATTTAAGGAGAGAAAATAGGAGATACAAAATGGAATCAGTTTGTGAACAAAATGGAAGGTTTAGGCTAACTAAAAATGGATGCAGTTTCACATGTGCCGAGAGGTACAAAACGCCATTGTCCGCTTTCCTCTCTCGATTTGAATGACAACGGGCCAATCGGTTGATTCATACAACTAGACCACATGCCTGGGTTCTCAGCATTGATACGCATTGTTGTTGTCCTCTTCTTCGTGCCAGTACTGTCAATGAATACCCTATGGGTGTTTACCTTCTCAGCAGTCTCTACCTGAGAGATGGAACAAAAGTATATTGGGGCAGCTGATGGGAGGCTAAAAGAAGGATTTCTAGGGAAGGTGGGAGGGTTAAAGGGATAATGCATTCTCCCAAGATAGTCACTATTCTCAATGGGGTCCTCTTTACCTATGAGATCCTCCGGCTGAGTACCACCATCAGGGGGACTATCAGGTAGCAGCCTCACCTCCCTGGCCTCCTGGAAAGGGACTTGCCCCCCGGAAGCAGTGACGATATCCTGGGATTTGCTACAGGGGAGTCACACTTTTTACTTTGATTATTTATCCACCCATTGACTGCCCAAATCCATGCTAATCACTATCAGCATTCCCGTCCACTATCTGCCCAAAACACATTCTCGTGCAATCTCTTTCAACTAGCTCTGTCAAGCAGCATCATGAATATTTGTGCTGTATAGGGTCTGACAGTGTTATTTCTAAGTAGTCATGTGAGATTTATTGTTTTAATTTCATCTGTAATTGTGCTGGTGTAGTAAAAATCTTAACCTAGTGTTGCCTCCCATCTGCTCCTTGCACTGAAGTTTTGCACTGGAAAAGTCAAGAGTTTTGACTTTCTAAAGGTCTTTTATAGCCATTCGTCAGGCACTGATATCATATGCCCAGATACTCACACCAATTTCCAGCTGTTTCCATCTCATGGAAAGGTAGTATCATGAGTGCATTGTCTGGTGAATGTGTTGGGGGAGGGGGGTGACTCCCAGGTATGCCAGAGGGATACTGGAAGTTCGCGGACTTGGAGGGCCCAACACCCTCCCCCAGAATACACAGAGAACTCCGTCAATTCGGAGTTCAAACTGTGGTTTATTACAAACAAAACCAACAAGGATCAGCACAGGAACAGCTAATTATTCATGCACCTCTCGCTATTCCTTGGCACACAGGCCGGATTTACCCTCAAATGGCATCAGTACTTTGTCACAACCTGGGCCAGGTGATTGAGTACTGAGGAGTATTCTACAACCTATACAGGAGAATATAGATGTTATTTTACTGTCCCTCACATGTCAGGTGGTTAGCCTGTTCATCCCCAATTCACTAACTATAACATTGTTGCAGTGTTGTGGACTTACCATTGGTTCTTGCCCTTTGCTACCCACCCCTAGGGTACTAAACTGTGACTGGTTAGAGCTGACGTCCCCAGGCCTGGGACTTGAAATGGTTCTCAGCTCACTGTGTTCCTTTTAGAGGTGATGAGAGTGATTGTGTCTGTATTGTAACCTGTGTGCACCACCTTTGCCTTATGAGAATATTCTCCTGTTCAGCGCAACACTTGTTGCTTACTTCTAGCATACTTGTAGCATACTTATTGCAGTCTGTGTCTGGCTGCCTGGGATCAGCTCGCCTTTCTCACCACCGATCACTGCCAATTGCTTCAGCTGGGTCACGTATTTGGAGACCACAAACGTGAGCTCTGCAGCTCCGAATTACGAGGATTTCTTCCCTTCTCCTGCAGCTGGTCCCATTGTTGTGTGGGGATTGGAATGTCATCCATATCTCTTGACATTGTCTGCAGGTCCTGTCTCACACGTCTTGTTCTCAGTCCAGCCTGAATCAGCTCAGCTTGTATCTTGTTCAGAGGCCTGGGACCTGCTGTAATTTTCCTAAACCTTATAATGTAGTTTCTACATTGTCCATACTATACTACATTTTCCATAGGTTAGTCACACTTGGCTCTGTCAGTTCCCATAGCTGCTCCTGCAGTTCCATAGGGTTATTTGCATTTAAGCATCTGCAAGCTTTGCTCAGGGCCTCTTGTATCTTGTGGTTCTGCATTACTGCATTTGGCTAATGGCAAAATAATAAAAGCAATGACAGTATGTATATGTATCTGTCCTCTAACTATAGAACTGTACGCTTGTGTTCTTCATGTATTTCAGTGTGTGTTTGTGTCATGAAGTGTGGATGGCACGTGTGCTTCATGTAACGCTGCTGTGTCGTGGTGTCTCTAACAACATCAGCAACATGGCTTCTCTATGCTTAGTCCAGGCTGTCTATATAGGTGTGTCTGACCATGGTCTGCGGCTCTTCATCCACACATGGATAGATCTGTACCGCACCTGGTCTGCATGGCTGGCTGATGGGTTACCTCTCAACGTATTTGTCAATCATAGGTGCATTTGGGATTGATCCGAAATAGAATGGGTGATTGCAGTGTTTTCTGGGCTTCTGTCTTGTCATGAGTTTAGTAGGAGGGGGGGTGGTTTAGGGATCCCGACTCCCTCTTGGGAAGGTGTGCCGATGAGGAGGGAGCAAGAAGGAGATCCTCCTCATCAGCACACCTTCACCATCCTTTCCCCTCACTCTCCGGCCGGCCTCCCTTGGCCCTCTTCCTACCCCCACCTGCGAGGCTAAGAACCTCGGGGTCATCTTTGACTCCACCCTTTCCTTCTCCACCCACATCTCTGAGGTCTCTAAAAAGTCAAATGTCCGACTGCACCTCCTCAGAGGTACTCTGACTTTCCTCTCCTTCCCCCTGAGGCTCATGGTATCCCAAGCTCTGGTTCTCTCTAGCTTGGACTATTGTAACAGCCTCTTTCTAAATCTACCTGCCTCTACTCTCCGCCCTCTGCAACTAATCCAGAGCAGGACTGCAAGACTTTTCCTTGGCCTCAAGCCCTGGGATCGTCTCTCTCCAGCTCTGAAATCTCTCCACTGGCTCCCAGTGGATGCAAAAATTAAATTCAAAACCCTCTGCATTGTCCACAAGGCTTTCTGGAGCCTGGGTCCAAAATACCTTCAGCTATCCCTCTGCAAATACCACCCTTACACTGGGGTCTGTATCTGTACCCATACAGCCCCCCCTTTTTCTTCCTGCACTTATCAGACCTTCCCTGTCTGCTGCCTTAAATCTAGCACTTGCAAATTGCTGGCTGAATTACCACTGTTTGTTGCCTTTATTATTTATTTATTGTTATTTATCTGTTTCTCCTCTGCTTCGCACTTTCCACTTCTCCCCCCCTTCATGCACTTTTCCCCTCCCCCTCTCCCCTCTCTCATGCACTTGCACGTTCTCAATGTCACTGGGCCTAGTAAGATCGCTGTTTCGTTCTCCCCTATTCCCCTCCCTTGCCTTGTCGTGCTCTGAAACACTTCTGTACGAGCGCGATAGAAATAAAATATCAATCAATCAATCAATCTTCAGTCCCCCCTCTGGTTGACCTGTCAACCACATCCTTATGTGACAGTCCCTTTGCTCTTGGCTGCCATGTCTTTGTGATTCCTCTGAGGTGCTCATAGTAGTATGTATGATCATTGAAAGACCAGTTCAAGTAACAGCATACTCCTTCGGAGTTAGACCACAACCACATTCCTTCACAGTGCTTTGCATCTTATGGGTGGTCCAACCTTATTGCTCCAAGCGGGAACTGTTCACATTGCACAATTCTCTCCCTTATCTTGTTCCTTTCTTTACTTGCATCCCGCTAGCCTCCTCTGCCATTTTCTTGCACCTTGCCATACATATTTTTATCCCACATATTCAAACGGCTGCTAGTATTGATGCGCCCATTGTCACTTTTAGTCCATCTGACAGTCATAAAGGCATCCATGATGAAATGTATGCTATCTGGCTCTGGTCCTTTCCAGTCCCCTTTGCTTCTTCCATTTTGTCATGCATCTGCGATAGCTGTAGTACCGCTTCTGACAGTGTGCCATTGTCTTCGTCGTTGGCAGGTATGAACATACAACAGGAACTCCCAATGTTTGCGCAAATACCTCCTTCCATAGCTGTGAGCAGATCCAGAACATACCTATTCTGGAGTGCCACCAACCTTACTGCTCTGAGCTCTTCCTTTATGGCATTGAACCCATTCACTGTGGAGTTGATTGTCACCATCCGCTCCCAACGGGTAATTTGTAACCATGTTGCTGTCTTCCCTTGACATCTTCCTCTAGCTCTCACCATTGAGAGATACATTAAGCATTGTGCTCTTGCTGCAGGTATTTCAGTTCCTATGAACGTTCTGGAAGCACTCATTGCATAGGGAATTAATGAGCAGACATAACAGCGCTTCCTGGTGCTTTCCTTACCTGCTTTTGTCATGTGTTTGTACCAAATGTTGTTAGGCACTCGAGCAGTATCAGTGAGATATGTGTCTACCCCCTTCATGTCTGTGTCAACAATGCGCTTACTTCTCCTTACCTTATCAGAAGTGTTTTCCTGTCCACCTGACATGGTTGTTCTACCTACTCAGGTTGAAGGAATGTTAGTGGAGGGTACAGTGGTAGCACTAGCAACACAGGTAATTTTCCAAAACACAAACACAATAACACCACTAGAAAGAAGTAAGACCAACAGAATCATAACATTGTTTAATATGTCATTCATTTTCACTTAAGATGCTTGATCCTTGCAGCTTGAATATGTAGTTGCCCGCCTGAAATGCGCAAAAGAAATGCGTTATTGAGTTAGTGTTGTAACTCTTAAGCCCCGCTGACCAAGTAATTACTTATAGGAAAAGCAAACACTTCCTCCCACACTTGTCTCACGGATGGGTCTCTCAGTGTGGCAAGGATAGAAGGGTTGCCATGCTGAAGCTGTGGATATGTTTGGGTCAAATACTCGATAAAAGCAAGGAAATACACTCTGCGAGATCATGCTCTGAATCTACTGGATCTCCTTACAGTGTGGACAAATTGATTGGAGAAAGTATCTAGGTGATGGGTAGAGGGCAGCATGGACAATCATCAACAATGCATCGGCTTACTCGTCGATTGTGTGCGGAAGACTAAAATAACAAACAGTGTCTCTTTAATTTATGTCCACAAGAAGTTCGGTCTCTACCTCTGCTGCTCGCGAGGGTGTGACCATTGGATGCCCTCCCCTTGGTCGTGTAAGTTCAGAATGCGCTTGTAGCTCTCCTAGGTCCTGAACGTTGGCCCTGTCGGCCACGGTGGTGTCATTGCCAGGTAAGGCCACTGCTTTGATGCGGGCTTGGTGTCCGTAAGGTGGTTCCAGATGGTCTTCCCCTCCAGTTTGACAGCACGGTCTTCCACTCTTTCATTTACATGCAGGCCTGTGAACTGTGGCGCGTTCCAGCGCCTGACAAAGTTTCTCAGGAGAACAACGTCACCCACATTCACTGGGTTTTTGTGTCTGGTGTCTTTTGGTGCATTGTTGCAGTTGCTCTCTTCGCTGTCTTCTGGGCCTCCCCAGTTTCGCTGTATCTAGCGAGAGATGAAAGAGGCACTAGCAATCAAGGAAGTAATATGCTCATGCATTTTCTGTCCTTACACATCTACACTATTCTCACAGTCTTTCAGTGCTCTTCTGGGAGAAGCCAATGAAAGATGCATGCGCTGTCCCGTTACCACCTCATGGGGCGTTAAATGGTGGTCAGCCCCCAGGCTTATTGCGCAATACAAACAAGGCAAGAGGTAAGTAGTGTAGCCAATTCTTTTTTGTGCTCTGCTGTGTTTCGGCCGTGGACTCCTTCAGGAGGCAGTTCAGGTATTCACACTTCTCATTTGCTTGTGGGTGGTACGCACAGGCAAACTTATGCTGGATGCCCAACAACATGGTGATGTGTTGGAAAATGTAATTGATGAACTGAGGGCCATTGTCGGATTGCAGGACCTCACACAGGCCTCATCTTGGAAATACTTCCCTGACTAAGGGTGTCAGCAGGTGAACAGGGGCCTCCCTGAATACACCTGGAGAATGGGTATACAACCAGTATCATGAAGCGGTATCCTTGGCAAACCTGATCATGTCTTCATAATCCACATGTAAATGCTGGAATGGGCCTACTGGCCTTGGTATGGCTTTCCTCACAACCTTCAGAGTATGTTCTTCTGTATACTGCTGCCAAGTCAAACAGTTACTCACAAATTCAGCCACGTGTTCTGCCAAATTATGACAGAACCATGTTTCTCCAGTGTGGGCAGTAATGACCTCTTTCCCCGTGTGTGTAATTGTGCTAGTGCAGTGTTCAGTAATGCTAGTGGCATGACCACTTGCCCTGTGTTATTCTGCCACCATAAGGTGTCTGTTCTTGGACATTGTGCATCCCCTTTTTGTCCACAGATCATTCTCTTCCCTGGGTGCAGCTCCCTGCAACTCCATAATCTGTGTTTCTGGTAATACATCGGACCCTTCCTTTAGTACCATGTTCCCTGTGCACTCTTGCATAGCTTCCCAAAATATGCTGCGCACTTTGCCTCAAAGTCTGCTGCTTCGCTCCCCCTTGAGATGGGATCATCTCCCTTAGTGTGTGCTTGGCACTTCACTATTGCTATCTGTGCTGGCCAAGTAATCACTTCGATCAATCTGCCCAATAGATGTGCATGGTGTACTGGAGTCCCATCTGCCCTCCTGACTCCTCTCCTGAGCCATCGTGACAGTCCTGAGTGCACTGTGGATGTCACATAGGCGAAGTCAGAGTACACTGTCACCTTCTTCTCTATGCTATGTTCCAGTGCTAGTATTAGGGTCACTAGTTCTGCTGCTTGTGCTGAGTAATGGGATGGTAGTCACGCACTCACTACTACTTCACTTTTCCCATCTTCCTTCAGTCTTACAACTGCAGGTTCTGTATGTCTGGCCCCATCTGTCTGATCAATTTTTGAAGACCCGTCAATGTAGATTACGTTAAGTGAATCCTCCTTGCAAGCGTCAGTGAACATTTCTATGTTCCTTGTGCAGTTGTGTGCATAGTCTCCTACCTGTAGGACATCTGCTAAGAATATTGCTGGGTTGACGAACCTATATCTCACTATATTCAGTGCTGCATTCAATAGTAGCACCTCATAGCCTGATGCTATTTGCGTTGTCAGTGTGCTCTTTCGCTTCTGCAGTATCGTAAAGAGGGCGTGCTCCATGTAAAGAGTGGTGGTGCAACCCATGGTTATTGCTGCTGACTTCTCCACTGCAAATGCGGCAGCTGCCAAAGCCTGTTCCCACTGATAGTGTCTTCTCACTACTGAGTCGAGTTTCCCACTGTAGTAGGCTATTGGCTTGTCTTGTGTCCCATGCTTGTCTTTTGTATCAGTACTGCTTTCATCATCACACCATCAGTGTGTGAGAACAAGAAACATTCCCTTTTGTAGTCTGGGATCCCCAACAATGGTGCTGTGCATATTGCTTCCATCAGTTCCACAAATGCCTCAGTCATCTCAGTGTTCCAGGTCAGTGTCTTGTGACCCTTCTGTGCCTCCTTTAGAGAGCCGAGTAGGGACCTTGTGTATGTGCCATAGTCAAAGACCCATGCTCTGCAATAGTTGCATAACCCTAAGAACTGTTGCATTTCTCTCACTGTCGTGGGTTTAGGTGTTTTGTGTATTGTCTCTGCTCTCTGTGGAGTGATCTGTCAGCCATTTCGGGACATCGTCTGTCCAATGTGTACCTCCTTGTCCCTTGTCAGCTAAATCAGTCAGCATGTGTACTAAGTCCTGCCTACACTGATCTTCTGTCTCACTGCAAATCAAAATTTCGGTTACGTATTGCAAAACTCGGGTTTTCAAAGGTATGTTGCTCAAGTCCATCTATATCACTCTGTGAAAGATTTATGGTACCCCTGAGGAATGTTTCCACTTCTGGTTTCTATACATAAAGCCGGTCAAGTCTTGTGAGTCTTGGTGTAGTGGTACTGAGAAGAACGCATTCTTCAAGTCAATGACCATGATGCCGGCAACTTCCACCGGAATGCTGCTGAAAACTGTTGCTCGATTTGCAACTAAAGGATATTCTGCTTCTACAATATGGTTAAAAGGCCTTAAATCCTGTATCAAACGTCATGCCCCCCCCCTTCGCCTTCCTCACTGGGTACACTGTGGTGTTGCATGGGAACTCTGATGGTACAAGAATGCCTCTCTCAATCAGTGCTATTATTGTCTCATAAATGCCCTAATCTGCCTCCTTAGTTAGAGGGTACTGTTTAACTCTTGATAGAATTGCTCCTGGTTTCAGCTTGATCTTCACTCCCCCTATGCTCTTTGTGTCCCACTTCATAGGGACCGGTAGTCCATAAGGTTCTGGGTATCTTGGCCATGTCCTCTCCCCAGAATAGGGCTGGTGCCTGCAGCACCATTGCCCTCCTCTGTGATACTTCCCTGTAGTGTAGCCAGTAAGTCACACTTATCTCGAACACAATCTCTATTTCTAGTCTCTCTTCCCTCTCTTCGTCTGTCACTGTGGTCAACCTGCACCCTTCTGCCACTGCCATCACTGCTTTCCATACTCGTCCTGTGTCATTCATCCCATGTACCACTATTCAGTCCTCTCTCACAACCACTGCCTCTATTTCTACTGGCACTATGGTTCCCTCTTCTTCATCCAATGGTACCTCAGGCCTAAATAGGTAGTAGTTTGGAACTCACCAAACACCTTCCCTGCAATGCCTGGAAGCCATGCAATAGCAATTTCCGTCCCGTACTGGAACATTTCCACGTCCACCGGCAGCACCCTCTGTACCTTGCATCCACAGTAAGCTTGAACAATCTGTTTTACATTGAGCATGTGTATTCCTGGTGTAGAGCACACTATTCCCTTATCTGTGAATGAAATGGGCATGTTCAGTCTGCTCATAATATCTCATCCCAGTATGTTTACAGGTGTCTGTCGAGAGTAAAGTAAAGGCAGTGATATATCGTGATCTCCTATAGAAAGTGAAAGATTGTCTGTAACAGGAGCACTTCCCGAGAGAATCCTTGAGTGTACATGGCATCACCTGACAATGTAAATGTTCCTTCCCTAATGCAGGACCTAGTCGCCTCTGTATTAACAAGAAAGGAAGTTGTTTCATCATCTATCGCTACCCCTATGCAAGGTTCCTCCACAGGGTTGGGTGTGATCAACAGGCTGGACACATCAAGTTCGGCTGTGGGCTGTCCTATTGAGGGTATACAGACATCCCATTCCCTGTAAAGGGGTTGTTCCCTACCATGATAACTCCTCCCAGTTGTCTGACGGGAACCTTCACCATTGAGTTCCCGTGTGCTGCTGCGTCATTGTTCTGTATCTGTGCTAATTGCTGTGTGTTCCCTTGAATCTGTGGTGCTTTTAAATATTGTGGTACCGGTGCTGGCATCTGTGGTGCTTGTAGTTGTGCTTGTGGCACCCTGTATCTGTCCTTGCTGTTGTTGGTTGTGTGTGTAGTAGTTATCCTGGTCCCCTTGATATGGCTGCTGCTCCTCCGCCCCCAGTTTTGTTGCACTCCCCTGTACCTACACACTCTTGAAATATGTCCTAATAACCCAAACATCCATCACTGGGGTGGCTCTCACCCTTGCCCTTGGAAACCCCCCGAAAAATCCCCTAGGCCCTGCTGCATCTGCTGTCCATATCCCCGAAACCCTCCTGGAAAGCCCCCTGATGGTCCGAACCTGCACCCTCTCTATTGCCCCCCCCCCTTTCCTCAGAACCCTTGTTATGTACCACCCTGCCCCATGAACCCTCTCCCCATGCGCGGTGCGATCTACTGTGGTTGTTGCGGCTGCTGACCCTCTGGGGTGGGGCTGGTTAATACCATCCCTTCCATCACGTACCTTGATAGCTTTTTCTGCACCAATTTTCGCTTGATCTATCTTCCTGTCCTCTACCTTTTTCGTAATCTTCTCCTGCCATAGCCTACAATGGTGAACTATCATGAGTTGTATTTCTGGCCATCACCTAGCTTCTATTCCTGCCAATTTGTATTGTCTAGTATGTGATAGAATGTTGCTACTGTTTTGTGTAACGCCTCTCGAGTTTCAAGGCGACAAAGCTGTTGAATCTCCTGAATATACTGCACAGGGTCTTCATCTTCCCTCATTTTCGAGGACGTTTTCGCCCCAATGCTTGTTTGTTTTATTATTTATAATGCGTGGCATACCCTCAGGTACCAGGGCGCAGCAGTTACACGTATATGCGAAGCTTAGTTACAAGAATATAAAGTTTACAAACAATTATAAATACAATATAAAACAGGTATATACAGATGAAGCCTATATACATGTGGCCAATGCAGGAGCGAGAATGCAGACGAAACATACAAAATACAGAATATAATAGTTACTTGCTGTGTTTAATGAGCATTCGCTTTCAACCACAGGATGGAGTTAGTCCTGAGGTTTTGGTAGGGTAGGTCAATTCTCAGTGATGGGGGTAAGGAATTCCATGATTTGGCTGCTTTCACTAGGAAACTATTACCACCAATTGTAGAGGGATTGAATTTGAGAATAGAGAGGCAGTCTTTATAGGCAGATCTGGAGGGTCTCACAGAAGTCTGTTTGTGGAATCTGTTGATGAGATAGGTGGGCGCAGCATTGTTCAGGGATTTGTGAGTGAGTGACAGAGTTTTTAGTAAGATTTTATCAAGGGTTGGAAGCCAGGTATTCTGTCGGCTCATCTCGCAAATGTGGTCTTTTCTAGAGATACCTAATGCTGCTCTAAGAGCATTACTTTGAAGGGTTTGGATTTTTCTAGTGGTGGCTTTGGTTGCCCCTAGATAGAGAGAATTACAATAGTCCAGGCGAGACAGGATAAGGGCTTTGGCTAGGGTAGTGAAACTAGTGTCAGAGAGAAATGGCTTAGCTGTGCGGATAAGTTTACACGTGCAGGCCGTGGAAGACGCTAGCGAATTAACTTGTTTGGCAAATGTGAGGTTTGAGTCGAGATAAAAACCTAGTGTTTTTACCTCATGTCCTACTTTGATGCTGTTGCCATCAATAGTGAATGAAGAGTAAACTGGTCCTAGTTTTTTTATGCTAGATGTGGTGCCCAGAATGATGAGTTCAGTTTTGTCATCATTCAGGCATAGACCGTGCGTAGCCATCCATGCCTGGATGATGATGTACACTCTATTCACCAAGGCCAAATCCAGTTCGTAATGCCCAAAAAGCGGGAGGAGGATCTGGGTATCATCTGCATAGTTAGTTTAGGTGATACGGAGATGATCCAGATCATCAAAGAGGGGCTTGGTGAAATTGTTGTACAGTGTAGGCAAAACACAGGAACCCTGTGTCACGCCACAGGTGATTGGTATGGGGTCTGCAGCTGCTGTGGGAGAGAAGACCCTCATGGTTCTACCGTTTAGGAAAGACCTAATCCAGGTAATTGCATTGTCAGAAAAGTGTGCCACTGTATTGAGATGGTTACAGAGAATAGTGTGATCAACCAAGTCAAATGCAGCCGAGAGGTCAAGGAGGAGGATTAGGGCAGCTTTGCCATTGTCTCTAAACTCGTCAACTTGGATCTTACGGTCGATGAGGGCTGTCTCTGTTCCGTGCTGAGGACGGAAGCCTGATTGTCTAGCTCCTAGTAGTTGGTGTACTTTCAGGTGTTTTTGGATTTGTACATAAGCAACCTTATCCAATATTTCTAGGAGGAAGGGTACTGTCATTATAGGCCTGTAATTGGTAGGTGTAGATGGGTCGAAAGTCGTTTTTTTTAGGAGTGGGAGAACCCAAGATTGTTTGAGGTTAGAGGGGATGGTTCCAGATGAAAAGGACCCGTTGATTAGCTTTGTAATAAAAGGGGAGAGGTCTCGGGCTGCATCCTTGATAAGCTGTGCAGGGCACAGATCGCCCTGGCAATTAGATGGTTTCAGGGACAAGATGATTTGTTCCACTTTAGGAATAGAAACTTTGGTGAAATTAAATCGGATGGGTTTGTTGATGGCAGTGCTTTTGGTTGTTTTAGATTGGGTAGCGACGTTTAAGGATGCTCCTTTGCCCCAAATTTTATTTTGTAGAGAGGAAATTCTGTTGGCTAGAGCATTTTGGATCTCTAAGCACCAGTTTTTATCTTTAATGCATGTGTCAGGAGGTGCTATGGGGGTCTCCAATTCTTTGAGAATGGAAAATAATTATTTCGTATTAGATTTGGCTTGGGATATACGCATATCGAAGGATAAGCGTTTTTCAAGACATAGTTCTTTTTTATAGAGGGATGATAGTTTGGTGAGTTTGAGTTTGTTAGCTGCTGAAGGTAGTTTTTTCCATGCAGCCTTGCAGCTTCTTTTTTGTTGCCTTAGATTTTTTTAAAAAGGAGTGAACCATTTATTCAAGTGAGTATTTAGTTTACTTGGTCTGAGTTTGAGGGGAGTGATCAAGTCCAGGGAGGTGCTCATAATTTGATTGTATTCTTCGACCAGGATCTCAGGATCCAAATTATCTGACAGCGAGTTGAGGGTGGGAAGTAAAGCCGGGATGAGCCTATCTGCAGTAATGCTTTTTTTTAAATTTCTGGTTAGCGAGGGTGGGGCTCTGATAGCAGGTGGTAGTGGGGGTCTGCAGTTGGAGAGCATGAAAGACACAAGTTAGCGGTGAAATGGAGAGGATATTGGCTCGACAATTGTAATCTGCCACCCAATCCAGTATTCTACCTTTATTGTGAGTAGGTGCATTACTTCTTTGGGTAAAGCCTATTTCTGAGAGGGTATTGAGTGTAGTGAGGGCGAGCTGGTCAGATGGGTCATTGAGGCCCATATTAAGGTCTCCAAGTACTTGTGTAGAGCTTTTGAGGTTACAAGACAAAATCATATTTATGTTGTCATCGAAAGTTCCAGGAGGGCCGGAGGGGCGGTAGATCAGGTGGATGTTAAGGGTCTGGGCATTAGTTAGAGGGACTTTTACAGATAGTAGTTCACATGAGAGGACATCAATGGGGGTGGTTAGTCTCATGGGAGGCTACATTTGTGGATGATGGCAATGCCACCACCTCTAGATTTTAATCTGTCTTGTCTCAGTATAGAGTAGTTGTCCGGGACCGCTAGCATAAACATAGGGCCAGGGCCTGCTGCAGAGTGTAGCCAAGTCTCGTGATGGTGAGGAAATCAGTCATTGCTTATGATCAAATCAGCAATTTCTATTGCATGTGCTACTTGGGATCTTGAATTAATTAGTGCTCCCTTAATTTGAGAGTTCAAGGTAGTGGTGGTAGATTGGTTAGCTTGTGTTGATTTGTCTGATGTGTCTGGGTATTGTATCCTTATTGCTTGCCATAAGGCCACTCTGCAGTTTGTGAATGGCGAACCATTGTGTGCCGTGTTTTGTGTCGTCACCCCCTGGAAACCCGCCCTATTCAATACATCATCAGCAGCATCCCCTAAGATTGACACTAGTAGTCCCTTTACATCCCCCAAAGCTAACCTAATTCCTGTCATTTTCTCCATTTCAAAAATCCACTTACCAGCCCCTGCACTCAACGAGGGCAGTCTACATTTCACATTCTCCTTGTCTGCATGCTTCCATGGTATATACTGAAGTTGTACTACTCCTCTCTCTAATTAGAATTAGGGCATTTGTGTGAACCCCTGCTCCTCCTCATGTGGTGTTCTAGTCAATCTGACCTGTCTGTCCCCTCTCTCGCTCCCCATGCCTGCGCATACATCTACCGTTCTAATAGGGGTATTCTGATACTGTCATCATATCTCCTTGTTAACCTTCCCCTAGAACAGACCATTGCTTTCTCCCCTTTTTTATGTCCTGGGAGGTCTGAGTCTTTTGACATATGTAGTGGTGTCATTTAGGTGTGCAAGACATTCGCCAGTTATGCCTGCTCATTCGATCTGCCTCCCCCTTCTCTATTTGCGACCTAAATTTCCATGACACCCGCTTGTCTGTCCCTGTTGACTGTGGTCGATACTGCTCCCCCCTCTCGTTCCCACCGTTCCCGTCTTCATCGTCGGACCCTGTGTCCATGTTACTACAAAAATTATCTGCAAAACTCAGTCTGCTAGATGTCGAGTCCGTTTTAGGTTTCATGCTGAGGTCAATATACCTCAAGTCGTACCTGCTTCCTCTGCAGGGTCGGATTGGCCCCTCTGCCTTTCTGCCCATGGCCGAGCTGAAATCCTCCCTGGGGACTGGGGGCCAGTTTCTGGTCACGCCTGAGCCGGTTTTGAAAAAACCTTTGAAAAACCTATAATTCTTTTCAAAAAATGTGTTTTTTTTCAACAAGCCTTTCATCCTTCTTGGGTTGATAAATGAGTAGCAACACATATTTGTTCTATAAAAAAGAGCTTAAGCGTAAGTGCCATACAATAACATCTTATCATTTTGCTTTGGACGTCTGCTTGCATTCACAGTAATTTGACAGTATGGATCCATACTCACAGATATTAATGATACATATGGTAATCCATTCTTGTATGAAATGTATATCACATTTGTGAAATCATAACCATATTTTTCGTAGTGTACTTAGGAACAATGTTATTTGATGCCACTTCCTGTTTTGTTAAGGGGTGAAAGGTCATGTTTCATCGCTTCCTGGGATATCACTTTGGGGTGGGGTCAAATGACATCAAATGACATCACTTCCGGTGATGTCATCAGAGGTCCAGGGTCGTGAGGTGAAGGGTGGGCCACTTTTTTGAGGTGAGGGGTGGGCCACTTTTTTTTTGGGTGACCGGGCCCATTTCTTGTCCCAGTCCAACCCTGTTCCTCTCCCCCAGCTCCATAGGCCTGCTCTGTCTTTCTGCTGTGCTCCTGCCCTGTGAGCTTGTGCTATCTAGTACTGTTCGCCTGTCTCCTCAATTTTATTGTTTCCCCTCTCTATTGCTCCCTGTGTCTTTACTGCCCTTATTGCTCACTCGTCCTCCCTGCACGCTTGTTCCCTTGCCAGTCTATCCAACTGCAACTTCCTCTGTTCCCTCTCAACCAACTTGCATTTTTTCCCACTTTGCTACTTCCCTTTGCCTCTCAATCTCTTCCACTTTCCTTGTGCTCCTGTTCCACTCTCTTCCTCTCCTTAAGATCCCTCTTAATCCTCTCCTCCCTTTCCCTCTCCATGCGCTCCTTCTCCTCCTCCTTCCTCATTCCCTTTCCTCCCTCTCTAATTTCTCCTCCCATTCCTTCTCCCTCCTATTTGCCTCGTCCATTATCTCTGCCTAGTCTGATGCCTCGCTGTTCTCTTTTAACCCTTCCATTGCCTTAGTCGCCCCTTCTGCCTCCCGATCTGTTTTCCATTCCAGCTTTAGGAGTATCTGTCCTCCTACCCACTCGTTCGTGGATATGTTCCCGAGCCCCTCCATAGCGCCTTTCTGTGCTTTGCCTCTCGCTCGCTAGCTGGGTTCCCTGCACCTTTCAGCCCTTCCTCCTTTGAATAGGGTGGTGGCTTATATGTCGGGTTTGAGTACCCCTCTACTGCTTTTAATTCTCATATTGGGTACATCCCTTGATCATCATCTGTGTCATTGGATACTACACTCGGAGGGTCCCTAGCTCCTTCCCATCCCATCCTGCTGGCTCAGCATCCACTGACTCCTCGCTGCATCCTCTTCGCCCTGCTGAAACATGCGCCACAACTCGAATATGGCCATGCAATTTGTTAATTTCTTCCCCTTATAGGTATCCTGTATGTGTGTCAATAGTGATTGTTACACGTCTTTGGAGAAACTTCCTAATGGTGGCCATGGTTTAGTTAACCTTCCCTCTGTACCTTTGGACAACTCTATGCTATATTTATAAATCTTCTCCGTATAGGGCGGGAGTTTCTTACACAAGTGCTGAAGGGGCATGTCCTCCCGCACTTCCCCTAGTACATCTTTCATGCCTTTACCTGACCTCAAGCCAAGAGTTTCCACAATCCGCTGTTTAGGCAAAAAGGTACAATATAATGACAATGCTCTCCAGTTTTACGAGCCTCTCTGGCTCCACAACTTATCAGGCGTGCTCCACGCACCGCCCCTCCTTCACAATTACTGCCTCCTCAGGCACACCCACAATCCTGCGCATGTGCCTTCCTGCACTACAACTTGTTCACTTCATCTGCCAATCCCAATTTTCCAATGCTAGCTCCTCACCATTTCATGCTCTCTGTGTCCCATGTGCAACCCTACGGGTGACGTCACCAACCTATTGACCAAGGTAGTGCAGAAAAAAAGCCAAGTACTGCACGCACACTGCTATGTCCCGTTACTCCCAAACCACACAAAAACACCACAGCTGTCTTCCTGCCTCCAGACAGAGTATACCAATATTCTCTTGTGTTCAAACTGTACCCGCGACGTCGCCTCGCATCCAAAATGTCTCAATCCAGGAGACTTAATCAGTCGACTCACCATCCACAAATAAACTTCCAGCGATGATTACTAGGTGGCGCTGTGGCATGAGTGACTTGGCTCAGATGGATTATTTTACTTTCATATTTCAGGGGACAGGATTTTTTTATATTTATGAGGTCTGTGACTCTGCTTAGATTCACAGGCTTTGCATAGGTCGCCATCTACTGGTTGGCTTGGAGTATTACATATTTTTTCAAATTTGAAAAAAACGGCTTCAACTGGGTGACCCTGTCACACTATCGCATCCTATGTGTTCCCCCCGAACCCCCAGCTTCCATCATTTAGCTACAACTTCGAGATGAAGAGAAATTCCAAACATTGTTCGACCCAAGATTATTCGCTTGATGCTGAATTATTTGTGGTCGCCATTGAGGAAGAACAGAGGCCATGGAGAGCATTCAAGGATGACTGCTAACGCTACAGGCATACAGTATGGAGATTGAGGGGGGGGCAGTCATTTCTGGTTGAGGCCTATAGAATGCTTCTCTATCAATCCCTACCCTTTCCTAAGGCTGCATCACATCCCTGAAACCCAAAAGGAGGACACCGCCCTTAAATGTTCCCCTGGATTGAACTCAACATTTCTGTGGAAAGACGAGCAAAAGTGCCCAACAGTTGTCCAGTAAGGGATCCCGCCATGGATTGGTGCAGGGCGTTCTTAGAAGACAAGGGGAGCGCCATCAAAAGAGCCAGGCAGCATATGCAGTGCACTCCAAATCGGCACACGGTGAGTCCAGCCTTCAGGCAAAGGGATTTGAGGTCGGGGTTTCATAGGCTGGGGTCAAAATCGACCTTGAATGGTCAGAAGTCAGGCAGCAGCAGGCATGGCCTCTCAGCAGGCCCCTAGCTCTCATAGCTTCTCAGCACGAAGAGTTCACCTGGCAAAATGGAGGCTGCTCACACACGCACACAGTAAAACACAAGCATCACCCCGACGGAGGTCGAGCACACATGTAAGCATCAGGATCGATCCGTAAACTCAAAGAGCAGAGATACACCCAGACTGAAGCTGGGGGAAACCAGAACTACCCACAAAACAAAAAACAGATGGAACACAGAGAAGGATGTAACAAAAAAACACATCTACATCCAGCCCACAAACATGAAAAACAGACTCACACAGAAGTAGGCACAACAATTACTGCATCATCCATGAAAAAGAATGGCATAGTCGACCTAATGCAGAAGAGAATTGTTAGGAAGAGGTTGAGGAAGGCATCGAAACATTCAAGCCGAAACCCCAGTTCAAAGTCCAATGCCGTTGTCGACTGCGACACAGGAAAAGTCTACACTCCGAAAGGAGCAGGCATTAAAAGATATTAAAGAGACACTGAGCAGGATGGCGTCATTAATCGAAAAGCATGAACGCCTGGGTGGAAAGAAGCACATTGAAATGTCTTGTGAAAAACCCCATAGAAAAAGGGCAACAACAGTCCATCTCAGACACACAGGGTGACCCTGTTTTGGGGGCATGGGAGATGAGGACCTACAGCAGGGGGCTACCCAACGTTTGTAGACCCAGAAGACTCTCATGCCAGCTCCAGATGCTGAAGAACCCATGCCATGCCCTCTCCATCAGAGGACCACTATCAGTGCTAAAAAGGCCTGAGAGCATTTGGTGGTAAAAGCACAGGTGTCCGATAAAGACACTTCATTGAAGATATTCTAGATGAAATGAAACTAGTGTCTTGCTGCTTTCCTTTGCTAGAATCAATAAAGACACATATTTCTTCATCGATATGTAAACCGATCACTTCACAACCGGCAAACCCCAGAATTGAGAAAAAATACAAACCTTCACCAACTGATCCAATGTATATTGAAGGCCAGATTGATTGGCAGTAACAATAGCCATGAAGAGAACCAATGTTCCCTTGTCTGCTATGGAATAACCACTGGATACAGAAAGCAGGCAGATGTATCCTTCTGACCCTTGGGCTGCTACAGCCGCGTCATTCAGTAGGCGAACAGCTAATTCTACAGCACCGATAGCCAGGCCGACTAGGTCACAGTGGGGTGACATGGAGGCATTGGGGAAGCAGAGTCCACTGGATCGACAACCTACCTTCCAAAAGAAACTGCAGAAGGGAAAACAAACTGTGAATGGAGTTATACAAAATGTACTAGATTCTGCAAAAACATCAGGACACCAGGTTGCAGGAGCAGTTGTAGGAAAACACCATGCCTGGTTAAGGGGGACCAGCTTAAAGGCGGAGACTCTGTCTGCTCTCATAGGCAAGCCAGTCGAAGAGTTCCAACTGTTTGGTAAAGCAGTAGACGAAACCCTAGACAGAGTAACAAAGCAAGGACCAGGGCACCCTAAAAAACACTAGGACAGATCTCAGGGAGAGGTAACCAACCAAGAGGGTCCCCCGCAAATAGTCAGCCCTTTTGGACCACACTCTATGCGCAAACTACTACCCACCCGGTCAGACAACAAGCAATGTGTGGTTTACGGGAGCTCGGTCACAGCAGTACACATAAACCACAACCTCACGACAGCAATGCAGATGGAAACCTAGAGGAAGAGGACAAACCTCAAGACGGGCGTTACCTATCCCCATTCAATGACTCAAAAGTCTGGATCCCCTCCCATATAACCCCAGTAGGGGAAAGGATAACCTCATTCACCCACAGGTGGGATGGGAATCACATACGACAAGTGAGTGTTGGATACAGAAGCTGAGGCTTCTGGATTTAGCTGATAGACGATCCATGCAATCTACAACCACGGGAACGACTGATGGCACGCAACCATCTAGAACGCCTGGAAAAGAAGCTGTGGCACTACTAATAACGAACACCATCAAACCAGTCCTACGGCATCCGGCAAATCTATTTCCGAGTACCCTAGAAAGACAAAACAGAGAGGCGGGTTTTAGACCTACACGAAACAAACAAGTATGTCAAACACCACAAATTCAGAATGATCACTCTGTAGGAGGTAATCCCACTCCTAAAGAAGGGCATCTATGTGGAATTGGACATGAAAGATGCATACTTTCATATTTCAATGTTCCGTCATCCCTGAATGTTTCAGCGATTCACAATTGGCACACGTCATTTCCAGTTGAAAGTACTTCCTTTTTACGACTGCATCGACTGCATCGACACTGCATGTATTCACCAAGGTGCTTCGCAATGGTGGTGGCTCACCTGCTCCGTCAAAGCATTCGATCTACCCTCATCTGGATGACTGAACGATAACGGTAGAATCGGAGGCCAAATTGCTTGTACATCTCACAGAAGACTACACATTCTACACAAACATGGTTTCTCACTCAACGAGACAAAAAAGAGGCATCGCTAGGGAGGAATGGGTGGGGGGATACAGCCCCAGCTCTTTTAGTTGTATCCCTGGATAGAAGCTCGGGGCTGCAACCAAAAGGCTAGCTAGCCCGAGTCCCGACAGTCCCGACATTATTATAGCCCCGGATCTTTTCCAGACCTACCAACACCCCTGAGACAAAATCAAGCCAAACCCCATCTCAAACAAAACAACTCCTCAGGTCAATTTAAAACACAGAACAGGCAAGTGTTTGTCCCACACAGATGAGCATACAGGGAATAATGGCACCGAATCCTTGTAACCAGCCCAAGTCCAAGTCATGGTCAGGAAATTCACAAAGCTTCTAGACATGACAGCCTCTTGTATTTACATTGTCCCATACGTACCCTAAAACTTGCGTGTCTGTCAGCAGTGGCTCGCAATCCAGTGGTCACAAGGGTCTGGTGGCTCAGACAGTCTAGTGGTGGTGTAACAAAAAGTGGAAAGTGGACAGAAACAAAACTCCAAAGACACAGACGTTACATAAGCAGACCAGTACAGCGTATAATAACCAAAGACTCCTCTCAGCTCTACTGGGAGCCCGTTGTCAAGAGCTCACTGCACAAGAGGCGTGAACACAGGAACAGCCCAACCCCGAAACCTGTTGGTAATAACATGTCTCTACTCCCTTTTCAAACAAAACTCTATAACATCAGTGTTCTTATCAAAGAATACAACACCACAGCCATTTTGTATATTAATAAACAGGGCAGAACACACTCAAGGCACATTTCACACCTTTTGCAGCAAATATATCACTGGTGCGTCAGGAGACACATCTTCATCCAAGCACCCCACATCCCGGGAGCTCACAACTTCCTGGCTGACAACCTAACTAAGGTGCTCCTACAAGGCCACTTCAACACAAACACATTCAAACCGATTACTGCTGTGTGGGGTCAGCCAACAGTAGATCTATTCGTAAAAGCTCAGAATGCGAAAGACCAAACCTTTGCATCCAGATACCCACAGAAGGGGTCACTAGGGAATGCACTATGGGTCAAGTGGTTGGAAATATTTGCTTACACTTATACCCGACACCTCTGCTTCACAAAGTTGTATACAAACTATTCCACAAACATTAAATCCTAATACTCAGAGCAGCAAAGTGGGTGAGGCAGACGTGATACCCCCAACTCATGGAGATGGTAGTCCAACCACCAATGAAGTTACGCTCAATACAGAATTTACTTTCACAACTACAAGCTCTGGTAAAACACAGCCCTCTCCCACAAGCAGCGAACTTGGCAGCATGGCTCCTGAGGTCATAGAGTTCAGACATTTCAACTTGCCACCAAGATGCATGGAAATATTACAATAAGCTATAATAACACATCACTATACACTGCCACTTTAACAAGTGGAAAATGTTCATTTTATGGTGTTCAAAAAATGGTATTTACCCTATTGATCGTACCCCAACAAACATTGTTATATGCCTGCTTTACCTACTAGATTCGGGGTTGGTTTACAACTTTATTAAAGTCCATCTGGCAGCATTGGCTGCCTATCTGTCACTAAGGTTTTTATAGACCGAGTCAAACCAGTTTGTCCACCAGTTGCACACCATCCTCCTGGATGGGGCCTTCTATAAATTTGCATTTATTTATTGTTAGTTTGTTAGGCGCTTATACAATCAGAATATACTGTTTCCAAGCACCCCAAAAGGGGGCCCCTTTTGAACCAATGCATAACACCCCACTTAGGGAGCTCACCTACAAAGTAGTTTTCTTATTAGCAGTCACATTCATCAGCAAATGAAGTTAGCTGCACCCCCCCCTCTCTCACAGAACCAATCATCATCATTCAAAAACACAAAGTGGTCTTCAGGGCACATTAACGTTCGTCAAACAAATAGATTTGAATCCATTGAATTGTTCTAACTTTTGCCAAATCCACAGTAGCGGGGAAATGGCACTGCACACGCTGAATGTCTGCAGAGCAGTAATGATCTACCTCAACAGGATAAAAGTTATTCGTAAGACAAGCCCATTCTTTCTTGTATTTGCAATGACTAGTGAAGGTGACCCAGTGACAACAGCCACTATCGCTATTGTCACATGAATGCATTTATTTGCAAATGTGGCTGTAACTCACCCACCATCTTCTCCTGATACTGAATATTAGTCTATGTAAAGCATGTACATCTAAGCATATTCACCAGCCTCAGAAGGCAAACATGATTTACCCAGTAATCATCTTTCTGTGGCTTGTATCTGCTTTGATTCCCTACCTTCCTCCCCTCTCGGAAGCAATGTGACAGTGTCAAATCAGCAACATTTTATCTCAGAATACAAATGCGTCATTTCAGAAAAACAATAAATCAGAACACTTCTACGCACAAAGCATCATGGGTCCTTGTTCACATAAGAGAGGGCTGTTGTGACAGGAATGCCCCTGTCAGAGCCTTTTTTTTTTTTAGGTTGAAACAAACCATGTAATACTCTGAACCAAACACTGGATAGCGGCCTATGGAATGCATATGATTTTAAGCAAATACAAACCACAGAAAGACTATTACTGGGTATATAATGTGTGTCATTTATATATGTCCTTTCCTATAATGGAGGGAGCACATTCATATCCCTAGTCCCCAACCAGAAAAAAACTTCCCATCCTTGTCTTGCCCCTGCATTCCCCTCCCGATACGTGTGTGTGTGTGTTTGTGTCTACTAGCACACATACCTAATAGAGCTATAAAATTGTGATGATCATTATTACTCAACCAAACCGGTTACTATTAAAACAAGCATTGTCAGTGCCAACAGTTTTGGCTTTTGTGCAGGCATGGAAAAAGCATTTGGTATTAACTGGCCATGGATGGTAGCAGCTGCAAAATGGTGCGAGTACCTGGACATATAATAGCAGTGCCTGGCAACATGCCTAATACTTGTACACGAGCAAAATGGTTGGCTTTAGCATTGCTTTTTTTTAATCGGACTTCAGTGAAGTACACGCATAGTGCTTATAAGTCGAGTGACTGAAGGCGGACCGGGTTAAGACATTTTTCTTACACCAGTAGCACGTTTACAGATCCAGTGAAGTCATTCACTCTCAGAAGACTGCTTTGAAAAAACACTGGTAGGCACTTTGAGCACACAGTTTGATGGTAAGACTTGATAAGGCTGGCTCAAGGTGCTCCCACGAGGCTGTGTTTAGGTCTGGAAGGGGCGGGAAGTGGGTGGGAATGGCAATAGGAATTAGCATGGCCATGGGCATGCAAGGTGGGTAAATAACCAAAATCTGCTTCAAGCTTCGTGTCCATCCGCGCATACAATTTCTCCCTAGTTGTACTCTAATGCAATAGTTTCGGCTTATAGGTGATGCTTTAGTGTCACCTAATAGCAAACACTAATGATGTAAGTGAAACCACAGCAGGCCGTTTTGAACCATTCTCTGCGACTCTGCCTCATATTGTAAACGAGGAGAGAAAAGGTGCTTTGGGGTGGCTTTTTTTTCCTTTAAGTTAAAGAAGTGTGCTCACACGTCCCTTCAACTCATTAAGGAAAGTTGAAATTTCTGCGGAGTGTTTACAGTGTTTAACTCACATTTCTGGTGGAGGTAAAATTGGAGGAATTCTCTTGCAGTAATTCACCTCATAATCAGGTGTTTACCACATTAGGTATTTGCGGGTATACAACCTGTGTTCAATACGGCTTGTCCCATAATATTGAAGGCAGCAAAAATAGGCATTCAATGCACCTTCTGCACAATACTGCCAGCTTTAAAATGAAATCTTTAATGTACTATCATTCCACCCCCAACTGTCTCTAGCTACCGTCCTAGAGAACCCTTAGATTACTGATTATACATTTACAGGCCGATTGATGGAATCAATGTGCGCTGAAATTTCCCGCGCAAGCATGCGAATAGCAGCGAAACCCGCGCACATCGATTCATAGAAGTCGGTGCGCGTGTAAATCCATGGATGTGCGCTGAAAACCTGCATGGTGAACGCGGGCGTACACGTCACCAAACAGCGTGCGCTACGCACACAGCGAAAGCGTACATAGCGCGGAGCACACAACAAAAGTAGGCGGAACACAGGGCGTAACACACGGAATGGGGAACAACGCATGAAAATGTGGGCGTTACGGGGGAAGTACAGGAGGCAAATGCACGGAACTCCCACACGCGCGCCTACAACACGTATTCATGGAATTGAACAGGGCTAACGCGTGCGTCAAAAAAGACGTGCTAATCCGGAAACACGTACGCCAGCAGGAAGCAGGCGTACGTGACCCACGCCACGCAGCATAAAAGTGCACGCAAACAACAAACAAGCTCAGACTCTACGATGAATATACCGTTCCTTAAAGCAGTGGTCGTGGACTACCGCAGGAGGAGGAGGATAGTCGGGGCCAGAATTTTTACACCCAGGACCAGCCTTTTTGGGATGCCTGATGACCAGGTGTATGGGAGGTACAGGTTTCCACCTCACATAATACTCGACCTGGTGAGTGAGTGGGAGGATGACCTCACATCACCCACCCTGTGCTCCCAAGCACTGAGCCCCTTGGAAAAGGTGCTCAATGTACTGCACTTCTTGGCTACTGGGTCATTTCAGCGGACAAGTGCCATAGTGGGGGGGGGGTGTCACAGGCCACGCAGTCATGCTGCCTACACCAGGTCTTGGCCATCATGACTGCACGGCCATCAGTCCGCAGGCACATATACCTGACCAGAACACCTGCAGAAAGGCAGGCTGTTGTCCAGGATTTCTACGGGGTGGCACACTTCCCCAAAGTGCTAGGTGCCATTGATTGCACCCATGTGGCTCTACGTCCTCCCAGGGCATCAGAGCACATCTATAGAAACCGCAAGCACTGGCATTCCATCAACGTGCAGATAGTATGTGATGCCAAGGGAATCATCACCTCAGTATATGCCAACTATCCAGGGTCCACCCATGACAGTTTCATATACAGAATGTCAACCCTAAACCGGGACCTAGAAGCTGGGCAGCATGGCGATACATGGCTGCTTGGTGAGTATAAATGCCACTGCACATGCATGCATGTCAGATACTGAGTAATGTCACAACCCAACTAATGATACCCATCATCACCTCCCAGGGGACAGTGCCTACCCTCTGAGCACCCACATGATGACACCAATTCGGAACCCCACCACACCACCCGAGGTAAGATACAACACAGCCCATATTGCAACCTGGGGCATAATGGAGCGCACATTCAGAGTGCTCAAGTCACGCTTTCGCGCCCTTGACCGTTCTGGTGGGCAGCTGCTATACGCTCCCCCAGTAGTGTGCAGGATCATAGTGGCAGCATGTGTCCTGCACAACGTTGCAACACGCCGGGGCCTGCCGGTGGACATGGTGGTGCCCCCACATCCCCAACCACATGCACGCCCGCTGCGCATGGGAGGGGAAAGGGCACGTGGTGAGGTAGCCCGTACGCAGCTGGTGGCTAATTACATCACCTAAAATCACACCCCTGTGGAGTGCATACAGCCCTGGCACATACCAGCTGACAATCAATGATGATGACATAAGGGACAGTCAACTGTCACAACCATACCAGCCTGAGATTGGTCACCTGGAAATGTTACATTGTATGCATCCCTACCTACCAAAAGACAACCAATGCTGTGTCACAAAAGGACACAAATTTATGCTGCATGAATGACTACCCCCTTACAAAATACAACATGAAAATAGCGCCATGTCACCCAACCCCTCCCCATCTCCGCTACCCAACACACCATAGCATGTCATGCAATGTGAAAGTAAACAAAGGAATGCACAACACATGACACAAGTGTCACAAAGTGCACTGTCCCAAATGGAAACAGGCCACAGACAATATGCTCCCAGTAATCAATAACAAACAGCACACATGACCAAATACTTACCAGCAACACAATACAGCAACACAGGATGAAACATTGTCAAAATATGACAATACAAAATCTAAGTAGTGCAAGTCTTACAACCTGAATAAGCCAGCACATCGACCCCTTCCAACTGCAGAGTGTTGCTGTCAGGCAAATGTGTCAGTGTACTGCATACAACATGAACTGCATCTGCAAAGGAGACGGCCTTGTGAAGACATGAAGAAGGTACCTGCGAATTTTGAGGAAGACATGGATGCACAAGCACATATCAATACACCATGCAGTGTTCAATACAACAACAATACCCACTAGGGATGTCCACACAGTATTGACTACAGACTGCCCACACAGCTCATTGGAGCCCAATGTCACTGTGTAAGTCACTGTCACTTGGTCGCACCCTTTGCAAGCCCATGGAAATGGGAAGCAGGAGGGGTGTGTGTGTCACGAACCCAAGCATCTAACCCAAGCTCAGGACAAGCCTGCATGTGCCCAGCCGGAATACACAGTGGATGCCCACAGGAGCCACACAAGGCAACACACTGTAAAAATTAAAAAAAAATAAAAAAGAAAAATAAGAAATGGCCATGTGGGAGTCAGAGGGGGGAGGCCACCCAGGAGGTTCGAGGACAGGGTGCACATCAACACCCACCTGCGTGGATGTTGCGAGAAAAAAAAATACCTCCATGGGTTCATGGCCTGCATGGCTATGCCATTGTGGGAAAACTGCTGTCGGTCTCTTCACCCTCTGCTGCTGCATCAGGAGGTGGTGGTGCTATGGTAGGCAGCCCACGCAAATCCCTGGTATGGTCCTCCATGGCAGCAAGCATGCGGGTCTGGAAGGTCTGATTCTGGAGGATGATAGTGCGGAGATCCCCATGCAGCACCTCATGGGTTGCCTGCATTTCTGCACGCATGGCCTCACGTGATGCCCGGATCTCCTCTTGGGTTGCCTGCAGCTCAGCTGACAGCGAACGTGTGAGCTGCTCCAGCTGCTGTTCTGCCCTAAAATTTCGGGAAGCCTCAAGTTCAAGCAGAGTCTCCCTGTCGTATGGAGTTCTACCCTCAGGGCTTCCCTGTGGCCCTGTGACTCTATTGATATGGCTTTGCGCAGAGTCTCCAGTGCCGCCTCTCGGTCCCTGTTGGACGCCAACATGTCTTCCCTGTGTGATTGGCAAATGGAGTCTGTTGCCTGCTGTTGTTGCTCCATATGTCTTTCGGGGGGGAAGGGGATAATGGAAGTGGCCACCCTCTCCATTGCCTGAGCCATCATTTCAACTGATGCTGCCTGTTGGGTTGCCATACCGTACATGGAGTTTTCCCATACAGTATTGCCTGGTGGCGCACGGCCACCGCGTCGGTGGGCAACACACCTGTTTGGGGCAAGGCGATCTGCACCTTGCTGTGCTGGCAATGTCTGAGGCTGCAGGACTGCATTCCCCCTCGGATCTGCTGGCCCAGGAACAGGATCAGATGTTGTGGATTGTGACCCTGCATCCATAACCGCCAAAGGCGGACCTACCAACACGGACATCCCCATAGAGGGTTCTACCTCTGGTGCAGGTGGGTTGGACAGAACAGAATCCCTGCCAGAAGCACTCACCTGCGACAGCACATAAGTCTCATCATCCGATTCAGCACCTGAATAGAGGTCTGGGGAGGTGCACCCAGAGACACCCCTGGACAGTATGGTCTGCAGTAACAAAGGGTTTTCACCCACCACCACACCACGTCCCCCACTGGTGCCCGGTCGTGGCTGAGATCCCTCCTGGGTCTGCACCATCTCCTCAACCTCACCAGCATCAAGTTCGTCATCACCTGCAAAAACATGAAATACAACAAATGGAAACAGACATGAGCACCATAGCACACGCATGACAAGACAGAGATCCTGTACATGATTTACACATGTCCCACATGACTATAACCCTGGCATGCCTGCACTGTCAATGAGTTGGAAGGGGAGGCAAAAAGCAGACACTGAGGACACCAAGATGAAAAAGCAACACACTTGCTGCATGGTGGGTAGCACTGGCATCACACATTAGCCTGTGAGTGGCATGTCCAATACACATACATGACACTTGTCAGCACACAGATGACATGTAGCATAGCCATGGTACATTAGACAACTACAGCGATATGTCAGCGAATGAGTACTGTCACCCATCCATGTGAGATGGACATGATGAGATGAAAAATCCTAAATAGTGTGGCAAAATATACATGTGCCACACACTGCAACCCATCCAGTGCACAATAATACAGTGATTGTAGGCAGATGTACCCATCAATGGTTGGTCACTTTAACATGACAAGAAACAACTATCATGTTCAACATGCAAACAGGCCCTAAAAATAAATGTGAGCAGGCCAATACTCTATCGGCCTGAATGATCTAATCATTCACATAACCAGGTAACAAATGTGACCCAATTTGTGGTGTAATCAATGACAGAAGCATGTCACATATGTGGCATTAGGGCTGAAAAATGCATAGCAAAAATGGGAGAATTTAAACAATCAGCCTAAATGAACACTGAAAAAATCTGAACAATGTTGTTGCAAGATGACTTTTCAAGGGCAACTGCAGTAATGTGGCGCTAATTGGCTACTGTGGGCAGAAGAGATACTGTCATACCCAAATCCAAGGCACGTGAATGTATTTGAGCAAGCACATGGGTGACCCATACCACTCTGGAGTACACACCCTCACCTGGCACTCAATCAGAACCCGTCACCCAAACAACATACACATGGATTACACACACATGCATGGGCACTCACCGGACAATGCGTCGTAATCAGGTAGGTCTCCCATGCCTTGGATCTGTTCCTCTGTGATGAAGATTCCAGCAACAGACTCATGTTCAGTGAGTTGGTTGTCCTCTGGTGGAGACCCACCACCAATCACCAGAGTAGAGGCATGATTTGAGGCCAGCTTGTTCTTTGCTCTGCGTTTCAGGTCATTCCACCGCTTGTAGCAATCAGCTGTGTGCCTCACAAATCAAAGGGCACTAATGTGGTCCGCGATGGTCTGCCAGTGTGCCCTACGTTGTCCAGGTGTGGTCTGGCACCCTGCAGGCACCACCATTTTGCGGCTATGTGCCGACACATAGGCCACAAGTGCATCAAGTTCGGCGTCATTAAAGCTAGGCTTCCTTGACGTGCCGGAGTGTGTAGCCGTGTCTGGGGTCTCAGCCTGTAGTGCCAGAGCTCCCTTCTTCTTTTTCAAAGGTGGTGCGGATCCTGAGTGGCTTACGCCACTCTGGTCAGTAGGGGCAGAAGCGCCGGTGGACTGTGTACTAGGAGTGTGCGAAGGCACAATGACCATAGGTCTTGGTGCAGGCATTGACTACAGGGTGATGTTGGCAGGGGCAACGTCAGTTGGATGGACCTGGACCGACACTGTCCCGGCTGGGAGACTCAGAGCTGGGATGGATAGAGCTGCAGCTGCCCCTGCAGCCTCCCCAACCTGCCTACTTGGGGCAGCAGATGACATTGCTGCCCCAGATCCACGTGGCCTGGTGACACCAACTTGCACCGCCACACGTGGCTTAGACTTGCTGACCTGGAAGTCAGCCTGGAAGTCTTCCTGTGCCGGTTCAGGTGCCACAATGGGCCGGTCCAACAAGGGCTGAGCTGGGATGGTGTCAGCTACGTTTCCCACAACCATGGGGGGTAGGGCATGGGTGTCCCTGATTGGTCCTCCACACATGGGGTCTAGGGGCACCCTGCAAATCCTAGCCGCATCCCCTACCGTGCCCACCACGCCCACCTTTTGAAGGTCGGCCACCTTTGCCTCCCTTACCGCTTGGTCGCCTCCCAACCATGGCACTGATGTTGTTGTGTGTATGGGAGTAGCAGTAAACTATTGTCCTGGGCAATTGGGTGTGAAAGGGGTAGGGTACTAGATGGAATTCGTACCCTAGTGCTCTAGCAAGGCTGTCTGTGTCCCCTGGGGAAAAATGACGGGTCACGCACGCACAGGCACCCTAAAAACAAAAGTGAACGTGCACGCAACCCCTCGTAGACCACGTGCATGGAAAAATGAACCCGCACTACGCTGTGGCACCCAGAAACACAAAAATAATCGTACGCGTAATACACGCAGCTACAATGACCTCTGAAGGGGTACGCGTCACACGGGGCAAGCACAGTTGGTAAATACGTGTGTGACTCACCGTATGCCTGGAAAAAGAACGTGAAAAATATGCGCGTGTGCGCGTTGGCAACACCCCCGCCAAAAGAAGAATTGTGCGCTGTCTGAGGAAACAGGACAAAAGAAGAAGTGAACGCTGTTTGAGGAAACCGGCACAACAAGAAAATTGAACGCTGTCAGAGGTAACAGGGAGTACGAACTTAAAACGCTGTGAAGTAATCGCGTGTGAACCGACAAGAAGTACAAAATTCACCCACTCGCTCTCCACGAAAAGCATGTATAAGTAAATGGCGTCCTACATGTACCTATTAAACCGGCCCACACGTACAACGTCACTTACATGTGTAAGCGCTAAGGCCCTTTCCTCCAATTACATGAGCTGACACTCGGACGTGCAGTTTTTGCACGTGTACGATGAATATGCACCCGTGTTGAGGGAAACGCCCTTAAGCGTCACGTCACAGACGCGCTTACACGCTAAAGGGCCTTCGGTCCAATGAATTCGCGTACGTGCAGTGTATTCACGTGCTGATTCACTATGCACCCGTCACGAGGGAAACACCCGTGCGCACGTAACGTCACAGACGCGCTTACGCACTAAGGCCCTTTCCTCGAATTACACGCAGACGTGCACTTTTTTCACGTGCCAAATCACTCTGTATCAAGCTGGCCACGCAACAACACACGGAAGACCACGCTCCTGCTCGGAAGGCCGAATTACTGCCCCCAAGAGCCCCGAGCACACTCCCACCTGCCATTTGCTGCTGCCTGCCTGTCTGCTGCCCATGTGCCTGCTATTTGCTGCCTGCACGTCAGCCAAGGGTGAAGTTACTGTGACCACCCCTCCTGGAACAGAAGACTCCCGACTGGGATACCATTGCTCCACAGCCCAGCCCCAGTTGCCCACTCACACCTGCCTGTGGGGTTACCATGTCGGGCACAACACCATCAGGCACCACTGGCAACCCCCAGCCAGAGAGGCAGAGGGCCACCAGCTTCAGTGCCAGGGAAGTTGGTGTCATGGTGGAGCACGTCCTGGGGCAGTATGATGCCCTCTTTGGAAGTTTGCGCGCCGACTATGAAGGACGGACCAGGATCTGGATGGACATCGTGACTGCCATCAATGAGGAGGGGGTGGCAGTCCGCAACATCAAACATGTCAAGAAGCGCTGGGAAGACTTCAGGTCCCGGAACCTCGACAAGGCCCGGTGCCTCTTGAAGGCAGCGGATGCCAAAGGGCCCCGGGGCCACCTGTCCGACCACCAAATGAGGGTCCTGGAACGCATAAGCCCAGCGCTCCACGTCCAGGTCCTTGAGAGGCAGACCCGTCAGGAGTCGAGCGGTAAGTGTACATGCATACTGGTTGGACGCTGTGCATGTCGTGGTGTGCAGGTTGCACATGTGTTTCTGTAGGGCCATGTATGGATGTGCATGTACAGGGGTGTGAGGCTGACACATGCGAGTCCTCTCATGTGTGAGACACATGGATGGTATATGTGTAGATAAGCATGCAGGCCAAATGCAGATGTGTGAGCACACATGTTTGAATTACTGTGTATGTACGTTGGCATGGTTGTGGTGTCACACATGGATGTTGGTTCCAGCTGCATGTATCTGCACTGTGTACATGTGCATGTGTGTGTATTTGACAAGTGTGCAACTGTGATGCAACATGGATGCATGTGGCACTGACATGTAGAAGGCTGAATGCCAGATGTAACATGGATGGCGATCTCATCACTCTGACAGTTGGTGGACATGTACACATGCATGTAAGTGTGTTGGTGTGTGTGCATATGTTGTGTACTCCCCGTGTTTCATGGGACGTCAGGCTCACCTTCGGATGCTGATGCTGTTGTATGTGTATGGATGGTGCTGCCTGGCGCAATATTGCTGTGGAATTGCTCATGTGTGTGAGTAGAAATGACATGTGTGTTAGGGAGTGTGATGCCATGTCTGAAGTTTGACACTGCCACTCATGTGCAACTGTCATGTGTGTATCAGTCCATTGTACAGTGCCCTGATGCCTGTGTTCTATCTCTCCCTGTCTGCAGCGTCAACTGATGAAGAGGGCGGAGAGGGTGCTGTGGAGCAAAGCAGCAGGGATCGCACCACCAGCCGGAGACGCAAGGCCCGGCTCCCCTCCCAGATTGTCATCTCTTCGGGGAGTGAGGAGTCTGGTGCCGCATCCCAGGCTGCAGCTAACGAGGGTAGGTCCAAGAGGCGGAGGTTGGAGATGGACTCCTCTGCAGCAGAATGGGCAGCTGAGACCCCACAGGGTCCGACGGAGGAAGATTGCATGGAGTCATCCAGGTTGGTGGGGGATTTGGAGGAGGAGGTGGCCGTGGAAGGGACATACACGGGGTCTGGAGGTGGGGATTCCACTTGTGCCAGTGGTGCAGTGCAGGGGCAGGGACAGGAGGCAGCGCAGGCCGCTGCGGAGGTGCCTGTGTGTAATCCTGCCCCTGAAACTGTGACTGCATCATCCAGCACCAGCAGGGATGCCTACGTCCAGACCCGTTTTCAGGGAGGGGATGGGCACACAACAATTGGCCTTCCTCTCCCTGTGGACGTGGCTATCCGGGACCGGGTTGAGCCTGTCCTGGCTGGGATAGTGTTGCGTCAACGGGGCATGCGAGGTGACCTGTGGTGTTTTCGTGAAGACACTGCACGTCATCTCGGATGCCTCTTTGACCACGTTGACCTACTGGGACGGGTCACCAGTGCTGGATTCCTCTGTGTGCTGGACCTTCTTGCGACCCCCTCCTCACCTGAACCCCCTACGCACCAGTCGTCCTCCATGCCATCTTCCCACCCATATATCACCTGGGTACCCTGTGGAGCTGCCTCTGACCCAGCGGCCAGGCTGGTGGAGGACACATCCTTGCCACAGTCGGGAGTCAGACGTCCAGCAGGGGTGGCCACCACAACTGCACCCCAGCCGGAGGAGGATGTGCAGGCAGCAAGAGCCAGGGCGCAGGCACAGGCACAGCAGCAGCAGCAACATGGTGGGAGCAATGATGGCTCAGGGCCTTCAACATCGGAGGGGCAGGCATCGGCCAGAGGGCAGGAGGACCCAGGAATGCAAGTGTCTTCCGTGTGGCACTGGTTGGGCCACGCCATAAATGCGGAGCGGCAGCGGGCGGAAGAGGCACGGCTCACAATGGTCATGGCAGAGAACTCCATGCGTAGGGCACTGAGGCGGGCCGAGTGCCTCAAGGCAATTCGCAGGGAGTTGGAGGTCAACATGTCATCGTCCCTGCGAACCCTCGGGCCCATGGAAGAGGACCGCCTCCAGGACATTGATTGGGAGTTCGATGATGCCCTGGCCCAGGACATCAATAAGTGAGCCGTCGGACTAGCCCGCTGCCATTGTAAATATTTAGTTAGTTAGTAAGTGTTAGGTTTCATTTTGGTTTTCATTTTTTTTTTGGGCGCTTGGACAATACCCCACATTTTTGTATATAGTTCTTCATTAGTGTATTTTTGTAGGTTTCATTTGGACAGTTGGGCTCATGGACCCAGGATTTCATCCTTGTAAATACTTGGAGTGTGGATTTGTCGGCATTTTCTTTTTAGACTTTTCCATGGAGCAATGGATTTTACTTTTTCATTTCTGTTTGGATACTTTGGAGACATTTTTGATTTCATATATTTTGGATTCTGATTTCCTTTTTTTATCATTATGTGACATTCTGCATTGTTTTCCTTATGTCCATTGTTTGGTCTTTGAATTTCTTTCACCACATTTTTTGTTCAATACATTTTTTCCCGTACTTCAATGTGTGGTATTCTCTCATTGGTTTCATGCATGTCACGATGTGGGTTTTCACATTGACTGGCACCCATTGTGTGTGTGTGTGTGTGTGACTGACATGTGTTGATGTACATACATGCCATTTGGGTTGTTTCATGTAATGGGCATTTCAATGTGGGGTGTATGTTATGCTTTGTTGGTTATTTGGGCATGGGTGGCGTGCCGTGGGATTTTGGTGGCCATGAGGGCCATGATTGTGGGTCATGTTGACGTGTTGGGGGGGCATGAGTGGGGGCCGGCTGGCAGGTGCCCCTCACTGCTGGGGGGTGGGGGTGCATAGGAACATGAGTGGGACATGAGTGGGGGCCTGCTGTCAGGTGCCCCTCACTGCTGGGGGGTGGGGGTGCAGGGGGACATGAGTGGGGGCCTGCTGGCAGGTGCCCCTCACTGCCGGGAGGTGGAGGTGCAGGGGGACATGAGTGGGGTCCTGCTGGCAGGGGCCCCTCACCGCCGGGGTGGGGGTGCAGGGGGACATGAGTGGGGGCCTGCTGGCAGGTGCCCCTCACTGCTGGGGGGTGGGGGTGCAGGGGGACATGAGTGGGACATGAGTGGGGGCCTGCTGGCAGGTGCTCCTCACTGCTGGGGCGTGGGGGTGCAGGAGGACATGAGTGGGACATGAGTGGGGGCCTGCTGGCAGGTGCCCCTCAATGCTGGGGGGTGGGGGTGCAGGGGGACATGAGTGGGACATGAGTGGGGACCTGCTGGCAGGTGCCCCTCAATGCTGGGGGGTGGGGGTGCAGGGGGACCTGAGTGGGACATGAGTGGGGGCCTGCTGGCAGGTCCCCCTCACTGCTCGGGGGTGGGGGTGTAGGGGGACATGAGTGGGGTCCTGCCGGCAGGTCCCCCTCACTGCTGGGGGTGCTGGGGGAACATGAGCGGGGGCCTGCTGGCAGGTGTCCCTCACTGCCGGGGATGGGGGTGCAGGGGGACATGAGTGGGGGCCTGCTGACAGGTGCCCCTCACTGCTGGGGGGTGTGGGTGCTGGGGGACATGAGTTGGTGATCATATTGCAAGGTGACATGTGGCTTGGCTGGGGGGCATGCCCATGGTGGATGGGCTGCCTGCGGGACATGACCAGGGGTGCAGGGTAGTCCCCTGTGGTGTGGGCTGCCTGCAGGGGCCATGGAGGGGGTAGAGGGGACACCTGGGAGGACCCACACTTCCAATTCACGTGTGGGACTCCCCACGCACCCCACTGGATACACGTACCCCGCTCTGACAGCAAAATCGCGTGTGAAACTTCCTGCGAACCCCAGTAATACACGTAACCCGCTCGCACAGGGCCAATCGCGTGTGAAACTTCCCGCGCACCTCAGTAATACACGTACCCCGCTCGCACAGGGCCAATCACGTGTGAAACTCCCCACGAACCCTAGTAATACACGTACCCCGCTCGCACAGGGCCAATCACGTGTGAAACTCCCAGCGCACCCCCGAAATACACGTACCACGCTCGCACAGGGCCAATCGCGTGTGAAACACCCCGCGCTGGGGTGTACATGTATTCGGAGGGGTGCGCTAGGAGTTTTACAGGTGTTTTCGTGGTTGGGGGGCTGTATGCTGCTCCAATGGCCTGTGCGCCATGTACGGGATTTGTGCGCATTGTGCATGGCGCACGGGGAGGGGTTGGGGCGTAACTGGCGCTGCTGCAGGATCGCTGCGCCACTCTGCGCCACGGCTGGTTTTGGATGTTGAAATCCATGAATACGCTGTGCGCGGAAATGTATTTTAGCGCACGCGGCTGGTGCAGACTGTCGTACGTGCACACTGTGCGCCAGCCACGTGTGCCACTTGTGCGCTGGATGTTATGAATTACACCATTAAAGTCTGCCTTGTGCTGTCCCCATTCACTCTTGTCTGTTCCTTTCCCCACCGCCAGTCTGTTTCACGTACTATCTACTATATGATGCCCTTGTAAAGGTTTGTAAAATAAGCAGCACTGGGGCTGCGTGAACCATCAAGATGTCCTTTGTAGAGTGCTTCTGGGCGAAGCTCTGTTCATTTCAATTAAATAAACAAATAAAACGCCGAACAAGAAAAAGGTATGTCTGTAAAGCTTATTGCAATTACACACAGAAACGCATTATGAGTTTGGTGGTATTTCGGCAATACATTTGATGAATTGTAGCCAAAATCGGTTCCTGTTACTGCCACTTAGTCCTGTGGACATATCAAAGGATTAAGAGTGGTGGCAAGGTGGTGTATATCCCCATTTCCTGCAAGTGGTAATTCCGCTGTGGTAAATCTCCCGATTTTTGGAGGCGGCCATGCAAGTTGTTGGGTTCCCTGCATGCAGTTTAACTTTTACCAATCAGAATTTTAAAAGTAAAGAGTAAAAACAGGCAAAATCGCCTTTGGTCTTCAGTTTTACGCTCCGTTTAGTGCAAATATGGCTTGCAAATTATGCTGTGCAGACAGCATTTACAATTGATTCCTATGGAATCTGCCTGCATTTACCAAGTGCTAAATAGAGATGGATTCCATTGGAATCCATTGTTTTGTACAGAGGCGTAGCCAGGATTGTTTAACTAGTGCGGCGCAAAACTAATGTAGTAGGGCCCACTGCAGTGACATTGACATCTGTAAATGCCCACAAAGCGCTACTTAATGGGCATTTACAGATTTTGGGTGGGCCTTGCCCGATCAGGCCCTACCCTGTCTACGCCTCTAGTTTTGTGCCTGCTGCAGTAAAACAAAGTGCAATTTGAAAACGTCAGAGTAAGGCCCTGCAGAAGCATTCATCCTGCCCCTTCTGTGCCTTCAAAATAATTCAAAATATGTCGAAACTATAAACCAAGTAGGAAGCACATTACACCTTGCTTTTACGCCTTGCTTCACCGCTCCTCCTACAAAATGAGCCCAATAAGAGTGCCCGCTCAGCTTCAAAGAATCAGAAAAGAATCGGACCCAACGAGACAGACCTCAAGATGTCATCACATACAGTTTCTTGGCAATGTGTGAGCCGAGATAAATGCAGCAGACTGGATCTGCCTGTTCCATCCCTCAGATGCAGTGGCCGAAGGGGGTGGGAGCGGTTGGGAGCAGTGCTCCTCTACTTTTTTTATTTAAGTTTTACCATTCCTATACTTTTATTTGAAAAAGAAACCGTTCCGGAATGGCTTAGTTTTAAAATAGAAGTGTAGGAAGAAGCTGAAATGTGCACTTGAGTGCACTGCACTGAACATTCCCTTAACAGCAGGCGCATATGTTTGCGGGTTTGGATTGCACGTGGGAGGGGCGTGGCGATGTGGTTGGTGGGCAGTGGAGCAGGCCAGCAGGGAACATAGTTACACTACTTCTTTTCATACACTTCCACCACTGCCCAGGTGCCATCATGAAGCACTCATGATATGTTCCACTGATTGGAACCTACAGAGTTTTCCCCAGTGACCCTGCCAGGTTTCCAGATGGGCCCTCATACTGACCAAGCAAGGGAAATGGGAGGCCATGTTTGTCATTCATGGCGTCTGTCAGGAAAATGGGAAGGCTGGACAGTCCTCGAGCGCCCCCTCTGCTACCAGATATAATCTGCCCAGGCCTACTGGGCATCAAACAAAGCTCTCACGTTTCCCAATTCCATGTGTGAGAAAGCCACACAGTCCTGTTTATTTCTAAGTGTTCTGGGAGTTATAGTTTGGACTATTCCATTTTAAATTTAGGAGTACAAGTTCAAGAATTCCAAGAATAAAAAAGTAACAGGACTGGATGCGTTTATCACACATGGACCTGGTAAACCTGAGACGGCGGCTGGCTCAGGCATTAGAAAGGGTAGCATATCTTGAGTGCCCCCTGCTCCATAAGCAGAGTTTGAACACAGCACTTACCCTCTTAAACAGCTCTCATGCGTCCCAAACAGATTGCCTTTACCCAGTGATGGCTGTAGTAGAAAGCCAATGTATATGCATCCGCTGCTTGCAGCCCTTTTTTGTTTTGGCTTTTAGGTGGCGCTAAAGCACCACTATAAGCCCAAACTATTGCACTCGAGTACAGCAAAGGTGGAGATGGGATAGAAAGACAAACCTTGTAGTTGTTTGGTTATTTACCCACCCATTGACTGCCAATGGCCATGCTTATCCCTATGGGCATTCCCATCAACTTCCTGCCTCTCTCTCCTGAGTTCTCTTGGAACTAGCTTTATCAAGCAGTGCCCTCAAGCATTGTGCTCCAAGTTCTAGCAAGTGTTATTTCAAAGCAGGCTTCTGCATGTTAATGGCTTAATTTCCCCTTTAAATGTGATAAACTTTGCCTTTAGCCACTTGATTTATAAGCAGTATGTGTGCCCTTCGCAAGTCCTGTTAAAAGCAAGCATTGGCAAAGCCAACGGTTTTGGCTTGTGTATAGGTATTAAAGAGGCATTTACAGGCACTGCTACTATATTCCCAAGTGCTCACACCATTTTGCAGCTGCTACCAACATTAGCAAGTTAATGACATTATGGTCGAGCCTATCCCATGCCTACACAAACGCCAAAACTGTTGGCATTGCCCATGCTTGCTCATGCTTTGTCTGGATTCTGACCTAAGGCTGCAGAAAATCAGTTTGTAGTTGAAATGCAGTAGCAGGAGATTAAACCGTTGAGGTAAGATTTAGGATACTCTTACTTTCCTACATGGAGTTCAGAACAACGTTGTTCCTTATTGTGAGCTAGCCTAGTGGGTTACTGTGCCTGTCATGCGCAGAATACCCATATGCAGTGGCAACGAGATGCCCCTTTTATATGGTCTGTGAAATAAAGGTTGTACTGTTTTCACAGCATGCCCTCTCCTTGCACAACTGCATTTGCATTCCTCTGGAGGGGAGGTTTGGACTCTATAAAAACAAGGTGTTAATACTGAAATCTGCCACCATGACAAATTAAACTGTAACTATAAATAAATAAATAAACTTTGCTCATTGAGGCGCCGGATGCTTATATGTTTGATGATTGTTCCCATTTGCAGGTCATAATGAATGCCCTCTGGTTTGGCTATGATGTGAAGAAGGCAGTGGAGGCACCGCGTATACACAACCAGCTGTTTCCTAACACTACTATACTTGAAAATATCATAGAACAGGTATGAAATGGGGGCGTGGCAGATACGCTGAGAGATCTCGGGTGGTTCAGTAATGCTTCATTTGAAGGTCATGGAATCGGATATTCCAGGGATCTGAAACTCGTGGCTCTCCAAATATTTTGACTAAAATTCCCATGATCCATCACCATTGATTGAGCTGGGTAGGGCAGGTGGCAATTGTAGTTCAGAACATCTGGGGAGCCAGAGGTTGCAGATCCATGATTTTTGGTAGATCCAGGGCTGTGCGTACATGTACCCACCCGGCCATGATACTCTGACACCTGCTCCTTTTGAAGCTCTGATCCACAACCTCCAGTCCACACTCTTTCCCATGTTCCAGTGCCTTGTGCTGTTAATCTACATGTGGTGAGCTATACTGCAGTACTCCCTCTATGCCTTACCTAGGGATATAGTTAGCTGCACCTGGGGATTACAATGCAGCAGGGACAGAATTTTAAGGAGTGGTTCAATTGTGTTTTTTTCACCATTGAAAGAACCCAGATTTGTGTGTCTGTTTTCCTTGGTGTTTTTTAAGCACTCAGCCAGCATGCAATCTTTTAAGACTCATACCTTTATAACAGCAGTCTTCAACCTGTGGCTCATCAAATGTGTTTGACTCCACCCTTTCCTCCTCCGCCCACATCTCTGAGGTCTCTAAAAAGTCAAATTTCCTACTGCACCTCCTCAGAGGTACTCTGCTTTTCCTCTCTTTCCCCCAGAAGCTCATGGTATCCCAAGATCTGGTTCTCTCTAGGTTGGACTATTGTAACAGCCTCTTTCTAAATCTACCTGCCTCTACTCTCTGCCCTCTGAAACTAATCCAGAACAGGACTGCAAGACTTGTCCTTGGCCTCAAGCCTTGGGATCATATCTCTCCAGCCCGGAAATCTCTCCATTGGCTCCCGGTGGATGCAAGGATTAAATTCAAAACCATCAGCATTGTCCACAAGGCTTTCTGGGGCCTGGGTCCAAAATACCTTCAGCTATCCCTCCACAAATACCTCCCCTCTTGAGCTCTTCGCTCCTCTACCTCCAACTCCCTCAGGGTCAGTAGTTTTTCAAAGAAACGAGCTCGGAATAGATCTGTCTTTGGCTGGGGCCTCCCTCTGGAACAGCCTCCCTGCCACTCTAAAACTTGAGGAGAACTATCTACAGTTCCGGAAGACCCTCAAGACCTTCCTCTTTGCTTCTGCCTTAGCTCCCACTCCCCCCTGCTGATCTGTTCTCTCTTGTCACCGTGCACCTGGCCTACCCTCTGTCCTTTGGGCCCAGGTACCTGCTCACCCAGCCACCCTTCCGCACTGCCTCCAGGCCACCCCTTACACTGGAGTCTGTATCTGTACCCATACAGCCCCCCCTTTTTCTTCCTGCACTTATCAGACCTTCCCTGTCTGCTGCCTTAAACCTAGCACTTGCAAATTGCTGGCTGCATCACCACTATTTGTTGCCTTTATTATTTATTTATTGTTATTTATCTGTTTCTCCTCTGCTTCGCACTTTCCACTTCTCCCCCCTTCCATGCGCTTTTCCCCTCCCCCTCTCCCATGCACTTGCGCCTTCTCAATGTCACTGGGCCTAGTAAGTTCGCTGTTCTGTTCTCCCCTGTTCCCCTCCCTTGCCTTGTCGCGCTCTGAAACACTTGTGTACGAGCGTGATAGAAATAAAATATCAATATCAATACAACGCCCATGATCCCTCACCATTGACTAATCTGGTTAGGCCTGATGGGAGCTGCAGTCCAGATCATCTGGAGAGAGAAAGGTTGCAAACCCCCGCTTTAAAAGCTAGACACATGTTTTTATTGACAGCAAATATTGGGTGTGAGGGTTACCTCCTTGCGACATAGATCACTTGATCAAGAAACAGTTATGTCTGTCGCATCCCAGAATACCGTAAGGCGCACCCTTTCCTTAAATTTAAGTTTTGTAACTTTGTACTCCAGGCATTCAAAAAATTCTCTCGAGAATGGTTTTTGCTCATGATGTGCAATTTATTTGTGAATTGATTAAGCACCCATTTGAGCTGACACGTGTTTCGGCCACGCAAGCCTTCCTCAAAACTGGGCTCAATGTTACTGCACTTTCATAACGTATGTGAATAAATCATATTATGTATCAAATACATTCATTACATACATGTACAAATCATTAATTATGTGGACAGAAAAATATCAATTGATGTTAGGTAGGATTGGTACGAAGAGAGAGACAGTGCCTTACGTCATTAGTCACACTGTTCTTTTTGTCACAGATAGTTTTAGATTTGCAAATATCTAAATTATTTGCTATATCGATACCCACAGCGGTGGCATTCTCATGCTTACTAGATGTCATTGGTCTTCGTTTATATTTTTTTCTGTCAAAAAAAATCCAAGTGACTTCCCAGAGTTATTCAACTCATAAGTCTTTATGCCAACATTATTGTTAAGAGTTAGACTTTTCTTAGCATTCATTTGATTGGTTCATATACTCCAATATGTGCACCCTTTGTGACAATTCCCCTTCATTGTGACCTCCATAAACAACATTGCAGACTGTATCAATATCTCTATAGACTTCTACTCCCACCGTTATCCTTTACATTTACTTTTAATTCCTTATACTTTGTTCAGTTCAGGAAGGAGAATGTCTCTGTACATTCCTTGAGTATTTCAGCTACCTATAAAAGACCCCTCTACACCTTGGTCGCTACCAAGTTAGGGCTCCCCTCTCCCATAGTACAACATGACTGTCTGCCTCCCCTCTTGCCCCCTCTCTCTCTTGCTTTCTCTCTGTCCCCCCCTCTCTATCTTCTCTCTGTGTTCTCTTTCGCTCTTTGTCTCTCTCTTTCTCTGTGCATTTGTAAGAGCCGCTCCAGCCCTTACTAGTGGCGGTACACCGAGAGAAAAAACAGATTTCTTGAAGGAGGTTGGATCCTGTCTTGTTCTGGTTAATAGAAGGAGAGCAGCAGCGACAGACTCTTACCTCCCTCCCCCTCCACCCCAATGGTGGGGACCAGCCTGGTATTTGGATACATATATTGTCCATGCGTGTGTCCTGCAGGAATGTTGACATCCCACTGAGGACACATTTCTTATGTTGGGGTGGGATGTGCATGTGCTTTGGGAGAGGACAGGGGGTATTGGGGATGTGTTTGGATTTTGGAAGATATTCCTCAGGCCAGCAAAATAGTAACCAACTTGTTGAGACAGCAGAAAGGAGGGCGTGGCTTGTAGATGACTAAGTTCAGAGAGCAATTTCAACAGAAGCACAGCAGTGACCAGGCCACCTTGTGATAGAATTCCTCCGCAATAATGCATAATCCTTGCAAGCCATCCACCGGCTAGAGAAAGACTGGGAGATGCTGTCACAGATATTGCACTGCACTCCTGCAGGCAACCAACCTGCAACACATGGTTGCCAAAATCAGACTGAAAGGTCTTGCAACAGATCCTGGCATGCTCACTGTCCACACAATGATAAATCTCCCCGGGCATTCAAAAGGTTAGGAGCAATTCAGACACTGAATGACAGCATCAACATCCAAGACCTAGTCACATGCTATTTACCAATCTGATTTAATTCATATGTGCCATAGGGCACAATTGGCATTTTCTATGTAGAGGATGCAGGACAGCATGCTGAGAAAGAACAGACATGCTTTCTTTCAACCTGCATCAATAACAAAGAAACAGACATGACTGGCTGGAGGCAAATCTTTTGACGCACTAAACACAGGACGAAACAGGGCCAACGGATTCAAGGTTCACAATTCCTATTGTCACACTTCCCTCCCTTGCCCTCCCGCTGCTCCCCCTGCCATCACTCTGGTGCCTCAATATAGAAACTTTGCACCCGTACAGTGCATTCTTGCACAGTATTATGACTTTGTCAAAAGCTCCCCGAATGCAAGAAAATACCCTGGGACATGTTTGTCCCCCGTTGCAATAGTATTAGCACTAGGGCAAACTTTGCTCTCAAGTAAATGCATAGAAAGGATATGTTTATTGCACCAGGGCAATCTTTGTTCTAATGCTTATACAGTGCAAAATTGCACTTGCACCAATAAAAATGTCTTTAGTATGGCCGAGCTTGCACAAACATTAAAAATCCCTACATTGAACCCACCTTTCACCCTTGAAAAATTGTACTTCAATTACTAATAATAATAGTGCGTCATGTTGTATTCCTTCCACTTCTAATTAGAGTAATTATAGCTTTTATCATCAGCCAATTTAATGGTAATTTTATCAACCTCAAAAGGATAATGGGCTGAGCTGGCCCCTGCCAGGATTCAAACCTGTGCCCAGGTCCGAGACGTGAGCTAAAAACATAAGCATCATACTTTCTACTTCCTTGCTACGGATTAGACGGAGCAGCATGTAATTTCAAATGCACGTCTGTGAACAAGGGACCATACAACCGGCCTCTATTTATCAGTAACATGTTGCTAACATACTTTTGACTTCATCTAAGAAGCAATATATTCATGTTGTGTTCTTGTCAGACTTTTATTACTATCAAAGGGAAATCTGCCATGGTGGTTACAATGTAAAGTGATCCATTAAAAAATAAAATGTATTATTGATTTATTTTGCATTTGTTTAATAAAACCTTGCACATCTTACATACACATATCATAACAAACGTATCAGAAACAATTAATATTAATGACATAAACAAGCTACAAAGAAGGAAACCTAAAAGCATCCAAAATACACATAACACAATTAAGTATTATTCAATTTTTATACATCAAAAATTCATATTGTATCATCGTAAAAAGAGCAATGATAAAAGAAGTTTGATTATCCGCAAGCAAGTCTAAGCAAAATTCTCTTAAGTGATGTGCGTCAATATTCCAGGCATGTTTCATTAGTAGCTCTGATCTATACTTATAGGTACATTTACAAACGGCACCATGTTTCAGGAGTATATGGAATTTTATATAAGCAACTGCACCTATCAGTGGGTGCTAAACACCTTCATGGCCCAAATTATTCCAGTGAATTCCGGATGTTGAATCTAAAACGCATGAAGATAATCCGGTTTTTACGAACAGGAAAGCGTGTATAATATGGTAGATCATCATACCTCCTAGATATGTAGGCATTTGTGAACTATTTACCCGGATATTGAATTGAATTGTGAGATCCAATTTTGTTCTCTTATTTTTACCATGTTATTATTATTCATTAGCATTTCACTATTTAGATCTATTTCCTCAGGAGGGTGTGAACATTCAGTTGTGAATTTGGCTAAAGATGTCAGGATACCCCTAACAAATAAATGGCTCTGATCTCCATATAAGGTATTTTGAATCAGAAGGATTATCTTACCGAAAAACATCATTTTTTTGTAACAGATGATAAAATGGAGCCCTAGTTCTAAACGAATAGGGTTATAGGGAGGGACTGAAAAGGTCAATGCAGGTCCTTTTTAGTAGGAGAAGTAAATACGGCCAATCAGTATAACAACGATAGAACAAACCTTGCCTTTTAAAAAGTAATTGGGGAACGATGGAGAAGGCACAGTATTTAAATAGTACTGTTTCTATCTGAACCACTGATGGGAGATTTCATCTTCAACGAGAAAATTAGATGTTTAGCCCTAAATCTTCAGTCTTCCTGTCACTTTTATTAATCAAAATAGCCAATTTATTAGCATTAATTGGGAAGTTATTCTCCTGAATATATTTCTCAAGCTCTCTCTCAGCAATCATTGTGAACCTATCGGGGTAGTGTCAAAAAGCATTACATTATCCGTCAATGCAAAATACCCCCAGTGATAGCAGCCTAATTTAGGGGGAAAACATTTGGGCTTACTTAAGTGATCAAATAGATCAGACACTTATATGTTGCGGGCAGGAGCGAGAACGCAACCCTGCCTCTAACCAAGTTAGGTTTCTATTGAGGTTTGAATAATTCCCAGAAGAGTTTGTACACACACAACATTTTGTTTCTTGATGTAAAAGAATATACGTTTTCAGTAAGCCTTGTGGAAAATTCCACTTACAAAGTTTATTCTATAACCAGCCTCGGTCCACCTGATCAAAAACTGAAACCAAATTGACACAAGCCACAAATAGTGGGGAATACTTTTTACCCAGGCTTCAGCTTGTAATACCTTAACAATGAGGCCATTAAGGGAACAGCCCAGCCCTCTTCTAAAGCCTGTTTGGAACTTTGATAGTATCCTGGATTCTTTAGCCTATAATTCTAAATGTTGGAGAACCCGAGAGGTGAAAATGTTACTGTCTGGATCGTATCTTAAGGTAGCACTTAATTTGATTCTTATAGAGATAAAATTCCATTTGAAAAACCCCAGAAAAAAGCCTGATTTAGAAAGGCCGCTCGGAGGCTGCTCTGAGCGGTCTTTCTAAATCAACCTGTCATACCTCTGGTGCACACGAGTGTGTGCAGGCACTGACGGCGCAGCCAGATGAGAGAGTCGCAGGAGTGAGGTATGTGTTTTTTCTGTGTTCGTGTGTGTGTCTATGCGGCAGAGGAGGAGAAATGTTTGTGGTGGGGAAGGGAGGGGCCAGGGGCAGTAAATTAGTGTTGGCATGACTGCATGGGAAAGGAGGGGGAATGTGTTGGGCTGGGAGGGGGGTTTGATGAAAGGTGAGGTTTAGGGGGTGCAACTCCCCCCCCCCCCAGTGTTCAGGAAATGCAGAGGGTGGGGTTGGGATTCGCCTTCCCGGGGCAGTAGAGGTGGGGAGATTGAAAATGTAATTTCAGAATTTTAAAGGCCACACAAAATCGGCTGACGGAAATCAGTCTTTTTTGGGCTTGGCCTTTAAAATGCAGAAATATCACATATAACCAATTTTATCACCCGCATTATCACTCTGGTATTACCTGCACTATCACATGGGGTAGGGGAGCCAACCAATCAAGTTACTTGGACAGCGGGCTGAATCCCATGATCCATGTCCACGTTCCAAGCAATCTGATGACTGCTCCCCTGCCATCTTCCCCCCACCCTCCCGTCCTATATCCTTAGTTATAGATATTTCACTTTGGGGAACATGGTAGCTTATACAAAAATATAGGAAATTGTACTGAAATGTGATCCCCTATGCCAAGTATGGCGACTCGGGCTATCCACACTCGGCCATCACCACTAATATTATCATTAAGCATTCTCAATTGCCAACCCCATATCAAAATTTACCAACTCTGGCCCATCTCCTTTCCTGAATTTTTAATAGATTAAAATGTTCTCAAATTCTGAGAGCTCTTGTCTGGACATGTACAATCGAGGTCACCGCCCAGGATTATCCAGTCAGATCCTGTAGTGGTAAACCAGTCAGAGAATTGATTATCACGTTTGCTTAAAAGATTGGGCATCCAATCTTAAGGGTTGCCAATAAATATTGATTATCAACATTTGGTAACTATCCCAGCTCAGACTCCCTGCTCAAATGGCTTCAGAAAGAGTTTGCCATTCCTTCAATGTAAAACATATGTATATTTTTTTTAATTTGTATATGGTTTAAACAAAAACCTTTACAAACATCTTGTATCAAAATCACGTTATAAATGACAAAGGTTTCACAATATAAACAACTAGTGTTTGATCATACAGTTATAAAACACTTTTGAAACAATACATATAATAATGCATAAAACAGTCCCTACAACGGGACAACTCACATATTTGAATTGGAAAGGATCTTGCTGCTTGGCCCGTGAAAACTCACTAATTCACAACTCAAGCAGTGCATGGTCCTAAAATTGAGATCAACTATTTTGTGCAAGATCGCTGTGTAAAACATGCAGTAAACAATCCAACATAGACCTGGATATGCAGTGAGTCGTACATTATTCAAGGATTTTAAGCTAATTTAACAAGTCCATTGAACTTATTATATCTTAATATTCAGAAGACAACAGATAGACTGCGTTGATAGAATTAGTAAAAATGTTCAAGTTGGTCCTATACGATTAGAGAGGCCTTTGTTCAAATCCCTAGACACGTGCTAGGTGAGATAATTACTCAATAATCATGGTCAGGAGGCGAGCGAGTGCTAGAACTAGTGAGATGTTTTTGCCCCACATACATCAAGTCCATAGAAAATCCATCGAAAACCTAGTTTCACCAACAATACATTTGTCAAGTATCGCCATGGATCCATTTCAAAATGCGAACAAAACGTAACCAAATGTTTTAGTGTTTCACGCTCATTATCGCATAAGCAAAAACGACACATGCCCATGTTCGTATTGCGGTTTTTGTGCTGCCAAGGATGAGTTTGCTCATTGGTAGTAATTTGGTTAAGTTTAGGTCTGGTAAATAGTGTTCGAGCTTTCTCACATGGGAAGTTAAGTAGATACAGGGATCGAGGTTTTCTCTTTCTCTCAAATAGGGCACATTCCTTGTAGAAGCTATAACCATTGTTGGTTTCAATCGTATTGGCCAAGTCATATTCATAGTGTTTTTTCTTCACATAAGGGAGACATGCACATAGCTTTTGCGAGTTTACATTGATTCTTATTAATACGTTTCTTCATTTTCGTATCAAACCATGCAATAGATTTAGGATGTAAGTCGATGAGCATCTGTGACAGATCTTCATACATGCAATTACAGGGGTGGAGTTGAGCATCTTGGAGTAATTGGTCATCAATCTCCAATGGCGTCTAGAAGCTAAAGCACTAAGCCCAAGCTCATTGCACAAGATTGAATTAGGAAGCAAACTCGCTATACCCAATGTACCTTTCCATATCTTACCCTGTAATTTATCCAAGATGTTGTCTAAGTCTAATAGGCACATGTCTAGACCATGAAGTATAACTGCCTCAACCTTGAAGATTTAAAATTCAATAACAGGGAGAACTGAAAATTTGCAATACTTTCTGTATATTATTTTCATCTGTTTTAACAGTGGTATTACTTTGTGATTAACACAGTCTTCCACATGATTAGAGACGCAGTATCACATAAGTTATAGCCTAAGTATCATAGGGTGAGAGCGCGTTCTATTGGTGTGCCTCCAATAGACCATTTGAACTGAGGAATCTTTTTTTCTGTTAGTAAAGATTACAATGCTGGATTTAATGGGATTAGCCATACGATTACATTTTTTTGCATAGATCATAAATAGATTCAGTTTATTTTGTAGACCACGTTGTCCTGTCAAAAGAAATCAAGTCGTCAGCGAAAGCCATCCAATGTAAGTGCAGTTTGCCTAATCTGACTGAAAAAATATTGTCTTGGTTCTATATTTCGTCAAGGTCATACAAGTAAAGATTAAATAAGACTGATGCTAATTTGCATCACATCCATGAAAGTAGGGATGGGATCAGTGAGTGCACCCTCTTGGGTCATGCACACTCTGTAATTGATGTGAGAATGCAACCTGGAAATTATGTGAATTAGATGGGAGGGAATGCCCAATAAAGTCATTTTATTCCACAAGTGATTGCAGATGACACGGTCAAAGGTGGCAGTCATGTCCAAAGAGGCCATTTATTACGGACCACAATCTGAAAATGTAGTAGTTTCTAGAATGTGCGCAAGTATGGCTGCATTGAGGGCAGTGCCCATATGTTTGCTGAATCAGCCTGAAACTGCGAAAGGATATCATGATCTCGGATGTATAATCTGTAAATTAAATAAGTCATTTGCTGGCTGGATACAACTGTTGAACCATCTGGTTTTTCTTAGTGTTATCCTGCTTAAAGAATATATGATCTTGTAATTTTCCTTTTTTTTGTGCTAAGAGACCAGGAAGCCGAGACCAATCTTGATGTTTTTCTTCTCAAACACACCTGTGCTCTTTGGCGACCCACTGGTGCATGGGTCCGTGAAAATAGGAGAATGGGGAATTAGGGGGATCATGGTCTAGAGAGAGAAGTATGTGCGAAACCTTTAGTGTTGATGAGTGTAGGCCGAGAACCGGAGTTCTGTGCGCCAGTCTGATTTGATGTGGGTTGTGATGGTGACAACTGGGTGCATATTATATCCAGAGGGAAGAAACCATGTTTTGTTGGCTGCCAGTTCTGGGCCTTTGGGAAATCCACCAGCCATGAGGGGCACCAAATATGAAATTCCTCAAGATTCTGCGGGCCCTGCAGTGAACTCTAGGCAGCCCTACAGAGGTTAATGTGTTGGAGGCGGTGCTTTTTGGCATAAAGCTACAGTGAGTGTGGTGGGTCTTTGTATGTAGTAAAACGGTGCTAGTAAATTTAAAAGTGGGACATTGAGTTTGGGGGGCCTCTTGAAGAATGCTCTTATTAGAGTTCTATAAGCTGGGCTAAGGGTGCGCGGATATCTTAAAACATAGTGTATGCTTCTTCAATGAGGAAAAGCTGCCACTCAGACAAGGGTTTGATATCCCTCCTGGTTGACCTGCGCATTCATCCTTATGAAGTCATAAACTGATTATCACAAATGTGGGTAATGATGATCATTTTTAACACCTACTACCAAGTGCTATGAAACTTGAATTTCTGGTATGTGGTGCTATATGAAACGCCACAAATTATTGTTATGCTGGAGTTCTGTTCCAGTCTGCTGGTGAGCTGTATGCAGAGGTCCTGCCATGTTGGTATCCATCAGGGATAAGGTGGTCTTGCTGTTCTGAGTTCCATGTTATGATGATTCTAGGGGTGGTTTTATGTTGATGTTTGGTCGGCTGACCCAAGTGAGTCCACTCTTGAGGATGTTCTTGATTTAAACATTGCAGGCGTATTTGCACATGTCTGTGAGACTGACACAAACGGATTCCTTCTATCTTTCATGATTGTATGGAAGGCGAGTGATACAGTGGCTCTATGGAACCAAATTTGTACAGGCTAGTACATTTTAAGATTCCAAGTGAGTTGTGTGACTGCACTTATTCATTTGTGTGGTCTTGGAATCCTTGTCTGAGGTGGCAAGTCCAAACTGAGGCTGTGATTGGTCCAGCCATTGTTGGATTCTCTCCTAGTTTATCTATTGTGGTCTTGCAAATAGCGATGTTATCCGATCCATGTGTATGAGAAGACCATTGCCATCCTGCATGCCAGAAAAATAAAATGTGCAGTATCCTACCCCCTGTAACATCCTTTTTAGTTTGGGCTATTCGGTGGTTCTGAAAGTGCTACCTTTCAGCTGAAACTATTGTCATTAAAAAAAGAGCTTCAAATATGGGCTTTGAATGAGGGCCTGTAATGCTTTTCCAACTGAAGTGACATTTGAGGAGAGATACATAATTGCTCGACTATTGAATCCTTACCATTCCCTAGCCTTAGAAATGCTAATCCCTATGGCTAATTCCACCTATCCCTGGCCATCTCGGAAATCGTTGAGCTCTGAGCTCTTCCATGGAGGCAGCCATCTTGGATGACTGTCTCTAAGGAAGCTCTCTGGAAATAAGCCAAAACTACTGGTCATCTTCGAATGGGAAAGATGCCATTCCCTAAAATCTCTCCATTGGCTCCCGGTGACCGTAAGGATAAAATTCAAGTCTGTATGCACCATCCACAAGGCTGCCGGAGCTTGGGACCTGTCTACATCCATCTTTCTCTCCTTAAATACCTCCATGTCAGAGTCCTTTGGTACTCTGGCTCCAACTCTCTGCAGGTCAAACATTTCTCCACGCAGAGAGTTGGAGGTAGATCCCTCTCCTTGGCTGGCTCTTCACTCTGGAACGGCGTACCTACTCCCCTGAGACTTGAGTCGGATCTTCTTAAGTTCCAGAAACCTCTCAAGACTTTCCTTTTCTCCTCTTGCTTCCCTTTCCACCTCACGTGCTAAACGTTCCCTCTGCCCCTGGGTCTGGGGCCTGGTCCCTTCAGAGTCATACAGGGGCCAGACAGACCACCCACTACCAGTCCCCACAGGATCCCATTCCAGCACTTGCCCTCTTGCTCCCTTCCCCGGACTAGCCATAACCTGGTCCACCCTCTGCCCACCACACTTACCCTCCCTTCCCCTGTCTCTTGCCGTCTTGGCCCCCCCAGCTCTTGCCCACCCCCCTCTCTTTGGGCACTGATCACCTTGTCTTGTACTTGCACGGTAGGATTGTCACAATGCCAATACAACTGTTTTTTGTTGTTTTCCTATGTCATTTCCCCCCAGCATGTCTTGTGGCACATGGAAACACATGTGCATAGGCGCAATACAAATGTGTAGTAAATAAAATAAATAAAAATAAATGCATCGTCCAAATATAATCTTTTTTAAAATAGGTAAAGTTATTTGCATTTTGGACCTTGTTTTTTAAATGTATTTTATGCAACCATTTCTGATTGGGTATATTTTGAGGAGCATCTGCCGCGCTAAGAAAACTCTTGTTTGCTCCCAGTGGAGCTAAATGCAGTTCCTAAATTAAGCATTTGGCAAAACTGAAATGTTAGCATAGAAAGGTGGTAATGGGGGCGGGTTTGTATGGCATGTGTGATTGATTGGTACCATGCCCACTGCACAGTGATGTAATGGCTGGCACAACAGAACATCTTTGCACATTTAATCTGTAAAATGTATGTTGTTTTGGAAAGCTTGGTCTTGTTAGTTAACTTCTTCATTTCCGAATGACAATATGCCTGTACAAAGTAAAATGCGGTAAACTGCAATACAGTTGTAAAAAAAGTAATATCAGTGCATTGATATTGACAAGGTAGCTGAGTGGGTTAGGCGCCTGCTGAATGGTTGACTCAACCTTTCATCCACCTGCTTCTCCCTTCCACTGCGGTCCATAACCTGGGCGTTGTGGGGTTGGATAATGCCGACATCGGTTATTCAGAGTGCTACGCATTTGCAGTTACCTGTGACAGGAAGCACTACATAAAATGTGTTACATATTATTGTATTCTATTGTATTGTATTGTTCTTTATAAAGCGTTTATACACAAAAACGAGTGCTTCAAAGCGCTCCAAGACGTGAGGGGAACATGGGATACAATCATTCATAAGGCCCTGAACATTTCAGAATGATATACAATAATAATAAACATACTAGGCCTGACGGTATTTCTGCTAATTCAAGTGCATTAACAGGTAGTTGGGGCGGGGGGAGCTGGGTGGGTGGGCGTCCGAGGGGAAACATTCATAACAAATGACAATAATGCAAGTGCGAGACCAGCAGTTAGGATAGGAGGGGGTATGAGCTGGTTATTGTCCCTTTATAATGTGCCACTAACGCAAGTGTTTCAGGTGCAAAGGGGTGGGGGGATGCAAGGGGGGGACAAAGGAAAGACAGACAACGAATTTACTGGGTAAGGTGCATTCAGATTGTTTAAGTGCCAGACAGGAAGTGTGAGTGATGGGCGAAGGGAACTGTGCCTGGTCCACGAGGGCCGGTTTAAGTGCAGAGAGTTATCTCTTAGGGAAGTGCGTAGTGCTGCAAGTAGAGCGGTCCACCCAGAGCCAAGTGCAGGCACTGGTGTGGGTGCCTGGGACCTATAAGGTTCTGAGGTGAGCCAGGCAACCAGTCAGCTAGCTGAGCAGAAGGAGGTGGTAGCAGGTAGAGTGCAGAGATTAGCAGGGGAGAAGTAGAGTGAAGGCAGAAGAGAAGAGCAAGGTCTTGAGAAGTTTCCAGAATTTAAGGAGATCGGGCTTGAGACAGAGAGAGGCAGGGAGACTGTTTCAGAGGGTGGCCCTGCAGAGGATAAGGATCTACCCCCAAGTCTCTGTTTGGAAGAACGGCTCACTCTCAGAGAGTTGGAGGAGAATGAGTGGTGTGCTCTAGAGGGCGTGTATTTAGGAAGAGTGGGTTTTAAGTAGTGCAAGCCCCGGCCCCAGAAAGTCTTTTGGACTATGCAGAGGGTCTTGTGCTTGATCCTTGCAGCCATGGGGAGCCAGTGAAGGGGTTTCAGTGCTGGAGAGATACAGTCCCTAGGCTTGAGGCCAAGGATAAGTCTTGCGCTTCTGTTCTGGGTGAGTTGTAAAGGTCTGATTGTAGAAGTAGGGAGATTAAGAAAGAGACTGTTACAGTAGTGAAGTCTAGAGCGAACCAAAGCTCTGGAGACAATGAGTCTCTGTGGGAAAGTGAGAAAAGGTAGGATACCTCGGAGGAGGTCCAGTTGGTAGTGAGAATTTTTTGGATATATCTGAGATGTGTGAGAAGGACAGAGTGGAATCGAAGATGACCCACAGGTTTTTGCCTCAGTGGAGGGTGAGGGTGCAGGGCCAAGGGAGGCTGGGCAGAGTGAAAGTGGGAAAATGGGAGCAGGGATCCCAATGAAAACAATCTTTGTCATACTGGTATTAAGGCAGAGGTTGTTAGCTGCACACGATGACTGAATTCCGGACAGACAGTCATGAATGAGTGAGGAAGAAGAAGCTGAGGGTAGCTTGAAGGAGAGATGAGTGTCATCCGCATAACATTGAAAGTTGGAAGTGAAATAAGAGATTAAGTGGGCCAGACAGCCATGTAGATATTACCAGGGGGATGGGTTTGATCCCTGAGGGACCCCGCAAGTAGAGCGAGATAGCAGGGAGAAAGGGCCCTAGTTCCACGTGGGATAGACGGTCAGAGAGAAAGGAGGCAAGCCACGCCAGGGCCTGATCAGTGATGCCCAAGATATTGCAGAGACAATTTATCAGGTTGGTATGGTTCACCATGTCGAATGCAGTGGAGAGGTCAAGGAGAATGAGGACAGTAGGAGAGTTAGAATCAAGATTTGAGAGCAGGACTTCACAGGTATTCAAGAGAGCAGTTTCCGTGCCTCTGGATGCTCTGAAGCCAGACTGATGATCGTGGAGACAACCAACAGATTCAGTGTGGGGAGTAAGCTGAGAGATGGCCAACTTCTCCAGTATTTGAAATAGAACGATAGTATGCCGGCATGGAAGGGTCCCCAGAAGGTTTTCTGAGTAGTGGGCATACCAGAGTGTGTTTGAGAGAGGAGGGGAGAACTCCAGAGGCAAAATAGAGGTTGCAGAGGTCCGCCAAGGCTGGAGCTAGAGTGTCAATGTTGTTCTTGATAGTTTTGGAGGGGCATGAATCCACCTGATTGGAAGAGGCTTTCATAGACCGGACTAGCCTAGTGAACTCCTCAGGTGTGACGGGGGGGGGAACGGGAAAAGGGAGAGGGGGGCAGAGTGTGAGAGGCCGAAGAGGGCTCGGAGGATGTTGGTGCAAGTGTGAGTGAAGGAGTGAGGTAGGAAAGGATGTCCAAGGTTTTGTTCGTGAAATGTGCTGCCAATGACAAGCAAAGGATTACAAAATAGGGGATTACCCCGAAATGTGGTACAGCTATTGTGGGGTCTAAAATATATAAACAAGGAATACAAAAGCTGTAAAGCAATAAGTTAACGGGCTAAAGTCCTACGTTAGTGATCATGGTATCAAATATATCCAGTAATTCTTCCTTAAAACAAAGAAAGATAATCTTGAGGAATAAGAAAGCTAATTTTATGAATAATTCCAATGGTTTATTTGTGAAGAAAAGAAAATCACAATTTTTCAGATAAACCTAGTAATAGACTACAATTGTGGTAAAAGCAAAAAAGTGCATATAAGGTTAGGAGCACAAAAAAACGTTTTAACAATTAGGTGAACCACAAACAGAGTTTTGTATACATATAAGCAATAGTATAAATTAACAAGTTGGTCAAAATTGAACAAAAAATGAAACTCCAGTCAAATGAAAAATAAATAAATACAATTGTGCAGAAGTGTAGATTCACTTAACAGGTCTGCCAAATAAATGAATACAATTGTGCAAAAGTGTAGATTCACTTCACAGGTCTGCCTACGTAACCTTGTCACATTTATTCATGTCAAAAAAGATCAGTCTCAAAATGATGTTGCTTCAACAGGGAGAGACCTAGTACGTTTCAGAGGGCCACCTGTACGGCCGTTGATCTCTAAAGAACCACCTTCCTCTGGGCAAAGTAAGAAATAATAGTCCCTGCAGGGAAGCAGACAAATGACAAGCAAAGGGCCTGGGTGGGAGCAGTGGAAGATGAGGCAGTAGAAGGGTTGGCCAATTCCTTGCAGATTTTGAAATGTTTGGCCGTGTTGTTAGATGTCGCAGAGATGCGGGCTTGAATATGGACTCTTTTCTTGGAGCGAATGCAAAGTCTTTATTGCCTTTGGAGAAGGCGACAGGCCAGTTTGTCAGAGGGTGCACCTGAGGTCCCCCCATTTCCATTCTGCTGTTCTACACTTGCGTTTGAGGGCAGCCACTGTTTGGGAGGTTTCATGCGCACCCTCATGTCAGGGGCAAGGATGTCAAGAGTGTTTGAAATGTAGAGATGAAAGTTAGAGAGGGCCATGTTAGGGTGGGAGTCAGGCACAAGAGTAGGGGGCAGAGAGAGTAGGAGGATGCAAAGGTAGCCACTGTCACTATTTTCATGGGACAGGTGTCCTTGAAGACGGCAGGCAATGTGGGGAGTGCCATTGCTAGAGGAGACAAGAGCGTAAGGCGGGAAGAGAGAAGCGAGTGATCAGTCCAGGAGAGTGCTGTAGTACGAGGGGTAGAGAGAGGGATGTCAGTGGAGATGAGAGCATCCAGGGTGTGGCCTGCAGTTTGAGTCAGGCCAGAGGGTAGAATGGATAGAGAGAGGGAATCGCAGAGTTTGTGGAAAGGTCCTCAATAGTCCGGGGTGTCAAAATGGATGTTTAGATCCCCTAGCGGAAGGAGTTGAGGAGGTGGAGAGGAGAGAAGCGACCAGGTCAGCCCATTCAGAGAGGAAAAGGGTGAACTGGCCTGGAGGCCTATAGAAGGTGGTCAAAGTAAGAGAGGAGACTGGAGAGAGGGCGAGCCTGCAGCCCAGGCATTCAAAGGAGGAGTAGGCCTGAGTGGGAATGATGGGGCTAGGGATCCAATCTGGATAGATCAGGGCTACCCTCCCACCCCCTGGTCTTTTAGTCTGGACTCAGGGAGGATCTTGTAGCTTTCAGGGAGAAGTGTATCAAAACTCACGACAGAGCTGTCTTTAAACCATGTCTCAGTGAGGGTAAGAACATCAAGGTCCAAGAGTTCAAGGAGGTGGCAGATGTCGGAGGAGTGTTTGACAGCAGAGCGAGAGTTAAGAGTGGCAATGTGGAGCAGATTGCCCTTTTTGAGAGACTTACAGATGGGTTACATGGGACAGCAGTCCCCCAGTAAGCAGCAGGAGTGGAAATAGGAGAGAGTTGTAAGCCAGGAAGAGGTAGCACAACTGGAGACAAGGATGGTACTAGGGTGGTAGCGCATGTGGAGGTGAGAGCAGAAGGAGGCAAGGGAGGCCTTGCAGAGGAGGGTGAAAAATTGATAAGGTGCGGTAGTAGTTCATCAAAAAGGAGTATGTTGGGTTGAGGACCCTCTACCAGGACAGTATTATTTAGATAGACATTAATGATGACCCTGGAGGAGGAGAAGATAAGAAGGACCTCCCAACGGGTGCCACCATTGATGTGTGAGGAGGAGTAGGGAGAGAGCAGAGCGATCATATGAAGGGTCTATAGGCCGGGTGAAGGGACGATAAAGATGTCAGCAAGAGTTACTCTGGCGGAAGCACTGACATAGGTGTCAGCAATAGATAGGCCTGGGTTGGAGGCCAGGTTGACCTTTTGATTTTTTTTCCTGCCATATTTAGTGAGAGGTGAAGGATAGGTGATGGTAAATAACCTATCATATCATATCATATGAAGAAGCAGTTGAAGAAGATAGGAGAGATAGAAAGTGCCATAGGGGACACAAGGGGGTGCACTGGGCCAGCAGAAACCAGGCAAAGGTGGCAGGAATGGAGCAGGCATACGTGAACACAAGGGATGGGAAGAGGACAATATGAGAAGCAGAGGGGGGGATGACAGACTAGAACAGAGGGTAGGTGAGTACCAGGCCACGTATAAGTGTGCACACAGCGGGATGCAGGTGTTATGGTGTTAAGTCTCCAGACTTGCTCACTTTCGGCGGACACGTGATCATTTTGAAGAAAGCACCCGCCATATATAAAAAGAGTGTCATATCAGGATGCAGGACAATGACGTGCATTTGCTGGGGACGAGTCAATAACAGGAGTGCTCTCTGCAGGAATTGTTTTTGAATGAATTATGCGTCGAGGATGCTGAGCAATTAGCTGGACAGGGAATAGACACCTCGAACACGTGACTATGGTCTGCAGCACGGCCGTGCCCTTGCCGCCCTGCCTCCCTTCCATAGTCTGTTGCCTCCTCTCTCTGCTTTGACCGATAGTTACCTGTAGTGGACGAGAACATAAAGGATGACGACATGTCCTGAGCATGCGCAGTCCTCGCAGCCGCATCTTCCGGTGTGAGAACACAGTAGCTCTGCTGAGGGACAACAGTGCACAGGTCAAGCCCTGGTGCCTTGTTATGGAATTTGGTCTGTGTTTTGAAGGGAAAGCCACTCTGTTGATGAGAGAAACAGGTGCTTTCTGAACAGCTAGGGACGTGGACCCGAATAGCATGCCATTTCCAGCCGTATGTTGGTTTTCGTGCATGGCGTTTTATAGAAAGTGAGATGTATGTAGGCTGATTGGCTTATTGGTGAAGGACCCGCTTTGCTGAATGTTTGGGGGGGGGGGCACTTACTGACTTTACCTAAAGTGGACTTTCCCGAGTCATATGCCGTTTTCCTGGCGTGCCTTCTGGCTCTTGCCTGGCTTTTGAATAATTTCAATGGGCGAAAGAGATCCAGATAAAAGAACGTCTCTCCGGGACCGAGCGCGCTTCCAGTCACCGGGAAACCGCACATGTCAACGCTGCTTCATGTGCGCACAAATGGGTGCTTTATCATATTCTCTTTTTCTAGAGCCAGTTTTACTTGGAAATCGGTGACACATTGGTGTACCAGGGAATGGGGGAGGGGTCGGACGATCATCACACGCAACTACCTCCCACCAGGAAACATGTTTGGTGTGACGAATCAGCTTCCGGGGCGCCAGTGGTCCAAGGATGAATATCGGTTTCTAAAACATCAATCAGCCCCACACCTCTAGTACACCAGAAGGGATCCGAACAGATTGGAATACAAGTGAATTATAAGACCCCCTTGTCCAATTTTTGGGAACGTGGACAGAATGGCTGTCTTATCTCTGCAAGGTCGTGGATCGTTGGTTAGTTGCAACACAGCGAAAATACAATTATTCCCCAATCATAAAAGGGACTGTCCAGTCAAGGTTGTATAAACATATCTACTTTATTATTATTACAACAGACAGTTCTAGCAGTACAATTACAGCCAACACTGTAAAGGAACACAGGGAACAGACAGTTTCACAAAGGAAAGGGATGCACTCTGGATACTGACAGGATGGTGGTTGATAAAGCAATCAGTCTTAATGTTCAAGGTTATTTTGGACCCAGCACCAAAGGGGTAAAGGAACTTAACTGTCTCTAAGGGCCTTCGGAGAAGGACCTGGGGGGGCAGAACCACAATGTACCCTGTTCTGAAGAAGTTCTTGGTGCTCAACAGCATTGAGGCGGTTCCAGTGCACTTCGCAAGCGCATGAGACAGCGTTAGTGGCATGAGACAGCTGCGTGTACCAGCCAGCAGGCAGTATGACGAGCGAGGCTGGGCGGACATCTGCAGGCTGTCTGGTGCGGCGGCTCGGGCCAAGAATCGTCGTCTCTGTGCTGGTTGGTGGATCTGGAATGCTGGTCGAGGAGTCTCGGATGGCTCTGGTGACTGTGGCATGACAACAGTCTGCGGTGCAGCCGGATGCAGTTCCAGGACTCGACTGTCTCGAAATTGTCGTTGAAAAGATAGATGCTGGATGATTCTTGTGTGGCACTCCTCCTAGCTTCTTCGCAGGGCTCGTGTCCTTTCAAGGCGGATGGCCCAAAGCTCAGGAGAGTGTTGGCAGGCAACGGCTTTGTCCTTTGTCCAGAGACTCTCCTGCACTATCCACCTAGGAAGCTTGCTGGCAGGACCTAGCAGGGCACGCTGTCTGCTGGCTGGGTACTGGTTCTGGAGCTGCTGGACGGGTCCTCTGAGTCCGGTAACTCGCTCTGTTCCCTGGGAGATGTTTAGGGGAGGGATCTTGCTTCCCTCGTTGGGCTCCTGGCCTTCCTTCACTGGTGGAGGATGTAAGGTAGACTGTACAAATGAGTCCTTCTTCTAACTCCTTGCGAAGTCTTCAGATCTCTGATCAGTGAAGGGCTCAGCACTCTTTTAAAGCCAAACAGGGCCCAGGGATTGGTGTAGGCCAAGCCTAACTTAAGTGAGCAAATCCTGAGTCTCCACCAACAATCTTCAGTGATGCTTCAGGTCAGAATCAGAGCGCTTGGCAACAGACAGGGGAAGGTTGGGAACATATACTTCTAAGTCACACCCATCTTCCTGTCTGCTGTACATCAAAGTGTTTCCCTCATTAACTGAGCCCTATGAGGTGCTTAGCACAACATGGGCCTCCTTTGAAGTAGGGGGTTGCAGGCAGTCTTTCGTCTCCTACAATTCACACACTTCCCTGCTCTGAAAGCAGTGGTTCCAGCCAGGACATTCACTGCCCTTTCATACCAAGGAGGGGTGTTAGTACTAAGTTGACACATTGCATTACAAAGAGGTGTTGGCGTCTGGTCTCCATTGTCACTTCCTGCACGCAGGCCTTTCCTGAGGCCTGCTTATTAACATTCTTCAGTATTCGCAGCCACCAGCAAAGTTTGACAATGGAGATGCAAATCCATGGGGCCTTGAAATTCTAATCAGGCTGCCCACAGCAAAAGGCTTTTGATGTACCCACGGATGTCAGTTGTCAGCTACACCTGTCATCCGCGGCGCTGGTAAGCTGTGTCCTCCCAGAGTACTTGACAATTTTTTTGCTGTGCAGTGAGCATGGAAAATATGTGCGGGAATTGCCCCACACATTTTTTCGGAGGTTGTTCTCCCATCATTCAATCTTTTAAATAAACAAAAAAAGCCCAGGCGAGCGCCCTCTTTCCGTGCGAATATTTGAATCCCTCACATTCGGTGCAGTAATTTGTACTGTATGGGACACTTGTGACCTGTCTGCAGCATCACAAATAACTAAATACTTGACAAGAAGTGAGAGGGGCTTGCTTGTTCTGTACTCAGCAACACAATAGCACCACCTACCCAGGGATGCTGACAGGATCTGCAGAGCCCTGGTTGGGAAAAAAAATGCTTGGAACCCCCTTATTTGCATATGTACTTTCATCACAAATGGCACAGAACATTGCAGGAGATAATTGCAAATAACATTAAAACAAGTCACCAGGAGTAAGCCAATAGGAAAACTGTGATGTCTGATATATGAATTGCTACTGTTAAAAGTATGTATAAAACTTCATTAATTAAGATCTGACAATATGAGGAATGAGTGCTTTGCATGAGCTAATCATTTGTAAAGATTTCCAGTTTTGGCAGTTAAGGCATAGTGAGATAAAATGATTTGCCCGGGATCACAAACTTTGCTTAATAGGCAACCAGTCTGCAATTCAGACAAACAAAACATCTTCCCAGTAGTATTGGGGATAAATGTTGTTTGCAACAGGACCTTTGGGAATTTTGCTTTGAAAACACCAACTGACTGGAATTCATTCAAAGCACAACGTGACTGTGCTTTTCTAACTCAAGTAAACTGGTGTTTTTGCAACACTTTCACAATTGCTGTTATTTTCATGGTGTATATATTTGGCCATATTCGGCCTCATCACGAGTTGAGCGGAGCGGTAAAAATGCGGTGGTAACGCTATTACCACTGCATTACCACTCCACCCAATCTCGAGTTGGGCAGAAAGTTTTACTTCCAGCTTTTGCTGATGGTAAAAATTGCCACTTTCCGTCGGTTTTCCGTGCTGTTAGTACGGCACAATTTGCAGCGTCATGAATAGCGCCAAGAAATCCCCATTGGATCCAAAGGGCATTTACCACCTTACCACTACTCGTGATGCCGCCGGACCGAGTAGCAGTAACGCTATTTGCATTGGTAGTATCCCGACACAATTACTGCTGGGATACCGCCAACCTCGTGATGAGGCCCATTGTCTAAAGTAGCCATATGCTTTTATTTCAGAAGCTACGGATGGGGATTATATTGTCTTTCAAAAGATATTCAATTCCAAGCAATGCTTTTATTATTTTTTAGATTGGGCTCTTAGCCGACGCAGAAAGTGCTTACCTTTAAGCCAAAACTGTTGTCATTAAAATAAGAGCTTTAAATATGAGCTTTGAATGAGGGTCTCTAACGCTTTTCAATGGAGATGACATTTGAGGAGGGATACACAGTGTATTTGGTGTTGTTTGATTATGGATCCCATGGCCATTCTAAGCCCTTTTGCTATTCCCACCCACTTCTTGTCCCTCCTCGCCCAAAACACCTATGTGGAAACTCTTTGAGCTGACTACACTCAAACCTTACCATCAAACCTTTGCACTCAAGTGCCTTCCAGTGTTTGCTCTAAGCTTTCTGAGGGTTAATTAATTACTGGGAGTTGGAAACCCACTACTGGTGTAATACAAATGTTTTTACATGTCTGCCTTCAGCCACTGGCTTCAGAAGCACTCTGTGTGCCCTTCACTGAAGTCCTGTTAAAAGCAAGCATTGGCAAATCCAACAGTTTTGTCAAAGGCCCAAACTGTTGGCATTGCCAATGCTTGTTTAATTTTTGATATTTCTTTTTGAGAAACAAACTGTACTTTTCAAACCTTTGTCAGAAAGAGTCACACTGCGCTAATTTCTGACCCTCATGTAGTCACTTTATGACATTTCCCAAATGTCTTAATTTCATCACTTTAGTCACCCTTTTTCAGTACATGCACCCATTGCTTGTCTAGAATGAATGCATTGGAGACTTGCAACTCCTTGTAACTCTTTCTCTTAATTGCAGGGTATAGAAGAGCGACTCCTGGCGAGGAAACATGTTGTCCAGTTAACTGAAAGTGCGGGCTCTGTGGTCCAGGCTATCATCCGCACTCAGGGCAAGTGGGCCGCCGCCTCAGACTCCAGGAAAGGGGGCTTCCCGGCCGGCTACTAACCATGAGGAGAAAACACGGAGGACCACATCCGAGGGATTCAGATCCACTTTTATTTTAAATAAAAGATAAGGATCAGATTTGCCCGGGCCATCTCAATGCCAAAGGTTTGGGGTCGCGGAACAGACAGTCCGTCCAGTCTCTACATCCGCCCAACTATGAAATGCTGCTAGTTTTCATACACACAGCCTTTGTGCATAGTTTAAATATGGCGTTGTGCATAGATTAAATATGGTGTCGCGCTCTGGAAGTGCGAAGCCGGAAGTCCCAGCTTCTGACGCCCTGGCGAGGGTGCACAGGTTGCCTCGAAAGACAATGTAATTGCCAAGAGATTTTATCCATTGTCAACTTAAGGGCAAAGGGAGCGAGTGTCGCCAGTGCCACACGTTGCCCATCATTTGACCAAGTGTTTTATAGAAAAAGGAGGAGGACAGGTTGGGAGGAAAATTCACCATCTTTCTTCCCTATTGGACCAATCACTGCGTTGCTTGCAGAATGGCTATCGCCCTCATCAATGGAGTACCAAATGTTTGCGGAATTTATGTTTTAAAAATGCTCTCCTGGCGCAATACTGTGCACATCGCAGAATTAAACTGTATATAGTGGAACATGTTTGCAGCACGTATCAAGATCACGTCAGAAACAATTCCTTTTACATACCAATGGACTACACACAGATCCTTGTGGTTTGTGTAGCAAATTTTAATAAAACTGACAAAAAGTTTTTAAAGTGCCCAAAAGCTCTGCTACTCTGTCTGTTTTCAGTGATCAGTGGTTTCTAAATTTGTGGTGTGAACTTGAGAGTTGGAACTGCTCTCTCTGCCCGCAAGCCTGTTATTGCTCCCTCTGGATTCCACGGGGGATATGTGTCAAATAACCTTACGAAAACCATATTTAACATGTATTGACACCCAGGAGCTGCAGCTCCACCAATCAGGTGGCAGTAATTGCCACTCCAACCACCTGAATGGCTCGATGTACATCTCATTTGTTTATCTACTACCTGTCCTTGGTCTGCAGCAGTTCTCTTGACGGAACTCTCACAGAAGCTGCTACACCAGCAGCTGCAATAGAAATGGAAAGGGGCCACCTTGTGTCCTATTTCTGTTTCCAGTGGCAGCCATGTTTTTCCTTTCTTTCTTTTTTTTTTGTTCAAAAAGTTTTATTGTATTTTCAACAGAGATAAGAGTAGACATTATATATCTAATGCCAAGTCCCTCGCAGAGGTAGACAATATGTCAAAGTTACATGACAAAGTAAGAAATTGTATAACACATAAGTAAAGGAACAGGATGCAGGTACACAAGTGGGAGTCACAATATACTAAGAAAATGCATAGAATGTTAGAAAAAAGAACACATTAACGATAATCAGTTGAACAGAGACAGCTCTAGTACATAGTGTCGGTAAGGTCAATCGGAATACAATATTTAATACAGTTAAGTGTGGTGTTTATTACAAAAACATTCAAGATACTGTTTATATGTGCAGATGCTCTCCAATGCGTACCAAGAAAGGAAGGTAGAATGAAAACTCTGATTGTAATGTTACTACTAAAAAAAGGCTTGGAGAAAGCGACAGCTGAGAAGAAAGAAAGGAAGAAAGAAGGGGGTGGAAAGGAAGGGAGGAAAAGGGAACCCATCCTATAATAAGGTTCAGCTACTGACGCTAGAAGGTTCTTCTGAGATGGTAAAGGTGTGTGTTAAATTGATTGGGTTGCAGCTTCTGTCTGTCAAGTTCCAACTCTCCACAGCTCAAACTATCCTTTTACACCTCATTTATAGACCTCCAGGCCTCATCTCCTCATTTGAGGAAGAAATATCCGACCTCCTCACCAACAACACCAAAACAGGATCACAAATCCTCCTACTTGGGGACTTAAACCTTGGCCTCAGCAATCCCAATGACGCTAATGCGCTCTCCCTGGAAAATACTATCTCCCAACTAGGGTTCAAGCACAGCGTCACAGCCCTGACACACAACAAAGGCAGAACCTTGGATTGGATCCCGGACCAAAACTGCACCACTTCCATCCTTAAAAATGAACCTATTGCCTGGTCGGACCACCATGTCGTCTCATTCTCCATCCAAGGGAAGGTGCAGCCGAATACCATACTGACCACCCTCCCGCAAACCCTCTCTAGGAATAACCGTAACATCACACTGCATAGCCTTCGCCCCCTTAATCCACAATATCCTTACACCCACAAACTACACCAATTTAGATGTGGATCAACTTGCTGACCTCAAACAAAACCCTTGAATCAGCAATTGATATAATCGCTCCCATCAAACTTACCAAAGCCAAACCGGCAGCCCACCTGAACAAATGGTTCACTCCTGAGCTTAAAATCCTTCTAAACGCCAAACAGGCAGCAGAATCCACCTGGAGAAAAAGGCCGAACTTAGCCAACAAAGCACTATTCACAGTAGCGGCCACCACTTACAAAACAGCCATCCTTATTGCCAAAACAGAGATCTATGACAAAAGAATTGACAATGTCAAATCAAGAACAAAAGAGCTCTTCATTATCCTTAGGGAGCTTGAGTCTCTCTCCACACCTACAGAAACCTGTGTGAAAGATGCAGATTGGTTTGAAAGAATCCAAAAAGCGTTGGCGAACAAAATTGTCACGCTAGAATCTAAAATAGAACAAAAGACCAGTCTAGCCAAAAATAGCAAACTCTCCACCACTATTCACTCCTAAAACTCCTACCTGCCCTCCCTTTTCTTTCACCCCTGTCTCAATGAAAGAAGTTGAAAGCATCATTAAAGGCCTAAAATCTTCCAGATGCCAAGGGGATTCCTGCCCTGCCTCCATCATTCTGGAAGGGTCCGCCTTCAAAACGAGCTTGGTCCCTAGTGGCCTCAAGGAGGCCTGGGTCATGCCCCTCCTAAAAAAAATAACAAACCCCGACCGCAACAACCCGACGAATTGTAGGCCAATCACCACTGTCCCCTACATCCTAAAGATCTTAGACTGAGTGGCCTACCTGTGACTCCAGAAGGATCTGGAAGAGAATAACCTCTTGGGCCTCAGATAATCTGGCTTCAGGCCTAGGCACAGAACAGAGATAGCCCTTCTGAACTTAAACATCCAGATGGATGAGGCGAAGGACAAGGGCAACCTAGCCATCCTCTTGCTGCTAGACCTCTCGGCAGCCTTCGACCTCGTTGACCACCAGATCCTCACAGAACATTTGGTGGTGTCAGCTGCATTCTCCAGTCAGGCGACCGCCTGGGTCCAAACCTTCCTCGCCAACCGAACCACCCGGGTCTTCTCACCGGGGGCTTCTGCCCACCCCATCCCTATCCTTTGTGGCGTCCCCCAAGGTTCGTGTGTCTCGCCAAACTTATACAATATCTTCACAAAGCTATTGTTCGACCGCCTAGATAAACTGGGTGTAACATACGCAAATTATGCTGACGAGACCCAGGTTCTCCTTACCCTTTCAGGGTGCTATGAAGAGGACGCCACACGGATTAACAACCTATACCTGGAGCACGGCTTATGTCTTAACGATGAGAAAACTGAGCTTCTTCTTGTCGGCTCCCAACAACGGCTAAACAAACAGGGTCCCCGTTACGCTTCTATCAACACAGTGGCCAAAGAAATCAAAACTCTAGGGGTTTACCTGGATTCCACACTCTCGCTCAAGAAACAGGTAAACGCCACAGCATCCTCCACAGCCTACATGAACAAGCTCATCAATGCCTGTAAGGAATTTCTCTCACCGTCTAGCTGCATTACCCTAGCCAGAGCACTAGTGCTCTCAAAATACAAGTATTGCAATACTCTCTTCCATGGTACTTCAGAACGCAACTTGAACAAATTGCAGGTGCTACAGAATAATGCCCTCAGAGCGGCTTTGAGTATTCCGCGGCACTCTCACATTACCAGTTTTAGACAAGATGCCCACTGCTCCCAGTACGAGACAGAATCACCCTTAGATCACTCGTCATCGTCCACAAATGCCTCTCTAACGATGCTCCCAAGTACCTGGCAGGTAAATTTAGCAAACACACTTCATCGAGGCCCACCATAACGGTGTATTCTCATTGTCTATCCATTCACAAATTCACCCTAAAAAAGCATGCGGTTCCAGCTTCCCGTTCCTAGCTGCCAACAATGGAACGCTATACCTGTGAATCTCAGAGCAGAACCCTCCTTTTGGACCTTTAGAGCCAAAACTAAGTCCTGGCTCACCAACAAGAACTCGTGCAGAGCCTGACTCATTAATCTTTTTTCACCACTGTATTCTCCTATGTCTGCCTTCTGACCACCATATAATCCGGTCACTTGCACTAATTGTTATTATCATGTATGTCTTTAACTTGTTGTAACCTGCTCTAAGTGTCTGGCGCCAAGTTAACTCAGGGTTCGGCGGGCGGTACAAATAAAGAAACTTAACTAAACTAATGCATTAGACCGTTTGAGAGTAGCTCAGAGATCCATGTGGCTGATGGGCCAGGGGTTGCAGCATGGGGGTGGGGAGTAGGGAGCCCATCCAGGATTAGTCACGAGATATCCCAAGCTCTAGAAAATATTGTGCTAGATGGAACTGTCAGAAGGTCTCTGGCTAGAACTTTCACTAGTTTATAATTTCAGAGGTTTTCAGACTTCTAGGAACTTGCTATTAAATGTGGAGTTAGGGAGGGACTTGTATACGAAATTCTCCAGAGGATTCCAGACTTCTGAGAACTCCAGTGTTTCAGTGGCATCTACACATAGAGCTTTTTCCAACCTATGAGACAGCATGTAGAATTCCATCAAGCTTGACGAGTTGGCGGGTCTTTGTCCTTCCATGTTGCGGTGATACATTGAAGGGCTGCTACTAGAAGGGTATCTAGTAGAGAGATTTGTTTAGCATTTAAGATTCTTTCTTTACTGTGGGTAGCTATAGAATTGACGCACAGGTCTTTCAGTGAATGGTTAGAGCCAATTTGAAGAATATCTAAAATATGTTCCGTTATCGCCCCAAAATACAGATAATTGAGGATATGAGAAAAGCATATGCTCCATTGTGGCCAATAGTTGTTTATCTTTGCATCTCCAGCAATCTGGATTATCACACATTTTGGCCTTGTGTAATTTTTCTGGAGTCCACAGCGCCCTGTGGATAACAAAGAAAAGGGTTTGTGTTTTTCTAGCTGATCTGGAAGCTTTCGCTATCCTCATGTATATTTGTTGCCAATTCAATGTCCAGTGCTTCTTCCTATTTCCTAGTCGTTTCAATGTTGACAATTTTATGGTTATTCGAGAAGGATTCGTTTTTGAAAAACACTGTCCTTGTTAAGTGTGCTGGACAATGCTATGTTACCTGTATGGCGAAGGTGTACAGACTGAGGGCCTCATCACGAGTTACGCGGTATCCCGACTGGGATACCACCAAACTGTATTTGTGTTACCGCCCACCCATCCGGCAGTATTACCGCTGGATGACTGGTTGGGTGGTAAATGTTATTCCCCATTCCCCATTGGGTCCATTGGACCCAATGGGGAATTTTCAGCGCAATTAGTGCTGGCGGTATTACCATGTGGTAATTGCACCGAAACCCAGCATTTTTCTGGTGCTTTTACCCCCAGATATTAGCGGGGGTAAACACACCATACTCATTGGGTGCACCCTAAAAGCGGCGGTAACCCCGTTACCACTGCATTTAAGGGCTACCGCCCAACTCGTGATGAGGCCCTGAGTATTTCTTTTATATTTTGAGATTATTTTACAAAGTCTCATGTTGTTCCTAAATTCCAGACGGAGGGAGCCCATATTTGTCTTGGAGTTCTGCAAAACTGACAGGCGAGTCATAATCCCATACTTGGTGAAAAGAAACGATTTTTCTGTCCATCCAACAGCCCCAGTGTAAGGTTTGTTTATTAACTGTTAGTTAATCATTGTTCCAGAGTGACACCATTTTGGAGTCTACATGTGTTATCTCCGATGCTACATTGGACACTCTAAGTATCTATACTGTGGAGGCCAAGCTAGGGATTAAATTGTCCTTTTTTGAGATATTCATTCTGAATCTGCATGTTAATGGGAATGGGTGTGATAAGGCTTCTTCAAATTCTAGCCGTTTGGGGGAATCCCCTCTGTCTTGTGGTGGATGCCACACAATTTGATTTATATGTGTTAGTATGAAAGCGTGATGGTAAGCCAAGAAATTTGGAAATGTGATCCCTCCCCCCTTCTGCTTGATGTTTCTTAATGGACATTTTAGGCAGTTTCACATTCCATAAAAAATTTGAGAGGATAGAATTGACCTCTTCATAGAATATACTACTAAATGGGATTGGAATCATTGTAAGAGGATATAGTAATACTGGTGCGATCATCATTTTAATTGTGTCTAATATCTTCCTCACCAAGAAAGGCACAGGGGCTACGAGGAATCAGTTTTTTTTTTTGTTTTTGCATTTCTAATATGAAGTTCCCTACCTGCTCAGTGACATCAGAGCATGAGCGATGCCCTACCTTCTTAGTGTCCTGAGAGCATGAGCAATGTTCTAATTGTGTCCTACCTACCTGCTCAGTGACTTGAGACCATGTGCGATGCCTTACCTTCTCAATGTCCTGAGAGAAGGAGCAATGCCCTAATGGTGCCCTAGCTGCTCAGTGTCCTGAGAGTATGAGCAATGCCCTTCCTCCACAGTGTCTTGAGAGCATGAGCAATGCTTTAATGGTGTCTTACCTGCTCAGTGACCTGAGAGCATAAGCGATGCCCTACCTTCTCAGTGTCCTGAGAGCATGAGCAATGCTCTACCTTCTCACTGTCCTGAGACCATGAGCAATGCTCTAATGGTGGCCTACCTGCTCAGTGTCCTCAGAGCATGAGCAATTCCCTACCTGCTCAGTGTCTTGAGAGCATGAGCAATGCTCTAATGGTGTCTTACCTGCTCAGTGACCTGATAGCATAAGCGATACCCTACCTTCTCACTGTCCTGAGAGCATGACCAATGCTCTAATGGTGCCCTACCTGCTCAGTGACCTGGGAGCATGAGCAATGCCCTACCTTCTCAGTGTCCCGAGAGCATGAGCAATGCCCTAAGGGTGCCATACCTGCTCAGTGTCCTGAGAGCAGAGCATGAGCAATGCCCTAATGGTATCCGTCCTGCTTGGTGACCTAAGAGCATGAGCAATTTCCTACCTGCTCAGTGGCTTGAGAGCATGAGCAATGCTCTAATGGTGTCCTACCTGCTCAGTGACCTGAGAGCATGAGTGATATCCTACCTTCTCAGTGTCCTGAGAGCATGAGCAATGCCCTAATGGTGTCCTACCTGCTCAGTGACCTGAGAGCATGAGTGATGACCTACCTTCTCAGTGTCCTGAGAGCATGAGCAATGCCCTAATGGTGCCCTACATGCTCAGTGACCTGAGAGCATGAGCGATCATGCACCTACCTTCTCGGTGTCCTGAGAGCATGAGCAATGCCCTAAAGGTGCCCTACCTGCTCAGTGACCTGAGAGCATGAGCAATGCCCTACCTTCTTAGTGTCCTGAGAGCATGAGCAATCCCCTAATGGTGCCCTACATGCTCAGTGACCTGAGAGCATGAGCGATCATGCACCTACCTTCTCGGAGTCCTGAGAGCATGAGCAATGCCCTAAAGGTGCCCTACCTGCTCAGTGACCTGAGAGCATGAGCGATGCCCTACCTTCTTAGTGTCCTGAGAGCATGAGCAATGCCCTAATGGTGCCCTACCTGCTCACTGACCTGAGAGCATGAGTGATCATGCCCCTACATTCTCAATGTCCTGAGAGCATGAGCAATGCCCTAATGGTGCCCTACCTGCTCAGTGACCTGAGAGCATGAGCGATGGCCTACCCGCTCAGTGTCCTGAGAGCATGAGCTATGCCCTAATGGTGCCCTACCTGCTCAGTGACCTGAGAGCATGAGCGATGGCCTACCCACTCAGTGTCCTGAGAGCATGAGGAATACCCTACCTTTTCAGTTTCCTGAGAGCATGAGCAATGCCCTAATGGTGCCCTACCTGCTCAGTGATATGAGAGCATGAGCGATCATTCCCCTACCTTCTCTCTGTCCCGAGAGCATGAGGAATGCCCTAATGATGCCCTACCTGCTCAGTTGCCTGAGAGCATGAGCAATGCCCTAATGGTGCCCTACCTGCTCAGTGATATGAGAGCATGAGCGATGCCCTACCTTCCCAGTGTCCTGAGAGCATGAGCACTGCTCTAATGGTGTCATATATAGCTGCTCAGTGACCTGAGAGCATGAGCAATGCCCTACCTTCTCGGTGTCCTGAGAGCATGAGCAATGCCCTAATGGTGCCCTACCTGCTCAGTGACCTGAGAGCATGAGGGATCATGACCCTACCTTCTCAGTGTCCTGAGAACATGAGCAATGCCCTACGTTCCCACTGTCCTAAGAGCATGAGCAATGCTCTAATTGTGCCCTACCTGCTCAGTGTCCTGAGAGCATCAGCAATGCTCTAACGTTGTCCTACCTGCTCAGTGACATGAGAGCATGAGCGATGCCTTACCGGCTCTGTGTCCTGAGAGCATGAGCGATGCTCTAATGGTGTCCAACCTGCTCAGTGACCTGAGAGCATGAGCGATCATGCCCCTACCTTCTCAGTGTCCTGAGAGCATGAGCAATGCCCTAATGGTGCCCTACCTGCTCAGTGACCTGAGAGCCTGAGCAATGCCCTACCTTCCCACTGTCCTGGGAGCATGAGCAATGCTCTAATGGTGCCCTACCTGCTCAGTGACATGAGAGCATGAGCGATGCCCTACCTTCTCAGTGTCCCGAGAGAATGAGCAATGCCCTAATCGTGCCCTACCTGCTCAGTGACCTGGGAGCATGAACGATGCCCTACCTTCTCAGTGTCCTGAAAGCATGAGCAATGCCCTAATGGTGCCCTACCTGTTCAGTGTCCTGAGAGCAGGGCATGAGCAATGCCCTAATGGCACCCGTCCTGCTTGGTGACCTAAGAGCATGAGCAATTTCCTACCTGCTCAGTGTCCTGAGAGCATGAGCAATGCTCTGATGGTGTCCTACCTGCTCAGTGACCTGTGAGCATGAGCAATGCTCTACCTTCACACTGTCCTGAGAGCACGAGCGGTGCTTTAATGGTGCCCTACCTGCTCAGTGTCCTGAAAGCATGAGCAATGCTCTAATGGTGTCCTACCTGCTCAGTGACCTGAGAGCATGAGCAATGCTCTACCTTCTCACTATCCTGAGAGCATGAGCAATGCTCTAATGGTGCCCTCCCTGCTCAGTGTCCTGAGAGCATGAGCAATACCCTACCATCTCAGTATCCTGAGAGCATGAGCAATGCCCTAATGGTGCCCTACCTGCTCAGTGACCTGAGATAATGAACAATGCCCTACCTTCTCAGTGTCCTGAGAGCATGAGCAATGCTCTACCTTCTCACTGTCCTGAGACCATGAGCAATGCTCTAATGGTGGCCTACCTGCTCAGTGTCCTGAGAGCATGAGCAATTTCCTACCTGCTCAGTGTCTTGAGAGCATGAACAATGCTCTAATGGTGTCTTACCTGCTCAGTGACCTGATAGCATAAGCAATACCCTACCTTCTCACTGTCCTGAGAGCATGAACAATGCTCTAATGGTGCCCTACCTGCTCAGTGACCTGGGAGCATGAGCAATGCCCTACCTTCTCAGTGTCCTGAGAGCATGAGAAATGCCCTAATGGTGCCATACCTGCTCAGTGTCCTGAGAGCAGAGCATGAGCAATGCCCTAATGGCATCCGTCCTGCTTGGTGACCTAAGAGCATGAGCAATTTCCTACCTGCTCAGTGTCTTGAGAGCATGAGCAATGCTCTAATGGTGTCCTACCTGCTCAGGGACATGAGAGCATGAGCGATGCCCTACCTTCTCAGTGTCCTGAGAGCATGAGCAATTCTCTAATGGTGACCTGAGAGCATGAGTGATACCCTACCTTCTCAGTCTCCTGAGAGCATGAGCAATGCCCTAATGGTGCCCTACATGCTCAGTGACCTGAGAGCATGAGCGATCATGCACCTACCTTCTCGGTGTCCTGAGAGCATGAGCAATGCCCTAATGGTGCCCTACCTGCTCAGTGACCTGAGAGCATGAGCGATGCCCTACCTTCTTAGTGTCCTGAGAGCAGGAGCAATGCCCTAATGGTGCCCTACCTGCTCAGTGACCTGAGAGCATGAGCGATCAAGCCCCTACGTTCTCAGTGTCCTGAGAGCATGAGCAATGCCCTAATGGTGCCCTTCCTGCTCAGTGTCCTGAGAGCATGAGCAATGCCCTAATGGTGCCCTACTGTTAAGACGGATTTCTGAACTCTGTCCTGGAGGCGCAGAGGTTCAGAAGGCCAACCTAATTACTTGGAACAGGGTAACCTCTGGACAAGCCAGACCAATGAGGGTAGCGATCACGGCGGTCAAGACTAGGTCTCAAGAGGGGTGAGGGTGACTGAAAGCCCGCAATGAGCACACAAAGAAAGGGCACTTACAAATTACTCCAAACAGGTGTTATATTAAAAATATATACACATTTATTCCAAGGCCTTTGCAATAATGACCGTAGCGAGAAATCACAATAAAACTCTAGTAAACCAACACATACCAAACCAATGCAATATATATACAAATACAAACGAGTCTAAAGCGTTAGATGCACGAAATGTGTAGTCCACCTAGAAGGGGAGGAAAACAGGCAGTGCGAAATAATGATTAGACCCAGTCCGCCTTCAGAGGCACCTAGTTAAAAGGAAGTCCAAGCCCTACGAAGAGTTGAGCCTTGTGCTCAAAAGTACCTGCACACGCTGGTGCCAATGGGCAAAAAGGGGAGTCTCTTCGAGGGAATCAGGCAGTTCAGTTTGGTGCACAAATGAAGAAGAACAGAGTTCAGCGACTCAAGCGCAGCCTCCACTGTGGGCAGAAGCAGAGCGTGAGTACGGAAAGGTGTGGTGTTTGACATAGCAGGGAAAAGCTATGGGCTCCTGCAGGAGGGCGACCAGTTCCTAGCTATGCTACTCACCGGTCCCCGATGCAAGCAGAACCAGGCTTCTCTGCGTCAGTTTCAGTGCTGGCCGGTTCAGGGGAGCAGGGGATGTCTCGTCGTCATGTAGATTCTGCAGCAGCAGAGTTGAGTTAAAGATGTCCCAAACGAAGTGAACCCGCACAGTTTGTTACCACAGCAGGGCAAAGGAGCGGCCGTGTGTATCTCAGCCAAATGTACACTACTCACTTCAGACCTGGGAATGCCAAGTGTACGAATCGTGTGAGAGTGACAAGGACTCGAAATACAACACAACCTGGCGGCGGTTACAGAGCAAGACTCCTGGGTCGGCTGGTCAGTCTGCTGGATGGCCCAGAGACACTTCCGAAGGCTTACGTGCAGGAGATGGTGAAGATGCCGAGAATAGCTGTCCCCGCTATTCCAAGGGTCGAAGTACCAGTACAGGCCTTGTAGTTCGATCAGAGGTAGAAAGGGTTTCACAAGGCGACAGCAGTGCAGAGGAGCAGTCCTTCAGCGGGTCACCAGCGATTCCTCGGTTCAGCCTCGTGGTTGCAGGATACTTGGCTCCTGTATTCCTTTGTTCGTGAGAACTCAGGAGATCGACATGGTAGTGGTGTTTCCAGCCCCCTTTTATCCATGGTTCCCTTCGCCCCAAAACGGAGGGGACCCAATGGGAGATCCGCTCATCAACACTCACACCATACGTGGACCTATCACGGACCACGGTGGTCCCAGGCATTCACACCTCCCTAGACTCTCTGGCACCCAGGATGTGTATTGGGACCAGACATCCCAGCCCACATCCTGGAGGCACACACAAGGCCTGTAGAAGCCCGCGAAAGCATCTGTGTTTCGCGGGAAAGTACATGCCCAAATAAGGAAGGCCCCAGGTCGGCTCGACCTGGGGAAGGTGAAGGGGGCAAGACGGTCAGCGGACAGGACAAAGGAGCCTCGTGGTCTGGCCATTTTGGGAGCCAGGCCACCATTTTAGGCTAAGCGCGAGAAACGTGCTTAAAACGCCAAAAGGAGCTCAAAAACACAAGAAATGATTGCTGCCACCATTCCCGTCTGTGATTCACTTGCACCGATCATTTACAATCCAAACAGAGTATCTAGGGCCTGTAGAAGACTAGAGACCCAAGAGAGCAGTAACTTAGCTTACAGTGCCCTCTTGTGTCATGTTGCACGAAAGCTACAACATGATAAAGAAACTACGGAAAACAACGTTTCCCGGTACTAACTGTCTTAAGGGCATGTCAGTTTCCCCGTAAGAATGGAGCGAAAGCCCAGAAGAGTGCGGCAGAAGGCTGCACTTCTCTGGCAAAGTCTAGATCCTGGTGAAAACAACAGCAAAAAGTTTAGGGGTTGCCACATGGAAGAAAAATTACCCACAATTAAGAAATCTTTCCTAACCCCTACCTGCTCAGTGACCTGAGAGCATGAGCGATGGCCTACCTGCTCAGTGTCCTGAGAGCATGAGAAATACCCTACCTTTTCAGTTTCCTGAGAGCATGAGCAATGCCCTAATGGTGCCCTACCTGCTGAGTGATATGAGAGCATGAGCGATCATTCCCCTACCTTCTCAGTGTCCCGAGAGCATGAGCTATGCCCTAATGATGCCCTACCTGCTCAGTTGCCTGAGAGCATGAGCAATGCCCTAATGGTGCCCTACCCGCTCAGCGATATGAGAGCATGAACGATGCCCTACCTTCCCAGTGTCCTGAGAGCATGAGCACTGCTCTAATGGTGTCCTATATACCTGCTCAGTGACCTGAGAGCATGAGCGATGCCCTACCTTCTCAGTGTCCTGAGAGCATGAGCAATGCCCTAATGGTGCCCTACCTGCTCAGTGACCTGAGAGCATGAGGGATCATGCCCCTACCTTCTCAGTGTCCTGAGAGCATGAGCAATGCCCTACGTTCCCACTGTCCTGAGAGCATGAGCAATGCTCTAATTGTGTCCTACCTGCTCCGTGTCCTGAGAGCATGAGCGATGCCCTACCTGCTCCGTGTCCTGAGAGCATGAGCGATGCTCTAGAGGTGTCCAACCTGCTCAGTGACATGAGAGCATGAGCAATGCCCTACCTGCTCAGTGTTCTGAGAGCATGAGCAATGCTCTAATGGTGTCCAACCTGCTCAGTGACATGAGAGCATTAGAGATGCCCTACCTTCTCAATGTCCTGAAAGCATGAGCAATGTTCTAATGGTGTCCTACCTTCTCGGTGACCTGAGAGCATGAGCGATGCCCTACCTTCTCAGTGTCCTGAGAGCATGAGCAATGCCCTAATTCTGCCCTACCTGCTCAGTGACCTGAGAGCAGGAGCGATCATGCCCCTACCTTCTCAGTGTCCTGAGAGCATGAGCAATGCCCTAATGGTGCCCTACCTGCTCAGTGACCTGAGAGCCTGAGCAATGCCCTACCTTCCCACTGTCCTAGGAGCATGAGCAATGCTCTAATGGTGCCCTACCTGCTCAGAGACATGAGAGCATGAACGATGCCCTACCTTCTCAGTGTTCTGAGAGCATGAGCAATGCTCTAATGGTGTCCTACCTACCTGCTCAGTGACCTGAGAGCATGGGAAATACCCTACCTTTTCAGTTTCCTGAGAGCATGAGCAATGCCCTAATGGTGCCCTACCTGCTGAGTGATATGAGAGCATGAGCGATCATTCCCCTACCTTCTCAGTGTCCCGAGAGCATGATCAATGCCCTAATGATGCCCTACCTGCTCAGTTGCCTGAGAGCATGAGCAATGCCCTAATGGTGCCCTACCCGCTCAGCGATATGAGAGCATGAACGATGCCCTACCTTCCCAGTGTCCTGAGAGCATGAGCACTGCTCTAAAGGTGTCCTATATACCTGCTCAGTGACCTGAGAGCATGAGCGATGCCCTACCTTCTCAGTGTCCTGAGAGCATGAGCAATGCCCTAATGGTGCCCTACCTGCTCAGTGACCTGAGAGCATGAGGGATCATGCCCCTACCTTCTCAGTGTCCTGAGAGCATGAGCAATGCCCTACGTTCCCACTGTCCTGAGAGCATGAGCAATGCTCTAATTGTGTCCTACCTGCTCAGTGTCCTGAGAGCATCAGCAATGCTCTAACAGTGTCCTACCTGCTCAGTGACATGAGAGCATGAGCGATGCCCTACCTGCTCCGTGTCCTGAGAGCATGAGCGATGCTCTAGAGGTGTCCAACCTGCTCAGTGACATGAGAGCATGAGCAATGCCCTACCTGCTCAGTGTTCTGAGAGCATGAGCAATGCTCTAATGGTGTCCTACCTGCTCAGTGACATGAGAGCATGAGCGATGCCCTACCTTCTCAGTGTCCTGAGAGCATGAGCAATGCCCTAATTGTGCCCTACCTGCTCAGTGACCTGAGAGCAGGAGCGATCATGCCCCTACCTTCTCAGTGTCCTGAGAGCATGAGCAATGCCCTAATGGTGCCCTACCTGCTCAGTGACCTGAGAGCCTGAGCAATGCCCTACCTTCCCACTGTCCTGGGTGCATGAGCTATGCTCTAATGGTGCCCTACCTGCTCAGAGACATGAGAGCATGAACGATGCCCTACCTTCTCAGTGTTCTGAGAGCATGAGCAATGCTCTAATGGTGTCCTACCTACCTGCTCAGTGACCTGAGAGCATGAGCGATGCCCTACCTTCTCAGTGTCCTGAGAGAATGAGCAATGCCCTAATAGTGCCCTACCTGCTCAGTGTCCTGAGAGCAGGCCATGAGCAATGCCCTAATGGCATCCGTCTTGCTTGGTGACCTAAGAGCATGAGCAATTTGATACCTGCTCAGTGTCCTGAGAGCATGAGCAATGCTCTGATGGTGTCCTACCTGCTCAGTGACCTGAGAGCATGAGCAATGCACTACCTTCACACTGTCCTGAGAGCATGAGCGGTGCTCTAATGGTGCCCTACCTGCTCAGTGTCCTGAGAGCATGAGCAATGCTCTAATGGTGTCCTACCTGCTCAGTGACCTGAGAGCATGAGCAATGCTCTAACAGTGTCCTACCTGCTCCGTGTCCTGAGAGCATGAGCGATGCTCTAATGGTGTCCAACCTGCTCAGTGACATGAGAGCATGAGCGATGCCCTACCTGCTCAGGGTTCTGAGAGCATGAGCAATGCTCTAATGGTGTCCTACCTGCTCAGTGACATGAGAGCATTAGAGATGCCCTACCTTCTCAATGTCCTGAAAGCATGAGCAATGTTCTAATGGTGTCCTACCTTCTCAGTGACCTGAGAGCATGAGCGATGCCCTACCTTCTCAGTGTCCTGAGAGCATGAGCAATGCCCTAATTGTGCCCTACCTGCTCAGTGACCTGAGAGCATGAGCGATCATGCCCCTACCTCCTCAGTGTCCTGAGAGCATGAGCAATGTTCTAATGGTGTCCTACCTGCTCAGTGACATGAGAGCATGAACGATGCCCTACCTTCTCAGTGTTCTGAGAGCATGAGCAATGCCCTAATGGCATCCGTCCTGCTTGGTGACCTAAGAGCATGAGCAATTTCCTACCTGCTCAGTGTCCTGAGAGCATGAGCAATGCTCTGATGGTGTCCTACCTGCTCAGTGACCTGAGAGCATGAGCAATGCTCTACCTTCACACTGTCCTGAGAGCATGAGCGGTGCCCTAATGGTGCCCTACCTGCTCAGTGTCCTGAGAGCAGAGCATGAGCAATGCCCTAATGGCATCCATCCTGCTTAGTGACCTAAGAGCATGAGCAATTTCCTACCTGCTCAGTGTCCTGAGAGCATGAGCAATGCTCTGATGGTGGCCTACCTGCTCAGTGACCTGAGAGCATGAGCAATGTTCTACCTTCACACTGTCCTGAGAGCATGAGCGGTGCTCTAATGGTGCCCTACCTTCTCACTGTCCTGAGAGCATGAGCGGTGCTCTAATGGTGCCCTACCTTCTCACTGTCCTGAGAGCATGAGCAATGCTCTAACAGTGTCCTACCTGCTCAGTGACATGAGAGCATGAGTGATGCCCTACCTGCTCCGTGTCCTGAGAGCATGAGCGATGCTCTAATGGTGTTCAACCTGCTCAGTGACATGAGAGCATGAGCGATGCCCTACCTGCTCAGTGTTCTGAGAGCATGAGCAATGCTCTAATGGTGTCCTACCTGCTCAGTGACATGAGAGCATTAGAGATGCCCTACCTTCTCAATGTCCTGAAAGCATGAGCAATGTTCTAATGGTGTCCTACCTTCTAAGTGACCTGAGAGCATGAGCGATGCCCTACCTTCTCAGTGTCCTGAGAGCATGAGCAATGCCCTAATTGTGCCCTACCTGCTCAGTGACCTGAGAGCATGAGCGATCATGCCCCTACCTTCTCAGTGACCTGAGAGCATGAGCAATGCCCTAATGGTGCCCTACCTGCTCAGAGACATGAGAGCATGAACGATGCCCTACCTTCTCAGTGTTCTGAGAGCATGAGCAATGCCCTAATGGCATCCGTCCTGCTTGGTGACCTAAGAGCATGAGCAATTTCCTACCTGCTCAGTGTCCTGAGAGCATGAGCAATGCTCTGATGGTGTCCTACCTGCTCAGTGACCTGAGAGCATGAGCAATGCTCTACCTTCACACTGTCCTGAGAGCATGAGCGGTGCCCTAACAGTGCCCTATCTGCTCAGTGTCCTGAGAGCAGAGCATGAACAATGCCCTAATGGCATCCATCCTGCTTGGTGACCTAAGAGCATGAGCAATTTCCTACCTGCTCAGTGTCCTGAGAGCATGAGCAATGCTCTGATGGTGGCCTACCTGCTCAGTGACCTGAGAGCCTGAGCAATGCTCTACCTTCACCCTGTCCTGAGAGCATGACCGGTGCTCTAATGGTGCCCTACCTGCTCAGTGTCCTGAGAGCATGAGCAATGCTCTAATGGTGTCCTACCTTCTCACTGTCCTGAGAGCATGAGCAATGCTCTAATGGTGCCCTACCTGCTCATTGTCCTGAGAGCATGAGCAATTTCCTACCTGCTTAGTGTCTTGAGAACATGAGCAATGCTCTAATGTTGTCTTGCCTGCTCAGTGACCTGAGAGCATAAGCGATGCCCTACCATCTCACTGTCCTGAGAGCATGAGCAATGCTCTAATGGTGCCCTACCTGCTCAGTGTCCTGAGAGCAGAGCATGAGCAGTGCCCTAATGGCATCCGTCCTGCTTGGTGACCTAAGAGCATGAGCAATTTCCTACCTGCTCAGTGTCCTGGGAGCATGAGCAATGCTCTGATGGTGTCCTACCTGCTCAGTGACCTGAGAGCATGAGCAATGCTCGACCTTCACACTGTCCTGAGAGCATGAGCTGTGCTCTAATGGTGACCTACCTGCTCAGTGTCCTGAGAGCATGAGCAATGCTCTAATGGTGTCCTACCTGCTCAGTGACCTGAGAGCATGAGCAATGCTCTACCTTCTCACTGTCCTGAGAGCATGAGCAATGCTCTAATGGTGCCCTACCTGCTCATTGTCCTGAGAGCATGAGCAATTTCCTACCTGCTCAGAGTCTTGAGAACATGAGCAATGCTCTAATGGTGTCCTTCCTGCTCAGTGTCCTGAGAGCAGGAGCAATGCTCTAATGGTGTCCTATCTGCTCAGTGACCTGAGAGCATGAGCAATGCCCTACCTTCTCAGTGTCCTGAGAGAATGAGAAATGCCCTAATTCTGCCCTACCTGCTCAGTTTCCTGAGAGCATGAACAATGCTCTAATGGTGTCCTACCTGCTCAGTGACATGAGAGCATGAGTGATGCCCTACCTTCTCAGTATCCTGAGAGCGTGAGCAATGCTCCAATGGTGTTCTTCTTGCTCAGTGACCTGAGAGCATGAGCAATGCCCTACCTTCTCAGTGTCCTGAGAGCATGAGCAATGCCCTAATGGTGCCCTACCTGCTCAGTGATCTGAGAGCATGAGCGATCATGCCCCTACCTTCTCAATGTCCCGAGAGCATGAGCAATGCTCTAATGGTGCCCTACCTAATCAGTGACCTGAGAGCATGAGCGAGGCCATACCTTCTCATTGTCCTGAGAGCACAAGCAATGCCCTAATGGTGCCCTACCTGCTCAGTGGCCTGAGAGCATGAGCGATCATGCACTTACCTTCTCAATGTCCTGAGAGCATGAGCAGTGCCCTAATGGTGCACTACCTGCTCAGTGTCCTGAGAGCATGAGCAATACCCTACCATCTCAGTGTCCTGAGAGCATGAGCAATGCCCTAATGGTGCCCTACCTGCTCAGTGACCTGAGAGAATGAACGATGCCCTACCTTCTCAGTGTCCTGAGAGCATGAGCAATGCCCTAATGGGGCCCTACCTGCTCAGTGACATGAGAGCATGACCGATCATTCCCCTACCTTCTCAGTGTCCCGAGAGCATGAGCAATGCCCTAATGATGCCCTACCTGCTCAGTGTCCTGAGAGCATGAGTAATGCCCTAATGGTGTCCAAGCTGCTCAGTGACATGAGAGCATGAGCGATGCCCTACCTTCTCAGTGTCCAGAAAGAATGAGCAATGCTCTAATGGTGTCCTACCAGCTCAGTGACCTGAGAGCATGAGCAATGCCCTACCTTCTCAGTGTCCTGAGAGCATGAGCAATGCCCTAATGGTGCCCTACCTGCTCAGTGACCTGAGAGCATGAGCGATCATGCCCCTACCTTCTCAGTGTCCCGAGAGCATGAGCAATGCCCTAATGGTGCCATACCTGCTCAGTGACCTGAGAGCATGAGCGATGCCCTACCTTCTCAATGTCCTGAGAGCATGAGCAATGCTCTAATGGTGTCCTTCCTACCTGCTCAGTGACCTGAGAGCATGAGCAATGCCCTAGCTTCTCAGTGTCCTGAGAGAATGAGCAATGCCCTAATGGTGCCATACCTGCTCAGTGACCTGAGAGCATGAGCGATCATGCACCTACCTTCTCAGTATCCTGAGAGCATGAGCAATGCCCTAATGGTGCCCTACCTGCTCAGTGACCTGAGAGCATGAGCAATGCCTAACTTCTCAGTGTCCAGAGAGCATGAGCAATGCCCTAATGGTGCCCTACCTGCTCAGTTTCCTGAGAGCATGAGCAGTGCCCTAATGGTGCCCTACCTGCTCAGTGTCCTGAGAGCATGAGCAATACCCTACCATCTCAGTGTCCTGAGAGCATGAGCAATGCCCTAATGGTGCCCTACCTGCTCAGTGACCTGAGAGAATGAATGATGCCCTACCTGCTCAGTGTCCTGAGAGCATGAGTAATGCCCTAATGGTGTCCAACCTGCTCAGTGACATGAGAGCATGAGCGATGCCCTACCTTCTCAGTGTCCAGAAAGAATGAGCAATGCTCTAATGGTGTCCTACCAGCTCAGTGACCTGAGAGCATGAGCAATACCCTACCTTCTCAGTGTCCTGAGAGCATGAGCAATGCCCTAATGGTGCCCTACCTGCTCAGTGACCTGAGAGCATGAGCGATCATGCCCCTACCTTCTCAGTGTCCCGAGAGCATGAGCAATGCCCTAATGGTGCCCTACCTGCTCAGTGACCTGAGAGCATGAGGGATCATTCCCCTACGTTCTCAGTGTCCCGAGAGCATGAGCAATGCCCTAATGGTGCCCTACCAGCTCAGTGACCTGAGAGCATGAGCAATACCCTACCTTCTCAGTGTCCTGAGAGCATGAGCAATGCCCTAATGGTGCCCTACCTGCTCAGTGACCTGAGAGCATGAGCGATCATGCCCCTACCTTCTCAGTGTCCCGAGAGCATGAGCAATGCCCTAATGGTGCCCTACCTGCTCAGTGACCTGAGAGCATGAGCGATCATGCCCCTACCTTCTCAGTGTCCCGAGAGCATGAGCAATGCCCTAATGGTGCCCTACCTGCTCAGTGACCTGAGAGCATGAGGGATCATTCCCCTACGTTCTCAGTGTCCCGAGAGCATGAGCAATGCCCTAATGGTGCCCTACCTGCTCAGTGACCTGAGAGCATGAGCGATCATGCCCCTACCTTCTCAGTGTCCCGAGAGCATGAGCAATGCTCTAATAGTGCCCTACCTGCTCAGTGTCCTGAGAGCATCAGCAATGCTCTAACGGTGTCCTACCTGCTCAGTGACATGAGAGCATGAGCAATGCTCTAATGGTGTCCTACCTTCTCAGTGACATGAGAGCATGAGCGATGCCCTACCTGCTCAGTGTTCTGAGAGCATGAGCAATGCTCTAATGGTGTCCTACCTGCTCAGTGACATGAGAGCATTAGCGATGCCAACCTTATCAATGTCCTGAAAGCATGAGCAATGTTCTAAGGTGTCCTACCTTCTCAGTGACCTGAGAGCATGAACGATGCCCTACCTTCTCAGTGTCCTGAGAGCATGAGCAATGCCCTAATTGTGTCCTACCTGCTCAGTGACCTGAGAGCATGAGCGATCAGGGCCCTACCTTCTCAGTGTCCTGAGAGCATGAGCAATGCCCTAATGGTGCCCCACCTGCTCAGTGACCTGAGAGCCTGAGCAATGCCCTACCTTCCCACTGTCCTGGGAGCATGAGCAATGCTCTAACGGGGCCCTACCTGCTCAGTGACATGAGAGCATGAGCGATGCCCTACCTTCTCAGTGTCCTGAGAGCATGAGCAATGCTCTAATGGTGTCCTTCCTACCTGCTCAGTGACCTGAGAGCATGAGCGATGCCCTACCTTCTCAGTGTCCTGAGAGAATGAACAATCATGCACCTACCTTCTCAGTGTCCTGAGAGCATGAGCAATGCCTAATGGTGCCCTACCTGCTCAGTGACCTGAGAGCATGAGCGATGCCTAACTTCTCAGTGTCCAGAGAGCATGAGCAATGCCCTAATGGTGCCCTACCTGCTCAGTGTCCTGAGAGCATGAGCAGTGCCCTAATGGTGCCCTACCTGCTCAGTGTCCTGAGAGCATGAGCAATACCCTACCATCTCAGTGTCCTGAGAGCATGAGCAATGCCCTAATGGTGTCCTACCTGCTAAGTGTCCTGAATGCATGAGCAATGCCCTACCTTCTCAGTGTCCCGAGAGCAAGAGCGATCATGCCCCTACCTTCTCGGTGTCCTTAGAGCATGAGCAATGCTCTAATGGTGTCCAACCTGCTCAGTGACCTGAGAGCATGAGCAATGCCCTACCTTCTCAGTGTCCAGAAAGCATGAGCAATGCTCTAATGGTGTCCTACCAGCTCAGTGACCTGAGAGCATGAGCAATGCCCTACCTTCTCAGTGTCCTGAGAGCATGAGCAATGCCCTAATGGTGCCCTACCTGCTCAGTGACCTGAGAGCATGAGCGATCATGCCCCTACCTTCTCGGTGTCCTGAGAGCATGAGCAATGACTTAATGGTGCCCTACCTGCTCAGTTACCTGAGAGCATGAGCAAAGCCCTACCTTCCCACTGTCCTGAGAGCATGAGCAATGCTCTAATGGTGCCCTACCTGCTCACTGTCTTGAGAGCATGAGCAATGTCCTAATGGTACCCTACCTGCTTAGTGTCCCGAGAGCATGAGCAATACCCTACCTTCTCAGTGCCTGAGAGCATGAGCAATGCCCTAATGGTGCCCTTCCTGCTCAGTGACCTGAGAGAATGAGTGATGCCCTACCTGCTCAGTTGCCTGAGAGCATGAGCAATGCCCTAATGGTGCGCTACATGCTCAGTGACATGAGAGCATGAGCGATGCCCTACCTTCCCAGTGTCCTGAGAGCATGAGCACTGCTCTAATGGTGTCCTATATACCTGCTCAGTGACCTGAGAGCATGAGCGATGCCCTACCTTCTCAGTGTCCTGAGAGAATGAGCAATGCCCTAATGGTGCCCTACCGGCTCAGTGACCTGAGAGCATGAGCGATCATGCACCTACCTTCTCAGTGTCCTGAGAGCATGAGCAATGCCCTAATGGTGCCCTACCTGCTCAGTGACCTGAGAGCATGAGAGATGCCTAACTTCTCAGTGTCCAGAGAGCATGAGCAATGCCCTAATGGTGCCCTACCTGCTCAGTGACCTGAGAGCATGAGTGATCATGTCCCTACCTTCTCAGTGTCCTGAAAGCATGAGCAATGCTCTACCGGTGTCCTACCTGCTCAGTGACCTGAGAGCATGAGCAATGCCCTACCTTCTCAGTGTCCTGAGAGCATGAGCAATGCCCTAATGGTGCCCTACCTGCTCAGTGACCTGAGAGCATGAGTGATCATGTCCCTACCTTCTCAGTGTCCTGAGAGCATGAGCAATGCCCTAATGGTGCTCTACCTGCTCAGAGACATGAGAGCATGAACGATGCCCTACCTTCTCAGTGTTCTGAGAGCATGAGCAATGCCCTAATGGTGCCCTACCGGCTCAGTGACCTGAGAGCATGAGCGATCATGCACCTACCTTCTCAGTGTCCTGAGAGCATGAGCAATGCCCTAATGGTGCCCTACCTGCTCAGTGACCTGAGAGCATGAGAGATGCCTAACTTCTCAGTGTCCAGAGAGCATGAGCAATGCCCTAATGGTGCCCTACCAGCTCAGTGTCCTGAAAGCATGAGCAATGTTCTAATGGTGTCCTACCTTCTCAGTGACCTGAGAGCATGAACGATGCCCTACCTTCTCAGTGTCCTGAGAGCATGAGCAATGCCCTAATTGTGTCCTACCTGCTCAGTGACCTGAGAGCATGAGCGATCATGGCCCTACCTTCTCAGTGTCCTGAGAGCATGAGCAATGCCCTAATGGTGCCCCACCTGCTCAGTGACCTGAGAGCCTGAGCAATGCCCTACCTTCCCACTGTCCTGGGAGCATGAGCAATGCTCTAACGGGGCCCTACCTGCTCAGTGACATGAGAGCATGAGCGATGCCCTACCTTCTCAGTGTCCTGAGAGCATGAGCAATGCTCTAATGGTGTCCTTCCTACCTGCTCAGTGACCTGAGAGCATGAGCGATGCCCTACCTTCTCAATGTCCTGAGAGAATGAACAATCATGCACCTACCTTCTCAGTGTCCTGAGAGCATGAGCAATGCCTAATGGTGCCCTACCTGCTCAGTGACCTGAGAGCATGAGCGATGCCTAACTTCTCAGTGTCCAGAGAGCATGAGCAATGCCCTAATGGTGCCCTACCTGCTCAGTGTCCTGAGAGCATGAGCAGTGCCCTAATGGTGCCCTACCTGCTCAGTGTCCTGAGAGCATGAGCAATACCCTACCATCTCAGTGTCCTGAGAGCATGAGCAATGCCCTAATGGTGTCCTACCTGCTAAGTGTCCTGAATGCATGAGCAATGCCCTACCTTCTCAGTGTCCCGAGAGCAAGAGCGATCATGCCCCTACCTTCTCGGTGTCCTTAGAGCATGAGCAATGCTCTAATGGTGTCCAACCTGCTCAGTGACATGAGAGTATGAGCGATGCCCTACCTTCTCAGTGTCCAGAAAGCATGAGCAATGCTCTAATGGTGTCCTACCAGCTCAGTGACCTGAGAGCATGAGCAATGCCCTACCTTCTCAGTGTCCTGAGAGCATGAGCAATGCCCTAATGGTGCCCTACCTGCTCAGTGACCTGAGAGCATGAGCGATCATGCCCCTACCTTCTCTGTGTCCTGAGAGCATGAGCAATGACTTAATGGTGCCCTACCTGCTCAGTTACCTGAGAGCATGAGCAAAGCCCTACCTTCCCACTGTCCTGAGAGCATGAGCAATGCTCTAATGGTGCCCTACCTGCTCACTGTCTTGAGAGCATGAGCAATGTCCTAATGGTACCCTACCTGCTTAGTGTCCCGAGAGCATGAGCAATACCCTACCTTCTCAGTGCCTGAGAGCATGAGCAATGCCCTAATGGTGCCCTTCTGCTCAGTGACCTGAGAGAATGAGTGATGCCCTACCTGCTCAGTTGCCTGAGAGCATGAGCAATGCCCTAATGGTGCGCTACATGCTCAGTGACATGAGAGCATGAGCGATGCCCTACCTTCCCAGTGTCCTGAGAGCATGAGCACTGCTCTAATGGTGTCCTATATACCTGCTCAGTGACCTGAGATCATGAGCGATGCCCTACCTTCTCAGTGTCCTGAGAGAATGAGCAATGCCCTAATGGTGCCCTACCGGCTCAGTGACCTGAGAGCATGAGCGATCATGCACCTACCTTCTCAGTGTCCTGAGAGCATGAGCAATGCCCTAATGGTGCCCTACCTGCTCAGTGACCTGAGAACATGAGAGATGCCTAACTTCTCAGTGTCCAGAGAGCATGAGCAATGCCCTAATGGTGCCCTACCTGCTCAGTGTCCTGAAAGCATGAGCAATGCTCTACTGGTGTCCTACCTGCTCAGTGACCTGAGAGCATGAGCAATGCCCTACCTTCTCAGTGTCCTGAGAGCATGAGCAATGCCCTAATGGTGCCCTACCTGCTCAGTGACCTGAGAGCATGAGTGATCATGTCCCTACCTTCTCAGTGTCCTGAGAGCATGAGCAATGCCCTAATGGTGCTCTACCTGCTCAGTGACCTGAGAGCATGAGCAATGCCCTACCTTCCCACTGTCCTGAGAGCATGAGCAATGCCCTAATGGTGCCCTACCTGCCCAGTGACATGAGAGCATGAGCGATGCCCTACCTTCTCAGTGTCCTGAGAGCATGAGCAATGTTCTAATGGTGTCCTACCTACCTGCTCACTGACCTGAGAGCATATGCAATGCCTTACCTTCTCAGTGTCCTGAGAGAAGGAGCAATGCCCTAATGGTGCCCTACCTGCTCAGTGTCCTGCAAGCATGATCAATGCTATAATGGTGTCGTACCTGCTCAGTGACATGAGAACCTGAGTGATGCCCTACCTTCTCAGTGTCCTGACAGCATGAGCAATGCTCTAATGGTGTACTACCTGCTCAGTGACCTGAGAGTATGAGCAATGCCCTTCCTCCTCAGTGTCTTGAGAGCATGAGCAATGCTTTAATGGTGTCTTACCTGCTCAGTGACCTGAGAGCATAAGCGATGCCCTACCTTCTCACTGTCCTGAGAGCATGAGCAATGCTCTACCTTCTCACTGTCCTGAGAGCATGAGCAATGCTCTAATGGTGGCCTACCTGCTCAGTGTCCTGAGAGCATGAACAATTTCCTACCTGCTCAGTGTCTTGAGTGCATGTGCAATGCTCTAATGGTGTCTTACCTGCTCAGTGACCTGATAGCATAAGCGATGCCCTACCTTCTCACTGTCCTGAGAGCATGAGGAATGCTCTAATGGTGCTCTGCCTGCTCAGTGACCTGAGAGTATGAGCAATGCCCTACCTTCTCAGTGTCTTGAGAGCATGAGCAATGCTCTAATGGTGTCTTACCTGCTCAGTGACCTGAGAGCATAAGCGATGCCCTACCTTCTCAGTGTCTTGAGAGCATGAGCAATGCTCTTCCTTCTCACTGTCCTGAGAGCATGAGCAATGCTCTAATGGTGGCATACCTGCTCAGTGTCCTGAGAGCATGAGCAATTTCCTACCTGCTCAGTGTCTTGAGAGCATGAGCAATGCTCTAATGGTGTTTTACCTGCTCAGTGACCTGATAGCATAAGCGATGCCCTACCTTCACACTGTCCTGAGAGCATGAGCAATGCTCCAATGGTGTCCTACCTTCTCACTGTCCTGAGAGCATGAGCAATGCTCTAATGGTGCCCTTCCTACTCAGTGTCCTGAGAGCATGAGCAATGCTCTAATGGTGTCCCACCTGCTCAGTGACATGAGAGCATTAGCAATGTCCTACCTTCTCAGTGTCCTAAGATCTTGAGCAATACTCTAATGGTGTCCTATCTGCTCAGTGACCTGAGAGCATGAGCAATGCCCTACCATCTCAGTATCCTAAGAGAATGAGAAATGCCCTAATTGTGCCCTACCTGCTCAGTGTTCTGAGAGCATGAGCAATGCTCTAATGGTGTCCTACCTGCTCAGTGACATGAGAGCATGAGCGATGCCCTACCTTCTCAGTGTCCTGGGAGCATGAGCAAAGCTCTAATGGTGTCCTACTTGCTCAGTGACCTGAGAGCATGAGCAATGCCCTACCTTCTCAGTGTCCTGAGAGCATGAGCAATGCCCTAATGGTGCCCTACCTGCTCAGTGACCTGAGAGCATGAGCGATCATGCCCCTATCTTCTCAGTGTCCTGAGAGCATGAGCAATGCCCTAATGGTGCCCTACCTGCTCAGTGACCTGAGAGCATGAGCGATCATGCCCCTACCATCTCAGTGTCCCGAGAGCATGAGAAATGCCCAAATGGTGCCCTACCTGCTCAGTGACCTGAGAGCATGAGCAATCATGCACCTACCTTCTCAGTGTCCTGAGAGCATGAGCAATGCCCTAATGGTGCCCTTCCTGCTCAGTGACCTGAGAGAATGAGTGATGCCCTACCTGCTCAGTTGCCTGAGAGCATGAGCAATGCCCTAATGGTGCGCTACATGCTCAGTGATATGAGAGCATGAGCGATGCCCTACCTTCCCAGTGTCCTGAGAGCATGAGCACTGCTCTAATGGTGTCCTATATACCTGCTCAGTGACCTGAGAGCATGAGCGATGCCCTACCTTCTCAGTGTCCTGAGAGAATGAGCAATGCCCTAATGGTGCCCTACCTGCTCAGTGACCTGAGAGCATGATCGATCATGCACCTACCTTCTCAGTGTCCTGAGAGCATGAGCAATGCCCTAATGGTGCCCTACCTGCTCAGTGACCTCAGAGCATGAGAGATGCCTAACTTCTCAGTGTCCAGAGAGCATGAGCAATGCCCTAATGGTGCCCTACCTGCTCAGTGTCCTGAGAGCATGAGCAATGTTCTAATGGTGTCCTACCTACCTGCTCAGTGACCTGAGAGCATATGCAATGCCTTACCTTCTCAGTGTCCTGAGAGAAGGAGCAATGCCCTAATGGTGCCCTACCTGCTCAGTGTCCTGCAAGCATGATCACTGCTATAATGGTGTCGTACCTGCTCAGTGACATGAGAACCTGAGTGATGCCCTACCTTCTCAGTGTCCTGAGAGCATGAGCAATGCTCTAATGGTGTACTACCTGCTCAGTGACCTGAGAGTATGAGCAATGCCCTTCCTCCTCAGTGTCTTGAGAGCATGAGCAATGCTTTAATGGTGTCTTACCTGCTCAATGACCTGAGAGCATAAGCGATGCCCTACCTTCTCAGTGTCCTGAGAGCATGAGCAATGCTCTACCTTCTCACTGTCCTGAGAGCATGAGCAATGCTCTAATGGTGGCCTACCTGCTCAGTGTCCTGAGAGCATGAGCAATTTCCTACCTGCTCAGTGTCTTGAGTGCATGAGCAATGCTCTAGTGGTGTCTTACCTGCTCAGTGACCTGATAGCATAAGCGATGCCCTACCTTCTCACTGTCCTGAGAGCATGAGCAATGCTCTAATGGTGCTCTGCCTGCTCAGTGACCTGAGAGTATGAGCAATGCCCTACCTTCTCAGTGTCTTGAGAGCATGAGCAATGCTCTAATGGTGTCTTACCTGCTCAGTGACCTGAGAGCATAAGCGATGCCCTACATTCTCAGTGTCTTGAGAGCATGAGCAATGCTCTTCCTTCTCACTGTCCTGAGAGCATGAGCAATGCTCTAATGGTTGCATACCTGCTCAGTGTCCTGAGAGCATTAGCAGTTTCCTACCTGCTCAGTGACCTGATAGCATAAGCGATGCCCTACCTTCTCACTGTCCTGAGAGCATGAGCAATTCTCCAATGGTGTTCTACCTTTTCACTGTCCTGATAGCATGAGCAATGCTCTAATGGTGCCCTTCCTACTCAGTGTCCTGAGAGCATGAGCAATGCTCTAATGGTGTCCAACCTGCTCAGTGATATGAGAGCATTAGCAATGTCCTACCTTCTCAGTGTCCTAAGATCTTGAGCAATATTCTAATGGTGTCCTATCTGCTCAGTGACCTGAGAGCATGAGCAATGCCCTACCATCTCAGTATCCTAAGAGAATGAGAAATGCCCTAATTGTGCCCTACCTGCTCAGTGTTCTGCGAGCATGAGCAATGCTCTAATGGTGTCCTACCTGCTCAGTGACATGAGAGCATGAGCGATGCCCTACCTTCTCAGTGTCCTGGGAGCATGAGCAATGCTCTAATGGTGTCCTATCTGCTCAGTGACCTGAGAGCATGAGCAATGCCCTACCTTCTCAGTATCCTGAGAGAATGAGAAATGCCCTAATTGTGCCCTACCTGCTCGGTGTCCTGAGAGCATGAGCAATGCTCTAATGGTGTCCAACCTGCTCAGTGACATGAGAGCAAGAGCGATGCCCTACCTTCTCAGTGTCCTGAAAGCATGAGCAATGCTCTAATGGTGCCCTACCTGCTCAGTGACCTGAGAGCATGAGCTATGCCATACCTTCTCAGTGTCCTGCGAGCATGAGCAATGCCCTAATGGTGCCCTACCTGCTCAGTTACCTGAGAGCATGAGCGATCATGCCCCTACCTTCTCGGTGTCCTGAGAGCATGAGCAATGCCCTAATGGGGCCCTACTTGCTCAGTGACCTGAGAGCATGAGCAATGCCCTACCTTCTCAGTGTCCTGAGAGCATGAGCAATGCTCTTATGGTGTTCTACCTACCTGCTCAGTGACCTGAGAGCATGAGCGATGCCCTACCTTCTCAGTGTCCTCTGAGAATGAGCAGTGCCCTAATGGTGCCCTACCTGCTCAGTGTCCTGAGACCATGAGTAATGCTCTAATGGTGTCCTACCTGCTCAGTGACATGAGAGCATGAGCGATGCCCTACCTTCTCAGCGTCCTGAGAGCATGAGCAATGCTCTAATGGTGTCCTACCTGCTCAGTGACCTGAGAGCATGAGCAATGCCCTACCTTCTCAGTGTCCTGAGAGCATGAGCGATGCCCTAATGGTGCCCTAACTGCTCAGTGTCCTGAGAGCAGAGCATGAGCAATGCCCTAATGGCATCCGTCCTGCTTGGTGACCTGAGAGCATGAGCAATTTCCTACCTGCTCAGTGTCTTGAGAGCATGAGCAATGCCCTAATGGTGCCCTACCTGATCAGTGTCCTGAGAGCAGAGCATGAGCAATGCCCTAATGTCATCCGTCCTGCTTGGTGACCTAAGAGCATGAGCAATTTCCTACCTTCTCAGTGTCCTAAGAGCATGAGATGTGCTCTACCTTCTCACTATCGTTAGAGCATGAGCAATGCTCTAATGGTGCCGTACCTGCTCAGTGACCTGAGAGCATGAGTGATGCCCTACCTTCTCAGTGTCCTGAGAGCATGAGCAATGCCCTAATGGTGCCCTACCTGCTTAGTGACCTGAGAGCATGAGCGATCATGCCCCTATCTTCTCAGTGTCCTGAGAGCATGAGCAATGCCCTAATGGTGCCCTACCTGCTCAGTGACCTGAGAGCATGAGCGATCATGCCCCTACCATCTCAGTTTCCCGAGAGCATGAGAAATGCCCTAATGGTGCCCTACCTGCTCAGTGACCTGAGAGCATGAGCAATGCCCTACCTTCTCACTGTCCTGAGAGCATGAGCAATGCCCTCATGGTGCCCTTCCTACTCAGTGCCCTGAGAGCATGAGCAATACTCTAATGGTGTCCAACCTGATCAGTGACATGAGAGCATTAGCAATGCCCTACCTTCTCAGTGTCTCGAGAGCATGAGCAATGCTATAATGGTGTCCTATCTGCTCAGTGACCTGAGAGCATGAGCAATGCCCTACCTTCTCAGTATCCTGAGAGAATGAGAAATGCCCTAATTGTGCCCTACCTGCTCGGTGTCCTGAGAGCATGAGCAATGCTCTAATGGTGTCCAACCTGCTCAGTGACATGAGAGCAAGAGCGATGCCCTACCTTCTCAGTGTCCTGAAAGCATGAGCAATGCTCTAATGGTGCCCTACCTGCTCAGTGACCTGAGAGCATGAGCCATGCCATAACTTATCAGTGTCCTGCAAGCATGAGCAATGCCCTAATGGTGCCCTACCTGCTCAGTTACCTGAGAGCATGAGCGATCATGCCCCTACCTTCTCGGTGTCCTGAGAGCATGAGCAATGCCCTAATGGGGCCCTACTTGCTCAGTGACCTGAGAGCATGAGCAATGCCCTACCTTCTCAGTGTCCTGAGAGCATGAGCAATGCTCTTATGGTGTTCTACCTACCTGCTCAGTGACCTGAGAGCATGAGCGATGCCCTACCTTCTCAGTGTCCTGTGAGAATGAGCAGTGCCCTAATGGTGCCCTACCTGCTCAGTGTCCTGAGAGCATGAGTAATGCTCTAATGGTGTCCTACCTGCTCAGTCACATGAGAGCATGAGCGATGCCCTACCTTCTCAGCGTCCTGAGAGCATGAGCAATGCTCTAATGGTGTCCTACCTTCTCAGTGACCTGAGAGCATGAGCGATGCCCTAATGGTGCCCTAACTGCTCAGTGTCCTGAGAGCAGAGCATGAGCAATGCCCTAATGGCATCCGTCCTGCTTGGTGACCTGAGAGCATGAGCAATTTCCTACCTGCTCAGTGTCTTGAGAGCATGAGCAATGCCCTAATGGTGCCCTACCTGATCAGTGTCCTGAGAGCAGAGCATGAGCAATGCCCTAATGTCATCCGTCCTGCTTGGTGACCTAAGAGCATGAGCAATTTCCTACCTTCTCAGTGTCCTAAGAGCATGAGATGTGCTCTACCTTCTCAACTATCCTTAGAGCATGAGCAATGCTCTAATGGTGCCGTACCTGCTCAGTGACCTGAGAGCATGAGTGATGCCCTACCTTCTCAGTGTCCTGAGAGCATGAGCAATGCCCTAATGGTGCCCTACCTGCTTAGTGACCTGAGAGCATGAGCGATCATGCCCCTATCTTCTCAGTGTCCTGAGAGCATGAGCAATGCCCTAATGGTGCCCTACCTGCTCAGTGACCTGAGAGCATGAGCGATCATGCCCCTATCATCTCAGTTTCCCGAGAGCATGAGAAATGCCCTAATGGTGCCCTACCTGCTCAGTGACCTGAGAGCATGAGCAATGCCCTACCTTCTCACTGTCCTGAGAGCATGAGCAATGCCCTCATGGTGCCCTTCCTACTCAGTGCCCTGAGAGCATGAGCAATACTCTAATGGTGTCCAACCTGATCAGTGACATGAGAGCATTAGCAATGCCCTACCTTCTCAGTGTCTCGAGAGCATGAGCAATGCTATAATGGTGTCCTATCTGCTCAGTGACCTGAGAGCATGAGCAATGCCCTACCTTCTCAGTATCCTGAGAGAATGAGAAATGCCCTAATTGTGCCCTACCTGCTCGGTGTCCTGAGAGCATGAGCAATGCTCTAATGGTGTCCAACCTGCTCAGTGACATGAGAGCAAGAGCGATGCCCTACCTTCTCAGTGTCCTGAAAGCATGAGCAATGCTCTAATGGTGCCCTACCTGCTCAGTGACCTGAGAGCATGAGCTATGCCATAACTTATCAGTGTCCTGCGAGCATGAGCAATGCCCTAATGGTGCCCTACCTGCTCAGTTACCTGAGAGCATGAGCGATCATGCCCCTACCTTCTCGGTGTCCTGAGAGCATGAGCAATGCCCTAAAGGGGCCCTACTTGCTCAGTGACCTGAGAGCATGAGCAATGCCCTACCTTCTCAGTGTCCTGAGAGCATGAGCAATGCTCTTATGGTGTTCTACCTACCTGCTCAGTGACCTGAGAGCATGAGCGATGCCCTACCTTCTCAGTGTCCTGTGAGAATGAGCAGTGCCCTAATGGTGCCCTACCTGCTCAGTGTCCTGAGAGCATGAGTAATGCTCTAATGGTGTCCTACCTGCTCAGTCACATGAGAGCATGAGCGATGCCCTACCTTCTCAGCGTCCTGAGAGCATGAGCAATGCTCTAATGGTGTCCTACCTTCTCAGTGACCTGAGAGCATGAGCGATGCACTAATGGTGCCCTAACTGCTCAGTGGCCTGAGAGCAGAGCATGAGCAATGCCCTAATGGCATCCGTCCTGCTTGGTGACCTGAGAGCATGAGCAATTTCCTACCTGCTCAGTGTCTTGAGAGCATGAGCAATGCCCTAATGGTGCCCTACCTGATCAGTGTCCTGAGAGCAGAGCATGAGCAATGCCCTAATGTCATCCATCCTGCTTGGTGACCTAAGAGCATGAGCAATTTCCTACCTTCTCAGTGTCCTAAGAGCATGAGATGTGCTCTACCTTCTCAACTATCCTTAGAGCATGAGCAATGCTCTAATGATGCCGTACCTGCTCAGTGACCTGAGAGCATGAGTGATGCCCTACCTTCTCAGTGTCCTGAGAGCATGAGCAATGCCCTAATGGTGCCCTACCTGCTCAGTGAACTGAGAGCATGACCGATCATGCCCATGCCTTCCCAGTGTCCTGAGAGCATGAGAAATGCCCTAATGGTGCCCTACCTGCTCAGTGACCTGAGAGCATGAGCGATCATGCCCCTACCATCTCAGTTTCCCGAGAGCATGAGAAATGCCCTAATGGTGCCCTACCTGCTCAGTGACCTGAGAGCATGAGCAATGCCCTACCTTCTCACTGTCCTGAGAGCATGAGCAATGCCCTCATGGTGCCCTTCCTACTCAGTGCCCTGAGAGCATGAGCAATACTCTGATGGTGTCCTACCTGATCAGTGACATGAGAGCATTAGCAATGCCCTACCTTCTCAGTGTCTTGAGAGCATGAGCAATGCTATAATGGTGTCCTATCTGCTCAGTGACCTGAGAGCATGAGCAATGCCCTACCTTCTCAGTATCCTGAGAGAATGAGAAATGCCCTAATTGTGCCCTACCTGCTCGGTGTCCTGAGAGCATGAGCAATGCTCTAATGGTGTCCAACCTGCTCAGTGACATGAGAGCAAGAGCGATGCCCTACCTTCTCAGTGTCCTGAAAGCATGAGCAATGCTCTAATGGTGCCCTACCTGCTCAGTGACCTAAGAACATGAGCTATGCCATACCTTCTCAGTGTCCTGCGAGCATGAGCAATGCCCTAATGGTGCCCTATCTGCTCAGTTACCTGAGAGCATGAGCGATCATGCCCCTACCTTCTCGGTGTCCTGAGAGCATGAGCAATGCCCTAATGGGGCCCTACTTGCTCAGTGTCCTGAGAGCATGAGCAATGCTCTTATGGTGTTCTACCTACCTGCTCAGTGACATGAGAGCATGAGCAATGCCCTACCTTCTCAGTGTCCTGAGAGCATGAGCAATGCTCTTATGGTGTTCTACCTACCTGCTCAGTGACCTGAGAGCATGAGCGATGCCCTACCTTCTCAGTGTCCTGTGAGAATGAGCAGTGCCCTAATGGTGCCCTACCTGCTCAGTGTCCTGAGAGCATGAGTAATGCTCTAATGGTGTCCTACCTGCTCAGTGACATGAGAGCATGAGCGATACCCTACCTTCTCAGCGTCCTGAGAGCATGAGCAATGCTCTAATGGTGTCCTACCTGCTCAGTGACCTGAGAGCATGAGCAATGCCCTACCTTCTCAGTGTCCTGAGAGCATGAGCGATGCCCTAATGGTGCCCTAACTGCTCAGTGTCCTGAGAGCAGAGCATGAGCAATGCCCTAATGGCATCCGTCCTGCTTGGTGACCTGAGAGCATGAGCAATTTCCTACTTGCTCAGTGTCTTGTGAGCATGAGCAATGCCCTAATGGTCCCCTACCTGATCAGTGTCCTGAGAGCAGAGCATGAGCAATGCCCTAATGTCATCCGTCCTGCTTGGTGACCTAAGAGCATGAGCAATTTCCTACCTTCTCAGTGTCCTAAGAGCATGAGATGTGCTCTACCTTCTCACTATCCTTAGAGCATGAGCAATGCTCTAATGGTGCCGTACCTGCTCAGTGACCTGAGAGCATGAGTGATGCCCTACCTTCTCAGTGTCCTGAGAGCATGAGCAATGCCCTAATGGTGCCCTACCTGCTCAGTGAACTGAGAGCATGACCGATCATGCCCATGCCTTCCCAGTGTCCTGAGAGCATGAGAAATGCCCTAATGGTGCCCTACCTTCTCAGTGACCTGAGAGCTGAGCGATCATGCCCCTGCCTTCTCAGTGTCCTGAGAGCATGAGCAATGCCCTAATGGTGCCCTACTTACTCTGTGACCTGAGAGCATGAGCGATGCCCTACCTTCTCAGTGTGTTGAGAGCATGAGCAATGCCCTAACAGTGCCCTTCCTGCTCAGTGTCATGAGAGCATGAGCAATGCCCTAATGGTGCCCTACCTGCTCAGTGTCCTGAGAGCATGAGCAATACCCTACCTTCTCAGTGACCTGACAGCATGAGCAATGCCCTACCTTCTCAATGTCCTGAGAGCATGAGCAGTGCCCTAATGGTGCTCTACCTGCTCAGTGACATGAGATCATGAGCAATCATTCCCCTACCTTTTCAGTGTCCCTAAAGCATGAACAATGCCCTAATGATGCCCTACCTGCTCAGTGTCCTGAGAGCATGAGCAATGCCCTAATGGTGCCCTACCTGATCAGTGTCCTGAGAGCAGAGCATGAGCAATGCCCTAATGTCATCCATCCTGCTTGGTGACCTAAGAGCATGAGCAATTTCCTACCTTCTCAGTGTCCTAAGAGCATGAGATGTGCTCTACCTTCTCAACTATCCTTAGAGCATGAGCAATGCTCTAATGATGCCGTACCTGCTCAGTGACCTGAGAGCATGAGTGATGCCCTACCTTCTCAGTGTCCTGAGAGCATGAGCAATGCCCTAATGGTGCCCTACCTGCTCAGTGAACTGAGAGCATGACCGATCATGCCCATGCCTTCCCAGTGTCCTGAGAGCATGAGAAATGCCCTAATGGTGCCCTACCTGCTCAGTGACCTGAGAGCATGAGCGATCATGCCCCTACCATCTCAGTTTCCCGAGAGCATGAGAAATGCCCTAATGGTGCCCTACCTGCTCAGTGACCTGAGAGCATGAGCAATGCCCTACCTTCTCACTGTCCTGAGAGCATGAGCAATGCCCTCATGGTGCCCTTCCTACTCAGTGCCCTGAGAGCATGAGCAATACTCTGATGGTGTCCTACCTGATCAGTGACATGAGAGCATTAGCAATGCCCTACCTTCTCAGTGTCTTGAGAGCATGAGCAATGCTATAATGGTGTCCTATCTGCTCAGTGACCTGAGAGCATGAGCAATGCCCTACCTTCTCAGTATCCTGAGAGAATGAGAAATGCCCTAATTGTGCCCTACCTGCTCGGTGTCCTGAGAGCATGAGCAATGCTCTAATGGTGTCCAACCTGCTCAGTGACATGAGAGCAAGAGCGATGCCCTACCTTCTCAGTGTCCTGAAAGCATGAGCAATGCTCTAATGGTGCCCTACCTGCTCAGTGACCTAAGAACATGAGCTATGCCATACCTTCTCAGTGTCCTGCGAGCATGAGCAATGCCCTAATGGTGCCCTATCTGCTCAGTTACCTGAGAGCATGAGCGATCATGCCCCTACCTTCTCGGTGTCCTGAGAGCATGAGCAATGCCCTAATGGGGCCCTACTTGCTCAGTGTCCTGAGAGCATGAGCAATGCTCTTATGGTGTTCTACCTACCTGCTCAGTGACATGAGAGCATGAGCAATGCCCTACCTTCTCAGTGTCCTGAGAGCATGAGCAATGCTCTTATGGTGTTCTACCTACCTGCTCAGTGACCTGAGAGCATGAGCGATGCCCTACCTTCTCAGTGTCCTGTGAGAATGAGCAGTGCCCTAATGGTGCCCTACCTGCTCAGTGTCCTGAGAGCATGAGTAATGCTCTAATGGTGTCCTACCTGCTCAGTGACATGAGAGCATGAGCGATACCCTACCTTCTCAGCGTCCTGAGAGCATGAGCAATGCTCTAATGGTGTCCTACCTGCTCAGTGACCTGAGAGCATGAGCAATGCCCTACCTTCTCAGTGTCCTGAGAGCATGAGCGATGCCCTAATGGTGCCCTAACTGCTCAGTGTCCTGAGAGCAGAGCATGAGCAATGCCCTAATGGCATCCGTCCTGCTTGGTGACCTGAGAGCATGAGCAATTTCCTACTTGCTCAGTGTCTTGAGAGCATGAGCAATGCCCTAATGGTGCCCTACCTGATCAGTGTCCTGAGAGCAGAGCATGAGCAATGCCCTAATGTCATCCGTCCTGCTTGGTGACCTAAGAGCATGAGCAATTTCCTACCTTCTCAGTGTCCTAAGAGCATGAGATGTGCTCTACCTTCTCACTATCCTTAGAGCATGAGCAATGCTCTAATGGTGCCGTACCTGCTCAGTGACCTGAGAGCATGAGTGATGCCCTACCTTCTCAGTGTCCTGAGAGCATGAGCAATGCCCTAATGGTGCCCTACCTGCTCAGTGAACTGAGAGCATGACCGATCATGCCCATGCCTTCCCAGTGTCCTGAGAGCATGAGAAATGCCCTAATGGTGCCCTACCTTCTCAGTGACCTGAGAGCTGAGCGATCATGCCCCTGCCTTCTCAGTGTCCTGAGAGCATGAGCAATGCCCTAATGGTGCCCTACTTACTCTGTGACCTGAGAGCATGAGCGATGCCCTACCTTCTCAGTGTGTTGAGAGCATGAGCAATGCCCTAACAGTGCCCTTCCTGCTCAGTGTCATGAGAGCATGAGCAATGCCCTAATGGTGCCCTACCTGCTCAGTGTCCTGAGAGCATGAGCAATACCCTACCTTCTCAGTGACCTGACAGCATGAGCAATGCCCTACCTTCTCATTGTCCTGAGAGCATGAGCAGTGCCCTAATGGTGCTCTACCTGCTCAGTGACATGAGATCATGAGCAATCATTCCCCTACCTTTTCAGTGTCCCTAAAGCATGAACAATGCCCTAATGATGCCCTACCTGCTCAGTGTCCTGAGAGCATGAGCAATGCCCTAATGGTGCCCTACTTGCTCAGTGTCATGAGAGCATGAGCATTGCCCTACCTTCTCAGTGTCCGGAGAGCATGAGCAATGCCCTAATGGTGCCCTACCTGTTTAGTGGCATGAGAGCATGAGCGATCATTCACCTACCTTCTCAGTGTCCCCAGAGCATGAGAAATGCCCTAATGATGCCCTACCTGCTCAGTGTCCTGAGAGCATGAGCAATGCCCCAATGGTGCCATACCTGCTCAGTGACATGAGAGCATGCGCAATGCCCTACCTTCTCAGTGTCCTGAGAGCATGAGCAATGTCCTAATGGTGCCCTACTTGCTCAGTGACAAGAGAGCATGAGCGATCATTCCCCTACGTTCTCAGTGTCCCGAGAGCATGAGCAATGCCCTAATGATGCCCTACCTGCTCAGTGACCTGAGAACATGAGCAATGCCCTACCTTCTCAGTGTCCTGAGTGCATGAGCAATGCTCTAATGGTGCCCTACCTGCTCAGTGACCTGAGAGCATGAGCGATGCCCTACCTTCTCAGTGTGTCCTGCGAGCATGAGCAATGCCCTAATGGTGCCCTACCTGCTCAGTTACCTGAGAGCATGAGCGATCATACCCCTACCTTCTCGGTCTCCTGAGAGCATGAGCAATGCCCTAATGGGGCCCTACCTGCTCAGTGACCTGAGAGCATGAGCAATGCCCTACCTTCCCACTGTCCTGAGAGCAGGAGCAATGCCCTAATGGTGCCCTTCCTGCTCAGTGATATGAGAGCATGAGCGATGCCCTACCTTCTCAGTGTCCTGAGAGCATGAGCAATGCCCTAATGGTGCTCTACCTGCTCAGTGACATGAGATCATGAGCAATCATTCCCCTACCTTTTCAGTGTCCCTAAAGCATGAACAATGCCCTAATGATGCCCTACCTGCTCAGTGTCCTGAGAGCATGAGCAATGCCCTAATGGTGCCCTACTTGCTCAGTGTCATGAGAGCATGAGCATTGCCCTACCTTCTCAGTGTCCGGAGAGCATGAGCAATGCCCTAATGGTGCCCTACCTGTTTAGTGGCATGAGAGCATGAGCGATCATTCACCTACCTTCTCAGTGTCCCCAGAGCATGAGAAATGCCCTAATGATGCCCTACCTGCTCAGTGTCCTGAGAGCATGAGCAATGCCCCAATGGTGCCCTACCTGCTCAGTGACATGAGAGCATGCGCAATGCCCTACCTTCTCAGTGTCCTGAGAGCATGAGCAATGTCCTAATGGTGCCCTACTTGCTCAGTGACAAGAGAGCATGAGCGATCATTCCCCTACGTTCTCAGTGTCCCGAGAGCATGAGCAATGCCCTAATGATGCCCTACCTGCTCAGTGACCTGAGAACATGAGCAATGCCCTACCTTCTCAGTGTCCTGAGTGCATGAGCAATGCTCTAATGGTGTCCAACCTGCTCAGTGACATGAGAACAAGAGCGATGCCCTACCTTCTCAGTGTCCTGAAAGCATGAGCAATGCTCCAATGGTGCCCTACCTGCTCAGTGACCTGAGAGCATGAGCGATGCCCTACCTTCTCAGTGTGTCCTGCGAGCATGAGCAATGCCCTAATGGTGCCCTACCTGCTCAGTTACCTGAGAGCATGAGCGACCATACCCCTACCTTCTCGGTGTCCTGAGAGCATGAGCAATGCCCTAATGGGGCCCTACCTGCTCAGTGACCTGAGAGCATGAGCAATGCCCTACCTTCCCACTGTCCTGAGAGCATGAGCAATGCCCTAATGGTGCCCTTCCTGCTCAGTGATATGAGAGCATGAGCGATGCCCTACCTTCTCAGTGTCCTGAGAGCATGAGCAATGCTCTCATGGTGTTCTACCTACCTGCTCAGTGACCTGAGAGCATGAGCGATGCCCTACCTTCTCAGTGTCCTGTGAGAATGAGCAATACCCTAATGGTGCCCTACCTGCTCAGTGTCCTGAGAGCATGAGTAATGCTCTAATGGTGTCCTACCTGCTCAGTGACATGAGAGCATGAGCAATGCCCTACCTTCTCAGTGTCCTGAGAGCATGAGCAATGCCCTAATGGTGCCCTAACTGCTCAGTGTCCTGAGAGCAGAGCATGAGCAATGCCCTAATGGCATCCGTCCTGCTTGGTGACCTAAGAGCATGAGCAATTTCATACCTGCTCAGTGTTTTGAGAGCATGAGCAATGCCCTAATGGTGCCCTACCTGATCAGTGTCCTGAGAGCAGAGCATGAGCAATGCCCTAATGTCATCCGTCCTGCTTGGTGACCTAAGAGCATGAGTAATTTCCTGCCTGCTCAGTGTCCCGAGAGCATGAGCAGTGCTATACCTTCTCATTGTCCGTAGAGCACGAGCAATGCTCTAATGGTGCCGTACCTGCTCAGTGACCTGAGAGCATGAGTGATGCCCTACCTTCTCAGTGTCCTGAGAGCATGAGCAATGCCCTAATGGTGCCCTACCTGCTCAGTGACCTGAGAGCATGTCTGATCATGCCCCTACCTTCTCAGTGTCCTGAGAGCATGAGAAATGCCCTAATGGAGCCCTACCTGCTCAGTGATCTGAGAGCTGAGCGATCATGCCCCTGCCTTCTCAGTGTCCTGAGAGCATGAGCAATGCCATAATGGTGCCCTACTTACTCAGTGACCTGAGAGCATGAGCGATGCCCTACCTTCTCAGTGTGTTGAGAGCATGAGCAATGCTCTAATGGTGCTCTACCTGCTCAGTGACATGAGATCATGAGCAATCATTCCCCTACCTTTTCAGTGCCCCTAAAGCATGAACAATGCCCTAATGATGCCCTACCTGCTCAGTGTCCTGGGAGCATGAGCAATGCCCTAATGGTGCCCTACTTGCTCAGTGTCCTGAGAGCATGAGCATTGCCCTACCTTCTCAGTGTCCCGAGAGCATGAGCAATGCCCTAATGGTGCCCTACCTGTTTAGTGACATGAGAGCATGAGCGATCATTCACCTACCTTCTTAGTGTCCCCAGAGCATGAGAAATACCCTAATGATGCCCTACCTGCTCAGTGACATGAGAGCATGCGCAATGCCCTACCTTCTCAGTGTCCTGAGAGCATGAGAGCATGAGCAGTGCTCTACCTTCTCACTGTCCTTAGACCATGAGCAATGCTCTAATGGTACCGTACCTGCTCAGTGACCTGAGAGCATGACCGATCATGCCCCTACCTTCTCAGTGTCCTGAGAGCATGAGAAATGCCCTAATGGTTCCCTACCTGCTCAGTGACCTCAGAGCATGACCGATCATGCCCCTACCTTCTCAGTGTCCTGAGAGCATGAGAAATGCCCTAATGGTGCCCTAACTGCTCAGTGACCTGAGAGCATGAGTGATGCCCTACCTTCTCAGTGTCCTGAGAGCATGAGCAATGCCCTAATGGTGCCCTACCTGCTCAGTGACCTGAGAGCATGACCGATCATGCCCCTACCTTCTCAGTGTCCTGAGAGCATGAGAAATGCCCTAATGGTGCCCTACCTGCTCAGTGACCTGAGAGCTGAGCGATCATTCCCCTGCCTCCTCAGTGTTCTGAGAGCATGAACAATGCCCTAATGGTGCCCTACTTACTCAGTGACCTGAGAGCATGAGTGATGCCCTACCTTCTCAGTGTGTTGAGAGAATGAGCAATGCCCTAATGGTGCTCTACCTGCTCAGTGACATGAGATCATGAGCAATCACTCCCCTGCCTTTTCAGTGTCCCTAAAGCATGAACACTGCCCTAATGAAGCCCTACCTGCTCAGTGTCCTGAGAGCATGAGCAATGCCCTAATGGTGCCCTACATGCTCAGTGTCCTGAGAGCATGAGCATTGCCCTACCTTCTCAGTGTCCCTAAAGCATGAGCAATGCCCTAATGGTTCCCTATCTGCTCAGTGTCCTGAGAGCATGAGCAATGCTCTAATGGTCTCCTACCTACCTGCTCAGTGACCTGAGAGCATGAGCGATGCCCTACCTTCTCTGTGTCCTGTGAGAATGAGCAATGCCCTAATGGTGCCCTACCTGCTCATTGTCCTGAGAGCATGAGTAATGCTCTAATAGTGTCCTACCTGCCCAGTGACATGAGAGCATGAGCGATGCCCTACCTTCTCAGTGTCCTGAGAGCATGAGCAATGCTCTAATGGTGTCCTACCTGCTCAGTGACCTGAGAGCATGAGCAATGTCCTACCTTCTCACTGTCCTGAGAGCATGAGCAATGCCCTAATGGTGCCCTAACTGCTCAGTGTCCTAAGAGCACAGCATGAGCAATGCCCTAATGGCATCCGCCCTGCTTGGTGACCTAAGAGCATGAGCAATTTCCTACCTGCTCAGTGTCTTGAGAGCATGAGCAATGCCCTAATGGTGCCTTACCTTCTCAGTGTCCCGAGAGCATGAGCAATGCCCCAATGGTGCCCTACCTGCTTAGTGACATGAGAGCATGAGCGATCATTCACCTACCTTATCAGTGTCCCGAGAGCATGAGAAATGCCCTAATGATGCCCTACCTGCTCAGTGTCCTGAGAATATGAGCAATGCCCTAATGGTTCCCTACCTGCTCAGTGTCCTGAGAGCATGAGCAATGCTCTAATGCTGTCCTACCTACCTGCTCAGTGACCTGAGAGCATGAGCGATGCCCTACCTTCTCAGTGTCCTGTGAGAATGAGCAATGCCCTAATGGTGCCCTACCTGCTCAGTGTCTGAGAGCATGAGTAATGCTCTAATGGCGTCCTACCTGCTCATTGACATGAGGGCGTGAGCGATGCCCTACCTTCTCAGTGTCCTGAGAGCATGAGAAATGCTCTAATGGTGTCCTACCTGCTCAGTGACCTGAGAGCATGAGCAATGCCCTACCTTCTCAGTGTACTGAGAGCATGAGCAATGCCCTAATGGTGCCCTAACTGCTTTGTGTCCTGAGAACAGAGCATTAGCAATGCCCTAATGGCATCCGTCCTGCTTGGTGACCTAAGAGCATGAGCAATTTCCTACCTGCTTAGTGTCTTCAGAGCATGAGCAATGCCCTAATGGTGCCCTACCTGCTCAGTGTCCTGAGAGCAGAGCATGAGCAATGCCCTAATGTCATCCGTCCTGCTTGGTGAACTAAGAGCATGAGCAATTTACTACCTGCTCAGTGTCCTGAGAGCATGAGCAGTGCTCTACCTCCTAACTGTCCTGAGAGCATGAGAAATGTTCTAATGGTGCCCTAGCTGCTCAGTGACCTGAGAGAATGAGTGATGCCCTACCTGCTCAGTGACCTGAGAGCATGAGCGATCATGCCCCTACCTTCTCAGTGTCCTGAGAGCATGATCAATGCCCTACCTTCTCAGTGTCCTAAGAGCATGAGAAATGCCCTAATGTTGCCCTACCTGCTCAGTGACCTGAGAGCATGAGCGATCAGGCCCCTACCTTCTCAGTGTCCTGGGAGCATGAGCAATGCCCTAATGATGCCCTACCTGCTCCGTGTCCTGAGAGCATGAGCAATGCTCTAATGGTGTCCTACCTGCTCAGTGACCTGAGAGCATGAGCAATGCCCTACATTCTCAGTGACCTGAGAGCATGAGCGATGCCCTAATGGTGCCCTAACTGCTCAGTGTCCTGAGAGCAGAGCATGAGCAATGCCCTAATGGCATCCGTCCTGCTTGGTGACCTGAGAGCATGAGCAATTTCCTACCTGATCAGTGTCTTGAGAGCATGAGCAATGCCCTAATGGTGCCCTACCTGATCAGTGTCCTGAGAGCAGAGCATGAGCAATGCCCTAATGTCATCCGTCCTGCTTGGTGACCTAAGAGCATGAGCAATTTCCTACCTTCTCAGTGTCCTAAGAGCATGAGATGTGCTCTAACTTCTCACTATCCTTAGAGCATGAGCAATGCTCTAATGGTGCCGTACCTGCTCAGTGACCTGAGAGCATGAGGGATGCTCTACCTTCTCAGTGTCCTGAGAGCATGAGCAATGCCCTAATGGTGCCCTACCTGCTCAGTGAACTGAGAGCATGACCGATCATGCCCATGCCTTCCCAGTGTCCTGAGAGCATGAGAAATGCCCTAATGGTGCCCTACCTTCTCAGTGACCTGAGAGCTGAGCGATCATGGCCCTGCCTTCTCAGTGTCCTGAGAGCATGAGCAATGCCCTAATGGTGCCCTACTTACTCAGTGACCTGAGAGCATGAGCGATGCCCTACCTTCTCAGTGTGTTGAGAGGATGAGCAATGCCCTAACAGTGCCCTTCCTGCTCAGTGTCATGAGAGAATGAGCAATGCCCTAATGGTGTCCTACCTGCTCAGTGTCCTGAGAGCATGAGCAATACCCTACCTTCTCAGTGTCCTGAGAGCATGAGCAATGCCCTAATGGTGCCCTACCTGCTCAGTGACCTGACAGCATGAGCAATGCCCTACCTTCTCATTGTCCCGAGAGCATGAGCAATGCCCTAATGGTGCTCTACCTGCTCAGTGACATGAGATCATGAGCAATCATTCCCCTACCTTTTCAGTGTCCCTAAAGCATGAACAATGCCCTAATGATGCCCTACCTGCTCAGTGTCCTGAGAGCATGAGCAATGCCCTAATGGTGCCCTACTTGCTCAGTGTCATGAGAGCATGAGCATTCCCCTACCTTCTCAGTGTCCGGAGAGCATGAGCAATGCCCTAATGGTGCCCTACTTGTTTAGTGGCATGAGAGCATGAGCGATCATTCACCTACCTTCTCAGTGTCCCCAGAGCATGAGAAATGCCCTAATGATGCCCTACCTGCTCAGTGTCCTGAGAGCATGAGCAATGCCCCAATGGTGCCCTACCTGCTCAGTGACATGAGAGCATTCGCAATGCCCTACCTTCTCAGTGTCCTGAGAGCATGAGCAATGTCCTAATGGTGCCCTACTTGCTCAGTGACAAGAGAGCATGAGCGATCATTCCCCTACGTTCTCAGTGTCCCGAGAGCATGAGCAATGCCCTAATGATGCCCTACCTGCTCAGTGACCTGAGAACATGAGCAATGCCCTACCTTCTCAGTGTCCTGAGTGCATGAGCAATGCTCTAATGGTGTCCAACCTGCTCAGTGACATGAGAGCAAGAGCGATGCCCTACCTTCTCAGTGTCCTGAAAGCATGAGCAATGCTCCAATGGTGCCCTACCTGCTCAGTGACCTGAGAGCATGAGTGATGCCCTACCTTCTCAGTGTGTCCTGCGAGCATGAGCAATGCCCTAATGGTGCCCTACCTGCTCAGTTACCTGAGAGCATGAGCGATCATACCCCTACCTTCTCGGTGTCCTGAGAGCATGAGCAATGCCCTAATGGGGCCCTACCTGCTCAGTGAAATGAGAGCATGAGCGATGCCCTACCTTCTCAGTGTCCTGAGAGCATGAGCAATGCCCTAATGGTGCTCTACCTGCTCAGTGACATGAGATCATGAGCAATCATTCCCCTACCTTTTCAGTGTCCCTAAAGCATGAACAATGCCCTAATGATGCCCCACCTGCTCAGTGTCCTGAGAGCATGAGGAATGCCCTAATGGTGCCCTACTTGCTCAGTGTCATGAGAGCATGAGCATTGCCCTACCTTCTCAGTGTCCGTAGAGCATGAGCAATGCCCTAATGGTGCCCTACCTGTTTAGTGGCATGAGAGCATGAGCGATCATTCACCTACCTTCTCAGTGTCCCCAGAGCATGAGAAATGCCCTAATGATGCCCTACCTGCTCAGTGTCCTGAGAGCATGAGCAATGCCCCAATGGTGCCCTACCTGCTCAGTGACATGAGAGCATGCGCAATGCCCTACCTTCTCAGTGTCCTGAGAGCATGAGCAATGTCCTAATGGTGCCCTACTTGCTCAGTGACAAGAGAGCATGAGCGATCATTCCCCTACGTTCTCAGTGTCCCGAGAGCATGAGCAATGCCCTAATGATGCCCTACCTGCTCAGTGACCTGAGAACATGAGCAATGCCCTACCTTCTCAGTGTCCTGAGTGCATGAGCAATGCTCTAATGGTGTCCAACCTGCTCAGTGACATGAGAACAAGAGCGATGCCCTACCTTCTCAGTGTCCTGAAAGCATGAGCAATGCTCCAATGGTGCCCTACCTGCTCAGTGACCTGAGAGCATGAGCGATGCCCTACCTTCTCAGTGTGTCCTTCGAGCATGAGCAATGCCCTAATGGTGCCCTACCTGCTCAGTTACCTGAGAGCATGAGCGATCATACCCCTACCTTCTCGGTGTCCTGAGAGCATGAGCAATGCCCTAATGGGGCCCTACCTGCTCAGTGACCTGAGAGCATGAGCAATGCCCTACCTTCCCACTGTCCTGAGAGCATGAGCAATGCCCTAATGGTGCCCTTCCTGCTCAGTGATATGAGAGCATGAGCGATGCCCTACCTTCTCAGTGTCCTGAGAGCATGAGCAATGCTCTCATGGTGTTCTACCTACCTGCTCAGTGACCTGAGAGCATGAGCGATGCCCTACCTTCTCAGTGTCCTGTGAGAATGAGCAATACCCTAATGGTGCCCTACCTGCTCAGTGTCCTGAGAGCATGAGTAATGCTCTAATGGTGTCCTACCTGCTCAGTGACATGAGAGCATGAGCAATGCCCTACCTTCTCAGTGTCCTGAGAGCATGAGCAATGCCCTAATGGTGCCCTAACTGCTCAGTGTCCTGAGAGCAGAGCATGAGCAATGCCCTAATGGCATCCGTCCTGCTTGGTGACCTAAGAGCATGAGCAATTTCATACCTGCTCAGTGTTTTGAGAGCATGAGCAATGCCCTAATGGTGCCCTACCTGATCAGTGTCCTGAGAGCAGAGCATGAGCAATGCCCTAATGTCATCCGTCCTGCTTGGTGACCTAAGAGCATGAGCAATTTCCTGCCTGCTCACTGTCCCGAGAGCATGAGCAGTGCTATACCTTCTCATTGTCCTTAGAGCATGAGCAATGCTCCAATGGAGCCGTACCTGCTCAGTGAACTGAGAGCATGAGTGATGCCCTACCTTCTCAGTGTCCTGAGAGCATGAGCAATGCCCTAATGGTGCCCTACCTGGTCAGTGACCTGAGAGCATGACTGATCATGCCCCTACCTTCTCAGTGTCCTGAGAGCATGAGAAATGCCCTAATGGAGCCCTACCTGCTCAGTGATCTGAGAGCTGAGCGATCATGCCCCTGCCTTCTCAGTGTCCTGAGAGCATGAGCAATGCCATAATGGTGCCCTACTTACTCAGTGACCTGAGAGCATGAGCGATGCCCTACCTTCTCAGTGTGTTGAGAGCATGAGCAATGCTCTAATGGTGCTCTACCTGTTCAGTTACATGAGATCATGAGCAATCACTCCCCTACCTTTTCAGTGTCCCTAAAGCATGAACAATGCCCTAATGATGCCCTACCTGCTCAGTGTCCTGAGAGCATGAGCAATGCCCTAATGGTGCCCTACTTGCTCAGTGTCCTGAGAGCATGAGCATTGCCCTACCTTCTCAGTGTCCCGAGAGCATGAGCAATGCCCTAATGGTGCCTTACCTGTTTAGTGACATGAGAGCATGAGCGATCATTCACCTACCTTCTTAGTGTCCCCAGAGCATGAGAAATACCCTAATGATGCCCTACCTGCTCAGTGACCTCAGAGCATGACCGATCATGCCCCTACCTTCTCAGTGTCCTGAGAGCATGAGAAATGCCCTAATGGTGCCCTAACTGCTCAGTGACCTGAGAGCATGACCGATCATGCCCCTACCTTCTCAGTGTCCTGAGAGCATGAGAAATGCCCTAATGGTGCCCTACCTGCTCAGTGACCTGAGAACATGAGCAATGCCCTAATGGTGCCCTACCTGCTCAGTGACCTGAGAGCATGACCGATCATGCCCCTACCTTCTCAGTGTCCTGAGAGCATGAGAAATGCCCTAATGGTGCCCTACCTGCTCAGTGACCTGAGAGCTGAGCGATCATTCCCCTGCCTTCTCAGTGTTCTGAGAGCATGAACAATGCCCTAATGGTGCCCTACTTACTCAGTGACCTGAGAGCATGAGTGATGCCCTACCTTCTCAGTGTCCCGAGAGCATGAGCAATGCCCTAATGGTGCCCTACCTGTTTAGTGACATGAGAGCATGAGCGATCATTCACCTACCTTCTTAGTGTCCCCAGAGCATGAGAAATACCCTAATGATGCCCTACCTGCTCAGTGACATGAGAGCATGCGCAATGCCCTACCTTCTCAGTGTCCTGAGAGCATGAGCAGTGCTCTACCTTCTCACTGTCCTTAGACCATGAGCAATGCTCTAATGGTACCGTACCTGCTCAGTGACCTGAGAGCATGACCGATCATGCCCCTACCTTCTCAGTGTCCTGAGAGCATGAGAAATGCCCTAATGGTGCCCTACCTGCTCAGTGACCTCAGAGCATGACCGATCATGCCCATACCTTCTCAGTATCCTGAGAGCATGAGAAATGCACTAATGGTGCCCTAACTGCTCAGTGACCTGAGAGCATGACCGATCATGCCCCTACCTTCTCAGTGTCCTGAGAGCATGAGAGATGCCCTAATGGTGCCCTACCTGCTCAGTGACCTGAGAGCATGAGCAATGCCCTAATGGTGCCCTACCTGCTCAGTGACCTGAGAGCATGACCGATCATGCCCCTACCTGCTCAGTGACCTGAGAGCATGAGCAATGCCCTAATGGTGCCCTACCTGCTCAGTGACCTGAGAGCATGACCGATCATGCCCCTGCCTTCTCAGTGTCCTGAGAGCATGGGAAATGCCCTAATGGTGCCCTACCTGCTCAGTGACCTGAGAGCTGAGCGATCATTCCCCTGCCTTCTCAGTGTTCTGAGAGCATGAACAATGCCCTAATGGTGCCCTACTTACTCAGTGACCTGAGAGCATGAGTGATGCCCTACCTTCTCAGTGTGTTGAGAGCATGAGCAATGCCCTAATGGTGCTCTACCTGCTCAGTGACATGAGATCATGAGCAATCACTCCCCTACCTTTTCAGTGTCCCTAAAGCATGAACAATGCCCTAATGATGCCCTACCTGCTCAGTGTCCTGAGAGCATGAGCAATGCCCTAATGGTGCCCTACCTGCTCAGTGTCCTGGGAGCATGAGCATTGCCCTACCTTCTCAGTGTCCCTAAAGCATGAGCAATGCCCTAATGGTTCCCTACCTGCCCAGTGACATGAGAGCATGAGCGATGCCCTACCTTCTCAGTGTCCTGAGAGCATGAGCAATGCTCTAATGGTGTCCTACCTGCTCAGTGACCTGAGAGCATGAGCAATGCCCTACCTTCTCACTGTCCTGAGAGCATGAGCAATGCCCTAATGGTGCCCTAACTGCTCAGTGTGATAAGAGCACAGCATGAGCAATGCCCTAATGGCATCCGCCCTGCTTGGTGACCTAAGAGCATGAGCAATTTCCTACCTGCTCAGTGTCTTGAGAGCATGAGCAATGCCCTAATGGTGCCTTACCTTCTCAGTGTCCCGAGAGCATGAGCAATGCCCCAATGGTGCCCTACCTGCTTAGTGACATGAGAGCATGAGCGATCATTCACCTACCTTATCAGTGTCCCGAGAGCATGAGAAATGCCCTAATGATGCCCTACCTGCTCAGTGTCCTGAGAACATGAGCAATGCCCTAATGGTGCCCTACCTGCTCAGTGTCCTGAGAGCATGAGCAATGCTCTAATGCTGTCCTACCTACCTGCTCAGTGACCTGAGAGCATGAGCAATGCCCTACCTTCTCAGTGTCCTGTGAGAATGAGCAATGCCCTAATGGTGCCCTACCTGCTCAGTGTCTGAGAGCATGAGTAATGCTCTAATGGCGTCCTACCTGCTCATTGACATGAGGGCGTGAGCGATGCCCTACCTTCTCAGTGTCCTGAGAGCATGAGAAATGCTCTAATGGTGTCCTACCTGCTCAGTGACCTGAGAGCATGAGCAATGCCCTACCTTCTCAGTGTACTGAGAGCATGAGCAATGCCCTAATGGTGCCCTAACTGCTCAGTGTCCTGAGAACAGAGCATTAGCAATGCCCTAATGGCATCCGTCCTGCTTGGTGACCTAAGAGCATGAGCAATTTCCTACCTGCTTAGTGTCTTCAGAGCATGAGCAATGCCCTAATGGTGCCCTACCTGCTCAGTGTCCTGAGAGCAGAGCATGAGCAATGCCCTAATGTCATCCGTCCTGCTTGGTGAACTAAGAGCATGAGCAATTTACTACCTGCTCAGTGTCCTGAGAGCATGAGCAGTGCTCTACCTCCTAACTGTCCTGAGAGCATGAGAAATGTTCTAATGGTGCCCTAGCTGCTCAGTGACCTGAGAGCATGAGTGATGCCCTACCTGCTCAGTGACCTGAGAGCATGAGCGATCATGCCCCTACCTTCTCAGTGTCCTGAGAGCATGATCAATGCCCTACCTTCTCAGTGTCCTAAGAGCATGAGAAATGCCCTAATTTTGCCCTACCTGCTCAGTGACCTGAGAGCATGAGCGATGCCCTATCTTCTCATTGTCCGGAGAGCATGAGCAATGCCCAATGATGCCCTACCTGCTCCGTGTCCTGAGAGCATGAGCAATGCCCTAATGGTGCCCTGCCTGCTCAGTGTCCTGAGAGCATGAGCAATGCCCTACCTTCTCAGTGTCCCGAGAGCATGAGCAATGCCCTAATGGTGCCCTAGCTGCTCAGTGACCTGCGGACATGAGCAATGCCCTACCTTCTCAGTGTCCTGAGAGCATGACCAACGCCCTAATATTTCCCTACCTGCTCAGTGACCTGTGAGCATGAGCGATGCCATAGCTTCTCAGTGTCCTGAGGGCATGAGCAATGCCCTATTGGTGCCCTTCCTGCTCAGTGACCTGAGAGCATGAGCAATGCCCTAATGATGCTCTTCCTGCTCAGTGACCTGAGAGCATGAGCGATGATGCCCCAACCTTATCAGTGTCCCGAGAGCATGAGCAATTCCCTAATGGTGCCCTACCTGCTCAGTGACATGAGAGCATGAGCGATCATTCCTTTATCTTCTCAGTGTCCCAAGATCATGAGCAAAGCCCTACTGGTGCCCTACCTGCTCAGTGACCTGAGAGCATGAGCAATGCCCTACCTTCTCAGTGTCCTGAGAGCATGACCAACGCCCTAATAGTTCCCTACCTGCTCAGTGACCTGTGAGCATGAGCGATGCCATAGCTTCTCAGTGTCCTGAGGGCATGAGCAATGCCCTATTGGTGCCCTTCCTGATCAGTGACCTGAGAGCATGAGCAATGCCCTAATGGTGCCCTACCTGCTAAGTGACCTGAGAGCATGAGTGATGCCCTACCTGCTCAGTGTCCGGAGAGCATGAGCAATGCCCTAATGGTGCCCTACCTGCTCAGTGTCCTGAGAGCATGAGCAATTCCCTACCTTCTCAGTGTCCTGAGAGCATGAGCAATGCCCTAATGTTGCCCTACCTACTCAGTGACCTGAGAGCATGAGCGATGCCCTACCTTCTCAGTGTCCTGAGAGCATGAGCAATGCCCTAATGTTGCCCTACCTGCTCAGTGACATGAGAGCATGAGTGATCATTCCGCCACCTTCTCAGTGTCCCGAGAGCTTGAGCAATGCCCTAATCGTGCCCTATTCGCTCAGTGACCTGAGAGCATGATCAATGCCCTACCTTCTCAGTGTCCTGAGAGCATGAGCAATGCCCTACCTTCTCAGTGTCCTGAGAGCATGAGCAATGTCCTAATGGTGCCCTGCCTGCTAAGTGACCTGAGAGCATGAGCAATGCCTTACCTTCTCAGTGTCCTGAGAGCATGAGCAATGCCCTAATTGTGCCCTACCTTCTAAGTGTCCTGAGAGCATGAGCAATGCCCTGATGGTGCCCTACCTGCACAGTGACCTGACCGCATGAATGATGCCAAAATACTGCCCTATCTCTTTGGTGACCTGAGAGCAAGAATGTTCTCCTAACAGTGTCCTTTCTGCTCGGTTAGCCGAGAGCATGAGTGATGCCCCAATGGTGTCTTAGATTCTCAGTGACCTGGCAGCATGACTGCTATCCTAATGGTGCCCTGCCGGCTGAGTGGCCTGAGATAATAAGAGATGTATTTGCAGTGCCCTAGCTGTTATGTGACCTGAAAGATAAAGTAACCCTACCCTAATGATGCTTTCCGTGCTGCGTGACCTGAGAGCATGATAATTACACTGATATTGCCCTGGCTGTTCAATGACCTGTGATCATAAATTATGCCCACATGGTGTCCTAGATGCTCAGCGATTTGAGAGCATGAATGATTTCCTAATGGTTCCCTACCTGCTCGGAGATCTGAGAGTTTGAGTGATGCCCTAGATGCTCAGTGACTTGAGAGCATGAGTGATATCCTACTGTTGCCTACCTGCTCAATGACCTTAGAGCGTGAGTGATATTCTAATGGTGCCCTACATGCTTAGTGACCTGAGTGCATGAGTGATGCCCTAAAAGTGCCCTACCTTCTCAGTGAGCTGACTACATGAGTGATGTCCCAGTAGTGCCCTACATTCTCAGTGACTTGTGAGCCCGAGTGATGACCCAATGGTGCCCTCTCCTCCCTGCTCAGGGTACCTGAATGCATGAGTGATGACCTAATGGTGCCCTACCTGCTTAGTGACCAGTCTACATAAGTGATTACCCAGTGGTTCCTTACAAGCTTAGTGACTTGTGAGCCTGATTGATACCCCACTGGTGCCCTCCCTGCTCAGGATACCTGAGTGCATGAGTGATGACCTAATGGTGCCCTACCTGCTTTGTGACCAGTCTACATGAGTGATGTCCCAGTGGTACCCTACAAGCTTAGTGACATGAGTGCATGAGTGATGACCGAATGGTGCCCTACCTGCTTAGTGACCAATCTACATGAGTGATGTCCCAGTAGTGCCCTACATGCTCAGTGGCCTATGAGCCTGAGTGATGCTCTAATGGTGCCCTCCCTGCTCAGGGTATCTGAGTGCATGGGTGATGACCTAATGGTGCCCTACCTGCTTAGTGACCAGGCCACATGAGTGATGTCTAGTGGTACCCGAAAAGCTTAGTGACCTGAGTGCATGTGTGATGTCCTATTGGTGCCCTACCTTCTCAGTGACCTGACTACCTGAGTGATGGCCCAGTAGTGCCCTACATGCTCAGTGACTTGTGAGCCTGAGGGATGCCCTAATGGTGCCCGCCCTGCTTACTGACCAGTTTACATGACTGATGCCCTAACAGTGCCCTACCTTCTCAGTGACCTGACTACATGAGTGATGTCCCAATAGTGCTCTACATGCTCAGTGACTTGTGAGCCTGAGTGATAGTGCCCTCCCTGCTCAGAGTACCTGAGTGCATGAGTGATGACCAAATGGTGCCCTACCTGCTTAGTGACCAGTCTACATGAGTGATGTCCCAGTGGTACCCTACAAGCTTAGTGACCTGAATGTATGTGTGATGTCCTAATGGTGCCCTACCTGCTCAGTGACCCGAGAGCATGAGTGATATCCTAATGGTGCCCTACCTGCTCAGTGACCGGAGAGCATGAGTGATATCCTAATGGTGCCCTACCTGCTCAGTGGCCCAAGAGCATGAGTGATATCCTAATGGTGAACCACCTGCTCGGTGACCCGAGAGCATGAGTGATATCCTAATGGTGCACTACCTGCTGAGTGACCCGAGAGTATGAGTGATATCCTAATGGTGCCCTACCTGCTCAGTGACCCAAGAGTATGAGTGATATTGAAGTGGGAGAAAGGGATAACACCCTACCCTAATCTCATCCAGACCATGGCCTAGGGGATCACGGCGCAGGCACCCCCCATGAGAGGAGTTTGCTTATTTACCAGGTGACAAAGTATCCTGCTTCAAAAACATGCATATACGAAGAGTATGCCCACTAACACGCCCGGGTCAAGCCGACACCTGCGACAAGGATCAGTTCGACTAGAACACCAGCCGCAAGTATTCACATCGTTAGAGATGCCATGACGACATAGCCAAAAGACAAGAACACACGTGCCACCATGCACACTGGTCACTCACACACCAACCAACACGAAGAATATACTCAGTGCTATGACGTAGCAGACTGACATACCCACGGACATGCATCATTGTTATTTTTCACGTAGGCCTTCTACAGCACCGCAGAAACGCAAGACGCCTGAAGAGCTTGTGTATATGCTTGCCGATGCTTTCTTGCTACCTATCACTATGAAGATGCCACCATGTATATCTAATGCTGCGTATGACATTCTGTCACCCTGCGACACCCATAGTATGGATTATGTACCGCCACCCACAAACTAGGCCCAAGTAGGCCGCAAGCAAGAGTCCCCAGGCAGGAGCCTCGCAAATGAAAATCCTCCCAGAACGAAATACAAGTGCTGACCATGCAGAACGAGCCCCAACGAGAGCCCACAGCCAAGACCACGATGTTGCAACCTGCATGCCGCGCGCCCAGCCCCAAGGGTATACCTATAGGTGCCAAGCCCTCAGAGACAAAATACAAAATCTAATGCTCATAATTCTACTCCAGCTACAGTCTCCCCACGTGTGACTAAGCCGAACTGACAAGGTGCCAAGCGTACGAGACAGAGAACCACCAGGGTCCCACATCTGGGACACAATCTGCAACAACGAAGCGACAAGTTGGACCTACAGCGATGGGAAAGACCTGCTCACCAGCCCATAAGCAGACCTGTCCATTGTCCGCACAAACACATAGTTGCACATTGTTGCTAATGTCAGGTACACCGCGAGCTGGGAACGACGATGGTCCCAGGCTTGGGGGCTTGCGGGAGAACCAATCAGAATACAGGGGGGCTCATCACTGACGCCATTACTCTTAGCCAATCACCAAGGATCCCCTTGTAACAATTCCAATGTAGCAACTGTTAGGGCAGCCCAAGTGTACCACCTGACCCGTCCTCATCCACTTACATTTCTTCCCATATGGTATCCATACTAACCCTACCACTCGGGGAGCCATCCCGAAGTGGCGATAGGTTTTGTGATACTTTTCCCAGGTGATGCAAGTAGCACGTCATACTGCTGTAAAAAGGGCCTGAAAGCCCCGTTAACGACGAGAGCCTCTCCGGATGCATACGGTCTGAGCGTATCCCTGCCGTTACTCTAATAAACAGCAGTAGTTATTTTGCTCCTTGTGTGTGTGTCATACTCCTTTTGGGACGTGGGAGGAGTTGGGGCCTCCCAGCCCCGGAGGTCCACGGACGGCTCTGCCGGCCCCCAGGAGATCACCCCGACAATATCCTAATGGTGCCCTACCTGCTCGGTGACCTGAGAGTATGAGTGATATCCTAATGGTGCCCTACCTGCTCAATGACCCGAGAGTATGAGTGATATCCTAATGGTGCGCTACCTGCTCAGTGACCCGAGAGCATGAGTGATATCCTAATGGTGCCCTACCTGCTCAGTGACCCGACAGTATGAGTGATATCCTAATGATGCCCTACCTGCTTGGTAACCTGAGATCTTTAGCTGTGGCATAATGGTGCTGTAGGTGCGTTGTGATAATAGTGTGTTCTCCATTGCCTCAAATATGGCAAATCCACCACTGTGAGTTCATCCTTTGATAGTCTTTATTTTTCCTTTGCATAAATATCAGTTCAGGTTCACAACCACAGTCTTCCTCCTTCCTTAGCCACCTTCTTCTGCCTCCTTCATTCTAGATTACTCCCATACATCACTCACTCAACACTCCATGAAGAAAGCAGAACACAACACATCCTCCTCTCATCACCAGTGCCTTCAACACATCACACTTTCACCTTTGCCACCTTACTTAAATGTCACCAGCCAAGCATCCATCACAACGGTTCCATTTCTCCTTAAAATCTTAGACAAAGCTGCACACACGCAGATACAGTTTTACCTGGAAAAAAACTCTGTCCTAGGAAAAAGGCAGTCGGGATTTCGCAAAGGTCATGGCACCGAAACGTCCCTACTTGATTTAAAAAACCAAATTACCCAAATATTGGATAAAGGCAAGCCAGCCTTCCTGCTCCTCCTTGACCTCTCTGCGGCATTTGACTTGGTCGATCATGCCATCCTCACCAACCACCTCACTCAGGCAGCACATTTCTCCAAACAGGCCACACACTGGATCACTTCCTTCCTCAAAGGAAGAGTGATGAAAGTGTTCTCCAACACTGCAAGTGCAGAGCCCACCACCATTAAGAATGGTGTCCCGCAGGGCTCATGCACAGCTCCCACCCTCTATAATCTCTTTACCAAACCTCTCTTTGATAAACTGGACGCACTTGGGATCACGTACACCAACTACGCGGACGATGCCCAAGTGCTCCTCCCGCTCACAGGAATTTACCAGCAGGACTCTGCCACCCTCCAAAGTATATATGCAAACATCCAAGCATGGATGGCCACGAATGGTTTATGTCTTAATGGAGACAAGACCGAAATTCTCATCCTTGGTCAAAAATCTACACTCACTAACCTCGATCCACTATACACCAACTTCTGCATTGACAACTTTCAACCTTCTGTCAAAATACTGGGAGTACACATAGACGCCTCCCTCTCCATGGACAAGCAAGTCAAGGCTATCGCATCAGCCTCAGCCAAGAGTACAAAGAATATCAATGCCATCAAACCATTCCTAACCAAATATACTTGCCTTTCCATCGCCAGAGCTACCATTGGAGCTAAACTAGATTATTGTAATGCACTGCTGGCCGGCACCTCCAACGCTAACCTGACCAAACTCCAAACTACCCAGACCAACGCACTTAGAGCAGCACTCAACATACCTAAGAGAGACCACATTTCTCAAGCTAGAAGGGAAGCACACTGGGTACCTGTCAAAGAGTGCATTACATTAAAAATTCTTACCACCGCCCACAAATGCATCAATATGTCAGCCCCCTCATACCTATCTGACACTTTAACAAGATCCCTATCCACTAGACCCACTAGGCAGTGTCACACCAACCAATTTAGGGTCCCGCGCATCAAAAAAGCTAGAGCTGGAGGAATAAGCTTCCCCTTCATTGATTCAAAGTTATGGAATGCTCTACCCAGCACACTCAGAGCAGAAACCTCACTCTTGGTTTTCCGAAAAAAACTCAAAACTACACTGTTCAACTAACTCTTCCTCCTCCCCTCTCTCTCCTCCCTATATCTGCAATTTCTACTATCGTAACTAAGTAATGACTTCCCTGTATGTTGTGATAAGTCATTGTCAGATTTTTGGCACAAGCACCACGATGTCCACTGGGCTGCCTGTGCGCTTAATCAAATGTGAATAAATAAATAAATAGTGAGAACAGTGGTTCTTGTAACACTAACCACCCTAACCTGCTTCCTAAACTTAGAACATGTTTTGTGTACATTAAAGGATAACTTTCTCTTCACCCAATCACCCTCCTTAATACCAACATAACCTGCTCTCTTAGTAATGTTGAACTCCCTCTCCAATCTCTTTTTTTTCCTCTACATGACTCATGTCCACTTTTGTATCCACAACACCCGTTCCCTTCCTGAATGGATCCTCCACCGATACAGGAAATCTGATGTCTCTGCACGGTCTAACTCGCATTATCTCAAAAGGAGATCTGTGCGTAACCAGGTATCTCCTTGTGGTGTACGCACTATGAAGGCATCATGAAGAAGTACACAGATCACAGACTCAGAATTCAAAACAAATACTTTTATTAACTTAAATGTCAGGATGGAAAAAGACCTAACATGCCCTATCACTGATGAGCCCCAACAAGGGCGAAACATGTTTGGGGATGCTTGTGGTCTCGTGCAGAAGGGATGTGGCCTAGCAGTTCGGGCTGGACTGCCCCTTTTGGGGTGGGGCCAAGCCTGATTTGCATATGGTCTTTCCCTTCTGTAATGGCTTGGCAGGCGAAGAACGGTGGTCTGGAGGGTTGCCCAGAGCAACGCCAGTGGTTAAGATTAATTCTAAACCTTCCAGCCATCACCTCTTTGTTTTTGCTTTGTCACCCCGAGTGGGACGGGTATGCCCAGACGTGGGTCCCGTGCCTGCTGGGCCTAGAGACCCAAGCTACTCCTCACTGATGAGCCCCAACAAGGGCGAAACATGTTTGGGGATGCTTGTGGTCTCGTGCAGAAGGGATGTGGCCTAGCAGTTCGGGCTGGACTGCCCCTTTTGGGGTGGGGCCAAGCCTGATTTGCATATGGTCTTTCCCTTCTGTAATGGCTTGGCAGGCAAAGAACGGTGGTCTGGAGGGTTGCCCAGAGCAACGCCAGTGGTTAAGATTAATTCTAAACCTTCCAGCCATCACCTCTTTGTTTTTGCTTTGTCACCCCGAGTGGGACGGGTATACCCAGACGTGGGTCCTGTGCCTGCTGGGCCTAGAGACCCAAGCTACTCCTCACTGATGAGCCCCAACAAGGGCGAAACATGTTTGGGGATGCTTGTGGTCTCGTGCAGAAGGGATGTGGCCTAGCAGTTCGGGCTGGACTGCCCCTTTTGGGGTGGGGCCAAGCCTGATTTGCATATGGTCTTTCCCTTCTGTAATGGCTTGGCAGGCGAAGAACGGTGGTCTGGAGGGTTGCCCAGAGCAACGCCAGTGGTTAAGATTAATTCTAAACTTTCCAGCCATCACCTCTTTGTTTTTGTTTTGTTCTTGTAACACTAACCACCCTAACCTGCTTCCTAAACTTAGAACATGTTTTGTGTACATTAAAGGATAACTTTCTCTTCACCCAATCACCCTCCTTAATACCAACATAACCTGCTCTCTTAGTAATGTTGAACTCCCTCTCCAATCTCTTTTTTTTCCTCTACATGACTCATGTCCACTTTTGTATCCACAACACCCGTTCCCTTCCTGAATGGATCCTCCATCAATACAGGAAATCTGATGTCTCTGCACGGTCTAACTCGCATTATCTCAAAAGGAGATCTGTGCGTAACCAGGTATCTCCTTGTGGTGTACGCACTATGAAGGCATCATGAAGAAGTACACAGACCACAGACTCAGAATTCAAAACAAATACTTTTATTAACTTAAATGTCAGGATGGAAAAAGACCTAACATGCCCTATGCCAAGCTCGGATTTCCCAACCAAAATTAAACTAAGGAAAGTCTGAGTCAAAGAGTTCAAATGAAGAATCTGTCTGTGTCCAGAACCTATACTTGCCCTCACAACTAATCTGTACAATGTGTAGGGATGTCAGCAACCAAAATAAACAGTGCCCAACACAATGTTCTGAGCTTCTTCCAGCTAGCACCTTCCTTTCAGCTCCATTCCACAAGTATAAAACAGTTTTAGCAAAAGTCTCAAAGTTACCTTTTTGAGTTTAGAATAATGTTGTTTTTACCCAGTGTCTGGGGTGCCCTTCCCCAAGTTCCAAGTAATTGAAATCCAAATACCAATGAATCTTGAGACCTTGTCATCAAGTCAATAAAGGACAAAGTCTTAGGGGTATCTTCCCCAAGACTTAAGTTCAACAGCACACAAAGTAGAAATGGTTCCAGCCTCAGGGTTCCCTTCCCAAAGACTTAAGTTCAGCAACACAAAAAATGTAATTTGTATTTGTGAAGGTATTTGCCACTCATGGGTCTTCTCTTTAAGGTTGATGGATAATTTGTGGGTATATTCAAAAGCAACTTCAAAGTCTTGATTAGTTTTGCTTCAAATGTAATTCTCTGTGATATGCAGTTTCTGGCTTCACTTTGGCTTTTAACTTCAACTTAAAGTTCAACACTTAGTAGTTTTACTTTAATTTTCTCTTTTACTTCGAAACTTAATATGTAATTGGTTTTGCTCTTTGGTAAATGTTTCACTCAGTTCGGCATTCAATAGATGTTGGATTGTAATTATTAAGGTTTTGTTAAGTTTAATATTCAATAAACACGGGCTGCTCTCAGAACACACCTTCCCTTTTAACCTTGGTGTACGTTTTCCACTTAGTTCGATGTTCAATAGGCACGGGTTGCACTAAAAACACATTTGTTATTCAGCCTGCTGTGTAATACTTCTTTAATAACGTTCAATGAACGTGGGTCGCACTCAAAACACATGGGCTATTCAGCCTGCTGTGTAATACTCCTTTAATAATATTCAAATGAAATGTCCAATGCTCAGAGACTTGCGAGAACGTGTTTCCTCCTACACACGCACTCCGATACAAAGTATTCCTAGTATTTCAGTTTGGCAATGGATTGGATCGGAGACCTTCAAAAATGTATTTCCTCCCACACGCGACCACTCCGATACAAAGTATTCCTACAGGAAAGTTTAAACACTTCCATACCGGGTTTCTCCTTTGCTAGAAACTCACTGTTGTGTTTAAGGGTCTCCCAGGAGCATGGATCACTCAGCCCTCTGCTTTCCACATCAGGGTTCTGATTCCTGCCCATCAGACAATCCCGCGTCACTGTCTGAACACAGGGGAACGAGCAATGGAAAGGGACAGCCTCGCTGCACGGCTCCCTTCCCAACCTTTGATCTCCTCCATGTAGCCCCAGCTCTCACACAACGCTTCCATAGGTCATCTCCCTCTGCAGGCCTCAGCGGCTCGGCATGCTTCTTCACCACGGTTCCCTGCTGCTTCTCTTGGCCTCTCTGCTGCATTAACTCCGCCTCTGCTTCCACCTTCATCCTTGAATTGGGCTCCTTGTATACACCTGCAACCCTTTGACAAGCTGCAGGTGTGAATGTTCCATTAAGCCCTGCCTGACCACAATTAAAGGGGCATGCCTGACCCTTACCACTCTCAGCAGACATCTTCCTCATCCCAGTACCAGATTAGTAAAAGAGCATTGTCTTCATTACTCTTGGTTGCCTCTTCCTCGTCCCATAACTGCAATTGTCATATGTGAAGGAATGAGGAGAACTGACTCACAATAACTCATTAAGGTTGGGGTGGGGTTGGGTTTATCATCAATAGGAAAAGGGGGATACCATGTCTCTCCCATCTTATATTTAACCCCTTTTCTTCTCTTTCTGGTACATTTGGGTTGATGGTATCTCATACCCTTTTCCTGGTCACTGGGACATGTATGACAAGTGCTGCCGTTGGAATAGAGGGTTCTTCTTGGAAGGGACGGGGGAATACTGTGTCTCACTTGAGTATATCTTGCTCCCAATCCCCAAGGATCTAAAAGCAATGGCCTTTCCCTGGCCACCTGCACAGAGGATCCAAGGACAGTAGATGTGTGGACGCCCTAAGGTTTTGCACCGCACCCAACATATCTTTCATCTGTGAATCCCAATCGAGCCTTGATTCCCTTCTCAATTGTAAACCACTCTTCACAACTCTGTTGAATCTTTCTACCAAGCCATTTGCTAATGGGTGATATAATGGCTGGTTAGATAATTCATTATTTTCTCATCCATGAACTTTCTCATTTTATTTGAAACAAATTACATTCCATTGTCTGTAATAATCTCCTTCAGGATACCCTAACTTTGAAATACTTCTTGTAGGAAGTTCATCACAGTCTCAGTGGTAACCTCCCTGACAAATCTCACCTCCGGCCAGTGACTATAATAATCAATTAATACTGAGGCATTCTTCTTCTCAGTCCTCAACCCATCAAATGGTACAAAAAGGTCAGTTGCGATTGAGAGATGTCACTCTTGTACTTAAATGTTGTCACTCTCATTGCAATCTGCACATTCTGTGACATACCTGTCATCATCCCTATCCATACCTGGCCACCAAAAATGTTCTCTTACTAAACATGTTGTGCCCATCATGCCTGAGTGACCAATATGCGCATTAGCAACAATGGTCCCCCTCACATCTATGGGAGGCACTACTCTCCCACCTCTTCTCAAAATACCTCTTTCTGTTGATAATTATTCACTGACCATCACAAATGGTTTCACACGTATGTTCTGATTCCTGTTTAATGGCCCTTCTTCAATAACATACTTATTCTCTTTAAGACCCTCATCACTTTTTTGTGCAGTCACCCATGTATTTCTACTTATCCCACTAACTGCCAACAGATATACTTCTGCCATAGACACTGAATCTTCAATTGTTGTGCCCCGCTCTCCAGTTTCACCTACTGGTAACCATGACATGCAATCTGCTACTTTATTGTGCTGTCCCGCTCTAAACTCAATTCTGTATTTATACTCAATCAGTCGTGATGCAAGCCTAAACAATCTGGGTGATGCTGTTTCAGCCCCCACCTTTTAATATTATGAGTAACGGTTTATGATCTGTTCTCAACAGGAAGGGAGCTCCCCAAACAGATTGTCTGAAATGCTGCACTCCCCAAGCACGTGCCAGAGCTTCTTTTTCTATCACAGAGTAACGTCTCTCTGACTGTGACAACGTTCTTGAAGCAAATTAAGTTGTCACGTCCTTCCCTTTGTCATTTCTTTGAGCGAGTACTGCTCCTAGCCCTTTATTACTTGCATCAACCGTTGTAAATGTCTCCCTAAGAGTATCAAATGGCTTTAATGTTGGACCCCCTATTATCCAATGCTTTGCTCTCTCAAATGCTTCTTGGTGTTCCTCCTTCCACTCAAATGTAACACCCTTAAGCATCAATTCCCTCATTGGTTTGACAATTCCATCCCGAGAGAAATACGAAACATGAAGGACCATATACAATTCAGAAAACTCCTAAAAGCCTGGCTCTTCAACTCAGAACCCGATGAAAATGAATGAGCAACACCCACATCCCTCGGAACGAACACACAAATGGCAAGATGGAGGACCAGACAGGACCATAGGAAATGCAGGGGGTGGAGAGACTTGCGAGTGGGAGGGAGACTGGGGTGCACCCGTTCACAAGGAGGGCCCTACCATTGGCTAGGGAGAGAACAGATAACACACCCACAGGGCCCAGGGAGATCACAGATACAGAGAAAAAGCCCTCCTCAAAGGGCCCAGTGAGGCTATGGTGGCTGCATACCAGGATATACCAGTGGACAAATCAGGGTATCCATTAGTCTGAACATCGAGGAGGGGGCGGAGGAGGTATCGCCAACTGAACACCCCCTGCTGGCAACCCGAAGCTCTGCTCAAATAGAGGGGGAGACCCCCAGGATACCTCCAGGGAGACCACAATGCCCGACACTGGCAGAGACAGCGAACGGTGTAAACCGAACTGAAGCTGCCAACAGCACGTCACAGCTCTCTTGCGCTTTTTCCCACTCAGTCCTACTAACTTACTCTACCCTCTTACCTGCTAGAGTAAGGAGTTGGACAAAGGGGTGACCTTTTCACTAAGATCTTTATTTAAATAATAATGAAGACATATTTGTCTCTATCTCTAAACCGTTTTCCCTACCTAAATAAAGAATAACTTGGGTGCTCGTTGTCAGGGCGGTTGTGAAGCTCAAGGTGTCCGTCCTCTGTCCAAACTAGCCTACTCTAGCCCCACCACTAACAAAAGACATTAACATAAATAGTTCCATAGGAATGACTCCATTCTCCTGGTTCAATGGGATCAACCCTATGGGCGTGTTTCCATTAGTCTTTTAATTATTTATTAAAATGTATTCGGTTTTTATAATGCACCTATACACAATGTGTTTCAAGGCACAACAAGACAAGGGGGGCGGGGCAGGGATGACAAAGCAAAAAACGTTCCTACTAGACTTGTGACATTTGGATCGTGCAAGTGCCGTAAAGAAGTGCCGGGCAGTGGAGGCGGAGTGCCGGAGGGTTAAACGAGTGCCAGGAGAGGGCAGGTGGACAGAGCCTGGGGAGAAGAGAATGCAGGGCAGAAGGTCCATGTGCTAAGTGCGAGGAACAGGGCTGGAAGGGCTCAGAGGTGCATTCCAGCCAGGCTAGTGCAGGGGGAGTGATCCCAAAGTCAAGTGCAGGTTAGGGGGTCAGAGGAGACCAAGTGCAGGGGTAGACTGGTATGGGAGGACCTGGTGGCCTGTAAGAATCTGAAGGAACCAGGCAGCCAGTCAGTCAGGAGGTAGAGGAAGAACATTAGCAGGGGAGGGGAGAGGGAAAGAATAAGAGAAAAGGAGGGTCTTGAAAAGCTTCTGGATCTTTAAGAGATACGGCTCAAGTCTCCGAGGGGCAGAGAGGCCCTTCCAGAGGGATGCACTTGCGGACGACAGAGATCCTCTCCTCACTCTGCTTGGAGAAGCATCTGATCTGCAGAGAGTTGGAGCTAGAAGATTTCAGAGCTCTAGCAGGGAGGTATCTAGGGAGAGAGAGTTGGATGTAGCGGGGTTCCAGGCCCCAGAAAGCCTTGTGGATGATGCAGAGGGTTTTGAACCTGAACCTTGAAGCAACTGGGAGCCAGTGGAGAGATTTTAGAGCTTGAGGGATGCGGTCCCTGGGCTTGAGGCCAAGGATAAGTCTTGCAGTCCTATTCTGGATTAGTTGAAGGGGGTGAAGAGAGGAGTTAGGCAGGTTGAGGAAGAGGCTGCTGCAGCAATCCAGCCTGGAGAGGACCAGAGCTCTGGAGACATTGGGCCTCATTACAAGTGTCATTTAAAAAAGGTAGCAAGCTCCCCTCTCTAGAAAGAACATGGCATTATAACTTGTTCTGTGGGTTTTTCTCACTTTGAGAGTTTTCAGCCATTGCTTTTTGCTCACTGTACCTTCCACAAAGGAGGAATAACCATGTGCATATCAGTCATTACAAGTGTAAGCTCACCAGCACCCTAGTTTGCGACCGCCACACAACGAGTCTGGCTGCCAATGCTGCTGTGCCTGACAGGTCTGACTCTGCCATAGAAGCACCAGCACTGTTCCCAATGGTGCCTGTGCTTCCGAGTCCCCATCCCCATGGAGTCCTATGTAACTCCATGGGAATGGGGACTTACAAAATCCGGCACCTGACTTCCTGCGGTGCTGGGACTTGTAATGTCCTGGTGGCCCCGGGAAGTCAGGCGCCGGATTCAGTGTTACGGGGTTGATGCCGGCGTGTTTCTGCCAACCTCGTAATGAGGCCCATTAAGTTACTGGGGGAAGGTGAAGAAAGGGTGAATGCCTCTGAGGAGGTGCAGCTGAAAGTGGGCCTTTGTGGCAGTGTCCATGATGTGAGGAGAGAGGAGTCAAAGATGACACCAAGGTGGTTTTTTGCCTCCCAGGAGGCTGAGGGTGAGAGGGCTCATGGAGGTCGGCCAGAGTGTAGGAGGGAAGGAGGGAACTGGGATCCAATGAGAAGGATCTCAGTCCTACTGGCATTAAGGCAGAGATCATTAGCAGTGCACCATGCCTGAATAGGTAGGAATGGGAGCGTAAAAGGAGGATGAAGAGGAGGGAAGCTTGAAGGAGAGTTGCGTGTCATCCGCATAATACTTCAACATCTGCATTTGTAGCCAATACGGGGAGAATCACTCCCTGCTATCTTCTCTGGATCAGCATCCAGGCTTCAGTTTGGTTACCTTTTGCCTTGTTTTCTGATTCAACAATTATTTGGATAACGAGGAGAATGACTTGCTTCTCCTGGTTCAGCCGTTGGTTTCCTTTGGAGAACTTCCTGCAACAGTTTTTATCAACCTTGGAAATTCTTCTTAGGCTTCTCTCAGGGAAGGTTGTACACTCCTTATATTTACAACACACAGTTATTCCTTGCCTTTCTTTACCTTCATCTTGTCGGTGAGTACACAGGGATATGTTCCCATTCTGTCATTGTTTCCTTCTAACGCCCTGACAAAGGAGACTATTATCGTGGCACTTTTTTTGCTTTAGCGGCCCTCTCGAGGTTAGTGTTGACCGAGACTACTCCTCAGAAGTTCTTCCCTTTTAGTCTCTTTGACACGACAACTGAGACAAGGAAGATGACTTGTGATATAATCTGTACATTTGGTACTTTACGTGCTGCTAAGGAGTCATAAGTTCAAGGTTGGTATAGCATGCCAACCAATCAATGGTGCTGGGGGACAACCTAACATATAATGTTGTAGGAGCCAATCCACTGTTGTTATGTCCACTATAATCCGTACTATACATATTTAGAGATAGTTGAAGGTGTGCCCTACAGATAAGGGGTAGCCAATGATGCACTAATCCTTACATATATGTTCCCTTCATCAATCCCTTCCCTCAAAAGGTTTGTATTTTGTCACTTGGAATGACGTCATAGATGGCGCATGTTCAAATTTGTATTCAAATTTGGTTGTGAGTGTGCAAGCATCCGTCCGATGTCTGCCAGTTGCCCCTGCTTTATTCAATTGATAATTAAGTAGTACTTTGAGTATTTGAGTCTGTCCGATAATTTGGTCTAAGATCTACTATTGTAATTCCATCTAGCACAAAAGACGCTTCAAGGTGTTCGAGCACATTTGGTAGCGGTGCGGATGGTTGTGGTCTAGTCCGCTTAGGCCAGATCCAGACCCCTGGACGCTCAGCTACTCCCGCCATTAGGCAGAAGCAGCAGAGTTTGCTGTGGCGGTCAGTGCACAGAGTCACGTGTGAAGAAGATTTGGTCGGCAAGTCCCCCTTTTATGAAAAATCCTGTCTCATCCCCGCAGGTGCCCGTGGATGGAAGGTGAACTGGTCATTTGATGGCGAGTCGATGCCATGGAACTTGAACTGAGTCACGGGTGTAAGTAGACGAAAGAAAGTGGCAAAATAGGGGGCGGGATTGTGTTGTAAATAATAAGTGTAAAAAGTAACAGGATTTTGGGGGATATTATAAAGAGAAAGATGCCTCGATTCCTGGTTCCAAGGGGACAGAAGGGTACACACTAAGGTAAAAGATACTAAGGATTCCTGAGGCAAGGTCCACAGAAGTGTGCGTAGCAAACTCCAGAATGCAGTGAAACAGAGAAGAGATAGTGACTGATGAATATAAAATGATAGTAAAGAATGTAAGAGATGGGTCGAAAATGTAGACCAAGAGATTGGCATCAATTAGGAAGGGAAAAATCAAAGGAAAGTAACATATAAACATACTAATAACACAAGAACGATATAATAAAACTAGATATAAAGTGTAAACAAAATATCGTCATATAGATAAAAAAAAGAATAAGGAAAATAATAATAATAAAGTGAGCAGTGAAAATATATTCCGATTGGGATTATAAACAGTGATTGATGGTGCCTGCGCAAATTGATCGGCATTGGTATATTTAATAAAATAAAGAACCAAATACAACCAGGAAAGTATTGAAGATCGAAATCGATCTGTCATCAAGGGAGATACACCTCTTTTACAATTATGTAGGACATTACCGAGATACAGAGCGAAAATAAGGAAATACCATTCAGAATGGGTTAGAGGCAGGACCAATAAGATACTCATGATGCGGCCTCAGGAGGGTTCGGTGTCAAAAGATGTATTACGGCATATGACAACATACTTGCATGCCACATATTAGGGAAAAAAGCTGCAGAAATGACTAGCCATCTTAGAACTTTAGAAAATGTACAAGAGTGAAAAGGAAGATCCAACCTATAGGGTGTGGAAGCTCAATCAGCATAGAGGGGAGGATAAAACACCTTCAGCTCCCCCTTCCCCTCCTGAATAGAAGAGTGCAGATACAGAGGAGAAGGGATTTTACCCTTTAAAGAAATTAAAAGCAGTGGCAGGGTATGTTAATCACATCTATGCGCCACCCTCCCATCCCCGCTTATAGCAGTGAGGATAACGCGGAAGAGAGCAAGAGCAGAGAACTCAAGGATATATTAGCATGCAATAAAAATAAACAGCGTGATGAGAGAATGGACAGGCAAGACAAATGAATGGAGATAGGGGAGGAAGCAGGGAAGCAGAAAGAAATAAGATAAGGGAATAAGACTTGTACAGAATGAATGGATGGGAGGACAAATATTGCTTAAGCTAGATGATAAGGTTATTGATGGGGTTCGAGAAAGAAAGGAGAGAGAAGAGCGGTAAAAGAAAGAGAAGGAAGAAGAAAGAGCATATAAGAAAGAGAGGGATAAAGAATGCAAGCAAAGGGAATAGCAAAGAGGATATGAAGCAAAGAAAGAAAAGGAGAGATTAAAAGAGAAGAAACGAGAAGAGATAGAAGCTCAAAGAATGAAAGTACATAGGTTGCAACGAAGGTGAGAGGAAGATGAATTGACAGAGATGAGAAGAAGAGAAGAAGAAATGAATGAGTAAGGGATTAAAAGATGATAAAATAGAATATTTGTGCCATAGGAGCATAGTGCCGATTGATGTATGAGAACAAAAGGAAGAAGAAAGGAGGTCCCGACAGCCCCGTATGGAGCTGCAAGTAATGCCAAGATCAGCAGGGGCCGTTGGGCAGGATACAGAAGATAAAGAGCAAAGGCTTGGGAAGCTATACAGGAAAATGAGGAACAAAGGAAGGTATGAAACCCAACAGAATATAGGAGGATCCTTATTAAAGGTAATTGAAGGTAGATCAGGTGATGTCATAACAGATGAGTACGGAACATTGTTTTTAAACAGATTAGATCTTGATGAAGCGGAAGGAGACAATATCCACACGAGCTGCAACATAATGATGTCAGATGAAGAGAGGGAGGAGAATGAGAGTGCACAAAGAGAGGGCACATGCAGGCTTTAAAAAGAATCAAGTGCAGAGAAAGGGATACAATGGCCAGATTTGAAGGACCCTAAAGGACCCTAAAGACCTCTCTGAGAACCAACACCATACATTGAGTGACCACCAGAACAATCGCGTAGTACAGGGGATATATCCAAGCCGTATGTAGCAGGTTAAGATCATTACCAGGAAGGAAATAAATGGGTGAGACAAGGAGTGTAGGTAAATATGATTATGAATCCGGATTTTCACTAATCCAATTATTAGGAGGAGGTCGACCATAATATATACCATGGCCACAGATGGATAAAGATAATTTAAGATGCAAATTGCCGGGTTTAAATTCCGGTACAGGAAAATTGATTTATGAGTTACAAAGTATGACATCAGGAATGACATTAGCTATAGGTGATATAAAAGGGCTGCTTGCAGTTATTCTAGGGGAGAGAGCTGACAACATTTGGAAGTGAGCAGGATATGCAGGTGTGACTGCGTGAAAATACAACACATGATGAGCAGCATTTAATAATTGTAGAGCAAACGTATGGCGAGCGCTCAGAGTGCAATATCCCGATACATCGCATATTGTTGCGATAATGACTAGGAAAATGAAAGAGGATAAAGATCCTGTTGCCTTTAATCAAGGCATTCAGGAGAGATGGCGGTATGAGACGCGTGAACCTTGGGATGAAATGGTAGCATTCATTTACCAAAGTTTGTGTCCTGCTTGAGCCAGTGCAAAGGCAATTGAAGAAACAGGTTGGAATGGAAGAAAAGCCATGGCCAGAAATACAATAGACAATTGTGCATCACTGCTGATTAATGCAGGAGAAAAATAAAAAGAAAGCTGAGAACAGAAAGCAGGAGGAATCAAAGTTAGTTCAAAATGGTTGTCCAAAAAAGACATTGAGGGAGCTGTATTGACAAGTAATGAAGGAGGGGTGACACAGGAGACACCGTGAGGGCAGCAAAATTACACTGGATATCCCTCAGATCAGAGTGGGTACACATTTTGGCCAAGAGGAAGAGGGAATGGGTCTAGAGGAGTAGGACGATGTGGATTTCAAAACTCTCAGGGAAGAGGAGGATGTAATGGTGGGCACCCACAACAATGTTGGAATTGTGGAAGAATGGGACACATACCTAGGACATAAAGAAGCAGAGAAGGCATGCAACAGAATTGGCAAGCTCCAAAAGTTGGGATGGGCTATGCTCCTCAATATAGTGCAGAACTGCAGGAATATTATGCCCAAGATAACACATACTCTCAGACATATGAGCTGCAACCCCAACAGATACAGTCAGCACTGCTGCAAATGCAATCACTGCAAGGGCAACCACAGCAGGCACCCATGTAAACACAGCAGGCACAGCCGCAGCAAGCACAGATACAGCTGGCTATGGTACCACAATGGAACATGGCCCCAGGAGTCCAAAAGGCACCTGCACCCAAAATGGGGAGTGTGACCGTGATGGGAGGAAATCCTTTCACAGGTAAGGGGATGAATTTATAACCACAATAGGGCAGCCCACCGAGTGATTCGATGTGTTCAGTACTATCAGGGATCAGGGACACCAAACCCCCAAGAGGAACCAAGAATCAAGGTGAGAATATGGGACAAGACGTTTTCATTTCTAGTAGACACTGGAGCCACTCGTTCCTGTGTCCGCGATGGAAAATACCCAATGTCAGGTACTGCCATGAATGCTCAAGGGTTCTCTGGGGCGATGAGTTTAGTTCCTTTTACAGATGAATTACCAGTTTCTATAGGAGAACATGATATGTCAATGCCATTCTAGGCAGACGCCAATTAACATATTGGGGCGTGACTTACTGACAAAGCTGAACATGACGATATCTTACACTGGCAAGGGAATAGTGTGCACTACTCCAGGAATACACTATAGGAATGTGGGAGTGTTTATATTAGCATTTACAGGCCAGAAATCATTACAAGGAGTGTCTTTAGATTCAGAAGTATTTTTGTATGAAGTGACTATTTTACTGTCATGGTTTCCCAGGTTGGCAGGTAAAATACTGAGAATACCTGATGAATTTCTGCTCAGGCCAGAAATCCCCATGGACGATGACAAAGGGCAGAACATTCCCTTAGAATTAGAAGCAGCACTGTTCAGAGAAGAAGGAGTGATGATTAATGGGACAGATGATGAAGGGGAGGGAGGACAGTGATAGCTCTTAGCGAAGGAAATAGGTTGGCAGGTTTGACAGACAAAGAACTGTTTAAAGATGACTATTCTGATGATGAACTAGTGTTTTTTATAAGTATCACTTAATGGATTAAAGTATATAATATAGAAATACCACAGAGAATAGCGTTGGTAAAAAGAAGACCGCCGTTCTTTCAGGAAGACTTAGAGAAAGTGCCAGAGAATTAATGGACCACAAGCCCATATGATGTTGGTTTGTTAAAATGGAAGGGTGCTTCAGAGGGATCATCCAAACCTCACTCCAGGCCTGGGAGGCCAAGTGGACAAGCTGGAGAAAAGAGTGGAGGGGCTGGATAACTCGCAGCTGTCTGTGGACCTTCTGTAAATGCATATGAGGCATGCCTGAAGGAACTAGAGGATAGAGAGTACGAGACCTCCGTAAAGGTTGATGGCCTTAAGAACCGTGAGCACCAGTGCAACATTCGCATTTTGGGGGTGAAGAAGGCAGAAGTAGAAGGGGCCTTGGGGCTGGAGTCAAAAGTCAAATCCATCCTGGAAACTTTTGTGCAAGAGGGCGGAGCATCCTCTGACGGGCCCATAGGTCAGAGCTCACCCTCTAGTACCTGTAAGACAAGATAGCTGCACCATGTGAGGAATGAGGGTGCAGGATTCACTTACTCCAACACACTTCAATAAGGACAACTCAATAGTTTGGCAAAGGGAAGTCCGTTTAATGATAAGTACAAAAAACGGGGAAACAAATGATAATCATCAATGATGCGATCGCCCGTCTCGCTTCAACTCCCAAATGTTTCATTCAGACAGCAACTTTTATGGGCAAAATTCATCATCAGTTGACGTGCAAAACGTATAAGTTTGTCATGCAATTCTAGTGGTCGGAAAGGTAACTTAAGTATAGGTTCTATATCTGTATATGGTAACAGAGCATGCGGATTGGATAGCTCTTATCGGGTGGACGTCTATGCTCATCCCATTACATCACTCGTGATAGACGTCACTACAACTACGACGTCTTATTGGTTCTACCAGCTATAAGTCCGTAGATTATTTGGTCCATTGTGATTGGGTGGGTTACACCCCTAGGCATAAATCTCCACTTTAATTAGCAGCATGCAGAAGGGACACCCAGATGCGGAGTGCCCCACGATTCCCCCTGCCTCCCTTCCATCTATCAGTACCTTTAGGGCTATGTGTCAATTAGTTGGCTAGGGATGGCCTCGAAACTGTAGTTCTCATCAGGAAAAGTTATGGCATCCTCGGGTTCTGGGTGACATCAGAGGTTGGTACTTCTTTGCCCTTGGCTGGTCACGTATCTGTTCACCGTGAATCTGCTTAATTTTCCCTCTTATTCGTGTATTTGATTCTTCCATAGCCTTGCCACCTGCATGGGGCCTCCTTATCTCGACCTTCAACGGCTGGCTGCTATGCTTCTGATGTTTCGATTTGTCAGAGTTGCCGCTCTCCTCCCTTCCTGGAGTTGACCTCAAGTTCCCAGGCATTGAGCTGCTTCTTACTGAGTTTCGATTCCGCTCTTTCCTTCGGTTTTGGCTTGGTATATGAATCTTGGCCTTGTTAGTCCCTTGCAGCATGGGCTTAATTCTGCTTTTACAAAATTGACTCGCACTTGTATAGCGTGCTTCATTGAGGTAGAAATATACTTGGTGCATGCTGCTCTATTCTTCTACTAAGCATTGCAAGCAGTACCGTTTTTCTTTGCTTCTTGCGTTCCAAGCCTGTTCACATGCATTCAGTTAGTCGTATATTTTCATCTTACTTCATGGTTACGTTTCTGCTTGTTAACATCTTTTCTTCTTATATAACCATTACATCGTTACTCTTTGTTTTTAGTCCTTGTGTATCAGTTTTTCGTTCGTTGTTTGCATTTATTTGTTATCACCATCTTCCCTCCATTAAGACTCTCTGGGTCTCTTCAGGGACTGTTTGTAAGTAATCCTCATTTCGTATCAGCTGCTGGTATGGTTGTCTCAGTGGGTACCTTGCAGCCCACGGTTGTCTGGTTATTGGCGCTTCAATAGGTATGCATGTCCCTCTGAAGGGTACTTGGGAGAGCCCCACCGTGGCTCTCTGTTGGTTCATTTGCTCCTTATATGTCACATATCTTGGCGAGTATGCTTCTGGCATTTCGACATGGGTGGCTGGAGTGCAGGCCATATTTGGGACCTCCTCTACACTTTGTTCGGAGGAGTGACCGAATGGGAGATGGAGATCCGTTTTGACGCAGTGCACAGAGCCGGAGTGCCCTAAGTGGTCCGCGCTCTAAACTAGCTAAATGTTACAACTTCAGAGATAGAGTTTGGATCTTGGAGAAGGCTAAGCAACAGCCACATCTGACTCATGAGGGTATGAAAGTGGTGATATTCCAAGATCTGCCCACCTTTACATTGGCCAGGCGTAGAGACTGCTGAACTCTGACCCAATGGTTGCGAGATCACAACATAAGGTACCGCTGGGTTTCCCCTTCTCACCCGCGTTTGAAAAAAGCAGAGAGGAATTCTGCATCATCACAAGAGAGGAGGCAGAGGGGGCGTTGGCCCACCTGCAGGACCAGGAAACACACCTGATGGAAGAGGGCAGAGAAACACCAAAAGAACGGGGGACCAGGAAGAGGAAGAGAGGGATCTAAAACACCAGGCAGCCGCAAATTCAGAAGGCTGAACATTCCCTCCCCATCGACTTGAGATGTAGGACTTGAACATAGACATTGATAATTTGCAAAAGCTGTTCAGGATGAGGTTGGAGTGGGAAGAGGCTCACTGCTCAGAGTTTCATTATTATAATGTTGATAAATGAGGAGGGGGGAGTAGGTATGGAGCTTCCCCGGTGGCACTGACCTGTTGTTGGGGTGTCTTGGTTAGTTCACCTGGTGGGGCCCTGTGGAGGAAGGATGGAATGGGACTACTGAGGTCAACAGGCTCTTTGGGTGATGGGGATTTGGGCTTGCCTAAAGGGATTTTTGGGTGGAGGGGGGCAGAGGGGTCAGCAAATGGAAGATATTGGAGGGAAATGCGACATGGGATGGTGGGGTAGTGGGCAGTGGATGGCAAAAACGATAGACGAAGGTAGCAGGGGGGAACACAGGCTGGCCATGGGCACTCTTAATGTCAATGGCTTCAACTCGCCCACTAAGAGGTCCCTGGTGATGCGTGAATTTCATAAAGCGGCCCTGCATATATTGTTCCTACAAGAAACCAGGCTAAAGACTGGGTAAGAACACTCCCCTAAGGAAGGAGGTATAGGACACATACACTGGGCATCTGGTCCGACCAAGAAGGGTGGTGTGGGCATTTTCATTGGTAAACACCTGCCGCTCTCACATGTCTCGAAATTTGAATGGATGGAGGGGAGACTATTGATACTACAGGGAATGTTGGAAGGGATTAATGTGGTGTTGGCATCAGTGTATACTCCAAATAAGGGACAAAGGGGATTCCATGCATGCACCCTGAATGAGGTGATGGCTCGACACGCAAAGCTGACAATTTTGGGTGGAGACTTTAACTCCTGGGTGGACCCCGGGGTGGATTGAGTGTCTGTCATGAAACATGATGAGTTGGGGAACAAAATTGAGGGTCGGGCCTAATAGATGTCTGGAGAATGATGCACCCCTGTAGGACGGACTATACCTTTTATTCTGCACCACATGCAACATATATGCAAATTGACTACATACAGGTTAATAGGGAGCAGGGGAACAGAATTCGCCAGTGCAATATCCGTACGGTAGTTTAGTCAGACCACGATATGGTCCACATGGAGATAGATGTAGCAGGGTATTTCCGCATCAATGATACAGGGGAAGTAGCGGTAGAAACGGTATGGGAGGCAGGGAAAGCCACTTGGAGAGGTCTTCTCATGCGAGAGGTAGCGGGAGGAAGCGTGAGTGGCTGATAAGGGAGGATGCGCTGCGTAAGGACATCACCAAGAAGGAAGAGGCTATGCATGGGGAGGGAGTATATGAGGAAAAAGACCTGCTGAGTCTGCAAGAGAAACATAGAGAGTTGAGAGCGCTGGGTCTGGGAAAAGTAGCTAGGAAACTGAAATTCCTAAAACAAAAATACTACGAGAAAGCGGATGCTATGTTAACAGCGTGTCTGCAGGCACAGAGGGTGACGAGATTGGTAACAGGGATTCGAGACGCGGGAGGTGGGTTAGAGAGCACGCGCAGCAAGCATCTGAGTGCTTTGCACAAAAATATGTGGGGCTCTACACAAGTGACGCCCAGGGGTGGGAAGAACAACTAGAGAGGTACACCTTGGAAGCACAGACATGGCTAAACTTAAGGAAGGTGATGTGGAACAGATTAAGGGGCAGTTCACGCCGGAAGAAGTACAAGGCGCCATTGACAGATTACTGAATGGGAAGGCCCCAGGGGAAGATGGTTACACCATTGGCTTTTATAAGGAATGTTTAGGTATTCTTCTCCCTCACCTGGTTAAGCTGTTCATTCACATGCTGGAGACGGATGCGGTCCCCCCTCCTATGGCAGAGCTCTGATTATGGTGATACCAAAGGAGGGCAGGGATCCAGAGCACTGTCAGTCCTACCATCCGATATCGCTTGAATTTGTACGAAAAGATTTACACTAGAATGATAGCCACAAACATGGAAAGGATGATAGCATTCCTGGTCCACCCAGATCAGGTGGGCTTCAAAGTGGAGAGACAGGGAGCTGACACAATTCGTAAAACGCTGACCATAATGGAGAGCAAGAAGGACGAGGGGTACGACTTTGTGCTATTAAGCCTGGATGCCGAGAAGGCCTTCGACTGGGTGGAGTGGGGGTTCTTGTTTGCAGTCCTGCAAAAGTTGGGATATGGCCCTAGGATTCTGAAGAGCATGCAGGCCATCTATAGAGACCCGTCAGCCCGGGTGGTGGTAAATGGCAGGAAACCTGAGTCATTCTGCCTGACCAGGGGGACGAGACGGGCTGCCTGCTTTCGCCCCTGCAATTCACGCTATCCATTGAACCCCTGGGAATACATCTCAGACAGGAAACGGAAATAAGGGGAATAACAATAGGAGAAAAAGAGTATAAGCTTGAAATGTGTGCGGACGATGTCCTGCTGCACCTTAAAGACCTACATACATCCATACCAAAAGCTATTCAAGCATTGGGAGAATACAGAAGGCTATCAGGCTTTAAGATCAATAGTGGGAAATTGGTAATGTTCCCTTTCAGACGCTCGGCAAGGCAGCCGTTAATCAGCCTGGAGAGGTATGGTATGCATATAGAACACACACCGCAGAAGTATCTGGGGATTTGCATAGCGCGAGCAATACCGAACCTCTATGAGGCAAACCTCCCATCACTGCTTGGCTGGCTCTTTTCAGACTTAGAAACTTGGTCCTCCCTGATGCTCACCTGTCTGGGCTGCATGAACGCAGTTAAGATGAATCTAGTACTGAAGGTACTATACCTGTACCATATGCTCCCTATAAAAATGCCGGAGGAACATTTCAAAGAGCTCACGCATAAGATGATGAGATTTATATTGCAGGATATGCATACCTACTACAGGGCGGCTTAATTCTGTGCATTGATTCCCCATCTAGGGATGGATAAGGACAAACATTGGGTTGATATGGAAAATCATATGCTCCACCCTGTGATGCTGGGAGAATGGCTGTGGGCACCATAAAGCAAGGTACCATGTAAGGTTTGGAAGCACAATATATTGGACCCACTCTGGACACTATGGAATGTAAAGAGAGAGATGAAGGGGGTCAGGACTTGGCTGTCACCCCTGAGCCCCTCCATTCACAGAAGAGATTCAGGAGCTGTTGCGATTCGAGGCAGGGCTTGAAAGAGTGGGGCAACTGTTTAAAGGAGAGACATTCATTACTATTGAGGAGCTTGAAGAGGGACCGAGGCAGGGAAGGCTCTCAGTATTCCACTTCCTGCAATTGAAAGGAGTGTTGATGGCAGAAAAATGGAAGGAGCGGATACAGAGAGACCTGTCAGACTTGGAATCGATACTGAGTGAGAAGCGGATGACCAAGGGGCTAACTTCCAATATTTACCAGGCACTCCTCAAATATGGTGAAGGGGATACGGACAGTACCGAAGAAACTGGGAAAAGGACCTGGGGAGGGAAGTGGAGGACCTTATGCAAGAATGCACACCAGACATCTGTGGCATGTCAATACAAGCTGCATGATATGATATGATAGGTTATTTATAATGTGCTTAATACCCAGAGGTTTCTAAGTGCGGACCCGAGGATCGAACCTGTGTTGCCCTGCGTCGTCTTGCTTCCAAGGCGAGCACGTTGTCCCTGAGCTTTCCTCCCAAGACATGGGTTAAAACGCCTATGGAGGTGGCAGTACGATCCCCATCACCTGTCCAAGATGTTCCTGGGGGTGGATCCATCATTCTGGAGAGGTTGTGGCCAGAAAGCTACCTATTGGCACATGTGGTGGGCTTGTCCGGAAGTGTGTAGGTTTTGGAAGGAGGTGCTCAGTTGGGTCAGGGGGATCAATGGGATCAAAAAGAGGATGGTACCATTGTTCGTGCTATTCAGGGTGGAGGAAGTGGAAGGGGAGTGGACGAGGCTGCCACATATGATGCACCTTTTGCTTTTGGCTGCCAGGGCTTGTCTCGCCATAAGGTGGAAAAAACCCAGGTTACCCACTTAAGAAATGTGGGCCCACAAAGAGAAGAAAATTTATGAAATGGAAAGTTTAACTGGAATCTTGCATGATGTACACCCATCCAGAGAAGCAGAATGGATCCCCTTTTTGCAAAAATATGGTTCATCCCCAGGTTAGGCGGTTGCCCCCTGGGACACCTCCCTGTTTGCATTGAGCGGTTTGGAAAGTCCCTGTCAGATAGAATGTACATAGTCCCACTGATTTAGCAGCCCAGTCATTATACTTGGTTAACCATTTGCTGCCGGGGGGTCAGAAAGGCAGGGGGTGCGAGAGGTCGGGGGGAAGGGAGATAGGTGTCAGAATTGAAATAAAACTTAAAACACTTTTGCACTATTTGTTATTGAATGAATACCCTCTCTGGTTGAGGGGCCAGTTTGTTAAAATGACATGCAGAAGAATAAATAAAGAATTTAAAAAAATGGAAGGGTGCAGGTAAAATTAAATTAAAACCAAGAGCTCTTTTACGTCGTTCAAAGCAATAACCCATGCCCAGAGAGGCGGATGAAGGTATGTCTGAGACCATTTCCACTTTAATGAGGCAAGGCATATTCGTGCCATCAGATTCATCATGGAACATGGCCATGTACCCTGTGAAAAAATCGAAGGTGGGATTGTGGAGATTGATTCAGGACCTTCGCCCTCTAAACAATATAGTCAAAGCTGAGTTTCTTTTAGTTCCAAATCCTGTGACAATATTGTGTAATATTCCATCTAAGGCAATATATTTTACAGTTATAGATTTAAGAAAATGCATTCTTTTCGATTCCCCTTCATGAAGATTCACAAGATTGGACTTGGACACCTGAAACATACTTGTTTACCCAGGGTACTGTGAGTCCCCTTCCATTTTTAACAGAGTCCTACAGATGGACTTGGTAAATGTCCAACTTGAAAGTGCAATAATTCAGTAAGTGGATGACATTTGGGTGTGTAGTGAGATAGAGGAAAGGTGTAGAGAAGAATCAGTTAAACACATGACCATACTCTCAGAGAAAGGATATAAGGTAGATAAGGAGAAATTACAATATTGTCAGGAAGAAGTCTTGTACATAGGACAGTTGATCTTTCACAAAGGGAGAAAAGTGACACCTGAAAGAGTAGAAGAAACCACGAAAACCATAGTACCCAAAACAGTGAGGGAAATGCAACAGTTTCTAGGCATATGCAATTATTGCAGGGCCAGGGTTTTCGATTACAGTACGTGTAAAAATCTAAAAAGATTACACACAAATAAAAAAATAAAAAAAATTACAGTACGTATATTCAACCACTTTTAAAAGGACTTAAAGAATCACAAGTAGATAAGAGCACAATGGACAAGTGACATGATTGAAGGGGTCAAAGAATTGAAAAAGGCGAATAGTACAGCCCCTGTGTTAGGGATCCCAGATTACAATGAAGAATTGTATTTATTCTCCCATTCAAATGGAAAAGTCATGACAGCAGTTCTTACACGGGAGGCGATATTAGGACATGGACATAAACAATTGGCATACTACAGTGGGATTTTATCCCTGTGTGCAATCTTTAGCTGCTGCTGCATTCGCAATTGAAAAACCTTCAAGTATAATGATGGGGTTCCCAATAATGTTATTTGTAGAGCATGCATTATTTGCAATTTTAGAGACACTCAAAAGTAAATTGACCACACAAAGAGCGCTGGGTGCAAGGTGATTATTTTGAACCCTGCAATCAAAATTGTTAGATGTAAAACAGTAAATCCAGCAATGTTTAAAGCAGAACCAGCAGGAGAGGATGATTATGAACATGATTGCACAACGTATATTGAGAATTATAACAAAATCCCCCAAGCTAGAGAAAATGCCATTGGGAGGGAGGGAAGTTGTTTTTATTCATGGTTCTTTGGAAATTGACCATACGATTAGGGAAGGGCATATGGGAGCAGCGGTAGTGAAACTGAAACGAGAAGGTGAATTTGAGGTAGTAACAAGCATGACATTGTCGACTTATTCAGCACAAGCTGCAGAATTAGTGAAACTCAACGAAGCGCTGCAGAGATTTTAGGATGAGGAAGTGATGTGTACTCTGACTCTGCCTATGTGATGTCTACTGTACACGCAGGTTTGTCACACTATAAAAGGAGGGGCTTACTCTGCGCAGACGACACTTCAGTGCAACATGCAGTCCTATTGGATAGGCTTATAGAAGCATTGAGTCTCCCATTAACCCTAGCAGTCGTAAAGTGCTCAGCGCATTATAAACAAGCAGATTTAGTTTCCTGCAGAAACAAAGCCGCACATGAAGAGGCCAAAAAAGCAGCCTATTATCCACCCACATCTAATTTAGAGAAAGAAGATGTTAAAAAAAATGACAGGATGATGCATGTTAGCAATGAAGGGCTTTAACATGCTGTCTATTGTCTATTGCTCAGTTAATTAAAATACAAGGTTGAGCTCCACAAGAAGAACTGGATTTGTGGAGGTGTTCTTTATCCCCCACTGAGGCAATGTGGAGACAGAAGAGCACTGGAAAGCCAGTTATGCCTCTAGCATTATTGAGAGTAGTGCTGGAGCAGCTTTACTACCCAGCACACATGACTCGAAAGAGTCTAGCTGCAACAATTGCAGAAGAGTGGTTCTCACCCAATCTTTTGACATACGTGGCACAGTTCATTGTGAATTGCATAGTGTGCCAGAAATTTACTGCAGAGCACACTTTGCGAACAGTAAGAGGCGCAATCTCTTGACCCAATGGCCCATTTCGGCATCTGAATATAGATTATGTAGATATGCTACAAATATGCAATGGGTATAGATACATGCTGGTCGTGGTGTGTCCTTTCTCTAGATGGATAGAGTCAGGTCCATGCACACACCCTGATGCCCCATGCGCAGCCAAGTTCTTGGTATGTGAGGTGTTCCCCAGGTGGGGGATGTGCAAGGTTTTGCTGTCTGACGATGGGCCGCATTTTGTAATTGAGTTGTTTGAGCAGATAGTACTTCTGTTTGGTATAAAACATAGGTTCTCTTCTGCCTATAACCCACAGGTGAATGGCATCTGTGAGAGGTTAAAGGGATTATTGAAGGAGCGCATAGCAAAGTTAAACATCACTTTGAAAAGGGAATGGCTACATTGCCTGCCCCTTGCTTTAACTGCCCTTAGAAATCTTCCTGGTTCAAAAAAAATAGATTTGCAGCTACCTTGGAACACTCTTTTTAGACAGGCTTAACAGAACAATGAGAGAACAGTTCAGACTTAGAAGAAAAAAGAAGCGTATTGACCATCGTGTATGATACATATTATCACACTAGTATGCACATTCTTATCTGTTGTTCTTTCCTATATATTAGACTAATCTAGCCCTAATATGAAGAGGACTAAATATTATCATGTTTTTGGATGACCCTAAGTGTAATTGCAGTAATACTACAGTTTTTGATATAGACGTGATTAAAAAGGAGATAACACATTTGCATATTAAAGTAAATACAAAATGGCAAGGCTTCAAAATTACAGAAATTCATTGCCATCCAGAAAATCCAGAAAATCGATAGGTTTTCATGTAATATTGATGGTGGTATTAGCTGGTATTATGATTTGCATTTTTCTCCCAATTATTATGGCATTACGAAGTGATGCAAAATATTGACACTGATACTGAGGCTATTAATGAAACATCTACTAATGTCCCCATTAAAAGTATAAACCAAAAGACCCCGGGCTATTGCCCCCCCAGACCCACCCTAGTGACGCCTCTGGTTGCCAAGCAATGGAATGCACTGCGTCCAGTCAATGTTCCAAGAGTGCGCTCGAGAGCATGCACAAGTCCCTTTCACCGTACAAGCATAAACAAAAGGCTCTTAGTAACGCACAGCTCCTCAGTACCCCCCAAATTACAGGCAATTACAGGAGAATGGGAAACCACTGCAGAAGCACTGACCTTTTCTTTTCTTTTTTGCTTGATCTGCACGCTTGATGTCCATTTGGAGGGTTCTTCAAAATGGAATTACATCCAAGACTGTGGTTGTTAGAGGACAGTCAGAAATCTTGTTGCCAATAATATTGTGTTGTCCTTTACCTCAAATATGACAAGCCCACCACTGTTAATCCTTTGCTTGTGCCTCATTATACGTTTGGTTGTGTAGGAAAAGTACAGGAAAAGTGGTGGAAAAGGTGGTGGTAATTCCATTACCGCCACTTTTCCTGCACTGCCAAACTACAAGTTTGCCGGTGGAGTTTGACTGATTTACTTCCAGCCAGGAGCCCCTACATGAAGGGGGAATTACCACCATTGCCAGCACCTGTAATATCCCAGATTTCCGGGATAGCAGGCGCCGGTAACAGTAGGTCCATTTGCTAGTATTCCATCCAGAACCCCTAATGACCTCCATAGTCTTTATTCTTGTATAAATATCATTTCAGGTTCGCAACCACAGTCCTCCTCCTTCCTTGACCACCTTCTTCTGCCTCTGCCTCCTTCATTCTAGAACATTCCCATGCATCTCTCACTCAACACTCCATGAAGAAAGCAGAACACAACAGGCCTGAAAGCATAAGTAATGTCCTAGTGGTGCCCTGTCTCCTTGGTGACCTAACAGTAGGAGTGATACCACAATGTCCTGAGAGGATGAGTGATGCAATTTCATTCACCCCAAACCGGATCATGAGTGTTGCCCTCATGGAAACCTGGCTGGCCTGTGGCCGGGGAGAATGAGTGATATTGTTGCGTATCCCCTGTAGGCTGGTGGGTCATGTCCCATCGAATCGAGAGGGAGATTGATGTCTTTGCATGTTCCCTTGCGGATGCCGAGTGATATCCAAATGGGCCTCTGCCCGGTCTCTGACCTGAGAGGACAAGTGGTGTCCTTGTCACTTTGTGAATGCTTGATGTTCTAGTGGTGTACTGTATTGGCTACTCTTGCTTTTTATGTTTTCCAACACAAAGAGAAACAACGACGATGACAAAACAGTACATATACACATCATTTGAAATTCATCAAAGTAAGTTTACGCCTACTGGGTATAATTCTTATTGACCCATTTCACCTTAATATATTTCAATGAAATCCATAGAAATGACACTCCTTTCCTTCGAAAGTGACCACTTTGAGTTAAATGAAAAACTCACAGAAATATAAAGAAAAACAAGCAGCAAGGAAGCACCTTAACATATTCAAAATACACAGAAACGGGCGACAGGGAATAAAAAGGAGGAACAGAAGAAGGACTAACACGTGACTAGCAGCAAAGAAAAGTGAATTGAAGGTGGCAGGGAGGAGGCCAGAGCAGTAGACAGCACAGAAGAAGGACTAACACACGACTAACAGCAATGAAAAGTGAAGTAAAAGTGAAGTAAAGGGTGGCAGGGAGGGGGCCAGAGCAGTAGACAGCACAGAAGAAGGACTAACACGCGACTAACAGCAAAGAAAAGTGAAGTAAAAGTGAAGTAAAGGGTTGCAGGGAGGGGCCAGAGCAGTAGACAGCAGGAAAAGGTGCTTTATTCCATTGTTTAAAGAAAGCAGGGAAATAATTAAAATAAATGAAAATAATGTGTAAGAGGGCTAGGGCTGAATGGGATGTCCCAAAGAATAGGATTTTATTGAGCTGGCTGCCATGAGTTGGACCGGAGGTTTGGTGAGAGCCGAGAGCATGCGTGATGCATTGTCCTGTCCCTAATAGGATGTGTGATGTCCTAATAGCAGAGCCCTGCCACCTTCCGATCCCCAGATATGGTGAACTACAGTTCCCATCAGAACTAGCTCAGGATAGTCACGCCAACGTGCTCGCCTTGGAAACAAGATGATGCGGAGCAACACAGGTTCGATCCCCGGGTCCACCCTTAGAAACCTCTGGGTGTTAAGCGTGTTACAAATAACCAATTACAATTACAATGGAGCACTGAGTCCACATAGAATGACCCTTTGTGGAGTCTGACCTAACTCTCAGTCCTGAAGGATGGCAATTAAGGATCTCCCAGAACCCTGGCACATGCCTCACTCTGACCCAGACTGGCCGATCTCCCAAAGGGCTTCTGCCTATCTGCAAATCACACATTGTGGCTGCAAGCTGGTGCTTTTCTGGTCTTTTGCTAAACCAATGGAGAGAAACCAAACAAAGGACACCAGAAAATGACAGTACACAAAGAGTTGTAGAAAATCAATTTATAAAAATATGTTCTCATTCAAAAACAAAGAAATCAAACTACAAGTCATCACATTACTGATTGTGTTATAAACAATGACTGCATAATTGCATTATATTTCACAGAGATATACTTATGCATCGGCTCATAGACAGGAACTCGATGGCTATTTGTACGTCCTAAGTGTAGTTCTATGGTTTAACCACCAGACAACTGTATTCTTTTTTGCCAAAAGGTGCGTATGATGCAAGCTGATCCCACACAACCAAGGGGAGGTGTGAGCTACACCCCCAGTGCTAAATGGGGGTGTGAAGGTACGTGAGCATGGGGGACAGGGATGTGATGAAGTCTTTCCGTGGTGTGCCCCGTGGCCACATGCGCGTGCGCAGTTAGACTTCGCCGAAGTGCTGCCAAGTCTCTTAATATCAGTGACCTTGGGCTTGTAGCTTATCGTTTTGCAAAGTCTCTTGTAGTGTAAGGGGCTTGTGTACAGCCCCATATGTGCATCTATTTCTTAACTTATTTCAATGCATGACTCTCAAGCTGCTGCTCTGAGCTCCCAACCAATGAGAAGGCCAGCATAGAGAGCAGCCATCCAATCACTAAGGCATATTTCAAATGTTGGGATCTTGAAACTTGGGTGTACCAGAACAAAACTGGGAGGCAAGAGAAGGATGTGAGACTTGTATTAGGATGAGGGATTCTGAATGAGGATGAGTGACTAGAGAGAGACACTTTGATTAGGATGCCAGACTAGTCACTCAGTCTGCAGGGAGAGGGACATGCATTACTGGGGCATGTCCCCCATTGGGGGCACCGTCCTTCGTGAACCACTGATTGGTGGCGGAGGGTGACTGCCAAGAAGCGGGCGCCGCGGTTGTCTTATGTGTACTTGTGCATGCGCAGAGACATGTTGGCAGAAGTAGGCCTGGTGAGTTACAGCCAGGAACAGAGGACATTCCTATATCCTAACTGCTGATTGCCAGCCATTTAATAAAACACCCCCTCATTGGTTGTTATGGCAGAACACACAGAACATAGTCTGTAACACAGGAAATTCCTGCGACACACAGTGGCATTTACCATGTTAATCAAAAATGTTGCTTCTCAACATACCTTCCCTCTCCTCGCTTTAGCGCTGTTTATTCCGCAATGTAGTGGTAAAGTGCCAACGTATGTGCCAGAATAAAAACTTAGATAATAACAAGGCCAGTGCAGAGGGCATCTTGGAATGGGGTTTAAGTTACAGTACTTAAACCATTCCTGGCTCAAAAAGATCATTTGAAGGAGGTAAATTATATTGGTAAAAAATACTTTTTTAAAAAACCATTGCAATAAAATTGCAGGATTAAAATCAAGATCAATTCGACTAATCTCTTGTACAGGTGCATTAGTCATGAGAACTAGCTTTGCTTACTTTGGGACATAAAGTATTTTTGTTGCATGACTTTTTATGGTAAAAAATTAGCAATAATTTAGCGACTGTTGCTCACTTTGTATTTCTGAAATCTCCTTTTATAAATCAGTTTTTAGTGTTTGTATGGTATTGATTTTAGTTTCTGGGATTTGTTTTGCCTGGGAGTCAGCTTGTTTGTGGCTTCTTTTCAAGGGAGGTTGGACTTGTTCTGTAACTTAGCCCTGGCAACACAACACTCGTTTGCGGCTGTACTGGCACAAGTGTAGAAGGAAGAGTGCTGCGTGCAGCCTCTGTAATTTGGTGCCAACTATTCTCAGATTTTCGGGGAAAAGAATTGCGAGAAATGCCTTTATTGTGTTTAGTGAAATACATGTGGGTGGTCCGGTTCAGGGCCTAGCACCACATTGACACATTTCATGCAACATCATAGAAGGGCACTTTTTCCATGTACTCCAGGGGGCTGCAACCTGTAGCTCTCCAGATGTTTTCGGCTGCAACTCCCATCTGCTCCACCCAGCATAGTCAATGATAGGGGATCACCAGATCTGCAGTGCAAAACATCTGGAGAGCCACAGTTGCGGGCCCCTGATCTACACCATTGTTTGAAGGGAGTGCCCGTAAGATGAGAAGCACTTCGGGGTGGTGCCCATTGAAATGATCAGGACGTCTCATTGCTTAAGTTTGAACCTTCTTTGTAACTTGCCATCATTCTCTGCTATCCCACTTAAATGGGTGGCTATCCCCCAAGGAACTTGAGAGATTGCCCCCTCCACACCCGCCTGGTTCACCACATAGAGCCAAACAGGGGGCGGGCTCAGAGAAAACGGTGGTAGGGGGCAATCCCTCAGAGCAGATAGACGCAGCTTTTCTCGTATATAAAACATTTCACATTGTCAAACGCAACAGGGATTCCCTCTGATTGAAAGACACTGACGTCACAAGGTTCCGGGTGAAAATGTCACTGTGAAAAAGTCGCCAGGTAGGTGATTACAAATTATTACCTCCAATCCTAGAATATTTGGGTAAAGTGTTTGATTGTCTGGTGGGTGCATTTTTAGAGAAATGTCGCCACCTGGCGGCCATTTTCACTGCAACAGTATCACCGGATACGCATCACAATACGCCGCAGTCAGGATAGCGGAAGATCAGCGCTCAGTCTTGTACATCCACAAAGGCTCTGAGCATTGAGAATTGAGCAATTTCATTCAAAGTGGAAAGGAGGGAGTTAAAGGGCAAGACTGGTGACCATTTGACAAGCAGGGATGCCCGTGAATGATTGTGCTACCCTGCACAGGATAGCAGAAAAGATTGTTCCAGCCTTCTTGCTGCCGCGCCTCCTCCTTGCTGGCTGGTGCCCTCTGGCTGGGTCTGCCTTGCGGACAGAAGTCAAGGGTGAGATGTGTAGGGACGGTTAGGATGACGTGTGATTGGTGGAGAGTAAGGTGTGGTGCTTCGGCGTCGAAGGGAAGCGCTGTCTTGTGGGCGGGTCTGGTAAGGACAGGTGGTGGCTCGTGGATAGATGCGCAGGGTAGTAAGGGGCTCCTTGGCCGGATGTGAAGGGCAGGATACTACTCTGCAGGCATGTTGGGTGCCATGCGCTAATATGGATGATACGGTTGTCATGAATGTGGGCGTGGCTCGAGTTGTGATGCACGAGTCCGCGCAAATGGAAGGACTACGTTCAGTGGGTGGGGGCTATGTTTTTGGGGGCACGCTCAGACAGCAGAGTTGTGCCCCAAGGATAAGAGTGCTGTGCTATGTGGGCAGGTCTTGATTGGGGTTATTGGTGAGTGTGCAAAACAAGTTTTATGATCCATGTGTGAGGAGTACTGTTGCGCCTCTTAGGCGAGTGTACAGAACAGTTGTGTGCTCTTCTGGTCGGTGTGGAGCGTAGTCTCGTGCTCAATGGACTAGTGGAGCACACTATTGTGCTGTGAAGCCCAGTCTGGAGAGTGGCGTTGTGTACAGAGCTACAGACACCACACTGGACCTTCAGGTGTCCACATTACACAAAGTTAACCCTGTGGAAGAAAGGAACAGGGGACAGTGCACAAAGCAAGGCCCCTGCAGCATGAACCGAGCAGCCATTAACGGGCAACCTCATTGCACGCCACTGTGCCGCTTCTTCAGCCCTGGTAGACATGGAGAGGTAAGCACCCTCCCACTCTCCCTATTGGACAGGCCGCCCCTGGGGGGCGGTGCCATGGGAGGTCATAAAGAGCTTCACTCCTGTTGTTGTGTCTTCTGATTGTCCTCAGCAGAACGTTGCATGGCGCGAGGCTTGGCCACCTGTTTTTGACGTTACACTGTGGTCTCGGAATATTCAAGGAACGGTTGTGTCTGCGTGTCCACTCAAGACCCAGAGGAACCCTGGCTCTCAGGAAGACATGTTAGTGCTCAGCAGAACCAGTTAAACCTCAGGGAGCAAACCAGGTGAGCATTGAGCGCCTGGTCTAGCAATCTATCTCTCTCTCCAACACTAGCGTTTTTTATACGGAGTTAGCCTGAGTCTGGGCTGCATGCACCAACACAACATCAAAGCTATTTACATGTTCCCAGTGTCCACGCTAACCTAGCCAATCTCCCATCGCTTTAATCCAACTGAGCACCTGGAGACCATATATGGGTAACACGGCCTGGCCTAAATCCCAGCTCATGTCTCCTTGGTATCCTAGTGGTGGCCGCTAGATGTCAGTGCTGCACCAGAATCTGTTTCCTCCTTCATTGTTTAGAGATATTTGAAACTCTTGTGCACTGCATTGCCACAAACGTCTACCCTTGTCATCGCGAACTAAATGACGTCGTTGTAATTCAGTTTGCGTACATTACATCGAATACTTCGAATTTGTGTGGGTATTTGTGGGTTGAGGGTAAAAGGGGGTTGGAGTTGGGGGTGGTAGTGATGGGGACGGAGGTGGCGGAGTGGGGATCCCCCAAAAAGAAATTGAAGTAAAATTCGAAGTAATGTACCACGTCCTTTCTTCGTGAGATGTTTTTTCGCTGGGATTTTTACAGCTGATTTTTTAATGAAAATAACTCATCGTATTTTGGGGGAGGGGGGTTAGAAAAAAATATATATGGGGTGTGGGTGTTCGAGAATAGCAAAATAATTAAAGGGGGTGGGGGACTTGGGGGTGGGGAGGGAAACCTTTGCCAAAAATAAAAAAATAAATTCAATGAGTTTTTTTGTTAAAAAGTCTGCAGTAAAAAAAAAACAGCAAAAAAAATCCTGCGACCGAACTAAATTCCAACCAAGTAATTTTTTTGTTGATGAAATGACAGAACCCACCACAACACTACCAAAGGAATATTCTAATACAACCAACATAATGCTTAACCAAAAGATTAATCCTGCATTGTCATAGATATGCCATTGCTATAAAAATAGAAAATGGGGGTCGGGGGTGGGCAATAAAAAGCACAATGGAGACAAATGTTCCCACATGTTGAAGGCAATAAATGAACCCATCCATAGGACGAGCCTGTGTGCTACTTATACAAAAATATATTCCTATAGAGGAAGATGGATATATACATTAAAAAATAAAACCCCTGCATTGGCTGCTCTGCTTCACTTTCGCCAAGGCGCAGTTTCCTTCTCGGCCTCAAGGCACTGCAATACGCGGGTATCGCTTGAAAGTCTGTAGACATGTAGAGGCGACCGACAGCCAGCGTACATTACAGCCAGCTCCTTTTTATCGTCACTATACTGTCCCAGTGGTGTCAGCTGGTGCTTTGTTCCCATAATCCTTTGCTTGACCCGGAAGGGATATCCTGTGCTTTAATACCCGGCGGCCCTGCTAAGCTTCCTCTTGTCCGATTCTCCGTACACGCAGCGCCCCTCTTTGGCGACAGCTTGCACCACGTTCATGAAGTGGTACATGCTTGAGAACCGATGCCCCTTGGCCTCCAGACCTTGTCTTACGTCGTGGAAATCTGCTGCATTCTGGGAAAGAAAATCCAGAAAGAGAGTTGAAGGATGCGTTCAAAACACATGGGCGGCAGAGAGGCTGCTACTATACACAAATGAGGTAGAATTGCCATACAAGACATATTCAGCACTTTCACTCATGCAGTTTGCTCAGCGCCACTGGGTGTAGAAATGGCGCGGGGAGCTTTACTTGCCCTGTGGAGATAGAGGGCGTGAGTCAGCGAGCTGGCAAAAGGAGCAGAAATAAGACACAAACATCTCCTTGGCACTAAAGCCCGCACACACAGGGGTGAAGATTGTAGGTAGCAAAGGGAATAAGACAATTGGAACCTGTAAACTGCAATGGCACCTTTGAACTGCAATGGACAGTGTTTGGACTACAACTCCCATCAGCCCTAGCCAACAATGTCAACAGTAAGGACCCATGGAAGTCGAAATACAAAACATCTGGACAGTGGTCGAAGTATACGAAAAGTAGTAGTGGAACACTGCTCCCTGATGGCCTGCCCCCTCTCCCCACACAGCGCATCACCACGCCCCTCCCAGGCACAATACAAACCCCCAAACACAAGTGCCTGCCGTTTAAGAGAACGTTCCGTGCAGTGCACTGAAAGGGAAAGTTTCAACTTCTTCCTACACTTTTATTTTAAAAGGAATCCATTCCAGAACGGTTTCTTTTTAAAAATAAAAGTATACGAACAGTAAAACTTAATAAAAGAAAGTGGAGGCGCACCGCTCCCAACCCCTCGCGCTCACTTAGACCACTGCATCCAGAGAGCCGCAGGTTGCAGACCCCTCGGTTGAGCTCATGATATGTCTCGTCTTCCAAGTGGAGGCAATATGAGTTAAGTTGCGTCTAAGTTTTAGGCGCTGCAGGAATGGAAATGTGGTGGTGGATCCTGGGGTGGAGCTTAAAATATTTCAATCCACCAATACGCAGAAGGTGTGCAACCCTACTTGAAGGAGAGCCGGGGTTCAATTTATTTTATTGTTTATTTATAACACGCTTAATACCAGTGTTGTGGTTTCTAAGCGCATGATCGGGATTCGAACCTCTTTGCTTCCAAGACAAACGCATTGCCCCTGGGCTGTCCTTCCTTCCTCAAGGCAACACATGTTCGCCCCCTTCATGAGGTGTGTTGGGCGAGTGCTGCAGCCAGAGGGGACTCAGCGATGGAAGCAGCCAGGAGAGTTTTAATATGGTATGCGAGGAACCAGTGAGTCTTTTGCACAAAAAAATAAAGAGAGACTAAAGGAAGGGGTTAAAAATAACGAATTACAATAATAAAAAGGGTAAAAAACAATGACAAGATCAAAGAATAGCGAAATGTCTGCATAAATGTAGTATTGCAGGTTGCAAATATAATAGCAAATAAAAAAAGGTACAGTTTTAAAAAGAAAACATATGAGGGATTAAGGGAGGCTTCAGGGGTCGTAGACAGAAGGGGGGCTGAGGGGGTAATCGCCCCGTCCCCCTAAAAAAGGTATTTTAAAGGTCATGTGTTGAAATAATATATGTTAGGTACAAGAAAAGTGTACAAATAATTGTAGAAAAGGATTCACATTAAAGAAAAATCCACTAGATGGCACTGTGAGACCATAGAAGGAAATGTTGGGCAGACCGAGGGGGGGCGGGAGGGGTCATTGAAGGAAGAAATGCAGAGAGATGAGTGTGTGGAGGTTTACCGCACTGTTATTGTAGAAGGCAGGGGGTTGTACATTGCAGGGAGGGGGATGGGTTGGGATTATATTACCTTTTTGTTGGGAGTGGAAATTGCTTAAAACAGCCAACAAGATTAGCATTGTGTGTAAGGCTAAGCTTATGAAAGCGACCTATTTACATAGTATAGCAGGTCTCTCCAACCATATATCTAACTTAAAACCGCATCCTCGCGCACTGGAACAATGGGTGGAGAGTTTCTCCTTCAGCCTCATCTGAACCAGACTGAGGGCCTGATTCATGGAATACTTCGCTCAGTGCAAAGTGACTTTGCACTGCAGAAATACACTTTGCACTGTTCCGTGAATCAGGGTGGAGCAGTGGTGCAAAGTCACTTTGCACCGTGCAAACAAATCCATGATCAGGCCCTGAATCTCTACCTCTCCAGCCACAATAGGATGGCCCTAACTCCAGCTCCAATCCAGACCAAACAACCTGGTTTCTATAGTGACCTGCCAACCCGTGAACCTCAACCTCGTGCCACATCCTTGGGCTTTATTCGGGTCCTCTGCCTTTAATACAACACATGATAACATGCACAGAGAATACAGACAGCAAGAGGTAAACATGCACAGAGAGTACAGACTGAGAATACAGACAGCAAGAGGTAAACATGCACAGAGAATACAGACTGCAAGAGGTAAACATGCACAGAGAATACAGACAGCAAGAGGTAAACATGCACAGAGAATACAGACTGAGAATACAGACAGCAAGAGGTAAACATGCACAGAGAATACAGACTGCAAGAGGTAAACCTGCACAGAGAATACAGACTGCAAGAGGTAAACATGCACAGAGAATACAGACTGCAAGAGGTAAACATGCACAGGAATACAGACTTTTAAAAATAACATGCACATAGAATACAGACTGCAAGAGGTAAACACCCACAGAGAATACAGAATGCAAGAAGTAAATATGCACAGAGCATAGCACAGAAAATACAGACTGCAAGAGGTAAACTTGCACAGAGAATACAGACTGCAAGAGGTAAACATGCACAGAGAATACAGACTGCAAGAGGTAAACATGCACAGAGAATACAGACTGCAAGAGGTAAGCATCCACAGAAAATACAGACTGCAAGAGGCAAACATCCACAGAGAATACAGACTGCAAGAGGCAAACATCCACAGAGAATACAGACTGCAAGAGGCAAACATCCACAGAGAATACAGACTGCAAGAGGCAAACATCCACAGAGAATACAAACTGCAAGAGGCAAACATCCACAGAGAATACAGACTGCAAGAGGCAAACATCAACAGAGAATACAGATGTTAAAAGATAAACATGCACAGAAAATACAGACTGCAATAGATACATATAGACAGAGAATACGGACTGCAAGAGATAAATATACACAGAGAATACAGACTGCAAGAGATAAACATGTCCAGAGAATACAGACTTTAAAAGATAAACATGCACGAAGAACTTAGACTACAAGAGGTAAAATGCAGAGAGACATACACAATAAATACAGACTGCCAGTGATAAACATGCACAGAGAATACAGACTGCAAGAGGCAAACATCCACAGAGAATACAGACTGCAAGAGGTAAACATGCACAGAGAATACAGAATGCAAGAGGTAAGCATCCACAGAAAATACAGACAGCAAGAGGTAAGCATCCACAGAAAATACAGACTGCAGGAGGTAAACATGCACAGAGAATACAGACTGCAAGAGGCAAACATCCACAGAGAATACAGACTGCAAGAGGTAAACATGCACAGAGAATACAGACTGCAAGAGGTAAGCATCCACAGAAAATACAGACAGCAAGAGGTAAGCATCCACAGAAAATACAGACTGCAAGAGGTAAACATGCACAGAGAATACAGACTGCAAGAGGCAAACATGCACAGAGAATACAGACTGCAAGAGGTAAACATGCACAGAGAATACAGACTGCAAGAGGTAAGCATCCACAGAGAATACAGACTGCAAGAGGCAAACATCCACAGAGAATACAGACTGCAAGAGGCAAACATCCACAGAGAATACAGACTGCAAGAGGCAAACATCCACAGAGAATACAGACTGCAAGAGGCAAACATCCACAGAGAATACAGACTGCAAGAGGCAAACATCCACAGAGAATACAAACTGCAAGAGGCAAACATCCACAGAGAATACAGACTGCAAGAGGCAAACATCAACAGAGAATACAGATGTTAAAAGATAAACATGCACAGAAAATACAGACTGCAATAGATACATATAGACAGAGAATACGGACTGCAAGAGATAAATATACACAGAGAATACAGACTGCAAGAGATAAACATGTCCAGAGAATACAGACTTTAAAAGATAAACATGCACGAAGAACTTAGACTACAAGAGGTAAAATGCAGAGAGACATACACAATAAATACAGACTGCCAGTGATAAACATGCACAGAGAATACAGACTGCAAGAGGCAAACATCCACAGAGAATACAGACTGCAAGAGGTAAACATGCACAGAGAATACAGAATGCAAGAGGTAAGCATCCACAGAAAATACAGACAGCAAGAGGTAAGCATCCACAGAAAATACAGACTGCAGGAGGTAAACATGCACAGAGAATACAGACTGCAAGAGGCAAACATCCACAGAGAATACAGACTGCAAGAGGTAAACATGCACAGAGAATACAGACTGCAAGAGGTAAGCATCCACAGAAAATACAGACAGCAAGAGGTAAGCATCCACAGAAAATACAGACTGCAAGAGGTAAACATGCACAGAGAATACAGACTGCAAGAGGCAAACATACACAGAGAATACAGACTGCAAGAGGTAAACATGCACAGAGAATACAGACTGCAAGAGGTAAGCATCCACAGAGAATACAGACTGCAAGAGGCAAACATCCACAGAGAATACAGACTGCAAGAGGCAAACATCCACAGAGAATACAAACTGCAAGAGGCAAACATCCACAGAGAATACAGACTGCAAGAGGCAAACATCAACAGAGAATACAGATGTTAAAAGATAAACATGCACAGAAAATACAGACTGCAATAGATACATATAGACAGAGAATACGGACTGCAAGAGATAAATATACACAGAGAATACAGACTGCAAGAGATAAACATGTCCAGAGAATACAGACTTTAAAAGATAAACATGCACGAAGAACTTAGACTACAAGAGGTAAAATGCAGAGAGACATACACAATAAATACAGACTGCCAGTGATAAACATGCACAGAGAATACAGACTGCAAGAGGCAAACATCCACAGAGAATACAGACTGCAAGAGGTAAACATGCACAGAGAATACAGAATGCAAGAGGTAAGCATCCACAGAAAATACAGACAGCAAGAGGTAAGCATCCACAGAAAATACAGACTGCAGGAGGTAAACATGCACAGAGAATACAGACTGCAAGAGGCAAACATCCACAGAGAATACAGACTGCAAGAGGTAAACATGCACAGAGAATACAGACTGCAAGAGGTAAGCATCCACAGAAAATACAGACAGCAAGAGGTAAGCATCCACAGAAAATACAGACTGCAAGAGGTAAACATGCACAGAGAATACAGACTGCAAGAGGCAAACATACACAGAGAATACAGACTGCAAGAGGTAAACATGCACAGAGAATACAGACTGCAAGAGGTAAGCATCCACAGAGAATACAGACTGCAAGAGGCAAACATCCACAGAGAATACAGACTGCAAGAGGCAAACATCCACAGAGAATACAAACTGCAAGAGGCAAACATCCACAGAGAATACAGACTGCAAGAGGCAAACATCAACAGAGAATACAGATGTTAAAAGATAAACATGCACAGAAAATACAGACTGCAATAGATACATATAGACAGAGAATACGGACTGCAAGAGATAAATATACACAGAGAATACAGACTGCAAGAGATAAACATGTCCAGAGAATACAGACTTTAAAAGATAAACATGCACGAAGAACTTAGACTACAAGAGGTAAAATGCAGAGAGACATACACAATAAATACAGACTGCCAGTGATAAACATGCACAGAGAATACAGACTGCAAGAGGCAAACATCCACAGAGAATACAGACTGCAAGAGGTAAACATGCACAGAGAATACAAAATGCAAGAGGTAAGCATCCACAGAAAATACAGACAGCAAGAGGTAAGCATCCACAGAAAATACAGACTGCAGGAGGTAAACATGCACAGAGAATACAGACTGCAAGAGGCAAACATCCACAGAGAATACAGACTGCAAGAGGTAAACATGCACAGAGAATACAGACTGCAAGAGGTAAGCATCCACAGAAAATACAGACTGCAAGAGGCAAACATCCACAGAGAATACAGACTGCAAGAGGCAAACATCCACAGAGAATACAGACTGCAAGAGGCAAACATCCACAGAGAATACAGATTGCAAGAGGCAAACATGCACAGAGAATACAGACTGCAAGAGGCAAACATCCACAGAGAATACAAACTGCAAGAGGCAAACATCAACAGAGAATACCGATGTTAAAAGATAAACATGCACAGAAAATACAGACTGCAATAGATACATATAGACAGAGAATACGGACTGCAAGAGATAAATATACACAGAGAATACAGACTGCAAGATATAAACATGCCCAGAGAATACAGACTTTAAAAGATAAACATGCACGAAGAACTTAGACTACAAGAGTTAAAATGCAGAGATACATACACAAGAAATACAGACTGCAAGTGATAAACATGCACAGAGAGTAGAGACTGCAAGAGGTAAACATGCACAGAGAGTACAGACTGCAAGAGGTAAACATGCACAGAGAGTACAGACTGCAAGAGGTAAACATCACAGAGAGTACAGATTGCAAGAGGTAAACATGCACAGAGAATACAGACTTCAAAAGGTAAACATGCACAGAAAATATAGACTGCAAGAGGTAAACATGCACAGAGAATACAGACTTCAAAAGGTAAACATGCACAGAAAATACAGACTGCAAGAGATAAACATGCACAAAGAGTACAGACTGCAAGTGATAAACATGCACTGAGAGTACAGACTGCAAGAGGTAAACATGCACAGACAATACAGACTGCAAGAGGTAAACATGCACAGAGAGTACAGACTGCAAGAGGTAAACATGCACAGAGAGTACAGACTGCAAGAGGTAAACATGCACAGAGAGTACAGACTGCAAGAGGTAAACATCACAGAGAGTACAGATTGCAAGAGGTAAACATGCACAGAGAATACAGACTTCAAAAGGTAAACATGCACAGAAAATACAGACTGCAAGAGGTAAACATGCACAGAGAATACAGACTGCAAAGGGTAAACATGCACAGAAAATACAGACTGCAAGAGATAAACATGCACAAAGAGTACAGACTGCAAGTGATAAACATGCACTGAGAGTACAGACTGCAAGAGGTAAACATGCACAGACAATACAGACTGCAAGAGGAAATATTTGAGCTTTGCTCAGTTGTGCATAGATAGCCAGTCCAGCTGTGGTCGACAGGCGAGAAGGGTGAGAATCAGGTGAGATTGAACAGAGTTCAAGCAGCAAAGTTGAGAACCTTGTTCAATGGAGCAAACGCGGAGAGACCACAGAGGAGGCGCGTGCAGCAGGCGAGTTTGCGAGGATGAGGCATCTGGCAGTAGCAAAGGGAAGGAGATGACAGATGTCCTTGAGGTGCAGTAGGTTGATGCAGGCCTCGGAGGCTTATTTAGAATGAGAGATTGAGATGCTGATCACAAAGCGTGCCAAGATGGCGAGCTGATTGACAGTAAGGAGCTATGTCAGGAAAGGAGAGTTGGTTGGGAAGAGGGCGGGTGCAGGAGGAGAAAAAAGGTGCATGACGTCTGTTCAAATTGAGTTCAGCATCTGGGGATGAGATGCCATCCAGTACCTGGCATTGGAGAGACTGTTGGAAATTGTGTGGGAGAGTTCCGTGACGAGAAAAGGAAAATAGAAGATTTGTGTGTCGTCTGCGAAAAGTTGATCTGAGAAAGCAAATGGAGAGAGCAGGGTCCCTAATAGGGAGTGAAAGAGAGGAGAGAGGACACAGAGCTGTGGGGCCCGCCCACAGGGAGGGACATGTGTAGAGGTCCTTACCTGGATATTTTGAAGTGGTGATCAGAAAGGTGATTTGAGTGTTTAGTGATCCTGGCCAAGTTTGGAAAGCGTTGAAAGGAAATCAGAGTGATGGAATCTCGGATAGAAGAGCAGAGAGGTTGGCGTGTGAGGCCCATGAGAGCCATTTCAGTAGGATAGAGAACTCGAAATCCCGGGTGAAGCAGATCATGGAGGTGCAAAGAATCCAGGAAGGTAAACATATGAATGGAGACCACACATTCGAGCAGAGCCGGAGGAGAGAGACCGATGGAAAATTGGCAGGTCCGTTCGGATCAGAGACAGGCTTTTTCAGAAAGGGGTGGACCATTGCAACGCAAGCAGTCTGTAAGAGGAACACATGCAGAGCACATACAGAGTGTCAGAGGGAAACATGCACAATGCATGCAATCTGTGGAAGAAAACATGCACATGACATGCAGAGTGTAGGCGACGCAAGGTAGAAATGTTTGCAAGCAGAGCACCATGGGCTTTTGAAAGGCCCTTGATGCCATCCTGCAAGTTGGCGCAGGTGCTTACCTTCTGCGCGTCTTCAGAATAGAGCTTGTTGGATCCATCGACGTAGATGGTGCCAGTGGAGATGGCCTTCCCCAGATCGTAGCCGAACCAGATCTTATTCATAATTGTCTGAAAAGCAACAGAATCAGCACTTTATGCCCAGAAATGCAGCTTCTGCGTACGCGCGGCGGATCAGGGAGGACGCACTCTTCCCACAGCCACGTGGTCCTGATGAAACCAAGGATGGGGAACATGTGAACATAAGTGCATCTCCACCCACGACATGGCTAAAGCCCAGTACACGTGCACCCCTTTCCTTCCCAGAACAGAGAAGAAGACGCCCCCGTACATTGCAAAGCAGGTCCTAGAGAAAGGAGCTCAGGCATGGAGAAAGATGAGATGTCTGGTGGCGTCTGATTTGGGGTTCTGTCTGCATCACTGTGAAGGGAAAGGAGCTAAGGCGTGGAGCAAGATGAGCGGATGTCTGGCGGTGTCTGATTTGGGGTTCTGTCTGGATCACTGTGAAGAAAAAGGGCTCCAGCCATGCTGCAAGGGGGCTGTGAAGCTGCTAGCTTGAGCTCAGGCGATGTATGTCTGTTAAAGTCAGTCATCCTCATGCCTCCTGCCACTGGACCACCCCTCCGCCCCCCTCCAGGGATAGTCCAGGGTCCTGTAGCTCTCTCCATTTGCTGCCCCCCACTTGCAAAGCCAGACTCAAGTCTGAAATAAAAGGGTTCTGCAGGCTGCATCCTCCATGTGTCCTGAATGCTCCTAAACATGAGCAAGGACTTCACCCAGCCGAGAACCTTAGGTCCTCTATGGAACAGTTGCCCAGGCAGCCTAAGTTCTGGCCTTGCACTCTGGAAGCCTAGATGAACCCACCCAGGCTTGAAAGTGCACCTCGGATCATCACATGTCCTGAAGTCCCATCTTGAGTGGTTGTTCGTGAAAAAGGCTTAGAAGATATGATGCCTTTTACTGGACTGACCCAGAAGGAGCTCAAGGAGCATCACCTCAAGGAATGGCTCCCCCCTAACACCTGGGTCCAGCCACCCTCCACTGATCCCAGCTCTCTCCTTACCCGTCTCGCTCGTCGGTGTCCACTTCCTCATTTGCAAATCCGTTGCAAAAACCGCCGGCGCTGTGGAGGCCAGGAGTTAGTGGGACGGTTGCGGTGCATGAAAGAAAGAGACACTGCAGATGTCCTCTCCTGAAGCCCTCAGTGCCCCAGGAAATAAGGGCATCCATGTGATTAATCCGAAAATAACATTTCGAATCCCGAAATGCTGAATTTCTTTTGTCTTGTTTACCCCTTTTATCCCATAAATATGCAGGGGGAGACCCCCCACAATTCCACCATTACCCCTTCACCGTTTCTTTAACTTTACCTACATGTATATAGGATAAAATTGGACTTTCGAAATTCGGTATTTTGGGATTCGAAATTATTTAATTCTTTATTTAGGTATGATCCCGAAAAAGGAGGGATGTGCTTGGCAGTGCCCCCCAGGCTCCCCTTTTGTACATGTCTTTCGGATCGGCAGGTATCCATTCTAGCAGAGAAAGGCGACGAGGAGGGTCTGTCAAGAGGTGAAACTGCTTCCATGGAGTCTGAATGCTCTTCTACCTCTATCGCTGCAGTACTTGACTTCTGACAGTCAGACTCCCTTTCTTTTCTAATCTTCACTTTCTTCCTCCATCTCTGTTTTTCCTAATGCCCTGAACTCTTCCCTCTCTCCTCCGCCGAAGTCTTTGATGAGCCCTTGGGCGGGTAAAGCACTGAAATGGGGCCCAATCTTGGCATTTCTTGTGACATTTGTAACATTTTAAATGCCAGAGAAAGCCTCAAAGTGCAAAGAGAAGATGGCGGAAAACATACAGGCGAGTTAGGGGAGAGGGAGTTGTTCATGGAAAAGCCAGGGTTTCAAGCCAGGGTTTCAATGTTTTTCTGAATTTAAGTTGATATTGTCCATGTGCAAAAGTGGTCATGAGTAAGTTGCATGGCATGGCACCGAAGCATGAGAAGGCTGAGTGCAAGGTCATGCTCCTTGATTTCTGGAGGGTGAGTGCAAAGAGCATTCGGACATCATAAGTTAGAGGTGTGATCCATACAGGGCTGCGTGTTTGATATGGGCAGCTTTGAATTGGGGTCTTCTTCTAACAGGAAGCCAATGCAAGGGAGACATATCTTGTGACACATGGTGCCGCATATTAGTTTTGCTGCTGCATTCTGGGTACGGGAAACACGCTGGATTTGGTCATGCCGAAGGCCTAGAAACCATTACTGTAGTCATGGTGTGCGGCAACCCGCGTATTAAGTGATGTGTCTGGGTTTCTACAAGAACATGGAGCAGGAACCAGACCATACCAGATAGGTACAAAAGAAGCAGGATGCTTTAGTTCACTTGAGTGACAGCGTAGAGGTAGCAGTGGGAGAGTGGGGCAATGCTCCCTTTCAGCTTCCTGTCTGAGCGCCAAGTTCGCCAACTGCCCTCCATGGAACCTCATGGTCCCCTTCATTCTCTCCTACCCCTTCACATTCCATGAGGCCTACTACTTCACCCACACAACATACACTCACAGATACCACACAGTCCCCTTCATTCTCTCCTTCCTCATCACATTCCATGAGGCCTACTACTTCACCCACACAACATACACTCACAGATACCACACAGTCCCCTTCATTCTCTCCCACCCCATCACATTCCATGAGGCCTACTACTTCACACACACACCATGCACTCACAGATACCACACTATCCCCCTCATTCTCTCCTACCTCATCACATTCCATGAGGCCTACTACTTCACACACACACACCATGCACTCACAGATACCACACTATCCCCTTCATTCTCTCCTACCTCATCACATCCCATGAGGCCTACTACTTCACACACACAACATGCACTCACAGGCACCACACTATCCCCCTCATTCTCTCCTACCTCATCAGATTCCATGAGGCCTACTACTTCACCCACACAACATGCACTCACAGATACCACACTGTCCCCTTCATTCTCTCCTACCTCATCACATTCCATGAGGCCTACTACTTCACCCACACAACATGCACTCACAGGCACCACACTATCCCCCTCATTCTCTCCTACCTCATCACATTCCATGAGGCCTACTACTTCACACACACAACATGCACTCACAGGCTCCACACTATCCCCTTCATTCTCTCCTACCTCATCACATTCCATGAGGCCTACTACTTCACACACACAACATTCACTCACAGGCACCACACTATCCCCCTCATTCTCTCCTACCTCATCACATTCCATGAGGCCTACTACTTCACCCACACAACATGCACTCACAGGCACCACACTATCCCCCTCATTCTCTCTGTCACCACCTCCACCTCACTTACCTGTCGGAGGGGGCGCGGTTATGGGTTCCGACGCGCCCCATCCTGGCGCTGTTATCCCCGATACCGGTTGGGGGGTCCGCGGTTGTCCGCGACACCCGGCGCTTCCGGGGTTTCTGTGTCCCGGGGCCTGCGCATGCGCGGAAACAGCGTCTTGGTCTTCACGCATGCGCAGTCCTCGAGGCGCTTGGGAAGCCACAAGCTTGCTTCCCAAGCCTCGTTTCGGACGCGGCAGCACTCGGGGATAGCACGGCTTGCGTTCGAAGCCTCCCGAGTGCTGCCGGTCTTATTTAAGGCGCATGATCCTGAAGCTCACCGCGTCTCAACGCGGTTTGTTTCACGGATCGTGTCTTCGCTCCTGAAGCCTCGCTGCTTCAGCTCCAGTCCTTGCCAGCTCCAGCTTGCTCTCCTGTCCTCGCCTGCTCCAGCCTGCCCTTCGGTCCTCACCTGCTCCAGCCTGCTCTTCAGTCCTTGCCTGCTCCAGCCTGCCCTTCAGTCCTCACCTGCTCCAGCCTGCCCTTCAGTCCTTACCTGCTCCAGCCTGCCCTTCAGTCCTCACCTGCTCCAGCCTGCCCTTCAGTCCTTGCCTGCTCCAGCCTGCTCCAGCCTTGTTCTACTGTTGTGCCCGCTACGGTCTTGCTCTTCTACCTTGCCTTCCAAGACCTGCCTGCCTCCTCCAGTTTTTTGCATCCTCTGGAAACACCACAGCATTCCGTCCGCAATTCTATCTTGCTACACTGCTCCAACACTGCAAGAACCAGGAAGGTGCACTTTTGTGGCGTTGGGAGCTGGCCCACCTCTAACCCTGTTGACTCTAGGGGAAGGGGTGTGCTGGTTTCTCGCGTTTCATATTCTTCAATCACCTGTCGGACAGCCTGGCGACCTCACCAAGAACAACTACCGGAAGCCCAGGTACTCAGCGCCAAAGAGACGCCATCTTTAACAGATTGAGACGCCTACCTTCCGACTTCGAGATGGACGAGGCTCAAGATCTCCGGGAAGAGATGCGTGTTCTTCGGGCTGAAATGACAGCACTCCGTCAAGAGAACACTGGTCTAAGACAGATGGTGTCACAAGCCTCTGGGGTAGCGTCCCGAGGAGAAGGGGCTATGTCCCAGACTACGCCCATCAAGTTCGACGGCGACCCGAGACGAGTGGCAGAGTTTTGCAACCATTGCAGAATACATTTCCTGTTCAGAGCCTCTCATTTCAATTCTGATAAAGCCAAGATAGGATATATCCTGGGGAATCTGACTGGAAACGCCCTGGCCTGGGCCGCTCCATTGGTGTCTGCCAATAGCCCCATACTCAATGACTTTGCAGCTTTTGAAAAGGCATTTCTGGAGGTCTTTCAGTCACCAAATCTAGCCTCCGCAGCTCAGAATCAGTTGATGGAACTAAAACAGGGTGTTATGGATATTATAGCTTACATCGGCCGTTTCCGTCAGTTGGCAACTGACTCCCAGTGGCCTGAGATAACTCAAAAGACTTTGTTCCGAAGAGGTCTAAGAGAGGAGTACAAAGATGAATTGCTACACATCCCTGAACCTGATACCTTGCAACAATTGATTGAACAAGTGTTGCGAATAGACCATAGATTGGCGGAACGGAAGGGTGAGAGACGACGAGCTGAACGGCTGTTCACAAGACCACCCAACGTTCAAACTGGAAATTCCGGACTTTCGGATTCCGGCCCCGAACCCATGCAGTTGGGAGCCGTTAGGGGTCCGTTCTCGGAAGCTGAACGGAAACGCAGACGGAATCTAAGACTTTGCCTATACTGTGGGGCTGCTGGGCATTTCTTGGGTACTTGTCCTTTACGCCCACAAAGAAAGCCGGAAAACTAGTTGGCCTGTCGTCAGTTGGAAGGGCAACGACAGGTCCAGATTCGTATTCAGTCCTTTCCAGTTCCGCCTTTTCATTCCAGCCCATGCAACCGGGTGTTTTACTGGTGGTGAGGATCAAGTTGTCATGGTTAAACAAGAAGACAGAGGTGCTGGGCTTACTAGATTGTGGAGCATCTGGGAACTATATAGACGAGACATTTGCAATTAGCCAAGGAATACCCTTGTTACCCCGGAGAAGTGTCTTGCCAGTCGAGGTCATCGATGGAACCCCTTTATCTTCCGGTCCAATCCGTCAACAAACCATGTGTCTTCATATGCAGATTAAAGAACATGGGGAAGAGATCGCCTTGGATGTTATCAAATCACCCTCTTATCCCGTGGTCTTGGGTTTACCTTGGCTTCTTCACCATAATCCTACCATCAATTGGGGAGCACGCCTTTTGGATTTCACCTCCGCTCTCTGTCTCCAGGATTGCTGTTTGGCCGGTGTGTCAGGAAAGGAGATTTCAACCATACCCCTCACGAGGGGTACTGGCTCTCCTGAACTTTGTGCTCTGTTGTCTGTCCCTCAGGAATATGCCGAATTCCAGCCAGTATTTTCTGAACCCGAAGACATACCACTGCCACCTCATCGAACATTTGACTGTACTATCGAATTGGTACCTGGTTCAGTAATACCTCATGGGAAGGTATACGCCTTGTCCCTTACTGAGAAGGCAGTTCTTCAAGAATACTTGTCAGACTGTATTAGGAAGGGTTATATCACTCCCTCGAAATCACCAGCTGGATTCCCGCTATTCTTTGTGAAGAAGAAGGAAGGAACCTTACGACCCTGTATTGACTACCGTCAATTAAATGACATTACAAGAAAAGATAGGTATCCATTGCCTTTGATTCGAAGCATCATGGAGTCCCTTCGAACTGCCCAGGTGTTTACTAAGTTGGATCTACGAGGCGCTTATCATTTAATACGAATCAAAGAGGGAGACGAATGGAAGACGGCCTTTAAGACTCCTTTCGGGCATTACGAATACCGGGTAATGCCATTCGGTTTGTGCAATGCCCCGGCTGTCTTTCAGCGTTTTATGGATAGCGTTTTTTGTGATCTAATCGGGATATCAGTTTGGGTGTACCTCGATGATATCCTCATTTTTTCTGTCTCCCTGGAGCAACATGTTGAACACGTTCGAGAGGTACTTCGACGTTTGTCCCAGAACCATCTGTACGTTAAGGTTGAGAAGTGTTCTTTTCACCAGAAAAAGATGGAATTCCTGGGCTATGTGATCAGTGGCACTGGAATATTCATGGATCCGGCCAAGGTACAAGCCATTCAAGTTTGGACTCAACCTTCTGATATAAAGTCCCTACAACGATTTTTGGGGTTTGCTAATTTTTATCGGCAATTTATACCCCATTTTTCTCAACTCACGGCTCCCTTAACTCAACTAACTAGCAGTAAAACGCCTTTTTTCTGGAATACACAAGCAACCGAGGCTTTCAACGTCTTGAAACAAGCCTTTAGTACTGCTCCCATTTTGCGTCATCCTAATGACGAAGTGCCATATATAGTAGAAGCCGACGCTTCCGATCTTGCCGTGGGTGCAGTCCTTTTACAAATGGAACCAGAAACCGGTGTGGAACACCCTGTGGCATACTTTTCCCGCAAGCTCACGCCTAGCGAACAAAATTATGCAGTAATCGAGAAAGAACTCTTGGCAATAAAAACTGCATTCGAAGAGTGGAGACATCATCTCCTAGGAGGCCGGCATTCTGTGGAAGTACGTACAGACCACCGAAATTTGCAGTACTTAAAGTCTCTTCAGTGCCGTACCTCTCGCCAAGCCCGATGGGCCTTTTTTTTCTCCCACTATGACTTCCATATCACATACATCCCCAGTGCTCGCAATTTAAAGGCCGATGCCTTGTCCCGATCCTTGGAGGTAGAAGCAAGAAAGCAGTACAGGGAGGAGCCAATTATATCCCCAAAGCATTTCATATACACCTTATCACCCTATCTCCAGAAGATTCTACAAGACACTATTACCGATCCTGATCGGGAAGGCCTCATGAGGAATCCTCAGGTTACTGAAGAGAATGGACTACTTTTCTTCCGGAACAGGCTATATGTTCCCACAACCTCTCTTCGAGCTCTTGTGCTTCAGGGGTTTCACGACTCCCGAGTTGGTGGCCATCGTGGTATCGGAGCAACTCGAGAAATAATATCCAGACAGTTCTGGTGGCCAGGTTGGTCCCATGATGTTGAACGTTACGTAAAGAGTTGTCCTGTGTGTGCCCAGGTGAAGATTCCTAGGAAGAGGCCCCTAGGGTTGCTTCATCCCACCGAGATTCCTCCTTACCCTTGGCACACCATGGCAGTTGATTTCATCGTAGAACTCCCTCCGTCTGAAGAATATACCTGCATTATGGTTGTTGTGGACTGCTTTTCCAAAGCAGCACATTTTGTTCCGTTCCTTAAAATACCAACCGCTACTCAGATGGCATCGGCATTTCTTCTGGAGATATACAGGTTACACGGACTGCCGCAAAAGATCATATCCGACCGAGGGTCTCAATTCCTGTCATCTTTCTGGCGTCAATTGTGCAGTCATCTCGGCATCCATCGTGCACTCAGTTCTGGTTATCATCCTCATACCAACGGCCAGACTGAGAGGACTAACCAGACTCTGGAACAATATCTTCGCTGTTTTGCCAATGCCACTCAATCTAACTGGAAGTCCCATCTGGTTTTTGCTGAGGTCTCCTATAACAACACTGTTCATTCAGCTACGGGCCTGAGTCCGTTTTTCTGTTTGTCTGGCTTACATCCTAAATTGGTGCCTGTACCTTCTAGTACGGTTCCCTCCGCTGATTGGCTCATCACTTCCATTCAGGATCAACACTCCTTGGCTCACAGTACTTTGGCGGAGGTGCAGGCACGGATGAAGTGACAGGCTGATAAGGGAAGGACACCTGAACCTGCTTTCCAGGTTGGGGATCTAGTTTGGTTGTCCTCCAAACATCTCCCCATTCGTAATTTACCCACCAAATTGGCTCCCCGATACTTTGGCCCTTTCAGGATCACTAAACGCCTGTCTTCTGTGGCTTTCCGTTTGCAATTGCCTCAAACTTGGCGGGTGCATCCGGTTTTTCACGTCTCCCTGTTGAAGCCATATGTGGTGGACACGTTTGGCCGTTCTGCCCCTCGTCCCGCACCTGTTGTTGTCCAGGGGTCTCCCGAATTCGAGGTACAGGAAATTTGCAATTCTCGCATCAGGCGAGGGGTACTCCAGTATTTGGTGGACTGGAAGGGCTACCCAGCCTGTGATAGAACTTGGGAACCACGCAGTTATGTGCATGCCCCCCGCCTGATCCGTGATTTCTATCGCCGCTTTCCGTGGAAACCTGGGGCTCCTGGGCTTTCTGGGAGGGGGCATAGTGTCACCACCTCCACCTCACTTACCTGTCGGAGGGGGCGCAGTTATGGGTTCCGACGCGCCCCATCCTGGCGCTGTTATCCCCGATACCGGTTGGGGGGTCCGCGGTTGTCCGCGACACCCGGCGCTTCCGGGGTTTCTGTGTCCCGGGGCCTGCGCATGCGCGGAAGACCGCGTCTTGGTCTTCACGCATGCGCAGTCCTCGAGGCGCTTGGGAAGCCACAAGCTTGCTTCCCAAGCCTCGTTTCGGACGCGGCAGCACTCGGGGATAACACGACTTGCGTTCCAAGCCTCCCGAGTGCTGCCGGTCTTATTTAAGGCGCATGATCCTGAAGCTCACCGCGTCTCAACGCGGTTTGTTTCACGGATCGTGCCTTCGCTCCTGAAGCCTCGCTGCTTCAGCTCCAGTCCTTGCCAGCTCCAGCTTGCTCTCCTGTCCTCGCCTGCTCCAGCCTGCCCTTCGGTCCTCACCTGCTCCAGCCTGCCCTTCAGTCCTTGCCTGCTCCAGCCTGCCCTTCAGTCCTCACCTGCTCCAGCCTGCCCTTCAGTCCTTACCTGCTCCAGCCTGCCCTTCAGTCCTCACCTGCTCCAGCCTGCCCTTCAGTCCTTGCCTGCTCCAGCCTGCTCCAGCCTTGTTCTACTGTTGTGCCCGCTACGGTCTTGCTCTTCTACCTTGCCTTCCAAGACCTGCCTGCCTCCTCCAGTTTTTTGCATCCTCTGGAAACACCACAGCATTCCGTCCGCAATTCTATCTTGCTACACTGCTCCAACACTGCAAGAACCAGGAAGGTGCACTTTTGTGGCGTTGGGAGCTGGCCCACCTCTAACCCTGTTGACTCTAGGGGAAGGGGTGTGCTGGTTTCTCGCGTTTCATATTCTTCAATCACCTGTCGGACAGCCTGGCGACCTCACCAAGAACAACTACCGGAAGCCCAGGTACTCAGCGCCCAAGAGACGCCATCTTTAACACTCTCCTACCTCATCAGATTCCATGAGGCCTACTACTTCACCCACACAACATGCACTCACAGGCACCACACTATCCCCTTCATTCTCTCCTACCTCATCACATTCCATGAGGCCTACTACTTCACACACACACACCATGCACTCACAGATACCACACTATCCCCTTCATTCTCTCCTACCTCATCACATTCCATGAGGCCTACTACTTCACACACACAACATGCACTCACAGGCACCACACTATCCCCCTCATTCTCTCCTACCTCATCAGATTCCATGAGGCCTACTACTTCACACACACAACATGCACTCACAGGCACCACACTACCCCCTTCATTCTCTCCTACCTCATCACATTCCATGAGGCCTACTACTTCACACACACAACATGCACTCACAGGCACCACACTTTCCCCCTCATTCTCTCCTACCTCATCAGATTCCATGAGGCCTACTACTTCACACACACAACATGCACTCACAGGCACCCCACTATCCCCTTCATTCTCTCCTACCTCATCACATTCCACGAGGCCTACTACTTCACACACACACACCATGCACTCACAGATACCACACTGCCCCCTTCATTCTCTCCTACCTCATCACATTCCATGAGGCCTACTACTTCACCCACACAACATACACTCACAGATACCACACAGTCCCCTTCATTCTCTCCCACCCCATCACATTCCATGAGGCCTAGAACTTCACACACACAACATGCACTCACAGGCACCACACTATCCCCTTCAATCTCTCCTACCTCATCACATTCCATGAGGCCTACTACTTCACACCCACACACCATGCACTCACAGATACCACACTGTCCCCTTCATTCTCTCCTACCTCATCACATTCCATGAGGCCTACTACTTCACAGACACAAAATGCACTCACAGGCACCACACTATCCCCTTCATTCTCTCCTACCTCATCACATTCCATGAGGCCTACTACTTCACACACACACACCATGCACTCACAGATAAAACACTATCCCCTTCATTCTCTCCTACCTCATCAGATTCCATGAGGCCTACTACTTCACACACACAACATGCACTCACAGGCACCACACTATCCCCTTCATTCTCTCCTACCTCATCACATTCCATGAGGCCTACTACTTCACTCACACAACATGCACTCACAGGCACCACACTATCCCCTTCATTCTCTCCTACCTCATCACATTCCATGAGGCCTACTACTTCACACACACACAACATGCACTCACAGATACCACACTATCCCCTTCATTCTCTCCTACCTCATCACATTCCATGAGGCATACTACTTCACACACACACACCATGCACTCACAGATACCACACTGTCCCCTTCATTCTCTCCTACCTCATCACATTCCATGAGGCCTACTACTTCACACACACACAACATACACTCACAGGCACCACACTATCCCCTTCATTCTCTCCTACCTCATCACATTCCATGAGGACTACTACTTCACACACACAACATGCACTCACAGGCACCACACTATCCCCTTCATTCTCTCCTACCTCCTCAGATTCCATGAGGCCTACTACTTCACACACACAACATGCACTCACAGGCACCACACTATCCCCTTCATTCTCTCCTACCTCATCACATTCCATGAGGCCTACTACTTCACTCACACAACATGCACTCACAGTCACCACACTATCCCCTTCATTCTCTCCTAACTCATCACATTCCATGAGGCCTACTACTTCACCCACACAACATGCACTCACAGGCACCACACTATCCCCCTCATTCTCTCCTACCTCATCAGATTCCATGAGGCCTACTACTTCACACACACAACATACACTCACAGATACCACACTATCCCCCTCATTCTCTCCTACCTCATCACATTCCATGAGGCCTACTACTTCACCCACACAACATGCACTCACAGGCACCACACTATCCCCTTCATTCTCTCCTACCTCATCAGATTCCATGAGGCCTACTACTTCACACACACAACATGCACTCACAGGCACCACACTATCCCCTTCATTCTCTCCTACCTCATCACATTCCATGAGGCCTACTACTTCACTCACACAACATGCACTCACAGGCACCACACTATCCCCTTCATTCTCTCCTAACTCATCACATTCCATGAGGCCTACTACTTCACACACACACAACATGCACTCACAGATACCACACTATCCCCTTCATTGTCTCCTACCTCATCACATTCCATGAGGCCTACTACTTCACCCACACAACATGCACTCACAGGCACCACACTATCCCCCTCATTCTCTCCTACCTCATCAGATTCCATGAGGCCTACTACTTCACACACACAACATGCACTCACAGGCACCACACTATCCCCTTCATTCTCTCCTACCTCATCACATTCCATGAGGCCTACTACTTCACACACACAACATGCACTCACAGATACCACTCTATCCCCTTCATTCTCTCCTACCTCATCACATTCCATGAGGCCTACTACTTCACACACACACAACATGCACTCACAGGCACCACACTTTCCCCCTCATTCTCTCCTACCTCATCAGATTCCATGAGGCCTACTACTTCACACACACAACATGCACTCACAGGCACCACACTATCCCCTTCATTCTCTCCTACCTCATCACATTCCATGAGGCCTACTACTTCACACACACACACCATGCACTCACAGATACCACACTGCCCCTTCATTCTCTCCTACCTCATCACATTCCATGAGGCCTACTACTTCACCCACACAAAATACACTCACAGATACCACACAGTCCCCTTCATTCTCTCCCACCCCATCACATTCCATGAGGCCTAGAACTTCACACACACAACATGCACTCACAGGCACCACACTATCCCCTTCATTCTCTCCTACCTCATCACATTCCATGAGGCCTACTACTTCACACACATACCATGCACTCACAGATACCACACTGTCCCCTTCATTCTCTCCTACCTCATCACATTCCATGAGGCCTACTACTTCACACACAAAATGCACTCACAGGCACCACACTATCCCCTTCATTCTCTCCTACCTCATCAGATTCCATGAGGCCTACTACTTCACACACACAACATGCACTCACAGGCACCACACTATCCCCTTCATTCTCTCCTACCTCATCACATTCCATGAGGCCTACTACTTCACTCACACAACATGCACTCACAGGCACCACACTATTCCCTTCATTCTCTCCTACCTCATCACATTCCATGAGGCCTACTACTTCACACACACACAACATGCACTCACAGATACCACACTATCCCCTTCATTCTCTCCTACCTCATCACATTCCATGAGGCCTACTACTTCACACACACAACATGCACTCACAGGCACCACACTATCCCCTTCATGCTCTCCTACCTCATCACATTCCATGAGGCCTACTACTTCGCCCACACAGCATGCATTCTCAGATACCACACTGTCCCCTTCATTCTCTCCTACCTCATCACATTCCATGAGGCCTACTACTTCGCCCACACAGCATGCACTCTCAGATACCACACTATCCCCTTCATTCTCTCCTACCTCATCTCATTCCATGAGGCCTACTACTTCGCCCACACAACCTGCACTCACAGGCACCACAATATCCCCTTCATTCTCACCTACCTCATCACATTCCATGAGGCCTACTACTTCACCCACACAACATACACTCACAGATACCACACTGTCCCCTTCATTCTCTCCTACCTCATCACATTCCATGAGGCCTACTACTCACCCACACAACATACACTCACAGATACCACACAGTCCCCTTCATTCTCTCCCACCCCATCACATTCCATGAGGCCTACTACTTCACACACACAACATGCACTCACAGGCACCATCCCCTTAATTCTCTCCTACCTCATCACATTCATGAGGCCTACTACTTCACCCACACAACATGCACTCACAGGCACCACACTGTCCCCTTCATTCTCTCCTACCTCATCACATTCCATGAGGCCTACTACTTCACCCACACAACATTCACTCACAGGCACCACACTGTCCCCTTCATTATCTCCTACCTCATCAGATTCCATGAGGCCTACTACTTCACACACACAACATGCACTCCCAGATACCACACTATCACATTCCATGAGGCCTACTACTTGACACACACACAACATGCACTCACAGATACCACACTATCCCCTTCATTCTCTCCTACCTCATCACATTCCATGAGGCCTACTACTTCACCCACACAACATACACTCACAGATACCACACAGTCCCCTTCATTCTCTCCTACCCCATCACATTCCATGAGGCCTACTACTTCACACACACAACATGCACTCAAAGGCACCACACTATCCCCTTCATTCTCTCCTACCTCATCACATTCCATGAGGCCTACTACTTCGCCCACACAACATGCACTCACAGGCACCACACTATCCCCTTCATTCTCTCCTACCTCATCACATTCCATGAGGCCTACTACTTCACACACACAACATGCACTCACAGATACCACACTGTCCCCTTCATTCTCTCCTACCTCATCACATTCCATGAGGCCTACTACTTCACACACACAACATGCACTCATAGGCACTACACTATCCCCTTCATTCTCTCCTACCTCATCACATTCCATGAGGCCTACTACTTCGCCCACACAACATACACTCACAGGCACCACAATATCCCATTCATTCTCACCTACCTCATCACATTCCATGAGGCCTACTACTTCACCCACACAACATACACTCACAGATACCACACTATTCCCTTCATTCTCTCCTACTTCATCACATTCCATGAGGCCTACTACTTCACCCACACAACATGCACTCACAGGCACCACACTATCCCCTTCATTCTCTCCTACTTCATCACATTCCATGAGGCCTACTACTTCACCCACCCAACATGCACTCACAGGCACCACACTATCCCCTTCATTCTCTCCTACCTCATCACATTCCATGAGGCCTACTACTCACCCACACAACATACACTCACAGATACCACACTGTCCCCTTCATTCTCTCCTACCTCATCGAATACTATGAGGCCTACTACTTCACACACACACAACATGCACTCACAGGCACCACACTATCCCCTTCATTCTCTCCTACCTCATCTTATTCCATGAGGCCTACTGCTTCACACACACAACATGCACTCACAGGCACCACACTATCCCCTTCATTCTCTCCTACCTCATCACATTCCATGAGGCCTACTACTTCACACACACACACACACACCATGCACTCACAGATTCCACACTGTCCCCTTCATTCTCTCCTACCTCATCACATTCCATGAGGCCTACTGCTTCACACACACAACATGCACTCACAGGCTCCACACTATCCCCTTCATTCTCTCCTACCTCATCACATTCCATGAGGCCTACTACTTCACACACACACACACACACACCATGCACTCACAGATACCACACTGTCCCCTTCATTCTCTCCTACCTCATCACATTCCATGAGGCCTACTCCTTCACACACACAACATGCACTCCCAGATACCACACTATCCCCTTCATTCTCTCCTACCTCATCACATTCCATGAGGCCTACTACTTCACCCACACAACATGCACTCTCAGATACCACACTGTCCCCTTCATTCTCTCCTACCTCATCACATTCTATGAGGCCTACTACGTCACACACACACAACATGCACTCACAGGCACCACACTCTCTCTCTCTCCTACCTCATCACATTCCATGAGGCCTACTACGTCACACACACACAACATGCACTCACAGGCACCACACTATCCCCTTCATTCTCTCCTACCTCATCACATTCCATGAGGCCTACTGCTTCACACACACAACATGCACTCACAGGCACCACACTCTCTCTCTCTCCTACCTCATCACATTCCATGAGGCCTACTACGTCACACACACACAACATGCACTCACAGGCACCACACTATCCCCTTCATTTTCTCCTACCTCATCACATTCCATGAGGCCTACTACTTCACACACACACACCATGCACTCACAGATACCACACTGTCCCCTTCATTCTCTCCTACCTCATCACATTCCACGAGGCCTACTACTTCACCCACACAACATGCACTCTCAGATACCACACTGTCCCCTTCATTCTCTCCTACCTCATCACATTCTATGAGGCCTACTACATCACACACACACAACATGCACTCATAGGCACCACACTATCCCCTTCATTCTCTCCTACCTCATCACATTCCATGAGGCCTACTGCTTCACACACACAACAAGCACTCACAGGCACCACACTATCCCCTTCATTCTCTCCTACCTCATCACATTCCATGAGGCCTACTACTTCACACACACACACACCATGCACTCACAGATACCACACTGTCCCCTTCATTCTCTCCTACCTCATCACATTCCATGAGGCCTACTACTTCACCCACACAACATACACTCACAGGCACCACACTATCCCCTTCATTCTCTCCTACCTCATCACATTCCATGAGGCCTACTACTTCACACACACAACATGCACTCCCAGATACCACACTACGCCCTTCATTCTCTCCTACCTCATCACATTCCATGAGGCCTACTACTTCACCCACACAACATGCACTCTCAGATACCACACTGTCCCCTTAATTCTCTCCTACCTCATCACATTCTATGAGGCCTACCACTTCACACACACAACATGCACTCACAGGCACCACACTATCCCCTTCATTCTCTCCTACCTCATCACATTCTATGAGGCCTACTACTTCACACACACACAACATGCACTCACAGGCACCACACTATCCCCCTCATTCTCTCCTACCTCATCACATTCCATGAGGCCTACTACTTCACCCACACAACATGCACTCACAGGCACCACACTATCCCCTTCATTCTCTCCTACCTCATCAGATTCCATGAGGCCTACTACTTCACACACACAACATGCACTCACAGGCACCACACTATCCCCTTCATTCTCTCCTACCTCATCACATTCCATGAGGCCTACTACTTCACTCACACAACATGCACTCACAGGCACCACACTATCCCCTTCATTCTCTCCTAACTCATCACATTCCATGAGGCCTACTACTTCACACACACACAACATGCACTCACAGATACCACACTATCCCCTTCATTGTCTCCTACCTCATCACATTCCATGAGGCCTACTACTTCACCCACACAACATGCACTCACAGGCACCACACTATCCCCCTCATTCTCTCCTACCTCATCAGATTCCATGAGGCCTACTACTTCACACACACAACATGCACTCACAGGCACCACACTATCCCCTTCATTCTCTCCTACCTCATCACATTCCATGAGGCCTACTACTTCACACACACAACATGCACTCACAGATACCACTCTATCCCCTTCATTCTCTCCTACCTCATCACATTCCATGAGGCCTACTACTTCACACACACACAACATGCACTCACAGGCACCACACTTTCCCCCTCATTCTCTCCTACCTCATCAGATTCCATGAGGCCTACTACTTCACACACACAACATGCACTCACAGGCACCACACTATCCCCTTCATTCTCTCCTACCTCATCACATTCCATGAGGCCTACTACTTCACACACACACACCATGCCCTCACAGATACCACACTGCCCCTTCATTCTCTCCTACCTCATCACATTCCATGAGGCCTACTACTTCACCCACACAAAATACACTCACAGATACCACACAGTCCCCTTCATTCTCTCCCACCCCATCACATTCCATGAGGCCTAGAACTTCACACACACAACATGCACTCACAGGCACCACACTATCCCCTTCATTCTCTCCTACCTCATCACATTCCATGAGGCCTACTACTTCACACACATACCATGCACTCACAGATACCACACTGTCCCCTTCATTCTCTCCTACCTCATCACATTCCATGAGGCCTACTACTTCACACACAAAATGCACTCACAGGCACCACACTATCCCCTTCATTCTCTCCTACCTCATCAGATTCCATGAGGCCTACTACTTCACACACACAACATGCACTCACAGGCACCACACTATCCCCTTCATTCTCTCCTACCTCATCACATTCCATGAGGCCTACTACTTCACTCACACAACATGCACTCACAGGCACCACACTATTCCCTTCATTCTCTCCTACCTCATCACATTCCATGAGGCCTACTACTTCACACACACACAACATGCACTCACAGATACCACACTATCCCCTTCATTCTCTCCTACCTCATCACATTCCATGAGGCCTACTACTTCACACACACAACATGCACTCACAGACACCACACTATCCCCTTCATGCTCTCCTACCTCATCACATTCCATGAGGCCTACTACTTCGCCCACACAGCATGCATTCTCAGATACCACACTGTCCCCTTCATTCTCTCCTACCTCATCACATTCCATGAGGCCTACTACTTCGCCCACACAGCATGCACTCTCAGATACCACACTATCCCCTTCATTCTCTCCTACCTCATCTCATTCCATGAGGCCTACTACTTCGCCCACACAACCTGCACTCACAGGCACCACAATATCCCCTTCATTCTCACCTACCTCATCACATTCCATGAGGCCTACTACTTCACCCACACAACATACACTCACAGATACCACACTGTCCCCTTCATTCTCTCCTACCTCATCACATTCCATGAGGCCTACTACTCACCCACACAACATACACTCACAGATACCACACAGTCCCCTTCATTCTCTCCCACCCCATCACATTCCATGAGGCCTACTACTTCACACACACAACATGCACTCACAGGCACCACACTATCCCCTTAATTCTCTCCTACCTCATCACATTCATGAGGCCTACTACTTCACCCACACAACATGCACTCACAGGCACCACACTGTCCCCTTCATTCTCTCCTACCTCATCACATTCCATGAGGCCTACTACTTCACCCACACAACATTCACTCACAGGCACCACACTGTCCCCTTCATTATCTCCTACCTCATCAGATTCCATGAGGCCTACTACTTCACACACACAACATGCACTCCCAGATACCACACTATCCCCTTCATTCTCTCCTACCTCATCACATTCCATGAGGCCTACTACTTGACACACACACAACATGCACTCACAGATACCACACTATCCCCTTCATTCTCTCCTACCTCATCACATTCCATGAGGCCTACTACTTCACCCACACAACATACACTCACAGATACCACACAGTCCCCTTCTTTCTCTCCTACCCCATCACATTCCATGAGGCCTACTACTTCACACACACAACATGCACTCAAAGGCACCACACTATCCCCTTCATTCTCTCCTACCTCATCACATTCCATGAGGCCTACTACTTCGCCCACACAACATGCACTCACAGGCACCACACTATCCCCTTCATTTTCTCCTACCTCATCACATTCCATGAGGCCTACTACTTCACACACACAACATGCACTCACAGATACCACACTGTCCCCTTCATTCTCTCCTACCTCATCACATTCCATGAGGCCTACTACTTCACACACACAACATGCACTCATAGGCACTACACTATCCCCTTCATTCTCTCCTACCTCATCACATTCCATGAGGCCTACTACTTCGCCCACACAACATACACTCACAGGCACCACAATATCCCATTCATTCTCACCTACCTCATCACATTCCATGAGGCCTACTACTTCACCCACACAACATACACTCACAGATACCACACTATCCCCTTCATTCTCTCCTACTTCATCACATTCCATGAGGCCTACTACTTCACCCACACAACATGCACTCACAGGCACCACACTATCCCCTTCATTCTCTCCTACTTCATCACATTCCATGAGGCCTACTACTTCACCCACCCAACATGCACTCACAGGCACCACACTATCCCCTTCATTCTCTCCTACCTCATCACATTCCATGAGGCCTACTACTCACCCACACAACATACACTCACAGATACCACACTGTCCCCTTCATTCTCTCCTACCTCATCGAATACTATGAGGCCTACTACTTCACACACACACAACATGCACTCACAGGCACCACACTATCCCCTTCATTCTCTCCTACCTCATCTTATTCCATGAGGCCTACTGCTTCACACACACAACATGCACTCACAGGCACCACACTATCCCCTTCATTCTCTCCTACCTCATCACATTCCATGAGGCCTACTACTTCACACACACACACACACACACCATGCACTCACAGATTCCACACTGTCCCCTTCATTCTCTCCTACCTCATCACATTCCATGAGGCCTACTGCTTCACACACACAACATGCACTCACAGGCTCCACACTATCCCCTTCATTCTCTCCTACCTCATCACATTCCATGAGGCCTACTACTTCACACACACACACACCATGCACTCACAGATACCACACTGTCCCCTTCATTCTCTCCTACCTCATCACATTCCATGAGGCCTACTCCTTCACACACACAACATGCACTCCCAGATACCACACTATCCCCTTCATTCTCTCCTACCTCATCACATTCCATGAGGCCTACTACTTCACCCACACAACATGCACTCTCAGATACCACACTGTCCCCTTCATTCTCTCCTACCTCATCACATTCTATGAGGCCTACTACGTCACACACACACAACATACACTCACAGGCACCACACTCTCTCTCTCTCCTACCTCATCACATTCCATGAGGCCTACTACGTCACACACACACAACATGCACTCACAGGCACCACACTATCCCCTTCATTCTCTCCTACCTCATCACATTCCATGAGGCCTACTGCTTCACACACACAACATGCACTCACAGGCACCACACTCTCTCTCTCTCCTACCTCATCACATTCCATGAGGCCTACTACGTCACACACACACAACATGCACTCACAGGCACCACACTATCCCCTTCATTTTCTCCTACCTCATCACATTCCATGAGGCCTACTACTTCACACACACACACACCATGCACTCACAGATACCACACTGTCCCCTTCATTCTCTCCTACCTCATCACATTCCATGAGGCCTACTACTTCACCCACACAACATGCACTCTCAGATACCACACTGTCCCCTTCATTCTCTCCTACCTCATCACATTCTATGAGGCCTACTACATCACACACACACAACATGCACTCACAGGCACCACACTATCCCCTTCATTCTCTCCTACCTCATCACATTCCATGAGGCCTACTGCTTCACACACACAACAAGCACTCACAGGCACCACACTATCCCCTTCATTCTCTCCTACCTCATCACATTCCATGAGGCCTACTACTTCACACACACACACACCATGCACTCACAGATACCACACTGTCCCCTTCATTCTCTCCTACCTCATCACATTCCATGAGGCCTACTACTTCACCCACACAACATACACTCACAGGCACCACACTATCCCCTTCATTCTCTCCTACCTCATCACATTCCATGAGGCCTACTACTTCACACACACAACATGCACTCCCAGATACCACACTACGCCCTTCATTCTCTCCTACCTCATCACATTCCATGAGGCCTACTACTTCACCCACACAACATGCACTCTCAGATACCACACTGTCCCCTTAATTCTCTCCTACCTCATCACATTCTATGAGGCCTACCACTTCACACACACAACATGCACTCACAGGCACCACACTATCCCCTTCATTCTCTCCTACCTCATCACATTCTATGAGGCCTACTACTTCACACACACACAACATGCACTCACAGGCACCACACTATCCACTTCATTCTCTCCTACCTCATCACATTCCATGAGGCCTACTACTTCACACACACAACATGCACTCACAGGCACCACACTATCCCCTTCATTCTCTCCTACCTCATCAGATTCCATGAGGCCTACTACTTCACACACACAACATGCACTCACAGGCACCACACTATCCCCTTCATTCTCCCCTACCTCATCACATTCCAGGAGGCCTACTACTTCACTCACACAACATGCACTCACAGGCACCACACTATCCCCTTCATTCTCTCCTACCTCATCACATTCCATGAGGCCTACTACTTCACACACACACAAAATGCACTCACAGATACCACACTATCCCCTTCATTCTCTCCTACCTCATCACATTCCATGAGGCCAACTACTTCACCCACACAACATACACTCACAGATACCACACAGTCCCCTTCATTCTCTCCTACCCCATCACATTCCATGAGGCCTACTACTTCACCCACACAACATGCACTCACAGATACCACACTGTCCCCTTCATTCTCTCCTACCTCATCACATTCCATGAGGCCTACTACTTCACACACATACCATGCACTCACAGATACCACACTGTCCCCTTCATTCTCTCCTACCTCATCACATTCCATGAGGCCTACTACTTCACACACAAAATGCACTCACAGGCACCACACTATCCCCTTCATTCTCTCCTACCTCATCAGATTCCATGAGGCCTACTACTTCACACACACAACATGCACTCACAGGCACCACACTATCCCCTTCATTCTCTCCTACCTCATCACATTCCATGAGGCCTACTACTTCACTCACACAACATGCACTCACAGGCACCACACTATTCCCTTCATTCTCTCCTACCTCATCACATTCCATGAGGCCTACTACTTCACACACACACAACATGCACTCACAGATACCACACTATCCCCTTCATTCTCTCCTACCTCATCACATTCCATGAGGCCTACTACTTCACACACACAACATGCACTCACAGACACCACACTATCCCCTTCATGCTCTCCTACCTCATCACATTCCATGAGGCCTACTACTTCGCCCACACAGCATGCATTCTCAGATACCACACTGTCCCCTTCATTCTCTCCTACCTCATCACATTCCATGAGGCCTACTACTTCGCCCACACAGCATGCACTCTCAGATACCACACTATCCCCTTCATTCTCTCCTACCTCATCTCATTCCATGAGGCCTACTACTTCGCCCACACAACCTGCACTCACAGGCACCACAATATCCCCTTCATTCTCACCTACCTCATCACATTCCATGAGGCCTACTACTTCACCCACACAACATACACTCACAGATACCACACTGTCCCCTTCATTCTCTCCTACCTCATCACATTCCATGAGGCCTACTACTCACCCACACAACATACACTCACAGATACCACACAGTCCCCTTCATTCTCTCCCACCCCATCACATTCCATGAGGCCTACTACTTCACACACACAACATGCACTCACAGGCACCACACTATCCCCTTAATTCTCTCCTACCTCATCACATTCATGAGGCCTACTACTTCACCCACACAACATGCACTCACAGGCACCACACTGTCCCCTTCATTCTCTCCTACCTCATCACATTCCATGAGGCCTACTACTTCACCCACACAACATTCACTCACAGGCACCACACTGTCCCCTTCATTATCTCCTACCTCATCAGATTCCATGAGGCCTACTACTTCACACACACAACATGCACTCCCAGATACCACACTATCCCCTTCATTCTCTCCTACCTCATCACATTCCATGAGGCCTACTACTTGACACACACACAACATGCACTCACAGATACCACACTATCCCCTTCATTCTCTCCTACCTCATCACATTCCATGAGGCCTACTACTTCACCCACACAACATACACTCACAGATACCACACAGTCCCCTTCTTTCTCTCCTACCCCATCACATTCCATGAGGCCTACTACTTCACACACACAACATGCACTCAAAGGCACCACACTATCCCCTTCATTCTCTCCTACCTCATCACATTCCATGAGGCCTACTACTTCGCCCACACAACATGCACTCACAGGCACCACACTATCCCCTTCATTTTCTCCTACCTCATCACATTCCATGAGGCCTACTACTTCACACACACAACATGCACTCACAGATACCACACTGTCCCCTTCATTCTCTCCTACCTCATCACATTCCATGAGGCCTACTACTTCACACACACAACATGCACTCATAGGCACTACACTATCCCCTTCATTCTCTCCTACCTCATCACATTCCATGAGGCCTACTACTTCGCCCACACAACATACACTCACAGGCACCACAATATCCCATTCATTCTCACCTACCTCATCACATTCCATGAGGCCTACTACTTCACCCACACAACATACACTCACAGATACCACACTATCCCCTTCATTCTCTCCTACTTCATCACATTCCATGAGGCCTACTACTTCACCCACACAACATGCACTCACAGGCACCACACTATCCCCTTCATTCTCTCCTACTTCATCACATTCCATGAGGCCTACTACTTCACCCACCCAACATGCACTCACAGGCACCACACTATCCCCTTCATTCTCTCCTACCTCATCACATTCCATGAGGCCTACTACTCACCCACACAACATACACTCACAGATACCACACTGTCCCCTTCATTCTCTCCTACCTCATCGAATACTATGAGGCCTACTACTTCACACACACACAACATGCACTCACAGGCACCACACTATCCCCTTCATTCTCTCCTACCTCATCTTATTCCATGAGGCCTACTGCTTCACACACACAACATGCACTCACAGGCACCACACTATCCCCTTCATTCTCTCCTACCTCATCACATTCCATGAGGCCTACTACTTCACACACACACACACACACACCATGCACTCACAGATTCCACACTGTCCCCTTCATTCTCTCCTACCTCATCACATTCCATGAGGCCTACTGCTTCACACACACAACATGCACTCACAGGCTCCACACTATCCCCTTCATTCTCTCCTACCTCATCACATTCCATGAGGCCTACTACTTCACACACACACACACCATGCACTCACAGATACCACACTGTCCCCTTCATTCTCTCCTACCTCATCACATTCCATGAGGCCTACTCCTTCACACACACAACATGCACTCCCAGATACCACACTATCCCCTTCATTCTCTCCTACCTCATCACATTCCATGAGGCCTACTACTTCACCCACACAACATGCACTCTCAGATACCACACTGTCCCCTTCATTCTCTCCTACCTCATCACATTCTATGAGGCCTACTACGTCACACACACACAACATACACTCACAGGCACCACACTCTCTCTCTCTCCTACCTCATCACATTCCATGAGGCCTACTACGTCACACACACACAACATGCACTCACAGGCACCACACTATCCCCTTCATTCTCTCCTACCTCATCACATTCCATGAGGCCTACTGCTTCACACACACAACATGCACTCACAGGCACCACACTCTCTCTCTCTCCTACCTCATCACATTCCATGAGGCCTACTACGTCACACACACACAACATGCACTCACAGGCACCACACTATCCCCTTCATTTTCTCCTACCTCATCACATTCCATGAGGCCTACTACTTCACACACACACACACCATGCACTCACAGATACCACACTGTCCCCTTCATTCTCTCCTACCTCATCACATTCCATGAGGCCTACTACTTCACCCACACAACATGCACTCTCAGATACCACACTGTCCCCTTCATTCTCTCCTACCTCATCACATTCTATGAGGCCTACTACATCACACACACACAACATGCACTCACAGGCACCACACTATCCCCTTCATTCTCTCCTACCTCATCACATTCCATGAGGCCTACTGCTTCACACACACAACAAGCACTCACAGGCACCACACTATCCCCTTCATTCTCTCCTACCTCATCACATTCCATGAGGCCTACTACTTCACACACACACACACCATGCACTCACAGATACCACACTGTCCCCTTCATTCTCTCCTACCTCATCACATTCCATGAGGCCTACTACTTCACCCACACAACATACACTCACAGGCACCACACTATCCCCTTCATTCTCTCCTACCTCATCACATTCCATGAGGCCTACTACTTCACACACACAACATGCACTCCCAGATACCACACTACGCCCTTCATTCTCTCCTACCTCATCACATTCCATGAGGCCTACTACTTCACCCACACAACATGCACTCTCAGATACCACACTGTCCCCTTAATTCTCTCCTACCTCATCACATTCTATGAGGCCTACCACTTCACACACACAACATGCACTCACAGGCACCACACTATCCCCTTCATTCTCTCCTACCTCATCACATTCTATGAGGCCTACTACTTCACACACACACAACATGCACTCACAGGCACCACACTATCCACTTCATTCTCTCCTACCTCATCACATTCCATGAGGCCTACTACTTCACACACACAACATGCACTCACAGGCACCACACTATCCCCTTCATTCTCTCCTACCTCATCAGATTCCATGAGGCCTACTACTTCACACACACAACATGCACTCACAGGCACCACACTATCCCCTTCATTCTCCCCTACCTCATCACATTCCAGGAGGCCTACTACTTCACTCACACAACATGCACTCACAGGCACCACACTATCCCCTTCATTCTCTCCTACCTCATCACATTCCATGAGGCCTACTACTTCACACACACACAAAATGCACTCACAGATACCACACTATCCCCTTCATTCTCTCCTACCTCATCACATTCCATGAGGCCAACTACTTCACCCACACAACATACACTCACAGATACCACACAGTCCCCTTCATTCTCTCCTACCCCATCACATTCCATGAGGCCTACTACTTCACCCACACAACATGCACTCACAGATACCACACTGTCCCCTTCATTCTCTCCTACCTCATCACATTCCATGAGGCCTACTACTTCGCCTACACAACATGCACTCACACGTGCCACACTATCCCCTTCATTCTCTCCTACCTCATCACATTCCATGAGGCCTACTACTTCACCCACACAACATGCACTCTCAGATACCACACTGTCCCCTTCATTCTCTCCTACCTCATTACATTCCATGAGGCCTACTACTTCACACACACAACATGCACTCACAGGCACCACACTATCCCCTTCATTCTCTCCTACCTCATCACATTCCATGAGGCCTACTACTTCGCCCACACAACATGCACTCAGAGGCACCACACTATCCCCTTCATTCTCTCCTACCTCATCACATTCCATGAGGCCTACTACTTCGCCCACACAACATGCACTCACAGGCACCACAATATCCCCTTCATTCTCACCTACCTCATCACATTCCATGAGGCCTACTACTTCACCCACACAACATGCACTCACAGGCACCACACTATCCCCTTCATTCTCTCCTACCTCATCACATTCCATGAGGCCTACTACTCACCCACACAACATACACTCACAGATACCACACAGTCCCCTTCATTCTCTCCCACCCCATCACATTCCATGAGGCCTACTACTTCACACACACAACATGCACTCACAGGCACCACACTATCCCCTTAATTCTCTCCTACCTCATCACATTCCACGAGGCCTACTACTTCACCTACACAACATGCACTCACAGGCACCACACTATCCCCTTCATTCTCTCCTACCTCATCACATTCCATGAGGCCTACTACTTCACCCACACAACATGCACTCACAGATACCACACTGTCCCCTTCATTCTCTCCTACCTCATCACATTCCGTGAGGCCTATTACTTCACATACACAACATGCACTCCCAGATACCACACTATCCCCTTCATTCTCTCCTACCTCATCACATTCCATGAGGCCTACTACTTCACACACACAACATGCACTCCCAGATACCACACTATCCCCTTCATTCTCTCCTACCTCATCACATTCCATGAGCCCTACTACTTCACCCACACAACATGCACTCTCAGATACCACACTGTCCCCTTCATTCTCTCCTACCTCATCACATTCTATGAGGCCTACTACTTCACACACACACAACATGCACTCACAGGCACCACACTATCCCCTTCATTCTCTCCTACCTCATCACATTCCATGAGGCCTACTGCTTCACACACACAACATGCACTCACAGGCACCACACTGCCCCTTCATTCTCTCCTACCTCATCACATTCCATGAGGCCTACTACTTCACCCACACAACATACACTCACAGATACCACACAGTCCCCTTCATTCTCTCCCACCCCATCACATTCCATGAGGCCTAGAACTTCACACACACAACATGCACTCACAGGCACCACACTATCCCCTTCATTCTCTCCTACTTCATCACATTCCATGAGGCCTACTACTTCACACACACACCATGCACTCACAGATACCACACTGCCCCCTTCATTCTCTCCTACCTCATCACATTCCATGAGGCCTACTACTTCACACACACAAAATGCACTCACAGGCACCACACTATCCCCTTTTATTCTCTCCTACCTCATCAGATTCCATGAGGCCTACTACTTCACACACACAACATGCACTCACAGGCACCACACTATCCCCTTCATTCTCTCCTACCTCATCACATTCCATGAGGCCTACTACTTCACTCACACAACATGCACTCACAGGCACCACACTATTCCCTTCATTCTCTCCTACCTCATCACATTCCATGAGGCCTACTACTTCACACACACACAACATGCACTCACAGATACCACACTATCCCCTTCATTCTCTCCTACCTCATCACATTCCATGAGGCCTACTACTTCACACACACACACCATGCACTCACAGATACCACACTGTCCCCTTCATTCTCTCCTACCTCATCACATTCCATGAGGCCTACTACTTCACTCACACAACATGCACTCACAGGCACCACACTATCCCCTTCATTCTCTCCTACCTCATCACATTCCATGAGGCCTACTACTTCACACACACACAACATGCACTCACAGATACCACACTATCCCCTTCATTCTCTCCTACCTCATCACATTCCATGAGGCCTACTACTTCACACACACAACATGCACTCACAGGCACCACACTATCCCCTTCATTCTCTCCTACCTCATCACATTCCATGAGGCCTACCACTTCGCCCACACAGCATGCACTCTCAGATACCACACTGTCCCCTTCATTCTCTCCTACCTCATCACATTCCATGAGGCCTACTACTTCGCCCACACAGCATGCACTCTCAGATACCACACTATCCCCTTCATTCTCTCCTACCTCATCACATTCCATGAGGCCTACTACTTCGCCCACACAACCTGCACTCACAGGCACCACAATATCCCCTTCATTCTCACCTACCTCATCACATTCCATGAGGCCTACTACTTCACCCACACAACATACACTCACAGATACCACACTGTCCCCTTCATTCTCTCCTACCTCATCACATTCCATGAGGCCTACTACTCACCCACACAACATACACTCACAGATACCACACAGTCCCCTTCATTCTCTCCCACCCCATCACATTCCATGAGGCCTACTACTTCACACACACAACATGCACTCACAGGCGCCACACTATCCCCTTAATTCTCTCCTACCTCATCACATTCATGAGGCCTACTACTTCACCCACACAACATGCACTCACAGGCACCACACTGTCCCCTTCATTCTCTCCTACCTCATCACATTCCATGAGGCCTACTACTTCACCCACACAACATTCACTCACAGGCACCACACTGTCCCCTTCATTCTCTCCTACCTCATCAGATTCCATGAGGCCTACTACTTCACACACACAACATGCACTCCCAGATACCACACTATCCCCTTCATTCTCTCCTACCTCATCGCATTCCATGAGGCCTACTAGTTGACACACACACAACATGCACTCACAGGCACCACACTATCCCCTTCATTCTCTCCTACCTCATCACATTCCATGAGGCCTACTACTTCACACACACACAAAATGCACTCACAGATACCACACTATCCCCTTCATTCTCTCCTACCTCATCACATTCCATGAGGCCAACTACTTCACCCACACAACATACACTCACAGATACCACACAGTCCCCTTCATTCTCTCCTACCCCATCACATTCCATGAGGCCTACTACTTCACCCACACAACATGCACTCACAGATACCACACTGTCCCCTTCATTCTCTCCTACCTCATCACATTCCATGAGGCCTACTACTTCGCCTACACAACATGCACTCACACGTGCCACACTATCCCCTTCATTCTCTCCTACCTCATCACATTCCATGAGGCCTACTACTTCACCCACACAACATGCACTCTCAGATACCACACTGTCCCCTTCATTCTCTCCTACCTCATTACATTCCATGAGGCCTACTACTTCACACACACAACATGCACTCACAGGCACCACACTATCCCCTTCATTCTCTCCTACCTCATCACATTCCATGAGGCCTACTACTTCGCCCACACAACATGCACTCAGAGGCACCACACTATCCCCTTCATTCTCTCCTACCTCATCACATTCCATGAGGCCTACTACTTCGCCCACACAACATGCACTCACAGGCACCACAATATCCCCTTCATTCTCACCTACCTCATCACATTCCATGAGGCCTACTACTTCACCCACACAACATGCACTCACAGGCACCACACTATCCCCTTCATTCTCTCCTACCTCATCACATTCCATGAGGCCTACTACTCACCCACACAACATACACTCACAGATACCACACAGTCCCCTTCATTCTCTCCCACCCCATCACATTCCATGAGGCCTACTACTTCACACACACAACATGCACTCACAGGCACCACACTATCCCCTTAATTCTCTCCTACCTCATCACATTCCACGAGGCCTACTACTTCACCTACACAACATGCACTCACAGGCACCACACTATCCCCTTCATTCTCTCCTACCTCATCACATTCCATGAGGCCTACTACTTCACCCACACAACATGCACTCACAGATACCACACTGTCCCCTTCATTCTCTCCTACCTCATCACATTCCGTGAGGCCTATTACTTCACATACACAACATGCACTCCCAGATACCACACTATCCCCTTCATTCTCTCCTACCTCATCACATTCCATGAGGCCTACTACTTCACACACACAACATGCACTCCCAGATACCACACTATCCCCTTCATTCTCTCCTACCTCATCACATTCCATGAGCCCTACTACTTCACCCACACAACATGCACTCTCAGATACCACACTGTCCCCTTCATTCTCTCCTACCTCATCACATTCTATGAGGCCTACTACTTCACACACACACAACATGCACTCACAGGCACCACACTATCCCCTTCATTCTCTCCTACCTCATCACATTCCATGAGGCCTACTGCTTCACACACACAACATGCACTCACAGGCACCACACTGCCCCTTCATTCTCTCCTACCTCATCACATTCCATGAGGCCTACTACTTCACCCACACAACATACACTCACAGATACCACACAGTCCCCTTCATTCTCTCCCACCCCATCACATTCCATGAGGCCTAGAACTTCACACACACAACATGCACTCACAGGCACCACACTATCCCCTTCATTCTCTCCTACTTCATCACATTCCATGAGGCCTACTACTTCACACACACACCATGCACTCACAGATACCACACTGCCCCCTTCATTCTCTCCTACCTCATCACATTCCATGAGGCCTACTACTTCACACACACAAAATGCACTCACAGGCACCACACTATCCCCTTTTATTCTCTCCTACCTCATCAGATTCCATGAGGCCTACTACTTCACACACACAACATGCACTCACAGGCACCACACTATCCCCTTCATTCTCTCCTACCTCATCACATTCCATGAGGCCTACTACTTCACTCACACAACATGCACTCACAGGCACCACACTATTCCCTTCATTCTCTCCTACCTCATCACATTCCATGAGGCCTACTACTTCACACACACACAACATGCACTCACAGATACCACACTATCCCCTTCATTCTCTCCTACCTCATCACATTCCATGAGGCCTACTACTTCACACACACACACCATGCACTCACAGATACCACACTGTCCCCTTCATTCTCTCCTACCTCATCACATTCCATGAGGCCTACTACTTCACTCACACAACATGCACTCACAGGCACCACACTATCCCCTTCATTCTCTCCTACCTCATCACATTCCATGAGGCCTACTACTTCACACACACACAACATGCACTCACAGATACCACACTATCCCCTTCATTCTCTCCTACCTCATCACATTCCATGAGGCCTACTACTTCACACACACAACATGCACTCACAGGCACCACACTATCCCCTTCATTCTCTCCTACCTCATCACATTCCATGAGGCCTACCACTTCGCCCACACAGCATGCACTCTCAGATACCACACTGTCCCCTTCATTCTCTCCTACCTCATCACATTCCATGAGGCCTACTACTTCGCCCACACAGCATGCACTCTCAGATACCACACTATCCCCTTCATTCTCTCCTACCTCATCACATTCCATGAGGCCTACTACTTCGCCCACACAACCTGCACTCACAGGCACCACAATATCCCCTTCATTCTCACCTACCTCATCACATTCCATGAGGCCTACTACTTCACCCACACAACATACACTCACAGATACCACACTGTCCCCTTCATTCTCTCCTACCTCATCACATTCCATGAGGCCTACTACTCACCCACACAACATACACTCACAGATACCACACAGTCCCCTTCATTCTCTCCCACCCCATCACATTCCATGAGGCCTACTACTTCACACACACAACATGCACTCACAGGCGCCACACTATCCCCTTAATTCTCTCCTACCTCATCACATTCATGAGGCCTACTACTTCACCCACACAACATGCACTCACAGGCACCACACTGTCCCCTTCATTCTCTCCTACCTCATCACATTCCATGAGGCCTACTACTTCACCCACACAACATTCACTCACAGGCACCACACTGTCCCCTTCATTCTCTCCTACCTCATCAGATTCCATGAGGCCTACTACTTCACACACACAACATGCACTCCCAGATACCACACTATCCCCTTCATTCTCTCCTACCTCATCGCATTCCATGAGGCCTACTAGTTGACACACACACAACATGCACTCACAGATACCACACTGTCCCCTTCATTCTCTCCTACCTCATCACATTCCATGAGGCCTACTACTTCACCCACACAACATACACTCACAGATACCACACAGTCCCCTTCATTCTCTCCTACCCCATCACATTCCATGAGGCCTACTACTTCACACACACAACATGCACACAAAGGCACCACACTATCCCCTTCATTCTCTCCTACCTCATCACATTCCATGAGGCCTACTACTTCGCCCACACAACATGCACTCACAGGCACCACACTATCCCCTTCATTCTCTCCTACCTCATCACATTCCATGAGGCCTACTACTTCACACACACAACATGCACTCACAGATACCACACTGTCCCCTTCATTCTCTCCTACCTCATCACATTCCATGAGGCCTACTACTTCACACACACAACATGCACTCATAGGCACTACACTATCCCCTTCATTCTCTCCTACCTCATCACATTCCATGAGGCCTACTACTTCGCCCACACAACATACACTCACAGGCACCACAATATCCCGTTCATTCTCACCTACCTTATCACATTCCATGAGGCCTACTACTTCACCCACACAACATACACTCACAGATACCACACTATCCCCTTCATTCTCTCCTACTTCATCACATTCCATGAGGCCTACTACTTCACCCACACAACCTGCACTCACAGGCACCACACTATCCCCTTCATTCTCTCCTACTTCATCACATTCCATGAGGCCTACTACTTCACCCACCCAACATGCACTCACAGGCACCACACTATCCCCTTCATTCTCTCCTACCTCATCACATTCCATGAGGCCTACTACTCACCCACACAACATACACTCACAGATACCACACTGTCCCCTTCATTCTCTCCTACCTCATCGAATACTATGAGGCCTACTACTTCACACACACACAACATGCACTCACAGGCACCACACTATCCCCTTCATTCTCTCCTACCTCATCTTTTTCCATGAGGCCTACTGCTTCACACACACAACATGCACTCACAGGCACCACACTATCCCCTTCATTCTCTCCTACCTCATCACATTCCATGAGGCCTACTACTGCACACACACACACCATGCACTCACAGATTCCACACTGTCCCCTTCATTCTCTCCTACCTCATCACATTCCATGAGGCCTACTGCTTCACACACACAACATGCACTCACAGGCTCCACACTATCCCCTTCATTCTCTCCTACCTCATCACATTCCATGAGGCCTACTACTTCACACACACACACACCATGCACTCACAGATACCACACTGTCCCCTTCATTCTCTCCTACCTCATCACATTCCATGAGGCCTACTCCTTCGCACACACAACATGCACTCCCAGATACCACACTATCCCCTTCATTCTCTCCTACCTCATCACATTCCATGAGGCCTACTACTTCACCCACACAACATGCACTCTCAGATACCACACTGTCCCCTTCATTCTCTCCTACCTCATCACATTCTATGAGGCCTACTACGTCACACACACACAACATGCACTCACAGGCACCACACTATCCCCTTCATTCTCTCCTACCTCATCACATTCCATGAGGCCTACTACGTCACACACACACAACATGCACTCACAGGCACCACACTATCCCCTTCATTCTCTCCTACCTCATCACATTCCATGAGGCCGACTGCTTCACACACACAACATGCACTCACAGGCACCACACTATCCCCTTCATTCTCTCCTACCTCATCACATTCCATGAGGCCTACTACTTCACACACACACACCATGCACTCACAGATACCACACTGTCCCCTTCATTCTCTCCTACCTCATCACATTCCATGAGGCCTACTACTTCACCCACACAACATGCACTCTCAGATACCACACTGTCCCCTTCATTCTCTCCTACCTCATCACATTCTATGAGGCCTACTACATCACACACACACAACATGCACTCACAGGCACCACACTATCCCCTTCATTCTCTCCTACCTCATCACATTCCATGAGGCCTACTGCTTCACACACACAACATGCATTCACAGGCACCACACTATCCCCTCCATTCTCTCCTACCTCATCACATTCCATGAGGCCTACTACTTCACACACACACACACCATGCACTCACAGATACCACACTGTCCCCTTCATTCTCTCCTACCTCATCACATTCCATGAGGCCTACTAATTCACCCACACAACATACACTCACAGGCACCACACTATCCCCTTCATTCTCTCCTACCTCATCACATTCCATGAGGCCTACTACTTCACACACACAACATGCACTCCCAGATACCACACTACGCCCTTCATTCTCTCCTACCTCATCACATTCCATGAGGCCTACTACTTCACCCACACAACATGCACTCTTAGATACCACACTGTCCCCTTAATTCTCTCCTACCTCATCACATTCTATGAGGCCTACCACTTCACACACACAACATGCACTCACAGGCACCACACTATCCCCTTCATTCTCTCCTACCTCATCACATTCTATGAGGCCTACTACTTCACACACACACAACATGCACTCACAGGCACCACACTATCCACTTCATTCTCTCCTACCTCATCACATTCCATGAGGCCTACTACTTCACACACACAACATGCACTCACAGGCACCACACTATCCCCTTCTTTCTCTCCTACCTCATCAGATTCCATGAGGCCTACTACTTCACACACACAACATGCACTCACAGGCACCACACTATCCCCTTCATTCTCTCCTACCTCATCACATTCCAGGAGGCCTACTACTTCACTCACACAACATGCACTCACAGGCACCACACTATCCCCTTCATTCTCTCCTACCTCATCACATTCCATGAGGCCTACTACTTCACACACACACAAAATGCACTCACAGATACCACACTATCCCCTTCATTCTCTCCTACCTCATCACATTCCATGAGGCCTACTGCTTCACACACACAACATGCACTCACAGGCTCCACACTATCCCCTTCATTCTCTCCTACCTCATCACATTCCATGAGGCCTACTACTTCACACACACACACACCATGCACTCACAGATACCACACTGTCCCCTTCATTCTCTCCTACCTCATCACATTCCATGAGGCCTACTACTCACCCACACAACATACACTCACAGATACCACACTGTCCCCTTCATTCTCTCCTACCTCATCGAATACTATTAGGCCTACTACTTCACACACACACAACATGCACTCACAGGCACCACACTATCCCCTTCATTCTCTCCTACCTCATCTTATTCCATGAGGCCTACTGCTTCACACACACAACATGCACTGACAGGCACCACACTATCCCCTTCATTCTCTCCTACCTCATCACATTCAATGAGGCCTACTACTTCACACACACACACCATGCACTCACAGATTCCACACTGTCCCCTTCATTCTCTCCTACCTCATCACATTCCATGAGGCCTACTGCTTCACACACACAACATGCACTCACAGGCTCCACACTATCCCCTTCATTCTCTCCTACCTCATCACATTCCATGAGGCCTACTACTTCACACACACACACCATGCACTCACAGATACCACACTGTCCCCTTCATTCTCTCCTACCTCATCACATTCCATGAGGCCTACTCCTTCGCACACACAACATGCACTCCCAGATACCACACTATCCCCTTCATTCTCTCCTACCTCATCACATTCCATGAGGCCTACTACTTCACCCACACAACATGCACTCTCAGATACCACACTGTCCCCTTCATTCTCTCCTACCTCATCACATTCTATGAGGCCTACTACGTCACACACACACAACATGCACTCACAGGCACCACACTATCCCCTTCATTCTCTCCTACCTCATCACATTCCATGAGGCCTACTACGTCACACACACACAACATGCACTCACAGGCACCACACTATCCCCTTCATTCTCTCCTACCTCATCACATTCCATGAGGCCTACTGCTTCACACACACAACATGCACTCACAGGCACCACACTATCCCCTTCATTCTCTCCTACCTCATCACATTCCATGAGGCCTACTACTTCACACACACACACCATGCACTCACAGATACCACACTGTCCCCTTCATTCTCTCCTACCTCATCACATTCCATGAGGCCTACTACTTCACCCACACAACATGCACTCTCAGATACCACACTGTCCCCTTCATTCTCTCCTACCTCATCACATTCTATGAGGCCTACTACATCACACACACACAACATGCACTCACAGGCACCACACTATCCCCTTCATTCTCTCCTACCTCATCACATTCCATGAGGCCTACTGCTTCACACACACAACATGCATTCACAGGCACCACACTATCCCCTCCATTCTCTCCTACCTCATCACATTCCATGAGGCCTACTACTTCACACACACACACACCATGCACTCACAGATACCACACTGTCCCCTTCATTCTCTCCTACCTCATCACATTCCATGAGGCCTACTAATTCACCCACACAACATACACTCACAGGCACCACACTATCCCCTTCATTCTCTCCTACCTCATCACATTCCATGAGGCCTACTACTTCACACACACAACATGCACTCCCAGATACCACACTACGCCCTTCATTCTCTCCTACCTCATCACATTCTATGAGGCCTACCACTTCACACACACAACATGCACTCACAGGCACCACACTATCCCCTTCATTCTCTCCTACCTCATCACATTCTATGAGGCCTACTACTTCACACACACACAACATGCACTCACAGGCACCACACTATCCACTTCATTCTCTCCTACCTCATCACATTCCATGAGGCCTACTACTTCACACACACAACATGCACTCACAGGCACCACACTATCCCCTTCTTTCTCTCCTACCTCATCAGATTCCATGAGGCCTACTACTTCACACACACAACATGCACTCACAGGCACCACACTATCCCCTTCATTCTCTCCTACCTCATCACATTCCAGGAGGCCTACTACTTCACTCACACAACATGCACTCACAGGCACCACACTATCCCCTTCATTCTCTCCTACCTCATCACATTCCATGAGGCCTACTACTTCACACACACACACAAAATGCACTCACAGATACCACACTATCCCCTTCATTCTCTCCTACCTCATCACATTCCATGAGGCCAACTACTTCACCCACACAACATACACTCACAGATACCACACAGTCCCCTTCATTCTCTCCTACCCCATCACATTCCATGAGGCCTACTACTTCACCCACACAACATGCACTCACAGATACCACACTGTCCCCTTCATTCTCTCCTACCTCATCACATTCCATGAGGCCTACTACTTCGCCTACACAACATGCACTCACACGTGCTACACTATCCCCTTCATTCTCTCCTACCTCATCACATTCCATGAGGCCTACTACTTCACCCACACAACATGCACTCTCAGATACCACACTGTCCCCTTCATTCTCTCCTACCTTATCACATTCCATGAGGCCTACTACTTCACACACACAACATGCACTCACAGGCACCACACTATCCCCTTCGTTCTCTCCTACCTCATCACATTCCATGAGGCCTACTACTTCGCCCACACAACATGCACTCAGAGGCACCACACTATCCCCTTCATTCTCTCCTACCTCATCACATTCCATGAGGCCTACTACTTCGCCCACACAACATGCTCTCACAGGCACCACAATATCCCCTTCATTCTCACCTACCTCATCACATTCCATGAGGCCTACTACTTCACCCACACAACATGCACTCACAGGCACCACACTATCCCCTTCATTCTCTCCTACCTCATCACATTCCATGAGGCCTACTACTCACCCACACAACATACACTCACCGATACCACACAGTCCCCTTCATTCTCTCCCACCCCATCACATTCCATGAGGCCTACTACTTCACAAACACAACATGCACTCACAGGCACCACACTATCCCCTTAATTCTCTCCTACCTCATCACATTCCACGAGGCCTACTACTTCACACACACACACACCATGCACTCACAGATACCACACTGTCCCCTTCATTCTCTCCTACCTCATCACATTCCATGAGGCCTACTAATTCACCCACACAACATACACTCACAGGCACCACACTATCCCCTTCATTCTCTCCTACCTCATCACATTCCATGAGGCCTACTACTTCACACACACAACATGCACTCCCAGATACCACACTACGCCCTTCATTCTCTCCTACCTCATCACATTCCATGAGGCCTACTACTTCACCCACACAACATGCACTCTCAGATACCACACTGTCCCCTTAATTCTCTCCTACCTCATCACATTCTATGAGGCCTACCACTTCACACACACAACATGCACTCACAGGCACCACACTATCCCCTTCATTCTCTCCTACCTCATCACATTCTATGAGGCCTACTACTTCACACACACACAACATGCACTCACAGGCACCACACTATCCACTTCATTCTCTCCTACCTCATCACATTCCATGAGGCCTACTACTTCACACACACAACATGCACTCACAGGCACCACACTATCCCCTTCTTTCTCTCCTACCTCATCAGATTCCATGAGGCCTACTACTTCACACACACAACATGCACTCACAGGCACCACACTATCCCCTTCATTCTCTCCTACCTCATCACATTCCAGGAGGCCTACTACTTCACTCACACAACATGCACTCACAGGCACCACACTATCCCCTTCATTCTCTCCTACCTCATCACATTCCATGAGGCCTACTACTTCACACACACACAAAATGCACTCACAGATACCACACTATCCCCTTCATTCTCTCCTACCTCATCACATTCCATGAGGCCAACTACTTCACCCACACAACATACACTCACAGATACCACACAGTCCCCTTCATTCTCTCCTACCCCATCACATTCCATGAGGCCTACTACTTCACCCACACAACATGCACTCACAGATACCACACTGTCCCCTTCATTCTCTCCTACCTCATCACATTCCATGAGGCCTACTACTTCGCCTACACAACATGCACTCACACGTGCCACACTATCCCCTTCATTCTCTCCTACCTCATCACATTCCATGAGGCCTACTACTTCACCCACACAACATGCACTCTCAGATACCACACTGTCCCCTTCATTCTCTCCTACCTCATCACATTCCATGAGGCCTACTACTTCACACACACAACATGCACTCACAGGCACCACACTATCCCCTTCATTCTCTCCTACCTCATCACATTCCATGAGGCCTACTACTTCGCCCACACAACATGCACTCAGAGGCACCACACTATCCCCTTCATTCTCTCCTACCTCATCACATTCCATGAGGCCTACTACTTCGCCCACACAACATGCTCTCACAGGCACCACAATATCCCCTTCATTCTCACCTACCTCATCACATTCCATGAGGCCTACTACTTCACCCACACAACATGCACTCACAGGCACCACACTATCCCCTTCATTCTCTCCTACCTCATCACATTCCATGAGGCCTACTACTCACCCACACAACATACACTCACAGATACCACACAGTCCCCTTCATTCTCTCCCACCCCATCACATTCCATGAGGCCTACTACTTCACAAACACAACATGCACTCACAGGCACCACACTATCCCCTTAATTCTCTCCTACCTCATCACATTCCACGAGGCCTACTACTTCACCTACACAACATGCACTCACAGGCACCACACTATCCCCTTCATTCTCTCCTACCTCATCACATTCCATGAGGCCTACTACTTCACCCACACAACATGCACTCACAGATACCACACTGTCCCCTTCATTCTCTCCTACCTCATCACATTCCGTGAGGCCTATTACTTCACACACACAACATGCACTCCCAGATACAACACTATCCCCTTCATTCTCTCCTACCTCATCACATTCCATGAGGCCTACTACTTCACACACACAACATGCACTCCCAGATACCACACTATCCCCTTCATTCTCTCCTACCTCATCACATTCCATGAGGCCTACTACTTCACCCACACAACATGCACTCTCAGATACCACACTGTCCCCTTCATTCTCTCCTACCTCATCACATTCTATGAGGCCTACTACTTCACACACACACAACATGCACTCACAGGCACCACACTATCCCCTTCATTCTCTCCTACCTCATCACATTCCATGAGGCCTACTGCTTCACACACACAACATGCACTCACAGGCACCACACTATCCCCTTCATTCTCTCCTACCTCATCACATTCCATGAGGCCTACTACTTCACCCACACAACATGCACTCACAGATACCACACTGTCCCCTTCATTCTCTCCTACCTCATCACATTCCATGAGGCCTACTACTTCACACACACAACATGCACTACCAGATACCACACTATCCCCTTCATTCTCTCCTACCTCATCACATTCCATGAGGCCTACTACTTCCCACACACAACATGCACTCCCAGATACCACACTGTCCCCTTCATTCTCTCCTACCTCATCACATTCCATGAGGCCTACTACTTCACACACACAACATGCACTCTCAGATACCACACTGTCCCCTTCATTCTCTCCTACCTCATCACATTCTATGAGGCCTACTACTTCACACACAAACAACATGCACTCACAGGCACCACACTATCCCCTTCATTCTCTCCTACCTCATCACATTCTATGAGGCCTACTACTTCATACACACAAAACATGCACTCACAGGCACCACACTATCCCCTTCATTCTCTCCTACCTCATCACATTCCATGAGGCCTACTACTTCACACAGACAACATGCTCTCCCAGATACCACACTATCCCCTTCATTCTCTCCTACCTCATCGCATTCCATGAGGCCTACTACTTCACCCACACAACATGCACTCACAGGCACCACACTATCCCGTTCATTCTCGCCTACCTCATCACATTCCATGAGGCCTACTACTCACCCACACAACATACACTCACAGATACCACACTGTCCCCTTCATTCTCTCCTACCTCATCACATTCCATGAGGCCTACTACTTCACCCACACAACATGCACTCTCAGATACCACACTATCCCCTTCATTCTCTCCTACCTCATCACATTCCATGAGGCCTACTACTTCACACACACAACATGCACTCCCAGATACCACACTATCCCCTTCATTCTCTCCTACCTCATCACATTCCATGAGGCCTACTACTTCACACACACAACATGCACTCACAGGCACCACACTATCCCCTTCATTCTCTCCTACCTCATCACATTCCATGAGGCCTACTACTTCACCCACACAACATGCACTCACAGATACCACACTGTCCCCTTCATTCTCTCCTACCTCATCACATTCCATGAGGCCTACTACTTCACACACACAACATGCACTCTCAGATACCACACTATCCCCTTCATTCTCTCCTACCTCATCACATTCCATGAGGCCTACTACTTCACACACACAACATGCACTCCCAGATACTACACTATCCCCTTCATTCTCTCCTACCTCCTCACATTCCATGAGGCCTACTACTTCACCCACACAACATACACTCACAGATACCACACTATCCCCTTCATTCTCCCCTACCTCATCACATTCCATGAGGCCTACTACTTCACACACACAACATGCACTCCCAGATACCACACTATCCCCTTCATTCTCTCCTACCTCATCACATTCTATGAGGCCTACTACTTCACACACACACAACATGTACTCCCAGGCACCACACTATCCCCTTCATTCTCTCCTACCTCATCACATTCCATGAGGCCTACTGCTTCACACACACAACATACACTCACAGATACCACACTGTCCCCTTCATTCTCTCCTACCTCATCACATTCCGTGAGGCCTACTACTTCACACACAACATGCACTCCCAGATACCACACTATCCCCTTCATTCTCTCCTACTTCATCACATTCCATGAGGCCTACTACTTCACCCACACAACATACACTCACAGATACCACACAGTCACCTTCATTCTCTCCTACCTCATCACATTCCATGAGGCCTACTACTTCACACACAACATGCACTCCCAGATACCACACTATCCCCTTCATTCTCTCCTACTTCATCACATTCCATGAGGCCTACTACTTCACCCACACAACATACACTCACAGATACCACACAGTCCCCTTCATTCTCTCCCACCTCATCACATTCCATGAGGCCTACTACTTCACACACAACATGCACTCCCAGATACCACACTATCCCCTTCATTCTCTCCTACTTCATCACATTCCATGAGGCCTACTACTTCACACACAACATGCACTCCCAGATACCACACTATCCCCTTCATTCTCTCCTACTTCATCACATTCCATGAGGCCTACTACTTCACCCACACAACATGCACTCCCAGATACCACACTATCCCCTTCATTCTCTCCTACTTCATCACATTCCATGAGGCCTACTACTTCACACACAACATGCACTCCCAGATACCACACTATCCCCTTCATTCTCTCCTACTTCATCACATTCCATGAGGCCTACTACTTCACCCACACAACATACACTCACAGATACCACACAGTCCCCTTCATTCTCTCCCACCTCATCACATTCCATGAGGCCTACTACTTCACACACACACAACATGCACTCCCAGGCACCACACTATCCCCTTCATTCTCTCCTTCCTCATCACATTCCATGAGGCCTACTACTTCACCCACACAACATGCACTCTCAGATACCACACTGTCCCCTTCATTCTCTCCTACCTCATCACATTCCATGAGGCCTACTACTTCACCCACACAACATACACTCACAGATACCACACAGTCTCCTTCATTCTCTCCCACCTCATCACATTCCATGAGGCCTACTACTTCACAAACACACAACATGCACTTACAGGCACCACACTATCCCCTTCATTCTCTCCTTCCTCATCACATTCCATGAGGACTACTACTTCACCCACACAACATGCACTCACAGGCACCACACTATCCCCTTCATTCTCTCCTACCTCATCACATTCCATGAGGCCTACTACTTCACCCACACAACATACACTCACAGATACCACACTACGCCCTTCATTCTCTCCTACCTCATCACATTCCATGAGGCCTACTACTTCACACACACAACATGCACTCCCAGATACCACACTACGCCCTTCATTCGCTCCTACCTCATCACATTCCATGAGGCCTACTACTTCACCCACACAACATGAACTCTCAGATACCACACTGTCCCCTTAATTCTCTCCTACCTCATCACATTCTATGAGGCCTACCACTTCACACACACAACATGCACTCACAGGCACCACACTATCCCCTTCATTCTCTCCTACCTCATCACATTCTATGAGGCCTACTACTTCACACACACACAACATGCACTCACAGGCACCACACTATCCACTTCATTCTCTCCTACCTCATCACATTCCATGAGGCCTACTACTTCACACACACAACATGCACTCACAGGCACCACACTATCCCCTTCATTCTCTCCTACCTCATCAGATTCCATGAGGCCTACTACTTCACACACACAACATGCACTCACAGGCACCACACTATCCCCTTCATTCTCTCCTACCTCATCACATTCCAGGAGGCCTACTACTTCACTCACACAACATGCACTCACAGGCACCTCACTATCCCCTTCATTCTCTCCTACCTCATCACATTCCATGAGGCCTACTACTTCACACACACACAAAATGCACTCACAGATACCACACTATCCCCTTCATTCTCTCCTACCTCATCACATTCCATGAGGCCAACTACTTCACCCACACAACATACACTCACAGATACCACACAGTCCCCTTCATTCTCTCCTACCCCATCACATTCCATGAGGCCTACTACTTCACCCACACAACATGCACTCACAGATACCACACTGTGCCCTTCATTCTCTCCTACCTCATCACATTCCATGAGGCCTACTACTTCGCCTACACAACATGCACTCACACGTGCCACACTATCCCCTTCATTCTCTCCTACCTCATCACATTCCATGAGGCCTACTACTTCACCCACACAACATGCACTCTCAGATACCACACTGTCCCCTTCATTCTCTCCTACCTCATCACATTCCATGAGGCCTACTACTTCACACACACACAACATGCACTCACAGGCACCACACTATCCCCTTCATTCTCTCCTACCTCATCACATTCCATGAGGCCTACTACTTCGCCCACACAACATGCACTCAGAGGCACCACACTATCCCCTTCATTCTCTCCTACCTCATCACATTCCATGAGGCCTACTACTTCGCCCACACAACATGCTCTCACAGGCACCACAATATCCCCTTCATTCTCACCTACCTCATCACATTCCATGAGGCCTACTACTTCACCCACACAACATGCACTCACAGGCACCACACTATCCCCTTCATTCTCTCCTACCTCATCACATTCCATGAGGCCTACTACTCACCCACACAACATACACTCACAGATACCACACAGTCCCCTTCATTCTCTCCCACCCCATCACATTCCATGAGGCCTACTACTTCACAAACACAACATGCACTCACAGGCACCACACTATCCCCTTAATTCTCTCCTACCTCATCACATTCCACGAGGCCTACTACTTCACCTACACAACATGCACTCACAGGCACCACACTATCCCCTTCATTCTCTCCTACCTCATCACATTCCATGAGGCCTACTACTTCACCCACACAACATGCACTCACAGATACCACACTGTCCCCTTCATTCTCTCCTACCTCATCACATTCCGTGAGGCCTATTACTTCACACACACAACATGCACTCCCAGATACAACACTATCCCCTTCATTCTCTCCTACCTCATCACATTCCATGAGGCCTACTACTTCACACACACAACATGCACTCCCAGATACCACACTATCCCCTTCATTCTCTCCTACCTCATCACATTCCATGAGGCCTACTACTTCACCCACACAACATGCACTCTCAGATACCACACTGTCCCCTTCATTCTCTCCTACCTCATCACATTCTATGAGGCCTACTACTTCACACACACACAACATGCACTCACAGGCACCACACTATCCCCTTCATTCTCTCCTACCTCATCACATTCCATGAGGCCTACTGCTTCACACACACAACATGCACTCACAGGCACCACACTATCCCCTTCATTCTCTCCTACCTCATCACATTCCATGAGGCCTACTACTTCACCCACACAACATGCACTCACAGATACCACACTGTCCCCTTCATTCTCTCCTACCTCATCACATTCCATGAGGCCTACTACTTCACACACACAACATGCACTCCCAGATACCACACTATCCCCTTCATTCTCTCCTACCTCATCACATTCCATGAGGCCTACTACTTCACACACACAACATGCACTCCCAGATACCACACTGTCCCCTTCATTCTCTCCTACCTCATCACATTCCATGAGGCCTACTACTTCACACACACAACATGCACTCTCAGATACCACACTGTCCCCTTCATTCTCTCCTACCTCATCACATTCTATGAGGCCTACTACTTCACACACAAACAACATGCACTCACAGGCACCACACTATCCCCTTCATTCTCTCCTACCTCATCACATTCTATGAGGCCTACTACTTCATACACACACAACATGCACTCACAGGCACCACACTATCCCCTTCATTCTCTCCTACCTCATCACATTCCATGAGGCCTACTACTTCACACAGACAACATGCTCTCCCAGATACCACACTATCCCCTTCATTCTCTCCTACCTCATCGCATTCCATGAGGCCTACTACTTCACCCACACAACATGCACTCACAGGCACCACACTATCCCGTTCATTCTCGCCTACCTCATCACATTCCATGAGGCCTACTACTCACCCACACAACATACACTCACAGATACCACACTGTCCCCTTCATTCTCTCCTACCTCATCACATTCCATGAGGCCTACTACTTCACCCACACAACATGCACTCTCAGATACCACACTATCCCCTTCATTCTCTCCTACCTCATCACATTCCATGAGGCCTACTACTTCACACACACAACATGCACTCCCAGATACCACACTATCCCCTTCATTCTCTCCTACCTCATCACATTCCATGAGGCCTACTACTTCACACACACAACATGCACTCACAGGCACCACACTATCCCCTTCATTCTCTCCTACCTCATCACATTCCATGAGGCCTACTACTTCACCCACACAACATGCACTCTCAGATACCACACTGTCCCCTTCATTCTCTCCTACCTCATCACATTCCATGAGGCCTACTACTTCACACACACAACATGCACTCACAGGCACCACACTATCCCCTTCATTCTCTCCTACCTCATCACATTCCATGAGGCCTACTACTTCGCCCACACAACATGCACTCAGAGGCACCACACTATCCCCTTCATTCTCTCCTACCTCATCACATTCCATGAGGCCTACTACTTCGCCCACACAACATGCTCTCACAGGCACCACAATATCCCCTTCATTCTCACCTACCTCATCACATTCCATGAGGCCTACTACTTCACCCACACAACATGCACTCACAGGCACCACACTATCCCCTTCATTCTCTCCTACCTCATCACATTCCATGAGGCCTACTACTCACCCACACAACATACACTCACAGATACCACACAGTCCCCTTCATTCTCTCCCACCCCATCACATTCCATGAGGCCTACTACTTCACAAACACAACATGCACTCACAGGCACCACACTATCCCCTTAATTCTCTCCTACCTCATCACATTCCACGAGGCCTACTACTTCACCTACACAACATGCACTCACAGGCACCACACTATCCCCTTCATTCTCTCCTACCTCATCACATTCCATGAGGCCTACTACTTCACCCACACAACATGCACTCACAGATACCACACTGTCCCCTTCATTCTCTCCTACCTCATCACATTCCGTGAGGCCTATTACTTCACACACACAACATGCACTCCCAGATACAACACTATCCCCTTCATTCTCTCCTACCTCATCACATTCCATGAGGCCTACTACTTCACACACACAACATGCACTCCCAGATACCACACTATCCCCTTCATTCTCTCCTACCTCATCACATTCCATGAGGCCTACTACTTCACCCACACAACATGCACTCTCAGATACCACACTGTCCCCTTCATTCTCTCCTACCTCATCACATTCTATGAGGCCTACTACTTCACACACACACAACATGCACTCACAGGCACCACACTATCCCCTTCATTCTCTCCTACCTCATCACATTCCATGAGGCCTACTGCTTCACACACACAACATGCACTCACAGGCACCACACTATCCCCTTCATTCTCTCCTACCTCATCACATTCCATGAGGCCTACTACTTCACCCACACAACATGCACTCACAGATACCACACTGTCCCCTTCATTCTCTCCTACCTCATCACATTCCATGAGGCCTACTACTTCACACACACAACATGCACTCCCAGATACCACACTATCCCCTTCATTCTCTCCTACCTCATCACATTCCATGAGGCCTACTACTTCACACACACAACATGCACTCCCAGATACCACACTGTCCCCTTCATTCTCTCCTACCTCATCACATTCCATGAGGCCTACTACTTCACACACACAACATGCACTCTCAGATACCACACTGTCCCCTTCATTCTCTCCTACCTCATCACATTCTATGAGGCCTACTACTTCACACACAAACAACATGCACTCACAGGCACCACACTATCCCCTTCATTCTCTCCTACCTCATCACATTCTATGAGGCCTACTACTTCATACACACACAACATGCACTCACAGGCACCACACTATCCCCTTCATTCTCTCCTACCTCATCACATTCCATGAGGCCTACTACTTCACACAGACAACATGCTCTCCCAGATACCACACTATCCCCTTCATTCTCTCCTACCTCATCGCATTCCATGAGGCCTACTACTTCACCCACACAACATGCACTCACAGGCACCACACTATCCCGTTCATTCTCGCCTACCTCATCACATTCCATGAGGCCTACTACTCACCCACACAACATACACTCACAGATACCACACTGTCCCCTTCATTCTCTCCTACCTCATCACATTCCATGAGGCCTACTACTTCACCCACACAACATGCACTCTCAGATACCACACTATCCCCTTCATTCTCTCCTACCTCATCACATTCCATGAGGCCTACTACTTCACACACACAACATGCACTCCCAGATACCACACTATCCCCTTCATTCTCTCCTACCTCATCACATTCCATGAGGCCTACTACTTCACACACACAACATGCACTCACAGGCACCACACTATCCCCTTCATTCTCTCCTACCTCATCACATTCCATGAGGCCTACTACTTCACCCACACAACATGCACTCACAGATACCACACTGTCCCCTTCATTCTCTCCTACCTCATCACATTCCATGAGGCCTACTACTTCACACACACAACATGCACTCTCAGATACCACACTATCCCCTTCATTCTCTCCTACCTCGTCACATTCCATGAGGCCTACTACTTCACACACACAACATGCACTCCCAGATACTACACTATCCCCTTCATTCTCTCCTACCTCCTCACATTCCATGAGGCCTACTACTTCACCCACACAACATACACTCACAGATACCACACTATCCCCTTCATTCTCCCCTACCTCATCACATTCCATGAGGCCTACTACTTCACACACACAACATGCACTCCCAGATACCACACTATCCCCTTCATTCTCTCCTACCTCATCACATTCTATGAGGCCTACTACTTCACACACACACAACATGCACTCACAGGCACCACACTATCCCCTTCATTCTCTCCTACCTCATCACATTCCATGAGGCCTACTGCTTCACACACACAACATACACTCACAGATACCACACTGTCCCCTTCATTCTCTCCTACCTCATCACATTCCGTGAGGCCTACTACTTCACACACAACATGCACTCCCAGATACCACACTATCCCCTTCATTCTCTCCTACTTCATCACATTCCATGAGGCCTACTACTTCACCCACACAACATACACTCACAGATACCACACAGTCCCCTTCATTCTCTCCTACCTCATCACATTCCATGAGGCCTACTACTTCACACACAACATGCACTCCCAGATACCACACTATCCCCTTCATTCTCTCCTACTTCATCACATTCCATGAGGCCTACTACTTCACCCACACAACATACACTCACAGATACCACACAGTCCCCTTCATTCTCTCCCACCTCATCACATTCCATGAGGCCTACTACTTCACACACAACATGCACTCCCAGATACCACACTATCCCCTTCATTCTCTCCTACTTCATCACATTCCATGAGGCCTACTACTTCACACACAACATGCACTCCCAGATACCACACTATCCCCTTCATTCTCTCCTACTTCATCACATTCCATGAGGCCTACTACTTCACCCACACAACATGCACTCCCAGATACCACACTATCCCCTTCATTCTCTCCTACTTCATCACATTCCATGAGGCCTACTACTTCACACACAACATGCACTCCCAGATACCACACTATCCCCTTCATTCTCTCCTACTTCATCACATTCCATGAGGCCTACTACTTCACCCACACAACATACACTCACAGATACCACACAGTCCCCTTCATTCTCTCCCACCTCATCACATTCCATGAGGCCTACTACTTCACACACACACAACATGCACTTACAGGCACCACACTATCCCCTTCATTCTCTCCTTCCTCATCACATTCCATGAGGCCTACTACTTCACCCACACAACATGCACTCTCAGATACCACACTGTCCCCTTCATTCTCTCCTACCTCATCACATTCCATGAGGCCTACTACTTCACCCACACAACATACACTCACAGATACCACACAGTCTCCTTCATTCTCTCCCACCTCATCACATTCCATGAGGCCTACTACTTCACACACACAAAACATGCACTTACAGGCACCACACTATCCCCTTCATTCTCTCCTTCCTCATCACATTCCATGAGGACTACTACTTCACCCACACAACATGCACTCACAGGCACCACACTATCCCCTTCATTCTCTCCTACCTCATCACATTCCATGAGGCCTACTACTTCACCCACACAACATACACTCACAGATACCACACAGTCCCCTTCATTCTCTCCCACCTCATCACATTCCATGAGGCCTACTACTTCACACACACACAACATGCACTTACAGGCACCACACTATCCCCTTCATTCTCTTCTTCCTCATCACATTCCATGAGGCCTACTACTTCACCCACACAACATGCACTCTCAGATACCACACTGTCCCCTTCATTCTCTCCTACCTCATCACATTCTATGAGGCCTACTACTTCACACACACACAACATGCACTCACAGGCACCACACTATCCCCTTCATTCTCTCCTACCTCATCACATTCCATGAGGCCTACTACTTCACACACACAACATGCACTCACAGATACCACACTGTCCCCTTCATTTTCTCTTACCTCATCACATTCCATGAGGCCTACTGCTTCAGCCACACAACATACACTCACAGATACCACATTAAGGATGCTAACTGGTGTGTATAGGCGAGGATTGCAACTAGTTTGAGTTGGAAGAAACAGAAACTGATGACTGCCCCATTTAGAACTCGAGGAAGAGATTGCGGTCAATGATAAACCTTATGGGCCTGATTCATGGAAAAGTGCGCATTTGTCCCGCAATTGCAGTGCGGCGAGAACAACACTGCGCAAAACGTTGCGCAGAATAAAAAATGCATGCCTCGCATATTCATGGAATCTACAGTGCAAAGTAACCATATTCGCAAGTCGTGCCTGGAACGCCTCTGACACGCCCCGACGCAAAGCATAAACAGCGAGAGCAGCTAAATTTGCATGCTCACTCTGGCGGGAATACACGCACCCTTCAAACAGTGCGGCGAGTCCCCCGGAAGCAGGCCTGCATCTCATGGACCCTGTGCAGGGTGTCTTGTAACTGTTGGCGGCACCCCGACAACATGCACATGACATTTCTTAAATTAGGTAAAACTCTGAAATTTTGTGTGCGAACCCCTGTAAACCGGCCCAGCACCCCACTACACAGCATATGTGCACCCCTAAGTCCGATCGGAATCCCGTCTGCATGCACGCACCCCTAAATCCAACATGCAAACGCACCTCTGCGCTGCAAATCTTATGCACAAGTGACCATACACATGCCTTCCGGTGGCAGAGCGATAGAGGGATTTGTACGGGCATTTCAAAACAAGAGGTTGCATTTTCATATTCATGAATACGCTTTGCTGCACGCATTTGTGGGTGTGCTATGGACTGCCAAGGCCGGTGCCTCTTAACGCTCACTTTTTCCCTTGTTCTTCCACATTTGTTGAGTTCCAACACCTACTCCTTCCTCTGCGCAGGCCTCACCCACACTCTGCGTGGAGTCTTGCGCAAGGCACTCAACCACTTGCAGAGCTGTGTCAAGCATGTGCGAAATCCACGCAAGTTCAAAGAATATCCCACGCATTCGATTCCATGAATCTACTAAAAGGATTATGCACGCAGATTGGCATGCAAGTACCCTAGTATTTCCCTGAATCGGACCCTAGTTGTTTACAGAGTTGGCTGGAGTAAAGAAGGTGCCAAGAACTGCCAGCCAAAGATGGTCACTCCAGTGTTTGTGATCTTCCCAGAGGAGCATGACCTCAGTTTATGAAGGGTTTGGCTTCAACCAGTTGCCGTGCACCCAGGAAGTTTGGAGACTGAAGACAGGAGGTGATGGGTCTCCTTGGCAGTGTTTCCTGTTGGTGTGAGCTGGATCTGGGTGTGGTTGGCATAAATGTAATGGATGAATCCAAACGTTTTCCATTGGTTGCAGGTCGAGGTTGGAGATTAGGGGTGATACGGGTGATGCGGGAAGCCACATGCAATAGGAATGGAACCAGTGGTATGCGGAGAGTAGAACGTTGTTTTTTTCTGTGATGTGGGAAAGAGGTTAGCCATCACTGGAGACAAGCGATTGATTGAATATTGTCCCGCAGGATCTGATTGTCAACAGTGTGAAAAGCAGCCAATAGGTCCAGGTGTAAAAGGGCATTACACCGTCAGTATCTGCAGCTACGCACGGGTCATCTAGAGAGGGACAAGAACCATCTCAGAGCCTCTCCTTTGCCTAAAACCCATTTGCCATCAATGTGGGATTGGAGCTGCTTGCAGATGGCCTCTCCAGCAGGTTAGCAGGGAGAAGTAGGTTTAAGGCCCGTAGTTGGATTGGCCGGTGTGGTCCAGGCCAGTTTTGTTGAGGTGATAGATACCCACAGCTTCTTTGGAGAGAGTTTGGAGGACTCTTGAGGTGAATGAGTGGTTGATGGTGAGTAGGCTATAGTGGGAGATTGCAAGTTGCAGTGCTTTCAATATTCTTGCAGGGCACGGGACAAGGAATACCCAAAGGTCACGCGCATAGCAAAAAAGTGTTTCAAATTGAGGGCAAGGTCAGAGGGGAGTTGGCGAGTAGACCAATGGTGCAGTAGGCTTTCAGAAAACCTGGGTGGGTGGCGGCATGTGAAAGGGCAGGAACCAAACAACTGGACTTATTTGATTGAAATGGTTGGAGTTTTCAATTGGAAGAAGAGTGTAAGGTCATCACAGAGATGTTGTGTTGGGGCACAACTGATAGCAGTAGCAGATAGGTCCAGGATTTCAGCAAGCATTTTCTATAGCTCTGCACAGGGAGTCTTGTTCTTTGGTGGTGTAGTAGACCTGTTTTGCCTGATGAACATCAGCCTTTTAACACCAGTGGTTGCTCAGATTTGTGATTTTGTTGTGAGGAAGGAGGGATTTCCTCTGGAATTCTTCACAGGACCTACCTTACCTGTGATTAGGTCTAGTTCTCTTGAATGGGAGAAGGTCACCAAGGGAAGAGAACAGCCAGATGTAGAGATATTAAATTGATACAGAATGGTTGATTTCCTTAGAAGGGGGATCTGATTCCAATTGATGCTCAGTCTTTGGAAGGGTTAGTTGGTTGGTGACAGTTTTTGGGAGGTGGTAAGGCCAATGATTTAGAAGTGGCATGGTGGATTGGAATTGTGAATGGGATGCTGTGGTGATCATACCAGGCAATAGTTAGGGGCCGGTGGCAGTCATCTTTCATCTTGTGTGAAAATGAGATCAAGAGTGTGGCCAAGACAATGGGAAAAGTGGGCAACATGTTGGGCACATTTTTGAGATTCCACGTTAAGTTCGATATCGTGGCTTACTGGGGTATCAGAGAGGTCCCGCCGTATGATCATGTCACTGGTTCTACTGTGTGGTTTGTGGGTCATTGGCCAAAGTGGCGTTGGGTCAGGCAGTCGGTAGAGGAGGATGCTGTTGCCGCAGTCCTTGTTGCTGAGATGGCATTGGACACAGAGGTATTTGAAGGAAAGGTAGGTGTTTAAATTGATCTTTTTAAGGTGAGAGAGAATTGAAAGATAAAGGCAACACGGCCACCAGATGGTTTACTTCTGTAAGCTTGCAAGACGCAGCTGCCACGAGGAACAAGACCACTTTGCAGCCGGGCGTGAGCCAGCCTTTTCTGTGGCAGAACACATCAAAGTTCTCATTGAGAATGTAGAGGAGCAGCTGAATGCCTCTGCAGGAAGTCCCACCCCCATTGTGCCTATACTTTGGAAGCTGGAAATTGCGACATACGCAACGCCAGTGATGGTACCTATTCCACAAAGAGCCTTTGAGGCGAGTTATCCGTTGAGAAGACCCTATGTGAGGTACCCTCGCAGAGATGACAATCTCTTGGAGGAGGTCCCCGAAGGAATATGAAGATGAGAAGAAAAGAGTCTGGTGACGTCACAAGAAATAAGAGAGAGGGAAAAGGGGGAAGGGAGAGGAGGAGAAAACAGAAAATAAAACAGTAAGAAAAAAAGATATATATATATATATATATATATATAAAATTCAGGTGCCAACATCACGGTATTAGCCAAATTGACCTTTTACAATTGATCTTTTGCACAATTGACCTAATTATAGTGGTCCTAATTGACCTTCTGCACAATTGACCTTTATATTATTTTAGTTATATTATATATGTATTGGGTTGGTTTTGGATTATAAATAATATAAGGGGATTGGGTGGAAGGTTGCGAGGGGGTTTCCCCCTGGATATATGTCCTAATTGACCTTCTAAATTAGGTACATTCTCCCAAGGTCAATTCTCCCGAGGTCAATTGTGAAAAGGTCAATTAGTATACAGCCAACATCACAGAGGGGCACAGTGCATACGAGAGACTGTGAGGGGAGTGGGACACAGGAGGAAGGGGCAGCGTGGACTGAAGGTTGGGGAAAGGAGGGCCACGGTGCCCAGGCAGGGTAAACTGGCAACATGTGGGTGCTTTGTGCAGTACACAGCGTGGAACTGAAAGATGACAAACAGTGATATTTAGAGTTGTGCACTGATGGGTAGAGAGGGGTACAGTAGTGACATGCAGGCAATCATGGGATAGGAACAGGGGGCAGATGGGGCAGAAGTAGAGTACACACAGGCACACACATGGTTGTGAAGTGCACGGGCGCAGATGTAGAAAGGAATTCAAAGACACAGACATTCATGCGCAGAAGTATCCTCGTACAAGGTTATTCACACAAAGAGCACTCGAGTTGTAGTATGTCAAGGATATGTGGTACGCCCTGTCTCTTTTGCTTTATATCTTGGGACATGCAGTCCAGTATTTGCAACTGGAAATGGCATAGCAGCAACCTGCAGATGACAAGACCAAGATCGGAGGACTAATGTCTGCCTGACATGGGAACATTTGAGAATTGAGTACACCAGTCGGACCTTTGGACCCGGGGGCATGTGCAGTGAGTACATGGGGGAGGGGCAATGGTTAATGTTCCGGATACAGTGGCCCTGAGAAATGACTGAATGCTCGCGCAATTGGACCGGGACCCAAAAGTGGCCCTGGAAATGCAAACCAAACCATTCTGAATAGAGTTTGATGATTCTTTGCCCAAGAAAGCGGGAAAAACGGGTCCAAATAGTGAATTTGAAAGCAAAGTTGTCCCAATCCAATCACAATCAAACTGTGGTCGATTTACTGTGCACATAACACGCAGAGACAAGTGAATCTACAACCTCTCTTTATTCCCTCTACAGCTTGTCTGCCGGGCTCTGCTAACCCCCCCTCCTCCTCCCTTCCTCCCTCGGTGTCCTTTGGTTTCCTTCCTCTTCTCTATAAGATGGCTCTCCCCTTAAGGTGGGTTGGCCACGTTGCATGTCACAACAGTAAGGGGGATTGGTATTTTAAGAGGCTAAGACAGGATTGTCTAACAAGTGGGTGCTGAAACTAATGTAGTTGGGCCCACCGCAGTCATGTTAACATCTGTAAATGCCCCCGCTTCCCTTAAATAGTATAATGGGGTACACCTTTACCGGGTCAAACCACAGCATTTTTTGTAAATGCAATATTTTTGCTGCAATTTTATTACTGCATACCGAAATATCCCGACTAACAGGCAGAGAAGGAAAGCACATCTTGGAGTTGGTTTAAAATAGGTCATAACCAGACCGTTATTATTAATATTAGCCGGTCATATTGATAGTGGGGGGACACCCCCCTTAGAAGAGTGCACATCTACCTGTCACCATTCTAGTGGCTACCTATTGTTATAGGTCATAGTACCGAATCAAAAGGATCGAATGCCCCCGGGCTGACGTGCGCTCTACAAATCTGAATAAATAAATAAATAAGAATGACAAAAGGGTCGAGTCAATTCGACCGAAAAAAAGGATCAACATTTTTTTTCTTTTCTTTTTTTTGGGGGGGGTCCCCCCTCTAACCGCTGTTTTTGATGTAAAAACTCCCTTTTAAAGCTAAACTAGAGCAAAAAAAAAATACATTTGATTTTTTTTTCGATCCTTTGGTTTTCAGTTGAATGCACTCTCACCTTTTGCATTCAATCATTTTGTTTTCAAAACTTTAACCGGACACTGCTACCTACAGCCACACTCAGGGACCTTTCACATTTCTGGGGCTACCCCTGCTCTTTTCCCACATTTGGCATCCATGGCCCGGGCCTTCTTCAGGTTCAGTTGTGTTTACTTATCTCGGTTCTTTTCCGCTCAATGGGCAGACCCTAGTAGGTGGCACAGCAAGGGATTACAGACCCATTGCTTGACCTCTCCGCTCCAGTCGATCAGCCTAAGGGATGTGGGATGGGAAAATAAGTAATTGTAGGGCACTAAAACAATAGCCCTGGTAGTGGATGGCCATCCTAGAATCACTCTGGTCCACTGTGGGGTGATGGTGCCATCATGCCCACCCACCTACTTGGCATGTTCTTTCCACTTTGGGTGGGGTCCGGGTGGCATTCCCCATAAGTACGCCCTGGCATTAGGGGGGCAGAATGTAAGTGCAGTCCTGTGACCATGAGCTTCTCATGAAATATAGCTGCCCGTCGGGCATGTCGTCATCAGGCCGTGCCCCTATGCCTTCCGCCCTCTGTTTCATGCCGTGCTTGTCTAAGAGATGGTCGATAGGTGGAAGTTAAAAAGGGATACAGTTACCATTCTATTTTTGTTAAAAATTATGATGCCCCCCCTCTTTCACTCCCTCATGACCCCTACTTCCTAATCTTAGCCTCTGAGATAAATTGAATCTCACCCCTACATTTCTGTGTTTGGCAAAGGTGTCAAAGCAAGCATAATAGAAATGCGCTAGAAAATGAGTACTTAAAGGGAGTTGTTTTTTGGGTGGGGGAGCTTAAAAATAGCTTTTTTGGCCGAATACCCCTGCTGAAATGATAACTTGCGCAGGTTGAGCGGAAAGTGTACTTTGTGGAAATAAGGCGTGTTGGGTGTGCTGGGAGAGTATGAACACCGCCAGAGTCACATTCCAGGAAAGGTGGCACTCTTTTTCATTGAAACAATGTACAGTCTACTATCTTCTTCACAAAGCTTCTCTTCGACCGTCTTGACAATCTGGGTGTCAGCTACACTAATTACGCAGATGACACCCAGGTCCTCATCACACTCACTGGTTGCTATGAAGAAGATGTTGCAAAGCTTAATGAAATCTACCTAGAAATCCAAGCCTGGATGGCCACACACAGTCTCTGCCTCAATAACGATAAGACGGAACTGCTTATCGTAGGCTCCCAGGCCCGCCTCAATAAATTGGACTCTAGGTACCAATCTTTCACCATTGATGGCAACATTATAAAAGTCTCCAAAGAGGTCAAAACTTTAGGTGTGTACCTTGATTCCACCCTATCGTTGAAAAAACAAATACATGCCACCATCTCATCAACCACCTACACCAACAAACTTATCAATGCCTGCAGACCTTTTCTATCCTCCTCCACCTGCCTCACCTTATCCAGAGCGCTGATATTGTCTAAATTAGACTATTGTAACACACTCTTCCTAGGCACCACCACAAAACATCTGAACAGACTCCAGATTCTTCAAAACAATGCCTTAAAATGCGCTCTTAACCTCCCGCGCAAGGCTCACATCTCCACGGCCAGCAACGATGTCCACTGGCTCCCTATCCGAGACAGAATCAAGCTAAGAACTCTTGTCATTACACACAAGTGCCTGTCACTGACTGCCCCGCGCTACCTATCTGACAAATTCCTTAGACACAGCACTACCAGACCTACCAGAACTCCCTACTTGCACCAACTCAAGGTCCCTAAATTAAATCTATAAACAGCAGGAGGGTCCAGCTTCCCAGTTCTTGCAGCTCAATGCTGGAACACACTCCCTCTTGCAATCAGATTGGAAGCTTCCTTCTGGCCATTCAGAGCCATGGTGAAATCCTGGCTCTCTGCCTAACACTTTGCTATTTATTCACGCACCTCCTAGGTCTCCTCATTCTACCAATTACTACTGTATGTCTTAACTATACCTGAAATGGATCACCATGTTACCCGATCCTCTATTATGTATTGTATTTATCACATGCCACATACTGTACCCCTCTACTTGCACCTCTGAATGTATGTACTCTTTTTTTTGCTGCACGCAACAATATGTAACTTTGTTGTCCACATGATTATGCGCCCAGCTACCTGAGGGTTCGGACACGCTCTATAAATAAACAAACTAAACTAAACTACCGCAAATTGGTGTGATCTATCACACAGTATTGCTTTTGATATAGATGGCCCCAGCAGCATCTAAGAGACAAAACTAAAACCAGCCCTCTATATACAACTCTCTGTAACTTCCATACTATTCACTACTACTACAAGATCGAGGAGAACAAAATAAGATTCTTTGCGGCTCATTGGAATTTCCCGGTATCACTCAGGTAATTATAGCGGGATACCGGGGAACTACCGTACAATCTCCACTGCCCGATATCCCGGTGTTGCCGGATATTACGGGCGGAGACGCTAGTAACTCCCCATTCCATGGAGTCCCATAGGATGGGGTTGCCCGAATCACCCACACCATTGCTAACGTTGTCTGTGATTCGGGCATTTATCTGTGCCGGTAGGGGCCTGATCTACTGGCAGGTCAACCCTGACGGCAGATCAGAGTCCCTACCGGGATACTTGTAGTTTGCCAGTGTGGAAAGGTGCAGTTATACAAACTTGTAATGATCCTTAAACAGGCAGTGTTGAGGGGTAGTCATGCAGTCTGTGTGGTTATGATGTGTGTGCGCGAAGGGGCCTCAATGTGTAGATCAGAAATGTCTGAATTTTCACATGTTCATTGCCTGGTTGTGTTTGTTGTTTGCGCTGTGCATTGTGTCCTCTTATTAAGTATCTAATTGGACAGTGTATGCATGCGCTTGCGTGTACATTGAGGAGCACTGTGTGGATATCTTGGTATGTCCTAGTATATGTGTGCATGTGTGGCATGTGGTAATGTCTACTCATCTCTGATGGTGTGCACTTGGAGGTTATTTGTATAGATTGTGTATGGTGAGTACCTGTTCTGGTTATGTCTGTGTTGTGTGTTCGTGCCATGTGGTGTTGTCTGCATGCATGTTTTCTCAGAGTGGGCACGGCAGCGTACCGGCGTGCTGCTTCATACAGACATGTTGGGAGGATCCAGAATACAGTGTGAGTGTGAGTAGGCAGAACCCATCTGAATAGCTCAGCTAAGCCCTCTCTTCAGAGTCAGGGGATCACTCACCAAAGCCGTGGCACTGATGATCATGTCGCCGCCGGCGCCGCCGATGACAAACTTGGATGTCTTGTCTCTGGAGATGAGAATAGCCGGTGTCATGGCGGAGGGCGGCCTTTCTCCTGGGAGGGATAGACAGGTACACAGTCACTATTTATAAGGCTATCCATGTTTCCAAAGGAAGTCAACAAGATGCTGACCCTAGAGACAGACCCACCATCACCGCCGCCTCCACCCACCTGCTTGGGCTGACAAACCAGGCAAAGGGAGGGGGGAAGTCATCAGCATAACCAGACCAACAGTATGCACTCTCGCATGGCGACCCCATGGGCCGGGTTACAGAAACTTTGCACTGGTGCAAGTGCACGTTTGCACAGTATTAGCAGTAGGGCAAAGATTGCCCTAGTGCAGAAAACAGTGGGGCCATGGTAGAAACCCACTGCACTATGGCAAGTGCAATTTTGCATTGCATCACCACTAGGGCACAAATGTCCCTCCTGCAAAGAAACATACTTTAAATGCATGTTAGCACCAGGGCACACTTTGCCCCAGTGCTAATACTATTCCATATTAGCACAGGGCAAACTTTTGGGGAAGGGGAGGGCGAGCATTTTGGCTGCAGGGGAGCTACAAGCACCCAGGAGATTACATAGTGGGGAGCAGATCACCCAGTCTCAGGTAGGGTGGGGAGTGGAGGCTGGTGGACAAAAGTGTTAAGGATGAGCCATTCCTTGAAGAAGGAGTTAACAGTACAGAACAAAGTTTTTGTTGTTTTCTGAAAGACACGCGGGAGGAGAGAATTTTGAGTTCCTTGGGTAAAGCTTTGCAAGCTGTAGCCCCCAGGTGTGAGAAAGAACACCCACCCAGACATGACCGCCTCTGGGCCACCAGAAGAGAGGTCCCCCAGTGCCTAACACCCATGCTGGGGCGTGTGAGGGAAATCTGGAAGCAATAAAGGAGGGTGTTAAACCCCAGGCTGATTTAAGCATTACTTAAAAGGGATTCTCTACGCAGGCAGCGTAGGGTGTGAAGGGAGTCAAAGCTGGAACCATATCTTGGTCTTTTGAGGGTCAATCTTGCTGCTGTGGACTGGACTCCCCGAAGTCTAGTAAAAGCATAAATCAGTAGACCCAGGTACCTCCCACTGGCATAGCCCAGTCTCAAAGTCTCTATGGCCATGGGGGTAGGCATGTGGCGAGCTCTAGCTACGTAACAAAAGAGATGCGTGAGGCTCCAAGATGGCGCCAGGAGGACTGTGCCACCTTGACAAAGTTCCATTTCCACCTCCAGTACCAATAGGCTACTAGTTTCTTAAACCCCCATGGGGGGTGGGGGGGCAGAACTGGGCATCTGCAAGGGTCATGACTTCACCAAAGGTGGAACACAAATGGATGATCCTATGGTTGCAGCTGACTGAGACATATTTCTGCAGCCAATTGAATGGCTTTAAAGGGAAATCGCCCCATTGCTTCACACGCCGCATCACGTCAGTTTGCACAGCCATTGACCTGCAGTGCATCACTGACAGCACTTAGAGAATACAAAAGACTTAATTGTCATGGGGCCTCATTACACGGATGGCGGAGAACCATGGCGCTATTAGCGCCATGGTTCATGCCGGTAAAATACCGGCACCGCCTTGGCGGAAAGGGGAATTACCGCCCCATTCCAAGGTTGGCGGGGCGGTAATTCCCCCTTCCACCATTGCCCTTCCCCATTCCCATTTTTGCCTCATAGGGCATAATCGGAATGGGGAATGCGCTAATTGCGGTACCGTAATTAGCTCCCTGGGTCCCTTTGCGGGTTGGTTTTTAACGCCTGCAAAAAGCAGGCGTTAAATCCCCCAACCCGCAAAGGGACCTCGTAGTAAGGCGGTAAGGATTTACCGGTACCGGTATTTTACCGGTACCGGTAAATCCTTACCGCCATCTGTGTAATGAGGCCCATGGTATTTTCAATTTTTTAACAAATAAATACTGACAGAAAATAGAATTATTTATTTCCACACTAATGTGTACAAGTCAGTGAAAAGAGTAAACCTTGGACATAGGATACTGTGTATGGCTTGACATTGTTCTGTCTAGAGGATGTTCTGGGACCTGTCCTCGAGAGCCCCACAACACCAGGTTTTCAGGATAACCGCTAGGCAAATAACTGCCATTCAGATTCACTGTGGTCTGTGGACATCCTGAAAACATGGAGTGGATTTGAACCTCTAGGAAAGGACTCGCACGTTTCCCTTCGATTTTAGGGTCATGCTGGCAGTGAGACGTCCTACCGTACCATTAGAGACTGTGCTTCCGGGCCTCATTTTGCAGAAGTCTGCAAGTTCGTTGTTCAAAATGATTCCGGTTTGCGGCGAATAGATCATTGACCCGAAGCTGAAAGTAGAGGAACACAAGTCGGAACTTAGATGGAGAGGTCAGTGCCAGAGAGAGATCAGGCAGCACTTATGAACGCAACTTCATAGACACTTAGGTGAAGATTCTCTAAACAATTTTGGTGCAGTTGATGAGATGCGCAAGAGCAATTTAGCACTTGAGCCAAAAAAAAGTCATACCCTATTCTCAAATGGCCTTTTCCCAGGCCCTCTGTGCATGTATGCAAATAAGGGGGCGTTTCTGTGCATTTCAATGCGGATCCCAAATTCACAAACATATGCGCTTTGAAATGCCTAGAAGTGGGACACATTCCACTGCCCCTGTTCGCAACAGGGGCGGGGGGATGGGCAAATGATAACCGGGTCCGTACTGATCCTGTCATGTATTTCTTCTTTAATTCTCACCACTGCTGTGAGTCACTATTTCATTTCTATGCCACTAACAGTGATATAAATGCTTGTATTTGTTTTTGTTTACATTTCACAATGATGGTCCCTTTAAGTGTTAACACACTGGGTAGTTTTGCGCTAAAATACAGGTTTATTTTAACCATGAACACATTATGGAATGAGCACTGGCTAGAATCTTTTTGAATGACAAGACATGAAAGTGCCCACTAGTCGTTTGCCCTGTGATGCCAGTATGCCCTAAAGACTAATGTCTGCCTGGTGTAGACTACTTGTCAAGACCCCCGGCTGTTATTAAGATATATTCAGCGATGACAAAGGTATCACAGTGAGCCAAACAGAGCCATTAAAACTCTGTGAAGTGCTGTGGCTGGAAGCAGCAGAAGGCTATATACTTCAAGGGCAGTCCCACATGTCTATCTCCCACCTAAAAAGGGCTCTAAGCTCTGTGCTGTGGAGGACTCCAAGAGACATCCCTGCAGCATGGAAGATAGATAAAGAAATATGTCTGGGTACCAGACCAAGGGCCTCATTACGAGGTGGGAGGTAAGGGATTACGAACACCGGTAAGGGCACCGGTGCCGGTAATCCCTTACCTCCCTACTACGAGTTCCCTTTGTGGGTCCTTCCTTAACACCTGATTTATGCAGGAGTTAAGGACGGGACCCGCAAAGGGACTCTAGCGCTAATAACGGTACCGCAATTTGCGGTATCGTTATTAGCGCCTTCCCCATTCCCATTGAGCCCTATGGGGGCTCACATGGGAATGGAGAATGGCCCTGGTGAATGGGGAATTACCGGTCCCTCCGACCTCGGAATGGACCAGTAATTGCTCCATTCACCAGGGCGGAGTCGGAAGGGTTTTGGAGGTAGCCATGGAGCTAACAGCTCCATGGCTACCTCCAACCTCGTAATGAGGCCCCAAGTGTCGTATAGTTATGGTCCAGCTCTGAGTGTAATGCTCTTCACCACTATTGTAGTAAAAGGACGGGTCGATGTCAGTTCCCCAACAAACCCTATTGCTGGAAAAGATTTTGGGGCTCATTACAAGTTAATCAGCTGGAATACCACCGAACTCAATGGGCCTCATTCCGAGTACGGCGCTAACCAATGGCGCTATTAACGCCTTGGTTGACGCCGTACCCGGACCGGCAGCGCCTTGGTGGATGGCGGAATTACCGCCCCATTCCAAGGTTGGCGGGGCGGTAATTCCCCAATCCCCATTTACCCTTCCCCATTCCCATTCTTGCCCCATAGGGCATAATGGGAGTGGGGAAGGCGTTAATTACGCCACCGTAAATTACGGTGGCGTAATTAACATCAAGGTCCCTTAGCGCCATGGTTTTTAACACCCGCTAAAAGCAGGTGTTAAAACCTCCATGGCGCAAAGGGAACTCGGAGTATGGCGGTAAGGGATTACCGCCACCGCTCTCGTTAGCGGTGGCCGCTATCCCTTACCGCCATACTCGGAATGAGGCCCAATTACCGTTACTGCCACTTGGTCCCGTGGAGTTACCAGGGGTGGTATCCCCCATTTTTGGAGTCTGTACGCCTCCATGGGGATTTATGATGGATTTACTGCGTGGTGATTCTGCCGGTGGTAAATACACCCAAAAATTATAATTTGGTAGTGCGGGAAAAGTGGCTCTCACGGAATTACCATCACTTTTTTTCTTGCACCGCCAACCTTGTAATGGGTCCCTTTAAATATGGCATTACTGCAGTGTCAATCCTAGAGGCTCTGGGAAGATCCTTCTGAAATCGCACACAAAGGTGTAGAGGAAGGAATGTGGCAAAGTGGGTGATACAATAGCCAAAGAGAGCTTGCAGTGGTATGTCAGGTGATTGGGCTGAACAAATAAAAGAAGGAAAGATGGTGACATAGAGGAAGAGAGATAGAGGGTAAACAAAGGCTAAGGGTGGAAGAGAGAAAGAGGGTAAACAAGGGCTAAGGGTGGAAGAGAGACAAAGGGTAAACAAAGGCTAAGGGTGGAAGAGAGACAGAGGGTAAACAAAGGCTAAGGGTGGAAGAGAGACAGAGGGTAAACAAGGGCAAAGTGTGGAAGAGAGGCAGAGGGTAAACATGGGCTAAGGGTGGAAGAAAGACAGAGGGTAAACACGGGCTAAGGGTGGAAGAGAAACAGAGGGTAAACACGGGCTAAGGGTGGAAGAGAGAAAGCGGGTAAACAAAGGCTAAGGGTGGAAGAGAGACAAAGGGTAAACAAAGGCTAAGGGTGGAAGAGAGACAGAGGGTAAACAAAGGCTAAGGGTGGAAGAGAGACAGAGGGTAAACAAAGGCTAAGGGTGGAAGAGAGACAGAGGGTAAACAAGGGCTAAGTGTGGAAGAGAGACAGAGGGTAAACAAGGGCTAAGTGTGGAAGAGAGACAGAGGGTAAACAAGGGCTAAGTGTGGAAGAGAGACAGAGGGTAAACAAAGGCTAAGGGTGGAAGAGAGACAGAGGGTAAACAAGGGCTAAGTGTGGAAGAGAGACAGAGGGTAAACAAGGGCTAAGTGTGGAAGAGAGACAGAGGGTAAACAAAGGCTAAGGGTGGAAGAGAGACAGAGGGTAAACAAGGGCTAAGGGTGGAAGAGAGAAAGAGGGTAAACAAGGGCTAAGGGTGGAAGAGAAACAAAGGGTAAACAAGGGCTAAGTGTGGAAGAGAGACAGAGGGTAAACAAGGGCTAAGTGTGGAAGAGAGACAGAGGGTAAACAAAGGCTAAGGGTGGAAGAGAGACAGAGGGTAAACAAGGGCTAAGGGTGGAAGAGAGAAAGAGGGTAAACAAGGGCTAAGGGTGGAAGAGAAACAAAGGGTAAACAAAGGCTAAGGGTGGAAGAGAGACAGAGGGTAAACAAAGGCTAAGGGTGGAAGAGAGACAGAGGGTAAAGAAAGGCTAAGTGTGGAAGAGAGACAGAGGGTAAACAAGGGCTAAGTGTGGAAGAGAGACAGAGGGTAAACAAGGGCTAAGTGTGGAAGAGAGACAGAGGGTAAACAAAGGCTAAGGGTGGAAGAGAGACAGAGGGTAAACAAGGGGTAAGTGTGGAAGAGAGACAGAGGGTAAACAAGGGCTAAGTGTGGAAGAGAGACAGAGGGTAAACAAGGGCTAAGTGTGGAAGAGAGACAGAGGGTAAACAAGGGCTAAGTGTGGAAGAGAGACAGAGGGTAAACAAAGGCTAAGGGTGGAAGAGAGACAGAGGGTAAACAAGGGCTAAGTGTGGAAGAGAGACAGAGGGTAAACAAGGGCTAAGTGTGGAAGAGAGACAGAGGGTAAACAAAGGCTAAGGGTGGAAGAGAGACAGAGGGTAAACAAGGGCTAAGGGTGGAAGAGAGAAAGAGGGTAAACAAGGGCTAAGGGTGGAAGAGAAACAAAGGGTAAACAAGGGCTAAGTGTGGAAGAGAGACAGAGGGTAAACAAGGGCTAAGTGTGGAAGAGAGACAGAGGGTAAACAAAGGCTAAGGGTGGAAGAGAGACAGAGGGTAAACAAGGGCTAAGGGTGGAAGAGAGAAAGAGGGTAAACAAGGGCTAAGGGTGGAAGAGAAACAAAGGGTAAACAAAGGCTAAGGGTGGAAGAGAGACAGAGGGTAAACAAAGGCTAAAGGTGGAAGAGAGACAGAGGGTAAACAAAGGCTAAGGGTGGAAGAGAGACAGAGGGTAAACAAAGGCTAAGGGTGGAAGAGAGACAGAGGGTAAACAAAGGCTAAAGGTGGAAGAGAGACAGAGGGTAAACAAAGGCTAAGGGTGGAAGAGAGGCAGAGGGTAAACGGGGGCTAAGGGTGGAAGAGAGACAAAGGGTAAACAAAGGCTAAGGGTGGAAGAGAGACAGAGGGTAAACAAAGGCTAAGGGTGGAAGAGAGACAAGAGGGTAAACAAAGGCTAAGGTTGGAAGAGAGACAGAGGGTAAACAAAGGCTAAGGGTGGAAGAGAGACAGAGGGTAAACAAAGGCTAAAGGTGGAAGAGAGACAGAGGGTAAACAAAGGCTAAAGGTGGAAGAGAGACAGAGGGTAAACAAAGGCTAAGGGTGGAAGAGAGGCAGAGGGTAAACGGGGGCTAAGGGTGGAAGAGAGTCAAAGGGTAAACAAAGGCTAAGGGTGGAAGAGAGACAGAGGGTAAACAAAGGCTAAGGGTGGAAGAGAGACAGAGGGTGAACAAAGGCTAAGGGTGGAAGAGAGACAAAGGGTAAACAAGGGCTAAGGGTGGAAGAGAGACAGAGGGTAAACAAGGGCTAAGGGTGGAAGAGAGACAGAGGGTAAACAAGGGCTAAGGGTAGAAGAGAGACAGAGGGTAAACAAGGGCTGAGGGTAAACAAGGGTTAAGGGTAGAAGAGAGACAGAGGGTAAACAAGGGCTAAGGGTGGAAGAGAGAAAGAGGGTAAACAAGAGCTAAGGGTGGAAGAGAGACAGAGGTTAAACAAAGGCTAAGGGTGTCAAGGAAATGTCATTAGACTGCCACATGAAAGGGCTGTATACAGTTATACAAGTCCTGTCTATGGTAAAGGAGCTCTGTACTATGAAATGGCAGGTTGATTAGAATGCTAGTGCAAATCTTTTGTTACTACGTTGCTCCTGTTGTGTATCGCTAGGGATATGTGTTTGCGAGGGAGATTGCAAAGTTATCTTAGTCGACTATTGATTTGAGTGAGAAAAGCTTCAGCCATTTCAAGTAGCGTCCCAGGATTGCAGTTAGGGGGTGTAGGCACTAGCTCTGAAGCTCCCCCTGATATAGTGCGGGAACGGGAATGAGAAGGGGAGCCAAACGGGGTGGTACCGTATGCCCTCCAAATTCAGGAGGGGTTGAAGAGAGGGCATAAGTAGATAATCCCAAGAACAAAAGAAACCATAAATCTGGAGAAATATCAAAATGGAGCCCACTTTGGAGGTCAGGAAGGTTGACGCTCACTATGTAGTATGCAAGCTGACACAAGAAGAAAATCAAGTCACTACTATACAGGTGAAACCGTGAGATGCCATCTCCATGCTAGAGAGAGAAAAGGTATGCAATCCTGATAAACTTTGATGATATTCTCCATAGAACTGCTTAAGTTACACCCAAATTGTGATCTCCAGACAACCGCCATCAGCAGGGCCCCTCCTGACTTTTGAAAAAGGCATGTGTGCCCGACCCCCAGGATTCCCCTCTTGTCTCATACCCCATCTTGGGGTACCTTGTAACTCACTCAGCTTCGGATATCTTGTTTCTCACTCCGCCTTGAGGTATCTTGTCGTTCACCCAGCCTTCGTGTATTTTGTCCCTCGCCCGCCTTGGGATGTCTTTACTCTAAAACCATCTAGGCTGCCCTCCTCCCACTTCCCTGGAACTACCATCATCTTGTTCATTCAGGCGGTGTTCTTTGGGGGAGGCGGTCTCCTCGCGCAGTTGCTGAACCGCAGTTCCGGTTTCCCTCTGGTCTTTCAAGTCAGGTCAGCTGCGACGGTTCATCCCATCACGGCTTGAAGCGACTTCCGCATTGGTTCCAACACAGATGCTGGTTAACCACTTCCCTTGGGTTCTGGATTCTTTGTCGTTTGGTGGGCCCAAGCCTCCCTGGCTCACTGCCCCATAGGAGACAGCAGCGCTCTGCAGGCTCTCTGATTCCTCTGCACTCCATGCAGTGTATGTGTGCTCCTCCTCCAAGGGGGACGTTTCCACCTGTGGGCTACTCCACAGGCTTTCCTCTCTCTCCTGTGCCGGTCTCACCAGACCTTTATTTTCCACTGTGCAAAGAGATTGGGCGCTCCATTGTTCCTGAGCTTCATACAAGGAAGATAGCATGAAAGGGTCAGAAACCAAACCAGCCACTCCACTTCCATAGCGGTAATCACAGAGTAGTCTTTTGTAATTCCCATATAGTCAACAACGATATTGTGGTCTTGATACACGGGAGGAAAACTCATATCCCTCTATGGCGATTTCCTGTCCTCTAAAGGGGTATGGGTGGGGGGGGGGAGTCATCTCCCTAGTCCCAAAGTGGGGTGTCTCCACTTTGGGAAGAGGGGATGAATTCCCTGGATTCATCACAGTACCTATAGCTATAAGGGCAGAGGTGAGAGGAAATACATTTTTCGGTTTCATGTCACTTGTCAAATTATAGTAAAATACAATAGGTGATGGCTGGAAGGTCTAGAATCAATTGGGTCCCGTGTCTGCTGGACCTAGAGACTGAAGCTAGTCCTCACTGATGAGGCCCAAGAAGGCCGAAACATGTCTGGGGATGCTTGTGGTCTCCTGCAGAAGGGATGTGACCTAGCAGTTCAGACTTGGCTGCCCCTTTTGGGGTGGGACCAAGTCTGATTTGCATACGGTCTTTCCCCTTGTGTAATGGCTTGGCCAGCGGAGAGCAATGGTCTGGAGGGCTGCCCAGAGCAATGCTAGTGGTTAAGATTAATCCTAAACCTTCCGGCTATCACCTCTTTGTTTTTGACTTGTCAAATTATATAAATAGCTATACGTCTATTTTATGTAACTCGCTTTAACTATGTGGTAGCTTAATTCTAGGCGATAATTAAAGTGAGTTTGATTATTTGGTGGAGAAGTGTCAGTTGACATTCAACTTGTAGTGTGATGGGTTTGGTTGTATTAGGGGATTACTTCATGTGGCTTTCAGTGGCAGTACCTTAAAATTGCCATTCCTAATGCTTGCAGATTTTACTTCCATGAAAGTTCACTAAATTTTACAGCCAACCGATCCAGACAGATCCTAAATCTCATGCCAAATCTGGTAGCGGTTCATAAATGTTTCCATGTAGGAAAAGAAAGATGATTGGCACCTGAGGCAGGCACCACAGCCAATCAGGTTGCTCAAATTGTGGGCTGAATCTCACGATCCAAGCTTGCGTTTCGGATCAAGCTGAGTTCTGCTTACACCCGCCCCACCATCTTCCTCCCACTTCCCCTTCTTTCTGCCACCACCTCCAACTCATCAGTGATACATTCCTTCAGCACCCCGGGATAAACCCCCTACAGACTTCACAGGCAGGTAACACTGCCAGAGCCTGGCGCTAAAGCCCTCATTTTTCTCTGTCTTGTAACCTGTGTGCCGGGCTCTTAGCATCAGTGAAGCCTGCTCCAATAAGAGTATGAGGAAGCAGAGGATTGTGTTTGAGGATGGAGGGAGGAGGGGAATGAATCAAACCAGTTATTAGTTGCAATATCTTTATTAGCTTTCTTAATTGTCCATGCTTTATTGGAAGCAAGTAGGATGGTTTTAGATCTAGCTCCCAGCATCCTGTCTACTTTTATCGCAATGGAAGGCTGAGGGGAGGTGGGATTGGGTGGTAAGAATAGTAACATCTAAGTTAGCCATATCCCACGGCGGGGCGAGAGACAAAATACACGAAGGCTGGGTGAACGACAAGATACCTCAAGGCGGAGTGAGAAACAAGATACCCCCAGATGGGTTATGAGACAAGAGGGGAATCCTGGGGGTCGGGCACACATGCCTTTTTTAAAAGTCAGGAGGGGCCCTGCTGATGGCGGTTGGCTGGAGATCACAATTCGGGTGTAACTTAAGCAGCGCTATACCTTGAGAAACAAGACACCCCAAGACAGGCTGAGAAACAGGAGACCCCAAACCAAGTGAGTAGCCGTACACCAAAGCGGGTACGAGAAGGAGGACCCCAAGGCAAGGTGTGAAAAACAAGCCTCCCAGCTGAGTGAGTTACAAGGTACCCCAAGATGGGGTATGAGACAAGATACCTCAAGACGGGGTGAGAAACAAGACACCCGAAAGCAGGGTGAGAGACAAGATACCCCAAGGCGGGGTGAGAGACAAGATACCCCAAGACAGGCTGGGAAACAGGAGACCCCAAAGCAAGTGAGAAGCCGTACACCAAATTGGGGTGCGAGAAGGAGGACCCCAAGGCAAGGTGTGAAAAACAAGACTCCCAGGCAGGGAGGAAGAAGCAATACCCCAAGACGGGGTGAGAGACATAATACATCAAGGAAGGGTGAGAGTATCAGGACCGCTATGCAGGGTGGAAGAAACTAGACCCAAGGCATGGTGTGAGAAGCAGTAATCCAAAGAGCGCTGGGGGAAACTAGATCCCAAGACTGCTAGAGAGACACACAACCCAAGGCGGGTTGAATAACACCATCATCCAGGGCTGAGGAACTATGGTCTGACTGCAAAAGTAAGAGACTATTATACAAGGAGGAGAGAAAGAATGTGCAAACCTGAACTTTAAACTGTACCATTGGACAAGAAGCCTTGAAGAAACCAGACAGACATTTGGGTGGAGTTCATAAGCCAGTCACCACTTCATAGGTTGAGAAGAAATCCCTTTTCATGGGGGAGTTGATCATTTTGTTAGTGGTAGGAATAGACAATAGATTAGGCATTTAGACAGAGGTTTGTGTTTTGTGTGTAAGACATCCTGAAAGCAGCCTTTATGATGTATTTACAGACTAGTGTGAAACCTCCTTAGAGGTAGGGATAAGATAGGTGTTTCTCTCTTCTGTTTAATAAAACACTGAATGAAAAATTACCTTTGTCCATCTCCTGAGTCTGACATAATACCCTTTATTTTTAAGTTACTTTGAGCTTGACCCACAGCAGATTCTATTTCAGTCTTGGCAACTGACTTTCCCTGATATAAGAAAAAACAGGCAACCATTTCTTGACCGCCAAATACTGTTAGTTCAGACATGCCAGCCTTCTATTGAGAGAACTATTAATGAATAGGAAGAGTAAGGAGGGCAACTTGATCTCTGTGATACAAGAAAATGTCTAACACAACCCACAACCAAAGCGAGGCAGACACCACTATATATTGCAGAAAATGTATCTACCATAACACCAGGAAAGAAAGCCACCCAAGATGGCTCTTGCCCTTGGAATACATCACAAACCCAAATCCAAGACCAGGACAACCAGACAACAAACATGCCATGATACAAGAAGGACACAGAAACAAGAATCAATAACCGGAATCAGAAGGAAGCCATGCCCCCCTGCAACAGAAACCTCCTACCAGAATTTGCAAAACACCCCAAAACCTCCACCAGCCATTACTAAACGGTCTAAGGATATGGACCAAGACAAGAACAGAAACAGAATACATCTCCAGTTACCTCTCCACATACAATCATACCTCAATGGAAAACAAACAACCCACAATCAAGGATCCAAACATTCCCTGACCCCAACAGACTGCCAAACCAAACACCACAACACACAAAACCCAGCAACCCTAAAGACATTTTTGGAAAGACCCCAACAAAAATCAGAACGAAACTAGAATCCCTAAACATCCATACCCATTACATAACCAAAGACTGGATCAAAGACGCCATGTACAAACAACCCACTACTACGAACCATAACAGAGAAACGTATCCCTCAATCTAATTGAACTCCTCAACGAAGGTACCAAATACACAATCAGCAAAAAACAGTCTCACCCAAGAAAGAACCGCAGGAAACGGAAACCTGATGAACACCACCCAACCGAGACTCATGAAAGTATATGCAACAACAAACAAGGAAAAGCACATACTCTGCACTGCAGCCTACTCAACATAAGACCTATGGCCAAACACAAAACAGTAACCTACGACGTCCTAAACGAGGGTGGCACCGACGCACTCTTCTTCACAGAAACATGACTATCGGACAATTACAAAACAATCAACCATCAAACCATACCAGACAACTTTAAACTAATTCACTCCAAAAGAGAAAACAAGAGAGGAGGTGGAATCGCATTAGCACAGAAAGACCATATCTAAACTACACCACACCACTCCCCACAATGGACATAGAAGATTGTGAATAACTCCTTATCAACATCAAGCTCAATGACTAAGGGCCTCATTACACGGACGGCGCCGCCAGTATTTTACAGAGTCCTCCATGGTGAATGGCGGAATTACCGCCCTATTCCAAGGTGTGTGGGGGCGGTAATTTCCCATTCACCATGGCACTTCCCCATTCCCATTTTTGCCCCATAGGGCTCAATGGGAATGGGGAAGGCGGTAATTACGGTACTGCAAATTGTGGTACCGTAATAACCTCCTAGGTCCCTTTGCGGGTCCCGTCCTTAACGGCTGGTAAAACAAGCCATTAAGGTAGGGTCCCACAAAGGGACCTCGTAGTAAGGCGCTAAGGGTTTACCGGCACTGGGACCCTTACCGGTACCAGTAAACCCTTACCGCCATCCGTGTAATGAGGCCCTAAGTCAACCTACTGTTCCTCCTGCTATACAGACCACCATCCTATAGAACCCCAACTTTGCCACTAGGATCATTGACGCCATAGCCAACCCCTCTTCTCATCATGATAACATAATTGTTCTAGGGGACTTCAACATCTGGTTTGAAAAAGAAAACAAAACCATAGAAATCTCTCTCAGCACTCTACTAGAAACCATGCGCTTCAAACAAATAGAAAACGAACCCACCCACTGTGCTGGACATATCTTAGATGCAATTTTCTGCAGGGATGGACTCTCGACCACTGCTCCACTGGTAGCGATCATATGGAGGGATCACCACCTGATCGCATTCACTGTCAAAATTCCAAACCACGTATTGCCTGGAAACTGAATACTGGAAGCTACTAACAAAAGAACTTCCTGCTTCTAACAAAAGAAACTGGAAGAGTCATGAACGGGAAACCCTAATAGAGCTGATGGAATCAACCAAACCAAACATCTCCCAGCTAAACAGAATGACTCCAGACTCAGCAGATGAAATACGGTTACCTGGATCACACAAGGCCGTAGACCAATTAGCACCACCAAAACCCTTCAAAGCCACTGCAAAGAAAATAGCAGCAAGGTGGTTCGCAATAGAACTAAGAAAACAAAAAAAAACAACTGCAAACTAGAAAAACAATAGCAAAACCACTGCAACCAATCAGACAAAACAAACTCTGACGACAACTCAGACATCTTAAAGGCAGAAAAAGCATACTACACCACCAGAATCGAATCAGCAACAAACCCACAAAAAGAACTATACAAAATCATCAAGGAAATCAAAAACCCAACACATTGTGCAACAAATGTATGGCAGCATCACAATTTCTATGTGACAACATCACAAAACACCAAAGAACAAAAATAGAAGCAATTCAGCAGACCATCAACTCAAGCCGTGCAACAATAAACACACATCTGGAACCACTTGAGACCAGGACACCACCAATCACCACAACACTCGATGGATTTGAATCTATAAACTAAAAAACCTTCAACAAACTAATTAAAGCCACCAACCTCGCTGGATCCCCCAGTGACCAATGCTCACCAGACATCTTCAAAGAAATCCTCAACCACAGAACACCATCATCATACTTCTGGTTACTAATGAACATGTCCCTAAGCACGGGTATGGTACCCAAAATGTTCAGCATACATAAAACCCCTCCTTAAAAAACAAACCAGGAACTGTAGAAGACCCAACCAACTACAGACCTATATCGAACCTACCCTACCCAGCGATGCTACTTGAGAACCACATCTACAAAATACTACTCAACCATGTAGAAAGCAATGCAACACTCAACCAATCCCAAGTCGGCTTCAGACCCATGAGAGGAACGGAATCAGCACTTCTATCCATAAACATAAACACAGACAACAGCACCTGATCAGCCCTTTTACTACTAGACATATCTGCTTCCTTGGACACAATCAGACACACTACACTAATCTAGAGACTGGAGGAATGCAGCATAAAAGACTCCTTCTTCACGAACCGAAAGGAAAGAACACACTTATCGTCTTTTACATCTAACACCAAAAACATCACCTGTGGTTTACCACAAGGATCCAGCCTCTCCCCACCCCTTTTAAACATCTACACACCCCCCCTAATGAAACTCATTCAAACCCATAGACTGACTGCCTACAGCTACGCAGACGATACCCAACTCATCTTCAAGGTAATTGTAATCAAGACCCAAACAGCACCCTTAACAAATGCCTCACGGACATATACACCTGGATGACAATCAACAATCTCAAACTAAACCCAAAAAAACGTGAAATAATGTTCTCTCCCAAAGGATAATGCAACACACACACACATGAGCTTCCCACCATGCATGGGAACCCAACCAGAGACATATCCGTCATGATAAAAAACCTCGGAATTCTCATGGACAATGGACTCTCATTAGAAGCACAATTTAACACAATATTAAAGAAATGTTTCTACCTCCTGTGACTAATCAGAGGGATACTCCTCTACTTCACCTTCCCACACAGAACTCTTGCAATGATATCCCTGGCATTATCGAGACTAGACTACGCAAACAGCCTCTACCTTGGAATGCCAGAATGCCTCACAAAAAAACATCAAAACATCCAAAATACGGCAGAAAGACTAATCCTGAGACTAAACAGAAGATACCACATCACACCAGCCCTGAAAAGTCTACACTGGCTTCCAGTAAAAAAACGCATTCACTTCAAAGTCCTGTGCATTGCGCACAAATCAGTACAAAGACAAGGAGCCGAATTCGTCCAAGCCATAATTAAATGCTACCAACCAGGTAGAAATCTAAGATCGAGCAATGATGTCCAATAGAAAGGAAACACTACGAGAAAAGGAAGCTAGCGGGAACCGCATTCTGTTGTTTGATAGCCAAACTATGGAACTCACTACCAAAGTAAATAAGAACAACAGAAAACCACCTAACTGTCAGAAAATGACCTGGCTATTCAATTAACTGAGACAAGCATTAAAACTGCCACCTCTCACAACCCGGACCCAATGCAACCATGGGACAGTACGGATCCAGGAACCAACAATAAACAACCACTAACTACTAAGCATCCCTCCACTCCTTGCTCCTCTCCTGCATACTTCACACATGCAACACACGCCCAAAGGGCTAGCCATACTACACACAGAACACACAAGTCACACATCCACCACAAAGACAAAAATCCACAAACAACAAACAACCCAGACACTGGATGTTACCTCTCCGTACACAACAACCCAGTGCACACAATTCAAGCACCTCCATAAAGCTTACACGCACATACGCCAGTTTCTCCTTGTTCTGCAAACATCAACAGAAGAGCACAACTCGATCCTATCCATCTTCACTCGCTAACCTACCCCACCCACTTTCATACAGAGCCACGTGAGTGCCGGGAGACCATGCAAATGATAGCATTGTGTTGTATAAATCAGCATAACATAACATAACTTTGAGATGAGTTGAGGCAAGTATGATAACTGACCACATCTCACTGCTAGAGCTGCATTAAATAGTACAGTTGATGCTGCACTGGTCCCAGTCACCTCTCAGTGGCAGGGGGATAGACTTGAGTCAGCGTCAAACAAACTTACGGGTAGTTTATGGTGCTGGTGACGGATACGGCACTGCCGTCCTTTGCAATGACCGACAGATGGGTTGTGCCGGGGCCCTCCGGCGCTGTGTGAGAGATGTTGTAGTAACTTAAATTGTGATTGCCGGAGTCATCTATACGGCTCCTTGCCAGATCTGCAAAGCTGTCCGACATTAGCAAATCGATCACCTTTAAGGAACAACATGATAGTTGAATTATGCAAAGGAGATGGGTGCAACCAACAAAAGGCAAAGGAGAAATTCAGAAAACAGGCACTCAGTGCAATGTGGGAAAGAGCAGAGAATGAGAAACAACATATTTAGCAAAACAATATCGGTGGAAACTAAGCAATGAAATTAAGAATAACAGTAGCCATATGTTTGCCATCTTGATATTTCAAACATGACTTAACTCTTAGAGCACACTTCAATATGGGAAAAGAGAAAGAGAAACAGACAGACATAAATAGTTGCTGTGAGCATAAAACAGGCAGGATAGGGACAAGCAGTGATGTTGGAAACTAAGAAAATAGTCTTTCCATTACAGTCAATACCAGAGAGAAGTAACAATTCTCATATGTACAGCAAACCTCATAAGAGCTAGAAAACACCTCCGATGAGCAAAATAGTCCCTTTAGGAAATACAAGGCTACAGAGAGGATCAGATACCAAAATGCAACGGTACTGGGGACAGCAGCCAACATCAGACAAGAAAGAAATAAAATGAGTAAAACAGTGTGCATTAGAGACAGAAGAGTAACAGACAGAAGGGACAACCACACCAATATGAACAGCCAACACGAGACAAACAAAATCACCAACGTGATCTGCTTGCATCAAACAAGGCATAGAAAAACAGATAATTTCAGAAACAAAAAAAGATACAAAAATAACAATCCATGAATATGTCGCAAATGGAACAATCACACCAAAGTCCAGATATAAGGAATATCCTCACAAAGGGCCACATTCATTATCGAAGCGAAGGAGCAACCTTGCTGCAGTCAACAGTCAACAGAAGCGATCATTAACAACCACATTGCACACATCATACAAAATTGAAATACTGGTGGAAAAAAATCCCGCATGGGACAGCAGTCAATAAAGACAAGAAGCACATCGTTTGTGTTCTATGTTAGCCTGTGTGCTTAGTACAGTGTTTCCATTATGATTAGTCTACTAGATAAATCAGTATTCGTTCTTGAGCTGTTACAATATGTTATGTTTATTGAAATCCTTAATAAGTATTCATCTAAATGTTCCAGACATCATTGGTAAAACAGTAGTGCCAACAAACTCTGTTAGGAGGCACGTGCATATGTTTCGTCCTTGCTCTGGCTTTTTCAAGTCACAAGTATAATCAGTCATTCAATAATATGATGTTTTTTCCCCAACATTTGTCTTTTAAGATATTGTTTGTTTGGTCTTAGACAGCATTCATATTAGAAGAAAATGTTTCTTCTTATTGTTATACTCTATGATGCTGAGTGGGCGAGTGTCTCGTGGTTCTTAGGGTAAGGTAACATTTTACCATTGGAAATTCTTGGTATATCTTCTCCTTACTGTCTTCTAGGTTTCTCCGGGTTTAGGGTCCTTTGAAGTTGCTCAGGTTGTGGATCTTTGTTCGGTATCTTTATGTTTTGGATCCTTATCCTGATTAAATCTTGTATTCCGTGGTTACGGCCAGCTCCTGTGCGCCTGGTTCCACCAATCCACCAAGACATGGTTTAGCCACATAGGTGTAGGACTGCCTATCTGCCAATCAGCTAAGATCACCACATCTGAGAACTGTTTTACAAAGGTAGCGGGCGCCCCTCTCTCGCAAGAACAGACATGATAACCTGTTCAGTGGTTATTAACCACTTGAGAGTTCGCAGCCACTGCTTTTACTCACTGTGCCTTTCACAGATGGGAAATATCCATTTGCATATCAGTCTTTGTCCTGCCCAGGGGCAGTCCAGCACCGAAATACAATGGCAATTCTAATCTGAACGAGAGTACCACCAGCAACCCCATACACGTGTTTCACCCTTGTTGGGGATCATCAGTGAGGTGAAGCTGATGCCTCTCTAAGCACAGTGAGAGGGAGACCACGTCTGGTTGCCCCCAGGAGACCTAGGGTTACCAATCCCAGGTTCCTTAAATAATAGTTTTACAAAGGTAGCGGGTGCCCCTCTCTCGCAAGAACAGACATGATAACCTGTTCAGTGGTTATTAACCACTTGAGAGTTCGCAGCCACTGCTTTTACTCACTGTGCCTTTCACAGATGGGAAATATCCATTTGCATATCAGTCTTTGTCCTGCCCAGGGGCAGTCCAGCACCGAAATACAATGGCAATTCTAATCTGAACGAGAGTACCACCAGCAACCCCATACACGTGTTTCACCCTTGTTGGGGATCATCAGTGAGGTGAAGCTGATGCCTCTCTAAGCACAGTGAGAGGGAGACCACGTCTGGTTGCCCCCAGGAGACCTAGGGTTACCAATCCCAGGTTCCTTAAATAATAGTTTTACAAGAGTAGCGGGCGCCCCTCTCTCGCAAGAACAGACATGATAACCTGTTCAGTGGTTATTAACCACTTGAGAGTTCGCAGCCACTGCTTTTACTCACTGTGCCTTTCACAGATGGGAAATATCCATTTGCATATCAGTCTTTGTCCTGCCCAGGGGCAGTCCAGCACCGAAATACAATGGCAATTCTAATCTGAACGAGAGTACCACCAGCAACCCCATACACGTGTTTCACCCTTGTTGGGGATCATCAGTGAGGTGAAGCTGATGCCTCTCTAAGCACAGTGAGAGGGAGACCACGTCTGGTTGCCCCCAGGAGACCTAGGGTTACCAATCCCAGGTTCCTTAAATAATAGTTTTACAAAGGCCTGGAGCTTTCGAAAGCCTTCTGGGCTGAGCTGAAGTGATTTGTAAGTTACATCGACCCCAGATGAGAGGACAAATACCCAGAATACAGGGACCCGCCTGCGAACACTAACTTCAAGGGACCTAGGAAAATATGGCAGCGATGGCATCGCAGCTAAATACAAGAAGAGGATCGCCGGTGAAATGAAAGAATCCAGGAGGAGTAACAGAGACGTTGTTTCTGGTTGTAAAGACAACAAGAGCCTAGAGACAGAACCAAGATCTGGAGTAAGAATAGACGGGCAAAGTAATTGCTCTGCTAGCCGGGGGGGGGGACACTGGGTACTTAGCCAACATGGCAGAAGGACAGGTCTGTTCCTGAGGAACCACAGTCCATAGAGAAAGGAAGGAGACCGAGACCCAAAAAGAAAAGATACTGGGTACAACAAGAAGGGGAGGTGAGCTTTAAAAGTAGAGTAAATATCACAGAGAACGCTATGAGCACAAAAGAGGGCAACCTTGACAATACCCTGACCAGTACCGGTAAGAGAGAGTCTTCAACAGTCTTCCCATTTGTCATGCGAGTCTGTATTAAATGTTATGTTTGAAAAGAATACATGTCCCAAATGCTTCCCATTCTGTACTGCCTGCGCCTTCAGGTGACGGTCCTCTGGAAACCCAGATTCCTGCACACCCTGAAGTGCTATGAGCCCCCTAGAAGGCGCCCCTGAATCTGATGGACCAAACTGAGTAGAGGGTCCAGAAAAAGAACGGGGCAGGGCAGGAGGGAGCCGCAATACGTTCCAAAAACTTGAGATGTGTGAACCCCTGGGGGACGGGCCCACTGGGTGTAGTTGGAACGAGACTGTGGGTGATAGGAATGAAGACAGAGGTCAGACGCTTTAACAGTCAGTAGGAAACTAACAGTGTCCCTCTGGGGAACTTAGAAATATTGTGCCCGGAGCTCAGCGCTTGGTAAAGTACAGGCTCTCGACGGCCACCAAACTTTGGCCCAACGATTCTTCCAGCAGGCACATTTTGTGGGACCCTCTCTACCAGGGGCTTTGCAGTGCCTACTAGGCCAAGAGTTGAATGCACAATGAAGACATTGCCAGGGAGAGCACCAGATCTAAGAACTGTCCACTGTAGGCAAGCAATGAGACTACTAGAGCGCGGCAGGGCGCCTGAGGCAGCGATATGGCACTGAAACTGAGGAGGGACTAATATTAGAGTTGGAGATACCAGCGGATATGAGTACAGACCCAAAACTTACCAAACTCTGGACAGGTCCAGCACCTCAATATCCAATTCTACTATGCTTCTTAAAAGGTTCACAGTCATGTTCATGAGGGTGAGCTACCGGGGTACATGACTCGTTCATGCTCACTCCTGCTTCCCTTTCTCCTTGCCAGCCACCGCACCCTCTGGACGTGTGCTTACATTTCTTTCCACGAGAACATTGCGGCGGCAGCTCTCAGACTCGTTCTCTCTCCATGCTGAGGGCCATCATCATATTGTTCATGGTATGGGGGGGTCTGTCTTTATATACTACTGGATCGGGGGCTTTCACAAGGACCCCCCTATTACCCATAGTTTATATCCATAATCCTTTCTGTTTTCCATGTTTCTACTTTCCTCCCTTTTGCATTATCTCATACACAAGCTGTGGCAACCCTTGCTGCATGTTGCACCAGGCTACAATGGGACACAGCAACTCCATGGAGTTGAGGGCACATGGGCAGAAATTGTGGGGCGCTTGATAAAACTTGCACAGGCAGGCTGAGGATCCTGGAACACAGGGACAGAAATGGAAAGGCGCTTGAAACTCATGGACAGACAGTGCAGAGCTTAAAACACATGGATAGACAGTGCAAGGTGCTTCAAGCACATAGACAGCACAAGTTGCTTGCAACGACATTGTGATGAGCTTGAAGCACATGGACAGACTGTGTGCGGGGCTTGAAACACATAGACACAGTGCAAGGAGCTTGAAACACATGGACATTGTGAGAAACTTGAAACACCTTGAAGTTGTGTGAGGAGCTTCAAACACACGGACAGACTATGTGAGGAGCTAGTTGAAGTTATAGTACGAGGAACGTTTTTAGGGATATCAACTTTAGACCCCCGCAACCAAGTTAGTATTTAGTTTCTGTTAAGAAAATGTTGAATAAGTGTGGGAAGCTGCGGAGACATAGAGTTCCTCGACGCCGTTGCAGACTATTGGTTAAGATGAGTTTCTTGCACACCATTTATTTCGCCATAGTTCATGCATTGAAACTCTAAACATCTGTTGTATTGGTTTAAGCTAGACACACCTTGACATAGGGCGAGGAGCGTGAAACACATGGGAGCTTGACACACCTTGGCGCTGTGTGTGGAGTTTGAAACACATGGACAGACAGTGTGAGGAGCTTGACACACATAGATGCAGTGTGAGGAGCTTGAAACGCTGTCCAGTTAAAGCATCGACTGCCAAAGGGTCGAATGGTCAAAGGATCGACACAAAAGTACCGAAAACAAAAGGATCACATTTTTTTTTTAATTATATATATTTTTTGGTTTTCGTATAGGTAAAAAAAATGGTTTTTACCAAAAAAAACGGGGGTTGGGAGGGAGACCCCCCCCAAAAAAAATGATAAAAATAAATAAATTTCGATCCTTTTGTTTTCGGTACTTTTGAGTCGATCCTTTGACCATTCGGCCCTTTTTTTCGATCCTTTGACTGGAAACCGCTTGAAATACATGGACAGTGTGTGGAGCTTGAAACACGTGGACAGACAGTGTGAGGAGCTTGATGCTGTGTGTGGAGTTTGAAACACATGGACAAACAGTGTGAGGCGCTTGACACACATAGATGCAGTGTGAGGAGCTTGAAACACATGGACAGTGTGTGGAGCTTGAAACATGTGGACAGACAGTGTGAGGAGCTTGACGCTGTGTGTGGAGTTTGAAACACATGGACAGACAGTGTGAGGCGCTTGACAGACATAGATGCAGTGTGAGGAGCTTGAAACACATGGACAGTGTGTGGAGCTTGAAACATGTGGACAGACAGTGTGAGGCGCTTGACACACATAAATGCAGTGTGAGGAGCTTGAAACACATGGGCAGACAGTGTGAGGAGCTTGACGCTGTGTGTGGAGTTTGAAACACATGGCCAGACAGTGTGAGGAGCTTGACACACATAGATGCAGTGTGAGGAGCTTGACACACATAGATGCAGTGTGAGGAGCTTGAAATACATGGACAGTGTGAGGAGCTTGACACACATAGATGCAGTGTGAGGAGCTTGAAACACATGGACAGACAGTGTGAGGAGCTTGACGCTGCGTGTGGAGTTTGAAACACATGGACAGACAGTGTGAGGAGCTTGACACACATAGATGCAGTGTGAGGAGCTTGACACACATAGATGCAGTGTGAGGAACTTGAAACACATGGACAGTGTGAGGAGCTTGACACACATAGATGCAGTGTGAGGAGCTTGAAACACATGGGCAGTGTGAGGAGCTTGACACACATAGATGCATTGTGAGAAGCTTGAAACACATGGACAGACAGTTTGTTTGTTTGTTTTATTATTTATAATGCGCGCCAGACCCAGGGGTATCATGGCGCAGAAAAGCAGTAAGCATATTTTCAGCTTGGTTACATTGCTGTACATAGATATACATATATATACAGAAGAGAGAATGCAAAATACAAAATAAATGCAAATATTAGCAGTTTAACATATGTACAGAGGAGGGAGGGAACTTCAGGTCACTGAATGGGTAGGGACAGATGGGCAGAGGTTAAGTTAGCGGTCGTTTTCCTAGATCCAATGAATGTAATTGAGCCTAAAGTGTGGGTACGTCCGGGCTGCCCTTAAGGCGGGGGGAAGGGAGTTCCAGTGTTGGGCCGCTTTCACCGGGAAGCTATTACCTCCGGTGTTGGAATGTTTGAATCTAGGCACTGTGAGGAGGTTGGAGTTTGTGGTTCTGGTAGGTCGGTTGGGGGAGTATCTCTTGAACCTGTCTATGAGGTATCGTGGGGCAGCGTTATTAAGGCATTTGTGTGTAAATGAGGCCACTTTAAGCAAGATTGTGCCTTTTGTGCTAAGCCAGTTGTTGGCTCTCCTTATGTTGGAGATTTGTTCTTTTTTGGGATGCTCAGTGCTGCTCTAAGAGCATTATTTTGTCAAATCTGGATTTTGTTTGTGATATATTTGTTAGCTCCTAGGTATAGGGCATTACAATAATCCAGTTTTGACAAAATTAGGGCTCTGGCTAGGGTGGTGCAGCTCTTGGTGGAGAGGAGGGGTTGGGCTGCTTGAAAAGAATGAGTCAACGTAGACCGGTGACTTTTCAGAGATGTTTAATCTCTAACAAGGGCCCACCCAGAGCCTCACATACTGCCGCTAGTCTACCCCGAACTCAACCGTCTTCCAGTTTCATGAGCCAGGATGGAACATCCAGCTCGGCTCGCGAAACTGGGGCGTACAGCAAAAGAAAACAAACCCAACACAAATCATTACACCGCTCTTATTAATTTACATGTGTAGGCTGTAGAGGAGGCCATGGAGCTGACCTGTTTGTTGAAGGAGAGTGTGGCGTCTATGTAAAAACTTAGGGTTTTGACTTCTTTGGCTAAATTGATGGTATTTCCATCTATAATGAAGCTTGTATAGTTATGACTGAGTTTGTTGATATTGAGGGCAGTGCCAAGGATGATGAGCTCAGTCTTGTCATCATTCATGCATAGACCATGAGAGGCCCGCCATGCCTGGATGATGAGGTACACCCTATTCACTAAGGCCAAATCCTTGTTGTAATCTCCCGTCAATGGTATGAGGATCTGGGTACCATCAGCATAGTTGGTGTAGGTTTATACCAAGACCATTTCGAGATCATAGAAACGGGGCTTCGTGAAAATGTTGTACAAAGTGAGGGAAACACAAGGTCCCTGGGGCACCCCATAGGTGATGGAATCAGCAGATTCAGAGGTGGAAAAAACATGCATTGTCCTGTTGTTTAGGAAAGATTTTATCCAGCCTATTGCTTCTTGCGAGAAGTGGGTTGCCGAGTCTAGGTGGTTGCAGAATATTTTATGGTCTACTAAATGAAACGCTGCTGATAAATCAAGGAGTAGTAATAGAGCGGCTTTACCATTGTCTCTGAGAGTGTTGATTTGTGCCTTGAGGTCGATCAGTGCTGTTTAAGTCCCATGTTGTGGTCTGAAGCCATGCTGACAGACTCCCAGGAGGTGGTTTTGTTCTAGGTATTGCTGTATTTGAAAGTGAACTACCTTGTCTAAGATTTTAAGCAGGAAAGGGACAGTGGTAATGGGTCTGTAGTGGTGGGTATGGAGGGGTCCAGAGATTGTTTTTTGAGTAGAGGGAGAACCCAAGACTCTTTGGGAATAATTCCCATGGAGAAGGAAGAGTTGATGAGCTTCCAAATGAAAGGTGAAACGTCTCTTGCTGCGACTTTAATGATTTGCGAGGGGCAGTGGTCAACTTGGCAATTTGAAGGTTTGAGGGTGAGTATGACTTTTTCTACCTCTACGGTAGATACTTTAGAGAAGCTGAAGCGGAGTGAGGGTTTAGGTGTGGGCTTTTGTGTAGACGGGGCGAAGTTGGCGGTAGGAGTGGTGCAGTGAAGGCTTTCTTTTTTGTTGGATATCTTAACCTGTAGGGCTGCTCCTTTGTTAGATAGGGCGTTTTGGATACCAGTGCACCAGTGTTTGTCTTTCACGCACATGTCTAGGACTGGGATGGGGGATTCCAACTCTTTAAGGATGGTAAACAATTCTTTTAAGCTAGAGTTGTATTGAGAGATTCTCTGGTTGTAGGAGTCTTGCTTGGCCAGAATTATTTCTTTCTTGTAGTGGGAGGTTATTTTATTGGGGGTAATCTTGTTGTTGTCTGAAGGTGATTGTCTCCATATCTGTTCACTTTTACGTTTTTCGAGTCTAAGGGCCTCATTACGAGTTTGGAGGCAGCCATGCTCTCAGTAAGGGCATGGCTGCCTCCAAACTCAGGTCTGGGTCCCGGTTCCCTGAATGGGGAAATACTGTGCCATTCCGACCATCAGGGAACCCGGACCCGCACCAGGACCATCCCCATAGGGCGCAATGTGAATGGGGAGGGAGCTAACAACGGGCCCGTTAATAACATGCCTGTTGTTAGCTCTCCGGTCCCCTCGCGGGACCCGCAAAAGACGTCTGGTCTGACCAGACGTCCAGAATGGGTCCCGCAAGGGGACCTCGTAATAGGGCGGTATGGGGTTAACGGCTCCGGTGCCTTTACCAGCACCATTAACCCCGTACCACACACCTTGTAATGAGGCCCTAAGTGTTTTCAGATGTGGGGAGAACCAAGTGTTCAGATGCCTTTTAGATGTGAGGAGTTTGACACACCTTGGCGCAGTGTGAAAAGCTTGCAACACATGGACAGACTAAAAAATTTCAGAGTTCGGGAGGATATCTCGCGCTCACACCAACAACTTCTTGTAAACCCTATTATCACTAGTGCTACAATTCTTCTGAATAGGTACAAAAAATTTCTTCAAATTGCATAACAGTTGTCAAATATATTATTTAATTTCGACTTTCAAAGTGTAGAACAGCCGACACGTGTTTCGACCTTTGGTCGTTATCAAGGCCTCTCTATATCAATAGCTTATATCTTCTGTCTTTGTATAGTAGACCCTGAAAGTCTATGTTGCTAACATGCCATATGTTCCAATGGTCTTAACATTCCAAAATTTTTTTATCCAATATTGGCTTTCTCCTATACATGGGCTGGATCCCCGAACTTCAATATACTAATCCTGCGTATTCATCACCACAATGTTGCCCCCCTTATCCGCTTCTTTAATAGTTATGCTCTTGTCATTCATTAAAGCTTCTAAAGCTACCAATTCTTCTTGACTCAAATTAGTTTTAAGTCGCTTGATTTTCTTGGATCTGCTATCCATATGCTTGTATATATCCTTAATGATTGCCTTGTGAAAGGTTTCAATTACATTTTCTGTTCCTAAATTAGGTGTGAATTTAGACTTAAGCTTCAATTCTTTGAGATTAAGGTGTCTAGTGTTAACACCAAGTGATGAACAAATAGATTCAAAATCCACTGTCCTTTCTTCCGCTAATGCAGTCAAGGTGGTAATATTATGAATGTCTGAAATGGTATATGAACTAAGTGGGCTCAGAGTGGTCTTAGGTTGAAATGTTTGTACCTGTGTTGCAAAAAAATTTTTCAGTTTTAATTTCCTGATAAATTTGAAAATATCTATCTGAAAATTCACAAAATCTGTTCTGACACCTGGTGCAAAAGAAAATCCTTTATTCAACACAGCATGTTCAGCCTCCGAAAGACATTTATCTGATAAATTAATGACCAAGTCACAATTTACTAGTTCATCTGACGTTTCTTGCTGCTCGATCTGGTCAGAATTCCTGGCCGACCCTGATCTTCGTCGGAGCTTCCACTCCCGCTTCCGCTTGCCCCCTCTCCTGCCCCTTGTGTGGCACCTGGTATTGGTGTAGTGCCTATTGGTGGTATTATAAATCTGACTTGTTTTGAATTTATAAATCGTATGTTTCCCTTTTTGTGTCTGCGAATTTGTTCTAAAAAACTTTGGCCTCCACTGCGTGTGGATTCAATATCTTCTTGATTATTAGCTTCACCTTCTCTAACTTCTTCCTCTGAATCAGGATCTGAGCTGGCAGGTGTAGTATTGGAAGACCTCGGTCTAGTTTGTGGTATTATGTTATCATATTTAGCTTGAAAAGTATATACACGTTGCTGTCTGTAATCCTTATCATCTCTGAAGTATTTTCTAAATTTCCTCAATTTAATATCGTCTTGATATTCTCGCAAAATTTCATTCATTTTCTCATAGTTTTTTATTTTAGTAGTTTCTGCATTAGGCATAGTTTTTATTTCTTCCTTAAGTTTATTAATTGATATTATGACTCTTTTGTGCTCTCTTGTAGCATGGGTTATTAGTAATTCTAACATAGTTTTAGAACTCTGATTTAGATTCTTCTCCCAATCTTCTGCCAGATCAGCATCCTCATCATTGTCAAAATTAGGAAAAATCAAAACTCTCAAACCTCGAGGGATAATAATGTTTTCTAAATAATTCGTCAAAGACGCATGTTCCCAATACTTATTAATTTCTTTTTTCGACAAACGTTCCAATCTAATAAATTTCTGTTTGAGAGTTTCTGCTGTAGTATAGCTACTCTTAAAAGGGTTCGACATGCTCCCCCTCGGTGCAAAAAGAGCTGCTCGGTCTTCATCCCTATTACACATGTAATCTGCCATAATCAGTAGTGGATTTCAGCAGGCACACAGAGCGAATCGTAACAGAAATACAAAAATTTGTGGGATCGCTAACAAGTTGCGTGCGCTCTTTTCCACTCTCAAATTTCAAACAAAATATATATAATAAAAATACGGAGGGGTCGGCAGCAAGTGATATCACTCCCTCAAACTTCCCACAAAGTTTGTACAAAGTAGACAAAAAAATTTCAGAGTTCGGGAGGATATCTCGCGCTCACACCAACAACTTCTTGTAAACCCTATTATCATTAGTGCTACAATTCTTCTGAATAGGTACAAAAAATTTCTTCAAATTGCATAACAGTTGTCAAATATATTATTTAATTTCGACTTTCAAAGTGTAGAACAGCCGACACGTGTTTCGACCTTTGGTCGTTATCAAGGCCTCTCTATATCAATAGCTTATATCTTCTGTCTTTGTATAGTAGACCCTGAAAGTCTATGTTGCTAACATGCCATATGTTCCAATGGTCTTAACATTCCAAAATTTTTTTATCCAATATTGGCTTTCTCCTATACATGGGCTGGATCCCCGAACTTCAATATACTAATCCTGCGTATTCATCACCACAATGTTGCCCCCCTTATCCGCTTCTTTAATAGTTATGCTCTTGTCATTCATTAAAGCTTCTAAAGCTACCAATTCTTCTTGACTCAAATTAGTTTTAAGTCGCTTGATTTTCTTGGATCTGCTATCCATATGCTTGTATATATCCTTAATGATTGCCTTGTGAAAGGTTTCAATTACATTTTCTGTTCCTAAATTAGGTGTGAATTTAGACTTAAGCTTCAATTCTTTGAGATTAAGGTGTCTAGTGTTAACACCAAGTGATGAACAAATAGATTCAAAATCCACTGTCCTTTCTTCCGCTAATGCAGTCAAGGTGGTAATATTATGAATGTCTGAAATGGTATATGAACTAAGTGGGCTCAGAGTGGTCTTAGGTTGAAATGTTTGTACCTGTGTTGCAAAAAATTTTTTCAGTTTTAATTTCCTGATAAATTTGAAAATATCTATCTGAAAATTCACAAAATCTGTTCTGACACCTGGTGCAAAAGAAAATCCTTTATTCAACACAGCATGTTCAGCCTCCGAAAGACATTTATCTGATAAATTAATGACCAAGTCACAATTTACTAGTTCATCTGACGTTTCTTGCTGCTCGATCTGGTCAGAATTCCTGGCCGACCCTGATCTTCGTCGGAGCTTCCACTCCCGCTTCCGCTTGCCCCCTCTCCTGCCCCTTGTGTGGCACCTGGTATTGGTGTAGTGCCTATTGGTGGTATTATAAATCTGACTTGTTTTGAATTTATAAATCGTATGTTTCCCTTTTTGTGTCTGCGAATTTGTTCTAAAAAACTTTGGCCTCCACTGCGTGTGGATTCAATATCTTCTTGATTATTAGCTTCACCTTCTCTAACTTCTTCCTCTGAATCAGGATCTGAGCTGGCAGGTGTAGTATTGGAAGACCTCGGTCTAGTTTGTGGTATTATGTTATCATATTTAGCTTGAAAAGTATATACACGTTGCTGTCTGTAATCCTTATCATCTCTGAAGTATTTTCTAAATTTCCTCAATTTAATATCGTCTTGATATTCTCGCAAAATTTCATTCATTTTCTCATAGTTTTTTATTTTAGTAGTTTCTGCATTAGGCATAGTTTTTATTTCTTCCTTAAGTTTATTAATTGATATTATGACTCTTTTGTGCTCTCTTGTAGCATGGGTTATTAGTAATTCTAACATAGTTTTAGAACTCTGATTTAGATTCTTCTCCCAATCTTCTGCCAGATCAGCATCCTCATCATTGTCAAAATTAGGAAAAATCAAAACTCTCAAACCTCGAGGGATAATAATGTTTTCTAAATAATTCGTCAAAGACGCATGTTCCCAATACTTATTAATTTCTTTTTTCGACAAACGTTCCAATCTAATAAATTTCTGTTTGAGAGTTTCTGCTGTAGTATAGCTACTCTTAAAAGGGTTCGACATGCTCCCCCTCGGTGCAAAAAGAGCTGCTCGGTCTTCATCCCTATTACACATGTAATCTGCCATAATCAGTAGTGGATTTCAGCAGGCACACAGAGCGAATCGTAACAGAAATACAAAAATTTGTGGGATCGCTAACAAGTTGCGTGCGCTCTTTTCCACTCTCAAATTTCAAACAAAATATATATAATAAAAATACGGAGGGGTCGGCAGCAAGTGATATCACTCCCTCAAACTTCCCACAAAGTTTGTACAAAGTAGACAAAAAAATTTCAGAGTTCGGGAGGATATCTCGCGCTCACACCAACAACTTCTTGTAAACCCTATTATCACTAGTGCTACAATTCTTCTGAATAGGTACAAAAAATTTCTTCAAATTGCATAACAGTTGTCAAATATATTATTTAATTTCGACTTTCAAAGTGTAGAACAGCCGACACGTGTTTCGACCTTTGGTCGTTATCAAGGCCTCTCTATATCAATAGCTTATATCTTCTGTCTTTGTATAGTAGACCCTGAAAGTCTATGTTGCTAACATGCCATATGTTCCAATGGTCTTAACATTCCAAAATTTTTTTATCCAATATTGGCTTTCTCCTATACATGGGCTGGATCCCCGAACTTCAATATACTAATCCTGCGTATTCATCACCACAATGTTGCCCCCCTTATCCGCTTCTTTAATAGTTATGCTCTTGTCATTCATTAAAGCTTCTAAAGCTACCAATTCTTCTTGACTCAAATTAGTTTTAAGTCGCTTGATTTTCTTGGATCTGCTATCCATATGCTTGTATATATCCTTAATGATTGCCTTGTGAAAGGTTTCAATTACATTTTCTGTTCCTAAATTAGGTGTGAATTTAGACTTAAGCTTCAATTCTTTGAGATTAAGGTGTCTAGTGTTAACACCAAGTGATGAACAAATAGATTCAAAATCCACTGTCCTTTCTTCCGCTAATGCAGTCAAGGTGGTAATATTATGAATGTCTGAAATGGTATATGAACTAAGTGGGCTCAGAGTGGTCTTAGGTTGAAATGTTTGTACCTGTGTTGCAAAAAAATTTTTCAGTTTTAATTTCCTGATAAATTTGAAAATATCTATCTGAAAATTCACAAAATCTGTTCTGACACCTGGTGCAAAAGAAAATCCTTTATTCAACACAGCATGTTCAGCCTCCGAAAGACATTTATCTGATAAATTAATGACCAAGTCACAATTTACTAGTTCATCTGACGTTTCTTGCTGCTCGATCTGGTCAGAATTCCTGGCCGACCCTGATCTTCGTCGGAGCTTCCACTCCCGCTTCCGCTTGCCCCCTCTCCTGCCCCTTGTGTGGCACCTGGTATTGGTGTAGTGCCTATTGGTGGTATTATAAATCTGACTTGTTTTGAATTTATAAATCGTATGTTTCCCTTTTTGTGTCTGCGAATTTGTTCTAAAAAACTTTGGCCTCCACTGCGTGTGGATTCAATATCTTCTTGATTATTAGCTTCACCTTCTCTAACTTCTTCCTCTGAATCAGGATCTGAGCTGGCAGGTGTAGTATTGGAAGACCTCGGTCTAGTTTGTGGTATTATGTTATCATATTTAGCTTGAAAAGTATATACACGTTGCTGTCTGTAATCCTTATCATCTCTGAAGTATTTTCTAAATTTCCTCAATTTAATATCGTCTTGATATTCTCGCAAAATTTCATTCATTTTCTCATAGTTTTTTATTTTAGTAGTTTCTGCATTAGGCATAGTTTTTATTTCTTCCTTAAGTTTATTAATTGATATTATGACTCTTTTGTGCTCTCTTGTAGCATGGGTTATTAGTAATTCTAACATAGTTTTAGAACTCTGATTTAGATTCTTCTCCCAATCTTCTGCCAGATCAGCATCCTCATCATTGTCAAAATTAGGAAAAATCAAAACTCTCAAACCTCGAGGGATAATAATGTTTTCTAAATAATTCGTCAAAGACGCATGTTCCCAATACTTATTAATTTCTTTTTTCGACAAACGTTCCAATCTAATAAATTTCTGTTTGAGAGTTTCTGCTGTAGTATAGCTACTCTTAAAAGGGTTCGACATGCTCCCCCTCGGTGCAAAAAGAGCTGCTCGGTCTTCATCCCTATTACACATGTAATCTGCCATAATCAGTAGTGGATTTCAGCAGGCACACAGAGCGAATCGTAACAGAAATACAAAAATTTGTGGGATCGCTAACAAGTTGCGTGCGCTCTTTTCCACTCTCAAATTTCAAACAAAATATATATAATAAAAATACGGAGGGGTCGGCAGCAAGTGATATCACTCCCTCAAACTTCCCACAAAGTGTGTACAAAGTAGACAAAAAAATTTCAGAGTTCGGGAGGATATCTCGCGCTCACACCAACAACTTCTTGTAAACCCTATTATCACTAGTGCTACAATTCTTCTGAATAGGTACAAAAAATTTCTTCAAATTGCATAACAGTTGTCAAATATATTATTTAATTTCGACTTTCAAAGTGTAGAACAGCCGACACGTGTTTCGACCTTTGGTCGTTATCAAGGCCTCTCTATATCAATAGCTTATATCTTCTGTCTTTGTATAGTAGACCCTGAAAGTCTATGTTGCTAACATGCCATATGTTCCAATGGTCTTAACATTCCAAAATTTTTTTATCCAATATTGGCTTTCTCCTATACATGGGCTGGATCCCCGAACTTCAATATACTAATCCTGCGTATTCATCACCACAATGTTGCCCCCCTTATCCGCTTCTTTAATAGTTATGCTCTTGTCATTCATTAAAGCTTCTAAAGCTACCAATTCTTCTTGACTCAAATTAGTTTTAAGTCGCTTGATTTTCTTGGATCTGCTATCCATATGCTTGTATATATCCTTAATGATTGCCTTGTGAAAGGTTTCAATTACATTTTCTGTTCCTAAATTAGGTGTGAATTTAGACTTAAGCTTCAATTCTTTGAGATTAAGGTGTCTAGTGTTAACACCAAGTGATGAACAAATAGATTCAAAATCCACTGTCCTTTCTTCCGCTAATGCAGTCAAGGTGGTAATATTATGAATGTCTGAAATGGTATATGAACTAAGTGGGCTCAGAGTGGTCTTAGGTTGAAATGTTTGTACCTGTGTTGCAAAAAATTTTTTCAGTTTTAATTTCCTGATAAATTTGAAAATATCTATCTGAAAATTCACAAAATCTGTTCTGACACCTGGTGCAAAAGAAAATCCTTTATTCAACACAGCATGTTCAGCCTCCGAAAGACATTTATCTGATAAATTAATGACCAAGTCACAATTTACTAGTTCATCTGACGTTTCTTGCTGCTCGATCTGGTCAGAATTCCTGGCCGACCCTGATCTTCGTCGGAGCTTCCACTCCCGCTTCCGCTTGCCCCCTCTCCTGCCCCTTGTGTGGCACCTGGTATTGGTGTAGTGCCTATTGGTGGTATTATAAATCTGACTTGTTTTGAATTTATAAATCGTATGTTTCCCTTTTTGTGTCTGCGAATTTGTTCTAAAAAACTTTGGCCTCCACTGCGTGTGGATTCAATATCTTCTTGATTATTAGCTTCACCTTCTCTAACTTCTTCCTCTGAATCAGGATCTGAGCTGGCAGGTGTAGTATTGGAAGACCTCGGTCTAGTTTGTGGTATTATGTTATCATATTTAGCTTGAAAAGTATATACACGTTGCTGTCTGTAATCCTTATCATCTCTGAAGTATTTTCTAAATTTCCTCAATTTAATATCGTCTTGATATTCTCGCAAAATTTCATTCATTTTCTCATAGTTTTTTATTTTAGTAGTTTCTGCATTAGGCATAGTTTTTATTTCTTCCTTAAGTTTATTAATTGATATTATGACTCTTTTGTGCTCTCTTGTAGCATGGGTTATTAGTAATTCTAACATAGTTTTAGAACTCTGATTTAGATTCTTCTCCCAATCTTCTGCCAGATCAGCATCCTCATCATTGTCAAAATTAGGAAAAATCAAAACTCTCAAACCTCGAGGGATAATAATGTTTTCTAAATAATTCGTCAAAGACGCATGTTCCCAATACTTATTAATTTCTTTTTTCGACAAACGTTCCAATCTAATAAATTTCTGTTTGAGAGTTTCTGCTGTAGTATAGCTACTAAGAGTAGCTATACTACAGCAGAAACTCTCAAACAGAAATTTACTAAGAGGCATGTTCCCAATACTTATTAATTTCTTTTTTCGACAAACGTTCCAATCTAATAAATTTCTGTTTGAGAGTTTCTGCTGTAGTATAGCTACTAAGAGTAGCTATACTACAGCAGAAACTCTCAAACAGAAATTTACTAAGAGTTTACTACTAAGAGTAGCTATACTACAGCAGAAACTCTCAAACAGAAATTTATTAGATTGGAACGTTTGTCGAAAAAAGAAATTAATAAGTATTGGGAACATGCGTCTTTGACGAATTATTTAGAAAACATTATTATCCCTCGAGGTTTGAGAGTTTTGATTTTTCCTAATTTTGACAATGATGAGGATGCTGATCTGGCAGAAGATTGGGAGAAGAATCTAAATCAGAGTTCTAAAACTATGTTAGAATTACTAATAACCCATGCTACAAGAGAGCACAAAAGAGTCATAATATCAATTAATAAACTTAAGGAAGAAATAAAAACTATGCCTAATGCAGAAACTACTAAAATAAAAAACTATGAGAAAATGAATGAAATTTTGCGAGAATATCAAGACGATATTAAATTGAGGAAATTTAGAAAATACTTCAGAGATGATAAGGATTACAGACAGCAACGTGTATATACTTTTCAAGCTAAATATGATAACATAATACCACAAACTAGACCGAGGTCTTCCAATACTACACCTGCCAGCTCAGATCCTGATTCAGAGGAAGAAGTTAGAGAAGGTGAAGCTAATAATCAAGAAGATATTGAATCCACACGCAGTGGAGGCCAAAGTTTTTTAGAACAAATTCGCAGACACAAAAAGGGAAACATACGATTTATAAATTCAAAACAAGTCAGATTTATAATACCACCAATAGGCACTACACCAATACCAGGTGCCACACAAGGGGCAGGAGAGGGGGCAAGCGGAAGCGGGAGTGGAAGCTCCGACGAAGATCAGGGTCGGCCAGGAATTCTGACCAGATCGAGCAGCAAGAAACGTCAGATGAACTAGTAAATTGTGACTTGGTCATTAATTTATCAGATAAATGTCTTTCGGAGGCTGAACATGCTGTGTTGAATAAAGGATTTTCTTTTGCACCAGGTGTCAGAACAGATTTTGTGAATTTTCAGATAGATATTTTCAAATTTATCAGGAAATTAAAACTGAAAAAATTTTTTGCAACACAGGTACAAACATTTCAACCTAAGACCACTCTGAGCCCACTTAGTTCATATACCATTTCAGACATTCAAAATATTACCACCTTGACTGCATTAGAGGAAGAAAGGACAGTGGATTTTGAATCTATTTGTTCATCACTTGGTGTTAACACTAGACACCTTAATCTCAAAGAATTGAAGCTTAAGTCTAAATTCACACCTAATTTAGGAACAGAAAATGTAATTGAAACCTTTCACAAGGCAATCATTAAGGATATATACAAGCATATGGATAGCAGATCCAAGAAAATCAAGCGACTTAAAACTAATTTGAGTCAAGAAGAATTGGTAGCTTTAGAAGCTTTAATGAATGACAAGAGCATAACTATTAAAGAAGCGGATAAGGGGGGCAACATTGTGGTGATGAATACGCAGGATTAGTATATTGAAGTTCGGGGATCCAGCCCATGTATAGGAGAAAGCCAATATTGGATAAAAAAATTTTGGAATGTTAAGACCATTGGAACATATGGCATGTTAGCAACATAGACTTTCAGGGTCTACTATACAAAGACAGAAGATATAAGCTATTGATATAGAGAGGCCTTGATAACGACCAAAGGTCGAAACACGTGTCGGCTGTTCTACACTTTGAAAGTCGAAATTAAATAATATATTTGACAACTGTTATGCAATTTGAAGAAATTGTTTGTACCTATTCAGAAGAATTGTAGCACTAGTGATAATAGGGTTTACAAGAAGTTGTTGGTGTGAGCGCGAGATATCCTCCCGAACTCTGAAATTTTTTTGTCTACTTTGTACAAACTTTGTGGGAAGTTTGAGGGAGTGATATCACTTGCTGCCGACCCCTCCGTATTTTTATTATATATATTTTGTTTGAAATTTGAGAGTGGAAAAGAGCGCACGCAACTTGTTAGCGATCCCACAAATTTTTGTATTTCTGTTACGATTCGCTCTGTGTGCCTGCTGAAATCCACTACTGATTATGGCAGATTACATGTGTAATAGGGATGAAGACCGAGCAGCTCTTTTTGCACCGAGGGGGAGCATGTCGAACCCTTTTAAGAGTAGCTATACTACAGCAGAAACTCTCAAACAGAAATTTATTAGATTGGAACGTTTGTCGAAAAAAGAAATTAATAAGTATTGGGAACATGCGTCTTTGACGAATTATTTAGAAAACATTATTATCCCTCGAGGTTTGAGAGTTTTGATTTTTCCTAATTTTGACAATGATGAGGATGCTGATCTGGCAGAAGATTGGGAGAAGAATCTAAATCAGAGTTCTAAAACTATGTTAGAATTACTAATAACCCATGCTACAAGAGAGCACAAAAGAGTCATAATATCAATTAATAAACTTAAGGAAGAAATAAAAACTATGCCTAATGCAGAAACTACTAAAATAAAAAACTATGAGAAAATGAATGAAATTTTGCGAGAATATCAAGACGATATTAAATTGAGGAAATTTAGAAAATACTTCAGAGATGATAAGGATTACAGACAGCAACGTGTATATACTTTTCAAGCTAAATATGATAACATAATACCACAAACTAGACCGAGGTCTTCCAATACTACACCTGCCAGCTCAGATCCTGATTCAGAGGAAGAAGTTAGAGAAGGTGAAGCTAATAATCAAGAAGATATTGAATCCACACGCAGTGGAGGCCAAAGTTTTTTAGAACAAATTCGCAGACACAAAAAGGGAAACATACGATTTATAAATTCAAAACAAGTCAGATTTATAATACCACCAATAGGCACTACACCAATACCAGGTGCCACACAAGGGGCAGGAGAGGGGGCAAGCGGAAGCGGGAGTGGAAGCTCCGACGAAGATCAGGGTCGGCCAGGAATTCTGACCAGATCGAGCAGCAAGAAACGTCAGATGAACTAGTAAATTGTGACTTGGTCATTAATTTATCAGATAAATGTCTTTCGGAGGCTGAACATGCTGTGTTGAATAAAGGATTTTCTTTTGCACCAGGTGTCAGAACAGATTTTGTGAATTTTCAGATAGATATTTTCAAATTTATCAGGAAATTAAAACTGAAAAAATTTTTTGCAACACAGGTACAAACATTTCAACCTAAGACCACTCTGAGCCCACTTAGTTCATATACCATTTCAGACATTCATAATATTACCACCTTGACTGCATTAGCGGAAGAAAGGACAGTGGATTTTGAATCTATTTGTTCATCACTTGGTGTTAACACTAGACACCTTAATCTCAAAGAATTGAAGCTTAAGTCTAAATTCACACCTAATTTAGGAACAGAAAATGTAATTGAAACCTTTCACAAGGCAATCATTAAGGATATATACAAGCATATGGATAGCAGATCCAAGAAAATCAAGCGACTTAAAACTAATTTGAGTCAAGAAGAATTGGTAGCTTTAGAAGCTTTAATGAATGACAAGAGCATAACTATTAAAGAAGCGGATAAGGGGGGCAACATTGTGGTGATGAATACGCAGGATTAGTATATTGAAGTTCGGGGATCCAGCCCATGTATAGGAGAAAGCCAATATTGGATAAAAAAATTTTGGAATGTTAAGACCATTGGAACATATGGCATGTTAGCAACATAGACTTTCAGGGTCTACTATACAAAGACAGAAGATATAAGCTATTGATATAGAGAGGCCTTGATAACGACCAAAGGTCGAAACACGTGTCGGCTGTTCTACACTTTGAAAGTCGAAATTAAATAATATATTTGACAACTGTTATGCAATTTGAAGAAATTTTTTGTACCTATTCAGAAGAATTGTAGCACTAGTGATAATAGGGTTTACAAGAAGTTGTTGGTGTGAGCGCGAGATATCCTCCCGAACTCTGAAATTTTTTTGTCTACTTTGTACACACTTTGTGGGAAGTTTGAGGGAGTGATATCACTTGCTGCCGACCCCTCCGTATTTTTATTATATATATTTTGTTTGAAATTTGAGAGTGGAAAAGAGCGCACGCAACTTGTTAGCGATCCCACAAATTTTTGTATTTCTGTTACGATTCGCTCTGTGTGCCTGCTGAAATCCACTACTGATTATGGCAGATTACATGTGTAATAGGGATGAAGACCGAGCAGCTCTTTTTGCACCGAGGGGGAGCATGTCGAACCCTTTTAAGAGTAGCTATACTACAGCAGAAACTCTCAAACAGAAATTTATTAGATTGGAACGTTTGTCGAAAAAAGAAATTAATAAGTATTGGGAACATGCGTCTTTGACGAATTATTTAGAAAACATTATTATCCCTCGAGGTTTGAGAGTTTTGATTTTTCCTAATTTTGACAATGATGAGGATGCTGATCTGGCAGAAGATTGGGAGAAGAATCTAAATCAGAGTTCTAAAACTATGTTAGAATTACTAATAACCCATGCTACAAGAGAGCACAAAAGAGTCATAATATCAATTAATAAACTTAAGGAAGAAATAAAAACTATGCCTAATGCAGAAACTACTAAAATAAAAAACTATGAGAAAATGAATGAAATTTTGCGAGAATATCAAGACGATATTAAATTGAGGAAATTTAGAAAATACTTCAGAGATGATAAGGATTACAGACAGCAACGTGTATATACTTTTCAAGCTAAATATGATAACATAATACCACAAACTAGACCGAGGTCTTCCAATACTACACCTGCCAGCTCAGATCCTGATTCAGAGGAAGAAGTTAGAGAAGGTGAAGCTAATAATCAAGAAGATATTGAATCCACACGCAGTGGAGGCCAAAGTTTTTTAGAACAAATTCGCAGACACAAAAAGGGAAACATACGATTTATAAATTCAAAACAAGTCAGATTTATAATACCACCAATAGGCACTACACCAATACCAGGTGCCACACAAGGGGCAGGAGAGGGGGCAAGCGGAAGCGGGAGTGGAAGCTCCGACGAAGATCAGGGTCGGCCAGGAATTCTGACCAGATCGAGCAGCAAGAAACGTCAGATGAACTAGTAAATTGTGACTTGGTCATTAATTTATCAGATAAATGTCTTTCGGAGGCTGAACATGCTGTGTTGAATAAAGGATTTTCTTTTGCACCAGGTGTCAGAACAGATTTTGTGAATTTTCAGATAGATATTTTCAAATTTATCAGGAAATTAAAACTGAAAAAATTTTTTGCAACACAGGTACAAACATTTCAACCTAAGACCACTCTGAGCCCACTTAGTTCATATACCATTTCAGACATTCATAATATTACCACCTTGACTGCATTAGCGGAAGAAAGGACAGTGGATTTTGAATCTATTTGTTCATCACTTGGTGTTAACACTAGACACCTTAATCTCAAAGAATTGAAGCTTAAGTCTAAATTCACACCTAATTTAGGAACAGAAAATGTAATTGAAACCTTTCACAAGGCAATCATTAAGGATATATACAAGCATATGGATAGCAGATCCAAGAAAATCAAGCGACTTAAAACTAATTTGAGTCAAGAAGAATTGGTAGCTTTAGAAGCTTTAATGAATGACAAGAGCATAACTATTAAAGAAGCGGATAAGGGGGGCAACATTGTGGTGATGAATACGCAGGATTAGTATATTGAAGTTCGGGGATCCAGCCCATGTATAGGAGAAAGCCAATATTGGATAAAAAAATTTTGGAATGTTAAGACCATTGGAACATATGGCATGTTAGCAACATAGACTTTCAGGGTCTACTATACAAAGACAGAAGATATAAGCTATTGATATAGAGAGGCCTTGATAACGACCAAAGGTCGAAACACGTGTCGGCTGTTCTACACTTTGAAAGTCGAAATTAAATAATATATTTGACAACTGTTATGCAATTTGAAGAAATTTTTTGTACCTATTCAGAAGAATTGTAGCACTAGTGATAATAGGGTTTACAAGAAGTTGTTGGTGTGAGCGCGAGATATCCTCCCGAACTCTGAAATTTTTTTGTCTACTTTGTACAAACTTTGTGGGAAGTTTGAGGGAGTGATATCACTTGCTGCCGACCCCTCCGTATTTTTATTATATATATTTTGTTTGAAATTTGAGAGTGGAAAAGAGCGCACGCAACTTGTTAGCGATCCCACAAATTTTTGTATTTCTGTTACGATTCGCTCTGTGTGCCTGCTGAAATCCACTACTGATTATGGCAGATTACATGTGTAATAGGGATGAAGACCGAGCAGCTCTTTTTGCACCGAGGGGGAGCATGTCGAACCCTTTTAAGAGTAGCTATACTACAGCAGAAACTCTCAAACAGAAATTTATTAGATTGGAACGTTTGTCGAAAAAAGAAATTAATAAGTATTGGGAACATGCGTCTTTGACGAATTATTTAGAAAACATTATTATCCCTCGAGGTTTGAGAGTTTTGATTTTTCCTAATTTTGACAATGATGAGGATGCTGATCTGGCAGAAGATTGGGAGAAGAATCTAAATCAGAGTTCTAAAACTATGTTAGAATTACTAATAACCCATGCTACAAGAGAGCACAAAAGAGTCATAATATCAATTAATAAACTTAAGGAAGAAATAAAAACTATGCCTAATGCAGAAACTACTAAAATAAAAAACTATGAGAAAATGAATGAAATTTTGCGAGAATATCAAGACGATATTAAATTGAGGAAATTTAGAAAATACTTCAGAGATGATAAGGATTACAGACAGCAACGTGTATATACTTTTCAAGCTAAATATGATAACATAATACCACAAACTAGACCGAGGTCTTCCAATACTACACCTGCCAGCTCAGATCCTGATTCAGAGGAAGAAGTTAGAGAAGGTGAAGCTAATAATCAAGAAGATATTGAATCCACACGCAGTGGAGGCCAAAGTTTTTTAGAACAAATTCGCAGACACAAAAAGGGAAACATACGATTTATAAATTCAAAACAAGTCAGATTTATAATACCACCAATAGGCACTACACCAATACCAGGTGCCACACAAGGGGCAGGAGAGGGGGCAAGCGGAAGCGGGAGTGGAAGCTCCGACGAAGATCAGGGTCGGCCAGGAATTCTGACCAGATCGAGCAGCAAGAAACGTCAGATGAACTAGTAAATTGTGACTTGGTCATTAATTTATCAGATAAATGTCTTTCGGAGGCTGAACATGCTGTGTTGAATAAAGGATTTTCTTTTGCACCAGGTGTCAGAACAGATTTTGTGAATTTTCAGATAGATATTTTCAAATTTATCAGGAAATTAAAACTGAAAAATTTTTTTGCAACACAGGTACAAACATTTCAACCTAAGACCACTCTGAGCCCACTTAGTTCATATACCATTTCAGACATTCATAATATTACCACCTTGACTGCATTAGCGGAAGAAAGGACAGTGGATTTTGAATCTATTTGTTCATCACTTGGTGTTAACACTAGACACCTTAATCTCAAAGAATTGAAGCTTAAGTCTAAATTCACACCTAATTTAGGAACAGAAAATGTAATTGAAACCTTTCACAAGGCAATCATTAAGGATATATACAAGCATATGGATAGCAGATCCAAGAAAATCAAGCGACTTAAAACTAATTTGAGTCAAGAAGAATTGGTAGCTTTAGAAGCTTTAATGAATGACAAGAGCATAACTATTAAAGAAGCGGATAAGGGGGGCAACATTGTGGTGATGAATACGCAGGATTAGTATATTGAAGTTCGGGGATCCAGCCCATGTATAGGAGAAAGCCAATATTGGATAAAAAAATTTTGGAATGTTAAGACCATTGGAACATATGGCATGTTAGCAACATAGACTTTCAGGGTCTACTATACAAAGACAGAAGATATAAGCTATTGATATAGAGAGGCCTTGATAACGACCAAAGGTCGAAACACGTGTCGGCTGTTCTACACTTTGAAAGTCGAAATTAAATAATATATTTGACAACTGTTATGCAATTTGAAGAAATTTTTTGTACCTATTCAGAAGAATTGTAGCACTAGTGATAATAGGGTTTACAAGAAGTTGTTGGTGTGAGCGCGAGATATCCTCCCGAACTCTGAAATTTTTTAGTCTACTTTGTACAAACTTTGTGGGAAGTTTGAGGGAGTGATATCACTTGCTGCCGACCCCTCCGTATTTTTATTATATATATTTTGTTTGAAATTTGAGAGTGGAAAAGAGCGCACGCAACTTGTTAGCGATCCCACAAATTTTTGTACATGGACAGACTATGTGAGGTGCTTGAAACCCATGAACAGACAGCGCAAGGAGCTCCAGTGACACAGGGAGGCAGTGTGAGCAGATACGATTGCTGAAGAGGGCTTGATGCTACACTACCTTTAATCCATTCTCTTTTACAATCGTGGTACATGCAATAAAACACACATAATATGTTACGAAGTTGTATCTGTCACTTCCCATGCCATGTACAGTGGTAGTTCCTCTATTTGATTACAGCACTACTGCATGCGCAAATCCACAAACAGCAATTCCGAAAACCAACATTAGAGACAAGAAAAAAATCTAGAAAATACTATAGAACAAGCAGGCAAGAAACAAGACCAACAAAGCGAAACAATAAATGTCAGTTAGAAGGACCAACTACCTGTGCTAACAAGTCTAGGGGCCTCATTACACGAACGGCGGTGGACCAAGGTGCTTTTAGCACCTTGGTCCATGCCGGTAAAATACCGGCACCGCCTTGGTGGAAAAGGGAATTACCGCCCTATTCCAAGGTTGGTGGGGCGGTAATTCCCCCTTCCCCCATTGCCCTTCCCCATTCCCATTTTTGCCCCATAGGGCATAATGGGAATGGCGAAGGTGCTAATTACGGCACCGCAAATTGCGGTATTGTAATTAGCTCCCTCGTCCCTTTGTGGGTTGGTTTTTAACGCCTGCAAAAAGCAGGCATTAAATTCTCCAACCCGCAAAGGGACCTCGTAGTAAGGCGGTAAGGTTTTACCGGTACCGGTAAAATACCGGTACCGGTAAACCCTTACCGCCGTCCGTGTAATGAGGCCCTAGGTCAGTTGCCTTGAGGACCACAGCCAATGCCAAAGTGACCTAACACACGGCTGTTCCTCAGGAACTAAGGCTGAGGTATTTACCATCCCCAGTGGCCGCACTCACCTGTTTTGATTCACGGGCCCAGTGGTCGCGTATCTTGCTCTTCTGTCCATTGGCGAACTTCAAGGCCTCTATGATGCGATGATAGGTCTCAATCTTGGCTCCCTTTCCTTTCACGGAGTCTGGGCCGAACTTGTACCCTATGGTGGAAGCAGGATTTCTTGGTAACTCAGTCGATGCCCAAGAAAGAAAGATTGCTGCGCGTGCCCTGGAGTTACTCTGATTTATGTTCCCCACTATCTTTCACAAGTTATGCAGGCTACCTCCAATACCGCAACATAAAATGGAGCTTTCTGTCCTGTCTGAACTTCTCCGATTGGTATCATTTGACAGCCCTATAGCTTTAAACCCCTTAGATGAGGGTAAAAACACTGCCAATTTTAATTTTTTTATTTATTGGATTTGTTATACGCCGAAACCCGAGAGGTATCATGGCGTAGGTTACAGAATCTCTGGTTACAGTGAAAGAATTAATTACACAAACAATAGACAGATAATACAATACATGCAATGGTTAAGGAATAAGGCACTAGGTCTTAGAGAGCAGACAGAAATCTATTGCAGATAGTTTTCAGGGCAAATGTCTAACCTGCAGAAAGGGGAGGGAATAGTGCTATATTGATGGCCCCGGTGATGCAAATTGTCTTGGCCTAGTATTTATTGAAAGGTCAGGTTTTTAGGATTTTTTTTATCTTGGGTGGGTTTGGCTCGTTGCTCAAGGTCACTGGGAGGGAGTTCCAGGTTTTTGGGGCTAAGACCTGAAAACTACTCCCCCTTGCCCATGTGAGTTTGAAACGTGGGACACAGAGTTGGGAGCGGTTATTTAATCTCAGGGTTCTTGTCGAGGTATTCAGTTTGACTGTGTTGGTGAGGTACATAGGAGCCACCTTAGCTAGGCATTCGTGTGTGATACAAAGAGTTTTGAAGAGTATTCTTGCCTTAATAGGCAGCCAGTGGACTTCCCTTCTAATCTGTGAGATATGGCCAGACATTTTGATGCCAAGTGCTGCTCCCAGTGCTTTATTTTGTAGGAGTTGAAGTTTCACGAGATTTGCATTGGATGAACCTAGTAGTAGCACATTGCAGTAGTCTAATTTAGACAAGATTAATGCACGGGCGAGAGTGATACCATTTTGTGGGTTCAAGAATTGCCGACTTAGAGCTATACGCTTGACAGTGTACGAGGTGGCTGCTGATAAAGCATTGACATGCTTGGTCAAAGTTAAGTTCGAGTCTAGGTGAACACCCAGCATGTTAAACTGGTTGTGGATATAGGAATAGGTGTGCCATCAATGGTGATGGAGGAGTAGTCTGGGTGGAGTGAATCGATTTTGGATGGTGCGCCCACGATACGGATCTCCGTCTTTTCATCATTAAGACATAGGGCCTCATTAGGACCCAGGCGGTAAGGGGTTTACGGCGGCGTAAACAGCGCCGACCCTTACCGCCTGATTCCGAGGTCCCTTAGTGCCATGGAGGTTTTCCAGGTGTTAAAATCCATGGCGCTAAGGGACCTTGTTGTTAATTACGCCACCGTAATTTACGGTGGCGTAATTAACGCCTTCCCCACTCCCATTATGCTCTATGGGGCAAAAATGGGAATGGGGAAGGGTAAATGGGTTAATGGGGACTTAGCGCCCCACTCACCTCGGAATGGGGCGGTAAGTCCGCCAACCACCATGGCGTAAACATAGTTTACGCCATGGTGGTAAAGGTACGACCCAGGCGGTAACTTACCGCCTGGGTCGTAATGAGGCCCATAGACTATTGATGGCCATCCAATTTTGGATTATGGGGTACATTTTCTTTGCTATAATTGTGCCTTGCTCATGCCAATGCATAGTACCCTTTTGGTACTAGACGAAGACCATCAGCAGGACCCCCAGGGTACTACGAGTGTGCTTGTGTGGGGGGTCAGCGTAGGCAAGTACCACCAAGAATTATCCCTAGCTGATGTGTATCAAGGAATAGCACCCTCTTGGCACTAAAAGAAAACCATCAGCAGGACCCCAGGGTACTGAGAGTGTGCTTGTGTGGGGTGGCCAGGGTAGGCAAGTACTACCAAGAGTCATCCATAGATGATCTGTATCAATCCATAGCACCTTCTTGGTGCTAGAGGAAAACCACCAGCAGGACTCCCAGGGTACTAGGGGTGTGCTTGTCTAGGGGTCAGTATAGGCAAGTTCCACCAAGAGTGATCCCTAGTTGATATATATCATTGCATAGCACCCTCTTGGTACCAGAAGAAAACCATCAGCAGGACCCCAGGGTACCAAGAGTGTGCTTGTGTGGGGGTCAGGGAAGGCAAGTACTACCAAGAGTGATCCGTAGGTGATTGGGAGAACATTCAATGGTGAAATAAGGTAGGTTATATGTTTCTCAATCTTAAGGTGCCCCACTCCAGCAAGAACAATAGTGTTCTTGGTGATTCTTGAGATATAGCACAGCTGGAAAGTATCATTGCCTCAAAGCCATGCAATGAAGACTTTCCCTAATCGTTATTTTCATCTCAATGTCAGGGGCCCGGATGTCGGGGCAAATACTGCCAAGGACAACATCTTCCATTCATTTCATTTCATTTTTTTTTCATTTGCATAGAGCCTTACAGCATAATTATGGTCCCAACGCTTTTTGGTTGAATGCCCTGGGAGGGACAGGAGTCCAAATTGGGGAGGCGCTATTATGCGTGTGTACATTTCAGCCATTACACTTATGTGCGGGTGGCCAAGACCCTGCTAGCCATCCATGTCTGAATGACGTCTGGATGTGTGCAGTGGGGGTAAACTATAAACTAAAGGGGGTGGATTGTGTTTAAGGAGATAGAGCATTACGTGGGAAGCTACAATTCGAATTTGTGTTGATAAAGGTAGCTTCATTCTTATGGCAGAGGAGTTGTGAAATAGTGTTTGTGTTTTCCGTGAGTGCAATGAGCCCGCGCCTTCCGGTAAGTAATTAAGGTGCAGTGTGAGGGAGGAGAAAATATGTTAGCTGTGCAAACAATATGTTAACAACCTGGGTTCCTTCTATGTACAAAGAGCAGTGCTACGTATCGACTAGATTCAAAAAGGAGAGGAGGGCCTAAAATGCACATACAAACGTAATATGAATACAATTAGGAAAATGCCTGGATTTAAAAGGGGAGCAGGGCCTAAAATGCGTAGACAGACATTGAGTGATTGATTTTAGAAACACCTCATGCGCTGAGTTGGTACCTTACACAATTAGGCTAAACGCAGAATATTTCTTCCGTACACAGCCAGGCTAAATACACAATTGGGCCAAATGCAGAATAATCCAGTTAAATGATGTTGGATTGTCGGTATGTAGGCACATTATATTGGGGTATCCAGTTTCCAGGCACATGACACAGGGGGCCTCATTCCGAGTACGGCGCTAACCAATGGCGCTATTAACACCTTGGTTGACGCCGTACCCGGACCGGCAGCGCCTTGGTGGTTGGCGGAATTACCGCCCCATTCCAAGGTTGGCGGGGCGGTAATTCCCCAATCCCCATTTACCCTTCCCCATTCCCATTCTTGCCCCATAGGGCATAATGGGAGTGGGGAAGGCGTCAATTACGCCACCGTAAATTACGGTGGCGTAATTAACATCAAGGTCCCTTAGCGCCATGGTATTTAACGCCTGCTAAAAGCAGGTGTTAAAAGCACCATGGCGCTAAGGGAACTCGGAGTATGGCGGTAAGGGATTACCGCCACCGCTCTCGTTAGCGGTGGCCGCTATCCCTTACCGCCATACTCGGAATGAGGCCCAGGGTTTCCAAGTCACAGAGGAACATAATATCAGGGGTCCTAGTCTCTAGGCGCACGATTGGGGTGGCGGGGGAGAGGTGAGCCAATGCCTTCAAACATATTAAATAGGTCACCAAAACTTCCAGGCACTATAACATCTTTGTTTCGACCTCCTACGGATGCAATGTCAAAAACTCAAACAAATGGGCTTTGCTCTTATGAAGTGTCATGAGGTGGTCTTCAGGTACTAGGCACATGCTGTCAGGGTTGCTAACAGTGAAGCTCATAAGACTGCTGTATTCAGCTTCTCGGCACAAAATATCGAGGTTCCGCTTGAAGAGGCACTTAGTATTGAGGTCAATAGCTTCCAGGCACATATAACTGGCATCTCTAAAGCTATGGCACCCAGTATGGGTATATAGCCCCATAATTGTGGTACTACAGGTCCAAGGGACATAATACTAGTATGCACAGCTATTAAGCAAGTCATATATTGCTTCATGCCACCCAAGGCTCTAGTGCAAAGAATCCCAGCTTCAAAGGAGATAATGTCAGGGACCCCAACTTCTAGTCAGTTAATTCCTGGATTTGCATCATCTGGGCACGGGGGGGACGGAGGCAGTCACTTCTGGACACATCAAAATAGCAGTTACGAAGATAAAGGTGAGAGTTTGTTCCCATGTTGTAGACACAAGAGTACAGAGTTCCCGGTTTATAGACATATCATACTAGAACCTCCAGCTTCTAGCCATATAAGTGCTTTTATTTTAATGTTATTGTTTAAACCGAGGACCTACCCCAAGAGCAGCCGAGCGCTGAGAATGTGGGTAGCCGGCATTTGGGCTAGCATCTTTTAACAGTAGCGCAGTACTGTGAGGTCTGTGCGTCGGTATGATGTCAGTGTCCCATACTTCTAGAGACACAATTCAAGGGATCCCAGAATTCAGTAATGCAGTGGTGGGACTCCCAGAAATGGGACAAATAACTAATAACTAATAGGAACAGTAACACCGGGGACCCCAGGTTCCAGGCATATATAATAGACACAATACACAACCCACAGTCGTACACACATCGGATGGAATCCTTTGTGGGGCAGAAGCCAAACCCTTAGCAGTGCAAGGTGGGCGCATCAACATTTGGTAGAACTCCCTCCCCACTCACTGACTTGTGCCAATAACAAAACTTGATTGCGCAGATTTCAAATGTACTCGCCAAATATATTCCGGATGCAATGTTAAAGAACCCAAATATCAAGAAGGGGTGTCGGAGTTAGTTCACGTTGCAATGAAGCACCGGCTGAAGGCATGCCTTGGAATGTGTCATCGATGGACTAGGACATCAAGTTGATGAACATTCTTATGAAAGCCTGCTGTTATGGGGCATAGTCAGTCACTGTGGAATCAAAGAAGTGTGTTGTGTACAAACCTTTGAAAACATATCAGACACCAAGCTCCTAGGCACATAATAATTGCGATATGGTCTTCCAGGGATTATTGCTGGAGGTTGTTGGGAGGGGCGAGCAATGACACAAGTAGAGAAGGCCGCATGGACAGTGGTTGGGTAATGAGCTACAACAGACAATATTAGAGCCAGGAAACTAACATCAAAAACAAGTAACAACCACAATGCTCAACCACAGACAGGGTTACAATTGGTATCAAAGGCAGAAAAAAACTATAAAAACTACAAAGAGAACAACACTGCCTATCAGATGCAGCTGTGATGGGAGTGATGGTGGGGCCAGTGGATAAAATGCAGCTGGGGGAAGGCAGGGAAGGATGGGGTCTAATGAGACATGAACTAGGAACCCAACCTTACATACTGAGTTAGTCATGACTTACCTTTTAGGATATTGAGTATAAAACTCAGGATGGGTCCCCCGGCTGGTGGAGGAGGGGTGTACAGAGTGTAATCTCCCAGTGACACATTCAGAGCTGGAACTATTTCCACATTGAAGTTCTTGAGATCCTCCAGAGTCATCCTGCCGCCTTGCAAGAGAGTGGGAAAAAGAGGAGGCATTAGGTCCTGTTAATGGCCTTCACCTGATGGCTTGCAGCCCATTGGTCTTTCAATGAGTGATCTCCCAGTGGTTATGAATTTGCTTGACATGAGGCCAGGCACTATTTCATCCCAGTGGAGATCTCTGTGCAATCCCTCTGCAAAACATGCTGGATCATTTCAGATAAGCTCTGACTGCGCAATAAGCAAGTGTCCTCAATGGTCGTCATGGTTAATTAAGGAGAATGGTCTAAAGGGATCAAACTAAAGATTTGATGAGAAGGTGCTAAAAGCAGCTCCTTGGTATTGGCCATCATCCAGTAAGCAGGAGCTTCCTCCGGGGAATGAGGAGCTATTGCATATCACAAACCTAACCTCCACATGACTTACAGCCAGGCAAACAGCTCCCGGCCTCTGCCAGGATCCCACTCTGCAATTTGCAACTCATATTTATGGCAGGACTGACTCAGCCCTTCATCCTTCCGAAGTGCGCAAATTCAGTTCAATTTACATATTCTACATAGTTATGTTTGCAGGGCACCAGTTGTCCTGTGTAGTCAAAAGTAGCTTCTGGTACTTGTTGATGTCAGGCTAACTAAGCTCTTCCAGGCTACAAGAAGGAGCTACATAGCTCCCAGAGATTTTGGTCCTTTGTCTATGTATGCATTTATGTATGTGTGCGATTTATAAAGTGCAAACTCGCTGGGAAGAAATTGAGCACTGTGAAAAAGGGTATCCAGAAAAAATGTAGCCAACACAAATGTAATCAGTGAAAAAGTCATGGTGAAAATACCTCTGCAGTGAAAAAGTTGCCAAGCAAAAAGTAGTCAAATATGCAGTTGAAAAGTAGCCAAAGAATGTAGTGCTGCTAGGGAAATTGGTAGGGTTAAGGAGCGTTTAGTGGGCTTGTGATTGTCTGGTTTAGGGTTAGGATAGGGGTTATGGTAAGGATAGGGGTTCAGGTAAATATGTTGGGGTTTGGTTAGAGGTTAGGTTAGATTAAGTGTTAGGGCAAGTGTTTTGTTATGGGTTTGGGTAAGTCTTAAAGAAAGGGATACAGAGGTTGGAAACGTGCTGGTGACGTTGGCGTAGGAAAGCGGTTAGAATAAACCTGGTGGTTAGAGTAAGCATTACGTTAAGTTTTAAGAGTTGCAGTTAGAGTAAGGTTAGTATTGCAGCAAGGGTTTGGGTTAGGGCAAGGGCTGTGTAAATTATGGCAAGCTGGTGATGGGGTTGGAGACAGGTTCACTGTTAATTTTCTATTCTATTCATAAAATGCTTTCATGCAGTGAGGGTTAATGTTTTGTGAGAGTTCAGGGTAGGATAAGGGTTGCGATTAGAGTTAGGGGAAGGTTTAGGAATGGAGTAGGGTGATTGTGGAGGTTTCATAAGAGGATTTGGTCATATTTAGGGTTTCAGCCTTGCACTTTTCTGCATTTAAGAATAGCTGTTTGGCAACCTTAATATTGGCTGCATTTTCATACTTTGCATTGCTTGCATTGAATGACTACATATATAGAAAAATACTTTTTACAGACTACATTTTCACATGACTACATTTTCCTGGGGGCATTTTCACATAGACCCTGAAAATGTGATGTAGCCAGGGGCTACAGGGGTAGCGGAGGATTCAGGATGGGCAGCGGGGTCAGAGGTGAGGGGGACTCCAGCGAGGTGGAATCCGGTTAAGTGGAGTGATCATCTATTGGTCAGATGATTTTGAAAGTAGGGTTTTTGGGTTCTTTTTCGGAAGTGTACCATGGAGGGGGGCAGGCTTAAGGTCGTATCTGCATTGCTAGCTTGTTCCAGAGACAGGGTGCATAGCAGGAAAAGGCCTGTTTCCTGTTTTTTCCCTGTTGCAGCTCATTGTTTCCAGCCTGTGTGTTGGCCCCCAGAGACGGTGAGTTTCTCGGCCAAGTAGAGTGGTGTTTTGGTTATGACTGTTCTGTAGGTGATGCAGGCAATCTTGAACATTATGCATGTTTGAAGCGATAGCTAGTGCAGTTCCTTGAGAGTGGGGGTGATGTGGTCACATTTTCTTAAACTTGTCAATGAAATCTATCTTGAATAACTGATTTTCAGAGAGACCTATGTACTTCCAGTAATTACAACAGTCAGGTGAAATTTTAGTGCCCGTCATCTGCACGGGCAGAGGATATTTGGGTATCAGACGCACCCTGCACTCAAGAGCCCTGTCTGGGGTCAGCTCTGGGTGGCAGTGAAAGGAACCTGAAAACAACTAGTATAGAGAAGCCTGTGCTGGACTTATTTTTTAAGTAGATCAGCACCCAACCAAAGGTAAAATAATCTGCGACCAATAGACTTACAATGGGCACTACCTGCAACCCTTTTATCTCAGTCCAGGCAGCTTTCTGGTTGAGCTGAAGTATCTTTCCTTGTTACATGTGTATGCAGAAGCCTACCAGTCAGGTGGGCCAAGATCACACTCTACGTCAGAGAGGATTGGAACTGTGTGAATGTGCTTTCTATTCTTGTGGGCACAATGCATACTCCTGGAAAAGGTAATTGCGCCGGTGATAATAGCGCCATAAACGGCTCAGAACGGGCGGTAAAGGGACATTTTTACATTCTGCAAAAAGCTGGAGGTAAAACTCCCACTTACCACCCAACTCATGATTGAGCCAACCCTTAAATTTGGCAGTAATAGCGTTATCGCCCCCTTTAAGGGCTAAGACCCAACCCATGATGGGGCCCTTGAAATGGACAATACGTTGAGGCAGATTCAATATCCAAGGGATTCAGACACCACCTTTTATGGAATCAGCTCGGGATCATCTGGGGGAAAGATTTAGCAGGAACTGTATTGGGGTATCAGCCTGCAAACATTCCCCAACCACTGGACTGAAGATAAGGATCTCCAAGGAGGATGCAAGACCACCCCTCATCTACTTCATCTGCTGCTGGAAAGTCTGTCTGATGCTGGAACACTGGTGCAAGTATTCTCTGGAAACCTTACTCCCTGGGAAGGACATAAGAAGGGTTTGCCTTTCCTATGGGACCCCGAACCAGGTCTCACAGCAGCCCAGGATCAAAAGGAGCAGCCCAGGCCTCTGTCTACTGCTTCAAAACGCTTTCAAGCTGGATCAGCCACTCGTTAGCCATTTTGAGGTGCTGCAAGAACCAACAGCAGAGCCTTTAACATTCTCAATTTTCTAACCACTTTGAGCGGCAGTCTCGACGTTTCCTCCATGTTCTCTAGTACATTTGAAACGAAATCCAATATTAAACTGCATTCCGTCATTGGAACCTGTCGAGACGTCTCACAGCTGAAATGGAATTACTGCATCGACACCCATTTGAGAATGTACACATTACAGCATGTCCAAAGCTTCCTTCAAGCCTCAAGCCACTTGGTGCCTCTTGAAGTGCTAGGGTATATGCCTCCCTTCGAACCAGCTTGTCCACCTCAACGCTGAGTAAACCCTGTGGAAAGTGCTCCAAAACCAGGCTGGATGCTGTTTGAGCCACAGAAGAAGAAGTAAGGGTATCCCACACAAGTGTTTAAGGGCTTTAATGACAATTAAGACCCCACTTCATCCCTTTTTAAAAGACATAATGCCTCATTATAAGTATGGCGGTACAGTAACAACGGCGCCGGTAGTGCTACCCGCGCCGTTGCTACCATACCGCCATACTACGAGTTGTGCCTGACCTGTGGCGGACCTGGCGGGCAGTGCGGCACCCGCGAGCACAACTCGTGGATGCACCGGCACCTCTATGAATGGTGCCGGTGCATCCAAGCTCCCAATTCCCATCCAGCCCTATGGGGCCGAATGGGGAGTACCTTATTGCCGGCACCCGCGAATGGGCAATTACCGGGTCCGCCGACCTCGGCATGACCCGGTAATTGCCCATTCGCGGTTGCCGGTAAAATCATGGGCCTTTGCTACAGGCACACCCACCGTCAGACCCGTAATGAGGCTCATACACTTATACTTGAACTGGATGGAAAAGAAACTTGCCTATATTCCCCTGTATTCTTGCCCAGAGTGAACCTTCGAACCAAATGTGTGCATATTCTGTGTATTCCATTTAAGGGATAGGTTCTTAGCTTTTGTATCAGTTTGTCTGTCGTTTTAGCTTAATTAAAGCATTATGGACCCGATTCACAGAGTGTTTCCCTATGGAATTGCGCCATTATAAAATGTGTCTGTGCATCAGGCCCTATATTGTTTATAGAACCTTGATTGAACATTTATTTTGTTTTGGTATGACAGCGCTTTTGTTGTTTTGGATGCCCTCCATGCTGGCTCAAAACCTCTTGAAGAGCATAGCCTGCACTCGGCCCATGTGGTCTTAAAGACTTGAAGCATGTATACCATTCATGTTTGTGACTGTGGTCACTGCTGGTTTAGTAGTGGTATTGGGGCAGAGTAGGAGTTTGGAAACCACTACTCATCCTTGCACTCCTGCAGAGTAGTAGTCATTTCAACACAGTACCTAATAGAAGAGCGGGGTTCGGTTCCCACAGTTTAGATCAGAGGGTACTTGGTCGACGCAAGGACAGCCAGCAGTGTGGAAGGCCAGGGTAGGGATGATGTGAGCAGTTCCTCTTCACGCAGTATAACCGCTTTCGTTTCTTTGTATGCTTTGGCGCATCTGTGTTTTAATGGTTTGACAGTTTTATATTTTGGCATTTTTATAGTTTTACTACTTTCTTTGTTATAATTTGGCTCTTTTGTATGCTTGAAGTGATAGGCCCCTGGTGCTACCTGCCTCGCTAGACGGCGCCCACACCTCTGCTCCCTGCCATCCGATACAGCTGTACCCTCCTCTGTGGCCCTCTGTGCCATACCCCCGCTGTATATCCGTTCTGTTGTTACCTCTGAAAAGCACCCAATTATGTATCTGTATTGTTGTATTCCTCTGTAAAGTGCTTCTCGAAGCTAGGTCCATGCTCAATAAATACCATAAAATTAATAATAATGATAATAGAAAGTACTGCTCACCTGCTTTCCTGATGTCTTGGACCATGCGCTCTGCCAGGATGCCATTGTAAAATACGTCGGCTCCGTGATCTGCCACCATGCGAAGAGTTTCGGCCAGTTTCGGTATCTTGAGGGTATGGCCCGCCTTCATGACATCACCGTCTTTGCAGTACACATCGCTGTGAAGGCAAACCGTGCAGCCCTTCAGTTCATGCCCTTTATAGTAGCGGCATGGCATCCATGATCACGCAGATACAGCAGTGTGGCATGGCAAGGACAAGATGTCCCTCCGGAATAGGCTTGAAAACATTAATCTTGGTTTCTAGACCTTCTACCTCAGAAATACCCCATCCAGGAAAATTGGGTGTGAGTGGCATTTAAAATGGCCTCCAATTCCCAGGTACAAGTAGAACATGCAAGCTACCCTCTGGGGAAGGCAGGCCATTTCCCAAAAGTGCTATGCCTCTAAATTAGCAGTATGGCTCAAGGGGAGTTGTGGCATTGCCCCCACACTAGCACTGAAAAATAATCCCTATTCGCATGATGGTCCCCGACATGAGAGGTGAGGTGTTCACCCCATGGGCCATGAATGTCCATGCCGCCAAATCTCGCACTGCATTATCCCTCAAAAGAGATGCCATTTAAACCACATGGACCATGAATATTTACAGCTTTACTATTAAACTGATCCATTGTTAATAACTTCTTCCCAAGGGCCCTATGATATGATATGATATGACATTCATAACGCACCTATACGCAAATGTTTCAAGGCGCGACGAGGCCAGGGAGGGGGCACAGAGGGAAGACAGAGACATCACTCTTACTAGGCCAGGTACATTGAGATCGCACACGTGCAGGGGAGGGAGGAAGGGGAAAAGTGCGAGGGGAAAGGGGGCAGTGCAGTATATAGGATAAACTGTAAAATAAATCAAAACAATAAATAAAAAATGCGGCCAGCTGGTGGCAAGTGCTGGGGTAAGTGCAGACATCAGGTGCTGGTAGGGATATAGAAACAGCCCCCTATATGTTTGTTGTTGGTAACTGACTCAGTCGCAGTTTGGCTTGCCCTTTTAGTTTTCACTATTAGGTGCCCATAAGCTGAAACTGTTGACACGCAACATGACGAGAGGAGAGAGATGGAAAGTGAGGACGGTGGGTGTTGTTTGGCTTCTTAGCCACTCATTGGCTGGCTGTGTCGATGCTAATCCATATGGCCATTCCCACTTACTCTTAGCCCAAAAAGCCCTCTCCCCCAGACAGCTTTGAGCTAACTCTGTGCTTCTAATGGCTTTATTACAATTATAAACCTGCTTCCAGTGTAATAAAAATTTCTTAACTAAGTGTGCATTCGGGCACTTGAATTATAAGGAATATGTGTTTCCTTTCATGTGCTCCTTTTGCTAAATTCCTATTCAAAAGAAGTACTGTCAAACCCAAATGTTTTGATATATATGGGCATTTGCCAAGACAATGCCATCACATGCCTGGATAGTAACACCATTTGTAAGCTGTTGCCATTTTATGGCCAGGTGGTACCAGCATAGCAGTTCCTGAAGAATTCCTACCCATGCCTACACAAATGTCAAAACTGTTAGCTTTGCCAATGCATGTTTACGGCACTAGTATGCTAGGGAATTATCCTGATTGCGCTTCGTTTCTACTCCAAATAAACCCCCTCGCCAATGATGTGAACAGACCGTGGCTTGCAGCGAGTGAGCCCACCTACCTCAATGAGTGCTTGGAAAGAAAACTCCCTGCGATATACATATTATTTACAAAATGTGCCCATACTGTGTGATTTAGAGCACCTATTTCCAAACACATTTTTGGTAAAAAGATAAAGGTTTTTAGTAACAATAGAATTCTCAATTTTTCAATTTCTGGCTCATTACATCAGGTTATTATTCCACGACCATAGCAACCACGTATGTGCCCATTCGAAAATAGTGCACTTAGAAAGACCGGTGGGTGCTCAGGAGACAAAAGGTGATCAGCTGGTGCATTATGCCCACCCGAGAAATAATATCACACATACTTTGAGAAATAACATCACTACTGTGCAAAACTTAAAAGGTGGTCTGATGTGATGACGGATTAGGAGGGGGGCAGAGGGAAGGGTATTTTACTCACCCCCATAAATATTTGCATCTCAGTCCCTTAGAGCCCTTGCTGTAAATCTAAAAACAGGAAGGCAGTACATTTCCTTTACTGGCAAATTGTTGAGCCAGGAAATCTGGGCAGAAATCACAGCTTCTCTATTTGACCAAATCATGTGATCCTGGGAAAATCTTGTCTTGTTTAAATAATTTTGATAATTTGAAAAATTAAAAGTAATACTGCTAATTGTGTGCTATAGAAATTAAACTCAACCATGTATGATTTAGTAGAGGACAGAGTTGCTCCAGAAATTTAAATAATATTAATGATCAATGATAGAGTGCATGTCATGGGCCGAATCGCCACTTTACTTAATCATGGCAATACCAATTGTGAGCCTTGGCTCTTTCACATTTATAGGTTAAAGAACGTCCTTGGGACATGAGTGTGATGATGCAGATAAAATCAACAGAAGGTTTTCCCCACCCCCAGACGTTTGCAGAGGTGAACACATGTACAAACTGATAAGTGGCCTGTAAACAGCTGGTTTAAACATTTGGGATAATGCACTGCAATAAAGAGTAAAATAGGTTGCATCACACAAGTAGGGAAAGAGGTAGAGTGCACTCACAACTTTAGAGAATGGTTCCAGCATACACAGATAGAGTTACACAAGTAGCATAGAGATGGGCATAGGTAGGGGAGGTTGCAGAATATATGGGCAGGGAACGAGGTATGGCAATATGCAACGCACGAGACACGAAGAACATTAACATGGCAGACACTGAACCAGAGTACCACCATTTTAGAAAAAACGTTGAAAGACCTTTACTCTGAAATACTGAATCCTGACATCAAAATTGCTTTGCACATAATCCTAAGGCTCACAATGTTCAGACAGATGTTACGGCATCAAGGCCAGTAAGGAAGGGGGCCCCAACAGGGAATCGAAACCACACTAGATAACTTTCTCCAGAAGCACATAGCATGCAACTATAAAGTTAATTAAGTTTTGATTGGTAGCAGTGAGAAAATAGATAGCCTTGATCTCCAGGTACAAATAGTTACCGTGACAGATGACCTCCTAATGAATAAATTCACAATACAGCACACGGGCTGGAATAGCAAAGACACTTAATAAATAGATAAAAGGAGCTCTGAACAGTGGTCATCTACCACGCAATTCGGACAGTGATCATGTATTCCAGGCCCAACTCGATAGCGCACCAGCTACCCCGTGGTACGTCCAGACACAGGGTCGACACGCCAAGGCCACAAACAAATTGGCAGATAAGGTCTCAGGCCTGGGAACGAGAAGGAAGTGACTTCTTCAAACTGAATCATAGCGGTCCGTTCATCTCTCCTTCCTCACCACGCACCTTTGCATCACATTAAAGTGCCCACGGTCGTATGAGCAAACTGTCAGCAATCGGAATTCTGTCCGCCATGTTGGCTACCATAGCATAGTGGCAGCCAATGAAACAGCAGAATGAAGTGTAACATTTTTAGTATGATGGATTTTGGAGGAGACATCAGTTAAAGAATATGCATGGTAGTAGCCTTTGGTTATAGAAAGTAAAAGCATTATCTATCTATCTATCTATCTATCTATCTATCTATCTATCTATCTATCTATCTATCTATCTATCTATCTATGTTTTTCTATTGCGGCACTAACCCGTAGGCCTCAGGGCGCTCACAAGAGAAACACATTCCAAGAAAATGGGCCCCATTACGAGGTTGGAGGTAGCCATGCTGGTTTTACCGGCATGGGTACACCCAAACTCGGCTCCGGGACCTGTGAAAGGGGAATCACTGGGCCATTCCGACCTCGGTGGACCCGGTAATTCCCCATGCGCGGGTGCCGGAGCGGTACGTCCCCATTTCCATTGAGCCCCCATAGGGCACAATGGGAATAGGGAGGATGGTAGCAGCGGTACCGTTCATAACGGTACCGTTGCTACCATCATGTTCTGCTCGTGGATGGCGGTACGGCCACCTGGTTTGACCAGGTGGCTGCTAGGGCACCCGCGAGCAGAACTCGTAGTATGGTGGTACGGTAACAACGGTGCCGGTAGCGATATCGGCGCCGTTGTTGCCTTACAGTCATACTCGGAATGAAGCCCAATGATATAAGCCTGAGAGAGAGAGGGGAAGAGAGAACCACCCCAGAGAAACAAGCCAAATAACCAGCAGAAAGAGATTATTATGAGGCAGGCATGTTTATGGGGTAGATGCCGGAAAGATAAGATCAATCAGCCATGTCCAGTATTAAACAAGAACGTTTTTCAAGTGCTTCTTGAAAAGGGCTGTTGAGTCACTGTCTACCAAGTCTTTCAGAAGTGCTTTCCATAAGGAGTGAGCCACCAATTTTCTTCAGGGAAGAACATAGTTGTATTAGATGGACGGTGTCATTGGAACTCAGAGTATGTCCAATGGATTTCTTCTTAAGCCTGGAGACAAGATAAGGTGGGGCTTCATCATGAAGGCACTTAAACACAGTAGCTAGGCCCTTGTGCTGGAATCGTTGTTGAATGGGCAGCCAGTGTAGATGCCTTCTGGATTCCGTGATGTGTGCATTGCGTTTAAGTCCACACACGGCGTGTACGGCACCATTCTGAATGACTTGCAACTTTTTTATATTGCTCTGTGAGGTGCCAATTAGGAGGCTATTGCAGTAATCGAACTTGCAATTTATGATAGCAGCTGATAGCATTTTTCAGCAGACAGGAAAGAAGGACTTGCCAAAGAAACTGTGTATAGTAACAGGATGATTTTAGGTAACTGACCTGACGATTAAACGACAATTGGGGATACAAAAAACATCCAAGGTCTTAACACTTTTGGCGACAGGACTGAAATGTTGGGCAATAATCATTTTTCATAGCTGGGGTCGAGCTTTTTTAGTTTTTGTTGAGTGCCCAGAATAAGCAACTCGGTCTTGGTGTTGTGAAGGGCCAGTGAATGCAGGGCCATCCAATTTTGAATTTGAGTAAACATATGATTAATGAGCTCTGAGCCATCAGTGTATACACCAGATAACCTAATGACGATCTATATATCGTCAGCATAATTGGCAAAATAGATGCCCATAGTAGAAAGGAGGTCACACAGGAGTCTTGAGTAAACATTGAAAAGTAGTGGCGAGAGACAAGATCCCGGGGGCACACCGCACATGAGAATAGAGCTGTTAGAATAAGCATTATCCTTAGTGACATTCATACTTCTTGGGCCCAAGAATGATCTAAACCAAACTTTTGCCACTGGGGAGCATCTGCCTACCGTGGATAGTCTATCTGCCAGAAGTTGGTGATCAATAAGATCGAAAGCGGCGGATAGATCTGAAAGCAACAGCAGTGCTATGTTACCCTCATCAATAAGACCAGCAACGTGCAATTTCAAATCAAGCATCACCGACTCGGTCCCATGATTTGGGTGAAAACTGGATTGCTGGACAGCTAGCATGTTATAGTTCTCCACAAATGCCTGATACTGCATATTGGCTATTTTGTCCATAATTTGTAGGATAAAAGGACCATCAGTTATGGGTCGATAATTTCCATCTTCTGTTGGGTCCAAATTGTCCTTTTTCAACAGTGGCGTGCCCAGACCTCCATAATATTTTCCGGAACATATGACTCTTGAAATGAACGAATTATACATATGGTTACCCAGGGAGGCAATGTAGAAATAAACTCCTTGAACAGGGATGCAGGGAAAATGTCAGCTTTACCTGAAGTGGGTTTAAGAACCAATTCCTCAACTTCATCTATAGAAACTGTTTTGAGGGTGAAAGAGGGAAGATCGAGGGCAGATAGTTCAGCCTCTTTAGGGGTAGAGTCCACATGGGTAGATAGAAGATTTACTTGGGCGTTTATTTTCTCCTGATGCCTGAGTGTTTTGTTTATAAAACTGTCATGGATGCGTTGGCAACAGATATTATCTGCAGGTGCGGGGGAGATGGTAGTGCATCCCTTGAATTCCTGGAGAATTGAGAAAAGCTCCTTAGGCCATGATTTGGCTTCTAGGATCTGAAGATTTAAGTGAGTTTCTTTGGCCTTAAACATGAGAGATTTGAACGTTTTGACTGCATGTTTAATATGTTGCGATATGTAAGATCAATATCTAAGATTATTACATGTTATAAAATGTAAGATCAGATTGAATGTGTCGCTTATGAGTAAATAATATCATTGAGTCTCTATAACATGTAATGATTAATTGTGAAAGTCTAAACATGCTTAGACGCAACCATGTCAAATCATACAATATTGGAATAGATTGTGCCGATAAATCCTGCATGTGGCAAATGTTCATGGAAGGTAATGATATAAACTCTTTACATTTTATGGTTACATTCTATATGAAATGCAGTGATATTTTAGAAATAGGGGATGTTGTATCGAAATGTATGTAAGCTGATCTGTTTTTAGAGCATGATATTGATTTCTGAGGTTTTAGCCTCATCTATCCCATATGAATGTCATTTTACGTGTTATGATATTGATTTTAGGAGTTTAAATGTAGCTGTTTTATGTGATTGATTTTATGTGATGTGTATGTATATACAAAGCCATATTGGTTGTGAGTATATTAAATAGTGGCAATAGGATCTAATCAAAGCACAATGACTTTATCTGGGTGCAAGGCCTAGCACTAAACTTGCCGCTCTGACAATTTCTTTCTGTGTCAAACTTGTAGATGGGACTTGAAGAATGTGAAATTGAGAGACCCAGGTAACAATCCCATCACAATATCAACTATAAGAAGTAATATATAAAAACCTAAAAATAAATACTGGACCATTCTGCAGAGCTTGCAGTGATGGGCTGGTACGACATCCATTCATCGCGGGATGTTTTTTCGTGGGTTATTTTACCGCAATTGTTTTTTACCAAAAAACCCATCACATTTTTTACAGGGGGTTAGAAAATTATATATATGGGGTGTGGGTGTTTAGGAATACATAAAATATTAAAGGGAATGGGGGGGCTGGGGGAAACCCCCCAAAAATAATTAAAAGCAATTCAATGGGTTTTTTCGTTAAAAGAATCGCGGTAAAAAACCCTGTGAAAAAACATCTCACGATGAAATGACATGGAACTGATGGGCTATACAGTTAGATGCAGGCACTCTTCTACAGAGCGAGGGAATACTCAATGTGTTTAGCCAAGGTTCCCAAACTCTCAACTGGATCCAAGGTTGGCACTGCTGATGTCATGAAGCTTAACAAAAAAGTGAATACTTATAATTAGGTCACATCCCTCCCTTCATAGATCGCAGACTTGTTGCGACTCCATTGGGGCATACCACTTTTTCATCCCTCTTAAAGCACCGCCTGTACCACTCTGGGGGCGAGGGGTGGGGGGGTTTGACATGTTCATATATATGTTTTAGTAAGACCTAACATGCTGGCAGCCACTTTAATGCGATGATATATGCGGCCAGCAGGTCTGTCAGACGTAGTCCTTCCGGAGCACGCGCAGTAGACAGGTGGTTCTCATTAGGAGGGACACTGCAGAAGTGCTGAGTGTCAAGTAGACAGGTTGTCCACATTAGGGGGTGGACACTTCAGAAGTGCTAAATGGGTGGTCCTCATTAGGGGCACACAGCAGAAGTTCTGAGTATCAAGTAGACAGGTGGTCCTCATTAGGGGGGGGCAGTGCAGAAGTGCTGAGTATCAAGTAGTCCTCATTAGGGGGACACTGCAGAAGTTCTGAGTATCAAGTAGACAGGTGGTCCTCATTAGGGGGGGGGCCGTGCTGAGTATCAAGTTATCCTCATTAGCGGGACATGGCAGTAGTGCTGAGTATCAAGTAGACAGGTGGTGCTCATTAGTGGGACACTGCAGATGTGCTGAGTATCACTTAGACAGGTGGTCCTCATTAGGGGGAAAAGTGCAGAACTGCTGAGTATCAGGTAGACAGGTGGTGCTTATTAGGGGACACTGCAGAAGTGCTGAGTATCAACTAGACAGGTGGTGCTCATTAGGGGGGCACTGCAGGAGTGCTGAGTATCAAATAGACAGGTGGTCCTCATTAGGGGAACACTGCAGGAGTGCTGAGTATCAAGTAGACAGGTGGTCCTCATTAGGGGGACACTGCAGGAGTGCTGAGTATCGGGTAGACAGGTGGACTTCATTAGGGGAGACAGTGCAGAGGTGCTGAGTATCAAGTAGACAGGTGGTCCCCCTAGCTGAGTATCAAGTAGACAGGTGGTCCTCATTAGGGGACACTGCAGGAGTGCTGAGTATCGGGTAGACAGGTGGTCCTCATTAGGGGGGACAGTGCAGAAGTGCTGAGTATCAAGTAGACAGGTGGTCCCCCTAGCTGAGTATCAAGTAGACCAGTGGTCCTCATTAGGGGTAACAGTGCAGGAGTGCTGAGTATCAGGTAGACCGGTAGTCCTCATTAGGGAGACACTGCAGGAGTGCTGAGTATCAAGTAGACAGGTGGTCCTCATTAGGGGAACACTGCAGGAGTGCTGAGTATCAAGCAGACAGGTGGTCCTCATTAGGGGAACACTGCAGGAGTGCTGAGTATCAAGTAGACAGGTGGTCCTCATTAGGGGGGACACTGCAGGAGTACTGAGTATCAGGTAGACAGGTGGTCCTCATTAGGGGGGACAGTGCAGAAGTGCTGAGTATCAAGCAGATAGGTGGTCCCTCTAGCTGAGTATCAAGTAGACAGGTGGTCCTCTTTAGGGGGGACAGTGCAGAAGTGTTGAGTATCAGGTAGACAGGTTGTACTCATTAGGGGGACACTGCAGGAGTGCTGAGTATCAAGTCGACAGGTGGTCCTCATTAGGGGAACACTGCGGGAGTGCTGAGCATCAAGTAGACAGGTGGTCCTCATTAGGGGGGACACTGCGGGAGTGCTGAGCATCAGGTAGACAGGTGGTCCTCATTAGGGGAACACTGCGTGAGTGCTGAGCAACAAGTAGACAGGTGGTCCTCATTAGGGGAACACTGCGGGAGTGCTGAGCATCAAGTAAACAGGTGGTCCTCGTTAGGGGAACACTGCAGGAGTGCTGAGCATCAAGTAGACAGGTGGTCCTCGTTAGGGGAACACTGCTGGAGTGCTGAGCATCAAGTAGACAGGTGGTCCTCATAAGGGGGACACTGCAGGAGTGCTGAGCATCAAGTAGACAGGTGGTCCTCGTTAGGGGGACACTGCAAGAGTGCTGAGTATCAAGTTGACAGGTGGTCCTCATTAGGGGGACACTGCAGGAGTGCTGAGTATCAAGTAGGCAGGTGGTCCTCATTAGGGGGACACTGCAGGAGTGCTGAGTATCAGGTAGACAGGTGGTCCTCATTAGGGGGACACTGCAGGAGTGCTGAGTATCAAGTAGACAGGTGGTCCTCATTAGGGGAACACTGCAGGAGTGCTGAGTATCAGGTAGACAGATGGTCCTCATTAGGGGGGACACTGCAGGAGTGCTGAGTATCAGGTAGACAGGTGGTCCTCATTAGGGGGGACAGTGCAGAAGTGCTGAGTATCAAGTAGACAGGTGGTCCCCCTAGCTGAGTATCAAGTAGACAGGTGGTCCTCATTAAGGGGGACAGTGCAGAAGTGCTGAGTATCAGGTAGACAGGTGGTCCTCATTAGGGGGACACTGCAGGAGTGCTGAGTATCAAGTAGACAGGTAGTCCTCATTAGGGGGAACACTGCAGGAGTGCTGAGTATCAGGTAGACAGGTGGTCCTCATTAGGGGGACACTGCAGGAGTGCTGAGTATCAGGTAGACAGGTGGTCCTCATTAGGGGAACACTGCAGGAGTGCTGAGTATCAAGTAGACAGGTGGTCCTCATTAGGGGAACACTGCAGGAGTGCTGAGTATCAATTAGACAGGTGGTCCTCATTAGGGGAACAGTGCAGGAGTGCTAAGTGTCAAGTATACAGGTGGTCCTCATTAGGGGAACACTGCAGGAGTGCTGAGTATCAAGTAGACAGGTGGTCCTCACTAGGGGAACACTGCAGGAGTGCTGAGTATCAGGTAGACAGGTGGTCCTCATTAGGGGGGGGCAGTGCAGAAGTGCTGAGTATCAAGTAGTCCTCATTAGGGGGACACTGCAGAAGTTCTGAGTATCAAGTAGACAGGTGGTCCTCATTAGGGGGGGGGCCGTGCTGAGTATCAAGTTATCCTCATTAGCGGGACATGGCAGTAGTGCTGAGTATCAAGTAGACAGGTGGTGCTCATTAGTGGGACACTGCAGATGTGCTGAGTATCACTTAGACAGGTGGTCCTCATTAGGGGGAAAAGTGCAGAACTGCTGAGTATCAGGTAGACAGGTGGTGCTTATTAGGGGACACTGCAGAAGTGCTGAGTATCAACTAGACAGGTGGTGCTCATTAGGGGGGCACTGCAGGAGTGCTGAGTATCAAATAGACAGGTGGTCCTCATTAGGGGAACACTGCAGGAGTGCTGAGTATCAAGTAGACAGGTGGTCCTCATTAGGGGGACACTGCAGGAGTGCTGAGTATCGGGTAGACAGGTGGACTTCATTAGGGGAGACAGTGCAGAGGTGCTGAGTATCAAGTAGACAGGTGGTCCCCCTAGCTGAGTATCAAGTAGACCAGTGGTCCTCATTAGGGGTAACAGTGCAGGAGTGCTGAGTATCAGGTAGACCGGTAGTCCTCATTAGGGAGACACTGCAGGAGTGCTGAGTATCAAGTAGACAGGTGGTCCTCATTAGGGGAACACTGCAGGAGTGCTGAGTATCAAGCAGACAGGTGGTCCTCATTAGGGGAACACTGCAGGAGTGCTGAGTATCAAGTAGACAGGTGGTCCTCATTAGGGGGGACACTGCAGGAGTACTGAGTATCAGGTAGACAGGTGGTCCTCATTAGGGGGGACAGTGCAGAAGTGCTGAGTATCAAGCAGATAGGTGGTCCCTCTAGCTGAGTATCAAGTAGACAGGTGGTCCTCTTTAGGGGGGACAGTGCAGAAGTGTTGAGTATCAGGTAGACAGGTTGTACTCATTAGGGGGACACTGCAGGAGTGCTGAGTATCAAGTCGACAGGTGGTCCTCATTAGGGGAACACTGCGGGAGTGCTGAGCATCAAGTAGACAGGTGGTCCTCATTAGGGGGGACACTGCGGGAGTGCTGAGCATCAGGTAGACAGGTGGTCCTCATTAGGGGAACACTGCGTGAGTGCTGAGCAACAAGTAGACAGGTGGTCCTCATTAGGGGAACACTGCGGGAGTGCTGAGCATCAAGTAAACAGGTGGTCCTCGTTAGGGGAACACTGCAGGAGTGCTGAGCATCAAGTAGACAGGTGGTCCTCGTTAGGGGAACACTGCTGGAGTGCTGAGCATCAAGTAGACAGGTGGTCCTCATAAGGGGGACACTGCAGGAGTGCTGAGCATCAAGTAGACAGGTGGTCCTCGTTAGGGGGACACTGCAAGAGTGCTGAGTATCAAGTTGACAGGTGGTCCTCATTAGGGGGACACTGCAGGAGTGCTGAGTATCAAGTAGGCAGGTGGTCCTCATTAGGGGGACACTGCAGGAGTGCTGAGTATCAGGTAGACAGGTGGTCCTCATTAGGGGGACACTGCAGGAGTGCTGAGTATCAAGTAGACAGGTGGTCCTCATTAGGGGAACACTGCAGGAGTGCTGAGTATCAGGTAGACAGATGGTCCTCATTAGGGGGGACACTGCAGGAGTGCTGAGTATCAGGTAGACAGGTGGTCCTCATTAGGGGGGACAGTGCAGAAGTGCTGAGTATCAAGTAGACAGGTGGTCCCCCTAGCTGAGTATCAAGTAGACAGGTGGTCCTCATTAAGGGGGACAGTGCAGAAGTGCTGAGTATCAGGTAGACAGGTGGTCCTCATTAGGGGGACACTGCAGGAGTGCTGAGTATCAAGTAGACAGGTAGTCCTCATTAGGGGGAACACTGCAGGAGTGCTGAGTATCAGGTAGACAGGTGGTCCTCATTAGGGGGACACTGCAGGAGTGCTGAGTATCAGGTAGACAGGTGGTCCTCATTAGGGGAACACTGCAGGAGTGCTGAGTATCAAGTAGACAGGTGGTCCTCATTAGGGGAACACTGCAGGAGTGCTGAGTATCAATTAGACAGGTGGTCCTCATTAGGGGAACAGTGCAGGAGTGCTAAGTGTCAAGTATACAGGTGGTCCTCATTAGGGGAACACTGCAGGAGTGCTGAGTATCAAGTAGACAGGTGGTCCTCACTAGGGGAACACTGCAGGAGTGCTGAGTATCAGGTAGACAGGTGGTCCTCATTAGGGGGGACACTGCAGGAGTGCTGAGTATCAAGTAGACAGGTGGTCCTCATTAGGGGGACACTGCAGGAGTGCTGAGTATCAAGTAGACAGGTGGTCCTCACTAGGGGAACACTGCAGGAGTGCTGAGTATCAGGTAGACAGGTGGTCCTCATTAGGGGGACACTGCAGGAGTGCTGAGTATCAAGTAGACAGGTGGTCCTCATTAGGGGAACACTGCAGGAGTGCTGAGTATCAAGTAGACAGGTGGTCCTCATTAAGGGAACACTGCAGGAGTGCTGAGTATCAAGTAGACAGCTAGTCCTCATTAGGGGGAACACTGCAGGAGTGCTGAGTATCAGGTAGACAGGTGGTCCTCATTAGGGGGACACTGCAGGTGTGCTGAGTATCAGGTAGACAGCTGGTCCTCATTAGGGGAACACTGCAGGAGTGCTGAGTATCAAGTAGACAGGTGGTCCTCATTAGGGGAACACTGCAGGAGTGCTGAGTATCACCTAGACAGGTGGTCCTCATTAGGGGGACACTGCAGCAGTGCTGAGTATCAAGTAGACAGGTGGTCCTCACTAGGGGAACACTGCAGAAGTGCTGAGTATCAAGTAGACAGGTGGCCTTCATTAGGGGAACACTGCAGGAGTGCTGAGTATCAAGTAGACAGGTGGTCCTCATTAGGGGGACACTGCAGGAGTGCTGAGTATCAAGTAGACAGGTGGTCCTCACTAGGGGAACACTGCAGGAGTGCTGAGTATCAGGTAGACAGGTGGTCCTCATTAGGGGGGACACTGCAGGAGTGCTGGGTATCAGGTAGACAGGTGGCCCTCGTTAGGGGAACACTGCAGGAGTGCTGAGTATCAAGTAGACAGGTGGTCCTCGTTAGGGGGACACTGCTGGAGTGCTGAGTATCAAGTAGACAGGTGGTCCTCATTAGGGGGACACTGCAGGAGTGCTGAGTATCAAGTAGGCAGGTGGTCCTCATTAGGGGGACACTGCAGGAGTGCTGAGTATCAGGTAGACAGGTGGTCCTCATTAGGGGGACACTGCAGGAGTGCTGAGTATCAAGTAGGCAGGTGGTCCTCATTAGGGGGACACTGCAGGAGTGCTGAGTATCAGGTAGACAGGTGGTCCTCATTAGGGGGACACTGCAGGAGTGCTGAGTATCAAGTAGGCAGGTGGTCCTCATTAGGGCGGACACTGCAGGAGTGCTGAGTATCAAGTAGACATGTGGTCCTCATTAGGGGAACACTGCAGGAGTGCTGAGTATCAAGTAGACAGGTGGTCCTCATTAGGGGAACACTGCAGGAGTGCTGAGTATCAAGTAGACAGGTGGTCCTCGTTAGGGGGGACAGTGCAGAAGTGCTGAGTATCAGGTAGACAGGTGGTGCTCGTTAGGGGAACACTGCAGGAGTGCTGATTATCAAGTAAACAGGTGGTCCTCGTTAGGGGGACACTGCAGGAGTGCTGAGTATCAAGTAGACAGGTGGTCCTCGTTAGGGGGACACTGCAGGAGTGCTGAGTATCAAGTAGACAGGTGGTCCTCGTTAGGGGAACACTGCAGGAGCGCTGAGTATCAAGTAGACAGGTGGTCCTCGTTAGGGAGGACAGTGCAGAAGTGCTGAGTATCAGGTAGACAGGTGGTGCTCATTAGGGGAACACTGCAGGAGTGCTGAGTATCTAGTAGACAGGTGGTCCTCATTAGGGGAACACTGCAGGAGTGCTGAGTATCAAGTAGACAGGTGGTCCTCATTAGGGGGACACTGCAGGAGTGCTGAGTATCAAGTAGACAGGTGGTCCTCATTAAGGGGACACTGCAGGAGTGCTGAGTATCAAGTAGAAAGGTGGTCCTCATTAGGGGGACACTGCAGGAGTGCTGAGTATCAAGTAGACAGGTGGTCCTCATTAGGGGGACACTGCAGGAGTTCTGAGTATCAAGTAGACAGGTGGTCCTCATTAGGGGAACACTGCAGGAGTGCTGAGTATCAAGTAGACAGGTGGTCCTCATTAGGGGGGACAGTGCAGAAGTGCTGAGTATCAGGTAGACACCTCGTTAGGGGGACACTGCAGGAGTGCTGAGTATCAAGTAGACAGGTGGTCCTCTTTAGGGGAACACTGCAGGAGTGCTGAGTATCAAGTAGACAGGTGGTCCTCGTTAGGGGACACTGCAGGAGTGCTGAGTATCAAGTAGACAGGTGGTCCTCATTAGGGGGACACTGCAGGAGTGCTGAGTATCACGTAGACAGGTGGTCCTCCTAGCTGAGTATCAGGTAGACAGGTGGTCCTCATTAGGGGAACACTGCAGGAGTGCTGAGTATCAAGTAGACAGGTGGTCCTCATTAGGGGAACACTGCAGGAGTGCTGAGTATCAAGTAGACAGGTGGTCCTCATTAGGGGGACACTGCAGGAGTGCTGAGTATCAAGTAGACAGGTGGTCCTCATTAGGGGGACACTGCAGGAGTGCTGAGTATCAGGTAGACAGGTGGTCCTCATTAGGGGGACACTGCAGGAGTGCTGAGTATCAAGTAGACAAGTGGTCCTCATTAGGGGGACACTGCAGGAGTGCTGAGTATCAGGTAGACAGGTGGTCCTCATTAGGGGGACACTGCAGGAGTGCTGAGTATCAGGTAGACAGGTGCTCCTCATTAGGGGGACACTGCAGGAGTGCTGAGTATCAAGTGGACAGGTGGTCCTCATTAGGGGGACACTGCAGGAGTGCTGAGTATCAAGTAGACAGGTGGTCCTCATTAGGGGGACACTGCAGGAGTGCGGAGTATCAAGTAGACAGGTGGTCCTCATTAGGGGGACACTGCAGGAGTGCTGAGTATCAAGTAGACAGGTGGTCCTCATTAGGGGGACACTGCAGGAGTGCTGAGTATCAAGTAGACAGGTGGTCCTCGTTAGGGGGACAGTGCAGAAGTGCTGAGTATCAAGTAGACAGGTGGTGCTCGTTAGGGGGACAGTGCAGGAGTGCTGAGTATCAGGTAGACAGGTGGTGCTCGTTAGGGGAACACTGCAGGAGTGCTGAGTATCAAGTAGACAGGTGGTACTCGTTAGGGGGACACTGCAGGAGTGCTGAGTATCAAGTAGACAGGTGGTCCTCGTTAGGGGGACAGTGCAGAAGTGCTGAGTATCAAGTAGACAGGTGGTGCTCGTTAGGGGGACAGTGCAGAAGTGCTGAGTATCAGGTAGACAGGTGGTACTCGTTAGGGGAACACTGCAGGAGTGCTGAGTATCAGGTAGACAGGTGGTCCTCGTTAGGGGAACACTGCAGGAGTGCTGAGTATCAAGTAGACAGGTGGTCCTCGTTAGGGGAACACTGCAGGAGTGCTGAGTATCAAGTAGACAGGTGGTCCTCGTTAGGGGAACACTGCAGGAGTGCTGAGTATCAAGTAGACAGGTGGTCCTCATTAGGGGGACACTGCAGGAGTGCTGAGTATCAAATAGACAGGTGGTCCTCATTAGGGGAACACTGCAGGAGTGCAGCGTATCAAGTAGACAGGTGGTCCTCATTAGGGGGGACACTGCAGAAGTGCTGAGTATCAAGTAGACAGGTGGTCCTCATTAGGGGAACACTGCAGGAGTGCTGAGTATCAAGTAGACAGGTGGTCCTCATTAGGGGGACACTGCAGGAGTGCTGAGTATCAAGTAGACAGGTGGTCCTCATTAGGGGGACACTGCAGGAGTGCTGAGTATCAAGTAGACAGGTGGTCCTCATTAGGGGGACACTGAGTATCATGTTTGGGCTGTTAGAGAGCATATCAGATATTGGACCCTATTCATCCCTTAGGGGGATGAGGTATGAATGTTGACTGCATTATTTTCCCCTAGGGAGGGGCAATTTGAGCCCTCTCGTCTATAAGCTGCTCTAACCCCTGCCCAGTCTGGGAGCCTCCCTTCCCCACAGCCCCGAGCCCAAGGTTCCGGAAGCACACAGGGCTGTGGACCGGCAATCCTTACCAAACAGATGAATTCATAATCCCACGCTTCAGCATGGAGCTGTTGAGAAACAAGTTCAGGACCACCGGCACCTGGAACCCTTCAGAAACCAGCTTGATGGTCGGTTCAAACAAGGTCCTCCACGGTAGCTTGCCATGCCGCCGGTGGGCAGCCTCGTATCCACGCAGCTCGCCAGGCACCCCAATCCAGGTAGGACCTCCAGAGACAGAGACAAGAGTACCAATCATTCTAGACAAGGCATCACCAGCAAACACAGCATTTAGAATCATTTGTTTTATCCATAGCGCTTTACATAGGACATATTTACATACATAACTATTATTATCCAATTGGAATTGGTACTCATTTATAGAACTTGCAAGGATGAAAGACTAAATTGGCCTTGCCGGGATTAAAACGTGCAACCTGCGGTTCAAACACAGTAACAGCAACGGGCGTTTAACCCACTGAGCCATATTACCAGCTAAGGATACATTTGCTGGCAGTTTCTGTTCACACCACAATCCTTTCACCAGCAACAGTGCATGCTGCCAGACCTCACACCACTGCCATCACCCGGCATCAGTTATTACAGCAGCACCGCACCACTATGCTCCCCACCAGCACAACTGCTTTATCAAATCTACTGCTTGACGCCTGTGCCTAGACCATAATGCATTTACCAGCACCACTTTATGTTGCTAATTGTAGACCATTATACTCTCCCCAGCACTAGTAAATGTATCCCAATCCTCCATGGGCACGACTGCACACCCGTGCAGCGCAATCTTTGCAGCAGAGCATTCCACCAAAGATCTCAACACAATCCCTCCACCAACACCAGTGCCTGCCACCCAACTCCTCTACCATCAGTGCTGCATGCAGCTTCTAGAAGCATCCCACCTGTTGCTCCAGCCCTCACACCACAGTTGTTCTACCAGCACCAGTGCATGCCGCCAGCCCCCGACACAAATCCCTCTGCGAGCTGATATGTTGAGACCAAATCAGGCCACTGAGAAAAACATCTTATGCTAATATCTTAGGCCTCAAACAGGAACCTTTTCAAATCAGCTCGTGCTATTTTTGTATAATAAAATTGAAGTACTTTAGGAAAGAATTCACACTGATGTTTGAAGAAGATTCCATGCTGATCTTTACAACCCACCTAAATTGGCATCTGTACTTGTTTTTATTCACTGTGGTTCATGCTGCTTAAATAACATTTGAAGTTCTAATTACATGTCAATTTGTAGGACATTTGATGGTCATGTTTTGGAACAAGCAATTGTCGGGTTTGGGAATGTAGACAGTGATTTTTTTACAGTAGTTTCTGGAGATTTTGAGACATCCTATGAATCTATTCTGTAACAGTTGGCATTTCATTATCAACTACGCTAAATTGGCACTTGGGATGTGTATGCCCCCTTGATTCCTTCCCAGTATGAAGAGTCAACTCCTTCTAACTCCTTCTAAGCGGGAATGTCCTTGGGTTATCCCTTCTACCACACGCCTGCCTGGTAGTCTGTAGAGGAGGAGCTAAGTACCCCCACCTCAACCGTTCCGCCTCTATTGCCTGTATGTTGGAAACCAGAGTATGTGACATACACGGAGCAGTTGAAACGACAACGGCCAAAGGTAATCCTAGAGGCAAGATTCCCATTGAGGAAACCACATCTGCACACAAGGAGATATGATGGTTGTTTAAATGAGATTCCTGAAGAAGCAGAGCAAATGAAGGGTCAAGATGAATGGTGACGTCACACAGAGCTGAGCTGACGTACCAAGAAGAGATTCAGAGACTAGAGAATGCAGATATTCTATAAGGCATCAAGAAAGTACCAAGGATAAGTGACATCTTGGGATCAAGGTGAAGAAGCTTATGCCACAGAAACAGAGGAAGACACTAACAGGGTAATTAATAGATTTCAGCGCAGAGGCAGCACACGCGAGCAGCGCCGAGAGGTAGCGTGCGCCAGCCATGTGCGCTAAACAGCATTCTGGCACACCGCGTATTCATGGAATATGAAAGCCATTTTGAGCGCTGGCGCAGAGAACATCCCGCAGTGCCAGTTACGCCCCCAAGAACGCCCCTTGCGCAAGGATAAGGCATTGAAATCCCCAATGCAGTGCAAAGGGCCGCGCTAACCCTGCACCAGTTCACAGGGCCGGTACAGTGCATTTGGGGGGTGCACGGGAAGTTTCACACGCGATAGGCCTTGGGCGAGCGGGGTACGTGTATTCTGAGGGGTGCGCGGGAAGTTTCACGTGTGATAGGCCTTGGGCGAGCGGGGTACACGTATTCTGAGGGGTGCGCAGGGAGTATCACACGTGATAGGCTTTGTGCGAGCGGGGTACGTGTATTCTGAGGGGTGCGCAGGGAGTATTACACGCGATAGGCCTTGTGCGAGCAGGGTACGTGTATTTTAGGGGTGCACGGGAAGTTACACACGCGATAGGCCTTGGGCGAGTGCGGTATGTGTATTTTGGGGGTGCGCGGGAAGTCATACACGCGATAGGCCTTGTGCGAGCGGGTACGTGTATTTCTGGGGCTGCGCAGGGAGTTTCACACGCAATTTCGGTGGGCGAGCGGGGTACATGTATTCTGAGGGGTGCGCATGGAGTTTCACATGCAAATTGGCAGTGTGGGTCCTCCCAGGTGTGGCCTCTCCCCCCTCCCCAGGCCCTGCAGGCAGCCCACACCACAGGGGACCACCCTGCACCCCTGGCCATGCCCCGCAGGCAGCCCATCCACCTTGGGCATGCCCCGCAGGTAGCCCATCCACCCTGGGCATGCCCCCCAGCCAGCCCACATGTCACCATGCACCAGTGAGCACCGACACATGTCCCCCTGCACCTCCACCCACCCAGCAGTGACAGACACCTGCCAGCAGGCCCCGACTCATGTCCCTCTGCACCTCCACCCACACAGCAGTGACGGGCACCTGCCAGCAGGCCCCGACTCATGTCCCCCTCCACCCCCACCCACCCAACAGTGACAGGCACCTGCCAGCAGGCCCTGACTCATGTCCCCCTGCACCTCCACCCACCCAGCAGTGACGGGCACCTGCCAGCAGGCCCCGACTCATGTCCGCCTGCTTTCCCACCCACCCAACAGTGACAGGCACCTGCCAGCAGGCCCAGGCTCATGTCCCCCTGCACTCCCACCCACCCAGCAGTGACGGCACCTGCCAGCAGGCCCCGACTCATGTCCCCCCCAACACGTCATCATGATCCACAATCATGGGCCTTATGGCCACCCAAAGCCCACTGCACGTCACCCCTGTCCAAAGAGCCAACCAAGTATTCCATCCACCCCACATTGAAATGCCCATTACATGACACAACCCAAATGGCAAGTATGTACATCAACACATGTCCGTCACACACACACACAGTGGGTGCCAGTGAATGTGAAAGCCCACATTGTGACATGCATAAAACCAATGAGAGAATACTACAAATTGAAGTACGAAACAAAAATGTATTGAACACAAAATGAAGGGAATTAAATTGAAACACACAATAATGGAAATAAGAAATAAAATGCAGCATGTTCCAAAATTAATAAAATATATGAAATCAGAATCAAAATAAATCCAAATGAAGATGTGTCCAAAGTCTCCGTCCAACAAAGCAAATCCAAAGGGAAAGAAATAAGTAAAATCCATTGCTCCATGGTCAAATAAAAAAAGTAATGATGAAAAATCCACTGTTCAACTATATACAAATAACAAATCCAGGGTCCATGAGCCCAACTATTGAAATGAAACCTACAAAAAAGACTACCTAATAAAGAACTATCTACAAAAAGGTGGGGCATAGTCCAAGCGCCCCAAATGAAAGAAAAACATAAATAAAACCTAACACTAACTAACTATATACAATGGCAGCGGGCAAGTCCCACGGCTCACTTGTCGATTTCCCGGGCCAGGGCATCATCGAACTCCTGTTCTATGTCCTGGAGGCGGCCCTGTTCCATGGCCCCGAGGTTTTGCAGGGATAACGCCATGCCCACCTCCAACTCCCTGCGAATTGCCTCGAGGCACTCGGCCCGCTTTAGCGCCCTGTGCATGGAGTTCTCCGGTCTGACCATAGTGAGCCGTGCCTCTTCCGCCCGCCGCCGCTCCGCATCTATGTGCTGGCCCAACCGCTGCCACATGGAAGACACTCCCAATCCAGGGTCCTCCTGCCCTCTGGCCGATGCCTGCCCCTCTGATGTTGATGGCCCGAGCCATCATCACTCCCACCTTGAGCCTGCTGCTGCTGTGCCTGTGCCCTGGCTCTTGATTCCTGCACATCCTCCTCCTGCTGGGGTGCAGTTGTTGTTGTGGCCACCCCTGCTGGACCTCTGACTCCCGACTGTGGCAGGGATGTGTCCTCCACCAGCCTGGCCGCTGGGTCAGAGGCAGCTCCACAGGGTACCCAGGTGACACATGGGCCGGAAGATGGCATGGAGGACGACTGGCACATAGGGGGTTCAGGTGAGGAGGGGGTTGCAAGAAGGTCCAGCAGACGGAGGAATCCAGCACTGGCGACCCGTCTCAGTAGGTCGACGCGGTCAAAGAGCCATCCGAAATGACGTGCAGTGTCTTCACGAAAACACTGCAGGTCATCTTGCATGCCCCCTTGACGCAACTCCACCCCAGCCAGGACAGGCTCAACACGGTCCCGGATTTCGACATCCGCAGGGAGAGGAAGGCCAATTGTTGTGCGCTCATCCCCTCCCTGAGTACGGGTCTGGACGTAGGCATCCCTGCTGGTGCAGGATGATGCAGTCACAGGATCGGGGACAGGATTACACACAGGCACCTCCACAGCGGCCTGTGCTGCCTCCTGTCCCTGCCCCTGGACTGCACCACTAGCACCAGTGGAATCCCCCCTCCAGACCCCGTGTCTGTCCCTTCCACGGCCTCCTCCTCAACCAAACCCCCCACCAACCTGGATGACTCCATGCCATCTTCCTCCATCGGACCCTGTGGGGTCTCAGCTGCCCCTTCTGCTGCCAAGGAGTCCACCTTCGACCTCCACCTCTTGGACCTACCCTCGGAAGCTGTGGCCACGGACGCGGCACCAGACTCCTCACTCCCCGACGAGATGACAACCTGGGAGGGGAGCCGGGCCTTGCGTCTCCGGCTGGCGGTGGGATCCCTGCCGCTTTGCTCCACAGCACCATCTCCACCCTCTTCATCACTTGACGCTGCAGACAGGGAGAGATGGAACACAGGCATCAGGGCACTGTACAATGGTCTGATAAACACATGACAGTTGTACATGAGTGGCAGTGTCAAACTTCAGACATGGCATCACACTCCGCAACACACATGTCATTTTAAACTCACACACATAAGCAAATCAACAGGAATGTTGCACCAGGCAGCACCATCCATACACAAACAACAGCATGAGCAGCCGAAGGTGAGCCTCACGTCACATGCAACACGGGGAGTGCAGAACACATGCACACACGCCACCAGACATACATGCATCTGTACATCTCAACCACCTGTCGCAGTGATAAGATTGCCATCCATGGCACATCTGGCAATCAGCCTCCTACATGTCAGTGTCACATGCATCCATGGTGTATCACAGTTGCACACTTGTCAAATAAACACACATGCACATGTACATAGTGCAGATACATGCAGGTGTAACCACCATCCATGTATGACACGACAACCATGCCACTGTACATACACAGAAATGTAAAAATGTGTGCACCCACACCTGCATTTGGGCAGCATGCTTACCAACACATACACCATTGATGTGTCTCACACATGAGAGGACTCACATGTGGCAGGCTCATTTCCCTGTACATACACATGCATACATGGCCCTACACAGACATATGTACAACCTGCATATTCCTGCCACACCTCAAAATGCACAGCGGCCAATCAGTACGCATGTACACTTACCGCTCGACTCCAGACGGGTCTGCCTCTCAAGGACCTGGAGGTGGAGCGCTGGGCGTATACGTTCCAGGAGCCTCATCTGGTTGTTGCTTAGGCGGACCCAGCACCCCTTGGCATCCGCTGCCTTCAAGAGGCGCCGGGCCTTGTTGAGGGTCCTGGACCTGAAGCCCTCCCAGCGCTTCCGGACGTGTTGAATGTCGCGGACTGCCACCCCCCTCCACGTTGATGGCAATCACGATGTCCATCCAGATCCTCTTCCGCCTTTCATTGTCGGCGCGCAAACTTCCAAAGAGGGCATCACACGGCCCCAGGACTTGCTCCACCAGGATACCAACTTCACTGGCACTGAAGCTGGTAGCTCTCTGCCTCTCTGGCTGGGGGTTGCCAGTGGTGCCAGATGGTGTTGTGTCCGACATGGCAACCCCAGAGGCAGGTGTGGGTGGGCAACTGGATCCTGGGACTGGGCTGTGGAGCGATGGTATGCCAGTCGGGAGTCTTCTGTTCCAGCAGGGGTGGTCACAGCAACTGCACCCCTGCAGATGGCTGACGTGCAGACACCAAACAGCAGGGCACGTTGGCAGCAGGCAGGCAGGCAGCAGCAGATGGCAGGTGGGAGCGTACTCGGGGCTCTGGGGGGCAGGAAAATGACCTTCTGGGCAGGAGTGTGGCCTTCCGTTTGTTGTTGCGTGGCCAGCTTGATACGGAGTGATTAGGCACGTGAAAAAACTGCACGTCTGCGTGTAATTCGAGGAAAGGCCCTTAGCGCGTAAGCACGTCCGTGACGTGACACGCAAAGGAGGTTCCCTCAACACAGGTGCATGTTGATTGTACACATGCAAAAACTGCACATCCGGGTGTCACTGCGTGCAATTGGAAGAAAGGGCCTTAGCGCTTATGCACGTAAGTGACGTTGCACGTGTGGGGTGGGTTAAAAAGTATGCGTAGGATGCCATTTTCTTGTACGTGCTTTTTGTGGAGAGCGAGCGGGTGATTCTTGCACTTCTTGTCGTTTGACACGCGATAACTTCACAACGGTTCCAGTTCGTACTCCCTGTTTACTCAGACAGCGTTAAATTTTTTGTTTTTGCGGTGGTGTTGCCAATGCGCGTGTCTCTTTCGCATTCTTTTTCCAGGCAGACGGTGAGTCGGGCACGTATGTTCCAACTGTGGTTGCCCCCGTGTGTCGCGTACCCATTCAGTGGTCATTGTAGGCTGCGTGTACCACGCGTACACTTATTTTTGTGTTTCTGGGTGCCACAGCGTAGTGCAGGTTCATTTTTGTACGCACGTGGTCTACCAGGGGTTGCGTGCATGTTAAATATTGTTTTCGGGGTGCCTGTGCATTGCGTGACCCTTCATCTTCCCCAAGGGGTCACAGACAGCCTTGCTAGAACACTAGGGTACAAATTCTATCTAGTACCCTACCCCTTTCACACCAATTGCCCAGGACAATTGTTTACTGCAACTCCCATACCCACAACAACATCAGTGCCATGGTTGGGAGGCGACCAAGCAGTAAGGGAGGCAAAGGTGGCCAACTTCAAAGAGGTGGGCGCGGTAGGGAACGTGGCCAGGATGTATATGGTGGCCGAAGAGGCCAGTGTGTGGAGGACCAATCAGGGACACCTATACCCCCCACTCCCCAATGGTTCGGGGAGATGTAGCTGACACCATCCCAGCTCAGCCCTTGTTAAACCGGCCCATATTGTCAACAGAACCAGCACAGGATGACTACCAGGCTGACTTCTGTGTCACCAAGCCTAAGCCACGTGTGGCGGTGAAAGTTGCTGTCACCAGGCCACATGGATCTGGGGCAGCAATGTCATCTGCTGCCCCAAGTAGCCAGGGTGAGGAGGCTGCAGGGCAGCTGCAGCTCAATCCACCCCAGCTGCGAGTGTCCCAACTGGGACAGTGTCTGTCCAAGTCCATCACACCGAGGTTGGTCCTGCCAACATCACCCAGCAGCCAATGCCTGCAGTGAGACCTTTGGTCATCGTTCCTTTGGCTACTTCCAGTGCCCAGTCCACCTGCGCTTCTGCCCCTACCAACCAGAGCGGCGTAAGCCACTCAGCATCCGCACCACCTTCCAAGAGGAGAAGGGTGCTCTTGCGGTACAGGCTGGGACCCCAGACACGGCTACCCGCTCTGGCACGTCAAGGAAACCTAGTTTTAATGATGCAGAACTAGATGCACTTGTGGGCTATGTGTCGGCCCATGGTCGCGAAATGGTGGTGACTGCAGGGTGCAAGACTACGACTGTTCAACATAGGGCCCACTGGCAGACCATCGCAGACCACATTAGTTCCCTTGGATTTGTGAAGCGCACAGCTGATGATTGCTCTAAGAGCTGGAATGACCTGAACGCAGAGCAAAGAACAAGCTGGCTTCAAATCATGCCTCTACTCTGGTGACTGGCGGTGGGTCTCCGCCAGAGGAGGAAGAACTCACTGCACATGAGTCTATCGCTGGAGCATTCATCACAGAGGATCAGATCCAAGGCGTGGGAGACCTACCAGATCTTGAAGCATTGTCCGGTGAGTGACCATGCATGTGTGTACAATCCATGTGTATGTTGCTTGGGTGATGTGTTCTTATTGAGTGCCAGGTGAGGCTGTCTAGTCATGACTGCTATGGGTCACCCATGTGGTCCCTCAAAACCATTCCTTCGGCCTTGTGTTTCCGTTTCACAGTATCCCTTCTGACACAGTTGACTTTTTGCACATGATTAATGCACTTGCCCTTCAGCTGTCCTCTTGCCACAACATTGTTCATACTGTGTTCCTGTTCATTCCGCCTGATTGATGAAATGATTAGCATTTTTATCAGACATTTTTGTGGCCTACTGTCCCAAATGTGACATACTTCAGTCATAGATTACACCGCACAATGTGCCACATTTCTTGACTTATTATGGGAAAGATTTGAACAGTCGGGCTGATTGAGTAATGTGCACCTACACATGGCCTGCACACAATCATTTTGGGGCCCAGTTTGAATGTTGAACATGACAATTGTATCCTCTCATGTCGAAGTGACCAACCATTGATGTATCTATGTGCCTGCCATCAGTGCTTCAGTGAACACTGGTCTTGTTGCAGCGTGTGTCACATGCGTGTTTTGTCACACTATTTTGCATGTTTTATTTTATGATGTCCATCTCACATGGATGGGTGCCAGTACTGATTTGCTACCATCTGGGTGTCCTTGTCAAATCTGCCATCGCTATGCTACATGCCATCTGTGTGCTGGCATGTGTCATGCATGTGGATTGTCCATGCCACTCACAGGCTAATGTGTGATGCCAGTGCTATCCAGCATGCAGCACATGTGTTGGTTTTCCATCTTGGAGTCCTCAGTGTCTGCTTTTTGCCTCCCATTCCAACTCATTGACAGTGCATGCATGCGAGAGTTATTGTCATGTGTGACATGTGTCATTTATGTACTGGATGTCTGCCTCGTCATGCCTATGTGTGTGGGCTATGGTGCTCATGCCTGTTTTCATTACTCTTCTTTTATGTTTTTGCAGGTGATGATGCACTTGATGCTGTTGAGGAGGAGGAGTTGGCGCAGACCCAGGAGGACTCACAGCCACAACCGGGCACCACCAGTGGAGGACGTGGGGTGGTGGTGGGTGAAAACCTATTACTCCTACAGACCATACTGTCCATGGGTGTCTCTGGGTACACCTCTGGAGATCTCTATGAATCAGGTGCTGAATCGGACATTGAGACATATGTGCCGTCGCAGGTGAGTGTTTCTGGCAGGGATGCTGTTCTGTCCAACCCACCTGCACCAGAGGTAGACCCCTCTATGGGGCATTCAGTGTTGGAAAGTCTGCCTGTGGTGGTTACGGATGCAGGGTCACACTCCACAATATTTGCTCCTGTTCCTGGGCCAGCAGATCAAAGGAGGAATGCAGTCCTGCAGCCTCAGGCAGTGCCAGCACAGCAAGGTGCACATCACCTTGCCCCAAACAGGTGTGGTGCCCGCCAATGCGGTGGCTGTTCGCCACCAGGCAATACTGTGTGGGAGAACTCCATGTACACTATAGCAGCACAACAGGGGGCATTGTGTGAAATGATAGCTCAGGCAATGGATAGGGAGGCCACTTCCATTCTCCCCCCTGAAAGGCAGATGGAGCTCCAGCAGCAGGCAACAGAGTTCATTTGCCACTCACACAGGGAGGACATGTTGGCGTCCGACAGGGAGCGACGGGCTGGACTGGAGACTCTGCGCACAGCCATATCTGTAGAGTCACAGGCCCACAGGGAAGTCCTGAGGTTAGAACACAGCTCCCTCAGAAATACTCTGGTTGAATTTGAGTTCCCGGAGTACAAGGTCAGAACAGCAGCTGACACGCACACTCTCAGCTGAGCTCCAGGCAACCCGTCAGGAGATCCGGGCATCACGTGAGGCCATGCAGGCAGAAATGCGTGCTACCCGTGAGGTGCTGCATGGGGATCTCTGTACCATCATCCTGCAGAAACAAACCTTTCAGACCCGCATGCTTGCTGCCATGGAGGAGTATGCCAGGGATTTGCGTGGTCTGCCTCCCATATCACACCCACCTTCTAATGTACCACCAGAGGGTGATGACAGTGACGGCAGTTCACCCACTGTAGCGTAGCCGTGCAGGCCATGAGCCCATGGAGGTATTTTTGTTTTTTCTCAACATCCACGCATGTGGGTGTTGGGGTGCACCCTGTACCTTGTCCCTCCTGGGTAGCCTCCCCACCCCGGTCCACACATGGCCATTTTTTTTAAACAGTGTGTTGCTTTGTGTGGCTCCCATAGGCATCCACTGTGTATTCCAGCTGAGCACATGCAGTCTTGTCCTGTCTTTGGGTTAGATGCTTGGGTTCCTGACACACACACACCCCTCCTGCTTCCCCTTTCCATGGGCTTGCAAAGGGTGTGACCAAGTGACAGTAATTTACACAGTGACATTTGGCTCCCATAAATTGTGTGGACAGTCTGTAGTCAAAACTGTGTATACATCCCTAGTGGGTATTGTTGTAGAAATCTCCACTGCATGGTGGATTTATGTATGGTTCACCATCCATGACTTTTTCCTTATATACATGTACCTTCTTCATGTCTTAACAAGCCTGGGTACTTTGCAGATGCAGTTCATGCCGTATGCAGTACACTGAAACATTTGCCTACCACCAACACTCTGCAGTTGGAAGGGGTCATTGTGCTGCCTTAGTGAGGTTTTGACACTTGCACTACTTTGATTTTTAATTGTCATATATTGCCACTGTTTGAACATGTACTGATGTTTTCTCTTGCTGGTAAGTATTTGTTCATGTGTGTTGTTTTTTTATTCATTATTGAGAGCGCATTGTCTGTGGCCTGTTTCCATTTAGGACAGTGCACTTTGTGACACTTGTGTCATGTGTTCTGCATTCATTTGGTTGCTTTTACATTGCATGCCATGGTGTGTTGGGGAGGTGTTGAGTGACATGCCACTAATTTGATGTGGCATTTTGCAAGGGGGTAGTCATTCATGCTGAATGAATTTGTGCCTTTTTGTGACACAGCATTGGGTGTCTTTGAGTAGCTAGGGATGCACACAATGTAGCATTTCCAGGTGAACAATCTCAGGCTGGTATGGTTGTGACAGTTGACTGTCCCTTTTGTTATCATCATTGATTGTGAGATGGTATGTGCCAGGCCTGTGTGCACTCCGCAGGGGTGGGATTTTAGGTGAAGTAATTTGCCACAATCTGGGTCTGGGCTGCCTCACCACGTGCCCTTTCACCTCCCATGAGCAGCGGCCGTGCATGTGGTTGGGGATGTGGGGGCACCACCATGTCCACTGGCACGCCCCGCCAGGTTGCAACGTTGTGCAGGACAGATGCTTCCACTATGATCATGTACACTACTGGGGGCGCATATAGCAGCTGCTCACCAGAGCGGTTAAGGGAGCGAAAGCGTGACTTGAGCACTCCGAATGTGCGCTCCACTATGCCCCGGGTTGCAATATGGGCTGTGTTGTATCTTACCTCTGGTGGTGTGGTGGGGTTCCGAATTGGCGTCATCATGTAGGTGCTCAGAGGGTAGGCACTGTCCCCTGGGGAGGTGAAATTGGTTGTCATTAGTGGGGTTTTCCCATTTCTCAGTTTTTGACATGCATGCATGTGCAGAGGCATTTATACTCACCAATTAGCCATGTGTCGCCATGTCGGCCAGCTTCCAGGTCCCGGTTTAGGGGTGACATTCTGAATATGAAACTATCATGGCTGGACCCTGGATAGTTGGCAGATACTGAGGTGATGATTCCCTTGGCATCACATACAACCTGCACGTTGATGGAATGCCAGTGCTTGCTGTTCTGATAGATATGCTCAGTGGCCCTGGGTGGACGTAGAGCCACATGGGTGCAATCAATGGCACCTAGGACTTTGGAGAAGTGTGCCACCCTGTAAAATTGCTGGACAACAGCCTGCCTTTCTGCAGGTGTTCTGGGCATGTATATGTGCCTGCGGACTGAGGGGCGTGCAGTCATGATGGCCAACACCTGGTGTAGGCAGCGTGACTGCATGGCCTATGACACACCCCCCACTATGGCACTTGTCCGCTGAAATGAACCAGTAGCCAAGAAGTGCAGTACATTGAGCACCTTGTCCAAGGGGCTCAGTGCTTGCGAGCATAGGGTGGGTGATGTGAGGTCATCCTCCCACTCCCTCACCAGGACTAGGATTATGTGTGGTTGATACCTGTACCTCCCATACACCTGGTCATCAGGCATCCCAAAAAGGCTGGTCCTGGATAAAAGAATGCGGGGCCTGTCTATCCTCCTCCTCCTGCGATGCCCCACGACCACTGCTGCGAGGAACGGTATATTCATCGTAGCGTCGAGCTTGTTTGTTGTTTGCACGCACTTTTATGCTGCGCGGGGCCGCTTATGCCTGCTTCCTGCTGACGTACGTGTTTCCGGATTAGCGTGTCTTTTTTGGCACACGGCTTTCCCCTGTTCGATTCCATGAATACGTGTTGTTAGCGCGCGTGTGGGCATTGCGAGCATTTACCTCCTGTACTTGCCCCGTAACGCCCACAATTTCACACATTGTTCCCCATTCCGCGTGTTCCACCCCATGCTCCGCCCACTTTTCTTGTGTGCGCTACACTGTGTGCGCTCTCCCTTTGCGCTTAGCGCATGCCGTTTAGTGACGTGTGTTTGATGCTGGAAATGCCTTGGAGGGACAGGGCCTCCCTGTCCTTGTCCTGTAGTCCTTTTTCATATTGTGTTCTGTGTTGTTTTCTGCCCAGGAGTCCATGTGGGACTCCTGGCAGTGCAGCTCTACCTAGTTTTGGTTTGGTGTACAGACCCATGGGATACCCTTATGGCACCCATGGGTGGGGGTGCAACCCTGTGCCCCTAGTGTATTTTTTTGGGCACCTGTGTGTGACCCACAGAGCAGGGTATAGCTGGTGGCAGCACCATGCTGAATGTGACAGGTGCTCTGAGTGTCCTCCATTTTGGGATACCCAGGCCCTGCCATTGGGATCAGTTGATTCCTGATAGGAAACAAGATGGCCCCTGTGGCCTCTTGCTTTCTATTGCCTGTTACCTTGTTTTCCCAAAGTCCTGGGAAGCCCTGACTCTGTCCCTTCCCCCTGACTGGCTGTTGGGTGGAAGTTCCATATATGGTGTTGTTGTGAAGGCCCAGCTAGACTGACTGGAGCCTTCCCAGTGACTGTATGTTGTGGGTACCTCCTGTGGGTGGGACCTGGGTGAATGGAGTGTGTGACCAATATACACTCCTTGTTGTGGTTGTCTGGTTTCTGGCATGAGAGACAAAGACTGAGACAGCCCTGCCCGAAACTGGCCTGAATGCAGTGTGTAGTGTTGAATGGCTGGGTACTTGTCCCAATCCACATTCCTTGTTGTGAGTGTCTGAAAGGGAGGAGTGTGGCCTGAATGCACTGTGTGCCTGATTGGCTGACTGACTGCTTGAATGCCCTTCTGTATGATTGGCTGCTGAGTGTGTGCCAGCAGTGTGGATGAGAGACAGAATAGTATATCTGGGGACCTCTCACCACTGGTAGTTGTTCAGAAGCTGAGTCTCCACTCAAGAGTAACTGGAACTGCTGATCTTCGACGTCCAGCTGGAAGAAGAAGACTTGCTGCTGCATTTGCTTCGACCGATCCGAAGGCTGCCGAAATCGTCGAAGACTGACCCGAGAGAGGGCCTGGTAAGGCGCGCTCTTCCCGTGCTCCGAGGGACCATCGAGCACCACTCCATCTTCGCCAAAGCGCCCTGGAAGTCAGACCCTCGAAAGGCTGCCGACCCGAGACCGCCGAGGAGATCGAAGTGAAGCACCCGGACATCGCCGCCGTCGAAGTCCATTGCCGTCGACCAGGGTTCGCAGGTCTGTGTAACCGCTGGAGGCCCGTCGAAGTTGTGTTGCCCAGCCGTGGGAACCACTTGACGCCGTGCCGCTGACGACCGGAGCTGTCCGCTCCTTGCCTAAGAACATTTGAATCGAAGGACTCCCTCGTCCGCACCGTCGACCGCTTTATCCTGCCGGAGAAAGTCGAGGACGACCAACGCGCCGAGGAGTAACCTGCCGGTGGGTTTCCCGCCACCCGAAGACCACAAAGACTCGAACGACTCGACGCCCTTGCTGGGCCCCCGTCTCCACAATCTTTGCGGTCCAGAACAATTGTCATCGAGGTGCCCCGCACGCCTCTGCCTTGCAGGACGCCAACGCTCCATCGTCGACGAGCACCGCTTGGATCGAAGCTGCTGCCTCATCGACGCCGTTCTACCCTGTTTGTCGACGGACGTTCGACGCCCCGTGTCTCCCGCTTGAAAGGGAAGGCATTCAAGAAGGGCCGTCGATTCCCCGCCGCCGAACGCTGAGTTCCTCGACGCTTCTCGATGCCTCTCGATGATCCGTGACTCCCGCTTGAAAGGGGGTCGCTCAAGAAGGATCTGTCGATGCCTCTTAGAAGAACTCGACTCCACCAGGTACATTCGGGGGGGTAAAAACATTATAGGAGGGAATAAGACTTGCAGAACAATATATGGACTGGGCTTGTGCTATATCTTTATTTTACAGGTTGCCCTGGTGGGGGGATCTCCACACAGGACTGTGTCTAGTGGTAGGGGCCAGTATTCTGCCTATTGCTCACCCATCTTATTTTCTCTCCTCTCTCTATTGCTGGTTTCACTCTATTGATCTGTGTGACATTGTTACAGTATTGTTGATGCACTTTAATGAGATCTAATACAAAGGGTGGTACCACTTTAGAATTGTATATATTTGCCATTGTTGATTTTCCTAAGTACAAAGTGAGTTATTATGATAAGTGTACATAACCTTGAATATTGATTATATAAAGACTGTGTTCTAACCAATACAGTGTGTGGACATTCCTTTGTGGGGGCTTGGGGACTACACTGTACTTAAGAACCAGCCTGCATCACCTCCTGAGAAGCTAGGCCTTGATTGCTCGACCATAGCTACCGAATAGAGAATCTAGGCTGGGGTCCTCTGTGCCTCCCCTCTACCATATAGAGAGCAGAAGTACAGACCACCCCCTACCAGTCCTTTACAGCTGGTGGCAGCGGTGGGATGCTTATGGTTTTAAGAATCAGTGTATAACCGTGCCACTTACAAAATATCTGCACTTTATTAAATTAAGGTTTAGTTCTGTACAGGATAACTGCATTACAAACAATGGAGTCTACTGCAAATGGCAAATTGACTCGGATGAGCTTGGAGGCTCTCCAGAGTGCTTGTGAAGCCAGGCAGTTAGACTTTGTGGATAAGTCTAGGGCTGAGCTGATAGCTGCCCTGGTGGACTACCAGACTGATGGTGAAACTCTTGATGAGGGGGGGGAATGCAACCAATGAGGACTCTGCCCCTGGGGTTTCTGCTGAATCTGTTTCTGGGAATGCCGCCATTCCTGCTGCCTCTGTTCCAAACCCCAGCAATTCCTGGGAGCTTGAGTTATTAAGGATGAAATTGGCCTTTGAATACCGCAAGTTGGAAATAGATGCTGAACTTAAGAAAGAGGAGTTGGCTCAACAAGTGGAGCTCAAGAATAAGGATCTTGAACTCAGAAATAAGGACCTTCAACTCAAGAGCCAGGACACTGAATGTCAGAGAATCCAGCTAGAGAAAGCTAGAGTGGCGACTTCAGCTAAAACCAGTCAGAGTGTCAGGTCCCCAGCCACCAAGTTTATGAAAGATTTGGTTGGTGTATTTGTGGAGGGTTCAGATATCCTCCAATGGATTGAAGCGTTTGAAATGGCTTGTGCGATTCATGATGTTGATAAAAGAGATTGGGCTAAGTGTTTGTTAAGCAGAGTGCCTCAAACTGGATATGACTGTATTCTGAGGCTGAGTGTTTAAGAAAGGGGTCAGTATGAATGTATGAAGTCTGCTTTGATTGCCAAGTTTGGCAAGACACCTACCCAATACCTTAAAAGGTTCAGGGATTTTAAGAAAAGAGAGAATGTGTCTTGGGTTGACTGGGTGAGTGCTGCGCACATCAACATGATGGGGTGGATTGATGGATACAAGGTTAAGACTTTTGTTGAATTGTCCCACCTCTTGTTTTTTGAGCATTTTACTGAAGCCTGTTCACTAGAACTGCGTCAGTATGTGGCTGACCAGAACATTTTGGACCCCTTTAAGCTGGCTAGGTTGGCTGACAAGTGGGTCTCCCACCGGGTGTCCCCTAAGGACTCCAGTGGGAAGGACAAGGACAAAGAAAAGGGGGCCTCTCAGAAAGCTGAGGAGTCCCACAAGCAGTCACAGTCAGGTAAACCTAAACCTGCCTCTCCCAAGACCCAAAAATCTAGTGGGGATAAGTCATCTGTGGGTGGGAACAAGAGTAGTGGTCCACCTGCTGCAAAGCAGGCTCCCAGTGGTTCCAGTACCGTTCCTCACACTCCTGGCACTTGTTGGGACTGTGGGGCTCTGGATCACAGAAGGGGTGACTCCAAGTGTAAAGGTAAGGCACTTGGAGTACAGGCTGTCAGCCTGACCTACCCTTACCCCGTGTCTGAGGTGGAGGCCACTGTCCTCCCCTCCTCTACCGGGATCACATTTGGTGCTCCGGTAGAGATTTCCTTAGTGTCCCTTGGGGCCTGGGACCAGTATGCAGAAGTACTGGCGACTATCCCACAGAACACCCGTAGGTTTTTGAGAAGTGTCCTCTTGAATGGCCAGCCTTCTACTGGTTTGAGAGACACTGGGCAAGCACGACAGTGGTGGACAGGACCCTGCTCAAGCCAGAGGACTATGTAGGTGCTCCTCTGAGAACCACCAGGTTAGCTGGTGGGCCTCCCAAATTATCGCCTGTAGCCTTAGTCACACTCATGATTGGAGACAAGACAGCAAAGCTTCCTGTCCTGATTCAGGACAATGTCCCTGCTAACATTCTGTTAGGAAATGATCTAGTAGAGTTGGGGTTGATCTCGGATGGTCTCCCCATGACTACTGCTGCAGTCACTAGGTCACAGGTGACACCGGGTCTGGCTGTGAGTCAGGTACCTAAGCCAAAGGCGAGGCCTAAGGCAAGAAGAAGGAAGACCAAGAAGGCCACCTCTGTGGAGGGAACACCTTCTCTTCCTGCTGTTCCGACAGCACCCATTGGGATCCATGCTCCGGACGGGCTGGGTCCAGTGGAAAACCCAAACTCAACTCCTGTGGGAGAAGAGACAGAAGACTCTCCTGTGGGAGAGGTTCTCAACCCGGAGGATCATCCTGACCTTCAATGCTTGTTAGCTGAAGGGGGACCCTCCCGGGCAGACTTCTGTAAGGGACAGAGAGAGTGCCACTCTCTCGAGGGACTGAGGAAACAGGCCCTGTCCCAGGCACAAGGAGGAGTGCCTAGGACATTCCGGATTTATTGGGAGGGTGAGCTCCTTGTTAGTGAGCCCACTAAGCCTGAACCTGGTGCCCTCAAGAGGTTGGTGGTACCCCAGGTTTACAGGCCCTTCCTACTGCAGTTGGCGCATGAAGTGCCCTTGGCTGGTCATCTTGGGACCAAGAAGACTAAGCAGAGGCTCTCTGCCCATTTCTACTGGCCACGGATGGGAGTAGAGGTGGAGTCCCACTGCAGGACCTGCCCAACTTGTCAGTTGTCTGGCAAGACTGGAGGCAGTGTCATTGCCCCACTGCAGCCATTGCCAGTGGTTGGCACACCATTTGTGAGGGTGGGCATCGACATCGTCGGTCCCCTTGACCCTCCCACTTCAGGTGGACATCGGTTCATCCTGGTCTTGGTAGATCATGCCACCAGGTACCCTGAGGCAATACCCCTTCGGACTGTTACTGCCAAGGTGGTTGCCAGGGCTCTCCTGGGCATTTTCACCCATGTTGGATTCCCCAAGGAGGTTGTCTCTGACAGAGGATCCAACTTCATGTCTAGTTACATGAAAACCATGTGGAAAGAGTGCGGGGTAACCTACAAGTTCTCCACCTCTTACCACCCCCAGACCAATGGTCTGGTTGAGAGATTTAATAAAACTCTCAAGGGCATGCTAGGGGCTTTGGAAGAACCCCTAAGGAGGAAATGGGATCTCCTCCTGCCATGCCTGCTGTTTGCTTACAGAGAAGTACCTCAAGAGGGTGTTGGTTTCAGCCCCTTTGAGTTACTCTTTGGACATCCCGTGAGGGGGCCCCTCGCCTTGATCAGAGAAGGCTTGGAAGCCACCCCTCCAGGTCCCGCCAAGCAAGTGGGGGACTATGTGTTAGGCCTCAGACGGAGGATGACACAGATGATGGGTCAGGCAACAGCAAATCTCAAGGCCAGCCAGGAATTGAATAAGTACTGGCATGACCTTAAAGCCTCGCAAGTGGATTGGACTCCGGGACAGGAAATCCTTGTGATGGAGCCTACCAAGCCTAGAGCTTTGGCAGACAAGTGGACTGGACCCTTCAGGATCATCTCCAAGATGGGCGAAGTCAATTATCTGGTTGACATGGGAACCTCTGGGGTAGCCCCTCAGGTATTCCATGTCAACAGGCTCAAGCCTTTCCACCGGCGAGCAGAAGTCTCATGTCTCTTGCTAGCTTCAGGGCAAGAAGAGGATGAGAGTGAGCCCCTTCCTGATTTGCTGCATAGCAACCCTTAGGATGGCTCAGTGGAGGGAGTACATCTCTCTCCGGATTTGACAACAGAGCAACAGAGGGCCTGCAGGGCTTTGCTCCAACAATATGCCTCTCTGTTTTCACTGACGCCAGGCCTTACACCATGGTGTAGGCATGAAATTGACACTGGTGACAGTGTGCCTGTCAAAAGCAGGTGCTACGGTATGTCAGATACCGTCAAGAACCACATCCAGGCTGAGGTCGCCAAGATGTTGGATCTGGGTGTTATTGAACCCTCAACCAGTCCCTGGTCCAGTCCAGTGGTCCTTGTCCCCAAGGCAAGTTCCCAGGCGGGTACCAAGGATTAGAGGTTCTGTGTGGACTACCGAGGAGTCAATGCCATCACCAAAACTGACGCGCACCCATTGCCCAGGGCTGATGAGCTCGTGGACACCATAGGTGCTGCCAAATTTGTGAGCACCTTTGACCTTACCTCAGGCTATTGGCAAATAGCTCTGACGGAACATGCCAAGGAAAAGACGGCCTTCTCAACACCAGAGGGACTCTACCAGTCTAGGGTCATGCCTTTTGGGTTGAAGAATGCCCCTGCCACCTTCCAGAGATTGGTCAACCATGCGCTCAGTGGGCTGGAAGCCTTTTGTGTGGCTTACTTAGACGACATTGCCGTCTATAGTTCCACCTGGGAGGAGCATTTGACACATCTGGATAAGGTGTTGCAGGCCTTGAAAAGGGCTAACCTCACTATCAAGGCCACCAAGTGCCAGATAGCTCAGGGGAAAGTTACCTATCTTGGTCATGAGGTAGGAGGGGGTCAAATCCAACCTCTCTCCAGTAAAGTACAGGATGTACAGAACTGGGAGACTCCCACTACTCAAACCCAGTTGAGAGCCTTTTTGGGCCTCACTGGGTACTATCGCAATTTCATGGCAGACTATGGAACCATAGCTGCACCCCTGACAGCTCTAACTTCACCCAAACAGCCTAGGAAGGTTAATTGGACCAAAGACTGTCAGAGGGCCTTTGATGGCTTGAAAGAAAGTCTGTGTAGGGCACCTGTGTTGTGTGCGCCTGACTACAGCCGACCCTTTATCGTCCAGACGGATGCCTGCGACACCGGAATTGGAGCTGTCTTGTCCCAGTTAGACGACAAAGGGAGAGAACATCCTATCATATTCATCAGTAGACAACTCAAGGGTAGAGAACTTAGGTGGGCTACTGTTGAAAAGGAGTGTTTTAGCATAGTTTGGAGCCTTAGGCGTTTTATGCCCTACCTTACAGGATCTACCTTCAAGGTCCAAACAGATCATAAGCCCCTGAAGTGGCTTATGCAGATGAAGGGTGAGAACCCGAAACTGCTCAGGTGGTCCATTAGCCTGCAAGGACTAGACTTCACCATAGAGCACCAACCAGGGAAGAGTCACGATAAGGCAGATGGCCTTTCCAGAAGGTATGTTGACCGTCTGGATGAGGGTGTCTATCCCGTGGGAGATTAGGCACCCTCCACCTCAGTCTGGGGGGGGCGACTGTGATGCTGGAAATGCCTTGGAGGGGCAGGGCCTCCCTGTCCTTGTCCTGTAGTCCTTTTTCATATTGTGTTCTGTGTTGTTTTCTGCCCAGGAGTCCATGTGGGACTCCTGGCAGTGCAGCTCTACCTAGTTTTGGTTTGGTGTACAGACCCATGGGATACCCTTATGGCACCCATGGGTGGGGGTGCAACCCTGTCCCCCTAGTGTATGTTTTAGGGCACCTGTGTGTGACCCACAGAGCAGGGTATAGGCTGGTGGCAGCACCATGCTGAATGTGACAGGTGCTCTGAGTGTCCTCCATTTTGGGATACCCAGGCCCTGCCATTGGGATCAGTTGATACCTGATAGGAAACAAGATGGCCCCTGTGGCCTCTTGCTTTCTATTGCCTGTTACCTTGTTTTCTCAAAGTCCTGGGAAGCCCTGACTCTGTCCCTTCCCCCTGACTGGCTGTTGGGTGGAAGTTCCATATATGGTGTTGTTGTGAAGGCCCAGCTAGACTGACTGGAGCCTTCCCAGTGACTGTATGTTGTGGGTACCTCCTGTGGGTGGGACCTGGGTGAATGGAGTGTGTGACCAATATACACTCCTTGTTGTGGTTGTCTGGTTTCTGGCATGAGAGACAAAGACTGAGACAGCCCTGCCCGAAACTGGCCTGAATGCAGTGTGTAGTGTTGAATGGCTGGGTACTTGTCTCAATCCACATTCCTTGTTGTGAGTGTCTGAAAGGGAGGAGTGTGGGCTGAATGCACTCTGTGCCTGATTGGCTGACTGACTGCATGAATGCCCTTCTGTATGATTGGCTGCCGAGTGTGTGCCAGCAGTGTGGATGAGAGACAGAATAGTATATCTGGGGACCTCTCACCACTGGTAGTTGTTCAGAAGCGTTCAGAAGCTGAGTCTCCACTCAAGAGTAACTGGAACTGCTGATCTTCGACGTCCAGCTGGAAGAAGAAGACTTGCTGCTGCATTTGCTTCGACCGGTCCGAAGGCTGCCGAAATCGTCGAAGACTGACCCGAGAGAGGACCTGGTAAGGCGCCCTCTTCCCATGCTCCGAGGGACCATCGAGCACCGCTCCATCTTCGCCGAAGCGCCCTGGAAGTCAGACCCTCGAAAGGCTGCCGACCCGAGACGGGACCGCCGAGGAGATCAAAGTGAAGCACCCGGACATCGCCGCCGTCGAAGTCCATTGCCGTCGACCAGGGTTCGCAGGTCTGTGTAACCGCTGGAGGCCCCTCGAAGTTGTGTTGCCCAGCCGTGGGAACCACTTGATGCCGTGCCGCTGACGACCGGAGCCGTCCGCTCCTTGCCTAAGAACATTTGAATCGAAGGACTCCGTCGTCCGCACCGTCGACCGCTTTATCCTGCCGGAGAAAGTCGAGGACGACCAACGCGCCGAGGAGAAACCTGCCGGTGGGTTTCCTGCCACCCGAAGACCACAAAGACTCGAAAGACTCGACGCCCTTGCTGGGCCCCCGTCTCCACAATCTTTGCGGTCCAGAACAATTGTCATCGAGGTGCCCCGCACGCCTCTGCCTCCAGGAGCACCGCTTGGATCGAAGCTGCCGCCTCATCGACGCCGGTCTACCCTGTTTGTCGACGGACGTTCGACGCCCCGTGTCTCCCGCTTGAAAGGGAAGGCATTCAAGAAGGGCCGTCGATTCCCCGCCGCCGAACGCCGAGTTCTTCGACGCTTCTCGACGCCTCTCGACGATCCGTGACTCCCGCTTGAAAGGGGGTCGCTCAAGAAGGATCTGTCGACGCCTCTTCGAAGAACTCGACTCCACCAGGTACATTGGGGGGTAAAAACATTATAGGAGGGAATAAGACTTGCAGAACAATATATGGACTGGGCTTGTGCTATATCTTTATTTTACAGGTTGCCCAGGTGGGGGGATCTCCACACAGGACTGTGTCTAGTGGTAGGGGCCAGTATTCTGCCTATTGCTCAACCATCTTATTTTCTCTCCTCTCTCTATTGCTGGTTTCACTCTATTGATCTGTGTGACATTGTTACAGTATTGTTGATGCACTTTAATGAGATCTCATACAAAGGGTGGTACCACCTTAGAATTGTATATATTTGCCATTGTTGATTTTCCTAAGTACAAAGTGAGTTATTATGATAAGTGTACATAACCTTGAATATTGATTATATAAAGACTGTTTTCTAACCAATACAGTGTGTGGACATTCCTTTGTGGGGGCTTGGGGACTACACTGTACTTAAGAACCAGCCTGCATCACCTCCTGAGAAGCTAGGCCTTGATTGCTCGACCATAGCTACCGAATAGAGAATCTAGGCTGGGGTCCTCTGTGCCTTCCCTCTAACATATAGAGAGCAGAAGTACAGACCACCCCCTACCAGTCTTTACAGTGTGCGCCCGCGTTTCGCCACCCACAGATTTGGCGAACATCCCAGCTTTTACTAGCGCAGCGCATTCCATGAATCGATCAACGGCTGCGTGCACGGCTTTTGCACACGTGCGCTGTGGTTTTTACGCTTGCGCTCCCCTTTTCGGCGCACATTTATTCCATGAATTACCACGATAGTCATTTTACACATGTACAGATGCAAAAGAAACGCAAGCAGACGAAGTAATCTTGAGGCTCGCTTTTTAGTGAATAGATTGTGGCAAGCGCCAATATATATAAATATATATATATATGCATATGGACAAATAAAGGATGGATGTTTCCACTACGCATTATAGAAGTGCTGGACAGCTGCAAGAAGGCCTAATTTCTAGTATGTCGCAGTTAAAAAGCAAATTTAATTACAAAGTGAATCTCAGCAGACAAGACTGGATGAGCCAAAGAACCCAAGGTCTTATCAAACTGGAGTAAACTGACATTCGATACAAATCGTGTGAAAGAACAGAACTCCTGTTCAGAAGGCATGAACATAACAAGGAAGATGTCAGAGGTCTATTAAAAAATAGAATTAAATGCACTAGATGCCAGATTCCATGGTCTCCAGTCACATGGAAGCATGAAGTTGGACGAACGCACGAGGGCAGAGCGTGCTTTCACTCCCTGAATTTCTCAGAGTTAAGAACACTCTCAAGGCCGAGCTTCAAAGCCTAATTGACAGTAGACCACTGAGGTGATGATGGATTGATATGCTAATTGGTGGGAAGCAATGGTTAAGGTGAGCTCGCCAGCACCTGGATGGCCAGCCTGCATGCTGCTAGACGTAGATCGCAAAGTACTGACAGAGGTTAGAGTGCCAACAAATTGCGTATATAGGGGTGCTATAGTTGTGTAAACCAGTGGGACGTTGTGTATTTAGTGACGTTCATAGTGGTCATTTTTAGGGGAGGGCTTAGTTGCCCTACCTGATGTTAAGTAACCAATCACATACCCACACTTTTTTAGACTAGTATGGATCGTATACTTAGATGTTCACTCAGAGCCGATCACCCATACTCATAGGTTTTTGTAGTTTGCCACGTAGGTTGACGTTGGTAATGACGTAGGTCAACATCATTGATGGTGAGTTTTGTGTATACATTCTCAGTTTTTTCTTAAATTCATTGAGTAAGAGGGTCGAGCAAATTCGTTGATGTTCATTATGCTCCCTGTTTTATATAATTGATATTAAAACAGTCTTCCTTTTGCCAACTACCTGAGTCGTTTTGATTATTGATGTATGAATCAGAATCTGCATCCCTGTTCATCTCCAGGGTAATTGCTACTCATCTTAAAGGGCTGGTTATCCAGTTCAAGTCCATTTCTGAGGAGACTTAGTGTTACACACATGTCAAGGGATCTATACAGAGTACTCATAGTTGCAAGAAAGACATCTCCTTTGCCAGAGTTTCCAGACTAGAAATGGCTAGTGGTTATGTCCCGTCAGAGCAGTGTGTTGGACCATAAATACACCCTTTCAGGGAGTACCGATTACTGAGCATGATTGGTTCTCCAGCCTCATTCCAGGATCGTCAGAGATGGTAGAGAATATGCTGTCCTAGTCTGCCCATGCGTTGACCTGCAGTAGGGCGGCCAGTGATCTGGATGATCTGCTGTCCTAGTCTGCCCATGAGTTGACCTGCAGTAGGGTGGCCAGTGATCTAGAGGATGTGCTGTCCTAGTCTGCCCATGCAGTGACCTGCAATAGGGCAGCTAGTGATCTGGAGGATCTGCTCTCCTTGTCTCCCCAAGGGTTGACCTGCAGTAGGGCAGCCAGTGTTTTGGAGGATCTGTTGTCCTAGTATGCCCATGCGTTGACCTGTAGTAGAGAAGTAGTGATCTGGAGAATCTGCTGTCCTAGTGTGCCCAATGCATTGACCTGCAGTAGGGCAGCCAGTGATCTGAAGGATCTGCTGCCCTAGGATGTCCATGTATTGACCTGCAGTAGGGCAGCCAGTGATCTGAATGATCTGCTGTCCTAGGATGCCAATGCATTGACCTGCAGTAGAGCAGCCAGTGATCTGGAGGCTCTGCTGTTCCAGTATACCAATGCATTGATCTGCAATAGGTCAGCCAGTGATCTGGAGAATTTGCTGGTCTAGTATGCCCATGAGTTGACCTGCAGTAGAGCAGCCAGTGATCAGAAGGATCTGCTGTCCTAGTCTGCCCATGCATTCACCTGTAGAAGGGCAGCCAGAGATCTGGAGGATCTGATGTCCTAATCTGCACATGCCATGATGTACAGTAGGGCAGCCAGTGATGTGGAGGATCTACTCTCCTAGTCTGCCCTTGAGTTGACCTTCAGTAGGGCAACCAGTGATCTGGAGGATCTGCTGTCCTAGTCTGCCCATGAGTTGACCTGCAGTAGGGCAGCCAGTGATCTGAAGGATCTGCTGTCCTAGTCTGCCCATGCATTGACCTGTTGTTGGGCAGCCAGAGATCTGGATAATCTGCTGTTCTAGTCTGCCCATGAGTTGACCTGCAGTAGGGCAGCCAGTGATCTGGAGGATCTGCTGTCCTAGTCTGCCCATGAGTTGACCTGCATTAGGGCAGCCAGTGATCTGGAGGATCTGCTCTCCTTGTCTGCCCATGGGTTGACCTGCAGTAGGGCAGACAGTGTTCTGGAGGATCTGCTGTCCTAGTATTCCCATGCGTCGACCTGCAGTAGGGAAGCCAGTGATCTGAAGAATCTGCTGTCCTAGTATGCCCAATGTGTTGACCTGCAGTAGGGCAGCCAGTGATCTGAAGGATCTGCTGCCCTAGGAAGCCCATGTGTTGACCTGCAGTAGGGCAGCAGTGATCTGAAGGATCTGCTGTCCTAGGATGCCCAATGCGTTGACCTGCAGTAGGGCGGCCAGTGATCTGGAGGCTCTGCTGTTCTAGTATGCCCATGCATTAATGTGCAGTAGGTCAGCCAGTGATCTGAAGGATCTGCTGCCCTAGGAAGCCCATGTGTTGACCTGCAGTAGGGCAGCAGTGATCTGAAGGATCTGCTGTCCTAGGATGCCCAATGCGTTGACCTGCAGTAGGGCGGCCAGTGATCTAGAGGATGTGCAGTCCTAGTCTGCCCATGCAGTGACCTGCAATAGGGCAGCTAGTGATCTGGAGGATCTGCTCTCCTTGTCTGCCCAAGGGTTGACCTGCAGTAGGGCAGCCATTGTTTTGGAGGATCTGCTGTCCTAGTATGCCCATGCGTTGACCTGCAGTAGAGAAGTCAGTGATCTGGAGAATCTGCTGTCCTAGTATGCCCAATGCATTGACCTGCAGTAGGGCAGCCAGTGATCTGAAGGATCTGCTGCACTAGGATGTCCATGTATTGACCTGCAGTAGGGCAGCCAGTGATCTGAATGATCTGCTGTCCTAGGATGCCCATGCATTGACCTGCAGTAGGGCAGCCAGTGATCTGGAGGCTCTGCTGTTCCAGTATACCAATGCATTGATCTGCAATAGGTCAGCCAGTGATCTGGAGAATCTGCTGGTCTAGTATGCCCATGAGTTGACCTGCAGTAGAGCAGCCAGTGATCAGAAGGATCTGCTGTCCTAGTCTGCCCATGCATTCACCTGTAGAAGGGCAGCCAGAGATCTGGAGGATCTGATGTCCTAATCTGCACATGCCATGATGTACAGTAGGGCAGCCAGTGATGTGGAGGATCTACTCTCCTAGTCTGCCCTTGAGTTGACCTTCAGTAGGGCAACCAGTGATCTGGAGGATCTGCTGTCCTAGTCTGCCCATGAGTTGACCTGCAGTAGGGCAGCCAGTGATCTGAAGGATCTGCTGTCCTAGTCTGCCCATGCATTGACCTGTTGTTGGGCAGCCAGAGATCTGGAGAATCTGCTGTTCTAGTCTGCCCATGAGTAGACCTGCAGTAGGGCAGCCAGTGATCTGGAGGATCTGCTCTCCTTGTCTGCCCATGGGTTGACCTGCAGTAGGGCAGACAGTGTTCTGGAGGATCTGCTGTCCTAGTATTCCCATGCGTCGACCTGCAGTAGGGAAGCCAGTGATCTGAAGAATCTGCTGTCCTAGTATGCCCAATGTGTTGACCTGCAGTAGGGCAGCCAGTGATCTGAAGGATCTGCTGCCCTAGGAAGCCCATGTGTTGACCTGCAGTAGGGCAGCAGTGATCTGAAGGATCTGCTGTCCTAGGATGCCCAATGCGTTGACCTGCAGTAGGGCGGCCAGTGATCTGGAGGCTCTGCTGTTCTAGTATGCCCATGCATTAATCTGCAGTAGGTCAGCCAGTGATCTGGAGAATCTGCTGTTCTAGTCTGCCCATGATTTGACCTGCAGTAGGGCAACCAGTGATCTGAAGGATCTGCTGCCCTAGGATGCCCATGTGTTGACCTTCAGTAGGGCAGCCAGTGATCTGGAAGATCTGCTGTCCTAGTCTGCCCATGAGTTAACCTGCAGTAGGGCAGCCAGTGATCTGCAGGATCTGCTGTCCTAGTCTGCCATGAGTTGACCTTCAGTAGGGCAGTCAGTGATCTGGAGGTTCTGCTGTCCTAGTCTGCCCATGAGTTGACCTGCAGTAGTGCAGCCAGTGATATGGAGGATATACTATCCTAGACTGCACACAAGTTGGCCTGCAGTAGGGCAGCCAGTGATCTGGAGGAGCTCCTGCCCTAGTCTGCCCATGAGTTGACCTGCAGTAGGGCAGCCAGTGATCTGAAGGATCTGCTGCCCTAGGATGCCCATGTGTTGACCTGGTAGGGCAGCCAGTGATCTGAAGGATCTGCTGTCCTAGTCTGCCCATTTATTGACCTGCAGTCGGGCAGCCAGAGATCTGGAGAATCTGCTGGTCTAGTCTGCCCATGAGTTGACCTGCAGTAGGGCAGCCGGTGATCTGGAAGATCTGCTGTCCTAGTCTGCCCATGAGTTGACCTGCAATAGGGCAGCCAGTGATCAGACGTTTCTGCTGTCAAAGTCTTTCCATGTGTTGACCTGCAACAGGGCAACCTTTGATCTAATATTTGTTGTAAGTAGTTGATCCAAGATGGTGGCAGATAGCAGGACATCTGCAATTAGGAGCAAGCTCACGGAATCTGTGCGTTACAAGCAGGCACCCACCGCACTGGAACACTGATTTGTTTTTGAAGAACTTCCAGATCATGGAGTATTCAGGGGGAAGCTATGCCTTGCTACTTTAGCCTCCCAAAGCGCTGGAGTCCAAAACACCTGTAGAGCCAAAGGTCTCAGACCCCTGCTCCAGTGGAATTACAAGAAATGCTGTCCACAATGACTTTCTGACACAGCTACTACACATCCAAGGCCTTCCCTAACAATGACGCCCCCCTGTAGGGATGGGCAAAATTGCCCAAAAATGTGCCCCTTCGTTTTTATGCCCATGGGTCGACATCTTTGATTTTGGCTGTGTTCAAACACAATTCCTTTCGTTCTATGTCATGTGATCACTTTGTCCACACTTCACATGGACAACACTGGTGAGATAGTTCAGCTAGTGCTCGCTGCCGCCATCTGTGTGAGATCTGCAGGTCACAGGTTCGAATCATGGCAAGATCAGCGCAGCCTTTCATCCTTCAGAGGCCGATAAATGAGTGCCAACTTTTTATGTAAATATGTTGTATGCACAGGGCTTAGGCGTAAGCGCTATATCAATCATTATCATTAACATGAACACCGCCTATACACCACGGGGAATATGCCACCTGCCTGCATCTCCATCCAGGCCCCCCACCCACGGCTGTCCATTTTTGGGGGTCACCAAACTCCCGCCTTGGGCCCTCCTTCTGCTTGCTGTATTACATTTTCCGGGACCCCGCCCCCCTCCTCGTATTGGCATGTCTATTGCGTGCCCCACCGAACCCCCGCCGAAATTCCCTCGTTCCCGTATCCCAGAAATAATGCCAAACAGGAGAGAAAGGTTGGCATGAATGTTGCCTCACCGGCGAAGTGGAATTGTAGGTGCATTCTGCCAATTACGCTGTGGCGGGAGGTATTTGGCCTGACCCTGGCTTCTCGACTCTGCCTTCACATCCCATCTGGTGGTTGCTTGACAAGGAAGGGAGAGACGGGGGCTGGGCTCTCTGAAGAAGTATTTTATGATTTTTATTCACGTAATTTATTTATAAAAATGCCCTGTCGTCCTCGGGCCTCGGGTCGTGGGGGGGGGGTGGGGGAGTGCGGTGGGGTCTCACCTGTCCTTTATGAATAAAACCATGTACCGTTTTTGAACGAATAAATGATCCATGAAAAGACCTCTCGCCCGGCTAGAGAGAGACCTGCCTCCACCAAAGGAAGCCTGTGGAGGTGGTGCACCTGGTTGATTACTTACTCACTCACTCACTCACTCACTCACTCACTCACAGCTTAATGCACTCATTGCCGTACAGTACTCACTCAGTCCCTTACTCATATTCAAGAGCCATCAGCTTCAGCTGAGCTTACCTATATTATTAAATGAAGGCTGTTTGCACCGGCTCATTAGGTTTGCTGGTGTCCCCTCTGGCGCCGTCTCCCGGGCATTGATCACCTCAACGACTCCTAGGAACAAAATGGAGATGAGTGGTTCAGCTCCTTCCACTAGACCAGGCATCTGCAGCCTTTGGCACGCAGATATTTTGGACTACCACTCCCATCAGCCCTAGTCAGCCTAGTAAATCCTGAAGCATTGTCAGAGTTGTAGTTTAGAACATCTGCAGACCCATGCACTAGACCAATGCTCATTGCATCTGCAGACCCATGCACTATGCTCATTTCATCTGCAGACCCATTCACTAGACCTATGCTCATTGCATCTGCAGACCCGTGCACTAGAATTATGCTCATTGTATCTGCAGACCCATGCACTAGACCTATGCTCATTGCATCTGCAGACCCATGCACAACCTATGCTCATTGTATCTGCAGACCTGTGCACTAGAATTATGCTCATTGCATCTGCAGACCCATGCACTAGACCTATGCTCATTGCATCTGCAGACCCATGCACTAGATCTATGCTCATTGCATCTGCAGACCCATGCACTAGACCTATGCTCATTGCATCTGCAGACCCATGCACAACCTATGCTCATTGTATCTGCAGACCTGTGCACTAGAATTATGCTCATTGCATCTGCACACCCATGCACTAGACCTATGCTCATGGTATCTCCAGACCCATTCACTAGACCTATGCTCATTGCATCTGCAGACCCGTGCACTAGACCTATGGTCATTGCATCTGCAGACCCATGCACTAGACCTATGCTCATAGCATCTGCAGACCCGTGCACTAGACCTGTGCTCATTGCATCTGCAGACCCATGCACTAGACCATATGCTCATAGCATCTGCAGACCCTTGCACTAGACATATGCTCATTGCATCTGCACACCCATGCACTAGACCTATGCTCATTGGTTTCATTTCATGGAAATCAAAGATGGCTTTGAACAATCCCTTTGTCAGATTGAGTGAGCGAGCACAGCAAGTACACCTTTATTTTCCAGGGAGGACGGTCTAGTCGGAAGGCTCTACAACAATATTTTTTTTTTTTTTTTTTTTTTAAATGTTATGTTTGACTTGTCAAACTTTTCATTTTTTTTTTTTTTTTCCCCGTTTCCTTGTGCTCTTCATGCTACTACATCATTTTTCTGTTTGTTCTTTTACAGTTCTTTGTTGATTTCGATCCAGAATTTGATCACTGTGATGATCAACCAATGGTTGTTTCCTTGGAGCAGCTTTGCCCATCGCTCTTCTGTCGTCATTTGTTGCTCTGAGATTTTGAAGAAGTCTCTAAATATGTCACGTTTATTTTTTAGCTCTGGGCACATCATGATTAGATGGAATAAGGTTTCTTGCTCCACTGGGTCTTTACAATAACGACAGATTGCCGAGATGCTACGTGTTCTATCTATCAATGACAAGTATTCACGCGTGGGTAGGATATTCAGACGAAATCGTAAAAATAAGTCGCGAATTTTCACACTGGGAAATTGAAGTAAGTACGGAGGCATCTCATTGATAGCTCTTACTTCCATAGCGGTGTTTAGATGTCTTTTAAATTTCTTCTGATCTTCTGTTGTTCTTATCCAGTCATTTTCTTGTACTTTCCGTTTGGCATATTGAGGTCTGTTTCTCAGCATTTCTTCAGTAATGCCTTCATCTTGCATATTTCGTTTGATCTCACTTATCCACTTTGTTAACGCTGAAATTTGGAATGCATCTTTTTTTTCTTTGAAAATTTCCAGTGATGGGATGTTTTCTTGCGAAATGATTTTTCTATATAGGTCCATTTGTTTCCAAAGTACAATGGATTGGATAGATTGGAGGGCAAGTTCATATCGAATTCTAGAGATTGGTAAAGATTTCGGCAGAGCAAGGGTTTTCCTCCAGAATATAGCTTCATATCTTGGCCATTTCAATAGATGTTGATTTATCAACGATTCGCTCGCATAAGTCAGGATTGGAATGACTTTTTGCTTATACAATAAAGTTGTAGGTTTTACTGTATATGCACCATATTTACAGTGAAAGAAGCGGCCTTGTCTTGACAACGATATTGCCTTTTCTTCGATATTTTCTTGCCATTCTTTTTCGTTCTTAGATGGGTTTATTATTACACCTAAATATTTTATGGATTTGGTTGCCAGAATGTTTTTGTGTTCTAGGCAGAGATTTGGAGTCCTTTGCTTCTTAGAGTTTTCAGTTATGAGTTTCATCATTTTGGTTTTTTCTGTATTGATTTGTAGATCATTTTCCTTCATGAATGTTTGCGTTTTGTTCAGTGTTATTTGTAGACCTTTCACCGTTTTGTCCAAGATAATAATATCATCGGCAAATATTAAAGTTTGGATAGGTTCACTATTTATCTTCGGTGGATTTGCCGTAGTGTGTTGAATATTTCGTTCAAACTCATGGGTGTAAAGATTGTAGAGGCAAGCAGCTAGTGGACAGCCTTGCTTGAGCCCATTCCATGTGAGTATTGGTGCTGTTGCCTTTCCGTCATTTGAGAGGCGAACTCTAATTGACGTATTCGAGTATAGTTGTTGTATTGGTTTCAGAATGGCCGGTGGGCAACCCCATGCAGCCAATTTGAACCATAGAAGTTGTCGGTTGACTAGGTCAAAGGCCATTTTTAAATCTATAAAGATTGCGTATACCTGCTGTACTTTTGTAAATGCTTCGTGTTTTATCATGTTCAGCAGCAGAAGATTAACGTTGGTGCTTATTTTTGAGACAAAACCGGTCTGTCTTTTTGCTTGTTTACCATGGTGTATGGCCCAATCAGTTAATTTTTTCTCAAGATAGCCTGCAAATAGTTTGCCCAATGGGTCTAATAGTGCTATCGGTCTGTAGTTGGTAGGGTTTTTTCTATCTCCTGCCTTGTAGATTGGTATTAAAACGGCTGTCGACCATGTACGGGGAATCTCATTCGTCTTTTCTATCAGGAGTAAGAGATGTGAGAAAAATTTGGCCCAGTGTTCTGGATTTGCTTTAAGGTTGCTGTTAGCCAGCCCATCAGGTCCTGGGGCCCTAGATGAATTCAGACTCCTCATAGTAGTGGTGATATCTTCTATATCCCATTTTAGGGTCCAGGGTTCAGTGTCTTCTTGTAGACTTGAAGCTGGATGGAGTATTGGTTTCTTATATAGGTTTTGATAGTGTTTAACCCATATATGTGATTCCACCTCTTGAGTCAGGGTTTGCTTTTTCGATGTGTTGTTCATCAAGGACCACAACTGTCGCGTGTTTTTTCCACTTAACGCTTTCAAGAGTTCTTCTGCATCATGTTGTTTCGTTGTCATTTTGTATGCTTTCATTATGTGGGCAAATTTTTGATTTTCTTTTTTTATTTCAATTGCATTATTTCCTTTTTTTTTCTTTATTTGTCGGAGTTGTTTGTAGTGTTTCTTTTTTTCTAAAAAGATTTTAAGGTTGAAATAATGAGTATGCAACTGTTTGGCTCTTTGTTGATTTCTTGATGTGGATTGCTGATATTTCTGTAAGATCCAGCCATAGTTTAGTTTATCTTGGTCCTTCATCGCTGTGTCTTTAAATAGGTTAGTTAAATCTCGAGCTTGATGATCTTTAATTCTAAGGCGATTCAACCCGTTAGTTATTTCAAGTTCAGGAAGATTCAAACAATGATCGCATGAAGGTTCGACCGGCCAGGAGATGAAGATTTGACGATGATCGCTATTTGAGTTTGACACATTCGCAGTGCGATTTGTGATTTTCCGAATACCTTCTGTTGTGAAGATATAGTCAATTATTGTGTTGGAGTTTTCTCTTGACCAGGTCGGCAACGGGATGCCTTTTTCGTTGGTGGATTGCACGCTTAGGCAAATGTTGCGTAACGTCATTTCGTTGATCCATTTTCTCGCTCTCGATGACATTTCGTTAGGTGCCAATTTCTTTCCTTCTTTATCAAAGAGGTGGAAGTTGAAATCTCCTGCCAGAATGATTTCGTTTGTGCTATTACTGATATTCAGTCCATCGATTTCCTCACATATAGAGTCGATGAATTTGTTGTCAGACATAGCTGTAGGGTTCCAGTAGATGTTAAAAATCGATAAACGCGTATATTTTGCAGTATAAGATGTATTGGATTTCTGTATTGACGGAATGTTGATGGTTAGGAATTGGGCCCATGGGTGGATTATTTTACTTTGCAATATACGCCATGTGAGTTTTATTTTTGTTAGTATGAGCATTCCTGAGGCTGGTCTTCCTTGTTGAGAGAATATGGCTGGATTCGTAAATGATCTATAACCGTCGCACACCACTTCCTCTTTCAACCATGTTTCCTGGAAACAGATGATATCGACTTCTTCAAGTGTAGATGTCTCGTTTTCTAGAAGATGTCTGTAACCCCTCGTGTTCCAGGAACATAAGGTTGTATGAGGGTTCAGTGAGTCTTTTCGTTGTTATAGGTACGTTTTCTTTGTTCTGTGGTTCACTTCTAGATTAGTGCTGGTTCTTGGCTTTTTATTTTGGTCGTGTGGTCTCAAACTTAGATCGTTGAGCTTTGGTCGCCCTTCTTGGATGGTGTATTGTCTGTTTCGTTTGTTGAATATATTCTTGCTAAAAATTTGTAGCGTTCTTGTTTTTTTTTCTGCCATCAAACGAGATACCATTATTTCCTCTGTTTGAAATCCCAGAGTCGATAGGTGATGTTTATTATCAATGACACATTGCATTGTGTCGTAGTTTGAAAAATCAACGTGGGCTTCTTCCATATATTGCTTGTTTGGGAATATGATTAACTCAATGTCTTCCGTTTTTATGTGGGACAATTGTGGGATTGCCTTAAACAGGCGTAGGGTATTGGATCTATTTAAGATGACAGGAACTTCAGTGCTTGAGTTGTTCGGAAATATGGCCAGTCGATATGCACATGATGCATTTGACGGATTTTTAAAGATTGGTCTCGAGAGTTTAGTTGTTGTATGAATCGGCGTGTGACCGTTGGTTTCTATGGGTCTTTCTGACTCATCTGCTGGCCATTCTTCTTCAATTGACACTGTCGAATATGCCAAAGAGATGTTGCTTTGGTGCACATTTTCGATACTTTCGCTCCGAGTGCAGTCAGATATCGAATTTTCATATTCATCTATTATAATGTGGGATTCATCTTGAGAGTTTATAGAAATGGGGTTGTAGGCTCTTCTGTCATCTTCTGTAGAGATGTCTGTCAGGTTACTTGAGTTTGCAGATTTAATTCGCGATTCTTGTCTGGTTAAGTCTTTAAGTCTCATTGACTCGTTAGCATGTGGCATAAAATTTGTAGTTCTATCTCTTTGTTCCAGGGTCGAGGATGTTTGTTGGTTAATTGCATCTATGAGTATATCTAATGGTTCCATCGTTGATTGGTTGCCTTGAGGTGTAAGATTTCGAGCTTTATCTTTTTTTCCAGCGATTGGAATTGGATGTGATAGAGTAGACTGATTATTTGGTAGAGGTTTTCTGTTGGTCTTTGTTTTTTCATTGTTTGTTTTCTGCGCATTTAGTACCTTTCGCAGAAATGCACGTGACCCGTTTTTAGCAGGTTTTTTGGGCTTTGGTTTATTCGATGAGTCCTGTCCCACTAGTCCTCGTTTTGAAAGATCAAAGATATCAAATGGTGTGCAAGCAGGAGGTTCGGTGGTGTTTTGCCACACAGACACCAGGGGTTGTGGCACTGGCACTGGATAGGGTTGATGGTCATATTGTGTCGTTTGGTCTATTTTCCTCATGTTCAGGTTCGATTGGTTGTCTGTCTGAGTTTGTTTAGTGGTCCATTGTAGGGTCGTTGGTACTTGTGCAGATTTTTTTACTTTATCATCTACTATTTTTTTTGTGATAATTGAGAATGTGTCCATTAAATTTAGTTTGTCAGCTCTATCAGCTCTTGCCACTTCGGCTAATCTATTTTGCCATATTCTTGACGATTCAGCTTCATATTTTAGTCTTTCTTGTATGGAGTTTATAAGGGATTCAAACTGCGTTTGCTTGGTCAAGAGCATTGCTAGCAGTGTCGCTTGATCCTTGATAGAATCAACCATCGCTTCTTCAATTTTTAAAAAAGGAATCATAGCTGTTGATAATACTGCTACCAGAGTGTTTTGGAGATCTAGCATCGTCGTCGGTATTCTTTGTTGGTATTCTGTAGGATTACTTCTATTCCCCAGGTTCACTCCGATGGACGAATTGTTTTTATTTGGATTGTTTTCCAAGGGTTCATTCGTAGGTGAAACGGTTCTGGGTGAACCGATTGGGGTAGATGTCTCCATTTTTCCGCTTTGTTTTGGCGTAGAGAATCCGCCAAACACCTCCTTTATTTTTCCTTGTGAATCCATAATCGCATCAATTTCTGTAATGTCGAGAGATAAACGGGCAATTCTTGCTTTGAGTGGATTTGTGGGCTCATCATTTCTCATAGCAGTCGGCAGATGTGTTGTTTGCCATTGCCGTTTGGCTGCCCTTGCACGCTCTTGTAGCGGTGTTTGGTAATGAGCTTCTAATCTCAGATTTTGACCTTGCATCTCTGGAAGTGATACTGATTTTGTAGCATCACGTATAGGGTATATGTGTTCCGGATGGGACGTGGAAGGTGTGACCAAACGTATGGTTTTTATGTCTATTTTGCCAGATGCAGGTGTGTGTGCTACATGTTCAGGGTTGTCCAGGCTATCCTGGACTTCAGGTTTAACTTTATTTTTATTATAAGTATTTGGTGTCTTAGAAATATTCAATATGGTTTCATCCAGATCACGTTTGATGGTCATATTTTGTGTAGATACTAACGATTCGTCCCGTTTACCTTGTAGCCTTGTTCGGGGCCTTGTGGTTTCCATGTAGACTTGCGATTCCTATCGCCGATCCAGCCGCAAACAGCAGAAAACAGCCTCGCCCTTTTCTCCACCGCGGGCTTCTCGCCACAAGGGTGACGGAGTGCTGGTTATGTAGGTACTTCCTGTAGGCGTGTCACACGGACGTCAGGTGACGCTTGTCACGTGATGCGGGAATGATGGGTAAGCACGCCGCTCGCTTCAACTGCTATCGGCTCCTGCCAATAGACTTACGCGAGTTGGAGCGGCGCTTCGCCTTTCCTTGGGTCAACAGGTAAGATTCAGGATCGAGTGATCAATTAGTAACTCAGCCGCACAGCAGAAAACAGCCTCGCCCTTTTCTCCACCGCGGGCTTCTCGCCACAAGGGTGACGGAGTGCTGGTTATGTAGGTACTTCCTGTAGGCGTGTCACACGGACGTCAGGTGACGCTTGTCACGTGATGCGGGAATGATGGGTAAGCACGCCGCTCGCTTCAACTGCTATCGGCTCCTGCCAATAGACTTACGCGAGTTGGAGCGGCGCTTCGCCTTTCCTTGGGTCAACAGGTAAGATTCAGGATCGAGTGATCAATTAGTAACTCAGCCGCACAGCAGAAAACAGCCTCGCCCTTTTCTCCACCGCGGGCTTCTCGCCACAAGGGTGACGGAGTGCTGGTTATGTAGGTACTTCCTGTAGGCGTGTCACACGGACGTCAGGTGACGCTTGTCACGTGATGCGGGAATGATGGGTAAGCACGCCGCTCGCTTCAACTGCTATCGGCTCCTGCCAATAGACTTACGCGAGTTGGAGCGGCGCTTCGCCTTTCCTTGGGTCAACAGGTAAGATTCAGGATCGAGTGATCAATTAGTAACTCAGCCGCACAGCAGAAAACAGCCTCGCCCTTTTCTCCACCGCGGGCTCCCCTTATCAATTTGCGGGAAAGTGCGTCACAGGCACTCGTCCACCATGGATACAATATATGTATCCAGAAATAGTGCAATAGGGAACGATGCAAGGGTGAAAGCAAGAAGAACGCATAGGATAAAAGTGCAGGAGTGGAAGCAGGAATCAGGGTGCCCGTGGTCTGCAGCAGGTGTAGGCGAGGCATGCTGGAGTCTTTGGATGCTTCGTGGGCAAGATGTGGTGCTATGTCAGAGAATGGAAGGGGCAGCTTATCCTTGCCCGAGAAATGTCTGCCCTATCTACCCTAACGTCTCCTGCAGTCTACATCTTCCTTTCTGATAGCAGTCCCACCCACCGACCAGAATGCTGTGACGGCCGGGCTTTCTCTGTGGCAGGTTCTATGCTACAGATCCCTCTGCCTTTTACTTTACGTAGCCTGCTCGAGTTTTAAAGCCTCTCTTAGAACATACCTGTTCGCCTAGACTGCTCAAATCTTTTGCTCCTGCTTCTCATGTTAGCGCCTTGATGCCTTTGGCGATTAGCTGCGCTACACAAGTGAATTTGATTTGATGATTTTATTCTGTGGCATCAGTTTGCATTGTTTGTGGGGTCAACCCGACCCTTTGTTACCCTCGAAATCTGACCATGTAGAAGAGGGGAGAGCTTAAGATTGTGCATGAATGGAGCGGGCCGCCCAATGGACTGCTGACATTCCCCAAAGTACATGAGCCGAGTGCACATGTGTTCTGGAACATTCTTCTGTGTGTTCTGGGATGGAAGGTGTGGGAAGTTATGCATCCCAGATGGGAAGAGCATAGAACACAATGTGCACACCCGCACTCGTGCACAGAAAAGAAAGACCTCAACCACCATTGGCAGTGGTCCTAATTTGTGTGAAAAGGCCCCATGTCACTAACTAGGCTTTATTCCGAGTTTGGTGGTAATTTGGTGGTAATTCCAATGAATTACCGCCAGAATCGGTTACCATTACTGCTACTTGGTCCTCTGGGTTTACCACAGGTTTACAAGTGGTGGTAGGGCAGTGTTAGTCCACATTTTGGAATCCAGAGGACGCTATGGGTTTTTTGGCAGGATTACAGTGAGCAGTAATTCTACTGTTGCAATTCCTCCAAAATCATAATCCAGCGTTGCTGGCAGTCATTCCGTTACTGCAAAGTGGCAGCTATGGAGTTACCACCACGTTTTACAGCACCACCGGGCTCATAATGAGACCCATACACGCCAGCCTTTTTCTCTTTATCCATTCCAGTTTATTGATGCCCTCTCTGTGCTCAGTTCAGACAGGCCTCACATTGCACTGGTCTAGCTGGGCTGTAATTGTGGATGCAGCTGTGATGAGTTGGGCAGCTCAGATCTGGGCAACCTGTAGGGCCATCAGCTGTGCATCGGGTATGCTGATGCCGCACAGTGCTTTGGCAGCCACCGTGGCAGAAACCCCCAGGCTTGTTTTTCCCCAGAGTTGGAATTGGCAGTTATTGGCTACTCCTCTACGTGTGAAAGGAAGGTGGACTTGAAACCCAGGTGGACTCATAAGGCTTTCTCTTTGTGAATGTATATATATAGTTTCAGACCCAGGCAGTGTTGATTTCTTTCCCAGCTGTGGGTACCAGTTTGCCCACCACCCAGAGAGCAGATCATCGTAACCTCTGTCTTGGAGGGTGAATTGGAGGATGTTTAGATCCATCTTGCTGAGTGTCTATCTCTGTGAGGCTGTCTCTTTGAGGACTGAAATGGTCAGCTACGGCAGGAAACCTTTGAATGCCAGCATGGAAGGTGCTTGACCAGCCCCTCCTATAGGAAACCTTTGAATGCCAGCATGGAAGGTGCTTGACTAGCCCCTTCTATAGGAAACCTTTGAATGCCGGCATGGAAGGTGTTTCACCAGCCCCTTCTATAGGAAACCTTTGAATGCTGGCATGGAAGGTGTTTGACCAGCCCCTTCTATAGGAAACCTTTGAATGCCGGCATGGAAGGTGCTTGACCAGCCCCTTCTATGGGAAACCTTTGAATGCCGGCATGGAAGGTGCTTGACCAGCCCCTTCTATAGGAAACCTTTGAATGCCGCCAATGAAGGTGCTTGACCAGCCCCTTCTATAGGAAACCTTTGAATGCCGGCATGGAAGGTGCTTGACCAGCCCCTTCTATAGGAAACCTTTGAATGCCGGCATGGAAGGTGCTTGACCAGCCCCTTCTATAGGAAACCTTTGAATGCTGGCATGGAAGGTGCTTGACCAGCCCCTTCTACAGGAAACCTTTTAATACCGGAATGGAAGGTGCTTGACCAGCCCCTTCGTAAGGAAACCTTTGAATACTGGCATGGAAGGTGTTTGACCAGCCCCTTCTATAGGAAACATTTGAATGCCGGCATGGAAGGTGCGAGACCAGGCCCTTCTAGAGGAAACCTTTGAATGCCGGCATCGAAGGTGCTTGACCAGCCCCTTCTATAGGAAACCTTTGAATGCTGGCATGGAAGGTGCTTCACCAGCCCCTTCTATTGGAAACCTTTGAATGCCGGCATGGAAGGTGCTTGACCAGCCCCTTCTATTGGAAACCTTAGAATGCCGGCATGGAAGGTGCTTGACCAGCCCCTTCTATAGCTCACACCATACTGCGGGCAGGATACAGCAGTAGGATATTCGCTAGTTCTGGCCCCAGGAGCAGAACAATCAGAAGGGAGGTCACGAAAATAGGATACATCTTGGAACAATGATGCAATCCTTTCCAGGAACATTGCAAACACGCCCCATTGCTGCAGAGCGATGAAAACCATGGTGAGGTCTCAAGGCACCAGCACGGCTTTTTGAGCTCTCAAGCAGGTCACCCAGGATATCCGTGTAGCAGATTCGGTGCTGCCTTCCTGCCCAATTCCAAAGTAGAAGGCACCAAAGAACCTTTGGTTGACAACAGCGTGCATCTGTGGAGGCACACAAGAAAGGGAAGGGTGGTGATTGGTGTGCGCATTGGTAGGATGAAAGATGGTACGTACCCGTGGAGGCGTTGTAGATGGTGAAGATGACCCCGCCTCCCAGACCCATGCTTTGCGGGTTCAGCACGGAGCAGCACAGGAGCGCTGCGATGGCGCTATCCACAGCCGATCCCCCTCGTTTCAGGATATCCCTGTTTGGGGAAATACATAAATAATGGTTAGTCACCACCTTGATAGTGCACCCTCACTCAGAACATTTTGTTTGCATATAACATGGCCACGGATGCAATTTTAGTGGGCGACAAGGGTGTTTGTTCCCCCCAACTTTTGTGACACACCATTTTGTCCCACTCATTTAGCAGGGGCACCATTCATTTAGATGTCATGTTCTCCCCCCCCAACATTTTCAGCAAAATGACTCCACTGAACATGGCAGGCGTATCTGCAAAGATTGAGTGCTCATCCAATGGGGAGTCCTGGTCCTGAAAGAACAAATGTTTATTGGTGCCAAACTTAATGGCACTTCTTTGATTGACCTCAGAAGGATGAAGGGTTGAGTGCACCTGCCAGGATTCGAACCTTTGCCCAGACGGTTAAATGCAGATGCCTGCAGTTAATGCATTCATTCACCGAGTGGCAAACCCGTTACCATATTAGCGCCTGGAGACAATAAAAAGGGCAGCGGTGTGTGGTATAAATCTCAATAACATACCATGGCACATTGCAATAAATAAGTGTGGGCCGTAGATCCTGTTGTCATTTAGCAACTTTGATCCAAGTCAATTTTCTACGTTTTGGGGTAAATTAACAATTCATATCTACTGAAATTAGAAGAGGCGTAACTTAATATGCAGCATTCAATTCCATACTCCTGGGTCCACATCACTAGTCCGGCAGTAAGCAAAAAAAAAACTGGTTGTAATTAATTACCAGCTGCTTTTTTGGTTTCTCCAGAAGGATTACCTCATAATTGTGAAAATTAACTGCATGTGTACGGTGGTATCACCCCACAAAAAATTGAAGGAATTGCGCCGCAAGTGTTACCATCAGTGGTAATACCTTCATCCCCCAAGGAAGTCCAATGGGACTTCGAAATGGGGAATAGCTCTAACTCATAATTAGGCAGATACGCCACTTTTACCACAGGTGGTAGCAGTAATACCAATTGGCGGTATTAGCAAAACTAATACCTCAAAATTCATAATGAGGCCCACACAGTAAAAGTATGTAAGAGGATTCAATTCAGCACTACAGCTAAGTTAACGCCTAGTCTAGAATACTGAATGAAAACCCTTATTGATATATCTTTAGGTCCAGTTCATGCGTTCTGGATGACTACCCCTGTATAACACCCCTCTCTTGGAATCCCCCTGACCCCACTGAGCCAAGAAGTAGTTCTGTTTTGCAAGTTTAAAAGGTTTATTTGATAATTTAAAATAGATATATATATCACGCTTTATAATAAATTAATAATTGGATAGCACACTTAATCTGATATGATAAAGATCAACAACGGAGAATCTGGCACTAGCACACTTCTTATAATCAATAAGGAGTTGACATGAAATGGATAAGGTAGCACACTGGTAAATAGGTACAGAAGTATAATGTGGTAGAGAATGCTTTATAGGGTTCAAGGAAATGCAAGGTTGAATGAATGAAATGCAGTATAGAAAACAACTTGATATGATTTCAGCAAAACAATGTAATCACTTTTCTCTGGCTATTCACTCCCCCCCTCTTTATGCAATGCAAGGGAATGGGAGGAAGCACACAGTTCTCAGAAATGCAATCAATGTAATCAGTTCAATCCCCCCCAAGCTTAGACAACAGAAGTTTAAAACACAGATAGGAGTTTTGAAAACACAGGCCCAAATGCTTTGATATGTGCTAGCAATGGATGAGAAATATGCTGGAAATGCTTTTTAATTCCCTTTCAGAGGTTCAGGGTGAGTGGTATCTAGTTAATATTAGTCCAGGCTCACACTAGCAATGAGGCAGGGATAGTTAGCAGGTTAAACGAATTTCTGGCAAATGGAAGGCAAGCAGCAGCAGTTTTTACATGTGAAGAAATTTGCAAATCGCGGTAAAATTCGCGAATGCGTGTTCCGCGATTGCGGTAAAACTATAAGGGGTAGGAATGCGGTTCTAGGTTCGTAGGAAAGCCACGATTCTAAGCTTTCAAATAAAAGTTATTGCAAGTCTCTAGCCCAAACGGTTGCAGAGATATGAGCGATTTTGTGAAGGTCGTTTTTCAGATTTGAAATTTTAAAGTTCAAAAAGACAAGTGCAGCTTGCGACTAGAAAATGACAAGTGACAGCTTTACAAATGACAGGTGACAGTTAGGAGGCAGTTCTACTTAGATTAAATAGATTGAATTATATTATTTTAACTAAGAGATTGGTTCTGCACAGTTTTCTAGGTACTCACACTATATTCTTGAGTGAAATGGGCCTCGCCATGGATCTGGTCAGGGTTTTGGACTGGGCTCGGGTCTCTCTCTGGGCACAGCACTGCTTTCTCTCTGGGTACAGCACTGCTTTCTCCCTCTGGTCTGGTCTCTAGTTCTGGATAGATTGAAGTCTCTAGTTTGGCTCTCTGGAGGTTTGATGGAGGTAAGTATGGATTTTTCCGGCAGAGCGTCCCGCTGCAGATGGATTTGGAAAGTCCCTATCTGTCCTGTCTGTCTGCTTTTATGTGTTTAGAATGTGGGTGTGTTCTAGCATCACTGACCCTACCTCTCTCTCAGCTTCTAATTGGTCAAACTTCCATTTCTTATTTGATTGGGGAATGAACTGTGAGTCAGAGGGATGTCATTTTATGGCTTGCAGATAGGACACTCCTCTGTCAGATTGCACACATTCTATGTTTGATAATAAAAGACATATTTCACAGTTACACAGTTGCTTGAAATTACATATACATGGTGTGGCTGAATTTGGCCATGTCTCTGTCCAAATCTGCTGTTTCTAGGAGCTTGCATTCAAAAATGGCAACTTCTAGCACTTTTTCATGTGCTGAACAACATTGGATCTTCATTAAATTTTATACAACTGTTCCTCACATATCTACCCACATACCAATGCATTTTCGTTTGTCTAGCTGAAACAGGGAGTCTGTAATATTAATAAACAATGGGGTTTTGCCCCAGAACATCACACAAATTCGAGTTTAGGCTTGAATTAAAGGTACATTTTTTAAATTAAAGCTCTCAAAGTTATACATTTCTGTCATTTAATTACAAAGAGTTATCAGTGTTTTTGTAAAATATATATTTTACTTTCAATTCAGTCCTCAGAGTGTTGAAGTCCGCCTCCAAGACTTGGGTGGGTCAGTCACAGATCTCTGCTGGCTGGCAGATCTTTGTTGACAGCAAACATTCAGAATTAACATATTCCTTTCAGAGGAAAGGGTCCTTTGTGTGGTGTCTGGCAAGCTCACATCAGGAGGCCAGGGGGCCACTTTGCATTTAATTAACAGAACCCTGTTATTTCCTGGCTTCTTGTGTTGAGTTCTGAAGTGTCAAGAGTTCTCAGGACATGCAACCCCTTTGAACCTTTGATGAAATAAGACCCCTTTCTTTGCACTCATGCAGTTTGCAAGCCAGCTCTCCTGTCAGAGTTTAGACCGCTAGCGCCACCATCAGGATTTTGTGGTTACTGCATCCATCCTTGGGATTTTTTTTTTTTTAGATTGATTCCTTTCAGCAAGTGATATTATATGGAGTAGATTGTCCATGTTCAGGACATGGCATTGGTGTGTTTCTGCAGTAAAGTAATTCTGTGCCCATGATTTTGCCATATTTGACATTCAAGAAAAATGAATTCCCAACAGTATGGGTTTGCTTTTGGCAATCAGCATTGCATCTCTGAACTCACAATATAGGCAAAATGGGATTTTCCTGTGCATTTTCTGGGGAGCTCTGGCCATTATGATGTTTTCAATGCCAGTACTGCACAGTTTTGAGGTAGGGCCCGGATGCATGGGTAAATACATCACACAAGTATTAGCAAGGGGAATTGCATTATAGAAAAAAAAACAATAGGTAATGGGGAGAGAAACAGTCTATAGAGACCTAATCTTAATGCAATGTTATTTTGTTAGTAGGAAAATGAATTAGCTCTACTTGTATATGAACAGGTTACTGGTGTGTGAACATGGGGTTCAATATGGCTTTCACATGTAACTGTGAGTCCTTCAATTAATATCCTTGAGGCTAGTAAAAACGCAGTGACATCCTAGTCTGTAACCAATCGCTGGAAAACACCTATCCACTGATTAGCAAATGGCTCCCGTCCCTTTTGGACCAGGGTTCTTTTTTCACCAGTAGACAAGATGGCTGCCACTCGCCATGAAGTCCACTTGTTTGTAAGATTTACAAGCCTCGGAATCCAGCTCTTGTCTGGACACTCCATGTTATATGCACATTATGTCAAACAGCCTTTTATCAAGCTAGCAACTGGCACTCCATGGCAGCCTCTATGCACTTTCTTTTAGACATGTTGTAGAACGCCAGGTGAGGCGGCTAATTCATGGGTGTTCAAAACCCTCCAGCGGTGTAACGCCATAATGAAGATCATGATATATTTAGGAGAGGATTCAAGCCACCATTGTTCCAATGAGCAAATATCGTGCTCAGAAATATGCCAAAACATGTCATTGCAGCACCCTGCATTTGAAAGCTTAATACCGCCTGCTGTTCGATCACTGACCTTTTACCCTCTAGCTGCTAGAGCTGGGAATTCAGAGTGCAATGACTGGGCATAGACAGAGAAAAGGGACTGTACACTAACAGGGAAGAAAGACTGGGAATATTCACAAGAAAATGACTGGGGATGAATGTAGAAGAAACACTAGAAGTGCACAGTCAAAATGACTGGGGATAACTGAAGAAGAAGGACTGTGAGCAAGGAGACTGTTGTTAACAGGAGATACGTTTTTATACTTCTAGGATAGCTTGATCAGTCATAGTTTACAGGTCTAAAGCAGGACATTTTTAGCAACTGGCCCCACTCCATACAGTCTATTCTGTTCACTTGGTGACTCCCAATGGCAGGTGACCGGTGACACTAGATGGAAAAACGACAGCCCCTCCACCACATACCAGGTTTCACTGCCCACAGTTTGTCATGAAATGCTAGGCTCTGCCATTCTCTGCTCTGCTTATATACATTCAGGGTGCACTAGATGTCAGCTTTGCTGGAGGAGAAGGAGTAAGTAGGCAGCAGTGAAAGCATGGCAAGCGCAGAGACATGTGTTCACATTACACACAATGCTATTGTCCCCTAGCGCGGTGTTGTATCACAAGGTAGCACGCACTGGTGACTTTTTGAGGCAGCTTCATTGAAGAGCTGTTTATTCATGCAGTCTCAGGTAGTGCATGGCACAGCATAGGTGGCACAGAGTTATACAGCAGACTACAGACACCCATCATTCATGGTTGTATACGAATTGTTCGTTTTACAACTGTTCGAATTACAATTGACGTTTTCACAATTGACCGAATTGTGAAGGTCAATTGTAACATATATGTGGGGGGAAACCCCCCACAACCCCCACCTAACGCCAAACCCCCAAAACCCCTATATATATAAATAAATATATATTACCAAACAGATATATATATATATGTATATATATATATATATATATATATATATATATATACGGTCAATTGTGAAAAGGTCAATTGTGACCCTTTAAATTCGGTCAATTGTTCATTCGAACAATTGTAAACGAACAATTTGGGTAATACCTCATTCATCTGGTTACATCCCACCTTCTGATCGGACTCATCCAACTGCTGCCTATAGAACCTGCCCACAGATGACACCGCTAGGATGCCATAAGCAGTGAACGCAGGATAGCACAGGGGCAACGTGCTGGTCTTGGAAGCAAGACGACGCACAGCGACAGAGTTTCAAATCCCGGATCTGCACTTAGAAACCAAACTCAGGTACAGTATTATTAGGCGTGCTATAATAAAACAATAAAATAAATAAGCTGTCCTGAGTCCCTCTCTGCCAGGCTGGAAAATGCAATACATGCCCCACCTCTCACGCTACAAACACACAAAGATGCCAGCATTCAGCCATTGGGTGCAAGCAGGAGAGTGTGCTCGCTGGGGTAGGGCAGGCCAAGGAAGCCCAGTGAACTACACTCATGTTGGAAGGTATGACATGGAAAATACTGCAAGGGAGGTAGGGTTGATGAAAAGGAGAAATGCAAGTTCTGCAGCTGCTCACACCTCTACATTTGCATGGCAGGACCCCTGCTCATCCCTGGCAAATATTATAAGAGGGTGTGATTGCAATCATCACACACAGCACACCATACCATCACCATTCAATGGACCCAAAGCATTCTTTTCTGCGAATGCACCATTCTCTTGTGCCTAAATTACTCAGTTGGCACCTGGAATCAGTGTAACATGTGCCTGTGTTTGGGTGCAGTGTCACCCTAATGCTGGATTATGCTCAGCGTGCCAACGGCACTTGGAGAGAAGTGTGCCTGTGTGCCATCTGAACTCAGTGACAAGTTAGCACCCGGAGGATGTGCGCATGGGCGTAATTATAGGGGGGGCAGGGGGTTTTGTCCCCCCCCAACTTCTGTGGCATGCCTTTTTGTCCCCCCATCTTTTGGAGGGAGGGTAGAGGGGCCGCAATCATCAATTATGTAATTGGACAGCGCGGGCCTGGCTGGGGTGTTGCAAGGCTTGCGCTGTCTCGTTACATGATGGGGTGACCTGCGTGGCTCAGTCTCTCACCCTGGCTGGCCTGACTCAAAGTCAGCAGCCAGGGTGCTCAACTGGGTGATGCAAGGCCTGGCGCCTGTGCTTCCATGCTAGCAGCAGCATTTCCAGGGGCCGCAGCACAGAGAATTGCTTTCCGGCGTTGTGTTCGTGCGACACACAGACAGTTAGGTCGGTGTAACATGCAATGTGGCCCTGGCGGCATTTGAAAACAGTGCTGAGGTACTTTTAAAAATAATATATTTTTAATCGTGTTTATGTATATTTGTTGGGGGGATGGGCTGCTGGCTGACCCTAGTGAGGGTGCATGTCACATTTGGACAATGTGAGCAGAGCTCACAGTACACATTAAAGCCCCAGGCATGAGGACACACTAACAATAACAAATGGTGTATTCACTGTGGCAAGCCACAGCTCTGCAACACCTCTAAAATTAGTCTTGCCACTTTTCAGATGCTACTAAAGCACCACCATCCTAATTTCAAAATGAAGTTGGCGGAAGGTGCGCCCTCCCCAAGTAGAGTGGAAAGAGTCATGGTGAGAAAACCTGTGACCCAAAACTGTCGTACTCTCAAAATCCTGTGAAATGATGCTGAGCAAATGTTTTTCATACTCATCCCTTGACTCCAAAAGGGATTGTGATGGAATGACTACTGCTCTGTAGGGGTACAAGGACAAGTAGTGAATAAAACTCCCACACCAGTGACCCCAGTCATCAGCCCGGCAAGTGTACCTCCTTGTCCTCTTAGGGTAGCGCAGGCCGAGGGCAGGCAGTACTCATCCAGAGACGAACCAATCCAAACAACAATAGTACTGTGGTATCTAAATAAAAGAATGTATAATATCTAAGTCTCGAGGAAAATAGGATCTTGAATTGGCTAACCAAAAAAGCACAAAAGCAGGGGTGTTGCTAGGTCTGGAAAAGATCTGGGGCTACGCTAATGTCGTGACTGGCGGGACTCGGGGCTAGCTATAGCCTTTTGGTTGCAGCCCCTGAGCTTCTATCCAGGGCTACAACCAAAAGACCTGGGGCTGCAGCCCCCTCAGCCTCCCCCTAACTACGCCTCTGCACACAACTAAGTTTTTAAAAAACGACTGCCCCGCCACTATAATGAAAAACACAGAGAAAGCAGACTTTAAGTAAAATAAAGTAGTACTCTGGCTTTGCAGAGAGAAGTGCTCATATATATTATTGGTTATTTATAACACACTTAATACCCAGAGATTTCTGAACACAGACCCAGGGATTAGAACCTGTGTTGCTCCGTGTTGTCTTGCTTGCAAGGTGAGCGCGTTGCCCCTGAGCTATCCTCCCGGGACCAGGAAGAGCACAGCTTCCAGTAGCAAAATGTCAAAGTTATTGGTTATGTCTTTCATAAAGGTAGGAAGGGGTGCTTGAAAGTGACTGGGGTCCTTTAAGGCAGTGCACAGGGACAGGGCCATTTCAAATACCTTTCGATTTGGTCTTTCAAGCCCAACAACGTGGAGCCAGGCTTTCTTTCAAGCTCAACAACGTGGAGCCAGGCTTTCTTTCAAGCACAACAACATGGAGCCAGGCTTTCTTTCAAGCCCAACAACGTGGAGCCAAGCTTTTTAGCATTGAACCGAGAGACTGGCACTCTTGGCACCAAGCAAGGCTCGTGTTGTGTAGCAGTGGCGACGGGTTCCTATGATGGAACGCTGTTAGCAGCCAGAGCGGCTTGCATGTCAAAAAGACACTAGGAATGGTGGGTGGTGTCCGGTCAGCAGCACTGGGAGAATTGCAGCCTTCGGTGCAGAGAAGCCGAGACATGCACTCGACAGCGATCAACCTCCACTGGCTCAACAAGGCATCATTGCACTGCACCAGAGATGGCATGGAGCTTGCAGAAGCGGATAACCAGGGAGGCGGTGTCAAGGTGGGGACACTAGAAGACTCAGTGGGCAAAGCTTCAGCGTGGAGCGATACTCAGAGATGAGGCAGTCAAGGTCAAAGAGGACTCCTGCAGGTCCCATGCAGTACCTTTCATCGTGTTCAAGGTGCCAAAATCATCTTAGAAGCCATTTGGGATGCAGGGAGAGCCAGGGATTGCCTCAGTTACACTTTGATTGCTGGGAGACCCAGTCCAAGGTCCCAGATTCAAGGTAAGTCTTTGCTTATGCCCTTCCCAACACACTTGCACAGTTCTGTCACTGCCAGTGAGCCAGTACCTGGGTATCAGCAAATCAGTTGCAGTAGGCCTTGTCCAGCCACCTGGCCATCCCAGATAGGCCTCTGGGATGGTAAGGAAGAAGAGACGTACTCTTCTTTGGAGCTTCTGGTCCGCACCTCTCTGGCACAGGACTTGGAATTAGACTATACTCCCAATCAGGTTCCAGTGAATCCTCCTTCAAGCAGTGTCCAAAGGTGAATCAGCTAAGGGGAGCCTCCAACCCCTAGGCAGGGCCCCCCATTCTATAGCCAAAGCCTGTTGTTCAGGCTCCAATCCTGACTGCTGGTACATGTGTCCTTTGCTCTCTGATGTGATACCTGAGTGCCTTGTATGCAGGAAATGGGGAGGAGAAAAGGAAGTTTGGGAGCAGTAGCAAAATGCAAGATAGCAAGACCTCTCGGTGGACTACAGCTATCTCCTTGGCTGCTTTACCTGCGCCCCTTTACTCTGTCTGCCTGCATCAAAAGGACTACAGTTATCAGCACCCTTGTGTGAGGTGGCCATTGTATTGACAAGACTGTCGTTGTATGCACCAGTTCGCAGAGGGTCTCCCAGGGCGTGCTCCTGTTCCTACTGGGAAGAGTGTCCCCCCTTCCCATGGGGATCAAATAGGGGGCGTTCTAGGGTGGGACCAACATGATTGTTGTGGGCACACCCACACCGGACAGTTTAGTACGGGCCAAGTCATGCAATGAGCAAGTCACTCTCCGTCAAGCTGACAACAAAATGACATCAAAGGTGTGTGTCTTTATAATTGTGTCATCTCAGAAGCTACCTCTGTCTATTGAAACTTTGGGTTCCAGCCGCTTTGTTCAGGAATGCACATGTGACATTTGAAAGTATCCTTTTGCTACTGCGGGGCAGCTGCTGTGCATGCCCACAGACTGTCACAGCAAGGTGCATAATTGCATCATGCTAATTGACAGGGATCATTATGAAAGTGGGTCTGATTGGCAGACCTCACTGTCAGAAACAGAATGACCAGCATCATTGTATTGCTACAACTCTCTCCCCCTCTCATGTGGCATTCCATCCAGGGGCAGGTCCAGATCACAAAAATAATCTTTCCCATTTCCTCACTGGGATCAGGGGTTATAGACAAAGGATATCCCATTGAAACCCATGTTTGCAAGTTTCACTAGGCATAATAGGCGCCCATTGGGCGCCCTGAGGCCTACGGCTATGTGGTGCTTCATACAAATTAAATAATAATAATGATGATATACATGCTACCAATCCATAAACAATAGTTAATAGGTCTTTGTCCATTTTAGTCTGTGATCAATTTCTCTACTCCCTTCGGGACGAGTACAACAGGCATTTCGCCAAATTTAGAAGATCCTTCATTTGTAGGGTATTTGTATGGTGCAAGGAATTCAAATAATTTTGCATGGCTGCTTAATGCACAACTGGGCTTCTCTGCACAGCGGATGAATGCAGCATGTCATTCACTGCCTGGACCCATTCTTCAGTAATAAAGCCACTGTGTGGAGGAGAGGCACAGCCCAATCTGTGTCCTGGAGCCAATCCGATCCTTGCTTTTATCTGGCACTGCTACATGCTGTAGAGTAGCCTGTCAAAGTGCTAAGAAGCAACCAGAAGTCAACATATTAGCACTATAAAAACTTCCAAACAAAAGAACCTCCTAGAGGGTAGAAATCGACTGATAAATGCTTAAGTCCCACAATGTGTGCAGCTTTGCACATTTGTACAGAAACCATGCTAATGTTTGGTACTAATTTCTTCGCTTTAAAATGATATATCAGCACAAGAGGAAAAGTGCTGTTCAGTGGTGATACCTCGCCTATAAAGGGCTGGTGTGCACTGGGGAAAGGTGTCAGCCTTACTCAGCAACTCCCTGAGTGATCGCCCCCGGCTGGCGATTGCATTTCACATCTGAGCCGGAATACTGTAATCACAGCATGTTCAGCCTGATTAACCTGGCGCTTGCCTGACTCACATCAAAGAAACTCATCTGAATGCCAGTGTTTGCCTGAATTAAAAAGTAGTCTAGATTAGTGCAAATTCTGAACATTTCCAGGTATCCTGTTCTGGTGGTGGGGTGGGGGCCGCTGTGGCAAGGTCAGTTACATGTTCAGAAGTGAGGGAAAGTTCGTGCAGCGACTACACACTGTTTTTAGGAGTGGATGGCCCTTAAAGGACTTGATCCAAATTATGGCTATTTATTTATTCATTCATTCATTCATTCATTCATTCATTCATTCATTCATTCATTCATTCATTCATTCATTCATTTGTATAGCCCACCTAACCCAAAGGTATCTGGGCGCATTACTTACGGTTAACAAATTAGTGCTGCAAAATACCTCCTTCATGAGGGCACCCACATTTTATTAGAACTTTTTGTTACCTATTTAGCTATTTCTCACTTTCACAGAGTTAACATTTGAGTTCTGTCGGGGTGGGCAGGAAGGGTCCCCATCATTAGGAGGGAATCATGTTGCGCGCACCATATTGATGATGGGGGATGGCAGCGAGCTGTGCGCAATGTTGCAAATCCATATGTATTGAGTGCAGTTAATTGCGGATGGGATATGTTACTTTTGGTGTTACAAATGCCCCAGCGTGCTTTTAAATTCACACTTTTCTACAAATGTGTGCCGCAAATGTGCCTTCAAGAACTAATCAAGTTTGATCCGAAAAGCCATGAATTGCTAGCAAATGTGGTGCAATTTGACTTTGGTGAGAGAGCCTACTTTTCGTCTGAGTCTGAGATTGGTTGCACTCCTCACCAATGGGGAGAGAAGAGCCCATTTAGACACCAGTCGTCTCTGGCTTATTTTGGGCTGGGCCAAGCTCAACCTCTTGACTAGGTATGTTTATTTTTAATGATGAGTCATCATTGACAGTTCACCCTTACCTCCTTCTGTCTTACCCTCCAGGACCACACAAGATATTTGCGAGTAGCTCAGACTGCAAACACATCGCTAGAGTTGATGCAGACAGTCATGGCCTCAGCAATCGTACAACAACCTCGGGCATTCCATAATGGCCTTAACAACCGTTTTCTCAATGACAGTGTGACCGGACATAACATTACAAAATGAACCACATTTTCGGTCGTACAACCACACAGCGGACAGGATGGGGTTCCGTTAATGTTCCATTTGTGTTGTAGACTCGCTATCGGTAGAATCCCAAATCGGAATTTCGTGAACAGTGCTCTTTCATATTTTGGGTTTACACAGTCCAGATAGACCTCATAGCCCGCATTAACCTTTGTGCTCCGATAGTGTGTCAGGACCGATGATTCTGCTGCTTTGGTGCGATTGTCACAGTCAGCCTTTTGGAGGGATGCTACCTTAATCGCTGCCTTGGCGGAGTTGTTCATGGTGCTTGGGTTAATCCAATCCTCCCCAAGGCCGAAGCTACATAACAACTATTGATTTTGAATCAAGCTTCCCATCCATTGGTCCAGCTCAACGCTCCTGCCATGGACACAGCGTGGTGTGTAGTGGCAGACTTAGAGTGCAGTTTGGATAAGGTCATGCATTGCTGTGTGGTTGTGGTGTGGCGCGGCAGCGCAATATCTGTTTGTGTTGAAATACTTGTGTTGATTTTGAACAGACTAGATATTAATAGGGCATATCCCCATCATTACGCATAATAGCTGAATTAATAGATGTTCACAAGTTTGGCAGTAGTGTAGTAAACTCAAGTCTTCGTGGATTATGGAGTCATGGCAGGTGATTTCTGGGTATTAGCATAATTGACCTAAAAACATTTGACCTAAAACATGTGATCACATTTTTAGACTTTTTTTTCGGTCACATTTAATTAAATATATATATATATATATATGTGTGGTGGCTAAGTGTATAGATTAGGTTGCGGGCAAGAGGAGGGATGCAAGAGAGGTCTCTCCCTGCATTTTAGAACCGAAAATAAGGTCAAATAAATTCGATCAAATGTGATTAGGTCAAATATTTAAGGTCAAATAGACCCAAACCGCTCCCTGATGAAAGGGATCATTAACGGGGGCGGGAGGTAACTAAAGGGGAAAGGAACATGCAACGCAAGATGGTATGGGGGAGCAAGGGGTCTAGGTACCTTAAAGCGTAGGCCATGGGTAGGTGGTGTGTGGATCTGGTCGCTTGTACATCCATAGGGAGGTGGGAGAACCGCGGAGGGATGGTCAGTGCTGTGAAGGCACATATATGGTTTGCTTCTGAATAGGTTCAGGAAGGCCTGGAGTCGCTGCACTGTCGTTGTCCGGGGGAATATGTGGGGTTACTTGTGTAAGTGGGAGCGTTTGATATCCCAAGACCACTCGTCAGAAATTCATGTCTATTACTACTGTTAAGGTTCGTGTTCAGCGAAATAGTTCCAAACAGTGTCCAACGTCACAGCTTTGTCCATATTTTGTTTTCTTTTCCAGTTGTTAGTTGGCCTACTCTGCACAGACAGAATATCCAGCCCACCAAAAGGGGACTGCGAGTACTTTGGGGATGTTCCAGTGTGTAAGGTAGAGGGGAGCATGTGTTCAAGTGGGGAGTAGCAGTGCACTGCATCCTTTCAAGGCACCTGGTCATGCCATTCCTCCATGCCTTTTTATAATACATGCAATTCTATTTTACAAAGGTTTATATTGCACCAAATCACCACTCTAGTGAGCAAGAGGCGCGGGTACTTCCACACAAGGCCCTTCAGTGCAGGAGGATGCCATGGCACTCACAGCAAAGCCAACTTCCAATCAAGCGTTGATGTGCTTTGCACCAATAATGTGGCACTCCACTCCTAAAGGAATCCAGATGTGTAGCAGCCCATCAGTCCGCCTGCATGCACTCTCTATTCTCCAGGAGTTATGCACCCATCCCACCGCCATTCCTTACTCATTAAATGTTCTCCTCCTTTTGTCTCCTTCCACTGTCCTTCCTCCTTCTCAGACTCTTTCACTCCTCTCTTCTTGATCGCCAATGCCACTGCTATGGGTTAGGCGCTCGGCTGCGTCCAGGCTTGCTACAGGCCCAACAGCAGACTGCCCGCTTCCAAGTGCTAGGCTGTGCCAGACAGAGGGAAAACTTCAGAGCCAGGCTGGAGGGCAGCCAGAGGTTAGCACAAGATAGGAAGGAGATTTAAAGAGTGTTTGTCCCTCCTTCTCCACTCCCTCTGAAAGGCTGGTACGGACAGGAAGCAGAGTTTCTACTGTGACTGGGTCCTGCTGAAGTCAAACATCATTATAAGTGATGTGACATAACAGTCTTCAACCGCTTGGTAGATGTGGTAGAGAGTTTTTAATTGGTGATTCTCAGAAATACATAGGATGGCACTTCATTTAATACAGTGAATTTCATACGAGCGGAAAGCCATACATACATTGAAGTGTGGTCTGGCCAACACGTGTTTCGCTCTAAAACAAGAGCTTCTTCAGCGCCTAAAAACTTGTCAGATATATATATATTTTTTTTATTTATTTAACATTTATAAAGCGCTCACACAGCATCGAGGCGCTGTTACAGGAATTGTTTGTTTTTCTTAGTTGCGTAATTGTGTTTTTGTTTTTTTTGTCTTAGTTACGTATTTATAACGCGCTTAAACACCCAGAGGTTTCTAAGCGTGGACCTGGGGATCGAAAATGTTGTTGCTTCGTGTCGTCTTGCTTCCAAGACGCGCACGCTGCTGAGCTATCCTCCCGGGACGGATATTCTTTAATTGCTTCATCCGTGTTATTAGGTACTTTGTGATTTCACCAAAAACATATTTTATTATCAAATGCTGCGAGCATCTATTACCCAGAGCGTGGGGGAGCAGCTAATCAGGTTCCATGAAAAGCAGGCTGAAACCGCTAATCTCAGACCACGTTCCATGGAACCAGCCGACTGCCTGCCCCGCCGTAGGCCGCCATCTTCTCCCACCCCTTTTTTATTTTTACTTTTCCCAACCCCCCTCCCCAGTCTCACTTATCTGATTGTTGCAGCGGCGGCACCCTCCAACGCCGCAGCAGATTCCCTCCTTGCTTTCCAACCTGCTGTGGTAATTAGAATAGAGGATCGATAGCACACCAGTTTACCGCTTTATTAACCCGGGGTCCTAATGGCATTAGCTCCCTGTTCCAAGGGCTGGAGTAGGGGGTAACAGCCCAGACCCTCGTTAACCACCCTCGCTTTGCTCGGGCCATTAACTCAGGCTGCAGGGCCGTTACCCCCGTTCCAGCCCTTGGAATGGTGTGCTAACGCCACAACATATGTCAGTAAGTGACCTTGTAAGGTGCACATATGTGTAGGACACTTTGTATCTTTCATGTAGAAGAGGCTGTTGCTTGGAAGGAACTTGTAAGTTCCATTTGTGAGGCTGCTGTGAAAGACAGGTTAGGGGATACCCGGTATAGACATGTCTGAGCAACCATACTTGCCAACATATCCCATTCCAATCTGTAGGTGCTTATCCAGTCCTGGGTTTTTTTCTTTGCATTCTAGGAATTGTAGTTCCACTTTTCCCCATTATAAAACTCGGACTACAAGTCCCAGAATGCAAAGAAAACAACAGGACTGGATAAGCACCTACAGATTGTTGGCAAGTATGAGCAACTGCTTTGTTGACTGTGAACATTCACACTCCTTGAATCAGAATCAGGTGTTGGGATGACAAACAGCAAGTCCAAGTCACCAGAATCCCCTCCAATTGAGTATGAGAGAACCTTATGGGATTTCCTTCTGAGTCCTGTTGGAGGGTGATGTGTGAGAGTAGAGGCAGCCTGCCCGAGTGCCGTTCATAATCAGTTCATAATCAGTTCTGGAGGTAGAGTCAGGAAGTTGCTGGTGGCTTGGATAGTGGACGTGCACAGGCAAAGGGATTTAGTGTTGCAGTGAGTTACATTTGGATAGTTGAAGTAGAGGGAGAATTAGGATATTTGAATGCCCACATTGACGCTCGTGCGCACGCACAAGCACACACACACAAAATGACCTTGTTTTGACTAGGCAGAAGAATGCATTCAGTTGCTGTAACTGAGCGTGCAGCTCACGCGCCATCTTGTTCTGACTAGAGCAGAGACTTGGGGCAAGATTGGTTGAGATCAGACAGTGCTGGCGAGCTTCACAAGAATTTGCTGATCCATCACGAGTTTGGTGCGGCAGCGGTTCGCCCAGGCTTAACTACAAGCCCCAGAAAGCAAAGATAAACACAGGACTCTGAGTTCTCCCAAATGCCGTGGGTCATGCTGGCAGGTATGTAATCCACAGTACAGGCTCTCTTGAGAGAAAGCAGGAGCGACCCAAAGGAAGCTAGCATGAACTATTCAGAGTCCGTGGAGGGAATCATGAACATTACACGTGGCAAGCTGAATGCTGGGAGGCAACATGGAGGACTGATTGTGTTTTCACGTGCAGCTTTGGAGTCTGGAAAGGCTCCTGCAGGCCAGCAGGGGCACATAACTAGCACAGCCAGAAGCCTTTGAAGCCAGTAAACTGCAGTCATTAATCCATATAAACATGTCCCCTTTCAGAAGGGTTTCTTAGAGCATGTTCTGGAATGAATAGAGGGAGGGGCTGAGGTCAGCAGCCAAGGAGGGCGGAGGAGGAGTGGGGAGGTTTGGGGTGCTTTTCCCCACCTTTTGTGAGAATAGGGAAGTCTTGGCGAGGACAGCTCTGCTTTATCCTTGGGAAAACTCCAGAATTGGCAGAGAGCAGCAACATGTGTCTATGTCTGGCACTAAGAAGACAAAGTGCATCAAAGCAATATACCATCGAAGGGACCGAATACATTGTTTTCGAAGAAAAAGTGACCAAATAGTTTTTTTTTATTTTTTTACTGAAAAAACCTTTTAAAATCTAATATATGTGGGGGTGGGGAAAGGGATATTAATAAAGGTCGGGGGAATGTAAAGCAATGTGGATGTTTAGAACAAAGCTAAAAAACAAGAAAAAAACAAAACAAACAAAAAAAGCTAAAATCCAAAATGATCACTACTGAAGGGAATGCGACATTTAGGTATAAGATGTGTTTGCTTCGACACTGTTTTTCTAACTTGACCTGCCAGTAAAGTTCCTTCTCTCTCATTACGGGTTTGGCAGTAATTCAGCAGTGAATCGGCCAAATTACCACCAAAATCATTTACCATTATCGGCACTCAGTCTCGCTGGCTCACTACGGGATTACGAGTGGTGGTAGGGTGGCGCCCTTCCCCATTTCTGGAGTCCAAAATATTGTATGGGGATATTGGTGGATTTACTGCGATCGTTAATTCCGCCATGGTAAACCCGCCGAATTACTGCCAAAATCGTTTCCCATTACTGCCACTCGGTCCCGTGGGCTCACAATAGGATTACGAGTGGTGGTAGGGCTGTGTACTTACCCATTTCTGGAGTCCACAGGACTCTATGGGTATTTTGGCAGATTTATTGCGAGCATTAACTCTGCCGTGGTAAATCTGCCAATTTTTGGAGGAAACGCAAAGGATTTGCTTCCAGCTTTTTGCTGGAGGTGAATCCTACACTTTTCCTCCAAACTCGGAATTCGGCTCTGCGGTACATATGGTGGTAATTTGGGTAATGCCTAAGGCAGTAGGCCTCATTTTAAGTTTGCCGGTCCGGGAACTAGGGTACCGGCAAGCTTGCCGGTACCGTATTTCCTGAACCGGCAAACTATGAGTTATTTGGGCGGGCGCCCTCCCGCCCCCCGGGTCTGACCTGGCGAGCGGAACAGCACCCGCTCGCAAACCATGTCGGATGGACCGGCACCGTTATAAACAGTGCCGGTGCATCCGACCTCCCCATTCCCTCGGGCCTGTAACTACGGGCCCTGGGGGAATTACCTGGGGCGGTATTGGCCAGGGTGCAGAGGCCTACCGGAAAATCGACATTGTTCCCTATAGGCCAGCCCATCCTGGGCCAGGGTGTAGAGGCCTACCCGGAAATCTCCAGAGTTCCCTATAGGCCAGTCCACCCCTGCCCAGGGTGCAGAGGCCCATCGGGAAATCTCCAGAGTTCCCTATAGCCCGGTCCAGACCCAGGCCAGGGTGCAGAGGCCTACCAGGAAATCTCCAGAGTTCCCTATAGGCCAGTCCACCCCTGCCCAGGGTGCAGAGGCCTACCAGGAAATCTCCAGAGTTCACTATAGCCCAATCCAGACCCGGGCCAGGGTGCAGAGGTCTACCAGGAAATCTCCAGAGTTCCCTATAGGCCAGTCCACCCCGGGCCAGGGTGCAGAGAACTACTGGAAATCACCAGAGTTCCCTATAGGCCAGTCCACCCCAGGCCAGGGTGCAGAGGCCTACCGGAAAATCGACATAGTTCCCTATAGGCCAGCCCATCCTGGGCCAGGGTGTAGAGGCCTACCCGGAAATCTCCAGAGTTCCCTATTGGCCAGTCCACCCATGCACAGGGTGCAGAGGCATACCAGGAAATCTACAGAGTTCCCTATAGGCCAGTCCACCCCTGCCCAGGGTGCAAAGACCTACCAGGAAATCTCCAGAGTTCCCTATAGGCCAGTCCACCCCGGGCCAGGGTGCAGAGAACTACTGGAAATCTCCAGAATTCCCTATAGGCCAATCCACCCCTGCTGACATGACAGAGAAGGGACAAAGAGCGAGTAAAGATCTCTGCCATGACCACCACTGCCGCCTCGTAAGTGCACCTCAAAAGAGTATACTCTTTCTCTATCCACTGCGCCGCATGCGCATTTAAAATTGCATGCAGGGGAGGGTCCACGCAGCACGTAGCGCCCCCCTGCATGCAATTTACGAATGATCAAAAGTAAGAGCACCCGCCACGCCTGCAAACCCTCCTAGTTTTAAAACTGCATGTGCTGTGTTTGGGGACTCAACAGCAAGATTTCAACATGATGGTGATATACCTGTCTAATATTGTATCAAGAAACTGACATGATGCTACCGAATAGACATTGACTACATCTGGGCGCAGGTGGAACAGAAAAAAAGGAGAAAACATCCGCTATCTAGAATATTCAATGTTCAGTTTGGGCTATTACCTGCCACTTGCATCACCTGTAAGTACAGAAAGGGCGAAATGGCATATGACGAGGCACTCAATGCCTGCAGGTATTGTTTGGTTATTTGCCCACCCATTGCTGCCATGGCCATGCTAATCCTTAAGGCCATTCTCACCAAGTTCCTGCCCCTCCCCCATAAAACACCTCCTCATGGGAACTCTTAGTTCGATTTAAAACCACAAATTATTGTCAAACTTTGCTCAAAGCAGTCTTCTGAGAGTTATTGGCTTAATTGGAGTCGTAAACCCACTACTCCTGTAATACAATGTCTTAACTGCCTTCAGCCACTGGATTTATAAGCCCTATGCTATCCTTCACTGAAGTCCTCTTAAAACAAGCATTGGCAAAGCCAACGGTTTTGGCTTGTGTAGCAGTATTAGACCTTATTAGATGCCAAGGTAATGGCACCATTTTGTACCTGCTACCATTAATGGTCTGTTAATACCACTATGCCAGTGCTGGCAAGTGCTTTTGCTATGCGTACTCAAAAGCCCAAACTGTTGGCGTTGCCAGTGTTTATTGCATCTAACTCGCTAAAGTGCCCATTTTGTAGAAGTTAACATTATATATTGAGCTAAGTAGATTTTGCAGTTTTTTTCCCGCTAGCTGACGAGGGCACACACTTTTTTTTTATTGTTCTCCTCATTCCCCACTTCACCTACACCCTACCACATTATCCCCCAGTATATTGGGGGTTAACAGGAATGCTGTAGTCAGCGTTTTTACTACCAGTATATAAAAAACTGAGAACAATAATGATTAACCTTGATTCTAATCTCCCCTCTGTCCTCATCTTACTCAATCTTTCTTCTGCAGTGGTCGAAGTGGGCGGGAGCGGTTGGGAGCGGTGCTCCTCTACTTTTTTTATTGGCCTTTACTGTTCCTATACCTTTATTTTAATAAGAAAATGTTCCAGAATCGTTTAGTTTTAAAATAAAAGTGTAGGAAGAAGTTTAAACGTGCACTCCAGTGCACTGCACTGAATGTTCCCTTAAACAGCAGGCACATGTGTTTGGGGTATTGTAATGTGCGTGGGAGGGAGCCTAGCAATGGGGCTTGAGGGGGGTGGGGACAGTGATAGGCCAGTAGGGAACATAGTTCCACTACTTCTTTTCATACACTTCGACCACTGCTCGGTCAACCATGCCATCCTGCTCAACCGCCTATGTGATAATCTGGATATCACCCATGAGGCCCTGGCCTGGCTGACCTCTTTCCTCTCCCACCGACCCTCCTAGGTCCAACTTGGATACTTCCTTTCCTCTATCTCACTCTCTACCTGTGGTGTTCCCCAAAGGTCTAACCTCTTTCCCTGGCTTTTCAACCAATACCTGGCACCTCTCGCCCATCGCATTGCTGCTCTCTGCTCCAACTTTCAGTACTATGAGGATGGCACACAGCTCGGTGTCAGGCTCCCCTCTGCCACCTCTTCTCCCGATCTCATCTCTGACTGTCTGCAATCCAGGAGTGGTGTGCCACCAACAACCTCTGCCTTAATGCCAGTAAGATAGAGATTCTCCTCATCGGCACACCTGCTCCCACCTTTCCTGTCACTATCTGGCCGCCTCCTTTGGCCCTCTTCCTGCTCCCACCTGTGAGGCTAAGAACCTCACGATCATCTTCAACTCCACACTTTCCTTTTTTCCTCACATCTCTGACATATCTAAGAAGTGAAACTACTGCAACTGCAGCTCCTCAGAGGTATTCTTCATTTCCTCACCTTCCCCCAGAAGGTCATTGTCTCTAGAGCTCTGTTTCTCTCTAGGCTGGACTAATGCAACAGCCTCTTTCTAAATCTGCCTGCTTCTACTCTCCGCCCTCTGCAACTCATCCAGAACAGGACTGCGAGACTTGCCCTTGGCCTCAAGCCCAGGGATCACATCTCTCAGCCCTGAAATCTCTTAATTGGCTCCCATTGGCTGTAAGGATTAAGTTCAAGACCCTCTGCATTGTCCACAAGGCCTTCTAGGTCCGCAATACCTTCAACTCTCCCATCGGAAATACATTCCTACTCGAGTTCTTCGCTCCTCCACTTACAACTCCCTCAGGGTCAGTCGCTTCTCCATGCAACAAGTTGGTGGCAGATGTCTCTCTTTGGCTGGGGCCTCCCTCTGGAACAGCCTCCCCTGCCTCTATGAAACTTGAGGAAAACCATCTTCGGTTCCGGAAGCACCTCAAGACCTTCCTCTTTGCTTCTGCCTTCTCTCTTCCTCTCCCCTCCTGATCTCTGTCTGTTACTGCACTGGGCACCTGGCAACCCTCTGAATTCGGACTCAGGTCCCTGCCCACCCAGCTGCATACCCTCACTGCCTCCTGGCAACCCTTGCACTTGGGTCTGTATCTGCAAAACTACAGTCCCCTTACCTGCACTTATTAGACACCCATTGTTAGCGCTTAACTCTTTCACTTGCCACCTGCCGGCCGCACTACTTTTTGTTTGATCCCGTGTTTAGCACTTTCCACTCCTCCCCTGACCAATGCACTTTCCCCCTTGCCTCTCCCCTGCACTTGCACAATCTCAATGTCACTGGGCCTAGTAAAATCGTTGTCTTGTCCTCCCTTGTTCCCCTCCCTTGCCTCGTTGCGCCTTGAAACACTTCAGCATGGGCGCGCTATAAATAAAATATATTGTATATCATATCATATTGACATATGATTTTTATATGTAATCATGGTGCTAGATTGATTGCTATCCAGTGTTGTCTAAGCATGTTTGGGTTTGAAGCATACACTATCCTAATAAAAAAGCTTATTTGCCTGAGGAACATACAAAGTTATAGATAGACAAACGAACAGTGAAAGGATGCAAGCAATGGGAAAGACAGTGCCATGAAGTAGGTAGGTTAGAGAGGAGGTTGGTGATCAGGAAAGGTCATAGGCCACACATCACTAGGGCATGGCATCAACAGCTGCACTCTTTCTTTAATTACAAGGGAGATGGCCCTAAATCGTAACCGGGGTAACGGATAGCGGCATTATGCTAATCTCACAGGTATGTTGTTCAGGACACTGCTGTCCTTGGTATGACTTTTCACATATGAATCTATTAGTGAAAGCTGCCTGCAAAGCATATTTGTCAGGCAGAGCTTACTTTTTGGAAGAGTAACAGCGATTTTGCCTTGTTTTAACTCTTCAGTTTTGCATTCTGCCTTGCAAATGTTGAAAAGTGCATGCCGGGCACTCAACAGCATGTAAGTGCCAGAGTTGGTGATCGCCTACATGTAACTGTGTCTGGAAGTGCAGCCGCTATACAGCTGTGGTCTACCATAGAGCTGGGTCTGGAAGAATCCTGCCCTGGATGCATTTGTGTATGTTGTGACAAGCCATTGTGAGGTGTGGACAGGGGGGTCTTCCGAAATGCTGCCCTAAGGTTTCGTGGCGCTTAGATTTTTCTGAGGTAAGCTGGGAGGTTAGTAATGCATGTGGTGGAATGTGCAGTGCAGCCGTGGAGTCTGTTATTGGGCACCTCCGCGACACCATGTAGGGCGGCGATAGCACTCCAACAGATTCTAGCCCGAGACCCGTTATGAGGGTTGGCGTTACGTTGATTTAGGTGTATTGCGGGGAGGGTGATGCAGGAGATGTGCTCCCCATGTGTATTTTCACAGATATTTCTGGTCCTGGTATTTTTGCTTGCATGGCGCAACCGACAGGAAGAAATCATAAATTAAAATACAGTATTCACAAAAGTGCATCCATACTATATATCCAAAATACAAACATTCTACTCATACCAATAATTCAACATACAACCCATCAAAAACCATACTATACATATAAAATGTGTGAAAAAGGGTAATTTGTGCAAACAAAACTGTTGTGCAAATAACGAACCTGGACAAATATTTAATATCATCAGGCACTGTGTTATACTCCAACCTATGTGCACAGTGGAGTAACTGCTGAACATGGGGGAGACATGACATCTGAATAAAATGGGACCCTTCCAAATGAGTGTGACAAAATGGTGTGCCACAAATTTGAGGGGGGACAAACACCCTTATCACCCCATAAAATTATGCTGATGTATGTGCCACTAAATTATGCAGCCAGGCCACAAGAAATGACACCCAAATGACTACCTCAGTGCAACAAAAAAACATAATATAAACATGGCATCAAAAAATCCAGCACAACAAAACTAGGTAGTCTACTCGAGTTTCGGCTCATTTGGTTTTAAACTTTCATTACAACCCTACTCGAGTTTCGGCTCAATAGGTTTTAACACAGCCTTCTTCAGGGTGAATACATTCGTAGTCGCAGAGTGGGACATAGCATGAATATGTCTTTTAAATTCTTGGACTGTGTCCATTTTAAGTCAGACAAAATAATGTTTGCAAATGAAGACAGATTCAACTCAGATGACCCTCGGTTGCACCAACTCCGTCATGGCGTCTTAGGTTGCCAAATGCAGTAAAATCTCAACCTTCCCTACATATACAAGGTATCCAGCATATCTATCTGGGGCTAGGAGCGCGTACCCTCCAAAATTCAACCAGCATCTCTTGGGCGCACTATTGATCCTGGCACACACATTGTTTTTTTGCATCAAGGAGACTGTATTGATGGACTGCGAGCCCTCTCTATGGTAGACCACCAGGTATAATCCTCTGTGGAGATGTGCAGCGAGGCGAGAAAGACATACGCGGTCCATTGCCATTGCTGAAAGGCCAAAGGAACACCATCTTTGTGAATCAGGGAGGCACCAGTATCAATAGTACACCTTTGAAATGCTGGTTGAATTCAGAAGCCAGTTCCAGTTGGTGGCAACCCTTGTTAAGATCTAGCTTTGAAAGTATGGTCGCCCCATTTAATCAAATGGGTCATTGTCCTGGGTGCTTGGTGTATTTGCCTTTGTACAGCTTGGTTTGGCCTGCACTCATCCACACACAATCTTAGGTACTCATTCGCTGATTTCTTTGGGACAGGTACTATTGGAGAGACCCACAGCGTAGGCCCAGTAGCTGGCTCGATGATGTTGAGATCTAAAAGGCATCGGATTTCCTTCTCTACTTGTTTCTGTATGTTAATCGGTATCCCCCTGTAATGTTGGGCCATGGTCTGACTGTATGATCTATGTGCAAATGCACTTTTCAGTTTTGCAGTTTGCACAGGCCTTTGGATAGTTTTGGGAATGCCTTTTCTACAGTTTCATCTTGCGCAAAATATATTTGCGCCATGATGTTGTATAGAATGTGTACTAGCCCCATGTCAACTGTCGGCTTAAAATGCACCCGCTGTGTATCTCGGTGGAGAGCATGTGCAGCTGGATACGTGCAGAGTGTGATTTGTGCGTGCACACCATCGAAAACATTCTTTTAATGGGTAGTGGAGGGCTTCACCCATAAGGATAAATATCTTCGTTTGAAGGTTTTCGTTTTGGTGGATGCAGTAGATTACGGTATACCTCTTCACTCAGCACATTTACCGTTGCACCTATGTCAATCAAGAATTTGGTGGGCGTGTCATTGACCTGCATCATCAGCATAGGGCTGTGTTTTTTGGCTGCTTCGTTGCCAAGTGCTCACACATAACCTCTTTTTCTCTGGTCATCCGGGGATGACGATGACTCACTCCCTGAGTGTGATTGTACCTCTACGTATCTGACATTTCTTCTCATCCGATGGGAGCTCTTCGTCTCTGGTGAATGGTGTTCACTCTTTTCGACTGGTATCTGCTTCTCTCGCGTTCAGACAGTCGGTATTTCTGGTGATCACGCCTCGGCCTGTGGTCCTCTATTCTCTGTTTTATATATCATCTTCTGCCTCTTGGTGATGTGCTTTGCAGCGTAGACACAGGAGCATTTCTACACCCAGCTCTGAAGTGATTGCCCCACCCCCCACATGCAGCGTATTTTTGACTTAACGTTAGGCAGGTGCCTTTGTGTGGAACTTCATAGCCACATCAGAAACAGTGTTTGTCTGTCCACCTGACGCCGTCCACAGGCACTGGCGCTAGATTTTTCATTGTGCCTGTTCTTTCGTCCCCTATGTTATGTTTATCACTTGCTGCACGATAGCTGATGCTGTTCTTGCCTTCTCCACAATCTATTCTGGGGATCTTTTTTTTCGGTAGAAGCTTCTTTCTGAAATAACAGGACTCACACCCTGAGATGACTTGCGACCTTAGTGCTTCCTCATTGGAATATCGATGGAATGCACAGTGTTATATGCGAATGCATAATCTTATCTCACCTTTATCCTGTGTGATTGTATGGAACACGTGTCTTTCATAATCTACATTGGTGTGGGCGGCAACATATGTCGATAGTGCTTCCTGTATTTCTCTGAACGTTGCCTTTTCTTCATCACCCAGCTCATATAAAATGTCACGCACCGCCATGCCTACCACTAGTGTTAGCATATTCTTTTTCCTGTCATCATCTAATATGCCCCCACATATACTATGAAGTCCTTGATCCAGTGAGTCCATCACAGACCCAGATTTCCAGTGTGATCTGCCTCGGTAAGCCTACTCCTTGTGTCCCAGAGGAGCGCACAGACACTTTTGTTTGGATGTCCTCTTCCGACATCTTGATGTATCTGTATCCTCTTTTGGGATGGGAGTGATATTACCGTCGCTGGGATGTCCTCTTCCGACATCTTGATGTATCTGTATCCTCTATTAGGATGGGAGTGATATTACCGTCGCTGGGATGTCCTCTTCTGACATCTTGATGTATCTGTATCCTCTATTGGGATGGGAGTGATATTACCGTCGCTGGGATGTCCTCTTCCTACATCTTGATGTATCTGTATCCTCCATTGGGATGGGAGTGATATTACACTGCCTTGTTAGCTGTCTTCCATTATGGACTGAAACAGTGGTGCAGCTGTTGTGTCCCTTGGCTTCACTGTTTTCAGGCGCACCCTTCCTGTTAGGCCTTGTTATGCTCTTTTTGTCCAGAACGCACCCTTTATCACAAGGCCACTCTACTGTTCCTTCAGTAGCACGAGCACTTGCCTTGCCGCTCTAGTGAGGGAAACGCTTTCCTGATTCCCTCCTCTCTGCCAGCAGACCCGTTACCTCTGGTCGCTCTTGCGGTCTATGTGGGAGCACGGGCAACCATCTCGCTGCTCCAGCAATAAACAAAATGTCCGCCAACACGGGAGCTGACCGCCCCGGCTTCACGTGGGCCGCTGAAGGCTAATACTCTCACAGTCGCAGGCCGCCCGGTTTCATGATCTGTGCCGCAACAGACCGTGTGTTGCAGTAGTAATCGCTGTGATGGGGTGGATCTTTCACCTCGTCACCAATACCTCGGGCTGTCTTCAATATGAGGGGGCCTACCTCGATCTTAATCAGGACACAGGCATGCGTCTAATCAATCTACTTTATTTTTCCAGACTAGGGAGTTCGCCTCCACCTGCGTCACTTCCCCATCCGGTATTCTGCTCAAATCCCCGCCTCTAACATAGTGAGGCTGACAGGCTGGCTGCCGACATGACAACACGCATCTCTGCGTACTGCTAAAGTCTGTAAGATTTGGTTTGCTGCAGTAATATCTACTATGAGTCAGAAAAGACAAGACATTCACCATTCCAGCTAAAGTATGCAAGATTATTAGATTAGGAAATCCCACCTGGAATACGGCTCAAGCATCACCTAACATATGTTACTCTTTCATTAGAGATCAACAGCAGAGTAAAGCTTAGTCCAGAGCAGGATACGGGGCAAGCAACACTAAAATGCTCAAAAGATTAGAGCGATGAATACATTATGCAAAACAGAACTCTATTTTATTTTTTATTTTATTTGCATTTATAAAGCGCGCAGACAGCCCGGGGCATTGAAGCGCTGTTACAGGTGATGACTTAGTTACAACACACAGTTATGCAGTTAGGTTACATAAGCCATTTTGATTCCATGTACAGTTACATTTCTGTGATGGTTGGCTTGGTTACATTAGGCCATACCTGAATTTTGAGCAATAGGATTATTTACAGGTGTGATGATGCAACATAGAGTAACATCTTAGGCTGCCTATCATGATACAAGGAGATTGGGTACAGTTGATTATGATACAAAGCTAAGAGGTGCATATTATACAATTGATTGAGATTCAAAAGACAGGTAGCGGTGGTAGAACTTTAGGGTCATGATGTACGAGGTTTAGGCAAATAGTCTAGTTTTCATTGCCTTACGGAAGGCGAGATGTGAAGGTTCAGCTCTGAGGGCATGAGGCAGGGTGTTCAAGTGTCTGGCGGCAATGAAAGTGAAGCTCGCACCCCTTTCTGTAGCACGCTTGATTCTGGGAACATACAGAAGGTTAGCGAGGGGTGTTCTTGTGGGTCTTGAGGAGTGTGGAGTGCTGACTCTATAAGAGAGGTATGGAGGTGCTGTGCAATGGATGCATTTGTGAGTTAGAGCTAGCGTTTTGAAAAGGATGCGATGGTGGATAGGCATCCAGTGCGCTTGCTGTCTAGCCGCTGAGATGTGTTCTCTTTTGGGGATGCCTAGCACAGTGAGCAGGGTGTTGTTTTGAATGGTTTGGAGTTTGTCCAGATTCTTTGCTGATGTTCCTGAGAATAGGACATTGCAATAGTCCAGCCTTGAGCCGATTAATGCTCTAGCAATTGTCAGCCAGTTTGGTGTGGAGAGGAACGGTCTGTTGGCGTTGAGGAGTTTAGAACAGTAGGCTGCAGAGACAGCTATTACGCTAACTTGTCTAGACATAGTTAGCTTGGCATCAAAGTAGACTCCCAGAGTTTTGACTGATTTAGATACAGGGATGGTGATGTTGTCTATGGTGAGAGATAGGTATTGTTCATCAAGTTTGATGCAGGAGTCGGTGGGGCTAACAGTAGTAGTTCAGTTTTATCCCCGTTCAGGCACAGCCAGTTTTCAACCATCCATGTCTGGATGGTGGCGTAAATAGAGTCAAGGGTTTTGGAGTCAGCCTCGTAGTTACCGGACCGAGGAATGAGGACTTGAGTATCCTCAGCATAGTTAATGTACATAATGCCGAGTGAGTCAAGTATGTCCAAGAGAGAAATGGCCAAAATGTTGTATAGTGTGGGGGATAGGCAGGAGCCCTGTGGGACTCCAAAAAGGATGGTATTGGCGGGAGCAGCTGCTTGGTCTCAGAAGACCTGCATAGCTCGACCTTGAATGAAGGAGGTGATCCATGTGATTACTTTAGGTGAGAAGAGGGCTGACGTAGAGAAGTGTTGACAGAGTACTTTAGGGTCCACCAAGTCAGAAGTTCCTGAGAGGTCCATGAGGAGGAGTAGAGCAGGCTTGCCAGTATCCCTGATGTCGTCAATTTGGTTTTTAAGGTCAAGTAAGGCTGTCTCGGTTCCATGTCCAGGACGGAATCCAGATTGGCGTGCACCTAGGATATTGTCTGATTCTAAAAATTGCTGGACTTGCTTTGTCCAGGCAGCTTTGTCCAGAATTGTGAGTAGGAAGGGTAGAGTGGTTATGAGCCTGTAGTTGTTGGGGTTACGGGGGTTCAAGTGAAGGCTTTTTTAGAAGGGGCAAACCCAAGCTTCTTTTAGGCTGGGGGATACCACCCCTGAAGCAAAGGAGGCATTGATGAATGCAGTGATGAAGGCTATGAGTATATCTGCACATTCCTTTATAAGGGAGGCTGGGCAGATATCACCTTTGCGCATGGATGGTTTAATGCTCTTCATTATTGCAGCGACTTCTGTCTCACTAACATCTCTGAAAGAGAATAGTGTTGTGTTTGAAGCATGTTGGTTGAGTGTGGGTAGCTGGGCTGGGTTAGAGGGGTGATGCAGCAGTTGGTTAGCTCTTCTTTTGTTCTTAAGGGTGTCTAGCTTGTGAAGCATGGCTGCTTGGATATCAGTGCACCAGGCTTAATTTTGTTGGATGGCTCGGGGTGCAGGGCTATCTAGCTCCCTGAAGATAGTAAATATTTCCTTACAGTTGGATTTTGCATTGTCTATTCTAGTATTAAAAGCGTTGGCTTTGGCGAGGGGGATAGCCTTTTTGTATTCATTGGACAGTTTGTTAAATTCATATTTGAGGCAAGTTCGTTGGTTTGCCATTTTGATAAGGCTGTGTGCTTTTTAGCTCATAATTTTCGAACGTTCAGGTATGAACCATGAGTTGGATTGTTTGTTCTGTTTGCCCTTGCGGATTGTCAGAGGGACAATAGTATCGATTGCCTCTGATAGAATGGTGTTGAGTGAGAGGGCAAAAGCAGTAGGATCTTTGGAAAACGGGGATGATAGGGCTGGGACTCTGAATTATGGGGGCTAGCCTTTCTTTAGTGAGGAGGCATGTGCTTCTAGTCGAGCTGGAGGGGAGCGGTAAGGTGATTGTTTTGTTGAACTTAGGTAAGGAGATGGTGAAGAGGATAAGGTGGTGGTCAGTCCATGGTAGGGGAGAGTTAGCGGCAGGTGGGCAGTTATGGTGGGCTATCCAATTAGGGTGCGTCCTTTGCAGTGGGTAGGATTAGTTATGGATTGTGAGAAGTCTAGTATTTCCAGCGTCCTGGCTCGGGCTTTGGCATGAGCATCATTAGGATCTAGTAGTCCTAGGTGAAGATCTCCTGCTAGCATGACCCTGGAAGTGGTTTTGAGGTTGCCTGAAAGGAGGTGTGTGATGGTGGAGTGGAAGTCAACTAGAGGACCAGGGGGGTGTAAACAACGCGCATTGTGATTGTTAACTTGTGTGAAGTTGTGATCTTGATTGATAGGAGATCTAAGTTGCTTGTGATTGAATGGTCAATCTTTCTAATTGCAATTGAGTCTTTTGCTATGAGGGCCACCCCACCGCCTTTGGAGAGATGGCGGTCTTGACGGAAGATGGTGTACCCCATGGGGAGAGCAAGAGCCAGGGCAGGGACAGAGGCTTAATGCAGCCAAGTTTCAGTAACAGCACATAAATCCAGGTTATGTGCGATGATCATGTCGTGTAAGTCAGCTGTATGTGCTGGGATGGAGCGGGCGTTTGATAAGAGTGCAGGTCAGGGCGGAGAGAAATGGAAGAGGAGGTGAGGGCTTCGGGAGGACGCAGATATGTGTCCGGATTGGGCAAAGTAGGCGAGGTAGAGTTGGTGTTGTCTGGGTCTGTGGCAATGTGTGTGTTTAGGGCAGAGGAAGTGAGCTGCATGGATGCCAGGGACACTGATGTGTTGACAGAAGAGGTGGCATTGGTGAAGGGGTTGGTAGACAGAGTATGCTTGGTGGTGGCTAGGGGATGAGAGGTTTTATCTAGTTCAATGTGAATGCTTGCAGCCAGAGCTTTAGTGGCAGCATGGTTGTGGAAATGGGTGGGAGGGCCTTTTGGGCTTGTGGTAAGTGATCCCTGTGTGTAGGTGTTGCATGTAGTGGGCATCCTCATGGTGAGATAATCTGGATGCGCGAGTGGGCTGGAGATCTGTGGCCTGAGCAGGCCCTGGGTGGTCCATTTGGGTGTGTGAAAGACACGAGCTTTGTAATCCATAACACTGTGTCTGTTGTCATTTAAGGTAGAACATATTTTAAGTGAAACACATTAATTACAATAAAGATGCTCTAGCATGGTCACAGACACCGAAAAACATAAACACTTGCCCGTGTCATCCTGTGTCTTCTGTCTTCCGGCCTGGCTCTGTCTGTCAGCCCCTACGCGCACTCTAATGCAGCAGGTGCATGACAGTTCGATTTAGAAAGACTTTTCACTTAAGACCGACTAAGGTTGCCAGGTGACTCAGTGTCATCAAGGACAACTTGCCTCTTGCCTGGGCTTCTCATTTGTACTTCAATTGCATTCTGGGAGTTGTCATTTTAGGTCAATTCACTTGATTAAAATGGACTAAAGTGAAATCAAATCCTAGGACTGGATACGGGTGCTCAGCGTGACATGGAGCAAGCTGTTATTCGTAAACTCATAAGTGACGCAGACTTGGCTGGTGAAAGAGCGACTTTACTTTCCTAATTTGGACCATGCAGATCAGCTCTGGGCCAGGGGCTTTACACGACAGGCTCTTCATGCCTGGTTGGCCGTTGAACCCCGTGATTTGGAGCCGATGGAAACTTCTAACCTGCAGCTGTTGAACTACTGGGCATGAATCCAAGGGACGCTGTTCTGAAGCTTCAGCCTCTTACCAGACCGCCATCTACCCCATTTCACCCTGTGACTGCAGAGGTTTCAAGTCACAATTGAGCGATTCTTTTTCGGTCAGAGCACGCAGCTGTAGAACAACACTTGGCTGGCTGGATCAGCGGGAATCGAATCATCATGTGACGTTCAGAGAAGCGTGAGGTTTCAACATCTTTGGGATACACTAGGCATGAGCGTAGAGTCAGTGACTGGACCTACCATTCAGCCTACACTGGTGGTCAGCAACCTATGTCTCTCCAGATGGTTTAAACTACCAGTCCATGACCTCTCACCTTTGACTATGCTAGCTATGGCTCATGGGAGTTGTAGTACAATAAATCTGGAGATCCAAAGGCTGCAGATCCCTGCCTTACAGTGATGACCCTGACAGCATTTCTCATAGAAATATTTGTGAGGACTCAATCCAGTAACTAAGTTCATGGGTAACTGTCCACTTAGCTTTGCTGTTGCTGAAGTACTCTTGAGCTTCTTCTTTTCCTTAGTTCTTTCTTCTACTATATTGTCTTTTTCTCCTTTTCTGGCAAATATTTACATTGAAGTTCTCTGGAGCTCTAGGTTCTGTGATCTTCTCCTGATAGATGGCCGAATGAAAGGCAGTTTAGAATCTTAGAGAGAATTCCAAACTACCTCACAGCTGCAGTCCAACCAATCAGCTCTGGGAATCTGCTCCACCATCTTGAGCTGGGATCACACCTGCCTGCTATAATAGGAAGGTTAAGGAAAACTAGGCCTTGGAAAGATTTTTCCTGTTGAGCAACCTAATCATTTTAGTTGTCATCCCTTCATAAGACTTCCAGGGTCCCTTCGTAGCCTGCAGACTAAAGGGGAACCTGACACACAGGTTGCAGACCCCTACTCTTAATCAACAAGACAATCATTAACCAATTTGTGTGAAAGATCAGATGGAGGAATAGATATACGACTGATGCCAACAGATGTTCGGTTGGCACCAAAAGCTTATATTGAAATCTATATAAATTGATGTAAATGTTTCTACTTTTTGTTATTGCCCGTCCTGGGGATTCAAACCCGAGCCCTGCTGATGACAAGCCAGTGTCCCATTGCACTAAGCTATTTCATATGTACTCCATTGCCTTTCTTTTATTCAATAGACTGCTTGACACAGCTTTATGTGTCAAGAAGTCTATTGAATGACAAAAAGAAATCCAGCATCTCAGAAATAGCACAGCGCGATGTGACACTGGCTTGGCCTGTGCTAGGGATTCAAACCTGAGCCCTTCCGGCGACACACGTCACACTGTGCTATTTCATAGGTGCACCATTGCCTTTCTTTTATTCAATAGACTGCTTGACACAGCTTTATGTGTCAAGAAGTCTATTGCATGACAAAAAGAAATCCAGCATCTCAGAAATAGCACAGCGCGATGTGACACTGGCTTGGCCTGTGCTAGGGATTCAAACCTGAGCCCTTCCGGTGACAAACTAGTGTCGCGTCACACTGTGCTATTTCATAGGTGCACCATTTCTTTGTTTTATTCATTAGATTGTTTGACACATAAAGCCCATTATAGGCGTTATGTGATTGTATTGAATAAAAAAATGAAATCCAGCACCTACGAACTAGCACTGTGCTATTTCGTTGCTGCTGGATTTCTTTTATTTCCTTGAATAGACTGCTTGACACATAGTCTATTGAATGAAACAAGCAAAAATCCAACACCTATGGAATAGCACAGTGCAATGTGACACTGGCTAGGCAGCGGTAGTGCATGGTTTTAAATCCCCCACATGGAAAGAAAAATAAGTTACTGTTGGGGCTGTCGTGGGTAGTTTGATCCCTGGCTTGATGAAGGTTTTGGGAGACTGCTGGGGCTTAGCCCCTGCTCACTCTGGCAATGCCCATGTTGCCTCCCCTGACTGCTTTCGGGGTTCCTCCTCCAAAAAACTAAGATTAGCTTCGAGGCGCTCTGAATGGTTTTACATTCAAAGTACTCAGACGCTACCTTTTACCCATTGGTGCATCACATAATGGGGACTACCAAACTAAGCTTCTCAAGGGGTGTCTTTACACCGAAAGGAGGAGAAGGAATAGCCAGATGGGAAGATGGCGCAGTTAGTTACAGTAAGCTCTCGACCCAGACATTTGTGGCTGGCATGCAAAGCACAGGTGTGAATCTTAGCGAGGCTGATTCAGCCCTGCATCCTTAAACATTTAGAAATGGGAGAAATTCTGCACGAAGCATGAAGCGGATTTCGCACCCAAGGAAGGGCCATTAGCCAATCAGGTGGCTGGAACAGCGGGCAAGAATATACATGTGCTTCACTCGGCCTACCATGGCTCGGGCTGACGGGCCGTTACCAGCCATGTCCTGCCTCCCGCCGGGGGGACAAGGGGCGAAAGCCATATTATTCTTGAAGCAACAGGTCTGTGCTAAAATGCTTTTTTGGCTTCTGCCTTACCTGACAAGGGGCGATACTACAGAAACGTTGCACGGGGCGATACTACAGAAACGTTGCACCAGTGCAAATGCAAATGGCACTGGGGGACACATTGCCCAAATCAAAAATATATATTATTTCATTGCACTTTGCTTGTACATTATCTTTGCACTGTATATTTCATATGTATTGTATTACCCTGATTTGTAACTAAGCTGTGAATTATCTCATGCCCTGCGGCCTGATACCCTTGGGTCTGGTGCGCAATGCAAAATAAACGAACAAACAAACAAGCAAAGTGAAAAATACATTACAATTATTTTTTAATATGGCCCCTGTTGGTCTAAATTGGGCTTGGGCTATGCGCTTGCCAGTAAATATTTCAGTAAACAGATGCTGGGAACCGTTTGGCTTTGTTCCAACGCCTCTCTTTGTTTCAGCCCTCATTCCCTTGTGCTCCAAAACATTCAAAGCTATATATGGCAGCTGAATTAGCTGTCAGTGGCGAAGGCGTTCACAAGTATTTTCGATAATTGCCACAAGCATTGCAAAAATGATTCAGACCGCCTTCACTTTTCAGAAGCCTAACAGGCTCAAACTAGCAATGACTACTAGCAGTCAGACCAACCAATAACTAACTCTCTATCGCTAGAGACTTGAACAGCGGATGAGAAGAAAAGGTTATTTTAGATTCTCAGAAGTATAGACAACAACAATTTTTACTTCATCAATTTACTCGAAATCATGGACCCAGCTCATTCTAGAGTTGGAGCTCCTTCAGAACAAAGAAGCCTCTTTGAGCCCGATTTGAATGTTGGTGTTTAAGTAGCAGTGCCATTTTGCAAATGTCTTGTGAAACGGTTTGTTTGCGGGTGAGGTGAAGCTTTTTAAAAATGGAGGTACTTTTTCAGCTCTTTTGGTTCCCACCCATGATTTGACCATGGAGTTGTTACCTATGTCCTTGGTTACCATCTAAGGGCCAAATTCTGGGGTGAATGCAAAAATAGAAAAGTGTTGTTCCATGGAGGAACAACACTTTTCATAAAAGCACCATATTTGGTTAAAGAAAGAATGCAGTGGCCTGGCATCAAAGCCTTAACTTTTGCCTGCGCCTGATTGATGGCTTGATAACAGCCCTATCATCTGTCAGTAAGTCAGGGCAAGCACAATTCTCTGTACAAAGCTTTGGTTTTGGATGTCAAAATAAAGGAGCACAAATACAGCACCTGTTGGATGTAATTAACATCTAGTGCACGTATTTTACTTTTATAATCAAGGCTTTCCTAGACAACATCACCACTTTTCTAATTTACTGAAGGCTCAAGAGTTCTTTCATGAATCAGAAAAGTGGCACCGTTTTGAGAAATCCTCATAGTGACACGCGTGCACAGTCCCATGACAGATTCTAGCAGCCTTTGCTGCTGGAAAGCACGACAGCTACCCTCCAATCCTTAACACCCACCTCAGAATGATGGTGCTGGAAACTGGAGGGGAGAATGCCTGCTTTCCACACTGATCTGAATCCAAACTTAGAATCGGACCCTAAGTGTTTCAGAAATGTCCTTGTTTTCAGCTGGAAACCTTTTGGTAACCGTAAACGTACCCCAAGCAGATTGTGGCATTTATTTATTTTATTTATTTATTGACTTTTTTCGAACATCAGGATACATGTGATGATGCAGTAGATCAGGGGTCTGCAACCTTTCGCTCTCCAGATGTTTTGGACTACAACTATAATATAATTTGCTAGCATACTCAAGGTGAGGGATCATGGGAGTCATAGTCCGTAACATCTGGAGAACCATTTGTCCCAGACCCCTGTCATATATGTCTGTCCAGGAAAACCTTTTTTGGGGAAAATACCGAAATAAGGTTCACCGTGAGTCACATTGGGACTGGGCACGTGGCTACCCTCTGATTTCGGGCCCAGACCCCTGCCCACCCAGCCGCATACAGGCACTGCCTCTTGGCAACCCTTGCACTTGGGTCTGTATCTGCAACCCTACAGTCCCCTTCCTGCACTTATTAGACACCCGCGCCTTATTCTTGCACTTGCCAACCACTGGCAGCACTATCTGTTATTGTTTTGATCATGTGTTCAGCCCTTTCCATTCCTCCCCTGCCCCTTGCACTGCCCCCATTCCCTCTCCCCTGCTCTTGCACGTTCTCAATGTCACTGGTCCTAGTAAGATTGCTGTTGTTGTCCTCCCTTGTTACCCTCCCTTGCCTCGTCGCGCTTTGAAACACTTGTGTATGGGTGCGATATAAATAAAAATAGCAGATCATATCATAAAAAGTGTTGCATGGAAAATAGTCATATAACACACCTGATAGACGAATATAAACATGAATCCAAGGGGATCAGCCTAACAGGTGAGGTTCACCCGAGAACAGCAGCTTCCACAACAACACCAGCATAAGGTGCACTGCGATTCACAAATAAAAGTGTTGCACATAAAATAGTCATATCAGACACCTTACAGACCAGTATCAAAATCAGGATCAGTCTCTCTAAAGCGCCTAAAACCCATCAAGGAACTAGCACCCGATGGCAATAGTACAAAGGCAGAAGTTCCCAGAATGTCAGAGATAACTAAATCTGTCTTAGAAAATGACCACCGCAACCTTTGACCTCTTGTACGAGAATGATCATCTTCTGTGCATCTTTTCACTTGCGCCAAAAAAGTATCAGCCCAATTCAATTATCGCATCTTTTTTTTAATTTTATTTATTTATTTGTTTTGGTAACAAAAATTAATTTACACCTTTACAAATTTTTACATCTTAAATTCATATGTACAGATGTTAAAATAAAACAATATTTTTTGAATTGTGACAAATACGACAATATTGACACATACAAAACATAAGAGAGCCTCTAACTCATACAGGTGCCCTTTCCCCCACCTTTGAGGGGGAATTTGTCTGCATTTAAACCGTATCCCGAATTCATTAACATCCAGAAATGTTATCCACCTGCACCTTTTCAAGCAGATGCAAGGGATTGAGGGGAGGGCAAACTATTTTAAACTGTGGCTGCCACGCTAGCTTGTCCATCCTCCACACGGGGATGGGAATGCATTTTTTTCTGGTCATTTCACAAAGAAGGGCACTTTAACGGACCGTCTCGGTGAAATGTGCTCTCAGCAACCATTGGGTGGCTGGGAGCTTGTCTGGCATATGGTCCCAACACTAATGTATGCAAGAAAGCTGGACAGTGCATCTTTAGGCTACAGTCCAATCCTTCCAGAAATGGCCCATGTCACCTTCGTGAATAGGGTGGCCTGAGCATTTCTGAAAGTAGTGCAAATTAAAAGAGCATTCTCTGAACTCCTTACATTTGCGCTGCTTTTTGAGAATCTGGCCCAACTATTTATTTTGTCAATAATGACTCAGAAAATGTTGCTGCATAGGCCGAAGGGGGCTGGTCCAGGAGAACAGTGTCATCAACATGGATTAACGCGCCAGAATGCCCAGGGTTCCCTGATAGCATGAGAAAAAAAAGAACTATATTTAATCATTTGCCGAACAGACTTTATTTGTGCAGTGCAAAGTCAGTAAAAAGTCACTGCAAAAATACACTTTGCAATTCACTTTTCAGCAGCGCAAAGTCAATTTGAACCGAGCAAGAAATTCCCTGAATCGGGTCCATGGTCTGGATCTCGGAGTAATTTCCTGAAGGCGCTTATCATATCCCTTTCAATAAATCCTTGCACACTCAGACCAAGCCATTCATGTGTTGGGTTATACTCTCAAGCTGTTTAAATTCTTGTCTGGACTCGCAGCTTTTTAACCACATCTTTAAGCGCTGATGTAATTTCTTGAAATGCAGGTGTGGGCGTGTTTCCTAACAACTCAACGCTCAAGCTAATCTCACAACCTGCAAGCTTTATATAGTAGACTTCAAGGGCTCTGAGTGACTGTTGTTTTTTCCCTTGTTCCCTCCCTCCATGAGCGCTTTGAAACACTCTCATGTGTATAGGCGCTATATAAATAAACAATACAATACAGCAGCAAACAGACTTTTTTGCAGCATTTAATCTCCTGGTTATTTGACCCTTAAGTGAATGGTCACGGTTACAATAGAGAGAAATGAGCAAACTAAGCTCTTCCAAGAATGGGAAATAGCCTTGGACAGGCCATTCCAGCACCTGACAATAATGTTCCACAATATGTTCCACAATTATGACCCTATAACCTATAAAGAACAAGACCTCCTTCCAAACTGTGCTCTTGTGATAGATTAGATTACTAATCCTAATGTCAGGGTCTAACCCCCATTGTTGAACCCGATTTGGACATCAGGTTGAATGTTCTTCTCCTTATTTATTTATTTTATTGCTCGTTTATAACTCGCTTAATACCAGCGAGTGGTTTCTATGCGCGGGATCGGGATTCAAACCTGTGTTGCGCCATGTTGTATTGCTTTCAAGACAAACGCATTGCCCCAGAGAGATCCTTCCTCGTACTATAATCAGGAGAGATCCTTCCTCGTCCTATAATCAGGAGAGATCCTTCCTCGTCCTATAATCAGGAGAGATCCTTCCTCGTCCCATAATCATGAGAGATTCCACAGAGATCATGTTTTGCTGTTGTGTCCTCCTCATTGTTGTCATGTGGTAAGAAGTGTTATATTGTTGACTACGGTCTACTTTTGACAATTATTTTATGCCTTTACTACTACCTTTGTGTGTGACAAATGAACGTGGACCCTTTGTATCTGTTTTTCTTCTTCCCTTCTTTCCTTTTTGGCTGGGGTATCCCACTCATTGCCCCTCTTTCTCTTGTCCACCCACCTCTCCCTTGACCCTGCTTGTTCTTAGGCCTAAACCAGTGGCGCTTTATCTTATTTTGTCCCCTAGAATATACTTGTCCTATTCCCCTAGCTCTTTGCTTAATCCGAAGTGCTCGTCCCTGGCCTTCCTGTCCCTGCAAACATACTTACCTTAGGGCCATGTTGATTTACCAGTCTAGGAACCTCTATATATTGTCATGTTGAAATGTCCTTTTCCCCAAATTGTATATAAAGGGTGAGTTTCATAATCACACAATGGCAGAAACATGGCAGATAACAACCCAAGAGCACAGTCCTAAATCCTAACGCAGACAATTTCCAAGTACTTTAAGTAGCAAGTACTAACATTCCAGTCAAAAGTTTATTCATACCATAGAAGTGATGTTCACGCGGTCAAATGAGGTCAGGAACTGCGCTAAGTGGCCTGCAAAATAAAATTTCCATAAATAGTCAAATGCTCATCCTCCTTCTAGACTCCATGAGTTCTTCTATCGCTGCATCATATTTATTATGGTATTATTATTATTATTATTATTAGGATAATTATTGAGCGTGGACCTAGCTTCAAAGTGCAACGGAGCGCTTTACAGAGACGTACAACAGTACAGATCCATAACGGAGCGCTTTACAGAGACGTACAACAATACAGATGCATAACGGAGCGCTTTACAGAGGTAACACCAGTACAGATATACAGCGGGGGGATACAGAGGGGCACAGAGAAGGGTACAGCTGTACCTGGTGGATGAGAGGAGAGGTGTGGGTGGTGTCTAGTGAGTCAGGTGGCGCAGGGAGCAACGTGATGGCCTAGGTGTTGAGTAGGAGAGATGCCTTGAAGAGGTGGGTCTTGAGTTGTTTTCTGAATTGCAGGAGCGTGGGGGCGAGTCTGATGCTGACGGGGAGGAGATTCCATAGTCTTGGGGCGTAGGCAGAGAAGACTTGTTTTCTGGTCCTTTCCTTTTGCAGCAGTAGATACGTTTCAAGCTTATTCAGGGATCTCTCTCAATTTTTTAAAAAAATCTCCGAAAATGGTCCCACATTGGCTCTGACCGCACGGCTGGATTGTTACGGGAGGTCTCTCCATATCATTTGAGGGTAAGGATCAACCTTCCATGGTATTTTAAGAGAGATGGGTTTTTTTACATCAGGAAATGGGTAATCACATGCTTTTTGGATATGCTTAGAGTGATACATAGTGTGGCCAGAGCGCGACAGATCTTGCAGTGCGGCTATATTCTGCTCTAGCATCTTTTTTGGATGAGCCATTCTAGCCCACGGAAGATCATGTGATTAGCACCCATGAAACCTAGAGCCACAAACAATCGTTGTGGCTGAAGAGGATTTACTCCCAGGTTGCCTAGTGAAAGACTGGTCCAACAAGCCCGCGGGTGAACCCTCATGCCACTGGATCGGGAATGTGGCTCGACCTATGCCACGATTTGCTCCTTCATTTCAAACCTGTAAAGGATGTGCTACTGCACCACCTCGGGCCTGCATGCTAAGAGTATGATGGCACAAAGACCATTTAACCCTTTGAATGCTGGGAATTCAATGACTTCCGGTGTATAATTGGATGCATATCTGCAACCTTCGGCACTCAAAGTGTTAAGAGGATCCAAAACTGCAGAATTGGTCTAAACCTCACGTAAGGTGTGTTAGCAGAGGCGTTGCTAGGGAGGGATGAGGGGGCTATAGTCTGTTGGTTGCAGCCCCGGATAGAAGTGCAGGGGCTACAACCAAAAGGCTAGCTAGTCACGAGTCTTGACAGTCCCGACATTAGCGTAGCCCCAGGTGTTTTCCAGACCTAGCAACACCCCTGCATGTTAGGGAAGTACACCTTGCATCCCATATACACTACAACTTGCATTGCAATCTACTTTCCATCTGATCTCACATGGGATGTAGCAGATTTTGGGGTACATTTAAAAGGATTCCCCAAGACATTTTCACATCTCCTCGACCGCGAGGTGGACGTGAAGGTCTTCAATTCGACATCCATACTGCAATCTAACACTGTTAAATAAACATCCTAAGTTTAGTGTTGTTTGGGGAGCTTTATTCTTCTAAAGTATTGATCAGTGTTCTTTGCCACAGTCCTTCCATCTTTCTTTTTTCATGGTGCTTTATCCTCTGCAGTGGAGCACGTACATCATCCTCGCGACCGTACACATAACTCCTGCATCTGTGGCACACACTGTGACAGAGATCCCGGCTTTGTGTCGCGGGGCTCAATATTGTATTGGGACTGAGTGTGTGGCTCTTCTATTTCAACTGGAAGTGGCACGTGGACGTGGGACGGGATTCTTCTCTCAGCCAATCAATCTGTGGAATACCAGGTCTCGAGGCCCCGGTGCCACCTGGAGCAACAACTCAAGGAAAAAAGCACATTGCAAGTCAATGGCTTGCAGGCAACTCAGAGCAGTAGGGTGTTTGTGTACAGTTAAGAGTCAACATACTTTGTTTGCTGTTGAGAAGGAACTGTATCGCTTGGGCCATTCAGTTAGTGTGGCCATAACGATGAGGAACCCGGGCCATATCGTGGTGGTGCATCGCTCAGACCTTAAACGAGAGTCCTGGGATTTTACCATCCAGTGCCTCCCTGGTTCCTCGTCATTATGGTTGTTACGGCCATTAGCACCTCTGTAGTTTCCTAGGCCGGTGCTAATGGTATTTCAGTGAAAAAAATAGAAACGTACCTTTTGTGCTGCGCTGCGTCGTCATTTCTAAGTCCGTTTACTACATTGATGCCCGTCACATCACCAACAGAGAAAACAGAGTTTGGAGGCTAAGACGCTGCGTCGCGCAGCACCGAAAGGTAAGATCCTTTTATTTTTCTAAATGAAACAATGTAAGAACCTGCGTAGGAAACTTAACAGGTGCTAAGAAGTGAGGGGGGGCGGGGAAGGGAAGGAGAAGCGGGGAAAGGGGCGCTGGCCAGCAGCACTCAGGCTTTTCAGAGCGTGGGTTTGTACTGTTGGACCCAGCCCGTGTTCGAGCATCCGATTGGCCAGCGCCCCCTTACAGGGTGCTAATGAAGTAAGTAGACCTTTTCCACTAGGAAGGAATGGAGATCAACAGGAACAAGGCAGATAGTCTTAGTGACCCTTACACTTGTAAACGATTGTGAGATGTTTTTATTGTCACAAACTTAATCACTCCCCATTTCAAAAACTCAAGAATAGGAGGATCCAGCTTCCCTGTAGCAGCGCCCAGAATTTGGAACTCACTCCCCTCCAACATAAGCAATGAACCCCCCCACACTCTGTTTAAGAAACTTAAAGACCTGGCTAGTCAATAAATTCTAACCTGCCCATTTCATAAGCTTTACCTACAAGCTTATGTATTTACTGATTACCTGTAAGTATACACTGTTTGTTAACCTACTATTTCTCTGTGACTACCATGCCATTGTTGTTATTTACCTTGTAGAGGAGATCCCAGATATGGCCTGCACCCCTGCCCCCCATTGCGAGTTGCCGGTAAAATACTCGCCAAGGTATGTGATGCATGAGGAGCAACTGAACCAACAGAGAGCCGCATTGGGCCTCTGTCCTGTGTACATTAGAAGATCAGTACCTGTTGAAATGCCAATAAGCAGACAGCCCTGGGCAGCACGGTACCCAATCAGACAACCATACCAGCCGCTGATACGAAATAATGAGTATTTACAAACTGTCCATGAGGAGACACAAAGAGCCCTAAAGGAAGGCAAACGATGATGAGAAGAGGGCCTGGACAGACTTACGCATGAGAAAAGGCAACACGCAAATGCGTGTAGCCACGCAAACAGGTGCAAGAGACACGAAGGACAACACAAAGTTAAAATGTAAGAAACGTCATTGCGAAAGAACCAAGATGGAAGAATCGAACCCGTTAAAACATGGGTAAATAGGCTTGAAACGCAAGATGCTAAGAAATCGATACTGCTTGCAATGCTTATATCTACCTCAATAAGGCACAATGTACACGTGTAACCCCATATTGTAAAAGCAGAAGTACGCCCAGGCGGCCAAGGTCTAACTGGTCGGGTTTCATATCCATGCCCAAGCCTGGGGAAAGAGCGAAATCGAAACTCAACAAAGGACGGCTCAGGCCTGGAAAATCGAGGTCAACCCAAGAGAGGGGACGAGCTTCAGCTAAGGAGAATCGAAACTTCAGAACATACCAGCCTTCCCTGTGAAGGTCAAGATAAGGAGGTCGGGGCAGGTGGTGGAGCTACATGTAGAATTAAATACACGAAAAGCTGGAAACTGAAGCAGATTTACGGTGAACCAACACGTGACCAGCCAGGCGCGAAAAATCCACCACCGTCTGATGTCACCCAGATCCAAGGGGTGCCATAACTTTTCCTGAGAAGAGACTACAGTTTCGAGTCCTTTCTTAGCCAACTAATTGACACATCACCCTAAAACCACTGATTGATGGAAGGGAGGCAGGGTGAATCTTGGGACACTAGGCACCTGAGTGTCCAGTCTGCTTGCTGCTAATTAAAGTGGAGATTTATGGTTAGGGGTGTAACTTGCCCAATCACAATGGACCATATAATCTAGGGTCCTATAGACACTGTAACCAATATGACATCATACTTATAGTGACGTCCATCGCGTGTGATGTAGAAGGATGGGCGTAGACGCCCACCAGATAAGAGTTAACCAATCCGCATGCTCTATTGTCATATACAGATATAACACCTATACTTAAGTTACCTTTCCCAACTAATTATATTGCGTGATGATTTTTTATAGAATTAGACGTCAATGATGATGAGTTTAGCCTATAAAAACGGCTGTTGGACTAAAGTTCGAGGAAGTCAGAGTTAGACAGGTGTATGCAATGCTGCTGATTCCCATATGCTGATGTATGTATGTATCATTAAACGGACTTCCCTTTGCCAACTTACTGAGTCCTGATTTTTGAGATGTGCTGGAGTATGTGAATCCTGCACCCTGTCCTCACATGGTGCAGCTATCCAGTATTACATGTTCTCGGAGGTTGAGTACTGACCAATGGGCCCGTCAGTATTTTCCTCTCCTCGTGAACACTTGGTAGCGTGAGGATGGTTTCGGCCATCGATTATTGATAATCAATTAATATAGTTATAAGACACCCTTAGACCGACGGCACGAAGTAACTCTGGGCCTTCGGTTACATCACGAGTCCTTTCGCCATTCCGGCTGAGTAGGCCTAGAAGCTCCCCGTGGACAATGATAGAGTAAAGAATTTCAAAAAATCTGCAGTGGGTCTGAAGGAACCCGCCTTTCCAAGCATAGCCCTTCTCATTCCCACGGGCAGCGGATCGGACGAAAACGTTAAAAGCGGGAAGAGGAAGGGGCGGTGATCCTGAAGTTCCAGAGAGGAAAAGAGGCGATCGGGTGAGTGAAATAACGAAACCCGTTACATTGGCAAATGTCTCATAGGCATTAGAGTAAGTAGGGGAAAGGTAACGGAGGGTGGTGGAGAAAAATAAAGTAGTTAGAGGTAGAGTAGACGGTATATATTTAAAGGGTTAATGACTCGAGTATAAAAAGAAAAACATATATAAAGAGAATACCAGGGGGGTACCTGTGATGCTGGAAATGCATCAGAGGGACAGGGCCTCTGAATCCTTGTCCTTTACTGCTTTTTATCCTGTGTTCTGTCGTGTTTTCTGCCCAGGAGTCCATGTGGGACTCCTGGCAGTGCAGCTCTCTCTTTTGGTTTGGTGAACAGACCCATGGGATACCCTTATGGCACCCATGGGTAGGGGTACAACCCTGTGCCCCTAGTGTATGTTTTTGGGCACCTGTGGGTGGCCCACAGAGCAGGGTATGGGCTGGTGGCAGCTCCATGCTGAATTTGGCAGGTGCTCTGGGTGTCCTCCATTTTGGGATACCCAGGCCCTGCCATTGGGATCAGTTGATTCCTGATAGGAAACAAGATGGCCCCTGTGGCCTCTTGCTTTCTATTGCCTATTACCTTGTTTTCCAAAGCCTTGGAAAGCCCTGACTCTGTCCCTTCCCCCTGACTGGCTGTTGGGTGGAAGTTCCATATATGGTGTTGTTGTGAAGGCCCAGCTAGACTGACTGGAGCCTTCCCAGTGACTGTATGTTGTGGGTACCTCCTGTGGGTGGGACCTGGGTGAATGGAGTGTGTGACCAATATACACTCCTTGTTGTGGTTGTCTGGTTTCTGGCATGAGAGACAAAGACTGAGACAGCCCTGCCCGAAACTGGCCTGAATACAGTGTGTAGTGTTGAATGGCTGGGTACTTGTCCCAATCCACATTCCTTGTTGTGAGTGTCTGAAAGGGAGGAGTGTGGCCTGAATGCACTGTGTGCCTGATTGGCTGACTGACTGCATGAATGCCCTTCTGTATGATTGGCTGCTGAGTGTGTGCCAGCAGTGTGGATGAGAGACAGAATAGTATATCTGGGGACCTCTCACCACTGGTAATTGTTCAGAAGCGTTCTGGAGTTGAGTCTCCACTCTAAGAGTAACTGGAACTGCTGATCCTCGACGTCCAGCTGGAAGAAGAAGACTTGCTGTTGCATTTGCTTCGACCGATCCGAAGGCTGCCGAAATCGTCGAAGACTGACCCGAGAGAGGACCTGGTAAGGCGCCCTCTTCCCGTGCTCCGAGGGACCATCGAGCACCGCTCCATCTTCGCCGAAGCGCCCTGGAAGTCAGACCCTCGAAAGGCTGCCGACCCGAGACGGGACCGCCGAGGAGATCGAAGTGAAGCACCCGGACATCGCCGCCGTCGAAGTCCATTGCCGTCGACCAGGGTTTGCAGGTTTGTGTAACCACTGGAGGCCCGTCGAAGTTGTGTTGCCCAGCCGTGGGAACCACTTGACGCCGTGCCGCCGACGACCGGAGCCGTCCGCTCCTTGCCTAAGAACATTTAAATCGAAGGACTCCCTCGTCCGCACCGTCGACCGCTTTATCCTGCCAGAGAAAGTCGAGGACGACCAACGCGCCGAGGAGAAACCTACCGGTGGGTTTCCCGCCCCCCGAAGACCACAAAGACTCGAACGGCTCGACGCCCTTGCTGGGCCTCCGTCTGCACAATCTTTGCGGTCCAGAACTATTGTCACCGAGGTGCCCCGCACGCCTCTGCCTTGCAGGACGCCGACGCTCCGACGCCGACGAGCACCGCTCGGATGAAGCTGCTGCCTCATCGACGCCGTTCTACCCTGTTTGTTGTCGGACGTTCGACGCCCCGTGTCTCCCGCTTGAAAGGGAAGGCATTCAAGAAGGGCCGTCGATTCCCCGACACCGAACGCCGAGTTCCTCGACGGACGTTCGACGCCCCGTGTCTCCCGCTTGAAAGGGAAGGCATTCAAGAAGGGCCGTCGATTCCCCGCCGCCGAACGCCTAGTTCCTCGACGCTTCTCGACGCCTCTCGACGATCCGTGATTCCCGCTTCAAAGGGGGTCGCTCAAGAAGGATCTGTCGACGCCTCTTCGAAGAACTCGACTCCATCAGGTACATTGGGGGGGTAAAAACATTATAGGAGGGAATAAGACTTGCAGAACAATATATGGACTCTGCTTGTGCTATATCTTTATTTTACAGGTTGCCCAGGTGGGGGGATCTCCACACAGAACTGTGTCTAGTGGTAGGGGCCAGTATTCTGCCTATTGCTCAACCATCTTATTTTCTCTCCTCTCCCTATTGCTGGTTTCACTCTATTGATCTGTGTGACATTGTTACAGTATTGTTGATGCACTTTAATGAGATCTAATACAAAGGGTGGTACCACTTTAGAATTGTATATATTTGCCATTGTTGATTTTCCTAAGTACAAAGTGAGTTATTATGATAAGTGTACATAACCTTGAATATTGATTAAATAAAGACTGTGTTCTAACCAATACAGTGTGTGGACATTCCTTTGTGGGGGCTTGGGGACTACACTGTACTTAAGAACCAGCCTGCATCACCTCCTGAGAAGCTAGGCCTTGATTGCTCGTCCATTGCTACTGTAATAGAGAATCTTGGCTGGGGTCTTCTGTGCCTCTCTTCTACCATATAGAGAGCAGAAGTACAGACACCCCCCACCAGTCCTTTACAGCTGGTGGCAGCGGTGGGATGGTTATGGTTTTAAGAATCAGTGTATAACCGTGCCACTTACAAAATATCTGCACTTTATTAAATTAAGGTTTAGTTGTGTACAAGATAACTGCATTACAAACAATGGAGTCTATTGCAAATGGCAAATTGACTCAGATGAGCTTGGAGGCTCTCCAGAGTGCTTGTGAAGCCAGGGAGTTAGACTTTGTGGATAAGTCTAGGGCTGAGCTGATAGCTGCCCTGGTGGACTACCAGACTGATGGTGAAACTCTTGATGAGGGGGGGAATGCAACCAATGAGGACTCTGCCCCTGGGGTTTCTGCTGAATCTGTTTCTGGGAATGCCACCATTCCTGCTGCCTCTGTTCCAAACCCCAGCAATTCCTTGGAGCTTGAGTTATTAAGGATGAAATTGGCCTTTGAATACCGCAAGTTGGAAATAGATGCTGAACTTAAGAAAGAGGAGTTGGCTCAACAAGTGGAGCTCAAGAATAGGGATCTTGAACTCAGAAATAAGGACCTTGAACTCAAGAGACAGGACACTGAATGTCAGAGAATCCAGCTAGAGAAAGCTAGAATGGAGACTTCAACTAAAACCAGTGAGAGTGTCAGGTCCCCAGCCACCAAGTTTATGAAAGATTTGGTTGGTGTATTTGTGGAGGGTTCAGATATCCTCCAATGGATTGAAGCGTTTGAAATGGCTTGTGCGATTCATGATGTTGATAAAAGAGATTGGGCTAAGTGTTTGTTAAGCAGAGTGCCTCAAACTGGATATGACTGTATTCTGAAGCTGAGTGTGGAAGAAAGGGGTCAGTATGAGTGTATGAAGTCTGCTTTGATTGCCAAGTTTGGCAAGACACCTACCCAATACCTTAGAAGGTTCAGGGATTTTAAGAAAAGAGAGAATGTGTCTTGGGTTGACTGGGTGAGTGCTGCGCACATGAACATGATGGGGTGGATTGATGGATACAAGGTTAAGACTTTTGTTGAATTGTCCCACCTCTTGTTTTTTGAGCATTTTTCTGAAGCCTGTTCACCAGAGTTGCGTCAGTATGTGGCTGACCAGAACATTTTGGACCCCTTTAAGCTGGCTAGGTTGGCTGACAAGTGGGTCTCCCACCGGGTGTCCCCTAAGGACTCCAGTGGGAAGGACAAGGACAAAGAAAAGGGGGCCTCTCAGAAAGCTGAGGAGTCCCACAAGCAGTCACAGTCGGGTAAACCTAAACCTTCCTCTCCCAAGACCCAAAAATCTAGTGGGGATAAGTCATCTGTGGGTGGGAATAAGAGTAGTGGTCCACCTGCTGCAAAGCAGGCTCCCAGTGGTTCCAGTACCGTACCCCGCACTCCTGGAGCTTGTTGGGACTGTGGGGCTCTGGATCACAGAAGGGGTGACTCCAAGTGTAAAGGTAAGGCACTTGGAGTACAGGCTGTCAGCCTGACCTACCCTTACCCCGTGTCTGCGGTGGCAGCCACTGTCCTCCCCTCCTCTACCGGGATCACATTTGGTGCTCCGGTAGAGATTTCCTTAGTGTCCCTTGGGGCCTGGGACCAGTATGCAGAAGTACTGGCGACTATCCCACAGAACACCCGTAGGTTTTTCAGAAGTGTCCTCTTGAATGGCCAGCCTTCTACTGGTTTGAGAGACACTGGGGCAAGCATGACAGTGGTGGACAGGACCCTGCTCAAGCCAGAGGACTATGTAGGTGCTCCTCTGCGAACCACCAGGTTAGCTGGTGGGCCTCCCAAAGTATCGCCTGTAGCCTTAGTCACACTCATGATTGGAGACAAGACAGCAAAGCTTCCTGTCCTGGTTCAGGACAATGTCCCTGCTAACATTCTGTTAGGAAATGATCTAGTAGAGTTGGGGTTGATCTCGGATGGTCTTCCCATGACTGCTGCTGCAGTCACTAGGTCACAGGTGACACCGGGTCTGGCTGTGAGTCAGGTACCCGAGCCAAAGGCGAGGCCTAAGGCAAGAAGAAGGAAGACCAAGAAGGCCACCTCTGTGGAGGGAACACCTTCTCTTCCTGCTGTTCCGACAGCACCCATTGGGATCCATGCTCCGGACGGGCTGGGTCCAGTGGAAAACCCAAACTCAACTCCTGTGGGAGAAGAGACAGAAGACTCTCCTGTGGGAGAGGTTCTCAACCCGGAGGATCATCCCGACCTTCAATGCTTGTTAGCTGAAGGGGGACCCTCCCGGGCAGACTTCTGTAAGGGACAGAGAGAGTGTCACTCTCTCGAGGGACTGAGGAAACAGGCCCTGTCCCAGGCACAAGGAGAAGTGCCTAGGACATTCTGGATTTATTGGGAGGGTGAGCTCCTTGTTAGTGCGCCCACTAAGCCTGAACCTGGTGCCCTCAAGAGGTTGGTGGTACCCCAGGTTTACAGGCCCTTCCTACTGCAGTTGGCGCATGAGGTGCCCTTGGCTGGTCATCTTGGGACCAAGAAGACTAAGCAGAGGCTCTCTGCCCATTTCTACTGGCCACGGATGGGAGTAGAGGTGGAGTCCCACTGCAGGACCTGCCCAACTTGTCAGTTGTCTGGCAAGACTGGAGGCAGTGTCATTGCCCCACTGCAGCCATTGCCAGTGGTTGGCACACCATTTGAGAGGGTGGGCATCGACATTGTCGGTCCCCTTGACCCTCCCACTTCAGGTGGACATCGGTTCATCCTGGTCTTGGTAGATCATGCCACCAGGTACCCTGAGGCAATACCCCTTCGAACTGTTACTGCCAAGGTGGTTGCCAGGGCTCTCCTGGGCATTTTCACCCGTGTTGGATTCCCCAAGGAGGTTGTCTCTGACAGAGGATCCAACTTCATGTCTAGTTACATGAAAACCATGTGGAAAGAGTGCGGGGTAACCTACAAGTTCTCCACCTCTTACCACCCCCAGACCAATGGTCTGGTTGAGAGATTTAATAAAACTCTCAAGGACATGCTAGGGGCTTTGGAAGAACCCCTAAGGAGGAAATGGGATCTCCTCCTGCCATGCCTGCTGTTTGCTTACAGAGAGGTACCTCAAGAGGGTGTTGGTTTCAGCCCCTTTGAGTTACTCTTTGGACATCCCGTGAGGGGGCCCCTCGCCTTGATCAGAGAAGGCTTGGAAGCCACCCCTCCAGGTCCCACCAAGCAAGTGGGGGACTATGTGTTAGGCCTCAGACGGAGGATGACACAGATGATGGTTCAGGCAACAGCAAATCTCAAGGCCAGCCAGGAATTGAATAAGTACTGGCATGACCTTAAAACCTCGCAAGTGGATTGGACTCCGGGACAGGAAATCCTTGTGATGGAGCCTACCAAGCCTAGAGCTTTGGCAGACAAGTGGACTGGACCCTTCAGGATCATCTCCAAGATGGGCGAAGTCAATTATCTGGTTGACATGGGAGCCTCTGGGGTAGCCCCTCAGATATTCCATGTCAACCGGCTCAAGCCTTTCCACCGGCGAGCAGAAGTCTCATGTCTCTTGCTAGCTTCAGGGCAAGAAGAGGATGAGAGTGAGCCCCTTCCTGATTTTCTGCATAGCAACCCTCAGGATGGCTCAGTGGAGGGATTACATCTCCCTCCGGATTTGACAACAGAGCAACAGAGGGCCTGCAGGGCTTTGCTCCAACAGTATGCCTCTCTGTTTTCACTGACGCCAGGCCTTACACCGTGGTGTAGGCATGAAATTGACACTGGTGACAGTGTGCCTGTCAAAAGCAGGTGCTACCGTATGTCAGATACCGTCAAGAACCACATCCAGGCTGAGGTCGCCAAGATGTTGGATCTGGGTGTTATTGAACCCTCAACCAGTCCCTGGTCCAGTCCAGTGGTCCTTGTCCCCAAGGCAAGTTCCCAGGCGGGTACCAAGGATTGGAGGTTCTGTGTGGACTACCGAGGAGTCAATGCCGTCACCAAAACCGACGCGCACCCATTGCCCAGGGCTGATGAGCTCGTGGACACCATAGGTGCTGCCAAATTTGTGAGCACCTTTGACCTTACCTCAGGCTATTGGCAAATAGCTCTGACGGACCATGCCAAGGAAAAGACGGCCTTCTCAACACCTGAGGGACTCTACCAGTTTAGGGTCATGCCTTTTGGGTTGAAGAATGCCCCTGCCACCTTCCAGAGATTGGTCAACCATGCGCTCAGTGGGCTGAAAGCCTTTTGTGTGGCTTACTTAGACGACATTGCCGTCTACAGTTCCACCTGGGAAGAGCATTTGACACATCTGGATAAGGTGTTGCAGGCCTTGAAAAGGGCTAACCTCACTATCAAGGCCACCAAGTGCCAGATAGCTCAGGGGAAAGTTACCTATCTTGGTCATGAGGTAGGAGGGGGTCAAATCCAACCTCTCTCCAGTAAAGTACAGGATGTACGGAACTGGGAGACTCCCACTACTCAAACCCAGGTGAGAGCCTTTTTGGGCCTCACTGGGTACTATCGCAATTTCATGGCAGACTATGGAACCATAGCTGCACCCCTGACAGCTCTAACTTCACCCAAACAGCCTAGGAAGGTTAATTGGACCGAAGACTGTCAGAGGGCCTTTGGTGGCTTGAAAGAAAGTCTGTGTAGGGCACCTGTGTTGTGTGCGCCTGACTACAGCCGACCCTTTATCGTCCAGACGGATGCCTGCGACACCGGAATTGGAGCTGTCTTGTCCCAGTTAGATGACAAAGGGAGAGAACATCCTATCATATTCATCAGTAGACAACTCCAGGGTAGAGAACTTAGGTGGGCTACTGTTGAAAAGGAGTGTTTTAGCATAGTTTGGAGCCTTAGGCGTTTTAGGCCCTACCTTACGGGGTCTACCTTCAAGGTCCAAACAGATCATAAGCCCCTGAAGTGGCTTATGCAGATGAAGGGTGAGAATCCGAAATTGCTCAGGTGGTCCATTAGCCTGCAAGGGCTAGACTTCACCATAGAGCACAGACCAGGGAAGAGTCACGATAATGCAGATGGCCTTTCCAGAAGGTATGTTGACCGTCTGGATGAGGGTGTCTATCCCGTGGGAGATTAGACACCCTCCACCTCAGTCTGGGGGGGGGGGCGACTGTGATGCTGGAAATGCATCAGAGGGACAGGGCCTCTGAATCCTTGTCCTTTACTGCTTTTTATCGTGTGTTCTGTCGTGTTGTCTGCCCAGGAGTCCATGTGGGACTCCTGGCAGTGCAGCTCTCTCTTTTGGTTTGGTGAACAGACCCATGGGATACCCTTATGGCACCCATGGGTAGGGGTACAACCCTGTGCCCCTAGTGTATGTTTTTGGGCACCTGTGGGTGGCCCACAGAGCAGGGTATGGGCTGGTGGCAGCTCCATGCTGAATTTGGCAGGTGCTCTGGGTGTCCTCCATTTTGGGATACCCAGGCCCTGCCATTGGGATCAGTTGATTCCTGATAGGAAACAAGATGGCCCCTGTGGCCTCTTGCTTTCTATTGCCTATTACCTTGTTTTCCAAAGCCTTGGAAAGCCCTGACTCTGTCCCTTCCCCCTGACTGGCTGTAGGGTGGAAGTTCCATATATGGTGTTGTTGTGAAGGCCCAGCTAGACTGACTGGAGCCTTCCCAGTGACTGTATGTTGTGGGTACCTCCTGTGGGTGGGACCTGGGTGAATGGAGTGTGTGACCAATATACACTCCTTGTTGTGGTTGTCTGGTTTCTGGCATGAGAGACAAAGACTGAGACAGCCCTGCCCGAAACTGGCCTGAATACAGTGTGTAGTGTTGAATGGCTGGGTACTTGTCCCAATCCACATTCCTTGTTGTGAGTGTCTGAAAGGTAGGAGTGTGGCCTGAATGCACTGTGTGCCTGATTGGCTGACTGACTGCATGAATGCCCTTCTGTATGATTGGCTGCTGAGTGTGTGCCAGCAGTGTGGATGAGAGACAGACTAGTATATCTGGGGACCTCTCACCACTGGTAATTGTTCAGAAGCGTTCTGGAGTTGAGTCTCCACTCTAAGAGTAACTGGAACTGCTGATCCTCGACGTCCAGCTGGAAGAAGAAGACTTGCTGTTGCATTTGCTTCGACCGATCCGAAGGCTGCCGAAATCGTCGAAGACTGACCCGAGAGAGGACCTGGTAAGGCGCCCTCTTCCCGTGCTCCGAGGGACCATCGAGCACCGCTCCATCTTCGCTGAAGCGCCCTGGAAGTCAGACCCTCGAAAGGCTGCCGACCCGAGACGGGACCGCCGAGGAGATCGAAGTGAAGCACCCGGACATCGCCGCCGTCGAAGTCCATTGCCGTCGACCAGGGTTCGCAGGTTTGTGTAACCGCTGGAGGCCCGTCGAAGTTGTGTTGCCCAGCCGTGGGAACCACTTGACGCCGTGCCGCCGACGACCGGAGCCGTCCGCTCCTTGCCTAAGAACATTTGAATCGAAGGACTCCCTCGTCCGCACCGTCGACCGCTTTATCCTGCCGGAGAAAGTCGAGGACGACCAACGCGCCGAGGAGAAACCTACCGGTGGGTTTCCCGCCACCCGAAGACCACAAAGACTCGAACGGCTCGACGCCCTTGCTGGGCTCCGTCTCCACAATCTTTGCGGTCCAGAACTATTGTCACCGAGGTGCCCCGCATGCCTCTGCCTTGCAGGACGCCGACGCTCCGACGCCGACGAGCACCGCTCGGACGAAGCTGCCGCCTCATCGACGCCGTTCTACCCTGTTTGTTGTCGGACGTTCGACGCCCCGTGTCTCCCTTCTTGAAAGAGAAGGCATTCAAGAAGGGCCGTCGATTCCCCGACACCGAACGCCGAGTTCCTCGACGGACGTTCAACGCCCCGTGTCTCCCGCTTGAAAGGGAAGGCATTCAAGAAGGGCCGTCGATTCCCTTCGCCGAACGCCGAGTTCCTCGATGCTTCTCGACGCCTCTCGATGATCCGTGACTCCCGCTTGAAAGGGGTCGCTCATGAAGGATCTGTCGACGCCTCTTCGAAGAACTCGTCTCCACCAGGTACATTGGGGGGGTAAAAACATTACAGGAGGGAATAAGACTTGCAGAACAATATATGGACTGGGCTTGTGCTATATCTTTATTTTACAGGTTGCCCAGGTGGGGGGATCTCCACTCAGAACTGTGTCTACTGGTAGGGGCCAGTATTCTGCCTATTGCTCAACCATCCTATTTTCTCTTCTCTCTCTATTGCTGGTTTCACTCTATTGATCTGTGTGACATTGTTACAGTATTGTTGATGCACTTTAATGAGATCTAATACAAAGGGTGGTACCACTTTAGAATTGTATATATTTGCCATTGTTGATTTTCCTAAGTACAAAGTGAGTTATTATGATAAGTGTACATAACCTTGAATATTGATTATATAAAGACTGTGTTCTAACCAATACAGTGTGTGGACATTCCTTTGTGGGGGCTTGGGGACTACACTGTACTTAAGAACCAGCCTGCATCACCTCCCGAGAAGCTAGGCCTTGATTGCTCATCCATTGCTACCGTAATAGAGAATCTTGGCTGGGGTCTTCTGTGCCTCTCTTCTACCATATAGATAGCAGAAGTACAGACACCCCCCACCGGTCCTTTACAGTACCTGAGCTAAAACATAAGAGAATACCAGGGGGGCACCTGAGCTAAAACGTAAAAGAATACCGGGGGGGGGGGGCACCCGAGAGAAAAACGAGATTTCGCCTTGCTCCTGCGCTTTAAAGAGTGGTCAGAAGGAACGTGAACCCAGAGCCCACAGAGGGGGGACAATTTAGGCTACGATTACGTTTAAAGACGGAATTAACGGGGTTCGTTCAAATCCCATGGTGGGGTATTAATTAGAAGGCAGGTACATGAATGACCAGCTGGTGTCTGTCTAGTCTGTCAAGTGTCCGTCTTATGTGTTTTACTGCATGTTAAATGTACAACAAGTGTATTGGTGATTGATTGAAATGCATTTTGGCCATACGCGATTCTGTAACTAAGAGGGAATCGCCAGTGAAATGATGGTTTCTTTTGAGTTAATTGATAGTATAAATTTTGGCGGGAAGAAGTGGATTGGAGCTTGCGGTTGTGGTGCTCGCTCATACTAGTGGGAAGATTAAAAAATTGGTAAACATTGTTGGTGTCGAAATTAAGAATGGAGGAAGTTACCCCACTTGCGCATCTGTGTAAGCAATTGCCTAAGCATGCAGTAAAATTGAAGAAATATAGCCAGGAGTGGGTTAAGGGTACCGCCAATAAGATGTTTATGCCGTGGCCCCAAAATGGGTCATTGTCTAAAGCTGTTTTACATCACATGACAACTTTCCTACATGCCACAATTACTGGCAAGAAGCTTGAGAAACGCCTTGCTGTTCTCGAGCTTTGGAAGATGTTTGAGCAAACGAAGGAAGAAGAACCACCTGCAGGCTGGATATTAAATGTATGCCCAGAGGGGGGTGAGGCGCCTACCGCGCCACCAGCCCCGCCAGAACTAGTCATTGAGGGAAGCAAATCAGAAGGTCTATACCCGTTACGAGAACTCAAAGCAGCCACAGGGTACAGTAACCCTGCGTATGAGTCACCTACATGTAGTGGTGACGAAACTAAACAACAGGAGCAGGAAATTGATTTGGCCTCCACAGTCCCGAGGGACAAGGAGAGGCACGGCGATAGTAGTAAGGATCGGGCACAGGCTTGTGCACCTCTCGATAAAGATGAGAAAGCATTCGCAAAAGACGAATGGATGGGAGGACAGATACTATTAAAGCTACATGGAAAGGGAAGTGATGATGTGCGGACGAGAGGAAGGCACGATGAAGAGCAAAGAAAGGAGAAAGAAGCACGGGACGAAAGGACGAGAAAGAAGTATACATTAAAGCGAGAACAACTATATCGCGAAGAGCAAGGAATACCGCTCAGTCGCACACAGTATGCAGCCTATGAAAAATACAGGCTGAACATGTTAGAGTTGGAGGAAGAAAGGAGAGTGCATCAAAGGAAGGTGAAAAAGCGGGAAGACGAGGAGAGTAGAAGGGCAAAGGAACGTAGAAATGAACGAATGAGAGAAATAGATAAGGCTAGAGAAGAAGCAAAAAAGCGAAAGGAGATAGATGAGGAATTGGAACGAAAACGCAGACAAAGGGCATGAGATCTTGAGTATTTGGAGCGGGTAGTTGTTAAACCCAATCCTACAGTAGAATGGGAAGACATAGAAGAATTCTTTCCTGCAAGCAATGCGGTACCAGGTACAAGCAGGATCAATATTGATGATGACTTCGATACCAGAAGCATCGGGGAAACGATTGATAAAATCTATGATGAAATGGGGCTGGAACTAATTTCCCAAGGGGAAAAGGAAGATGAGCGCTTAGAGAGCACTCATCTATATGACACTGAGGATGTTACTCGATTTAGTGGGAGTAGGGGACTGTCCCTAGATAGACTAGAAATTGGACAGAACGAAGATTATGCAAGAAGTTGTGTAAACTGGGAATATTCAGAGTCTGACTCCGGTGGGGATACGGAGGACGAGGCACAGGAGGAAGGGAGGTGATGTGAAAAGCCACTCCCTCGAGGCCAAGGGGTACGATGGTCCGACGCCAGTGAATCTGAACCTAGGACATCGAAGCCTACCAAGGCACATGGCAAACGTGAGGGAACACCCCGCAATCAGAGGGAGGAGCCAGCATCCACCTATACAGGCAGATTAAGGGCATTGATGGGTAGACGGGAGGAGTGGGGGAAAAGAAAAGGAAGATTGTGCCTTTCAATTCCCGCTGCTAGAAAAAGGGGGAGTGAGACCACAATACTTTCCATGGCCACACATGGACCGAGAAAACTTAAAAAATAAACTTCCAATGCTGACATCGGGGGCTGGAAAATGGATACACGAGTTAGAAAAGATGACCGGGGGAGTCACCTTAGCTATAGGAGACATCAAGGGCCTCCTGATCGCCATACTTGGTGAAAGGGCTGACGATGTGTGGAAACGGGCTGGGTATCCAAGGGTAACAATAACTAACACTACCCATGGCGGAGAACCGTTTAATAATTGTAGTGCAACAGTGTGGAAAGCGCTGCGAACGCTATACCCAGACACATCAGCCATGGGAGCTATAATGACTCGGAAAATGAAAGAGTCAGAGGATCCGTTGATTTATATCTGAAATTTTCAAGACACGTGGGTGCTCGAAACGCATGAGTCTTGGTCAAAGTCTATCCCTGTCTTTTACCACATACTGGGCCTCATTACACGGAAGGTGGTAACCATGTCACTATTAGCGCCATGGTTGCTGCCGGTAATTTACTGATCCCGCCATGGGGAATGGCGGAATTACCGCCCCATTCCAAGGTTGGCGGGCCGTAATTTCCCATTCACCATTAGCCCTTCCCCATTCCCATTTAGGCTCAATGGGGAAGGCGGCAATTACGGTACTGCAAATTGCGGTACCGTAATTGCCTCCAAGGTCCCTTTGCGGGTCCCGTCCTTAACGGCTGGTAAAACCAGCCATTAAGGTAGGGACCAGCAAAGGGACCTCGTAGTAGGGCGGTAAGGGATTACCGGCACCGGTGCCCTTACCGGTGCCGGTAATCCCTTACCGCCATCCGTGTAATGAGGCCCACTGTGTCAAGGGTTGCCAGAACCGGTGCAAAAACAGCTCAAGAAATTGGTAGGGATCGAAGCCAAACCGTGGGCCGAAATTCAACTGACAATTGCACACTACTGCAGATTGTTACAAGAAAAGAACCAAAAAAAGGAAGCAACCCGTAAGGGGGAAGAAGCAAAACTGGTACAAAAGAAGCTCTCGAAGTATACTCTCGAGGAAGCCATGTTGACCAGCCCAGCCGAGCCCAGCACGTAGCAAGTAAATTACCAAGCGAATACGGGATATTACCAGAGGGGTAGAGGATTTAGAGGAAGAGGATGGCAAGGTGGCCAGGGAGGTTTCCATGGTAACCAGGGAGGTTTTCAAAATAACCAAGGCGGATTTCAGAATGAACAGATGCCGGATGGGCAGATGGTCTGACCACCGCCAGTATGCTGGCTGTGCAGATTGACAGGACATGTGGCGCGCATGTGCAGAAACCAAGGCATGTGGCAAAATGGCCAAGGAATGGGAGCAGGTATGGTGAATCAGCCTGCCGCCCCGCAACAAGGCAGTGTGCAGGGCCACATAGTGCAGTAGCAGTCAGCAAGCTTGCAGAAAGGTGCACAACAAGGGTTTCAACCCTCAAACATGGGGAACTTGCAACAGGGGCAGCCTCAACAGGCACCACCGCCGGTGCCACCAGGAATGAACAATGGAGGAGGAACCAACCCCGGGAATGGGGGTATTCCACAAACTTACAGTGGGCCGAACCTATACATAAAATAGGACAGCTCACGGGAAACTCTGATGTGCTCTATCCTATCGGTGACACCAGACCCTAATAGGGAACCCAGGGTAAATGTCACCATAGGGGGTAAGGAATAGTCCTTCTTAGTTGACACGGGTGCAATGCGTTCGTGCATACAAGAAGGCAAGTTTTCCTTGTCCGGCGAGGCTATAGATACTCAGAGTTTCACTGGAGCTTATAGCAGAGTTCCCTTTACAGACACACTCCCAGTCTCATTGGGAGAGCGTGAAATGAATGTGCCCTTATTGTACTCACGTCAGTCCCCAGTAAACATCATGGGTCGAGATTTGATGACAAAGTTGAATATGCCAATCTCGTTAACTGAGGATGGTATAGTGTGCAAGGAATGCATTATTCTAATGTGTGCAAAATGATCAGAGAATACTCTGGACGTGCAGCCATGAGAGCTATAACGCTGGAGCCAGAAGTTTTCGCATATGGCATACGAGTGCTTATGGCGGGATTGCCAGGCCTCGCAGACAAACCTATGAGAACCCCTGACGAATTTCTATTTAGACCAAGAATACCCATGCATGAGGAAGAGGGACAAATATTTCCCTTGGAAATACAATCTACAGCAGGAAAGGGGAAGGTGGTCGTGGTAGAAGGATATGATGACAAAGGAAGGCAATGGTGCGCTATTATCGCCATTGAAGAAGGGTATCGAGTGACTGACGTCGCGGATGATGATCTGTTTGAAGAACACCCAGACTTAGAAGAGACAAGAGTGGAAGTAAGTCTCATATTCTGGGTCAAAATGATCAAACGAGAAGTGCCACAAAGAATGATGCTGGAGATGGTACGTCCAGAATACTTTGAGGAGGACATGGCCCAGGTGCCTGTCGCAGTATGGACAACAGGGCCTTATGACGTAGGACTCCTGAAGGAGGTGGGAGAGGTGAAAATCAAACTGAAGCCAGGAGCGATCCTAGCAAGAGCGCGACAATATCCCATGTCCAGAGACGCGGATGAGGGGATCGCGAAGACAATTTCCGCCGTGATGGAACAGGGCATCCTAGTGACGTCAGAATCACCCTGTAACACGGTGATCTATCCCGTCAAGAAATCGAAGGGCGGGTCTTGCTGTTTAATCCAGGATTTAAGGGCATTAAATGACATTGTCGAAGCCGAGTTCCCTCTAGTCCCTAACTCGTCTACAATTTTGTGCAACATACCCACTGAGGCAAAATATTTCATGGTGATTGATTTGAAAAATGCATTTTTCTCAATTCCATTGCACCGTGACTCGCAAGACTTGACATCGTTTACGTTCAGGCAAATGCGCCTGAAAAGAACGAGGCTGCCACAGGGGTATTGTGAGTCCCCATCCATTTTGAACAGAGTCCTGCAAATGGACCTAAGCAATATTGCAGTAGACAGTGTTGTTCTGCAGTATGTAGATGACATTCTGATCTGCAGCACCACTGAGGAACAATACAGGAGTGACTCTGTCCAGCTACTAACGGTACTAGCTGAGAAGGGGTACAAAGTTGATAAAGAAAAGTTGCAATACTGTCAGCGGGAAGTGCTGTACATAGGGCGACTAATCTTTCATGAAGGGAAAAAGATAACCCCAGAAAGGGCTGAAGCCATCATGAACACGGCCAAGCCACGCACGATCAAGCAAATGCAAAGCTTTTTAGGCCTGTGCAATTATGTCCGAGCTTGGGTCTTTGACTACAGCTCGTACACCAAGCCCTTGCTTCAGGCCCTGAAGAAGGCCCAAGCGACAAGGGAAGAAATCGAGTGGACTGAGGCAATGGAAAAGGGTTTTTCAGAACTCAAGTGGGCAATTTATAAGGCCCCAGTTCTCGGGATCTCTAACTATGCAGAAGTATTCCATCTGTTCTCACATACCGATGCCAATTTTATGACGGCAGTACTAGCTCAACGAACATCGCTGGGGTGCAAACCTCTAGCGTATTACAGCGGGAGTCTGGACCCGGTTATGAGGGACACTTCCCATGCGAACAAAATCTGGCCACTGCTGCGTTTGCCATCGAGAAGGCGTCTTCCATTGTGATGGGGTGCTCTATGACATTGTATGTCAAGCACTCACTGTTGGCCATATTGGAGAAGCCAAAAGGCACATTGACATCACAGAGAGCATCCGCCTATGAGGTGATCATCTCTAATCCATGGATCAAAATAGTTTGATGTAAAACGGTGAACCCTGCAACGTTTATAATAGAACCAGTAACCGAGGGTGAACCAGTCCATGACTGTGCAAACTATGAAGAATTTTACGATGAAATCCCAAGGGTAAAGGAAAACGCCCTGCCAAGTGGGGAGGTCGTCTTCATTGACAGGTCTTCTAGAATTGACCAAGAAGACGGAAAAAGGTATACAGGCGTAGCCGTGGTGAAACACCTGGTGAATGGAGAGTTTCGGGTACTCGTCAGTGCGTGAATACCCTCTCACTATTCAGCCCAAGCTGCAGAACTGGTGGCACTGATACTCGCCATCGAAAATCATGCAGATCAGGAAGTGTCGGTGTACAGTGATTCCGCCTATGTGACTTCCACCGTGCACGCAGGTTTAGCACGATGGAAAAGGAGGGGTTACCTCCGAGCAGAGGGCACGCCAGTGCAACATGCAGCCTTACTGGATATGCTGATAAAAGCACTACAGCTCCCAGTGTGCATAGTGGTTGTGAAATGCACCGCTCACACCAAGGGGACAGATTTCGTGTCACATGGAAACCATGAAGCGGACACAGAAGCCAAGCGCATGGCATCCAAGAATGAAACAATCATGGACGTGGAGGTGGCACGTACCCATGAACGAATGATGGTGGCGTGAGCCACACCAGAAGCCTATAGCAATATGGGGCAGACTCAGTTAATGGAGCTCCAAGGGGAGGCACCTCAGGAGGAGAAACATTTATGGAAGCGTCGAGGGTGTTCTTTAAACCTCTCTGATGGATTGTGGAGGCAAGACAGCACTGGTAAACCAGTAATGCCTGTCACCCTTCTAAAGGTAGCGTTAGAACAGCTCCACTACCCCTTACACATGTCAAAAGAAAATCTTGCTGCAACGCTCGCAGAAGACTGGTTCACGCCGAATTTAGCGGAGCATGTTGCATTTTTTATGGTCAACTGTATAATTTGTCAGCAATTCACCTCTGGGCACACAATAAAAGTAGTGAGAGGAATCATTCCCAGACCTAATGGACCGTTCCAGCACCTGCATATTGATTATGTCGATATGATTCAGGTGTGTAATGGGTACAGGTATTTAATTGTGGTGGTGTGTCCTTTCTCAAGATGGATAGAAGCAGGTCCCTGTACACACCCCGATGCAGCATGTGCCGCAAAATTCCTGGTGAGGGAAGTGTTCCTTAGGTGGGGGGTGTGCGAGTTAATGAGATCAGATAATGGGCCCCATTTTGTAAATACAGTGTTTGAGCAGATTAGCTTGTTGCTTGGTATAAAGCACAAGTTCTTGTCGGCGTATCACCCAGAGGGAAATGGGATATGTGAGCGGTTCAACAGCCTGTTAAAAGAGAGAATAGCCAAATTGAAGCTCACATTAAAGAAGGGATGGCTGCACTGTCTACCACTGGCATTGTATGCTCTTCGGAACCAACCAGGCTCCGACCATCATCTTACGCCGCACAAAATTGTTACTGGTAGAAGGATGAGGAGCCCTGTTACCCCCCGAGACAGGGCTAGATGTGATGCGCAGCCTGCTACGGAGGTTCTGGGAGCAGAGATGAAGGATTACCTTGACTGTCTCACATCCAGCACCACTGTCATTTCAGGCCAGCTGCAGCGACAGCATAAAGGGAACAGCACAGCACAAACCACAACAGACGGTGCTGATACAGGCGCAGCTCACAGCCTTCGTGCGCCCCTTGTCTTCCCTGGCGACAGCGTCCTTGTACGGAATTTTACAAGGAAAAAATGGGACGAGCCAAGGTTTAATGGCCCTTTCATCGTAGAGGACTGCACCCCGTCCGCTGTCAAGCTCGAGGGCAGGAGAGCCTGGATCTTCCTAAATGACATCAAACCGTTTATAGGAGAGAGCACTCCTAATGCATCCACCTCAGAGGAATCTACAGACATCAGGGAAGAACCTCAGCACGTGCAGACAAGATCAATGGCGAGGAAGAAGGACGCATGAGCAGAGAAGAAAGGAAAAGAGCCCGTTTGTGAAAATCGTGTCCACACTGAACTTTTCCTTTATGCACAGAAAGAGACAAAACCAAGCAAACGAACACTCTGTGCAGCCAAAAGTGCAGGGTAAAAAGGAGAATCATATATTCCGAAACCGCAGTGACACTGGTAACTCGAACCCGTTGAACCACATGAAGTATTGAACATGAACTCTAAGAGTCTGATAAGTAGTAAAATAAGACATTTCTGAGAAACAAAAAGCGTTATTCTAAAGCATCCAGTACCAAGTCTTTGTGCACAGAACTTATGGTACATCCCGGCAGAAGTCTCAAGTGGGATGTACTCACCTATTTTAAGCTCGTGCTCCTAACATATCCATCACTCATAGGGAGAGGAACAAGTGTCACAGAATACATTCAAGATCCAGAAAATAAGAAGGTAATCAAGCAACTACTGACTGTCACCACAGAGGTCTTCGCCGAGTTGCCCGAGCACAGTGAACAAGAGACTAATGCTCCCACCCCAAGTGATCATTGATGAAATAACGTATACATTATTCTTCCGAATCATATAGGAGTGCCCAGGACTTGTCGGGAGAACCACATATACACTGACTTTCATCAGAGATCCCCGAAACAATGACTTTTTGAACCAAGTGTGGTATAAACTGAACTATGTGGTAGCAATCCACGCAGCAGGAAAGTGCAAAAACTGCTCACCACAAAAGAAAGACTTGTGATCGGGACCCAGCAAAACAAAGCAAATGTCCCTGTCCCCTGCAGACACGCAGCTAGCCCACAATGTCCTGATTAGACTGGTCACAGACTATCCAGAAATGGTGGGAAGGCCTGCTGATGTTGATGTTGTCACTTTCCTCAGAGATCCAGTCAATTTCCTACACATGAAGACTCTTCTCCACGGGATCATCCTCCAAGTGGAACTGTCCAACTTCCAGCAAGAATTCCTAAGGAGATTCCTGTGAGACTGTTGGCAGAGGGACAGATCGAGGGAAGGACAAAGACTGTTCATGGCACAAAAAAGGGCCTATGATCTAGAGGCCAGAAAGTAAGAGCGAATGTCGTTGACACCAGGAGACAGCAGATATGCATTCCGAGTCTTCTTCCACCTCATTGAGAACTTTCCAGAACTAGTGGGTAGACCCATCACTGTCGACATGCCCACCTTCCTCAGCGACCCAGCAAAGAACACACAACTCAACAGGCTCCTGAGAGCTATCATCTCGCAGCTGAGAAGCAATTACAGCTATCCGTTGCTGAGGAGAGCCTTAGCGGGGGGAGATCCACGATAAAGTTCTTCATCATCCTTCCTCCGAGGACAGAGTAAGAAAACAAGGACAAAGTTCTCCATTCTGCTAACATAGGACAGATTGAGAAGAACGGAAACAAGGATAACCACATCGTTTTTGTCTTTTATTTTTATTTTTTATTTTTACTTCTGTATTTTTCTTCTATTTTTCATCATCTTTCTGCCGTGGCGCAGATGGAGGAGAGAGACACTACTCTTCAACGTGTTAACGAACGACCAATTGGAAGGAACGGACACAAGAATTTCACCATTGTGTTTTCCATTTTCAACATCTTTCTTATTTCTTCCTACGTTGTCATATGTTCATTTTTATTTTTATTTTTATTTTTTCGGCATTTTATTTTTGCGTGATTTGTAGCAAATCCATCTCTTCATGGTATCATTGCGAACAGATTCCTGCATGTCCTCAGGGCCATGGTGAATTGGAGGGGTGCCCTGCGACTGTGTTTATTATAGAAATGCTAAATGAAAATTATATGATAAAGAAGGTAGTCTAACCTTTCTCCATAGTCTAGCTAAACGGTACTGTGCCGCATCTCAAGACTACTGGTTACACCCATAAAGGAGACATTTGAATAATACTCATCACTTTAGTATTTGCTGAACCTTTTTGAGCAACGAGATCAAAGTAAGAAAGGAAATAAACTATTGACTATGGACTTAATCGGCATGGGGGCCCAGAACAGTAACCTAGTTTTGCCACCCGCGGATGGGCGCCCCCGCTTCCCTGGAAGGAGATGCTGCAAGCTATCGTTGAAAGCCATTATATGTATATGCATAGTGATTATTATTGCGTTTTTGTCTCTAACTATCAGAACTGCATTTTATATCGGTGCACGGAGTGACCCATTGTCTGTGCATCCACCAGATAATGAATATCTGGGTCCCACAAAAGCACCCAGACCATATATCGTCATCCCTGTTCCTAGAAAAGCTGGTGGTAAAGCAAATGAACTGAAACTGAATGTAATAAATAGTGACAGCTACACGGTTCAGGTTATGAATGATGAGAAAAGCTGGAGACAGGGTCAGCTCGGAATGAATGATAACATAGCACTGTCCATGGCACGCACCAACACACTGAGTGCACACGAACGAGGGCAAGTGTCAATGGCTACGGGACATCAGACCAAATCAACAGTAAAAGAAAAACTGCCTAAGGAACGACCGGCTCCAGAAAATTGTGGAAGTAAACAAGAGGAGCCAGGTGAGAACCTAAGCAGAAGGGACATGACAGAATCCCTCAAAGAACCGGAAGAAGCCACAAAAGAACCTACTGAGAAAACACATGCGTTGGTTGAATATGTGTTCCCGCTCATACTTAGAGCTAAGAAGCTACATGAGGAGCTGAGCAAGAAAACCACAGAAACTGTAATAACGAGCACGCCTGCTCCAATGCCAGAAATAAGCATCAGACCTACAATGCTGCCACGCGTTGGGAAGATGACGAGCCAATGGTGGTGGGAGGAGGTCTACAAAAGAATGCATGAGGGAAGGAAAAGAAAAACAAAACATCCCCCTGTTACTGCAGGGCAGGAAATGAAACCTGCCCCACCAAGGATAGTACCCGAGAGCCTACCCGAACGGAAGAGCAGTACGGACGTATTCAGAGACATAGTGAGAGCCAATTACAGAAAAACGTTAAGAAACAAGAAAAGCTCATATGAAACCGACAACGAACTAAAGGATTACTTGGACAGCGCAGCCCATCTAGGAAACAACATCTGGTACCAACACATGAAGGAGGTTGGAAGGAGACAATCAGAAGGGGAATGTTTTGTCTGTGCACTCCTGCCATACAGAATGGGCAAGTCCAAAATCTTTGTGGCAATAGAAGTTGATGTCCCCACTGCACACTGCATGTCACACTTAGCAATGTGCAACACCAGAGGGAAGTTTATGGGGAGAGACACCTCCCTGATATGGGCCAATGAAAAGGATTTCCCTGATGAAGACGGTTTTGTTCAGGGCATCAAAACAAGAAACAGGGCGCACACCAAGAATCATGTGATTAGATATGAGAACCCTGACGTCAAAGGATCAGGAATAAGATGGGAAATAAACCCGATACTGAATGTCCAATGGAAAACAGCTGAAGAAGCTCAAATCTTGAAGAACTGAGGCCAAATGCAGATCTGGGGGTCAGTAGTGTCCCCAAACGGATGGGAAGAAGGGGTTGTGATCTGCCGAGCCCGGATGGTCCTTGTAGCCTGCCAAGAAGCAATAGAAAATTCACAAAAACTATGCAAACCATTGCGGCCAAGATTGGTAAAGCTGCTAACATGGGTCGAAGACAGAGGAGGACCCCTGCAAATAGTACCACTGGAAAACCCGAAACTGTGCTTCAGAAGTAATGGCATGAGGAAAATGGGGGAGAATCAAAACTGTGGACGAATGTATGAAGCCCCAGGGATGTTGCAAGGTACCGCAGTCCTGATGGACCATTACTGGGCATGTGGATCCAAGGCATACAAAAGGCTACCAAGGAACTGGGGAGGCCTATGTACACTGGTGAACGTCCACGTTCCGGCACTGATGATTCCAAAAAATGAACTGAATTTGGACAGCTTCCGAAAAGCAGATGCTCACCTGAGGAAAAGGAGGTCTGTGGAACTAATGTCAAGGATGAAGAGAGAGACTTCTCCACCAAATCAGAGGACGCATTTCATGCCATTCCCTACGAACACAGGCTGTTTAGCCTAACCTCATCCGTATTTACAACAATACTCTTGCCGCATATCCAAGTTAGTGCAAATACCAAATGGTTGCAGATAACCAGATGGAATTACTGCAGACCATCAATACCACCATAAAAGGATTCAACACGATTAAAGACAAACTAAGAGCAGTCCGCCTGATGACTCTCCAGAACAGATATGTGCTTGACATGATTACGGCGATGGATGGAGGTGTTTGTGCAAAAATCAGAGAATCGTTTTGCACATTTATACCATCGCACGATGAGGAAAATGGAACCCTCAGCAAGGCCATAGGCATGCTGACAAGCCTAAAGAACCAGATGACTGAGGAAACAGATGAAGTGGACGATGGCAGCTGGTTTGGGGACTTATTCTCCTGGGTCCAGCAATGAATGGCTGACATATACAAGTTTCTGGGAGCCTTACTAGCTATGGTGCTGCTAGGATTCTGTGTTATCAAGATAGTCATCACACAGTGCCAGAAAACTGCAAAGAAGGCCATTGGGATGAAAATTATGGTCGATATCGAGCCAGGTTGGAAGCCCAGAGACCTGAGGGATGAAGAGATAAAGGACTTCGTGAAGGCCAGTGAATTTGCACCAGAGGGAACAAAATTCACTTATCCCAAGAAACGAAGAAGGTATGAAGGAAAATGGATTTATTGCAGTCCAAATGGACAGTACCAGCTGATGACATGGAACAAAGATGAGCATGTGAAAACAGCAGGAAGTTTGAAAGAGGTGATAAAGATATGGACACCAAAATTGCATGCATTAACGCCATCTTGTGTAAACCCGGAAGATGATGAACAAGACATTGAAGAACAAAGAAACTAAATATAAAGGAGGAAGCAGAAGTGGTCGGTGAACCGACCAGAGGGGGGAGTTTAGAGGAGGTCCCAGATATAGCCTGCACCCCTGCCCCCCATTGTGAGTTGCCAGTAAAATACTTGCCAAGGTATGTGACGTGTGAGGAGGAACTGAACCAACAGAGAGCCGCATTGGGCCTCTGCCGTGTGTACATTAGAAGATCAGTACCTGTTGAAATGCCAATAAGCAGACAGCCCTGGGAAACACGGTACCCAATCAGACAACCATACCAGCCGCTGATACGAAACGATGAGTATTTACAGACTGTCCATGAGGAGACACAAAGTGCCCTAATGGAAGGCAAACGATGATGAGAAGAGGGCCTGGACAGACTAACGCATGAGAAAAGGCAACACGCAAACGCGTGTATCCACACAAACAGGTGCAAGAGACATGAAGGACAACACAATGTTAAAGCGTAAGAAACATCATAGCGAAAGAACCAAGATGGAAGAATCGAACCTGTTAAAACGTGAGTAAATAGGCTTGAAATGCAAGATGCTAAGAAATCGATTCTGCTTGCAATGCTTAGTAGAGGACAGAGCGGCAAGTGCCAACCATATATCTACCTCAATAAGGCACAATGGGCCTCATTACACGGACGGCGGTAACCATGGCGCTATTAGCGCCATGGTTGCCGCCGGTATTTTACCGAGTCCGCCTTGGTGAATCGGGGAATTACCGCCCCATTCCAAGGTTGGCGGGAGGTAATTCCCCATTCACCAAAGCCCTTCCCCATTCCCATTTGAGCCCCCATAGGGCTCAATGGGAATGGGGAAGGAGCAATTAATGGTACCGCTATTAGCGGTACCATTATTTGCCCTGAAGTCCCTCAGTGGGTCCCTTCCTTAACGTGTGGTCTGACCACACGTTAAGGACGGGACCCGCTGAGGGACCTCGTAGTATGGCGCTAAGGGATTACCGGCACCGGTGCCCTTACCGGTGCCTGTAATCCCTTAGCGACATCCGTGTAATGAGGCCCAATGTACACGTGCGACTCCATTTTGTAAAAGCAGAAGTACGCCCAGGCGGCCAAGGCCTAACTGGTCGGGTTTCATATCCATGCCAAAGCCAGGGGAAAGAGCGGAATCGAAACTCAACAAAGGACGGCTCAGGCCTGGGAAATCGAGGTCAACCCAAGAGAGGGGGCGAGCTTCAGCTAAGGAGAATCAAAACTTCAGAACATGCCAGCCTGTCCTGTGAAGGTCAAGATAAGGAGGCCCGGGCAGGTGGTGGAGCTACATGGAGAATTAAATACACGAAACGCTGGAAACTGAAGCAGATTCACGGTGAACCAACACGTGACCAGCCAGGCGCGAAGATGCACCACCGTCGGATGTCACCCAGATCCAAGGGGTGCCATAACTTTTCCTGATAAGAGACTACAGTTTCGAGACCTTCCTTAGCCAACTAATTGACACATCGCCCTAAAACCACTGATTGATGGAAGGGGGGCAGGGTGAATCTTAGGACACTAGGCACCTGGGTGTCCAGCCTGCTTGCTGCTAATTAAAGTGGAGATTTATGGTTAGGGGTGTAACTTGCCCAATCACAATGGACCATGTAATCTAGGGTCCTATAGACACTGTAACCAATAGGACGTCGTACTTATAGTGACGTCCATCGCGTGTGATGTAGAAGGATGGGCGTAGACGCCCACCAGATAAGAGTTAACCAATCTGCATGCTCTATTGACATATACAGATATAACACCTATACTTAAGTTACCTTTCCCACCCAATTATATTGCATGATGATTTTTTATAGAATTAGACGTCAATGATGACGAGTTTAGCCTATAAAAACGGCTGTTGGACTAAAGTTTGAGGAAGTCGGAGCGAGACAGGTGTATGCAATGCTGCTGATTCCCATATGCTGATGTATGTATGTATCATTAAATGGACTACCCTTTGCCAACTTACTGAGTCCTGATTTTTTAGATGTGCTGGAGTATGTGAATCCTGCACCCTGTCCTCACATGGTGCAGCTATCCAGTATTACAAGTTCTCGGGGGTTGAGTACTGACCAATGGGCCCGTCAGTAATTTCCTCTCCTCGTGAACAACCTGACATCTCTTTTGCCCTGTAACCAGAAAGTGTCACTGCAATTACTGTAACCTACGTTGTGATACCCTAGGGTTTGGGCGTATAATCAAATGTAATAAATAAAAAAATAAAAAATAAGAACTGAAACAGCCACAAAACCTCAGAAAATTGGAGCCTAGAAATCAAAGGTTTTAATAGATTGCACAGTGTTTAAATCTGACTTCCAGTTGTGGAGCCTGGACGTATTCATTCAGTGTTCCGCAGAGGCCCTCCGGCCATTGCCGGCACCAGGATTGGAGCTTTTACAAATCCAGTTGCTAATATGTCTTCCCTCCGGTTAAAGCTTAATACACAAAGCAGGAGAATTCACTTCCATTTCTTTTGTTATAGAAGTAATTTTCTACCAAATATTTAAGCTTGCAGAACCCCAGAGTTCCTCCCTGCCCCAGTGGCTGGTCACAGTTTTTACCTGACCCCTGCTGTACATCACAGATCATCTCGAGATTGAGTTTCACGAATAAAGCCGTGGACACAAAACTAAGAATCCACCTTGACACAGATCCTCAGCCCGATTCACCAAATTTCGCTGAGCGCCTTGCTGCTATCCAAGGCTGGATCAGTGAAATTCAACTCGGCCGAATCCCAGGAAAAACAGAGATCCCACTCTACGGGCAGTCTTCATCCTTGGCTGGCCTCAAGTTCTGGCCCATCAACCATAGCCCGTCGCTCACCCTCCCCACAACCTCCTTCCCACACTGGACATGAAGTACAAAGTAGTATTGGCCCAAAGAACAAACCTTGACCACATTGGACTACAGCAACAGTCTCTTCACCAGACTCATGAGAAAAGAAAATGCCATACAAAACAGAGGCGCGCAACCGGGAGCGGAATTAATCTTCAATCCAAAGGAAGGCGGCCATGTCACCTGAGCACTGAAAACACTCCACTGGTGGATCATCCATCATAGGGTCCAATTTAAGCTCTTGGACTTCATGAGAAATGTGGCGTGGAACACTGGCCCAAATATGCTACGATATGTTATTTATAACGTGCTTAATACACAAAGGTTTCTAAGCGCGGACCCGGGGATCGAACCTGTGTTGCTCCGTGTTGTCTTGCTTTCAAGGCGAGCACGTTGCCACTGAGCGATCCTCCCGAGATCTGTCGGACTGGTTCACCAAACGCCAACAGACTCTCCCCGGAACAAAGGAACTAAAAAGGTTCAGGAAAACAAGTCTTCTGGTAACTGGCCACGAGCTATGGAATGACAAGCCCCTCGGATTTAAGGCTACATACAAGCTGCGCTTGAAATTCAGGCACCCAGGCACTCTTGCTCTCCCACAGGCACCCATGCACTGCTGCTATGTCAAAGACACTGATGCACTATTGCTCAGTCACACGTACCCATGCAGCAGTACTATGCTGAAGACACCCATGCGCTGCTGCTTTACCACGGGCTGCCCTCGCCCACGGGCCCCCATGCACTGTTGCTCTCCCACAGGCATCCATGCACTACTGCTATATCAAAGACACTGAGGCACTAATGCTCCGTCACACACACCCATGCAGCAGTACTAAGCTAAAGACACCCAGGCACTGCTGCTCTACCACGGGCACCTGCACTCTCCCACGGGCCCCATGCACTGTTGCTCTCCCACATGCACCCATGCACTGATGCTATATCAAAGACACTGATGCACTCATGCTCCATCACACGCACCCATGCAGCAGTACTATGCTAAAGACACCCATGTGTTGCTGCTCTACCACTGGCACCTGCCCTCTCCCACGTGCCCCATGCACTGTTGCTCTCCCACATGCACCCATGCACTGATGCTATATCAAAGACACTGATGCACTCATGCTCCATCACACGCACCCATGCAGCAGTACTATGCTAAAGACGAAGGCGCACCTAAGAAGTATCCGTTCTTCTGTCCAGAGGCTCCAATCTGGAGAGAAATGCCTCCATGCCAGTGGACGGCGACATGGAGCACGCTGGCTGTTTTACCTGCAGGGCCCACCAGGCTCGCTACCAAAGTCAGTGGTGGGGGATCATGGGAGTTGTAATCCAGGGCATGTGGGGTGTGAGGGCAGGGTTTGCCCACCATTTCTCTGTGTCCTCAACACAGACCACCTAGATACGCACCCACGCAGATTATGTGGGTACTTCCCAACTGGGTGCATCAACAGAGCTGCAAAGCTATCTTGGACTTTCCCCCTCTCCCCGCTAAGCTAACCCATCCTCCTCTCTTTCAGCTCTGCCAGAACTGCTGGCAACCCAGCAAATGGCAGCGGTGGGCAGAGTAAATGCCAGTAACACAACATATCTAGCTGCAGCTGCCAACCTCCAAAGCTGCCACCAGCTCTACCCCACCCATTCTTCTTGTGCTTTTAATCTTGGCTGGTATGAAAATAGGCCCATTTTGCATTACCTATGCAAAGCATGATGGGAATCTCCAGGATCTGCATCTTTCACTGGGGAATGTGCTTGCTGTCTAACAGGCATTCTAGTTCATCTCACAAGGACCCGCTTGGATGGTACACTTCTGGCATTGTCTGGCACTTCTGGCAGTGCCTCAGGCAATGCTGCAGTTTGATGTCCAGGAATAGCCACAACAACAAAAGTAAGAAGCAATTTCAAAAGAAATCCTTTTCTGCTCACTGGAGCAGGGCGTGGCTCCAGAACGACTGGCATGGGGACTTCGTAACAGAGGGAAACTCAAGTGAACAACGCCCACGTGAGTATACTCTTGCAGGTGATGACAACATGGGAACATGTATGTGATATGGTGATAGTGGTGATAGGGTGATGTGGTGATATGGTGATAGTGCTGATAGGGTGATGTGGTGATGTGGTGATGTGGGTGATTTGGTGATATTATGGTGATGTGATTGTTGTACGAGGCAAGTGGAATAGGACTTATGGTGATGTAGTATTGGTGATGAAGTATAACATAGGACTTTTTGGTGATAAGTGGGTCATGTATTGAAATTGTCACGTGTTTCTGTTTTTCTACTTTTTATAATGGAAAGGAAAGGGACCCCAGCTTATAAGGACTGAGAGGTAAGGGATCATCAGCCGCTATACAGGTTGAGAAGGTAGTACCACAGAGTATTCTTCTTATGACGATAAAAGCAATAAGTGGTATTACGTAGTGGCTCTGGATAAGGAATGGGCCTGGATATTAGTCTTTTATATTTTCTCGTGCTGTCTTTTGTGGTAAAAAAGGAAGGAAGGTGGATGAGTTGCGGTGTGTGTATGTATGTGTGAAATCAAAGTGGAGAAAGTGTAAAAGTGGGTGGGGGAAAAAGTGGGTTGATCTGTATTATTGAAGCATATGCAACATAGCAGTAGGGTTAAAGTGAAGCATTAGGGACGCGCACAATATTATGGAGAAAGGAACTCCAATAAAACACATGCATAGGGTTCTGCCACTGTGTTGTGACAGAATAAATAAACAATGGAGAGTAGAAACAAAGGAAGGGGGGCCAGAGCAGGGCTCCCATAAAAGAAACATGCTAGAAAAAATGTCCATCTTTGTAGCAGCAAAATATGAAGGGAACAAGTCCCAAAAAAGAGAAGAGATTCTAGATCTCTGTGAATTAGTTGAGGATATAGGAGATCGGGAAGGTGAAAAAGAGATCCAATGTCAGGGTATATACCCCGTAACGCCTAAACCTGCAGTAGGGTATAAAAACCCAGTTTATAAACCTCCAGAGGTGGAGAGAGTCTCAACAGGATTATCAGGATTAGCAACTAAGGGGGGACTTGAGAGCTTTTTGCACCTCCCTATAACGCACCCAGAAGCTCTAATATGCCCGTAGCATAAGTGTACCCAGAGGGTCCACAAGTAGACATTGACAATGAGCTAAGACCACTGCAGGAAAGGTTGGTCAGGTTACAAGTGCCTGAAGAAGTATCACTAGAAATAAGGGTACACGTACAGAAAATAGGGGATTGGAATTCAGGAGATTTTTTGTTTAGGTTAAACCCTGGGGCAATAAGAAATGCTTGTGTTGAAAAATATGATGGGCAGAGTGTATGGACAGTCCTGGGACAGGAAGTAGAACAAGTATGGGATAATGGAGGGGAAGATCAAGCTGGTAGAAATAATGAAGAGGCAGGGCAAGGAGGAGATCAAGGAGAGGAGGTGGTGAGAATCCTGTCCCTGCCACAAGAGGCAGTGGGGAGGGACGGACCAAGAAATAGACCAGATTTAATCATGGTAGTACAAGATCAGAAGAATACTAAAGGGGCAGAAAACAAAATAGATATGCAGCTGCCTCCAACACATAAAGACGTAGAGATAACGCAGTATGCCATGGCCTCAAAAGGACAGAAATAATTTGATTAAAGCTCTCCCCCAGCTTATAGATGGAGCTAGTAAATGGATCTATGAATTTGAAAAACAGACAGGAGTGGTAGCCTTAGCAGTAGGAGACCTTAAGAGTTTACTGGTCACCATAGTCGGGGACCAGGCTGGGGATATATGGGCACGGGCTGGGGTAAGTCTTGCAGATAATGAAAATGATGGAGCAGACTTTGATGAGGTAAGGGCAAGGGTATGGAATGCCCTAGGAAGGATGTACCCAGATACCCCTGACTTACATTCTTTAATTCGGTGCACAATGGGTGAAGATGAGGACCCAGATAGGTTTATTTTTAAATTACAGGGAATGTGGAGAGTTGAGACAGTACCATTTTTCTATTTTATTGTAAAGAGGGGACTACCAAAAGAGGTCCAGAAGGTATTAGATAAAATATGGGAATTGAAGCCAAAGGGTGGGCAGAGATACAAAGTATAATAGTCCACAATTGTAAGAGAATCAAGAAGCAGGACAGGGAGACAGTCCAGAAGCAGCAAATTGACGAGGCAAAACTAGTGGAAAAGAAACTAAATAAGGTTGTCGTTCAAGCACCAGTGAAGGCACCGGCTCAGGGGGAAAGGACAGGAGATACTCAACAAATTGGGAATGCCACAACTGCGGCACTATGGGGTGAAGGAAGACAGGGACAATGGGGTGGGGGGCACAGTACCCCAACCCACAGTGGCAGTATGAAGGAGCACCAAGGGGAAAAGGAGGATCTCGAGGAACAAGAGCAGGAGGTTTTTGGGAGGATAGGGCCTCGCGGATGAGGATTGGGACCATCACAGTGCTGGTGTTGAAGGAAATGGGAGAATTTTGCAAGGGAATGCAGGAAAAGGCCTGGGATGAGATTTAATTATGGGCCTTCACCTTCAGAGCAGGGAATCCAAGGGCATCAAGGAAGAAGACAACAGCAATTTGGGTGAGGGGGTCAAAATCAGTTCCCTTATGGGGCTGACAGACAAGGACAACATGGGCAACAACTACAGCATGGTGAGGGAACACAGTTTAACAGGATGGGAGGGGGACCAGACGCACCATTCCAAGAGTTACAATGACGGGGAAAGCCCTTTTTCATTCCCCAGGACAAATACATATTCTGATTAGGACAGCCCACAGAAAGCACTTGCATGTCCAATCCTATTGATAACCGCAGACGCTGAAGAGGAGCCCTTGGAAGAGGAAATGGGAAACAGGCAATTTACATTTATGGTAGATTCAGGTGCAACTAAATCATGCATCATAGAGGGGAACTTTCCATCATCAGGTAAATACTCTTTACATGCAGGGATTCTCCGGGGCTATTTCTACAGTTCCATAGACTGAGGAGCTGGATATAAAAGTGGGAGGGGAGGTAGCACGAGCCCTTGTTATATTCAGAGAGTTCCCCTGTGAAGTTGTTGGGTAGGGAACTGCTCAGAAATGTATCAGTCACAGATCAAGGGGTAGTGTGTTTCACTCCAGGGATGTGTGTAACTCAAGCAATGTTAATAATCAATGCAATAGCAAGGGAGTGAGTAGTCCATGGGGTTCCTATGGTCCCAGATATATTTTCTATTATGGTATTAAAGGTATTAGTAAATGCAGTGCCTCAAATTGTGACAAAGTGTTGGCGAGTGCCTACAGGTTTTATTTTCCGACCCATCGTGCCACCCGAGATGGTGGCAGGGACAATATTGTCATTAGATTTACAAGGACTAGTAGTGTCAGAAAAAGAGTAGTCCTGATTGGAACAGACCTGGACGGGTGCGAGTGGCGCACAATATTATGTATAGACCCGACAGTGTAATTAAAGGAAAGATGGATAAGGAGTTATTTGAGGACAGTGAAAAAAATGGGGGGATTATTTTGGGAATCTGCATTCCGTGTGATATCATGGTGCAGTATAGGGAGATACAGTGCCCCCTGATGGCAGTAATAACTCGGATGTTTTTATTTTTTAAGAGGACATGTGATAGGTTCCAGCACAAGCATGGACTGTTAATTCACACAATGTTGGGTTACTGAGAGCTGTGACCCCAGTACAGATTACATTGAAGTAAGGTGCTTAGCACAAATCATCCAGTATGTGGATGATCGGTTGGTATGTAGTGAAAAGGAACATCAGTGCAGGAGGGGTTCTGTTGCATTATTGCAATTGCTGGCTCACAAAGGGTACAAGGCAGATAAAAAGAAGCTACAATACTGCCAACAGGAGGGACTATACTTGGGACAACTCATTTTTGTAATAGGGAAACATGTTTTTATCGGATAGGACGGCGGCAGTACCCACCGGCCCTAGGCCCAGTACTGTGAAGGAAATATAGCAGTTTTTGGGCTTATGCAATTTTTGTAGGGCATGGATCCTAGACTACACAGTCTACACAAGGCCCCTGTTACAAAGTCTCATGGAAGGACAGAGGACTTAAAAGTAAATTTTAATGGACTGGCAGAATGTCTAGACAATTTGCGGACTTGAGCTATTTGCACGGCCCCTGTTTTAGCAACTCTGGTTTATTTACAGGAGATGTATTTATTTTCCCACTCTGATGAGTCATGAATTGATGGAAGGAGACATATTATATGGTGATGGGTCATAAATAATTGAAGGGATGGAAGCGCACAGGGGCGGTAGTGGGACGTGGTAAAGGGGGGGAGAAATAATGACCACCCCTGTAGAAAGCAAGATCATGGTTCCATACACAGTTTGCCCATACTGGACTATTATTATCTGGGGAACTGATCAGCCCCAGGTTTAAAGGTCCACATGAGGTGGTGTTCTGTACTCGTCTCGCCGTCCATATGAAGGAGTTAGATATTGGGTGCATCTCTTGGGTGTTCTAAGAGTACCTGAGAAAAGGTAAGGTTTAGTAAGGGCATAGCCAAAGGAGAGACATTTTTGAGGATCCATGCCAGGGTGGTGTGTAGTGGCACACACCTTTTTTTTTATCTTTCTTTTTAAATGTTTTAATTTTTTCTTGTTTTTTCTTTTGTCTATTTTTTATTTTATTTTTTATTTTTGTTTGGAAGGTCTAGGATCCGGTCGGCCCTGGTGGGAAAAGGGTCTGGGTCTCTCCCCCTCTCGCTCCTCTCCCTCTCTCTCTCTCCGCCTCTCTCTCCCTCTCTCTCTCTCTCTCTCTCTCTCTGTTTCTCTCTCTCTCCCTCCCCCTTCTGTCTTTGTCTCTCTCTTTTACTTTCTCTGTCTTTCTCGCTCTTTCTTTTTCTCTTTGTCTTTCTCTCTTTTCCTTGATAACCTTTTTTTCTCCACTCCAGGAATAAGCAAAGATGGCTGACCGACCTCTCTGTTATGTAGGGATAATAATAATAAAGATGTTATTTAGTCTACAAATGTAGTAGTAACATGTTGTTTTGTATGACACTGGTTGTGGTTGTTGGAGTGGATGAACTGATGTTTGTTATATGGGGTGGCCATATACAGGGGGGGTCAGTTGGAAAAGAAATAAATGCTAATATGTCTATAAAAAAAGGAAATACAAAATGTCTCACTTTTTGCCAGCCATCCCTACAAGTTGTCTTAGACGAATGAAACGGGAAGTATGAATGACGTATGCTTTACATAAGGGGTTGGGTTTTGACACTATTTCCGCTGTCCTGAATGTAGAAACATTGAATAGCTAGTACTCTGATGTGTGCATTGCAGGAAGGAAATCAATGAAAGATGTTACGTGTGTGCATTTATCCCACACACATCAGGGTCTCCTAAGGGTTTTAGGTCCACATCCAGTCCCAATTACAGAGGCACAATGCTTGGTACATCTTGCACTATAAGGGATAAAGGGCACATTCCAGGCACATAGTGTGCAGTTGAGAAGCATTGATCTAGATCCAGCGTTATGCAATGGCAACACGAAATACCGCCAGCATCTACAAGGACCATATTTCTCCTTGGGAGGTTACTCAAATGACAATGACAAACGGCAGGGCACTACAGTGATGTGTCTGGCAGATGGGCTGATCGAGTACAGCAGAGAAGTAATATCCCAAATAGAGACTATGTGTGCGCAGTATGGTCCCAATACATCACAAGGCTGACACAGATTGCAACAATGAAGAAACCAGCGTGAATAGATAGGGCCAAACATTTTCAACTTTGTTTTAGCAATGAAGGAACAGTTCCTGGTGGCGCAAACATACAGTGCAACCACACTCTTGTGATCCTGGTATGACAAAAGGTACAGCAGCAGTGATGGATTACTACGGTATTACCCAAATTGTTCGTTTAAAATTGTTCGAATGAACAATTGACCGAATTTAAAGGGTCACAATTGACCTTTTCACAATTGACCGAATATATATATATATATATATCGGTTTGGTAATATATATATATATATATGGGTTTTGGACGGTTTGACGTTGGGTGGGGGTTGTGGGGGGTTTCCCCCCACATATATGGTACAATTGACCTTCACAATTCGGTCAATTGTGAAAAGGTCAATTGTCATTCGAGCAGTTGTAAAACGAACAATTCGTAAACAACCATTACTACTGGGTTTGTGGCCGACAAGCCTACTTGCAGCTCCCATTATCTTGGAGGTGCAAGTGTTCACTGGCCACCCTGCACTCAGTGCTACTAGTAATCCTGGAAGAACATGTGAAGGGAGAAGAAATGCCTGTCGAGGTGCTAACAGCCACTCTAGCACCTAAAGGAAACAGGAAAAAGCTTGCACATCACACAAGAATTTGGTATGCTGCCAGAAAAAGGACGATTTCAACGGCAGCAAAGAAAGAAAAGCTCAAACTGCCTCAAAAGACTGTTCCGCACTGCTCAGAGGAATACCTGACAAGCATTGGATTTTTAGCTCAGCTGAGACTTTCTTTTTCATCTTTTTTGGCTCCTGGGGTACAAGCAGCTGCTGCACTTTCATACCCACGGAGGATGCTGAGAATGGGTCACTAACCCACTTCATCAAGGCGTTGCACAATCTAGGTGTTCAAATGGAAAAAAGAAGGTGGAATTCAGAACACAGATTGGCTACCGCTTGCCTTTGATTGGGTCCTGTCATGGCTGAGGGCAGCAGTAAAAACACTGGTTCCTGTGATCATGTTCTTCTCAGTTCTCTTCTGCACGTGCCAATGAGGTCTCCAATGATGTGTTCCTATAGTCCCTAATAGTGCAAAGATGATGGTATCAATTGGGGAATCTAAAACATATTGCCATACAATGAAGAGCGAAATTCAAACTAATATTTCTCTGGTTGTAGATATGTGGGGTGAGGATGAGTTTGTTACTGTAGAAGTAACACAAGGGGGGAATTTTGGGAAGAAGCCTAGAACTTTCCTACATTTCCAAAATGTCCCAAGTGTTTTACAATTAGACAAGACTTCTAAGCACTATAGCACTGAGAAAGCTTTTTTCATGCAAAATAATCACACGCAGGCATGGCCAGTCACTAAATATAGGTTTGTAATATTTAAAAGATAATGTACAAATAAATTAGTTGAAAAACACGTGTAAATGTTATTTTGTGTAGTTTTAAAAATCCAATGTGAAAGCGCACGGTAAAGTCAGGCTGTGCTAAATATAGACTGGGCAGGTGTGAACAGAGAACGTGGATGACCAACTGGTCCTGTCAAATACAGGCCAATGGGGACTAAAAAAAGATTGATTCAAAGCACGACAGAATACTATGGGAAAAAGGATTCAGCACAACACAGAAGTAGAAAAGTGTTTTTATGTAGAAGTTATTGGACCACATCAGATATAATTTTATGGAGTTAAGTGCTGAGAGAATGGCGGGAAGATGTGTTTATGTATGGATGTTTATAACATAGTAAATTATGCTAAACAAGAGTGACAAAGTATTCCTGCTAATACAGCATTAATGTTAAGTAGGGAACATGACCATGCGACACTGGAGCCTCTGCAAACATCCCTTGTATGGGAAGAGGGATAAGTTTGGAGGAGTTCTGTGGGTATCCAGTAACCAAGTGAAGGGTATTTAAGCCCCAGACACAGCAAAGTATCCAGAGGACCTTGGAGGGAGCCAGCGACGACGCAGAATGCTGGCCTCAAATGGCAGAGTCCTCTGCCATTTCCCCAATCCTCATGATCTGTAAAGTTTAAACTCTTGTCATCACCTGCAAGACAGCCTTATGACTTTTGATTCCCTGGAGGGGTGCATTTACTCTCCTTTATGGTGATTATGGGCCCCCTGTATTTTAGGGGTGCGCCCCTGTAAAATGGGGCTCGCTTTCAAATGTTGTTTCCCGCAGGCTGATTTGATCGAATCCCAATTCACCGAAACTGATCACGGAGCTGTGGTGAAGCATAATTTCACTTGGGTGCCCCCCCCGCCATCTTCCTATGTGGGGGAAACCCCTGCAACCCCCATAATGTCCCCTGCCCTCCGCTCCCCACTACTTTCCCTGTGTTCTATGGGAACACCCCCGGCCCGCTCTCTGGCCTGTTCTCCCTCCTCCCCACCCTCCTTCTCCCAATTATGCTCACATATACATACATACATACACACATACACACATACATACATACAACACAAACACACACACAACTAACCCTAGTCCCCATCCTTACCATCTGCATCCCTCTTTCTTCTCTACTGCTTTTCCGGCCGGTTTATACGCAGTGCGTGGTTGCTGGTTAGTTCCCAACTAACAAATAGGCCGTAACGCCTTTGACAAGTACAGTTTCTGATTTCAACCTATGATCCAGCAATGTATAGAAGAAAGAAAGTCTGTGATGTGTTGCTGGTCTGCAAGGTGGTTATCCAGTCAGAAAGCCTAGCCCTCCTCCTCCTACTGGACCTTTCTGCTGCCTTCGACTTGGTCAACCACCAGACTCTTTGTTACCACCTAGCCACAGCCACCAACATTGCGCCTCCAGCTGTCAAATGGAACTGCTCCTTCCTCACAGACAGATCTGCCCATGTCTACGCAGGCAGCGCAGCAGCCCACCCAACTCCTGTCCCTTGCCGGGTCCCACAAGGCTCCTGCGTCTACCCAACCTTATACAACATTTATACTAAACCACTCTTCGATCACCTTGACTCCCTGGGTATTTCCTTCACAAACTATGCTGATGATACTCAGATCCTTATCCCACTCTCATGGAACCACAGTCAAGATTCCAACAGCATTAATTTCATCTACGATATCATCCAAGCTTGGATGCCGGCCCATCAACTCTGTCTAAACTATGATAAGACAGAAATCTTGATTGTTGGCCCCCCATCCCGTCTAGCCAAACTGGACCCAGCCTATCACGCCTTCACCATAAATACCTGCACCATCCCTGTTTCCCCTAACATCAAAACGCTTGGTGTATACCTAGACTCAAGGCTGAGCATGACCTAACACGTCAAATCCATAGCGTCATCCACAGCACACACCACCAAACTCCTCAATTGCACCAAACACCTCCTCTCTGCGCATGACCGCCTAACCATCGCACAAGCCATTGTTGGATCCTGACTCGACAACTGCAACTCCCTGTTAGCTGGCACCATGTGTAGGAATCTTTGCAAACTTCAGACTATGCAAAACAATGCCATCCATGCAGCCCTGGACCTCTCTAAACGCAATTACATCACTGCTTCCAGAAAAGCAGCTCCCAGTCTCCCAGTCAAAGAGCGCATTGACTTCAAAATTCTCTCAATTACTCACTGCTGTCTCTCTAACAAGGCTCCTTCCTACCTCTCACAAAGACTTAAAAAGTGCACCTCTTCTAAACCTACAAGATCATTCTACAATCACAAGCTTTTTCAAAGAAGGTAGCAAAAAGGTAGCAGGCGCTCCACTTCTGGGATCCCCCAGGTAACTCAGGGTGACCAACCCCAAGTTCCTTGCAAACATTTCAAAAAAGTTAGCAGGCGCTCCTCTCCAGAAAGAACATGGCATGATAACCTGTTCTGTGTTTTCTTCCCACTTTGAGATGAGAGTTTGAAGCTATCGCTTTTTGCTCACTGTACCTTTCAACGATGGGAAATAACCATTTGCATATCAGTCTTTGTCCCGCTCACATGGGCAGTCCAGCACCAAAATGCTATGGGGAAATTCCCTTCTGAACAAGAGTACCAACAGCAACCCCATATATGTGTTTCAGCCTTGTTGGGCCTCATCGGTGAGGTGGAGCTGTGGCTCTCTGAGCACAATGAGCAGGGAGTCCACGTCTGGGTTCCCTCAGGTAACTCAGGATGACCAACCCAAGTTCCTTGCAAATATTTCAAAAAAGGTAGCATGCGCTCCTCTCCAGACAGAACATGGCATGATAACCTGTTCTGTGTTTTTTTCCCACTTTGAGATGAGAGTTTACAGCCATCGCTTTTTGCTCACTGTACTTTTCACAGATGGGAAATATCCATTTGCATATCAGTCTTTGTCCCGCCCACATGGGCAGTCCAGCACCAAAATTCTATGGCAATTCCCTTATGAACAAGAGTACCAACAGCAACCCCATACACGTGTTTCAGCCTTGTTGGGCCTCATCAGTGAGGTGGAGCTGGGCCTCTCTGAGCACAGTCACAAGCTGACCACACCACACTACAAACGTCCAAGAGCTGGAGGCTCTAGCCTTCCAGTCATCGCTGCCCGCCTCTGGAACAACCTACCCCTTCACTTATGAGCTGAACCGTTCTAGTGGCCCTTCCAGAAACAACTAAAGACAAATATTTTTTCAGTAACCATTTCTTTGTAGATTTAATTATAATACCTCGGACTGCCTAGTTTGACAATATCTATGTCTATGTCACCACGTTGTGATATGTGATTTACTGCACATGCCTCCCCTCACTCGCCCATGCCCTCCTCCCACTACCTGTCACCAGCGCCTCGATGACTGTGGGTTTTTGGTGCACTTTACAAATGCAAAAATAAATAAAATAAATAAATAAATGCTGTCATCAGCATATAGTCGGAAAGCTGCAGTGAACATTACGATGGTGTCTGCCAATGGATTAATGTATGTGTTGAGCAGCCAAGGAGCGGCAGAGTGGAGACCCGTGGGTACTCCATAGGTGTAGGTCTTGGGGTGGGAGATGAAGTCCCCTGATTTCACCTCTGCTGTTCTATTCGCTAGGTAGTAGAGTAGCCACTTGATGGCTGTCTCCAGCCTGTCCCATGCTGGTTTGGTTATGATTGAGAAGTATATTGTGGCCCATGGAGTGAAGGCCTCTGAGAGATCCACTAGTGACAGTCCGACAAGGTGTTTGTAGGCCCTGACAGCAGGGTTCAATACATTGCCATAGTCTAAAGTCGGATGTTGGTCAAGTTGCAGCAAGTTTTCTTCGAAATAAATTTGAGATTTACGACATCATGTTCGTTTCGAACATTTGAGTAATATGCATGGAATAGTAAGTGCAGAGTATATCAACAGAATATCAAGCATTGGCAAAGCCAGCAGTTTTCGCTTTTATTTAGGGCAAATGGTGACTACCTATACACAAGCAAACCATTTTGGCTTCGTCAATATTTATTTTTAACAGGGGTTCAGTGCATGCAACTGATACAAATTATGTGGCTAAAGGCACACTTGGTTAAGATATTTTTATTACACCACTAGCAAATGTACAAATTATGTGGAACCATTAATTCTGAGTAGACTGAGAATGAAATAGCACTGACAGGCCAATGTTTGACGTTAATGCTTGTTAGAGCTAGTTCAAAGAGACCTCAGGATTATGTGTCTTGGGCAGGGTGGAACTGGTAGTGGCAGGGAATAGCCATATGGATTAGCATGGCCATGGGCAGTCAGTGGGTGTGTAAAAAAAAGATAACACCCACAAGTTGTGCGTCTCTCCTCGTGTGCCATCTCCCAACTAGCTGTATGCCATGCAATGTTTTTGGCTTGTACAGACGTTCTTGTATATTTGTGGCAAATATTTACTCCCCTCCAATGAAAACAATTCACCAGCCGCCACTGGTGGCTGTTAAATTTGGGCGCCAGGGGCCAGGCCCCTTGTTTCTACACTAAGTGAAAGATTTCAGCTTTTGGTTAAAAAACAAATGTACATCTTTTACCTAACGCACTGCGTGCGTGCCCCTGCAGCAGCATGATCTCATCATGGGCATTGCGCATGCATGGTGATCCAGGCCGGCCAGGAGTGTGGTGCATCCCATTCTGTACTAAAGAGCTTCGGACACAGTGGGAGGCCCTCAGCATGGCTCACGGGGAGACCCCCACATTTTGTGCCATGCCACTGGTGGAGAGGCTAACCTTTCCACAAAGGACCACATTTTCCAGCATGCCGTCACCGCAGCAATTACAGACAGCCATCTCTAGCAGAATGTGGCCTCTTCCAGTCCACTAGATCCTGCTTTGCATCATAGACTTTCAGGGAGTAGATATGGTCCGCGGCTCAGTGGGGCTGTTTGTTTGTTTATTTATTTATAACGCGCACCAAACCCAGAGGTAACTGGGCGCAAAGGGGTACAAGAAAACTTTAGGCTTAGGTAACATGGTAACCTTATGGTACATGGTAAATAGTATCGAGGTGGGCATTAACAAGGACAGTGGTCAGGAGGATGATACATACAGTGTGCAGAGGCATAGAAGTACACGAATAGCATATTGTCATACAAGTACAAAAATCGCATATTGTCATGGTTAGATAGACTGCTACAGGTGCTCGTGGTACACGCAATAGAGATGCAATAGACGTGTCTAGTACGTGTGCAGAGAAGGAGGTTACTACAATTAAATGTCGTTAATTCTCAGTCATTTCACAATTTTGCGTCTGAAGCTGTGATAGGTTTGTTCCGCCCTTAATGCAGGAGGAAGTGCGTTCCAAGTTTGAGACGCCTTAACTGGGAAGCTATTGCCACCCGATTTAACTAAGTTGAATCTAGGTATATTGAGGCAGAAGGAGTTAGCAGTCCTTGTAGGGCGGCTGGAGGCTTTCCTGTCTATGCGTTCACAGAGGTAAGGAGGAGCGGCATTGTTGAGGCTTTTAAAAGTTAGAGATGCTGTTTTGAGTAGTATTCTGTCGTTTATTGTCAGCCAGTGATTCTTTCTTATTGCCTCTGATATGTGCTCTCTATTGGCAATGTTTAGTGGTTAGATCTAAATTACTGCAAAAAAATGGTCGCATTGACCAAAAGTTCTAAAAATGCTACCACCAAAGGTTCGAACACGAAAAGTTTGAACCTTTGGTGGTAGCATTGAAAAGTTTGAACCTTCGGTGGTAGCATAACAAAATGGAGGGTGCTGGGATGTCCCCCGCAACCCCCGCTCACTACACTTTATGGTATAGTGAGCAGGGGCTGCAGGGGACACCCCCGCAGCCTTGCGTTACAAAAAAAAAAAGAAAAGAAAAGGACCCTGCAGTGCCGGTTCCCGATCACGGAAGTGAAAGGGAACTGGCGCTGCAGGGAACCAGCGTGAAGATGAAGGTAAGTGGGGTTTCTTTATGTTGGGGTGTGGGTGGGGGTGTGCTGAGGGTGTGGGTGAGGGGGTGTTATGGGTGTGTTGTGTGTTGTGTGTGTGTGAGAATGTATGTGTGTTCACATGAGAAAGGTGCACACTTTTGGTAGTTCGCACCTTTCTCATGCAAACAATTTGCCCGCGGTACTTTCAGCCGCGGGCAAATCACTAAGATTCATATTTAGTGCTGTTTTGAGAGCATTGTTCTGTAAAGTTTGGATTTTATTTAGGATATATTTACAAGCTCCCATGTAGAAGGCATTGCAGTAATCTAATTTAGAGAGTATGAGGGCATTGGCTAGGGTGATACAGCTAGATTTGGAGAGGTATGGCCTGCAAGCTCTGATTAATTTGCATGTGTAGGCTGTGGCCGATGCCATACTGTTTACTTGTTCAGTCAGGGTTAAGGTTGAATCAAGAACAAAAACTAAGGTTTTGACTTGCTTGACGACCTTGATAGAATTTCCATCAGTGTTAAATGTAAAGTAGTCAGTGTTGAGTTTTTTTAGGTTGGCAGTAGTTCCCAAGATCAGGAGCTCGGTTTTGTCGTCTTCACAAAGATCCAGAATCCTGGGGCCAGAGGGTGGGAGTGCATGCCCAATCTAGCATCCAGCAATCTATGGCATCTGTCGCCTGCCAGACTGTTGGCCATCGGGAATGGGCAGGCAGTTCATGGTGTAAAGCCATCACGGCGGCAGAAGTAGGCATGGGACGAGTGTAACTTAGGTGTGGAAGTATGGGTCAAGCAACTTTTCCCAATTCGGTTTTGCCGCATTTTTGGGGCCGTTTTGATTTTTTACCACAAAGAGATACCTGGTAAATTACGGTAAGTTATTTAATGGGGGAGATTCCAGAGAGGGTGCCGGAAGCCCCCCCCCACAATGCTGTTTGTGGTAAAAAGAAATTGGCAAATTCAGCGAAGTTGCCATTCAGCAAAAAACAATCCTTCATAGAACCGATTTAAGAGCAAGAAACATCTTTAATATTTGTCTTTGATGATAGCAAATTAGTGCTTCAAAAATAAACTCCTGACAATAGCACTGCAGCGGTGGCAGTAGTCACGTGATTGTAATTACATTGACTACATTGTGATGCAGTTAGTAATGGGGATGCAATGACATATCAATGCACCCAGAAGTAAAATAACACATTGGAGGCATTGTGTAAAAATGAGTGAGGGATGGGGGTCAGGCTAGAGGGGGGAGAAGCCTGGCTGTGCCTGGGACCACTCACGGGAGAAGGGATGCGGTGTGAGGTTAGACTGTGCACTGGAATTGAGGCGAGAGCTTTGATGTCGGGGTGGGGGGGGGGGCAATGAATTCCAGGTGTGTATGCATTGGCAGGTGATGGGGGGGGGCGATCTGCCTGATTTTCATAAGATTGGGCCTCAGATTTATTGCAGTTATAGGTAATGAGTTGGAAGAGCCCACCCTTGCTATCATAGCAAAGGGGGCTCCCGGGATTTGAGCCATGGAGGCTGCTGTGAGGAGGTCAGGAGGAAAGGATATGGGGCATTGTAGGATGGAGGGCAGACAGGTAATACACGAGGATGGTTCATGGGTGAAGGATGGAAAGGGAATGAAGGTCTGGGCGTCATAAATGAAAAGGTTGAAGGCGAAGCAAAGAGGGAACATCAGCCTTCTGAGTGAGGAGGCATAGGCAGTGTGGCAGCGGGCAAGCACAGAGCATGGGGGACATCAGCTTTCTGAGTAAGGAGGCATAGGGAGTATGGCAGCGGGCAAGCACACAGCATGGGGGACATCAGCCTTCTGAGTGAGGAGGCATAGAGTATGGCAGTGGGCAAGCACAGAGCATGGGGGACATCAGCCTTCTGAGTGAGGAGGCATAGAGTATGGCAGCGGGCAAGCACAGAGCATGGGGAACATCAGCCTTCTGAGTGAGGTGGCATAGAGAGTCTGGCTGCGGGCAAGCACAGAGCATGGGGGACATCAGCCATCTGAGTAAGGGGGCATAGGGAGTATGCCAGCGGGCAAGCACACAGCATGGGGGACATCAGCCTTGTGAGTGAGGAGGCATAGAGTATGGCAGTGGGCAAGCACAGAGCATGGGGAACATCAGCCTTCTGAGTGAGGTGGCATAGAGAGTCTGGCTGCGGGAAGCACAGAACATAGGAGACATCAGCCTTCAGAGCTGTGAGGCATAGAGAACAGTGCAGCGGGCAAGCACAGAGCATGGGAGACCGCAGCCTTATGAGTGAGGCAGCATAGAGAGTTTGGCAGCAAGCGAGCATAGAGCATGGGGGACATCAACTTTCTGAGTGAGGAGGCAAAGAGAGTGTGGCAGTGGGCAAGCACGGAGCATGGAGGACATCAGCCTTCTGAATCTGAGTGAGGTGGCATAGAGAGTCTGGCTGCGGGCAAGCACAGAACATAGGAGACATCAGCCTTCAGAGTGAAGAGGCATAGAGAACAGTGCAGCGGGCAAGCACAGAGCATGGGAGACCCCAGCCTTATGAGTGAGGCGGCATAGAGAGCGGTTCAGCGGGCAAGCACAGAGCATGAGGGACATCAGCCTTCTGAGTGAGGCGGCATAGAGAGTTTGGCAGCAGGCGAGCACAGAGCATGCAGGACATCAGCCTTCTGAGTGAGGCGGCATAGAGATTGTGGCATTGGACACGCACAGAGCATGGGGAACATCAGCTTTCTGAGTGAGGAGGCATAGAGAGTGTGGCAGCGGGTGAGCACAGAGCATGGGGGCATCAGCCTCTGAGTGAAGAGGCATAGAGAGCTGTGCAGCGGGCAAGCACAGGGCATGGGGGACATCAGCCTTCTGAGTGAGGCGGCATAGAGAGTGTGGCAGCGGGCAAGCACAGAGTATGGGGGACATCAGCCTTCTGAGTGAAGAGGCATGGAGAGTGTGGCAGCGGCAAGTGCAGAGCATGGGAGACATCAGCCTTCTGAGTGAGGAGGCATACAGAATGTGGCAGCAGGCAAGCACAGGGCATGGGGACATCAGCCTTCTGAGTGAGGCGGCATAGAGAGTGTGGCAGCGGACAAGCACAGAGTATGGGGGACATCAGCCTTCTGAGTGAAGAGGCATAGAGAGTGTGGCAGCGGGCAAGCACAGAGTATGGGGAACATTAGCCTTCTGAGTGAAGAGGCATAGAGAGTGTGGCAGCGGCAAGCATAGAGCATGGGGGCATCAGCCTTCTGAGTGAGGCGCGAAGAGAGTGTGGCAGCAGGCAATCACAGAGAATGGGGGACATCAGCCTTCTGAGTGAAGAGGCATAGAGAGTGTGGCAGCGGGCAAGCACAGAATATGGGGAACATCAGCCTTCTGAGTGAAGAGGCATAGAGAGTGTGGCAGCGGCAAGCATAGAGCACGGGGGCATTAGCCTTCTGAGTGAGGCACGTAGAGAGTGTGGCAGCGGACAAGCACAGAGCATGGGGGACATCAGCCTTCTGAGTGAGGCGGCATAGAGAGTTTGGCAGCAGGCGAGCACAGAGCATGCAGGACATCAGCCTTCTGAGTGAGGCGGCATAGCGATTGTGACAGCGGGTAAGCACAGAGCATGGGGTACATCAGCTTTCTGAGTGAAGAGGCACAGAGATTGCGGCAGCGGGCAAGCGCAGAGCATGGGGAACATCAGCCTTCTGAGTGAAGAGGCATAGAGAGTGTGGCAGAGGGCAAGCACAGAGCATGGGAAACATCAGCTTTCTGAGTGAGGAGGCATAGAGAGTGTGGCAGCGGGCGAGCACAGAGCATGGGGGCATCAGCCTCTGAGTGAAGAGGCATGGAGAGCGGTGCAGCGGGCAAGCACAGGGCATGGGGGACATCAGCCTTCCGAGTGAGGCGGCATAGAGAGTGTGGCAGCGGGCAAGCACAGAGTATGGGGGACATCAGCCTTCTGAGTGAAGAGGCATAGAGAGTGTGGCAGTGGCAAGCGCAAAGCATGGTGGACATTAGCCTTCTGAGTGAGGAGGCATACAGAGTGTGGCAGCAGGCAAGCACAGGGCATGGGGGACATCAGCCTTCCGAGTGAGGCGGCATAGAGAGTGTGGCAGCGGACAAGCACAGAGTATGGGGGACATCAGCCTTCTGAGTGAAGAGGCATAGAGAGTGTGGCAGCGGGCAAACACACAGTATGGGTAACAGCCTTCTGAGTGAAGAGGCATAGAGAGTGTGGCAGCAGGCAAGCCAGGGCATGGGGGACATCAGCCTTCCAAGTGAGGGGGCATAGAGAGTGTGGCAGCAGGAAAGCACAGAGTATGGGGGACATCAGCCTTCTGAGTGAAGAGGCATAGAGAGTGTGGCAGTGGCAAGCGCAAAGCATGGTGGACATTAGCCTTCTGAGTGAGGAGGCATACAGAGTGTGGCAGCAGGCAAGCACAGGGCATGGGGGACATCAGCCTTCCGAGTGAGGCGGCATAGAGAGTGTGGCAGCGGACAAGCACAGAGTATGGGGGACATCAGCCTTCTGAGTGAAGAGGCATAGAGAGTGTGGCAGCGGGCAAACACACAGTATGGGTAACAGCCTTCTGAGTGAAGAGGCATAGAGAGTGTGGCAGCAGGCAAGCCAGGGCATGGGGGACATCAGCCTTCCAAGTGAGGGGGCATAGAGAGTGTGGCAGCAGGAAAGCACAGAGTATGGGGGACATCAGCCTTCTGAGTGAAGAGGCATAGAGAGTGTGGCAGTGGCAAGCGCAAAGCATGGTGGACATTAGCCTTCTGAGTGAGGAGGCATACAGAGTGTGGCAGCAGGCAAGCACAGGGCATGGGGGACATCAGCCTTCCGAGTGAGGCGGCATAGAGAGTGTGGCAGCGGACAAGCACAGAGTATGGGGGACATCAGCCTTCTGAGTGAAGAGGCATAGAGAGTGTGGCAGCGGGCAAACACACAGTATGGGTAACAGCCTTCTGAGTGAAGAGGCATAGAGAGTGTGGCAGCAGGCAAGCCAGGGCATGGGGGACATCAGCCTTCCAAGTGAGGGGGCATAGAGAGTGTGGCAGCAGGAAAGCACAGAGTATGGGGGACATCAGCCTTCCGAGTGAAGAGGCATAGAGAGTGCGGCAGCGGGCAAGCACAGAGAATGGGGGACATCAGCCTTCTGAGTGAAGAGGCATAGAGAGTGTGGCAGCGGCAAGCATAGAGCATGGGGGCATCAGCCTTCTGAGTGAGGCGCGTAGAGAGTGTGGCAGCGGGCAAGCACACAGCCTGGGGGACATCAGCTCTTTATCTAGGTTGAGAGACACAGGAAGAACTTGTCCAAGCAAGGCAATCACAAGCATGACTGCTGCACCAGGCAAAGTGGCATTCTCCTACCCAGTTCCTCTAAAAAGAGGTATCATTCGTTGTTTACAAGTGTAAAGTGTTGTCCCATGATTGAAACTATAGGCCTTGTTCACTGGTTCAACTGAGCGCATTGCAAAAGGTCTATTTCCTTTTTAGTCCATACACATTCCTGTATTTAAAATTGTACGCATTCAGATCATACCTCTATGGGCACACGAGATCTCTTTTCAGGACAGAAACGCTTCAATGCCCTTAACAAAAACCACCTAGCCAGGTGCATGCACAGCACTCTGGGTACTTCCGGTCTGCACGTATCAACACAAGAGCAAGGCAATCTTGTGCTTTCCCTCTCCTCCGAACTATCCAACACCACCCACTCCCTATCAGAGCCATCAAAGTACCTGGACAGCAGGCAAAGGGCACCAGTGCATTGTAACCCTCCCTGTGCCATGGCATAGCGTAGACTGAGTGGCAAAGAGTACATCCATGGACATGCAGGGAGGCCCAGCTCTGGGGATGCTCGGATTCAGCCCATGCCACTTTCAAGTCCATGAAAATATATAAGAATAACGGTTTAATCAGCTTCTGTGTGTTTGTGCTGCAGATTTTTCACGGTGAGACCTTTTTTCACCTCCATTTTCTAACGCATGTTTTTCCACAAAAATGCAGGGGGTGGGGGAGGTGGGGCTGCAGCACCCGATCACCCCTCACCTACCCCCACCCTCTGCCCATACCATATTGCCTCACCCAAACACCTCCCCCTGCATTTGTGCTGCAAAAACCCTGTAAAAACATGCAGTCAAAAAATATTGCGGCAAAACATTTTCAGTAAGGAGCCTAAATAGCCTTTTCTCCAAGCTGGCCTCCACAGCATTCTTGCAACAGTAACTTCCTTACGAACCGCACGCCTGATTTTCGAAAGTGTTCTACAATGACAGTGCACAAAGGCGCCCACACGTCCCAGCAGGCTTGTATTGCTGGTAAACAGCTCCGGGAGTTCAACGCTAGCCAGATCTGTGCGGAAACTGCACACACATCTTTAAATCCATTCCTGAGCATCCATCCTTCCGCCGTTGGTAAGGTAAGTACTGTTGGGTGAGTAATGATAACACCATCTCGCATCACATTAGCAGTAAAAATCTTTCCGGATTCGCGAAATAAAAATCTGACATATTCTTCAGATCGAAGAAATACAAAAAAATGGACTTTGCGAAATTGAAAACCAGGTTGTTGCAAAGTAGTTAATCGTCATTTCCTGTAAAGAATCTATTGTTCTCAGTAGCCTGTCCATGTACGCGCTTAATTACAGCCGGACGTTCCATTTGATGGTTTCACAATAAATGATTTCTAAGGCATTGCTCAGAATAGGCAAGATTCAAGTAACAGCCTGGGGAAAGTGGTGCCAAGACTCTGTTGCGTGGTCGGTGAACACGGAATTACTGGCAGCCAAAAAACGCTAAAAGAATTACTGGAACCAAAAATGAAACTGACAGGTCAATGAGTTAGTACAGAGGAACTTTCACCACCATAGATGGAAACAGAAAACACCAGAAAAACTACAAAGACTGGCCCTATCCTATGAAGACGAGACACCAAAAAGCTACAAGGACTGGTCCAATCCCATGAAGACATGACACCAGGAAACTACAAGGACTGGCCCGATCCCATGAAGACGCAACACCAGAAAACTACAAGCACTGGCCCGATCCCATGAAGACGTGTCACCAGAAAACTACAAGGTCTGGCCCGATGCCATGAAGACGCGACACCAGAAAACTACAAGGACTGTCCCGATCCCATGAAGACGTGATACCAGAAAACTACAAGGACTGGCCCGATCCCATGAAGACGCAACACCAAAAAACTACAAGGACTGTCCCGATCCTATGAGGACGCAACACCAGAAAACTACAAGGTCTGGCCCGATCCCATGAAGACATGACACCAGAAAACTACAAGGTCTGGCCCGATGCCATGAAGACGCGACACCAGAAAACTACAAGGACTGTCCCGATCCCATGAAGACGTGACACCAGAAAACTACAAGGTCTGGCCCGATGCCATGAAGACGCGACACCAGAAAACTACAAGGACTGTCCCGATCCCATGAAGACGTGACACCAGAAAACTACAAGGAATGGCCTGATCCCATAAAGATATGACACCAGAAAACTACAAGGACTGCCCCGATCGCATGAAGATGTGACACCAGAAAACTACAAGGACATTGCCTGATCCCATGAAGATGCAGCACCAGTAAACTACAAGGACTGGCCCGATCCCATGAAGACGCAACACCAAAAACTACAAGGACTGGCTCGATCCCATGAAGACATGACACCAGAAAACTTCAAGGACTGGCCCGATCCCATTAATACGCAACACCAGAAAACTACAAGGACTGGCTCGATCCCATGAAGACGTGGCACCGAAAACTACAAGGACTGGACTGATCCCATGAGAATGCAACACCAGAAAACTACAAGGACTGGCCCAATCCCACGAAGACACAGCACCAGCATACAACAAGGAATGGCCTGATCCCATTAAGATATGACACAAGAAAACTACAAGGACTGGCCTGTTCCAATGATGACCTGACACCAGAAAACGACAAGGACTGGCCCGATCCCATGAAGACGCAACACCAGAAAACTACAAGGACTGGCCTGACCCATGAAGATGTGACAGCAGAAAACTACTACGACTGGCCTGATCCCATGAAGACGGGACACCAGAAAACTACAATGACTGGCCCGATCGCATGAAGATGCGACACCAGAAAACTACAAGGACTGTCCCGATCCCCTGAAGATGCGACACCAGAAAACTACAAGGACTGGCCCGATCCCATGAACACACAGCACCAGAAAAATACAACGACTGGCCCGATCCCATGAAGACGTGACACCAGAAAACTACAAGGACTGGCCCGATACCATGAAGACATGACACCAGAAAACTACAAGGACTGGCCTAATCCCATGAAGACACAGCACCAGAAAACTACAAGGATGGGCCCGATCCCATGAAGATGCAGCACCAGAAAACTACATGGACCCGCCCGATCCCATGAAGACGCTGCACCAGAAACTACAAGGACTGGCCTGATCCCATGAAGACGCAGCACCAGAAAACTACAAGGACTGGCCTGATCCCATGAAGACACGGCACCAGAAATCTACAAGGACTTGCCTGATCCCATGAAGACGCGGCACCAGAAAACAACAAGGACTGGCCCACTCCCATGAAGAGGCAGCACTAGCAAACTACAAGGACTGGCCCGATCCCATGAAGACGCGGCACCAGAAAACTACAAGGACTGGCCCGATCCCATGAGGACGCGGCACCAGAAAACTACAAGGACTGGCCCGCTCCCATGAAGACGCAGGACCAGAAAACTACAAGGACTGGCCCCATCCCATGAAGATGCGAAACCAGAAAACTTCAAGGACTGGCCTGATCCCATCAAGACACAGCACCAGAAAACTACCAAGACTGGCCCGATCCCATGAAGACGCGGCACCAGAAAACTACAAGGACTGGCCCAATCCCATGAAGACACGCACCAGAAAACTACAATAGCTGGCCCGATCCCATGAAGACGTGACACCAGAAAACTACAAGGACTGGCCCAATCCCATGAAGACGCAACACCAGAAAGCTACAATGTCTGGCCTGATCCCATGAAGATGCGGCACCAGAAAAAGACAAGAACTGGCCTGATCCCATGAAGACGTGGCACCAGAAAACTACAAGGACTGTCCCGATCCCATGAAGACGCAACACCAGAAAACTACAAGTACTGGCCCGATCCCATGAAGACGTGACACCAGAAAACTACAAGGTCTGGCCCGATGCCATGAAGACGCGACAACAGAAAACTACAAGGACTGTCCCGATCCCATGAAGACGTGACACCAGAAAACTACAAGGACTGGCCCGATCCCATGAAGACTCAACACCAAAAAACTACAAGGACTGTCCCGATCCTATGAGGACGCAACACCAGAAAACTACAAGGTCTGGCCCGATCCCATGAAGACGCGACACTAGAAAACTACAAGGACTGTCCCGATCCCATGAAGACGTGATATCAGAAAACTACAAGGACTGGCCTGATCCCATTAAGACGCGGCACCAGAAAACTACAAGGACTGTCCCGATCCCATGAAGACATGACACCAGAAAACTACAAGGTCTGTCCCGATGCCATGAAGACGCGACACCAGAAAACTACAAGGACTGTCCCGATCCTATGAAGACGTGACACCAGAAAACTACAAGGACTGGCCTGATCCCATTAAAACGCGGCACCAGAAAACTACAAGGACTGGCCCGATCCCATGAAGACGTGGCACCAGAAAACTGCAAGGACTGGCCCGATCCCATGAAGACATGACACCAGAAAACTACAAGGACTGGCCTAATCCCATGAAGACACAGCACCAGAAAACTACAAGGATGGGCCCGATCCCATGAAGATGCAGCACCAGAAAACTACATGGACCCGCCCGATCCCATGAAGACGCTGCACCAGAAACTACAAGGACTGGCCTGATCCCATGAAGACGCAGCACCAGAAAACTACAAGGACTGGCCTGATCCCATGAAGACACGGCACCAGAAATCTACAAGGACTTGCCTGATCCCATGAAGACGCGGCACCAGAAAACAACAAGGACTGGCCCACTCCCATGAAGAGGCAGCACTAGCAAACTACAAGGACTGGCCCGATCCCATGAAGACGCGGCACCAGAAAACTACAAGGACTGGCCCGATCCCATGAGGACGCGGCACCAGAAAACTACAAGGACTGGCCCGCTCCCATGAAGACGCAGGACCAGAAAACTACAAGGACTGGCCCCATCCCATGAAGATGCGAAACCAGAAAACTTCAAGGACTGGCCTGATCCCATCAAGACACAGCACCAGAAAACTACCAAGACTGGCCCGATCCCATGAAGACGCGGCACCAGAAAACTACAAGGACTGGCCCAATCCCATGAAGACACGCACCAGAAAACTACAATAACTGGCCCGATCCTATGAAGACGTGACACCAGAAAACTACAAGGACTGGCCCAATCCCATGAAGACGCAACACCAGAAAGCTACAATGTCTGGCCTGATCCCATGAAGATGCGGCACCAGAAAAAGACAAGAACTGGCCTGATCCCATGAAGACGTGGCACCAGAAAACTACAAGGACTGTCCCGATCCCATGAAGACGCAACACCAGAAAACTACAAGTACTGGCCCGATCCCATGAAGACGTGACACCAGAAAACTACAAGGTCTGGCCCGATGCCATGAAGACGCGACAACAGAAAACTACAAGGACTGTCCCGATCCCATGAAGACGTGACACCAGAAAACTACAAGGACTGGCCCGATCCCATGAAGACTCAACACCAAAAAACTACAAGGACTGTCCCGATCCTATGAGGACGCAACACCAGAAAACTACAAGGTCTGGCCCGATCCCATGAAGACGCGACACTAGAAAACTACAAGGACTGTCCCGATCCCATGAAGACGTGATATCAGAAAACTACAAGGACTGGCCTGATCCCATTAAGACGCGGCACCAGAAAACTACAAGGACTGTCCCGATCCCATGAAGACATGACACCAGAAAACTACAAGGTCTGTCCCGATGCCATGAAGACGCGACACCAGAAAACTACAAGGACTGTCCCGATCCTATGAAGACGTGACACCAGAAAACTACAAGGACTGGCCTGATCCCATTAAAACGCGGCACCAGAAAACTACAAGGACTGGCCCGATCCCATGAAGACGTGGCACCAGAAAACTGCAAGGACTGGCCCGATCCCATGAAGACATGACACCAGAAAACTACAAGGACTGGCCTAATCCCATGAAGACACAGCACCAGAAAACTACAAGGATGGGCCCGATCCCATGAAGATGCAGCACCAGAAAACTACATGGACCCGCCCGATCCCATGAAGACGCTGCACGAGAAACTACAAGGACTGGCCTGATCCCATGAAGACGCAGCACCAGAAAACTACAAGGACTGGCCTGATCCCATGAAGACACGGCACCAGAAATCTACAAGGACTTGCCTGATCCCATGAAGACGCGGCACCAGAAAACAACAAGGACTGGCCCACTCCCATGAAGAGGCAGCACTAGCAAACTACAAGGACTGGCCCGATCCCATGAAGACGCGGCACCAGAAAACTACAAGGACTGGCCCGATCCCATGAGGACGCGGCACCAGAAAACTACAAGGACTGGCCCGCTCCCATGAAGACGCAGGACCAGAAAACTACAAGGACTGGCCCCATCCCATGAAGATGCGAAACCAGAAAACTTCAAGGACTGGCCTGATCCCATCAAGACACAGCACCAGAAAACTACCAAGACTGGCCCGATCCCATGAAGACGCGGCACCAGAAAACTACAAGGACTGGCCCAATCCCATGAAGACACGCACCAGAAAACTACAATAACTGGCCCGATCCTATGAAGACGTGACACCAGAAAACTACAAGGACTGGCCCAATCCCATGAAGACGCAACACCAGAAAGCTACAATGTCTGGCCTGATCCCATGAAGATGCGGCACCAGAAAAAGACAAGAACTGGCCTGATCCCATGAAGACGCGGCACCAGAAAACTACAAGGACTGGCCCGATCCCATGAAGACGCAACACCAGAAAACTACAAGTACTGGCCCGATCCCATGAAGACGTGACACCAGAAAAGTACAAGGTCTGGCCCGATGCCATGAAGACGCGACAACAGAAAACTACAAGGACTGTCCCGATCCCATGAAGACTTGACACCAGAAAACTACAAGGACTGGCCCGATCCCATGAAGACTCAACACCAAAAAACTACAAGGACTGTCCCGATCCTATGAGGACGCAACACCAGAAAACTACAAGGTCTGGCCCGATCCCATGAAGACGCGACACTAGAAAACTACAAGGACTGTCCCGATCCCATGAAGACGTGATATCAGAAAACTACAAGGACTGGCCTGATCCCATTAAGACGCGGCACCAGAAAACTACAAGGACTGTCCCGATCCCATGAAGACATGACACCAGAAAACTACAAGGTCTGTCCCGATGCCATGAAGACGCGACACCAGAAAACTACAAGGACTGTCCCGATCCCATGAAGACGTGACACCAGAAAACTACAAGGACTGTCCCGATCCCATGAAGACATGACACCAGAAAACTACAAGGTCTGTCCCGATGCCATGAAGACGCGACACCAGAAAACTACAAGGACTGGCCCGCTCCCATGAAGACGCAGGACCAGAAAACTACAAGGACTGGCCCCATCCCATGAAGATGCGAAACCAGAAAACTTCAAGGACTGGCCTGATCCCATCAAGACACAGCACCAGAAAACTACCAAGACTGGCCCGATCCCATGAAGACGCGGCACCAGAAAACTACAAGGACTGGCCCAATCCCATGAAGACACGCACCAGAAAACTACAATAACTGGCCCGATCCCATGAAGACGTGACACCAGAAAACTACAAGGACTGGCCCAATCCCATGAAGACGCAACACCAGAAAGCTACAATGTCTGGCCTGATCCCATGAAGATGCGGCACCAGAAAAAGACAAGAACTGGCCTGATCCCATGAAGACGCGGCACCAGAAAACTACAAGGACTGGCCCGATCCCATGAAGACGCAACACCAGAAAACTACAAGTACTGGCCCGATCCCATGAAGACGTGACACCAGAAAACTACAAGGTCTGGCCCGATGCCATGAAGACGCGACAACAGAAAACTACAAGGACTGTCCCGATCCCATGAAGACGTGACACCAGAAAACTACAAGGACTGGCCCGATCCCATGAAGACTCAACACCAAAAAACTACAAGGACTGTCCCGATCCTATGAGGACGCAACACCAGAAAACTACAAGGTCTGGCCCGATCCCATGAAGATGCGACACTAGAAAACTACAAGGACTGTCCCGATCCCATGAAGACGTGATATCAGAAAACTACAAGGACTGGCCTGATCCCATTAAGACGCGGCACCAGAAAACTACAAGGACTGTCCCGATCCCATGAAGACATGACACCAGAAAACTACAAGGTCTGTCCCGATGCCATGAAGACGCGACACCAGAAAACTACAAGGACTGTCCCGATCCCATGAAGACGTGACACCAGAAAACTACAAGGACTGGCCTGATCCCATGAAGACGTGGCAACAGAAAACTGCAAGGACTGGCCCGATCCCATGAAGACGCAACACCAAAACACTTTAAGGACTGGCTCGATCCCATGAAGACATGACACCAGAAAACTACAAGGACTGGCCCGATCCCATTAAGACGCAACACCAGAAAACTACAAGGACTGGCCCGATCCCATGAAGACACAGCACCAGCATACTACAAGGAATGGCCCGAACCCATTAAGATATGACACCAGAAAACTACAATGACTGGCCCGATCTCATGAAGAGGTGACACCAGAACACTACAAGGACTGGCCTGATCCAATGATGACGTGAGACCAGAAAACTACAAGGACTGGCCTGATCCCATGAAGATGTGACACCAGAAAACTACAAGGACTGGCCCAATCCCATGAAGACACGCACCAGAAAACTACAATAACTGGCCCGATCCCATGAAGACGTGACACCAGAAAACTACAAGGACTGGCCCAATCCCATGAAGACGCGACACCAGAAAGCTACAATGTCTGGCCTGATCCCATGAAGATGCGGCACCAGAAAAAGACAAGAACTGGCCTGATCCCATGAAGACGCGGCACCAGAAAACTACAAGTACTGGCCCGATCCCATGAAGACGTGACACCAGAAAACTACAAGGTCTGGCCTGATGCCAAGAAGACGCGACAACAGAAAACTACAAGGACTGTTCCCATCCCATGAAGACGTGACACCAGAAAACTACAAGGACTGGCCCGATCCCATGAAGACGCAACACCAAAAAACTACAAGGACTGTCCCGATCCTATGAGGACGCAACACCAGAAAACTACAAGGTCTGGCCGGATCCCATGAAGACGCAACACCAGAAAACTACAAGGACTGTCCTGATCCCATGAAGACGTGATACCAGAAAACTACAAGGACTGGCCTGATCCCATTAAGACGCGGCACCGGAAAACTACAAGGACTGTCCCGATCCCATGAAGACATGACACCAGAAAACTACAAGGTCTGGCCCGATGCCATGAAGACGCGACACCAGAAAACTACAAGGACTGTCCCGATCCCATGAAGACGTGACACCAGAAAACTACAAGGAGTGGCCTGATCCCATTAACAGGCGGCACCAGAAAACTACAAGGACTGGCCCGATCCCATGAAGACGTGGCACCAGAAAACTGCAAGGACTGGCCCGATCCCATGAAGACGCAACATCAAAAAACTTCAAGGACTGGCTCGATCCCATGAAGACATGACACCAGAAAACTACAAGGACTGGCCCGATCCCATTAAGACGCAACACCAGAAAACTACAAGGACTGGCCCGATCCCATGAAGAGGTGACACCAGAACACTACAAGGACATTGTCTGATCCCATGAAGACGCGGCACCAGAAAACTACAAGAACTGGCCCGATCCAATGATGACGTGAGACCAGAAAACTACAAGGACTGGCCTGATCCCATGAAGATGTGACACCAGAAAACTACAAGGACATTGTCTGATCCCATGAAGACGCGGCACCAGAAAACTACAAGAACTGGGCCGATCCCATGAAGACGCGACACCAAAAAACTACAAGGACTGGCTCGATCCCATGTAGACACGACACCAGAAAACTGCAAGGACTGGCTCGATCCCATTAAGACGCAACACCAGAAAACTTCAAGGACTGGCCCGATCCCATGAAGACGTGGCACCAGAAAACTACAAGGACTGGACTGATCCCATGAGAATGCGACACCAGAAAACTACAAGGACTGGCCCGATCCCATGAAGACACAGCACCAGCATACTACAAGGAATGGCCCGATCCCATTAAGATATGACACCAGAAAACTACAAGGACTGGCCCGATCCCATGAAGACGTGACACCAGAAAACTACAAGGACTGGCCCGATCCCATGAAGATATGACACCAGAAAACTACAAAGACTGGACCGATCCCATGAAGACGTGAAACCAGAAAACTACAAGGAATGGCCTGATCCCATAAAGATATAACACCAGAAAACTACAAGGACTGGGCCGATCCCATGAAGATGTGACACCAGAAAATTAGAAGGACTGGCCTGATCCCATGAAGACGTGACACCAGAAAACTACAAGGACATTGCCTGATCCCATGAAGATGCAGCACCAGTAAACTACAAGGACTGGCCCGATCCCATGAAGACACAACACCAAAAACTACAAGGGCTGGCTCGATCCCATGAAGACATGACACCAGAAAACTTCAAGGACTGGCCCGATCCCATTAAGACGCAACACCGGAAAACTACAAGGACTGTCTCGATCCCATGAAGACGTGGCACCCGAAAACTACAAGGACTGGACTAATCCCATGAGAATGCAACACCCGAAAACTACAAGGACTGGCCCAATCCCATGAAGACCCAGCACCAGCATAGAACAAGGATTGGCCTGATCCCATTAAGATATGACACAAGAAAACTACAAGGACTGGCCTGATCCAATGATGACGTGACACCAGAAAACTACAAGGACTGGCCCGATCCCATGAAGACGCAACACCAGAAAACTACAAGGACTGGCCTGACCCATGAAGATGTGATAGCAGAAAACTACTAGGACTGGCCTGATCCCATGAAGACGGGACACCAGAAAACCACAATGATTGGCCCGATCGCATGAAGATGCAAAACCAGAAAACGACAAGGACTGTCCCGATCCCATGAAGATGTGACACCAGAAAACTACAAGGACTGGCCCGATCCCATGAACACACAGCACCAGAAAACTACAAGGACTGGCCCGATCCCATGAAGACGTGACACCAGTAAACTACAAGGACTGGCCCGATACCATGAAGACGTGACATCAGAAAACTACAAGGACTGGCTCAATATCATGAAGCTGCAACACCAGAAAACTACAAGGACTGGCCCGATACCATGAAGACGTGACACCAGAAAAGTACAAGGACTGGCCCGATCCCATGAAGACACGGCACAAGAAGACTACAAGGACTAGCCCAATGCCATGAAGACTCGACACCAGGAAACTACAAGGGCTGGCCTAATCCCATGAAGACACAGCACCAGAAAACTACAAGGATGGGCCCGATCCCATGAAGATGCAGCACCAGAAAACTGCAAGGACCCGTCCGATCCCATGAAGACGCTGCACCAGAAACTACAAGGACTGGCCTGATCCCATGAAGACGCGGCACCAGAAAACTACTAGGACTGGCCTGATCCCATGAAGACACAGCACCAGAAAACTACAAGGACCGGCCTGATCCCATGAAGACGCGGCACCAGAAAACAACAAGGACTGGCCCACTCCCATGAAGACGCAGCACTAGAAAACTACAAGGACTGGCCCGATCCCATGAAGACACGGCACCAGAAAACTACAAGGACTGGCCCAATCCCATGAGGACGCGGCACCAGAAAACTACAAGGACTGGCCCGCTCCCACGAAGACGCAGGACCAGAAAACTAAAAGGACTGGCCCCATCCCATGAAGATGCGACACCAGAAAACTTCAAGGACTGGCCAGATCCCATCAAGACCCAACACCAGAAAACTACAAAGACTGGCCCGATCCCATGAAGTCGCGGCACCAGAAAACTACAAGGACTGGCCCAATCCCATGAAGACACGCACCAGAAAACTACAATAACTGGCCCGATCCCATGAAGACGTGACACCAGAAAACTACAAGGACTGGCCCAATCCCATGAAGACGCAACACCAGAAAGCTACAATGTCTGGCCTGATCCCATGAAGATGCGGCACCAGAAAAAGACAAGAACTGGCCTGATCCCATGAGGACGCGGCACCAGAAAACTACAAGGACTGGCCTGATCCCATGAAGACGCAGCACCAGAAAACTACAACACTGGCCCGATCCCATGAAGACGCGGCACTGTGTCAATGAATGCAGTGTTCAGTGGATTGTTTCGGGGAAATTAAAGTTCATTCTTTAGGTATTGGTCGTGCATAGCTCAGCGTGTTTGTAACAACTCTTCTCGGTGATCATTTCTATTATCAAAATAGCTTTCTTAATTCTTACTTCTCAGTTTTGTCTTTCTGGGAAAAAATCTTTTTTATATTGTATTCATTGTTTCTGCTTTCATTTCTTTTGAATTATTACTTTTGCATTCAAACGTGTTTTTCATTTCTTTTTCATTTCTGCCCCATCTGGTATGAACAATTCTTTGATTTGATTTGAAACATTTAATATCGCGCCTGAGGACCCGCATTTGGGCTCAGGTGACAGAGGAGGAACAGACATGCCAAGTCTCCCGTAACTCGCGGGAGTCTCCGGCAGAGGGAGACAAACTCCAGCACTCGCTCCCGTCTAAAATAATGAAAACCCCAATGCAATCCTATGGGTGAAATTCCTTTCTCCCGCTTTCTGGAGCAAAACTTCCCTCCCACCTGGTTGGGAAACTTGGCATGTCTGGAGTAAATGGAACTATAAACGAGAGGGAAGTCGGGTCATCAGAAGAGGAACGATTTCAGCGCTTCTTGGAAGGACAGCAGAGGGGAGTGAGGTCGAATAATGAGGGTTAAGGCAGTGAGGCTTGTGCTGTGCCGTTCTTATTTCTTTCTTGTTGTGAAATTCCAGCTTTCACTCAGTGTTTCAAAACTTCTCTCTTCACGACTGAGTGAAGAGAGATGGTTTGAGTAAGATATTTTTTAAGTGACATTTTCCCCTAGTGGCCTTATTGGAAAGTCATTCTCAGCTGTTGTGGAGAAAGCACGTGTCTCCAGTCTGCATTATCACCGGAAGATTCAAGCACACGTTGACCAAGTATGTGTTCACCCTCATGTGGGATCCGATATTTAGCATACTACAAAGGCCAAAGTACCATTATTGGAGGGCTCTGCATCCTTTGGCTCGACAGATGTTTTGGACTACCACTCCCATCAGCCCTAGCCAGCCTAGTAAATGGTGAGGGATCATGAGAGTTGTAGTCCAAAACACCTGGCTATCCGCCGGTTCCAGACCCCTGACGTAATGTAGAAAGTGCAAAATTGACTTGCTTTATTTCATCTGCACTGGTCACGTCTGCGGTTCGATACATTGGGCCTCATAAGTTTGGCGGTATCTCGGCGGATTTACTGCTGAGATAGCACCAAACGGAATTACCATTACCGCCACTTGGTCCAGCGGTATTACCGCCGGATTCCAAGTGGTGGTGGTGTTAGTCCACATTTCATTGTAGTTCGTAGCACTCAATGCAGTATTTTGGTGGAATTACCACAGCGGTAATTCCGCCAGCAGTGATTCTGCTGAAATCGGGCGGAAAGTTGGCGGATTTACCTCCAGTTCATAGATGGAGTTTAATCCTCCAACTTTCCACCCAACTCATGGTTGTGCGGTGCGGTAATGTGGCGATATTTGGTAATACCAGCGCATTTAACCCACACTGCCCATCTTGTAATGAGGCTGATAGTCCCTTTTACGCCATTAGAATGTGAGCTCTCACCAGCAATTGTTCTTTATTGCAGAGGCTGTTATTTTGCCCAAACATAATCCTCGTAATGTTTACAGTAAAAGTGAGGTGTAGGGATAAATTCAATACATTAAAAAAGAGAAAATAAGTCAGCTCCATATAAAACAAAAGCAAAAGCATCCACAACGTAAAATATAAAAAAAACATGTCGATGTTTTACAGAGTGGCCTTGGTAACATATACCAAGGTTAGGTTGCTGGGGTACTCTGCTCTGTATTATTATTGCAGTTCTGGAAGGCCAAACTCTAAATATTCATATCTCGGCTTCAGTGCTTAACCCAAATGTGTCATCCAGTAATTTAAACACACTAGGCCTGATAAAAAAAAATGGAATCAATTATAAGGAGCCCACCGGCTACCTATGCATTTATGTGCATAAAGTCACGCCCATGAAAATATAGTCATTTGCACAACACAGTGCAACAAAGTTTTTAAAACAGGTTGCATTGCCTTTGCACTTTCTTTTAGCACCTTGATTGCAAACAGTGTACATTATGCATGCAAACAGCATTTGCAATGGATTCCTGTGGAATCCGCCTGCCTTGATTCTGCAGACGGTGTGTAGGCAGCGTGTCAGCAGGGTGTACATGGTTTATCTAGTCCATGCCCCCACACTACCTGCAGAAAGCATGAAAATACCTGAGAGTGTTGACGAATACATTATACCATGCGAAACACACCACCAGGTGTTGACACCTTTACTTATCTTATCTTGCAAGTGTATAGCACCTACTGCCATAGGTTATAGCACCGAAGCACTTTTTGCCTGTCAGAGAGGCAAAGGAGGAGTATGATAGAACATTCAGTAGTGGTAGGGAGGAGCAAAGTCGGGTAGATATTTGGGATGAGGGCGAGGGATAGCTAAGATGATCGGGAAGGCATTGTATGGAAAGGTGGAGGAGCTATGTTTACAATTGGACTGAATTTATCGTGGAATTCAACTGTACTCTATGGGGTGCAGTGCTGAAAGGGGAGCCAGCTGGAGAAATGTGGCAGCCGCGCCAGGGGTTATGTCTAAAACATACTCATTTCATTGTGGGGCGAGGCATGTTGAAGCCATGCCCAAGAAGACACGGACGGCAAAGTCCTTCTACTTACTGCCTTCCCTAGGCCCCCAACAAACATCTGGGAGTGGTTGCAAGACGGGTTTCTCTCTACCCTTGGCTAGTCCCATGTGTCCGTTCGTAGTCACCGATCGCCCACAGGCTATGCAGGACCTGGCTTGTCCTGGCCTCTTGCCCTGGCAATCCCAGTGTTACTTTGCTGGTGTTTACTTAGTCAGGGTCATTCATTGCAGTCTGGGCAGGAAAAGCCCCCACTCTTCAAGGGTCCATTTGAGAAAATCGCAAATCCATCTTGCAGCTGTGCACTATGATTTACAATATTCTGTATCAATCATTCCTGCCCTCGATTCTTAACTGCCAGGCTATTATGCAAGTCTATGCAAGCGGATGAGCATACTCGTCCTTGGGACTTAAGGGGTTAATTGTCCTTCCTCTGCAAACTCCTTTGAATGCACTCGTAACTTTATGCTGAATTCTCTCATGTTCCAGGCCTATCGAAGCAACATGCACAACAGCTTTCACACACATCTCCCCTCTCAATATTACCTACTAGTATATGGCTGTCCCTCTCCATGCTTATTTCCGATCTCTTTAATGACTGTTGGTCTCCTCCCTCTGCTTTTCCCTTTTCCTTGCAGACTATGATTTGGAAACCCTAGCGGGAAACAATAAAGCACCCTTTGGACGGGAACGTCATTTCCCTATAATGCCAGGGGTAGCGGATGTGACATCACACGGCCCTTGACCTCTTGTGACATCACAGGAAGTGATGTCATTTGACCCCACCCAGAAGTGATATCACGGGAAGCGATGGAACATGATCTATGACTCCGTGGCATCACATAGCATTGTTCCTAAGTACACTATTAAAATTATGGTTACGATATCACTATAATGTGATATACAATTCATACAAGAATGGATCGCCATATGTATCATTAATAATGGTGTGTTTAGCCCCATATTACCAAATTACTGTGAAAGCAAGCAGACATCCAAGGTCAAATGATAATTTACATTTACACTTTGTGTAGAACAAATATACGTACGATATCACCCAACCTGTGTTGGTACTCATTTATCAACCTCAGAAGGATGAAAGGCTGAGTTGGCCTTGCCAGGATTCAAACCTATTATTACCCTGAATGCAAGGAGACGTCCATGGCCAAACGATAATGATGTGTTATTATATGGCACATACGCTTAAGCGCTGTACATAGAACAAATATACATACAATATCACCCAAACTGTGTTGGTACTCATTTATCGACATTATAAGGATGAAAGGCTGAGTTGAGGTTTTTAAGAACAGATTAAATCAGTGACTCACCCCCTCAAGTGTGCCTGAAATATACCTTTAATGAGTCTAGCAATTATTGTATACAATTCCAGAAAGACAAATTATTTGGTATTCCCATTCTTTCTTATTTAGGGTCACTGCTGAAAGTGTTAAGCTTGTGGTACCCCTGGAATTATTATTATTATTTTTTTTAAAGAGGCCTGAACAAGAAAGCCAGACACTCCGGAGCAAAGAGCCACAAGGCACTGGCCACAGGCCAAGAGCTTGCAGTTTTTTAGCGGTAGCAAGTGAGACCTCAGGGGTCGACCCCTGGCTATCCCTGAATGATGTCCCTGCTTTCAGACAAGCCTACAGCTCTGGGACTCCCAAAATGGCGATATGGTGCAAAAATGAAACATAGCATGTACTTGATGGGTACCGGAGGCACCACTTGAGCATGATTTTGTACTTGCTTGCATGTCAGCACCATGTGCCCTAGCAATGGAAGTGGAAAGAGCAGCTCATCAAAAACTAAGTGGGAAGGTTCTCTGCTTGATGGAACCCATTGCTACATTTGGTCACTTTCTTGCTTATCATATAATGTAAACATCCTGAAATTGGGGGATGTGAAGTCTTTCATCACATGTAAAGAAATATGGCTTTAATGAGCACCCCCTTCGTTGACGATTCCCAGAACTTCCTTTCCTTCACCCTTGCAATCTCTGAACCTACAACCAACTTCCTAACTGCCATCCATCACGACATGGCTGTAGGCTGCCTCGTGTCAAACTCCTACCCCCACTCTCCTTTCTCCCTTGTAATTCCACCCTCCCCACCCCCCGACTGCCTCACTAGCTCTTACGTGGCTCGCAAACCTGGGTTCTCATTGGTCGCCACCTGCAGCCCTTCTAGTTCATCACAGCCACTGCGCCGCAACCAGACTCAACCTCCTAAATATTAGAAGTCCACCCGCACCTCACACACCCCTCAGCTAAAACCCTAATCTCTACTCTAGTGCTCAGCAAATGGGACTACTGTGCAAGCCTACTTCTTGGTCATCCCATCTACCCCTTTGCTCATCCCAACATAGTCCCCAACTTTTCACCACTCACCCTTCACAACCTAGCGTCAATATGCTGGATGGCTCTCCATGTAAAATCATGCTCTCTTTAGATTCCTGCTACTTGTCCCTCTCTATCTCACTGGCTGCATCGGTCTGTATTCTCCCCCTCGGACTCTCTGCTCCTCGTCTCTCTTCAGCTTATGTATAGCCCCCAAACACTCTGCCCCTCTTCCCGCAGTCACCACTTGTCTCTATTTGCACCACTCCACCAGCATGCTCTATCACTGGCCATCGAAGTCATTTCATTTTTATATGTGTTTACTTGTTTATTTATTTCCATTTTTATTTTACACAAACCTAACCTGGAGGCATCAGAGCGCAGAACTTCAGATCAACAGCATAGTGATACACATTTAAATAGAATCAAGAGTGCTGGGCAAATACAGTAATTAGGTAGAATGCAGAAAGGTTTTTAAACCATCACAAAAAAACATTAGTATCGGTGCTGCCATCGGGCGAAGAGATGAAGGAAGCAAGTTCCAGAGAGGATGCAAAGCAACAGAGGAAGTCTGCCTAGAGCAGCGTTGTGCAACTCCAGGCCTTGAGGGCCAGATCCATGCTGGATTCTAAGGGTACCAGTCATTAATATTCATGGGATACATTTGCAGACAATATTCTAAATGTATGCACATTTTTCCTCATGAATATTAATGAGGGATATCCTGAAACCCCGTCAGGATTCCGCAGTTGGACAACCCTGGACAAGAGGTTTGGGGATTTATTACGTTAGGTGTATTTAACCAGAGTACGCCTTTACTGCGCGTTCTTCTGGAACCACCAGAAATTACCAGTTTATCCACCAGGTTGGGTGGTTAACACAAAAGCACGAGTTTATAGGAAATGCAGGATCATTTACATACCATTCGGGCCTATGGGGCGGGGGGAGCCAATGAAGCTCGGCCAGTACAGTAGAGATATGGTCATACTTCCTTTTTCCGAGGCTAGATGGGCAACGGAATAAAGGACTGATATGAGAGGTGGAATACCACTGTTGGCAACAATCATCAATATAGCATTGCCACCATCAATGTGTTAAAGGACCTGGGCCTGTACCACTGTACTTAACAACTCTGCTGGTTTAGTGGATTTTTTCTTACGAAGCTGGGCATGTCGCTAATTATCAATCCAGGCTTTTTGTCAATGTAGTGCTCGAAGGATCAATATTGGTCCAACCAAATACCAAGAGATTTGGCAATTGGGGCAAAAGAAGGAATGGTACCATCTGATGCCAGGGGTGTTGGCAACCAGGATTCAATATGTTCTCGACGACCCAATAGGGCGAACAGATCAAATTTGATATTTAGAGCCTGATTCACAGAGTGTTTTCCAATGAGATTGCACCATTATAAAACAGTTATGTGACTCAGGCCCTTAATGTATTAAATTTAAGGTTGGCTAGAACCATCCAGTTCTCTATCTCAATCAGAGTGGCCTTCGAATTATAAATATAACTAGCCAATGACACTCGAAAGCAAAGTTGAGTGTCTTCGGTATATTGATGGATGGTGATATTGAATTTGAAACCAATATCACCCAAACATACGACATATAGTTTAAACAGAAGAGGAAACAAAACTGAGCCCTGAGGCAGACAACAAGTAACAGAAACTGAAGAAGATCTGAGAGACTGCATTAAAACCCATGGACACCAGAGGGAAAAAAAACAGTCAAGCACTGTGCCCTCAAGTCTCATCTGCGAGGCAAGAATTGATAAGAGTATGTCAGGATTAATGGTATGAAACGCAGATGATTAGTCCAATACGAGTGACTAACAGACATGCATCAACAGAGTTGGTTATGTTCGAGATATCATCGAGCTCTAAATGAGTAGCTGATTCAATGCTGCAGGAGCTCAGAAGGCCTGATTGATAGGAGCGGAGTAACCTGTGTAGGCAGGACATTAGTGGCCACCATATCAATGAAACCACATATGGAGCACCTGGAGACCAAGCAAATGGTAGCGGTGTCTGGTATAAATCAACATAACATAACATATTGGTGAGTGCCTGTATCCCATAAATTGAGGTGCATGCTTGTTTAGTGGTAAGTAGGCTTTTCAGTTTTGAGTGTTGAAATGCCTTCTTTAAATAAGGAACACACTGTACAATTCTCACATCTAAAGACACCTTTTGATGGACTAGATAGCCATCTAATCCTGGATGGGGAAGTCTGTGTAACATGATTTATGGGTTATTTGGCAAGTCCAGATCCGTTTACCTCCTCATCAAATTCCAGGGCTCCTGTAAGATCATCCTCACAGAGGAATCTAGCAATGAATCTAATAGGTTGCAATGAAAAGTCAATTTCCTACATCATCTCGCCAGTGATGCGCACTTCATTCATCAGGCCTGGTCGACGTGCCTCTGTAGCTCTTTCTCTGACTGAGGGAATAGCTCTGAGATTAGAGCCTTTAGGTAGGAACATATCCTTCCTACGCATGGCCGCTCTCTTTCAAATCTAGTTCCATTTCTTTTGATCTTTCCTTAGGTCATATTATATTCCACTGATTAGGTGTGAGAACTACTGGCATGCAATATAAAGCTTTTGGAGGTAGGCTTTCTGTATGTCACAGTGAGTACTTTGCAGCCACCTATCATCAGTCTCAAATCTAAATATGCAAATTTAAACTTGGAATATTGTATAGTGAACCATATGTAAATCGAGTTATTGTTAGGGCCATCAAGGACATGCAGCAGTTTTTGGTACACGCTCTTTCAAAAACACAGGACATAGTCATTATAGCCCCTCCTCCTAGGGCAATTGTCATGCCTGCAAAACCCTTCATCTGACAATTGTTTCTTGAAACTAACCCATCATGATATCTGATGTGATTGGGCAATTTTCCCCTTGACTGCACTTCTTTGTTGTAAACATTATATTCATTTGTACATTAAGGGGCTGATTCATGAAATCATTTGCACCGAAAAATGGGGATTTGAGCGCCATTCTGCCCGCAAATCCGCATTTGTTAAACAGGGATTTGCGGGAAGAATGGCGCACAAATCACTGTTTTTCGGTGTAAATAATTCCACTAATCAGCCCCTAAATGTTTACTGTCAAGAATAAACCTGTAGTACTCAGAGATGCTGGCCACAAGTCTCTGTGCTGAAAAACCATCAGAATGGTGTATTGTAATAAATAGTCCTAGTAAATAAACCAACCTAAACACATTCCTGATCTAATTCCAATGTTTGGGATCTCTAGCATAGAGCGTGAAACCTATGACACCATCCTTTCTGAAGGTTTTCTAGCACATATAGGGAGGCAGTCCTATGTTGAGGGGTCCCAAGGTAATCATCTTTATAATGTGTTAAGCGCCTCTTATTAAGACCCTGCCCCAAGAGCAGTTTCCATCCCAAGCAAAGGCCATCGCTGGGGTTATGATCCAACCTCATATAGCATCCTTCTTTATTTGATTTGTAGAGAGCGCACCACGCAGAGCGGGTGCCATTTCAGGGCACATAGCAAGGTGAAAAAAAGGACAACAAAAGGGACATTCGAGTGGCACAAGGGTGTACAGCCATGTTAGTTATCTTACATGTTTTTGGTGAGGAAAGCACAAGAAGTCTGATACAATGATTCAGACTCACAGCAAAATAGGCTTTGTCATGGGGAATTGTCTTAAGGCGTTTCTTAGTGCAGCGTCTCATTTCTGCATCGCTGGGGTTGTTCTGTGGCTGATGTAAAGTTATGCATTTATTTGATCACTAGCTGTGCCCGGCCACACGTTGCTGTGGCTCAGTCTGGTTAAATGGAAAAGAAAGAAAAGAGAAAGCTCACGTTTCTAATATGTTTAATTTGACAATGCTTGTGGGTAGTTTTTAATGGCACTGGCGGTTCTCCAAGTTGAGGAAGTTTAATTTTCCCGGCCACGCAACACATTCTCTTCGTTTCTCCATAAAATTTCAGAGCCTTGTAATAAGGACACACTTCAGTCATGGTGCCGATGAGAACATGCCGGCTCAAACTATAATCATCAGCTGGGTTGTACCGGAATGCAAGGCGATTGTAATCGCGTGATTGCTGAGCACAGAATCGTGTTTGACGCTGATCTGCTGTTTCTCGTTGATGTCTTTCAGCCACTCTCAGCCTGTCGCGTTCATTCTGTTGAGAACAAAGCAGATCTGAAGCTGCAGAATGCGATCTCTGTCATCGCAACTCTGCATCCTAAAGTCTGGCTGTACGTCGCTCTGCTGCTTCCTCGGCACGTATTTGAGCATTGAAATGGAATCGCAAAATAGTGTGTGTTGCTTTTATGTCCAACAGATGGCGCTGTTTTGCAGTAAAATGTTCAGTATAGCGTGTATTGCTTTTACGTCCAAGAGATGGCACTGTTTTTTTCAGAAAAAGCATGTTTTTACCTGTCACAGTTGTGACATTTATGTATAGTAGGTATATAAAAACATGCGCCTATTCGAATGCAACGTTGTGTCACAATTTCAAAGCAATCGTTGAAGAACCTTCGGAGATATAAGATTTTGAACAAACAAACATTTACATTTTTATTTATATAGATTTGGGTGTGTCTTTTTAGAAAATGATGTAACATCCTAGGGTTTTCATCACATGTAACTGCCATTGCATGGTCATTCATGGTCAGGTCATGGCCAGGCAGATCTCAGGTGGCTATCTGGGGCATCATGTGGGATATTGTTCATCAGGTATTCTGGTACTATTTTCCAGGATCTCTTGTGGATCGAAGTCAGAGTTTTCAAGTGGAGTCTTAGGTTGATGGGGACAAGGGACAGCCGTTCTAAAAATCTTCCACATCTCAAATACCCATGATTCCTCATTTGGCCACCTGGTAGATAATATCAGTGTCCTCCGTTCTCAGTGATTTAATTGCAATGCATTATATTTTGTGAGATTGTGCATAGAGATGTATTCATCCCTCCTGTAGCCCGTAAGATCCTTATTACAGATTTCGAGCAAATCTCAACACGACTGAAATGCTGATTCATTGGGTTGAATTCAATCTATCCCCTAGGGTTCCATGGAATCCAAGTACTATACCTCCATAAGAGATTCAAGAGCAAGTTGAATCAAGGTTTGCCACAGTTAAACATCTGTTATTGGCCCTTATGGCAGAGGGATCCCCCTTCTCCTGCAAAGAGTATAGATGTCCTTGAGTTTATATGATAAAAAGGGTATTACAAGGACCAAAACAATAACAAAAACAGTAATGAGACTTTTCCCACTTCATTTGATGTTTGGGATGACAGGCTCACCTTGAGGTCCAGATGTGGGATTGAACTTGTCATCTCACTCTGATGCGTCTGAATGGGGTTATGTTCTGGTCTGCATCCCTCTCGTTGTGGTTCTTCCTGTTCCTTTTATCCATCAGCAATTGCAAGGGCTAATTTTTAATTTTTTAATTTTTTTTTATTTACTTGAATTTTAATTAAAAAAAATAAATTTTCAATTTTTACAAGGGTTTTTCACGACTTAAAGATTCCCGAAGTGAGGGCGTGTGCTTTTGAGTCCGGAGTCCTTTCATCCCAGTCTATTTTCTTGTTTGGTTTCACATGCTACAGACGTCTCCCTCTTCGGCACTCGGATTCAGATCAGGCTTTTCTCTGGTTTTAAGTAGCCCTCTCGGTGGAGCCTAGCTGTTTTATCATTCGAAAGGCTGCTTCTATTAGCTTCACCATTAATCCCAAACAGTGAACCGCCTCTGAAAGCTTCGGGTTTCACATCGCTACCACTGGAGGTCTCTACTCCAGAGCTTATGTGGTGGTTTTATTGTCGTCTCCCACAGTCACATCAGGCATAAAGGTATTATTGCATTTTTTTGTATTTATAAAATTTAGTTTTTTGACATACCCCGTTTAATAGACTTTGAAGATTGTTTGGAATGTCTTTTCCATAAGAAACCTAATGTCCATTTGGTATTTCTTCTTTGGATAGATCAGCATTTTCACCCCCCGAATCATGGCAGGAAGTAATATCATCTTCATTTCTGCTTTCAACTTTAGTTAGACTTTCTCAGTGTATTTGAACAAAAGTGTGAGAATTGTTTTAGATGATTCAATGATTAACCATTGCCACTTTTTAAACTTTCCGAAATGTTCACCTTGAGAAGAAGAGAAGAGAGTCATCCTCACGCTGATTAGGGTCCTCCCAGTTTCATATAGATGTTGAGAGTGATGCGCTCTCTCCACTTGTGCAGTTCCTGTTTATTCACCTTTGCCTATGCTCACTCTATCCCCCTTGAAGGTATCCTCTATGCTAAAATATGTATCAGGTGGCGGAGTTTCCTTTAAAGGAAAATCTTAGTCCCCACTTCTGCCCTTTCTTGTGGGTCTGAATCCTGGTTTAAAATTGAAAGAAGCAATACTTAAAATGTTTACAATTCTGCAAAAGATCCTTCACTAAGACAATTTCAAACCAGTGCTGGGAGCTGTGTTCAATAAATGGAAGTCATACACGCCATGTTCTTTAGGAATTGGTGGGACATTTTAAACATGTCCACAACATATTCACCATTGGGCATTGAATCAAGTAATGTAGGGCATAACAAGTGGGGACAATGGAGGCTTCTGCCTATTATAATTAAACACCCTTTAGAGTGGTGTAGGGTCAAGGTAAAGATCTTGATTCTTTAGACACATTCATTTAATTATTTTGTCATCACTCAGGATTTAATCACTTGAGTTTTCAAGCTCGAATATATAGGCTACTCAATTTTAATGTACAAATCAAATCAGGTAGCATGCATTCCCACTAAAACAATTACAACTAGAATACAATTAACAGTAGAAATTGCAAGATTGAGACATGCAGTGGCTGAAAGGGAAACTCTCTGGGATGTACTGTTATGCAGATGTGTGAAAGATGCTTCAGTACTGAAGCTGTGTCTTTATGTAATCACAGTAAGGGTTATTATATGTTTTTGTTATTATAATGCGTGTTCATGGTGGTGTGCAATGATGTATACTTAATGTCTTTTTCAATTGTTCTCTTTTATGAAGAATGAAGATTCTTCTCTGAAGAAAAAGACTAAGATAGATCATCAAGTGCTTTGCATTAGTCACAAAGCGACGTGTTATAATAAGTGAAAACAGTTTTTCACTTCTTTTCTGTTGTCTTCACTAATGCTTTTCTTGCTTAAAAGAGCAACAGATGCACCCTTCCATAATGGTGATTCAAGTCACAAATTGCATCCTATTTCATTATCCAATTTGAACTAAATCCTTATTCTGCGTGTAAGTACCGATGGGGAAGTAAGAATCCATATAGCACTTACGGCCCCTTTCAAACATGGCAATAGCATGTTCCCCATCATTCACTGAAAGTGGGGGCCAGCGGGGCTATCTGTCTCCTAAGGATCATCATTTGGGCTTCCGTGCTCAAGTACTAATGGAAAGAGAAATTATTTCACGCCTGTCTTTAGTTTACTGCAAATAAGAGCAGTCCCAATGAGGATTTAGAATTCTCTGCTGTAATCCCTGAAATTGAAACTGGAACCTGTCTACAAGAGCCTGGTTGAACAAAACAGTGAGCTGTGATATGATGATCTATTCCCTGCACTGGGCATTGCGCCTTGTCCTCATTATAGAGCGCCCCCTGCAGGTGGGCGGTAGGATTGATTCATAATGAGATATTGGATTTGCAGAGAATAATCTTCTGTACATGATGCTACAGCAGGCTGTCTGCCCATCTATCCCCAGGGCCTCTTATACTAAGCCTTGGACCCATCCTTCTATCACTAAATTATCTCTGATTTCTTTGGTGTCAAGGAGGTTTGGGGGAAAAGAATTGCAGAGAAAGATCTTTCATTTCCCCAAAGATCTACAAGATAGGCTGAGTGTAAATAGTAAACTGTGAAAGGTAAATCAGTAAAATCAATTGGCTGCTTTCTTATATTAAATGATGACCTCTTGGCATTGAGCTGTGGGTTAATACCTTGGTTTACTTTCGGATAAACTTCAGAAATACAGAGATTTTCCCACCCGGAGTGTAAGATCCAATTTCTATGGGACATACTTATTTCCCACCATAAATGTGATGTAAAGGTTTTTTAGTTCATTTGTATTTTAATACACTCAAAATAGTAGAGCCGAAATGTAAAACATTATATATTATTTTTGTGGTATGGCTGGTGGCCAATAATACAGTGCGATATTGATGAAATGGCATATCTTTGATCAGGTGGCCATGGTGTGTAATAATACCTAGCAGATTAGTTAACAGATACTTGCCTCTAATAAAGGAACACGAAGAAAGCCGCTGGAAGAAGCTCTGGACACTTTTGGACATTCCTTCGATGAGAAATTCCTAATGTTGAGAGTATATGTTGACGTCAACACGCGCTAAGCACGGTCACAGGACAATACTACCAGCATGACAGGAAGTTTTATGAATACAGTGGACCCAATTTTTATTTTGTGTTAAGGTTACAATGAACTAAAAAGTCAAGTCTACAAAAGTGCCACATGAAGGTACAAGCACACAGTCCAAATAAAGTATTTCCCTAGTACAAAGGAAGACATCAGACTAGAAATGAAACAGCTGACACAGCAGCACTGATTCACAACACTTGCTTTTAACTGCAGCATTGATGTAAGCTACCCAATATTTACAACATGTGTTGTACAATGGTGGTGCTGTCTGCAAATCCATCCATCCACCTGTCAGCCTATCTATCTATCTAGTTATCTATCACTCCCCCACAACACCACGCTGAATGTGGGGCCCCACTGCTGCATGTCGGGGGGGGCCCTCAGCTGCACGCTGGTTTCAGTTCACCAATACATTATTACCGTTGCAGTTTCGGAATGAGATGAAGGTAACTCTGGCTCCACTGCGCAAGTCAGGAACCAGTAAGCTCTCCCTGGTTCTTTGCATGCTTGGAGCACAGGAGCCTGAGGCCTGTCTGGAGAGGAGCGTCCCTCTCTTCAAGCTTGTCAACAAAGCATCGGCTGTGCCACACTCTGGGTCAGCCTGGATGACTATGCATGCCCAATGGGCTTGGAGATAATGCTGCTTCAGGGACATGATGGTGCGCTGCACTACATAAACGATGTACGCTTGTTTTTTACAAAACCTTAAATATTTTGCCTAACATAGGAATAAGAGGATTGTTCCTCGCCCCTGACACCCACATGTAAGAGCCCCCTCTGTGTGTGACCAGTAATATTATGTGCAGTGTTGATACCGCAAGAAACCATTTTCATGATGGTTCTGCTAATGTATACCACAAGTAAGAGCACATCCCTGTTGGCTTTGCCCTTAATGCCAGTAAAAAGAGCAAAGCCAAATTTAAGAAACATCCCTTTGCTGGCTGCACAAATGCCCCACCTCCCCCCATGTAACAACACTTAACTTAGCCCTGAACGCCACTAAAAAGGAAAGCCTCAGTAAGAATACATCATCTCCTTTCTGGTTGCACAAATACTGCCCCGCTAACAAGTGAGAACACTCACCATGTTGACTTTGCCCTTAATGGCAGCAAACCATGGACTGCCATAGTAAGGAAATATGTCCTTGCTGGCTGCTCAAATGCCTCCCTACACTGTGTATTGGCCTTGCCCTTAATGCGAGTAAAAAATGCCATCCCACAGAAAGAAAATGTCCAGGCTGTTTGGCTGCCCCATTGTGCTAAACCCTTTACCCCAACCTCTCCATGTAACACTGAACAGGTTTGCTTTCCCCAAAATTGCCAGGAAAACATACCATGTCACTGTAAGAAAAAGTCTGTGCTCCATTGCCCCCTGCATGGCTTGCATGGGTGTGGGGGCCACATTTTGTGTTACGCCGCTGCTATCGCTCAATCTCTCTATCGATGGGACGGATCCTCAAAAATGAATACAAATGATGAAAGCACAGAGGATGCGTTTTCTTCATTTGGATTCGTTTCAGAAACGCACATGTCCCCTTATTGCCAAAGGTGACGTGCTCATTTCAGGGTATCAGCGCAAAAGCCACACTGGCCAGCCGCCTAGCATACATTAGTCATGGGAAGATGCCTTCATTTGAACAAATGCGCAAAGGAAATGGAAACGCGCATCTATCTATCTATCTATCTATCTATCTATCTATCTATCTATCTATCTTTCTATCTATCTATCGATCTCTCTTTCTCTATCTATCTATCTATCTATCTATCTATCTATCTATCTATCTATCTATCTTTCTATCTATCTATCGATCTATCTCTCTCTATCTATCTATCTATCTATCTATCTATCGATCTATCTCTATCTATCTATCTATCGATCTATCGATCTATCTGTCTAATGATCTGCCTATTAGTCTGCCTTTTGCCTATTCATTTATCTATCTATCTAACTACCCACATTATATGCACTAGTTCCATATTAGGGCTCTGTATATGCTGACAGTCACGAACATCAAAGCCGGCTTCTTTGAGATATGAGTTCCGAAACCGTTTCTTATGGGTCTATGGCTATCCCAATGCACGAGGGGCAGGACCGTGGCTAGGTATACCCCCAATAGGAAAGCTACACACTCGCTATGCCCCATCCCCCAATGGATTTTTACTTTTGGGAGTAATGGGAGAATTCTGGTTTTCAACAATCTGAAACTAAAACTACAAGGACCACAATCCCCTGGTACTAACGGGAGTGTTACACACTGGAGGTCAGGGAGCCAGAAAATTAATGGGTAGGACTGATCCGGAACCGATCGCAATGACAGGCTTGGCTCCCGGAGGCACACACTAGCTAAGCTGGTAAAAGACCCATATCAATCATCGGGCCTCCCAACACACAAGACCCATTGCCCTGCATCCTGCCTCCCCACCCCACAAGACCCCTACCATCCATACTGCCTCCTCACCCCCAAAAGCCCCAGATCTGGTGTCCTGCCTCTCCACCCCCATCAAGACCCATACCTGGCATCCTGCCTCCTCACCCCCACAAAACCCCTGCTTGGCATCCGGCCTCCTCACCCCCACAAAGACCCCTACCTAACATCCTGCCTCCTCACCCCCACAAGACCCATACTTGGCATCCGGCCTCCTTACCCACCAAAAGACCACATCTGGTGTCCTGCCGTCCACCTTTCATACCAGAAGGTCCATAAGTGGCATCTCAAGGTTGGCAGATACAACAGTGTGATATAACATTAAATTCCCAGGATCACACACTTTAGTTAGGAGATGAAAGGGATTTAGTTGGCTTTAGGTAAAATAAACACCATTTTGAAAATGATATTTACATCCTATTGCCAAAAAGCACTTTCTGCATATTCTGGGCCTGTGTTAACTTGATAAGCCAACTGCAGTCCTAGAACATTTGGGGAATGTGCTGGATGGTGGCCAGGGATCAATCTCACCAATATTACCATTGGATAACCCCAAAAAGATGAAAATATGAGTTCATGTTTGCATTTAAAATGTAAAAAAATACTGTTTTATGGAAATTACTTTTACAGGATACACCAGAATGGGTTATAAACAGGCTGGGCAAACAGAAAAAAGTGCAGCTTTGCTTTTCCCCATCCGGAATGGAAGATTGGTTGTTGTTGCTGGTGAGGGGTGGGGGCAAATTGTGTGCTCTTATGTGGCCAAAGTGCATGCCTGTGCACATTGGCTGGTCCTAACAGTAACATCACGTTACAAGGCATACATACGTGTACATTTCTTTTACATTTTTCAAGGAGGCTTCTGTCAAAGCCTGTGATGACAAAGGCTCAGCTCCCGGAAAGACCTGCTGTTTTGTTTAATTTAAAAATAGGTTTAAATGAATCTTAGTGGGCAACTGCTGCTTATTAGGAAAGATTTCCCTTAGGTGCAATGTTCCCTCCATTTGTGAACCCCGCAAACTTTCTGCTTTTGTTTGCAGTACCTAATCTGACCTTTTCCAGTGAAGCACAGCCTTCAGTTTGTTATGGGGAAACTGGCAGTACTGGGAAACTATGTTTCCCTTAGTCTTCGACTTTGTTGCCATTTCTTGGTAACTTTTTATGTATGTGCCAAGTACCTTACAGTACCGCACATTGAGGTCCTTTTGTTTTATGGCCCTAGCCACCCTATGGCCTAGTGTGCCTAGGATGAACTGGTGGCAGCAGTTTACTTTTAAAGTATTTTTACTTCGTTTTTATGTACCATACTGTGTTTGCCGCATTTGGCCCAAGACTGTGGCTAGTGTCAAAAATGACCATGCCACAAAGTCTTTTGTTCTATCCTTTGGCCATTTTGTCCCTTTGCCTTCCCCCAGGTCGAGAGACCTGTAAATTCCTTATTCGGGCAAGCAGCCTCCCGTGAAAACCACAACTTTCGCTGGCTCCTGCATGTCACGTGTGCAATTGCCCAGGAAGAGGGTTGGGACTATGTCTGGTAGGCCTGAATGACTGGAACCACTGTGGTCCACGATTGGCCCATATCTGGTGTGCATGCAAGAGAGCTGATCTTCCATTGGCTATCTGAATGCAAACCGAATCTTGGATAAGAGAAGAGGCTCTGCAACCATTCAAGGTTGATCTACTGAGGTTCACACCGAACCTCATAAGGAGCCAAGTATCTTTAACAAGAAAGCAGACTGGAGGAAGCACCAGTGACGTGCTAGGAAGGTATGGCTCCCTGACCCCGCTGTTATCCCTTCGGATCCCTGTTTCTTCATTGTACATGGAAGGCCTGCAAGGGTGCTTTGCCCCTTTGGAGTAGTGGGAACAACTTCTCCTACTTACCCTCGAAAAGAGCTTCTGCAGAAGTGTTCCTGGGCCATCCAGTGAACTGACCAGCTCAAACACAGGGTATCGCACAGGAACGCCACTGTCCCGAGTTGAGACTCGAGACTCTGGGAATTGCTAGCTTGTGTTCTTGGGCCTTCTCCAGCCAAAATTTTCCTAGCTTCTCTGGGTCGCAATTTACGAAAGTGTGCCATGCCACAAGCATTTGCAGTTCATGCGTCGCCCCGCTGTGATGACCACCACTGAAATTGCCTGCAGTTCTTTCCTACCGTGTCCTGAGACATGCTGCACTGGAACTATCCTTCTTCTTCCTTCAGGGCTGAGAAAAAGCAAACGTCTCATCATGGATGATCGTCCCGTAAGCGCAGCCGCTGAGAGTCAGAGCGTCCTGAAACTGCAGGGTTAACACCAATAGGCGAACTGGGCTACACGGCCAAAGTTTGGTCTGGACTATGTCAAGGGTCAGTGAGCACTTTCCTAACTTACCAGTGGCCCCCTGGCACATCCATTCATTTTTATGCACGAGTGTCTCTAAAATAATACCTTGGTTGGGACAGCCTGCGCTCCCCAGCTATTCCCAAACTCAGAAAGTCACTCTATCTGCAAGGGTAGACACTCTTCTGGGAATAGGAACGTATTCTTCATCACCTCAAGCCCCTTCCTGAGCAGCTACAGTCCCCTGAAAAGAACCCGCTTTTTCGTTTATGCATGACTGTACTTTGAGCGCAGGCTCCTCTCTTCGTAGGGCTGGACTACATGAGTTAGGGATTGTTGATGAAGGACTGCCTAAAGTGATATTTGTGATGATTTAACCCCTTTCTGTTACAGGTCATGGTTATTTTCTCCCCCCAACATCAGCCTTAGGCTAATCGCATTATTGTATATATGTTACACAGTGTATGATCCTGTGTGGTATTTTTTCTTCATAACTGTGGTTTAATTGTGTTTTGATTATAAAGGCCTATAATAAATGTATTTTCGATACTTCTAGTAATCTGTGGTGTTTTACTGTGTGTGCTCATTGTGGGCTTCCAATCACTCTCACCCCTCCCGAAACTTAGCCTTGACCGCCTGCCAAGGTACCTAGATTGGTCTGGCTTGTCCAGAAGGTTACCAATTTCCACTAAATTAGGATGGCCTCCTAAACTTCTGCCCACCAGGTCAGAGTTTAGAAATCCATCTTGCCAAATTGGTGTATAGCGGTGGGATAAGATCGGAGGTGCCCAGTGTTGCACACTGGTGTAATACACAGTGACCTTAGTTTAAATTAACTGTAAGCCACCTGCCCCACTTATAACAAGAAAGCTATTGCGAACATAACTTTGTGTGCTTCCAAATCTGAAATGCTTAGAAAGATTTGTGCTGAAAGAGGCGTGTCAGCCTCTGGCACGAAAGCTGAAATGATCCAAAAGATCATGGAGTGGCAGGAAAGTCAGATCTCAGCTTGTCCCTCTGATGATAGTGCAGAAGGTGTTGGGGCTGCTCCCAGTAACAGTGCTGAAAGGGCTGTTGCTGCCTTCATCATAGAGACAGGTGATGATCAGGATGATTTAGAGTCCCATGCTTCTTTTGCTGGCCCTGAGGCTGAGGCCATGTTGGAATTCATAAGACAAGAACTGCTGTTTAAGCAGAAGGAGCTGGAATGGCTTAGCTAGAACTGGAGGAAGTAGAGAGACAGAAGGACAGGGATCACCAGTTGGATCTTGCTAGGATACAACCTGCCAATGGCTGCTCTAGAGGATCTGGTAATGGGTCCAGCTCCTCCTCTCATCCAAGGTTCCCTAAATATCTGCTCAGTCGCGCCTTGAAACACTTGTGTATAGGCGCGTTACAAATGCCATATCATATCATATCAGTATGTGTGATGACAAGAATGATATCATGGATTGGTTGACTGCAAGAAGTTGTGGATGCTGATAATACTGCATGGTTGCTCAGTCCACTACCCCATTCTGGCTGCTGTGCCATTATGGAAATGTCTACGGTTGATAGAAAAGACTTCGCAAAATTAAAGCAAACCCTGGTCTTTAGGTTTGGGTTGACTCCTGCCCAATACTTGAAATGATTCAGGGATTACAAAAAGAAAGAAGGTAACACTTGGGTCTCATATGTAACTGATTCCTTTAAAAAAAGTGACTGGCTCGGTGGAAGGTTACAAGGTCACCACCTTTGAGGGTATGATGTGTTTAGTCATGCTTGAACATATTTTTACTTCTTGCTCACCAGAGCTTAAGCAGCACTTGGCTGATTCTAAGGAGGTAGATCCTAAGAGTTTAGCCAGTGCAGTAGTTGTATGGGTGTCACACAGAGTGTCCCATAAGGACAAGCCTACTCTTGTTAAACTGGAGGAGGGGAAAAGGCACAAAGATAAGGAGGGTGGGGGATCTGATAAAACCTCCTTCCATAAGGGCCACAAAAATCCTAATAAGGGTAAGTCACATGAGAATGTTCAGAATAGTGGGTGTCATCCTGTCACGCATAATTCTGGTTACAGTAAACCTCCCTATGTCCCAAGACCCAGTGGATGTTGTGTGGCTTGTGGAGCAAGTGATCACATGAAGGGGGACCCCAAAGGTAAGCTCAAAACCTTGGGGAACCACTCTGTGAGTCTGGCCTTCCCCTCATATGAGGAAGAAGAAATGATCACAGGGGCACCCTTCTCTTCAGACTCCTTCCCCATTGGGACAGAATCTGAAGTACTCTCAGTACCCCTGGGTTCCTGGGAGCCTAGAGTCTCAGAGGCTTGTACTAGCATTCCTGATAATACCAAACACTACTTTAAAGAGAGTGTGCTGACCAATGGAGTAGACACTCCTGCCCTTGGGGATAGTGGGGCCAGCAGAACTGTGGTGGATTCCACATGGATAAACCAAGAAGAGCTAGCCAGAGCCCCTCTGATGCTCACCAAGTTAGCTCATGCCCCCCCCCCTCTCAAGTTCCCAGTAATGCCTGTAAATCTAACTATCAATGGTACAGTCGTGAGGATTCCTGTGAGTGTTCAAAGGCAAGTCTTTATGCAAACCTCTAACAAATTATCCAACAAAATATTACTTTTTTCAAAGATAAAGATCCACATATTTGGTGGCACCAATAAGGAAAATAAGGACAATTTTAATAATGAATAAGCAACAGACATAAACACCTTAAGCCTCGAGAAAGCGTGCCAGCATGAAACATGGGCACACGTGCCAGCTACCATTTCTTGCAAGAATACTTGATGTCTTGTGTAAAAGCTGCACTTTTGTTACCTGTAACTTGTAAGACAATTTCATTTGTTGTAGAAACGTGGTACAAATCAGGAAATGTATGCTTGTTTTATTCCAAATGTATTTACATTTGCATAGCTCAATATTCCTGATGTAGACAAACATTAAAACAATATTCAAGTGTGCCCACTGATAATTATCCTTTATAGACATTGAACTCTAAAAGCGGGCGCAAATGTCAAGGCTTAGGGCCTGATTCATGGAAACATGTGTATTTTACCCGCAAAGGCCACGCACCGAGAACAACACTGTGCGAGCCTGGTGCAGAATACAAACTGTGCGGCTTGCGTATACATGGAATTTTCTGCGCAAAGTAACCCTATGCGCAAGTTGCGGCCGAAACACCACTGACACTCCCCCACGCAAAGCAAAAACAGCCAAAACAGCTACCTTTGCGTGCTCCCCCAGGTGGGAATACACGCACCCTTCAAACAGTGTGTGGGCTCCCCCGCAAGCGGGCCTGCATCTCATGACTGCTGCGCGTGGTCCCCCATAACTGTTATTGGCACTTGACGACATGAGCACGATGTATCGTAACTCGGGTTAAATTCAGAAAATCTGTGTGCGAACACCCATAAAATGTCACTGCATTACTACACTGCGTATGCACATCTCTATGTCCAATCGGATCCCCGGCTGCATGCACGCACCCCTAAATCCGACATACAAACCCACCTCTTTTCCTGCGATTCCTATGTGCCTGTTTTCTAATGACCTACCATTGGGGGGCGGCGAGATGGAGGGATTTGCGTGTACATTTCGCTGGTGAGAAGTTGCGCCGTCACATCCATGAATACGCTTTGTCGTGCGCATTTGTGGGCATGCTATGGACTGCCTGCGGCCCGTACCTCGTAACAGCGACTTTTCCTCTTATTCTTCCTCAGTTTCCGAGTTCCACCCCCAACTCCGCTCTCTGCACAGGCCTCACCCATGCTCTGCATGGTGTCTCGCGCAAGGCACTCGACCGCTCGCAGAGACGTGCCGAGCCTGCACATAGTCCACGCATGTTGCGAAAAAGTGGCACGCAGTTGATTCCATGAATCGACATACAGGGTTTTGCACGCAGTTTGGCACGCAAATCCCCTATTTTCTACACAATTAATTCCTTGAATCAGGCCCTTATTCTCTAACTTTCAACTGTGCAACTTGTATAGATGTTAAGCTTTAATCTTTCAGGGTCACAGACATGATCATGTGAATGTTTAGGCTTAAATGGAACTCTTTAATGTTCCACTTTCCTCCGTCTTTGCTATATGCATGACATACTGCGGCCCACCTAGCAACCCCCGCACTAGGGGACTGTTTCTGTATCCCTACAGTCCCCCACTAGCCCTTGACACCCGGTGTATGCACTTACCATTGCCACTTGTTGGTCGTACGTATTATTATCATCTTCTCATGTACTGCACTGTCTCTACCCCTTCTCATGCACTTGCGCAATCTGAATGACACCTGACCTAGTAGGATCGCTCTCCGTCCTTCCTTTGTTCCCCTCCCTTGCCTTGTCACGCCTTGAAACACTTGTGTATAGGCACGTTATAAATGCCATATCATATCATATCATATCATATCATATCATAACATATCATACTGCCCAGTGATATTTTTTGGGGCACTTTGATATGGTTCTACCACAGTTTGATGAATACTGTTTCACAGAAACCCCCCCTCAATGCAGTCATTTTCACCTCATGCCATTTCAAACAAATGTAAATTTTAAATTTTCTTTAGTTATTTTCCTCCCTTCTTTAAAGCAATAGGGACACAATCCCATTTCCCCTCTGTTTGCCACTATTGACCTGTCCCGGTCCTTTGTCTCACTCTTTCGTGGTGTTTGTTTGATTTGTTCCTGTCTATTTTCCACTTTTTCTGCCCTAGCGCTCCTTACTATTAATTATTTACGTAAATTTAATTTAATTTTGATTTTAAGTTCCTCCTTTTTTGTAGTGTTCTACAAATTGTGATGGTTGTTATGTATATGTGTGTGTGCGTTTGTATGCATATTCATATTCACTGAAAAAATCTTAGTTAAAGTGCAGTTAAGTTGTGCAGATTTATCGAAACAAATCTCTTGAAATCCAGCAGATGTGGGAAGTCATGACCAGCTTAACTCGGCGCGCTCCCGTTGATGTCTGCCATAATGCCATTTCCCCATAATGCCATTTTGTATGACATTGTGAATCCCTTCTCTAACTTCCAACATCTGCTGAATTTCAAGGGTTTTGTTGCGTTAAATCTACGCTGCTTCATTGCACCTTAACTAGTGAATTTGAAGGATTTTGCTGTCCCATATTTATTTTATGGGCCACTAGCCATGGCCTTCCGCCATGTTCTCCCAATATGTTTCTTTTGGACCCATAAGGTGGCCACGGCCTTTGGTCGTGGCTACTATAAGTGTTTATCGTACCCACTAGCCCTGGCCAGTGAGCATGTGCCTGTGGGCGCTGCAATGGGAATGTGCCGAGTTAAGCTGGTCATGACTTCCCACCTCTGCTCAAGTCCAACGGTTTTACTGCATTAAATCTGCGCAACTTAACTGCACCTGGACTAAGGTTTTTTCAGTAATTTAAAGGGTTTTGTTATACCACAGATTTTTTTGGGACACTAGCCATGGCCTTCGGTCATGGCCAGTGCCCAGGACCTTTGCCCGTGCCCACTGTACATGGTCCCCCAATATGTTTCTTTTGGACACACTGTTGTGGCCACTATACATGTCTTTTGGGCCCATTATCCAGAGCCTTTGGTCCTGGCCAGTGAGCAGGTTCTTTGTCCGTGCCTGCTGTATATTTTAAAACACTACCGGGATGTGGCTTACTCCAATATCTTTCTTCCGTGGCCACTCTACATATTGCTTCAATAGGTTTCTTAAATGGGCCCACTACCCATGTCGTCGTGGCCACACTACTGGGTTTCTTTTGAGCGCACTAGCCATGGCCGAAGTGGTCATGGCGTTTCGGTCTTCGGCTGTCTCCACATTCCATGTTGCACCATTCGGTTCCTTAAAGCAACCCAATACCCTTATCCTTCAGCCACAAACATTACCCCCACTTCACTGTAGCTGTAAAGTTCCTCTTTTTTTAAAATAATCTAATTTTATAACTCTCTTTCTTTTTTTACAAAATCTGTTTTCTCATAACTATGGCTATATTTGTATTGTACTACAAATAACCCTGGTTAGCCGTAAACAACCACAAATAACCGTGGTTATTTTCATGTGATGCACGTTCAATCCCGATCCCATTTTTTTTTTTAACTTTTATTTATTGGCAGGAAGTTAAGACAGGTACAGTATATATTTCACAGAGATATACCAGATCCGCATAATCACATTTAGGCAGTGTATCATACAATTTGAACAGTGTAACCTGCGCGGGTGGGGGGGGAAGGACCAGCTACCCATAGGAGCGTGCAGACCTCGGTGCCTATGGTGCGTCGGGCGAACCCATTGTGCGGGTGGAGCTCCACTCAACTCCATCTCTGTTGTTTAGATAGCTACAGAATTCAGTCCACAGGTTCCCGGGGCGGGATTCCACGGGGAGGGAACCAATGTATTCCTCTTCGCACATCTGCACCCAAGTAAGGGATTTCAGCCACATCTGGAGGGTGATGGCGGGGGAGCGGTGCTTCCAGCATTGTAATATACATCTTTTAGCGACAATGGCACTCACATTTAAAAATGTAGACATTTTTTTTGTATTTCAATTGGACCATATTCCGAACAACAGAGCTAGTGGGTCGAGGTCCACAGGGGACCCAATTATTTCTGAGAGTGCTTTCGTCACTTCCATCCAAAACGCACTAAGCGCAGTGCAGGACCAGAACATATGTATGTGATCTGCCTCTTCACATTTACACTTTGGGCAAATGTGTGTTGAGGTGCATGTGAATTTCGCTACTCTATGAGGTGTGTAATAAAGTCTATTGAGGAGTTTATATTGTATGCACCGGAATCTAGCGTTAAGTGAGAATTTGCGAGTGTGTGCGCACATTTTATTCCACATCCCTTCTGTTATTTCCAATTCCAGCTCCCTAGCCCATACCTCCCATGGTTTGGGAGATGTGTCACCTGATTTCCTGATCTGTATTTTATACAAAAAGGATATTATGCCCCTGCTACCTGCTGAATTTTCTATGTACTGGAGTTCGGGTGAGTCTAGGAGGGCCACATTTCTCAGACTGCCGCTCTCAGCCTGAAGTATTGCAATAGCTCTATCGCTGAGTTAGAGTGTTCGGGACACCAGGTCTGGGGGGGTCATAAATTGACCATCCGTGTATAGATCCGTCAGTGCTCGATAGCCCAGTTTTTCCCATTGTCGTAGGATATGCGGATTGTGTGTGGGGGAGAGTCCGGGAAAGCGCCATATGGGGAGCCATTTGTAGTACCGGGTCTCACAGGGGCGTCCGTTTGGAACGTACGGTGTAGTATTAGGGTCATGATATTGGTCTCATCTCCCACCAATTTCTCAAGTTTGACGTGTGGGGGTGGATTCGAGCGTGCCTACCAGTGTGTGGCATGCTTGGCCTGTGCCGAGATCCAGTGCAGTGTTAGGTCTGGGGCTGTGAAACCCACTTTTTCGTAGGGTAGGGTCATGTGTTGCCCCTTCTTGCGGACCTCCCCGGAATGCCAGAGTAATTGGGCGCACGTCGCATGGAGCCTCTTGAAATATTGTCTCCCGAGACACACTGGCACGTTAGCAAAGATATAGAGGAGCTTGGGGACAACAATCATTTTTATTAGGGACAATCTGCCCGCGAGAGACAGTGGGAGGTTGCGCCATCTAGTCATTTTGGATTCAATAAGCTGTGCCGTTGCCTCGTAGTTTTCAGCCAGCAGGGAGGCCTTGGTAAGTGACACTTGGACCCCGAGGTACTTGATCCTACCCGGGGACCAGCGTAGGGGGAATTCGCATGATGGTTGCTTGGTTGCTACAGTGAGCGGGAATATTTCTGATTTGAAGTAGTTGATGGTGAAGCCAGAGAACGTGCCAATTTTGGTAATATTACAGAGGATCGGGTCGAGGTGTGTGGAAGGGTTAATTTCCGGCGTGTCTTGTAGGCGGATGCCCTTATGGGTGTGTCCGTCCCTGACGTGGTCCGCCATGGGTTCAATGGCAAGAGCAAAAAGAATGGGGGAAAACGGACATCCCTGACGGGTGCCCCTGTGTAGCGAAAAGGGAGAAGACATAAGGGAGTTACCTAGCACGCTGGCCATTGGTCCTGTATATAGCAGTTTTATATAGGAGATCATAGTTGATCCCACCCCCACTTTCCCCAGCACGGCCCATAGGTATTGCCATGAGACCATGTTGAATGCCTTCTGGGCGTTTAGTGTGACCGCCACTGCATCAGCCTTAGGGTCAATCCTGGACATTACATTAAAAAGCCGGTGGATGATAAGTGCAGTAGAGCGGCCTGGGACAAATCCACTTGGACCATCTGCATGGACCAGATGGGGCATGAGTGGGAGGAACCTATTCGCTATTATTTTAGCAAAGATTTTCATGTCCGTGTTGATGAGGGACAAGGGCCTATAGGCGCCGCATTCGTCTGGGGTTTTCCCTGGCTTGGGGAGGATGGTTATTAGGGCTTCCCTTAAGGAGGGAGGGAGGACGGCTAACCAGAGTGATTCGGTCCAGACCCTTTATAATATAGGGGCTAAGATGGCAACGTGTTCCTGGTAGAACTCAGATGAGAGCCCATCGGGGTCCAGGGCTTTGTTCTTTGGGTGGTCTGAGATTACCTGGATCTCGTCAAGGGTGAACGGGGCATCAAGTTGTTCGCTGGTGCTCTGGGAGATGAGGGTCATAGGAATATGGTCTAGCGGATCGTCTAGGTCATGGGCTGTGTGATCCCGTTGAGGGCCATAAAGATTGGCATAAAAGGTTGCGAAGGTGTCGATAATGGCTTGGTCCGACCAGTGTCGTGAACCTTGCCCATCTATAATACAATCTATTCGGGTCCTCCCCCCCTCGGAACGCACCAGTTTAGCTAGGGTTCTTCCAGGTCTATCTCCCTCGCCATACTTTCTCGCAGCAACGGGCCGAGGGTGTGAGACTCGTATAGTTCTAGTTCTGTTCTAATCTTTGCCAGAGTAGCCGGCGCAGGCACAGAGGAGTATTCTTGTTATAGGGTTTTAAGCTCAGTCTCTGAGTTGTTTAGGGCCTGCCTTATGGCTTTGAGAACCCCCGCCTCTCTCGAAATACACATCCCCTTGATGTATACTTTAAATGCCTCCCAGCGGGTCCCCCCGGGCGTATCATGTATGTTGTTGTTCTCGAAGAAGGTGTTTATATCCGCTAGGATCTCGGCTTTAAAGACAATGTCAGCTAAGGCTTCTGATTTAAAGAGCCAGGCAGGGAGGGTGGCCGGGGTAGTTCACATTTGGATCTGCAATAGTACCGGAGAGTGGTCAGAGAGCATGCATGCAAGAATCTTGACGTCTGTCACTTTCCCCACCCGGCATCCCGACAGCAGGAACATATCTATTCTTGAAGAGTTGTGATGCACTGTTGAGTAGAAAGTATAATCTCTTTCTTGGGGGTGGAGTGTTCTCCATGTGTCGTGTAGGTCTAGGGCCCTCATGTGTGTAATGAGTAGTGTGGCAGCTCGGGACATGATTCTGCTGGTAGTGGTTGTTCTACCCAGGACATTGTCAAGTATAAGATTCATGTCGCCACCCCATATAATGGCGACTTCCACATATCTCATAAGGATGGTTGTCACTGCGTCTATGAATTCCGGGGAGTCAGTGTTGGGGCTGTACGAGTTTACGAGCAAACATTCCTCATTGACCAGGGTGCAGTGGAGAATCACATATCTGCCTTCTGTGTCGATGTGGGATGTGTGGAGTGTAAATTTTACAGATTTGTGGATCAGAGTTAGAGAGTTAGGACTCCCCTGGATTGAGTGGAGTACTGGGTTAGAATCTGTTAAGGCCCCAGGACTGTGCTAGGTTTGCTGATAGGAGTTTCAGATCATGTGTCTCTTGTAGTAGGAGTACCTTGATTCCATGTCTTTGCGCATAGGCTGTGATTCTGCGGGACTTTGTGAAGTTGATCAACCCCCGAACGTTCCATGACATCATTTTAATAGCCATGCTAATAATTTAAGAAACATCCCAACTGAAGGATCTATCTCTGATTGCTAGCATATATGTTGTGGCGGTGTAAATCCGCCCTTCAACCAAACCAGTCATCTCCTTCATGCCGTTTTTGGTGTAACATTCCCAAACTTTAACACCCCCACCATCACTGCCCGTTGTAGACTAGCAGTGTGATAGTACCATCCCATGGAGCGACCAACTGTGTGCCGTCCCCAACTAGTTACGCTCGGTATGCACCACCCTTAACAGAGATGCCAGGGTGCCATGACCAATCTGGCCGCTCCGACCCATTTGCCCAACCGGGGCCAGAAAGGACGCGGGTGTTTGCGGCCCGCAGGGTGTTTCGTTTGGCCCAGGAGGGCCTCCATACAGAAGCCACGCCCCCTCCACTACTTCTGCTCACCTCCTGCACCCGCTAGGGTGAAGCCCGCGGGAGAAAGGGCGCGGGTGTTTGCGGCCCGCAGGGTGTTTCATTTGGCCCAGGAGGGCCTCCATACAGAAGCCACGCCCCCTTTACTACTTCTGCTCACCTCCTGCACTCGCTAGGGTGAAGCCCGTGGGAAAAAGGGCGCTGGTGTTTGCGGCCCGCAGGGTGTTTCGTTTGGCCCAGGAGGGCCTCCATACAGAAGCCACGCCCCCTCCACTACTTCTGCTCACCTCCTGCACCCGCTAGGGTGAAGCCCGCGGGAGAAAGGGCGCGGGTGTTTGCGGCCCGCAGGGTGTTTCGTTTGGCCCAGGAGGGCCTCCATACAGAACCCACGCCCCCTCCACTACTTCTGTTCACCTCCTGCACCCGCTAGGGTGAAGCCCGCGGGAGAAAGGGCGCGGGTGTTTGCGGCCCGCAGGGTGTTCGCGGATCCGTGGGGGGCCAGACTGACCGGTCTATAATAACCTGGACTGCACCGTGGGTCTTTAAGGTGAGCAAAAGCCAGCCACCACCATTCCTGCCAACCTTCCCTCAGAGTACTTTGTAATAGCCAAGCCCACAACAAGATTCTCACGCAGGGTGGTGAGGCGTGATCTCTTCAGTTGGTAACCTAATCCGGAAGGCTTCCTCCTACCTGACCCGCAAATGGTTGACCCTCCCCGAAGTTTTGACTAAAGAGCCATGGAGGGAGGAGATATTTCATCTCCCTTTTCCCCCCTCTATCTCTCTAAATCCTCACTCCTCTCTACACTACAGGGACCCTTGGCTCCATTGCGAGATCGGAAGCCTATTTTGGGCAGAAGGCAGAGGGGGGCCCTGTTGAGCAAAGCTATGCAGAAAGAAGGTACCACATGCCGTGGTATGGATAGAGCGCCTGTCCAACTGCCTCCGGCCCCGGCATGTGTAAGGGAGGGAGACCCCGGGGCTCACACACCCAAGTTACCCTTGCTACCCTGTAAGTCTGGACCGCAGGTGGGGACCTCAACACGGCTCTCTGGGTCTACCTGTGGCAATATTCCCACTGCTCCTTCTGTTCATTCTTTTTTGCATCTGGTAAGCCCCTTCTCGGACGAATCAAGGATTCCTGCAAATCTGCTAACCCCAGGAGGGGGAGTCGACTCAGTCGCCACAGCCGTCCTTTTGGATACCCTGGCCAATGGTTGTGAGAAGATCTCCAAGGGCATCTCGAATCTGTCTGGAGGGCATGTCCCGCTGGCTCAACCCTTAGCCCCTCTACCAGTTTCAGCCCCTTTCCTGCCCTTATTATACCCAAACTCTGTTTTATCAGCCCTGCATACATCATTGGTTCTCTCTGAGGATCGTCCAGTATGCCTTTGCCTTCGGCCTCTAGGGGTGGGGGTTCAGCGGGTTTGGGTACAGAAGTACAGTCTTCCATCTAGTATTGGGAATGAATCTAAGCTTGATGCTCCCATGGAAGCCCCAGTATCCACAGCATCAGCCATTCCACCAAGCTGCTCCTGTCATTACCTCCGTTCTGAGATGGCCGAGGTCAAAAACCTCTTACTTGTTCTGATCAATGGGTTGCTGGAAGTCAGGGGGAGGGGAGTTGTGGGAAGGGATGGAATGTGCGTAGCAGAGGCTGGGCCAGGGGGGCTGAATTCTGATTCTGTCAAAGGGACATATCACTTACATTCCGGCCCATCCCCTCCTTCCCTGCCTTCCTTGAGGAGACAGCCAGAGGTGGCTCCTCCTTCAGTGCCACCTTCACGATGGGAGTCCCTAGCCCCGGGGGGTAATCCTTTACCATCATTGCTCACCCCCGGGGGGGCCCAGAGCAACATGTGTTCAGTGGGAAGGGAGGAAACTGCTCCTAACTCGGGTCAGGAGAGGCTCTTGTTGGGGCGTTACTCCTCGGAGGGCTCTGGCCGTTCAACTGTGTTTCTTCATAGAGTCCCTAAACTATCCACTGCCTCTAGAGAACCAAGGGATGCACTACGTAACAAATGCCTTCACTGGTTGAGGGCTGTTGGGGAATGTGGGGCTGTATCCGAGGGCTCCTTGCTGAAATGTATCAGACTGTCCAACTTTTCAGCCATTACAGATGTTGTCAAAGTAGTCTTTGGGGACACCCATACAGCAAGGGTCGTAGTGGAAAAATGCAATGACCCCGGGCAGCCAAGGAAAAGTGACATTAGGGCCAGCTTAGTCCTTACTCCTGCTCTTGCGTGTCCCTCAGGAGTTCTTCTCAGTATTAACCCCCTTTCAGGGGCAAATTTGACTGCCTTGGGTCTGAGGCGCCTTGGGTTTTGCCGGAGGAAAGGGATAGTGGGACCTGGTTATTGGGCCAAAGATATGTTTAGGGCTTCCAATGGAGGGGCTGGATTTGTTTCTCTGCCCCGTTGTTTTCTTTGTTGCCGATTCTTTGTAATTCTGTATCAGAATTGTACCTTCATTTTTAGAAATGTTTTAGTAGGATGTACTTTGATGGTCTTTTTTTAGGCCGAATAAAGTTGTTTGACTGACTGAGAACAAAGCAAAAAGACTGGAATTGCAATTGCAGTGGGGGTCGCCACTGCCGTGTACCCAATTAAGCAAGTAGTGTGGCGCGAAAGGCACCTCCAGGGCAGCGACAGTATTTCAATGCACTGTGTTACAATGGAAAATTAGTGAAGGATGGTAGTAAAGATGGAGAGGTGTGGTCATCGCTAGTATGTTGGAAGTGTAGACAACTTCAGTCATTGTCCATCAAATCATTAACAGGCGCATTTAGTGGGATCTGTGATTCAATGAAGTTGACTGCTTCATCCGGAACCATGAAAAAGTATAGCTTATTGTGGTAGGTGAATTTTAGACGTGCCGGGAATAACATTGCATATTCGATGTTCCTTTCACAAAGCATTTTCTTCACCCCATTAAATTGTCTGCTCTCCGCCTGGACCCCCACTGAAAAGTCAGGGAAAATTCTAATGACTTGCGAGTCCATTCTCAGCTCGCCCTTCTCACGTGTGGGGCGCAATATATGGTCTCTATCTCTATAGCTGAGGACTTTCGCTGTTATTGACCTGAGGAAGTCACCTGGCTTGGGGCGGGGAGTGAGTGAGCAATGCGCCCGCTCGATTGTGAAGAATGGTGAAAGCGGAGTGTTGCCAAGTAGATCTTTGAGGGGGGATTCGACCACCAGTTCCATACGGCCCCTCAGTGCGGACTCCGGAACCCCCACAATGCGGATATTGTTCCTGCATGATCTCGATTCGAGATCGTCACATTTGGCCTTGACACTTTTCATGTCACATACCAACACTGACACAGTATTTTGGAGGGTGAGTACACTGTCCTCATTTTCCCCAATTCTGGTTTCGGCCTCTGTGATCCTGGTGCCATGTTGGTCCAACTTCGACCTAAGTGAGGCCACATTAGCGTCTATATCATCCAACTTCTCATGAAAGGAAGCAACATTTTTTGCCATGGACTCCATAATTGTGGTCAGCTCTGGTTGAGGGAGGTCAAGTGGGTCTCCAGGTCAGCGTCATTCGAGGAGGCGGCACCCTGTTCCGCCCTGGGTGTTGGCCTGGTGAACTTGTCCATGGTCCCCGCCCTGGTTGCCCCGCGAGGCTTGTTGGGCATCCCAAGGGTGGGTGGTATTAAGCGTAGATGTAGGAAGGCACTACTTGTGCAGTTCGAGGAGAGGTCTGGTAGGCCCTGGGGGCAGCAGAGCCAGGCGGCGAGGGGAATGCACTTGGTCCAGGCGACTGTGAGCACTGGCGCTCTCTCAGTTGGATCCTCCTAACTGTGGACCAGCGAGGGGTCCAGGCGGGAGCCGCAAGGTTAGGGGCAGGGCGCTGCACAAGGCACTCAGGGTCAGCAGGAGAGCACTGGGCCCAAACACAGTTGAAGAAGGGCAGCTGAAGAGGATTATCTCAGGCTGGAGGCAGGGTGGGCCTCTGGCGCGGGGTTCGTGTTGACAAGGGCACGTGGGGTGAGGCGCAAGGAGACCAGCAGGTATGGTGATTTTCCATGACCGGGGGCAGGGCGCGGGCTCAGGATAGCGCCCCCCAGCTGGTGATGTTGCAGTGTAGATGATGGTTGGTGCACACACCCGGTATGGCGCAGCGCCAGGGGGGAGCCCTCCTCCAACAGTACAGCCGTTTGTCGCCTGGTGGTATCAGCTACATGGACTTTAGTTCATAATAGGCAGGCATGCAGAGAGTCCAGGCTGCTCCGTATGGTGGGATGAGCTTAAGGGAGCGGACACCGGAGACCACGGTGTATGTCGGAGAGGCAAGGTCTCAATGCAGCCCAAGTAGGCGAGCGTGGAGCTGGGGGCTGTGCGTTCAAGTAATGCGATGTATGCAGTTGTAGTTCAGCAGCCCCTAAGCTCCTCACCTCTAGTTCCAGCAGTTGTAGTTCAGCAGCCCCTGAGCTCCTCACCTCTAGTTCCAGCGGTCCGGGTAGTGTGTGGGATAGGCTCTGCAGCGGTTGGTGTGACCGCAGGACCCGAACACCCAGGGCAAGGCGCGATCTCGGCCACTCCACGTCTGCCGCCCGTGATATTAGGCCCGACCCGTAGCCCCGCTGGGGGAGCGCAGAGGGCCGCGCCCGGCAGAGGTCCCCGGTGATGCGCTGCCAGGCAGAGCATGCGACCAGCCCTCTGCCACGGAGGGGAAACAGCCCGGCGGCCCGCAGAGGTCACAGGGATGGGGAGGAGAGGGTGGGTTCTCCACAAGGACCGCCACAGCATCTTCCACAGAGGGGCCGGGGGCCTACGATGCCAGGCGGTCACCTGGCAGGCCCCAGGAGCATGGGCACAGCGCGACCCGGGGAAGGCCCCACGCAGTTCTCCCTGTCCCGAAGACAGGGTGCTGTAACTCGGCCTCAGAAGTCCGATTTTCCCCGGGATTGGTTGTGGGTGTAGCTGAGGACCAGCGCCACACTTAAAAGGTATTTTCAGTGCAGGATACAGTATTTCGCCGCCGATGGTGTCAGATAAGAGATTGCTGGGCACAGAGCTCCACGACTAGGCAGCCATTTTGTAGGCTGCTCAACAGCGCCCCGATCCCATTTTCTACTATAACCCTGGTTATCCCCAGTATAACCCGGCTTATGCAAAAACTTTCAAGCTCTGAACTTGATCCGCAGTCCCCAATTTCACATGGTGTCCTCATTCTCCCTCCCCACCTCTAGCCTGTTGACATTTCATCCCATATAGAATTTCTTTCCACTTTCTTTCATTTTTCAGCTAACCCCAGTTATACTCGATATAACTATGGTTAACTCTCGCATTGAGCAAAAACAACAAAAATGGCTGTTTTTTTCTTTTCTGAAAAACCTCGCTGATGCATTGTAGGACACATGTATAGCTATCATTTTGGAAGAAGGGGGCACCCCCTTCTCTATTAACTATTTTAACAACTACTGGATGGAATAATCCCAAGCTCCTCCCAGAAATCGAGTCAATGCTTTGTGCCCAAGTTTTTTCATACCTGATCCAATTCTGTCAAGCTGTTTTTGCTGTGTGGTGCACAGAAATATGCAGGGTAATTGATAGAATTTCGCACAAAAGGGGCGCACGCGGCTGGCGCACAGTGTGCGCGTGCGAATGTCTGCGCAAGCCGTGTGCGCTAAAATCGATATCCGCGCACAGCGTATTCATGGATTTTAGCCTCCAAAACCAGCCGTGGCGCAGAGTGGTGCAGCGACCCTGCAGCAGCGCCAGTCACACCCCCAAGAACGCCCTCGCGCAAGGAAAAGCCATCAAAATTCCCAATTCAGCGCAAAGGGCTGCGCAAACCCTGGACCAGTATACAGGGCTGCCAAACAGCAAATGCCGAGTGCGAAACGTGTATTTCTGGGGTACGCGGGAAGTTCCACACGCAATTTCAGCAGGGTACGTGTATTTCTGGGGTGCGGGGAAGTTTAACACGCGATTACAGCAGGGTACGTGTATTACAGGGGTGCGCGGGAAGTTCCACACGCGATTTCAGCAGGGTACGTGTAGTTCTGGGGTGCGGGAAAGTTTAACACGCGATTTCAGCAGGGTACGTGTATTACAGTGGTGCGCAGGAAGTTCCACACGCGATTTCAGCAGGGTACGTGTATTTCTGGGGTGCGGGGAAGTTTAACACACGATTACAGCAGGGTACGTGTATTACAGGGGTGCGCGGGAAGTTCCACACGCGATTTCAGCAGGGTACGTGTATTTCTGGGGTGCGGGGAAGTTTAACACGCGATTTCAGCACGGTACGTGTATTACAGGGGTGCGCAGGAAGTTCCACATGCGATTTCAGCAGGGTACGTGTATTACAGGGGTGCGCGGGAAGTTCCACACGTGATTTCAGCAGGGTACGTGTATTTCTGGGGTGCGGGGAAGTTTAAGACACGATTTCAGCAGGGTACGTGTATTACAGGGGTGCACAGGAAGTTCCACACGTAATTTCAGCAGCGTACATTTATTTCTGGGGTGCGGGGAAGTTTAACACACAATTTCAGCAGGGTACGTGTATTACAGGGGTGCGCAGGAAGTTCCACACGCGATTTCAGCAGGGTACATGTATTTCTGGGGTGCGGGGAAGTATAACACGCGATTTCAGCAGGGTACGTGTATTACAGGGGTGTGCGGGAAGTTCCACATGCAATTTCAGCAGGGTATGTATATTTCTGGGGTGCAGGGAAGTTTAACACGCGATTTCAGCAGGGTACGTGTATTACAGGGGTGCGTGGGAAGTTGCACACGTGATTTCAGCAGGGTACGTGTATTTCTGGGGCGCGGGGAAGTTTAACATGCGATTTCAGCAGGGTACGTGTATTACAGGGGTGCGGGAGAAGTTGCACACGTGATTTCAGCAGGGTACGTGTATTTCTGGGGTGCGGGGAAGTTTAACACGCGATTTCAGCAGGGTACGTGTATTACAGGGGTGCGCGGGAAGGTCCACACGCAATTTCAGCAGGGTACGTGTATTTCTGGGGTGCTGGCAAGTTTCACATGCGATAGGCCCTGTGCAAGTGGTCTATGTGTATTTTGGGGGTGCAGGGGAGTCCTACAAGTGAATTGGCAGTGTGGGTCCTCCCAGGTGTTCCCTCTACACCCTCCACGGCCCCTGCAGGCAGACCACACCACAGGGGACTACCCTGCACCCCTGGTCATGTCCCGCAGGCAGCCCATCCACCATGGGCATGCCCCCCCAGCCAAGCCACATGTCACCTTGCACTAGTGATCACCAAGGCATTACCCCCTTGCACCCCCAACCCCCAGCAGTGCAGGGCACCTGCCAGAAGGCCCCCACTCATGTCCCCCAGCACCCCCACACCCCCAAACAGTGCAGGGCACCTGCCAGCAGGCCCCCACTCATGTCCCCTTGCACCCCCCAAGCAGTGCAGGGCACCTGCCAGCAAGCCCCCACTCATGTCCCCCAGCACCCCCACCTCCCAGCATTGCAGGGCACCTGCCAGCAGGCCCACACTCATGTCCCCTTGCACACCCACCCCCCAGCAGTGCGGGGCACCTGCCAGCAGGCCCACACTCATGTCCCACTCATGGCCCCTTGCACCCCCACCCCCCAGCAGTGCGGGGCACCTGCCAGCAGGCCCACACTCATGTCCCACTCATGTCCCCTTGCACACCCACACCCCAGCAGTGTGGGGCACCTGCCAGCAGGCCCCCACTCATGTCCCCTTGCACACCCACCCCCCAGCAGTGTGGGGCACCTGCCAGCAGGCCCCCACTCATGTCCCCTTGCACACCCACCCCCAGCAGTGCAGGGCACCTGCCAGCAGGCCCCCACTCATGTCCCCTTGCACCCCCGCCCCCCAGCAGTCAGGGGCCCCTTCCAGCAGGCCCCCACTCATGTCCCACTCATGTCCCCTTGCACCCCCACCCCCCAGCAGTGCAGGGCACCTGCCAGCAGGCCCCCACTCATGTCCCCATGCCCCCAGGTCATGCCGATCCTCAAACATGGCCCTTATGGACAGCCTCACCAGCCCAAAGACACAACTAAATATTGCATCCACCCACATAGAAAAGGCAATTACATGATACAACCCCAATGTCAAGTATGTAAATGAACACATGTCCGTCACACACACACAATGGTTGCAAGTGAATGTGAAAACCCATATCATGACATGCATGAAACCAATGAGATAATACCACACATCGAAGTATGAAGAAAAAAATGTATTAAAAGCAACATGAATGGAATTAAAATCAAACAAACAACAATGGGAATAAAAAAGAAAAGCTGCATGTCTGTAAAATAATGTAAAACAAGAAATCATAATCCAAAGGAAAGGTGTCCAAAGTCACAGTCCAACAAAGCAAATCCAAGGGAAAACCAAAAAAGTGAAAACCATTGCTCCATGGGTAAATCCCCCAAAAAAAGATGAATCCAATAGTGAACTATATTCAGATGAACAATCCAGGGTCCATGATCCCAACTGAAGAAATGAAACCTATCAAAAATACTACCTAATGAAAACCTATATACAGAAACGTGGTGCATTGTCCAAGCGCAACCAAAATAAAGAAAAAACCAAAGGAAACCTAACACTATCTAACTATTTACAAGGGCAGTGGGCAAGTCCAACGGCTCACATGTTGATGTCCCGGGCCAGGGCATCATCGAACTCCTGCTCGATTTCCCAGAGGCGGTCCTCTTCCATGACCCCGAGGGTTCGCAGGGACGATGACATCTGGTCTCGAGGCACTCGGCCCGCCTCAGGTCCCTACGCATGGAGTTCTCCGTCCTGACCATCGTGAGCCGTCCCTCTTCCGCCCGCTGCCGCTCCGCATCTATCGCATGGCCCAACCGCTGCCACACGGAAGACACTTCCCGTCCAGGGCCCTCCTGCCCTCCGGCCGATGCCTGCCCCTCCTATGATGAAGGTCCCGAGCCATCATGGCTCCCACCTTGTTGCTACTGCTGCTGTGCCGCTGCCTGTGCCCTGGCTCCTGCTGCCTTCACATCCTCCTCCAGCTGGGGTGCAGTTTTTGAGGTGGCCACCCCTGCTGGACGTCCGACTCCCGACTGTGGCAGGGATGTGTCCTCCACCAGCCTGGCCGCAGGGTCAGAGGCAGCTCCACAGGGCACCCAGGTGACACATGGGTGGGAAGATTGCACGGAGGACGACTGGAGCATAGGGGGTTCAGTTGAGGAGGCGGTCGGAACAAGGTCCAGAAAATGGAGGAATCCGGCCCTGGTGAGCTGTCCCAGTGGTTCAACGCGGTCAACGAGCCATGCGAGAAGACGTGCAGTCTCCTCATGAAAAGACTGCAGGTCCGCTCGCATGGCACATTGACACAACGCCACCCCACCCAGGACAGGCTCAACCCGGTTCCGGATAGCCACATCCGCAGGGAGAGGAAGGGCATTTGGTGTAAGCCAATCCTCTCCCTGAGAACGGGTCTGGACGTAGGTATCCCTGCTGGTGCAAGATGATGCAGTCACAGGATCGGGGACAGGATTACACACAGGCACCTCCGCGGCGGCCTGTGCTGCCTCCTGTCCCTGCCCCTGCACTGCACCACTAGCACCAGTGGAATCCCCACCTCCAGACCCCGTCTCTGTCCCTTGCACGGCCTCCTCCTCCACCAAACCCCCCACCAACCTGGATCACTCCGTGCCATCTTCCTCAGTCGGGCCCTGTGGGGTCTCAGCTGTCCCTTCGGCTGCTGAGGAGTCCAACTCCAACCTCCGCCTCTTGGTCCTCCCCTCGGCAGGTGCGACCTGGGACACAGCACCGGACTCCTCACTCCCCGACGAGATGACAACCTGGGAGGGGAGCCGGGCCTTGGTCTCCGGCTGGCGGTGCGATCCATGACGCTGTGCTCCACAGCACCTTCTGCGCCCTCTTCATCAGTTGACGCTGCAGACAGGGAGAGATAGGAGACAGGCATCAGGGCACTGTACAATGGACTCATACACACATGACAGTTGTACATGAGTGGCATTGTCAAACTTCAGACATGGCATCACAATCCCCAACACACATGTCATTGCAACTCACACACATGAGCTATTCCACAGCCATATTGCAACAGCCAGCACCATCCATACACATACAACAGCATGAGCAGCCAAAGGTGAGCTAGACATCACATGAAACACAGGGAGTGCACTAGACATGCACACACGCCACCACACTTACATGCATGTGTACACCTCCACCAACTGTCGCAGTGATGAGATTGGCATCCATGTCACATCTGCCAATCAGTCTTCTACATATCAGTCTCACATGCATCCATGTTGCATCACTGTTGCACCAATGTCAAATACACACACATGCACATGTACACGGTGCAGATACATGCAGCTGGAACCAACATCCATGTGTGACACCACAACCATGCCAACTTACATACACAGTAATCCAAACATGTGTGTTCACACATCTGCATTTGGCATGCATGCTTACCCACACATACACCATCCATGTGTCTCACACATGAAAGGACTTGCATGTGTCAACCTCACAGCCCTGTACATACACATCCATAAATGGCCCTACAAAACCACATGTACAACCTGCACACTACTGGCACACCACCACATGCACAGCTTCCAATCAGTATGCATGTACACTTACCGCTCGACTCCAGACGGGTCTACCTGTCAAGGACCTGGACGTGGAGCTCTGGGCATATGTGTTCAGGGACCCTCATCTGATGTTCCGACAGGTGGTCCCGGTGCCCCTTAGCATCCGCTGCCTTCAAGAGGCCCCAGGCCTTGTTGAGGGTCCTGGACCTGAAGTCCTCCCAGCGCTTCTTGACATGCTGGAAGTCGCGGACTGCCACCCCCTCCGCGTTGATGGCAGTCACGATGTCCGTCCAGATCCGAGTCCGTCCTTCCTTGTCGGCGGCCGAACTTCCGAAGAGGGCATCATACTGCCCCACGACTTGCTCCACCAGGACACCAACTTCGGTGGCAGTGAAGCTGGTGGCCCTCTGCCTCTCTGGCTGGGGGTTGCCAGTGGTGCCAGATGGTGTAGTGCCCGACATGGCAACCCCAGAGGCAGGTGTGGGTGGGCAACTGGGTCCTGGGGCTGGGCTGTGGAGCGATGGAATAGCAGTCGGGAGCCTTCGGTTGCAGCAGGGTGGTCACAGCAACAGCACCCCTGGCTGACGTGCAGGCAGCAAATGGCAGGGCACGTGGCCAGCAGGCAATCAGGCAGCAGCAGATGGCAGGTGGGAGCGTGCTCGGGGCGGCAGTAATTCGGCCTTCTGGGCAGGAGCGTGGTCTTCCATGTGTGAACGCGTGGCCAGCTTGATACGGAGTGATTTGGCATGTCAAAAAATCTTGCACGTCAGCGTGTAATTCGAGGAAAGGGCCTTAGCACGTAAACGTGTTTGTGACGTGGCACGCGCAGGTGTTTCCCTCATAGCACGTGATGACAGAGCACACGTGGAAAAGCTGCATGTCCGAGTGTCAGCACGTGTAATTGGAGGAAAGGACACGTACACGCATAAGTGACGTGTACGTGTGGGCCGGTTTAAAAGGTACGTGTAGAACGCCATTTTCTTGTACGTGCTTTTCGTGGGGAGCGAGTGGGTGAATTCTGTACTTCTTGTCGGTTCACACGCGATTACTTCACAGCGTTTCAAGTTCGTACTCAGTGTTCACTTCTCCTTTTGTCCTGTCTCCTCAGACAGCGTACAATTCTTCTATTGGCGGGGGTGTTGCCAACGCGCACGCATGCATATTTTTCACGTTCTTATTCCAGGCAGACGGTGAGTTCCGCACGTACTTAGCAACTGTGCTTGCCCCGTGTGTCGCACTTCCCTTCAGAGGTCATTGTAGGCTGCGTGTATTACGCGTATGCTTATTTTTGTGTTTCTGGGTGCCACAGTGTAGTGCGGGTTCATTTTTCCACGCACGTGGTCTACGAGGGGTTGCATGCACGTTTATTTTTGTTTTTGGGCTGCCTGTGCGTTGCGTGACCTGTCATCTTCCCCCAGGGGTCACAGACAGCCTTGTTAGAGCACTAGGGTACTTATACCATCTAGTACCCTACCCCTTTGACCCCCAATTGCCCAGGACTATAGTTTACTGCTCCTCCCATACGCACAACAACATCAGTGCCATGGTTGGGAGGCGACCAAGTGGTAATGGGGGCAAAGGTGGCCGACCTTAAAAAGGTGGACGCGGTGGGCGCGGTAGGGGACGTGGCCAGGATTTGCAGGGTGCCCCTAGACCCCCATGTGTGGAGGACCAATCAGGGACACCCATGCTCCCCCCCATGGTTGAGGGAAACGCGGCTGGGACCATCCCAGCTCAGCCCCTGTTGGACCAGCCCATTGTGGCACCTGACCTGGCACAGGATGACTCCCTGGATGACTTCCAGGTCAGCAAGTCTAGGCCACGTGTGGCGGTGCAAGTTGTCACCAAGGCACATGGATCTGGGGCAGCTATGTCATCTGCTGCCCCAAGTATGCAGGGTGGTGAGGCTGTAGGGGCAGCTGCAGCTCCATGCGCCCCAGCTCTGACTCTCCTAGCCAGGACAGTGTCGGCCCTGGTCCATCATACTGATGTTCCCCCTGCCAACATCACACTTCAGACAATGCCTGCACCAAGTCCTATGGTCAATGTGCATTCGCACACTCCAACAACCGAGTCCACCGGTGATTCTGCTCCTACTCACCAGAGCGGCGTTAGCCACTCTGGCTCTGCTCCACCTTCTAAAAAGAGGAAGAAGGGTGCTCTGGCACGACAGGCTGAGACCCCAGGCACGGCTACACACTCCGGCACGTCAAGGAAGCCTTGCTTTAATGACGCGGAGCTTAATACACTTGTGAGCTATGTGTCGCAACATAGCCACGAAATGGTGGTGACTGTAGGGTCCAAGACCACACCTGGTCAACGTAAGGCACACTGGTAGACCATCGCCAACCACATAAGTGCCCTTGGATTTGTGAGGCGCTCAGCTGATGATTGCTACAAGCGGTGGAACGACTTGAAACGCAGAGCAAAGGACAAGCTGGCCTCAAATCATGCCGCTACTCTGGTGACTGGTGGTGGGTCTCCACAAGAGGACAACAAACTCACTTAACATGAGTCTGTTGCTGGGACCTTCGTCACAGAGGAACAGATCCGAGGTGTGGGAGAACTACCTGATTACGAAGCATTGTCCGGTGAGTGCCCATGCGTGTGTGTGTAGTGCATGTGTATGTAATTTGGGTGACAGGTTCTGATTGAGTGCCAGGTGAGGTTGTGTGCTCCAGAGTGTTATGGGTCACCCATTTCCTTCCTCACATGGGATCACGTGCCTTGTATTTGGCTATGACTGCATCCCTTCTGCCAACAGTATCCTATTAGGCCCACAATTGTGCAGTTGACCTTGTACTGCCATCTTGCAAATACATTGGTCAGAATTTGTAAGTGTGCCTTCAGGATAATATTTTCCACTGTCCCCTTTTTTGCTAGACATTTATCAACCATATTGTGACATATGTGATATGCTTCGGTCATTGTTTACTGGCCACACTGGGGCAATGCTTTACTTGGTTATGTACACAATGAGACCATTCAGGCTGATGGAGTATTGGCCAGCACAAATGTTTAGATGAGTGCCTGTTTGCATGTGGAAAATGACAAATGTTTCCTGCAATGTCAATGTGAGGAAAAATAGATCAGCCAACTATGACTGTATTCTTGTACCTTGCATGTGTTGCAGTGAGTGGCACATGTGTACTTAGTCCGTGTATGCAGCATTTTTCATGTCATCATGTCCATCTCACATGGATGGGTGACAGTACTCAATCACTGACATATGGCTGTACTTGTCAAATGTACCATGGCTATGCTAAATGCTATCTGTGTGCTGCCATGTGTCATGTATGTGTATTGGACATGCCACTCACAGGTAAATGTGTGATGGCAGTGCTACCCAGAAGCAGCAAATGTGTTGCTCTACCATATTGGTGTCATCAGTGTCTGCCTTTTGCCTCCCCTTACTACTCAGTGACAGTGCAGGCATGGGAGGGTTATAGTCATGTGGGACATGTGTGAATCATGTACTGGTTCTGTAGCTTGACAGGCCTATTTGTGTGCTATGGTGCTAATGCCTGTTTCCATTTTTTTCTCTTTCATGTTTTTGCAGGGGATGACACACTTGATGCTGTTGAGGTTCAGGAGATGGTGCAGACCCAGGAGGAATCCCAGGCACGACCGGGCACCAGAGGGGGACGTGGTGTGGTGGTGGGTGAGAACCTAATCCTCCTGCAGACCATACTTTCCAGGGGTGTCTCTGGGTGAACCTCCCCAGACCTCTATTCAGGTGCTGATTCGGATGATGAGACCTATGTGCCGTCACAGGTAAGTGTTTCTGGCAGGGATTCTGTTCTGGCCAACCCACCTGCACCAGGGGTAGATCGCTCTATGGGGATGTCAGTGTTGGTAGAGGCGCCTTTGGCGGTTAAGGATGCAGGGTCACACTCCACAGCATCTGATCCTGTTCCTGGGCCAGCAGATCAGAGGGGGAATGCAGTCCTGCAGCCTCGGCGGTGCCAGCAAAGTAAGGTGCACATCGCCTTGCCCCAAACAGGTGTGGTGCCCGTTGACGCTGTGGCCGTACGCCACCAGGCAGTAGCGTATGGGAGAACTCCATGTACGCTATGGCAACCCAACAGTCAGCATCAGTTGAAATGATGGCTCAGGCAATGGAGAGGGTGGCCACTTCCATTATCCCCCCTGAAAGGCAGATGGAGCAACTACAGCAGGCAACAGACTCCATTTGCCAATCACACAGGGAAGACATGTTGGCGTCCAACAGGGACCGACGGGCGGCACTGGAGACTCTGCGCCAATCCATCTCAAGAGAGTCCCAGGCCCACAGGGAAGCCCTGAGTGAAGAACTCCATAACCTCAGGCAGACTCTTCTTGAGCTTGAGACTTCCGCTAATTTTAGGGCAGAACAGCGGCTGGAGCACCTCACAAGTAGGCTCTCAGCTGAGAAGCGGGCAACTCGGGAGGAGATCCGGGCATCACGTCAGGTGTTGCATGGGGATCTCCGCACTATAATCCTCCAGAACGAGACCTTCCACACCTGCATGCTTGCTGCCATGGAGGACCATACCAGGGCTTTGCGTGGGCTGCCTCCCATAGCACCACCACCCCCTGATGCAGCAGCAGAGGTTCATGAGAGTGACGGCAGCAGTTCTCCCACATTGGCATAGCCGTGCAGGCCATGAGCCCATGGAGGTGTTTTTTTTTCCCAACATCCACACAGGTGGCTGTTGGTGCGCACCCTGTCCTCGGACCTCCTGGGTGGCCTCCCCCCCGGCCCCCACATGGCCATTTTTGATTTTTGATTTGATTTTTGAATTTTGAATTTTGAATTTTGATTTTTTAAAAAAATAATTTGACAGTGTGTTGCCTTGTGTGGCTCCCGTGGGCATCCACTGTATTCCGGCTGGGCACATGCAGGCTTGTCCTGAGTTTGGGTTAGATGCTTGGGTTCATGAGACACACACCCCTCCTGCTTCCCGTTTCCATGGGCTTGCAAAGGGTGTGACCAAGTGACAGTGATGTACACAGTGACGTTGGGCTCCCATGAGCTGTGTGGGCAGTCTGTAGTCAATACTGTGTAGACATTCCTTGTGTATATTGTTGTTGTATTGTACACTGCATGGTGTATTAATGTATGATTTTGCTTCCATGTCTCCCTCTGAATTTGCAGGTTCATTCCTCATGTCTTCACAAGGCCGTCTACTTTGGAGATGGAGTTCATGTTGTATGCAGTACACAGACCAGTTTTGAAGGCTGCAAGACTACAGTTTGAAGGGGGCGATGTGGTTGCATATTCAGGTTGTATGACTACGACTACTTTAACTTAGTACTGTCATGTTTTAGAAATGTTTGAACTTGTCTAGATGCATTGTTTAGTTGGTAAGTATTTGGTCATGTGTGTTGTTAGTTCAACATTACTAGGAGCATATTGTGTGTGGCCAGTTTCCATTAGGGACACTGTACTTTGTGACACTTGTGTCATGTCTTTGGGATTGCTTTGTTTGCCCTCATATAGCATGACATGCCATGGTGTGTTGGGTGGCGGTGTTGGGGAGGGGTTGGGTGACATGGCACTGTTCTCATGTTGTATTTTGCAAGGGGGTCATGCATTTAGCAGCATATGTGTCTTTTGATGACGCAGCATTGGTGGTGTTTCTGTAGATAGGGATGCACACATTGTAAAACTTCCAGGTGACCAATCTCAGGATGGTATAGTTGTGACAGTTGACTGTCCCTCATGTCATCATCATTGATTGTCAGCTGGTATGTGGCAGGGCTGTGTGCACTCCACAGGGGTGTGATTCTAAGTGAAGTAATTAGCCACCAGCTGTGTTCGGGCTGCCTCATCCCATGCCCTGTCCCCTCCCATGCGCAGCGGGCGTGCATGTGGTTGGGGATGTGGGGTCACCATCATGTCCACCGGCAGGCCCCGGCATGTTGCAATGTTGTGCAGGACACATGCTGCCAGTATGATCCTGCACACTACTGGGGGAGCGTATAACGGCTGCCCACCAGAACGGTCAAGGGAGCGAAAGCGTGACTTGAGCACTCTGAATGTGCGCTCCACTATGCCCCGGGTTGCAATATGGGCTGTGTTGTATCTTGCCTCGGGTGGCGTGGTGGGGTTCCGAATTGGCGTCATCATGTGGGTGCTCAGAGGGTAGGCACTGTCCCCTGGGAAGGTGGGGTTGGGTATCATTAGTGGGGTTGTGACATTACTCAGTATCTGGCATGCATGCATGTGCTGTGGCATTTATACTCACCAAGCAGCCATGTATCGCCAATGCCGCCCAGCTTCTAGGTCCCGGTTTAGGGTTGACATTCTGTAAATGAAACTGTCGTGGGTGGACCCTGGATAGTTGGCATATACTGAGGTGATGATTCCCTTGCCATCACATACTACCTGCACGTTGAAGGAATGCCAGTGCTTGCAGTTTCTATAGATGTGCTCTGATGCCCTGGGGGGACGTAGGGCCACATGGGTGCAATCAATGGCGCCTAGGACTTTGGGGAATTGTGCCACCCCGTAGAAATCCTGGACGACAGCCTGCCTTTCTGCAGGTGTTCTGGGCAGGTATATGTGCCTGCGCACTGATGAGCGTGCAGTCATGATGGCCAAGACCTGGTGTAGGCAGCGTGACTGTGTGGCCTGTGACACCCCCCCCACTATGGCACTTGTCCGCTGAAATGATCCGGTGGCCAAAAAGTGCAGTACATTGAGGACCTTCTTCAGGGGGCTGAGTGCTTGGGAGCAGGGGGTGGGTGATGTGAGGTCATCCTCCCACTCACTGACCAGGTCGAGTATTATGCGAGGTGGAAACCTGTACCTCCCATACACCTGGTCATCAGGCATGCCAAAAAGGCTGGTTCTGGGTGTGAAAATTCTGGGCCTGACTATCCTCCTCCTCCTCCTGCGGTATCCCATGACCACTGCTTGTAGGAACGGTATGTTCATCCTGGCGTCTGAGCTTGCTTGTTGTTTGCGCGCACTTTTATGCTGCGCGGGTCCACGTACGCCTGCTTCCTGCTGGCGTACGTGTTTCCGGATTAGCGCGTCTTTTTTGGCGCATGCGTGTGGGCGTTCCGTGCATTTGCCTCCTGTACTTCCCCGCCCACCCCAGATTTACACGTACCCCGCTTGCACAGGCCCAATCACGTGTAAAACTTCACGCGAGCACAACTTCCCACGAGCCCAACTTCCCACGAGCCCCTGAAGTACACGTACCCCGCGCACCCACGAAATACACGCTATTGTTGACACAGCGGGTGTCCGTGTTTGTCGCGTACCCCTTTGCACGTCATTTCTTCTGGAGGGCCACAGTATGGGAAATTCATCATAGCTGTATATACATGCTTTTTGATAGCGCACATTTTTTTAATGTGCAGGGACGCTACCGCCTGCCTTTGTGTGGCGGACATGTGTTGATTTACATAGTTGACTTTTGGTTTGTGTCATGGAATCGCCATTTCACTGTAGGGGGGTGGGGGTGCTGGGGGACATGAGTGGGGACCTGCTGGCAGGGGCCCCTGACTGCTGGTGGGTGGGGGTGCTGGGGGACATGAGTGGGGGCCTGCTGGCAGGTGCCCCTGACTGCAGGGGGGTGGGGGTGCAGGGGGACATGAGTGGGGGCCTGCAGGCAGGGGCCCCTGACTGCTGGGGGGTGGGGGTGGTGGGGGACATGAGTGGGGGCCTGCTGGCAGGTGCCCCTGACTGCTGGGGGGTGGGGGTGCAGGGGGACATGAGTGGGGGCCTGCTGGCAGGTGCCCCTGACTGCTGGGGGGTGGGGGTGCTGGGGGACATGAGTGGTACATGAGTGGGGGCCTGCTGGAAGGTGCCCCTGACTGCTGGGGGGTGGGGGTGCAGGGGGACATGAGTGGGGGCCTGCTGCCAGGTGCCCCTGACTGCTGGGGGGTGGGGGTGCTGGGGGACATGAGTGGTACATGAGTGGGGGCCGGCTGGCAGGGGCCCCTGACTGCTGGGGGGTGGGGGTGCTGGGGGACATGAGTGGGACATGAGTGGGGGCCGGCTGGCAGGGGCCCCTGACTGCTGGGGGGTGAGGGTGCTGGAGGACATGAGTGGGGGCCTGCTGGAAGGTGCCCCTGACTGCTGGGGGGTGGGGGTGCAGGGGGACATGAGTGGGGGCCTGCTGCCAGGTGCCCCTGACTGCTGGGGGATGGGGGTGCTGGGGGACATGAGTGGTACATGAGTGGGGGCCGTCTGGCAGGGGCCCCTGACTGCTGGGGGGTGAGGGTGCTGGAGGACATGAGTGGGGGCCTGCTGGCAGGGGGCCCTGACTGCTGGGGGGTGGGGGTGCTGGGGGACATGAGTGGGACATGAGTGGGGCCTGCTGGCAGGTGTCCCTGACTGCTGGGGGGTGGGGGTGCAGGGGGACATGAGTGGGACATGAGTGGGGGCCTGCTGGCAGATGCCCCTGACTGCTGGGGGTGGGGTTGCAGGGGGACATGAGTGGGACATGAGTGGGGGCCTGCTGGCAGTTGCCCCTGACTGCTGGGGGGTGGGGGTGCAGGGGGACATGAGTGGGACATGAGTGGGGGCCTGCTGGCAGGTTCCCCTGACTGCTTGAGGGTGGGGGTGCAGGTGGACATGAGTGGGACATGAGTGGGGGACTGCTGCCAGGGGCCCTTCACTGCTGGGGGGTGGGGGTGCAGGGGGACATGAGTTGTTGATCATATTGCAAGGTGTGCCTTGGCTGGGGGGCATGCCCATGGTGGATGGGCTGCCTGCGGGACATGACCAGGGGTGCAGGGTAGTCTCCTGTGGTGTGGGCTGCCTGCAGGGGTCATGGAGGGGACACCTGGGGGGACCCACACTGCCAATTCACATGTAGGCCTCCCCGCGCACCCCCGAAATACACGTTCCCCGCTCTGACAGCAAAATCGCGTGTGAAACTTCCCGCACACCCCTGAAATACACGTACCCAGGCCAATCGCGTGTGAAACTTCCCACGCACCCCAGATTTACACGTACACTGCTCGCCCAAGGCCAATCGCGTGTGAAACTTCACACGAACCCCTGAAATACACGTACCCCGCTCGCCCAAGGCCTATCGCGTGTGAAACTTCACGTGAACCCCTGAAATACATGTACCCCGCTCGCCCAAAGCCTATCGCGTGTGAAACTTCCCGCACACCCTCAAAATACACACACACACGCTATTTCTCACACAGCGGGTGTCAGTGTTTGTTGCGTACCCCTTTGCACGTCATTTGTCCTAGAGGGCCACAGTATGGGTCATTCATCATGGCTGTATATATGTCCTTTTTTTTAGTGCACATTTTGGCGCACATTTCTTTCATGCGCAGGGACGCTACCGCCTGCCTTCGTGTGGCGGACGTGTTTAGGCCTGTGCGCGTCTTTGCCCGTGCGCTGGTTTGCCCTATTCGATTCCATGAATACGTGTTGTAGGCGAGCGTGTGGGCGTTCCGCGCACTTGCCTCCTGTACTTCCCCCGTGACACCCTCATTTTCACGCGTTGTTCCCCATTCCACGTGTCTCGCCCCGTGTTACACCTACTTTTGTTGTGTGCGGCGCGCTATGTGCGCTTTCGCTGTGCGGTTAGCGCACGCGGTTTGAAGACGTGTGCGCCAGCGTGCGCCATGCAGTATTTTGGCGCACATCCTGGAATTTCCTCGCGCACGGACTTCCATGAATCGCTGTGCGCGGGTTTCGCTGCGGTTTTCGCACTGGCACTGCGATTCGCACGCTTGCGCCGAAAATTTCAGCGCACATTATTTCCATGAATCGACCCATGCACTTTTTTTAGGGGGAAATTAATGGGAGTAGGTCGTCAACAGTGTTTTTTTTAACAAATCCTTCACAAAATCTCCAGTCTGGGGGGGGGAGAGGTCACAAACCTTTTGTTTGAGAAATATCTGTCAGCAAGTTTTAGCAATTCAATTTTCAGGTTTCCGGTGGAACCTGATACTCAACTATAGTGCTGCACTACATTATATATGTACGTAAATATATGTATATATATATATAAATATATATATATAGATAAAGAGATAACAAAAAAAATTGCAAAACGTAAGATTGCTCTAAAAAAAAAGTAAAGTCTACAAGCAGTAGAAATAATGTTAATGTACGAACACTCCTTCTATAGCACTAACAATTCAACTGTGAATCTCAAAGTATAAACACTCAATCCAAACCTCTACAAATCAAAACCTAACACTCACTTGAACTATGGCCTACAAGCATGTTTCATAACAACACTGGCATACAAGCACATGACGTGAGTGTTTGTGTGTTGTAAGAGCTTAGGGCATAAGTGTGTGCGGCAAACGGATGCGTGGTGTAAGAGTATGTAACATAAGAGTGTGTGACATACACGTGTATGGCATAACTACGTAGTGTAAGAGTGTGTGATGTAGGGCACAAAGGAGTTTGGTGTATACATGTCTGGCAGGTGAGTGCATACATACAAGAAGTGTAAAAGTGTAAGGTGTAAAGTCATATGAAATGCATATGTCGTTTACACCTCATATATGTATGAAAACTAGTGAGGTCTTACTTTGATATGAGTTTTTATATATAGAGGAGGCATATAGCAGTTTTACATTTCGAACATGCACACAATTTATTTATTGTGTTACATTGTTCATATTTATTTATTTTCTTGGTATTGCTTAAGGCTTGTATAATTGCCAATGCAAATTAAAAAAAAAAACATGCACACAATTTACACCTCCTATACATCACATATGCATACAAAAACTCACATTAAAGTTAGGCCTGAATTTGATGTTTTAATGCGTACGATAGTGTGCATTTATGAAACGTACATCTCCTACATGTACATATACAGTTTGTCTAGAAGATGAACATTCATTCTGCACATGCATGTACTATAGATAACATTATAAACTTCTGAATTGCCTCGCACGATATTTAAAACCTTTTTTTAAAACAAAAGATCCTGACAAATCAACAAATACCATTTTTGGATTTTTGTGCCAAAATGTTTTCCCCTTATAGCAAAACCCATGTTAAAAGATGTTTTAAACTCCCCCAAAAAAATTAAAATGTGAAGCCGTCCATGGTAAATACTGAAATTGTATATGTAGAGACCAATGTCTCTAATAAATACTCTGGATTTATCCATGGAAGGGTTTGAAAGTTATTGGGAAAATGGTTTTATTTTTAAACCCCATAAACGATTAGCCTTAAACTTCCCTGTGCTATGCGTTAGCGCAGTAGCATAATATCTACATAAACTTAACTGTGCACAGCGACACCCAGTAGCCATTACTGGAAGTTCACCTAATATATATATATATGTATGTATATGTTCTCCTAATATATATATATTGGGAGGATAGCTTGTGGCATAGACCAAGCATGTCATAATGTAACCATGTCAACTTTCCTCCCGCTACCCGGTAGCCTGGCACGCTTTATACAGAAGTTTGTCTTATCTTGCTCACACTCCCGCACATCCTCTGGGGCGTTGACACATTTCCTGGCCCGGGCTATGCAACATCTGCTTCGCCTCCAGATATGGGACATCGCCCTCTGTTCCTTGTCATATAAACATGACTTGTAACACACACATTTTATCCCTCGCTTCCATGCATGCTACTGTGCCATCTTATGACATTGGTTACCCTGCTGTTCCAGCATCCCTGGGAGGTATCAGGTAATAAAATTACGGCAAATCATTTCGCCAGTAAAAAGAATTGCGGCAAAAATGCTGTGGTTTGACCCGGTAAAGGTGTACCCCATTATACCATTTAGGGGAGCGGGAATTTCGGGGTGTCCCCCGCCCCCTTAAATGGTATAATGGGTCCAGGGGTTGCGGGGGTGTCCCCACATCCTTTACATGATTGTGGCAGCAAAACCACGGCAAATTTTGTATACACAGCCATTTTTGCTGCGATTTTAAGACATGGAACCCCCTGGGACCAGTGGCATCGCTGGGGTGGGGCCGGGGGGGCACGGGCCCCTCCTCTGAAACCCTGTGCCCCCGTTGTGCTCCCCCCCTACATGGGCTACTCTCTCGGCAGTGCTGCCTGCAGTGTTGCCAAGTCTGCTTATTATAAGCGACTTTGGGCTTGTTCTTTACCAAAGTCGCTTATAATATATTGAGGTCACTTGTTGCGGTTTTTCTCCGCTTGTTTGATCAAAAGTGGGTGTGTAATTGGGCTTATTGACAAAGCAGCCAAGCCCATTATACACGGCCATAAAGCGTCATGAGCACCCATTTCAAATTTAGGCAAACCTACAAGTTCCAGAAGCCAAAGGGAAAAAAACAGGACTGGGAGATCTCACGCATGGCAACAGGAAACTTGACAGTTCTGATAGTTTCCTTGCAAAATACACATCTTATAGGAAAGCAAACTTTCAGTGTTTAACTTCTTAGATAAACATGTTCAGCCAAAATAATGTCATTTTAGATTTAGTATCCAAATGCTGACTGGCAAGCTAGAAGACCCAAAATGCAAAACAATGCAAGCCTAAAAAATCGTTTTTTAACACCACTTCTATTCTTTGAATGCTTTGAGAATCACACAAAAAAAGGAATGGTAATGTCATTTGGATACAGATCACCTTTGTGACAAACTCCCAGCTTTCTGTAAGTCTTAGGAACATTTTCTATTTATGCAAGGGAATGCCTTTTTTGCTTGTCCCAGACATGACAACTTTAAAATGGGGCTTTCTTTTCTTTTGCTTATGTGTGGGCATTTAACACTGACGGGACTCCTTTTGGACAGGTACACATCTGTGAGGGGTGTTTCATATGTAATGGTCCCATCAGTGCTAAAAGAGAGCACTCAAATTGGGACTGGGAACAAAGGAGAAACTGAGCTGCAGGCAGCTCTTCAAGGACCTGCAACAATTGCAGGTGGTTAAGGGCTGCCATCAGCTCTTTCCAGGGCCATAACATTATTATCGCAAACCGTGTGTATTAATGGCACACTTGTTAAAGGCCTCCTACTGCAGATATGATCGAGACACAATATGGACACTGTATCATTTCAAAGTACATAAAATGGCAGGTGTCCATTACCAGCCAATGACAACAGGCAACTTCTGAACAAATTGCCCATGAAGGCCCAAAACCAGGAGTGAACTTAACTGGTGCTGTGTGTGTGTGCTTTTAGAATGAAAATGATCCTTTGTATTTCTTAACACAGAAAAATTGAGAACGTCTTGTCCAAAAGAATGGTGTCTTAAATGGGCCATCACTGGTAAATCGGTCTCATTTTGAATGCTCTGCCATAATAACGTGAAAAGCAGTCATTAAGGGCTCCCTCCCATTCCCCCAGCAGCGTCTGCCACTGGGAGGGGGTATTTGTCTTTTGAGAGTCAGTGGTAGGGTTGGGCGATATATCGAGGGTTGGCGATACATCGATATATATTTTCAATATCGATATAGGATGAGACAATATCGTTAACATCAATATGTATACATATGTTAAGTTATATTCAAGTTTTTCGTACCGGGGTACAGCGCAACCGACAACCAGAGGCAAGCTGGCGCTATGACTGAGACCATCAAGTATCAAAAAAAGAAGAACGAGCTAGAATAGCAACGTTTTCAAAGCCTTCCGAAAATGTATATGAACCGAGCAGGCACAGAGGGCAGCCGGAAGGGCATTCCACAACATGGCAGCTCTGACTGAGAAAGAACGGCCTCCAATTCTCGCACAGCAAACTCTAGGGAGAGTGAGAAGGGAGCGATCCGCAGAGCGCAATGCACAGGCAGGAACATATGGTCGAGATTTTGACGGCAGATACTCCGGACGAACAGCATAGAAGACCCCCTATGCACCAAACAAAGAGATTGGAAATGCACACACTTTACAAAAGGGAGCCAATGGAGGGCCGTGAGAACAGGTGAAATACGCCCCCGATATGGGGTACCAGTGGCAAGAACGGCAGCAGAATTTTGAAGCACCCGTATATGGTGTAATAAATAATCTGATTGAGCCAGATATTAAGAATTACTATAGTCGATCCGGCTGAGAACAAAAGCAGAAACCACTGGGTCCCGCAAATGTAATGGAATGAATTGCAGGACCTTCATTTTCAGTTGTAAGTGGGCTGATTGGCAGACTGACCCAACCTGAGAGGCCATGGAGAGACAGTCTGATAATTTAACACCTAGGTTTTGAGCTGTCGTGACCGCCACCGGAAAAGTGCCTAAAGCAGAGGGCCTGAAAGATGGAGTCCAAAAAGAGGGAACAGTATCAGAACCCACAACCATGACCTCTGTCTTGTCGCCATTAAGTATCAGCCAATTCTTGCTCATCCAGCATCCCACGGCTAAAAGGCAATCTCGCAGCTGAGTGGCATGGGTAGGATGACATAAGTCCAGCCGAACCAGGATCTGAGTAACATCATCATACGAGTAGCATCTAAAGCTGTGGGAGCGGATCAGAGCAATCCGAGGCTGAATATAGATATTAAAAAGTGTGGGAGACAAGGCCGAGCCTTGCGGGACCCCACACAACAAAGCCGCAACTGAGAGAGAAAAGGTTGAAGCACCAGACGCTGAGAACGATCAGAAAGAAAAGAACAGAACCATGAAAAAACAGAACCTGACATGCCCGCAGCCGACATATATACAACAGATTTGCTTGCTGTATAAATGCACGATTTTTACCCCCTGCCCCGGGCCTCTTTGGACTACTTTGCCTGTGTCAATTTGGCAAAAGCATACACATTGTCCTTTTATAGGCGGCCCCCTGACTTTTGTCTGTGGCCCCCTCTGTGCCCCCGCTAAATTTGATTCCTGGAGATGCCACTGCCTGGGACCTGTAACCCCATTTGCCCTCTTCTGATTGGCAGAGACTGCACGAAGGACCAGGGATCTAGTGGGTTCGAAAGTGTGGCCCTTTCACCCTAAAAGTGGAAGGCGGGCACTCATCTGAGGGGCATGATTCTTGGGCCTGTGGTTGCACCACAGGGAAGATGCCAGCCGATGGCTTGTCTTTGTGGTCGTCTCTTTTCTGCTTTGTCTCCACACACTGCACACACAGATCAGAGATGCGGCAGAGGTGTGTGGTATAAGGCCCGGGCACCCCATCCCTTTCACGGCAAGCATGGAATTAACTTGGGGCGATCTCTCCATTGCTGAAGTGTGAATGGTGGAGATCAGTAAGTGTAATGCTGAAAGTCTTAAACTGTACTTTCCCTGTCAATCCCTTGTGATTTTTACTTTATTCCTGTCTGGTTTGCCAACCTTTCTCGCTGGCAAGACCTTATTAAGTACACAAACTATGTATTTGCCTGTGTGAGGGGCCGTAATCATTTTAGGGTTAGGATCAGGGAAGACAGACAAAGGGTCTGGGCTTGTGGAGGACCATTCCAAAATGATGTTTGGGAGCCTCCTTGCCAACCAGTCTGAGGCACCAGTAGGGTGCATCAATTATAATGAAGAAAAAAAAATGCACCGGTGGGTATAAATGTGCAGATTATCACAGAACAGGCAGCCAGCGGGGAGCTGAAAAACGAAATGTCGGCTGAAAAGCTGTTACGCTCTTTGTCAGAAAGGTGCTAATGTAGTTGAAACTAGAGTGTAAAGGCAATGAGGTGATTAGAGTGCTGCTGGATACTGCATGAGGCCTGAGAGAGGTGGTGGCCTGCGGGTGCCAGACAAGGCAACCTGTACCATCCATGCTGCAAAGAGCACATAATATACTGAATTAAAAAATAATGTTGCTTTGTGATAAGACTGCTAACATGGGAAAAACTGTACGGGCTCCCTCTGAGACTCGAGAACCATTTGAAGTGAAAAGGTTGAAAGGCACTGGCACCATCCCTGGTTAAGATGCCACAAAAGAGCCCATGTTCCCTGTGTGAGGATCCTTGCACAGCTGTACCTGGAATTATAGTCGGGTACAGCCCACAATACCCATGGTTGTCCCGGCAGTGATGCTGGTTTAAATCCGATATTAAGTCCAACAGCTGGACATTGTTTTCTGTGAGAGGGAGAGTGCGGTGTGGATGTCCCCATGGAAACGATTACTACCGGCTTCGGAGAGTAAGGGCTACAGCATCAGAACCTGTTCATAAATGGTGTCTGGATCCCATTCTGAATGTGGCGAGAAAACCGTAGAAAGTTCATTGTGGCAGCCCCCAGGGATTGGGTGGCTGTCATCTGTTTGAATGGATGGATCCGTGTGATTGGCAGCTGGGTGAACCTTTCATTGCTCAAAGGGTCTATTTACCCTGGGGGTCCGCATCCTTACTGTCTCGAGTCATGAAGCCCAGAAGAGGATGATCACCTGATGATCTGTGCCGAAGCCTGATCTTTTGCAAACCAGGATCTGATGGCGGAGCCAGAGGCGGAGCCAGGATTAGCTAACAAGTGGGGCCTGAAGCTAATGTAGTTGGGCCCACAGCAGTGACATTAACATCTGTAAATGCCCACACAGTGCTGCTGAGTGGGCATTTACAGACTTTAGTTGGGCCTTGCTCGCTGAGACCCTAGCCTGTTGTCTACGCCTCTGGGCGGAGGTCTGCTAGTGTCTGTGAACAACATAGTTCTTCATGCGCTGGAGGACGCAGAGTAATAACATAGCCATCGCCAGCCGAGTTGCAAGTCCAAAAGCCTGCCCTACTGCCCAGAAGCCTTACCGGCCTGTCCCTAGGCAAATCCAATTACTAACAGGCTGAACCACTGAATAGCGAACGTACCAACAACCAATAGAGTCATAGGAAAGGGGCTGCTGCCCAAGACAAAAAGGCTTCATTACGAGTTTGGCAGCAATTCGGCTGTGAATCTGCTAAATGACCACCAAGATTGTTTACCGTTACGTCACTTCGTTCCGTGGGTTTACCGCAGGATTACAAGTGTTGGCAGGGTGTTTTTAATCCCCATTTTTGGAGTCTATAGGACTCCATGGGGTATTGGCAGAATTACTGCTGGAGGCAATTCCGCTGTTGTAATTGCACAGAAATGTGGTCTTAAAATGACACATTTACCTTCAACATGATGCTCGAGGAAAATCCTCCTATTTGTGGTCAAACTTGTAGTTCGGTAGTGCTGTAAAATCGCAGGTTATTCTGTTACCTCCCAAAAAAATGACGGCAATGGAATTACCACCCTTTTTTTCCCTGCACCGCCAAAGTTGTAATGAGGCCCAAACTGAATGGTAAAGAACATTATGATTGCAAGAAATAACTGTAACCACTACATCATCAGAATTGCCACCGCTGGCCCCTCACCTCGTGTGGACCTGAGCGGCATCATCCAGCAGTCGTACAAAAGGCAGCTACCCAACGAGCGTTAGGATCACCTTTGTAAAAGCAACCAAGTCATCCCAAAGTCCAATCTGCTACATGTGGCCCTTTTTCTAACAGAGGTCTTCAACAGACCATTAGATACCACTCAGCAACAGGCCAATCAGAATCCGTTCCAACTCTCACGATATCTCCCAGAGGAAACAGAATCCTGCTAGGTCCACACATGCTGATGGGTACGGACTGCCTTACTTTGTCCCCAAAGATCCCAGTTGAGCTTTGACCCGCGGTTGACACTAAGAAGTCCTACATATGACCACAGTGACTTTTCAGTGCCGTCTTGCTTACCTGTCACCTTCACCAAATAATCTACTTATTTCAATGAGATATAATGTATATTTCCATAATAACCTCTCTTTGGTCATCCCTTTATTCAGAGTAATACTGCGTTATTCTCTATTCTTGAGGAAGAGGCTGTTTCAGTAGTCAAGCTTAGAGACAACCAGAGCTCTGGAAACATTGAGCTTATGGGGAAAGGTCAGGAAAAGCGAATGCCTCTAAGTTGGTGAAGTTGGAATTGGGCTTTCTTGGCAAGGTCCAAAATGTGAGGGGTGAAGGAGAGAGAGGAGAGAGAGGAGTCGAAGATGACCCCAAGGTTTTTGGCCTCACAGGAAGGCGAGGGTAGAAGGCCCAAGGAATGCAGAGGGTAGGAGGGAAACAGGGCGCAGGTGTCCCAATAAGAAGGATCTCAGTCTTATTGGCATTAAGACGGAGGTCGGTAGCTGCACACCACTCCTGAATAGCAGTTATACAATCAGGGATGAGAGGGTAGGAAGAGAAGGTAGTAGAGGGAGGTTTGAAGGAAATCTGTGTGTCATCAGTATAACACTGGAAATGAGGAAAGGAGGAGGAGATCAGGTGAGCAAGAGGGGCAAGATATATATTGAAGAGCCATGGTGATAGGATAGAGCCCTGCGGGACGCCACAGTTAGAGAGTGAAGTGTTGGAGGAGGAAGGGCCCAGCTGCCACTGGGAGGGGCAGTTAGTAAAGAAAGAGGTCAGCCAATCCAGTGTCCGGTGTGTGATGCCGAGGGTATCACAGAGCCGTTTTATGAGGATAGAATGGTTGAATGTGTCAAAGGCAGAGGAGAGACTGAGGAGAATGAGAACAGCAGGAGAGCTAGAGTCAACATTTACGAGCATGTCTTTCCATGGGTATTCAGGAGAAGAGTTTCCATGACTCTGTATGTCCAGAATCCAGATTGATGGTCATTGAGACAACCAACAAGTACAGTATGAAGGATCAGTTGGGGGAGGACCAACTTCTCTGGAAGTGTGTTCGGGAAGGAGGTGGTGGAGATAGGGCGATAGCCGGGCAGGAAGGATCAGCAGACCTCGTGTTTAGGAGAGGGTGCACAAGGGAAAGAACCAGTGGCAAAGGAATGGTTACAGAAGTCGGCAAGAGACGGGGCGAGCAAGGAGATGTTGTCCTTAATGGTTCTAGAGGAGCAGGAGAGCACCTGTTCGGATGAGACCTTCATAGAGCAGACAACTTTAGAGACCACCTCCGGTGCTATGGTTAGGATGGAGGAGAGTGCAGGGGTGGAGGGAGGGTACCCATGGAAGGCAGCAGAGCAGGAGCGGGAGTGGAGATGGGGTGGCGGAGAGTGAGGACAGGATGTCCTGAGTTTTAGATGTGAAATGGGAGGCCAAAGCTGTGCAGAGAACATGGGAAGGAAGTGAGGAGGTGGAGACTGCGATGATCTGATTGGCGAGTTCCTTGCAGATTTTGAAAAGTTCAGCCACGCTGTTAGTGGCTACAGAGAAACGGGTTTGGATGTGGGCCCTCTTCTTGGAGCGGATAGAAAATCAATATTGCTTTTGGAGCTGGCGACAGGCCGGTTTGTCAGAGGATGAACCCGATATCTGTCACTTCCGATCAGCAACTGCACGTACGTTTCAGAGAAGCTGGACGAGAGTCATACCAGCCGTTACGCTTGGACGCAGGTTTTAGGCGGATCATCCTGACAGGGCAAGGATGTTGAGAGTGTTAGAGATGGAGAGGTGAAGGTTAGCAAGGACAGAGGGAGAGATGGGAGGGGTGATGAAAGTGGAAGCAAAAGCAGGGACTGACACTCTCGTCATATGTCAAATGACGGGGAAGGAGGCTGGCAGTGCGGGCTGCGATCAGACAGAGGGCCAAGGGACCCCAAGTGGGAGGAGAGAAGAAAGTGGTCATACCAGGAGAAGGGGATGGTGACCGAGTTAGAAATGAAGGCATCTGGAGTGTGTCCTACTGGCGGTGATGCTGCTGGAACTGGATTTGCCTCTCTGCCAGCCACAGAAGTACCCGGGACCTCACTGTATTGGAGGACCCCTGCAGTTGTGTGCCAGCCTCACCCGTGTTTGGGACCCCGAGAACAAGGACCCATTTTGTCCAGGAGGTATACTGGGACACCCAGCCACCTAACAAGTGACCTATTGCTGGAGCAAAACCACCTCTTTGCCAGCCACAATGGTACCCAGGGCCTCACTGTGGTTAAGGACCCCTGCAGTTGTGTGCCAGCCGCGCCCCCCGTGTTTGGGAGCCTCTGAAAATGACTCATCTTGTATCTGAGCCCCTGGAATGGGACTCCCAGCACCCTGAGAGCCAAGACAGCTGGGATCTTGTTGTTTTTCACCATTGAACTACTTGGAGTGTGTTTCAAGAGGTATCCAGTAATTTTTTTCGAAAACATAGTTTCGAAAGACAAAAGTTTCGAAAAAAAATGCATTGAAAAAATGAATTTTTTTGTAAGTAAAGTTTTTTTTTTACTAAAATGGGTGTTAAGGGGTAAAAGAATAGGGGTTGGGGGGAATCCCCATTACATTTTTTTTTAAATGCATTTTTTTGACGCATTTTAATTCAAAACTTTGCCATTCGAAACTATGGCATTCGAAAATATCACTATAAACCGTTTCAAGACCCATTCAACACATTTGAACCAGCAGGACCCTCCGTTGCTGCCTTTTGCGCTATCCCCATCTTCACACAGCGCTAAGAAGTCTGTTTTGGCGCTGCCAAACCACCAAGAACGGCAAAGAAGGTACTATTGACTGCTAACCGCCCCCCTTGGTCCATTTTTGGGTCATAGAGACTGGTTAGGTCACTTTGAACCCTTTTTGCTCACAAGTACATATCCTTTTTCAAGAACATTGTTGCTTTTGTTGCCTTTCACCCCATATTCATTACCCAGAGGGCTCCCCCTACTATCTTTGCTTATTCTGTGTTGTTTGCTCTGGGGTGAGTTTTGTGTAGTGATTTCCGAGTTCATTTGTTATAGTATATGGTGTGGTTAATTAAAGTGTATATATTTTCAAGGAGCCTTCACTGGACATTGCTCTATTTTGGACCATTATACTTTGCAGTTTGGGCTGCTACTGAACTACATGCACACCCCTCTGGAGAAAACAGCCTTCCCTCGGCCCACACCACCACAAAAGGCGTAGGAGGTATATCTCTTGACTGTGCCTGTTTTACCTTTATGATTGTGTTGTCTCGTGGTTTGTGGAACTGTGGGAGCTGAGTGGGCGTTTTAGCCTCTACTTATCTTTTTACACACCTGAGAGTGACAAGCCTGGGATCTTCCCAGAGGTACTCTCATGTCAATGTTGACTGAGATCAAGGTCTACACAGAGGAACCCAATGCAAAACCAAACCAGTTGGACAAGAAATCCCAGATGTAGAAGGCACACTTCTATGATTCCTAGTAGATGGTTTAAAGCTGAACTATAAAATGAATGAATTGCTAAACTTCCCTTGTGAAGAGTCTCTGCCTTGGCACACCTGGCACATTGATTGCCATCACCTGGCATCCAGAACGACAACAATAATCATAAAAGAATTACAGCCGAAGTGAAGATTGCGAAAGAAGAGCGCTCGAGTGCACAGCAGCGCTCTCCTTACAGGTAAAGTGTTTTCTTGAAAGCAACAAGTCTCACCCTGAAACTGGGGGTGGGGGGAAACAGGCAGTCAAATAGGGGAATCTGTGGAAGTTGAAAAACTCCTGTAGCGCCCACCTGTGCTCACTGCATATCGAGGCACTCGGGCCCATTGCCAGCTCACCTCTAAGCACATGGAGAATCAGCAGTCCACATCACCTCTAGAAACCTTAGCTCAATAACATATTTTGGGCAAATCACTTCTAGGCACATCACCTCCAAGCACTCAGGCCTACCACTTCTAGGCACCCATGCATGTGAGCAGAACACCCCTGGCCACCTCAGTCTATTGGAATGTCATAGGTGGCGTCCAGGCCATGAAAATAAGTGTTTTAGCACGCTGTGGGCCAAATCCCTGATAGGCCCACATACCCATAACCTGTATGCGCCTAGGCCTATCACCTATATGCGCCTAGGCCTGTCACCTGTATGCACCTAGGCTGTGGGCATATCCCCTACAGTTCCATCACCCCTAAGCACTCAGATCCAACCCCTCCAGGCACCCAAGACCATCACTGCTAAGCACCCAGAGCGATCAACCCTGAGCCTCCAACATGAGATGTGGAAGCGGAACCCCTCTAAAGACCTCAGCTCATCAGCAATGAGCCATGCAGGCCTATCACCCCTGAGCACCCAGACCCATCATCTGTTTGTCACGAGGCTGTGGAACTTGGCTGTGGGCCGCATCACCCTCTCGGCCCAAGGCCCATTACCTTTGAGCACCTGGGCCAGATGTGAAGGCGCATTCGCCCTATAAACACCTCAGCTCATCAGCAACGAGCCATGCAGGCCCATCACTTCCATGCTACTGGGTGTGTTTGCACACCATAGGCCGAATTACCTTTATGCACACCTGCTTGCCATCACACACCTCTAGGCACCGAATGCCATCAGCACCTCCTGGGGCACCTCACCCGCATTACCTTAGCTCATCAGCACGCTGTGGGCCTAATCCCATCTAAGCACCTGGGCATCTCAGCACAACATTTATTTCAATGGGAAGGGCAGATTACTGCGCTGCACAATTGGTCGAATCCGAATTGGTCGCAGTTTTTTTTTTTTTTTTTAATTTTTTAACGAAATTGACCACAAAGATATGTGTGGTGGATCATGAATATAGGGGGTGTTCAGGGGGAATTGAGGGGGATCTCCCACTCACATATATTTGCAGCCAATTAGAATAAGAGGAAAAAAATCTCGACCAAATCGGATGCGCCCAAATGTTTTCGAAGTAATCACGCTGAACCATTTTGACATCATTGAAAAGAATCGCTCGTTCTGAATTGACTTCATATCTTAATGTATAATCATCTTTCTCCTTCTCAATCAGGGTTCCGCTCTTGTTACTCAGAGGAAGCTGCTCTTTTAGCAGTGTCTAACTCTATTCTTCATGCACGTCACTACAAATGTTCCCCTTTTCTCGTGTTGATGGACTCATCTGCTGAATTCCATGCCGCTGATCATTCCTTCTCTTTCATAACTTGGTATCTCTGGGTCTGTCTTGTCATGGTTGACATCCTATCTCCAAGGTCAATCCTTTTCTATATCTTGGCAGGTTTCTATGCCACGATTTCATACTATTCCATTGTGTGTCCCCCAGGGTCCTGTGCTGGTTCCTATTCTGCCCTCACTTGATTCTACTCCTCTTGCTTGTTTAAATTCTGCTGTCTGCTTCAAACTCATTTCTATGCAGAAGGCACTCAAATATGTATGTCATTTTCTGACTTTTGGCAAATTCTGCATCAATAACTTTCTAAATGTTTAACAGTTTATGAGTCATAGATGGCATCACACTACTACAATTAAATCCTAATCAAACTGAGATCTTAATTTTTCCAGCATTACCCTGAGCTGATATTCCTTATTCTATTCACTGCCACGGCTTCAATTACTTATTAGTACTTTGGCTGGAAATCTTGGATTCATCTTTGACTCCTCACTTTCTTTCCAGTAACAAATTCTATCTGTTACGCATACTTGTCGATTTCAAATTTTTAACACCAGAAAGATTCGATATCTGTGACATTTTCTTCTACGAAGTTACTACTTCAGTCTTTGGTAGCCCCTCGGTTAAACTATTGTTGTTCTCTTGATGTCGATCTCCCACATTTTCAACTTGTCCTTTTCAATCAATCTTCCACTCTGCAGTCTAGATTCCTTTTAAATTAAGTTAGTCTGACCACATTACTCCTTATCTGATTGGCCCGCAATGATTCCCCATCCCTTATAGATTTCAGTTTCATTCATCTATGTACTATGAATGACGTGTATATGTGTATAAACATCACGTGTGTCTATGGCTTGCAACCATCATATTTTTCGGACTCGATTAAATTGCACCAACCGTCCAGACAAGTGTGTTCTTCTACTTAATTTTTGTTATCCTGACTTCATCCTCCATGTGCCCCCTCTCGGTTCCATTCCTTGCAATTATTGGCCCAAAAATTGTGGAATGATTTTCCCTTAAATGTTCGTCCACGTCCCACTCTGATTTCATTTAAGACATGTCTGAAACAATATTGTTCGGATCCAGCTTTTGTTATCAACTAATGCACTCATCAACCTGAATGTAGTTCCTTCATGATTAGTCTTTTTTTCCCTAAACTTTGTACAATTGTAACCACTTTATTGTACTGTTATAGTTATTATGTACGGTTCTACACTGAAATATCAAAAAAAGAATCCTGAGGCCCAAAAGGATTTTTTGGCCTTTTTTGCAGCTTCTAATTTTTAATATGGGGGGGTGCCCCCCACAACTCCCCCAACATCCCCCTACCTTTATATATACAGGCCAAAAAATTGAGGAACCTTTTAGTCAGTACTAACACGTTCAGCGTTTGCCGTGTGCCTGTTTGAAAGCTATCGGGGCGGGGATTTAACCCATGACTATCGCAATACAGATGGAAGTAAATAGAAAGGAGAAACACAGTTGTTACATCTTGCTTGTAAACTAGCCCTGATTTGAGAAAGGCGTTGAGAACGCCGAAACACGTGTTATCACATAGGGCAATACACACAATAAAATCATCCATTAAATTGGAGTGTATCCTACCTTTGGTACAGTGTGGCATTTGAAATCTTTTTTGGCGCATGAACTTATGAAGCAACTCCGTTCTACCTTTATACATACACTCACCCCACCTGCATTAATTTGTTTAAAAGAAAATGCAAAAATCCCGAGGACAAAAACACTGAATTAAAAAAAAACGAATGAATGTGTGATTTTTGCATTCTTTTTGAGGGGGGTTGCATTAGGTACAGGGCTATATACATGCAATTATAAATACATAATTGACATCAAGAGAACAACAATAGTTTAACCGAGAGGGTACCAAAGACTGAAGTAGTAACTTAGTAGACGAAAACGTCACAGATATCGAATCTTTCGGGTGTTAAAAATGTGAAATCGACAAGTTCGCCTAACAGATAGAATGTGTTCCTGGAAAGAAAGTGAGGAGTCAAAGATGAAACCAAGATTTCCAGCCGAAGTACTAATAAGTGAACATGGGTGGCCTCTGCTTTGGGCACATATGCCCGCTACGGCGCAGCCACACTTAGGGCACGTTGGCAATGACACCTCTCCCCTTGGCAGGTAGCACACCAGCACACGGTCTCTAGAACGCTCCAGCCACCTGCACGTCATGGGACACACCATCCCCAAAGACCATACATTATCAGCACACTGCGGACCAAGTCACCTTTGGGCCACTGCCTAGACACACCATGGGCACACCACCGCTATGCTCCTTGGGTTGCCATCACAGCGTGGCTCATTCTAGGCACGTGGCACCTCGGCACATTTCCTGCAGGTTCATCAGAACACTGGGGGCCGCAGCGCCTTTCTGCGCCTGCGCAGGTCGGAACATGAATGGGACACCGCACAACTATGCCCTGAAGCCCTTCAGTCAAATATGTGAAACACATGCCATACTCTTAGCCACAAAGACATGCCCGCAGCACAAGAATCAGAGCCAATCCCGACACCCAGAAACCCCACACAGGAAACACGTGTCTTTATTCTCCAGCATCTGTTCAGCTGGAATGATACAGCGCCATTCTACGATGTCAACACCTTTTCACAAGGCACTAGATGCCGCGCACTTCTAGGCACGTGGGCCCATAAGTATACTGGCATGAAACGGAGCTTAAACTTGCAACATTAAACAGGGTTTGACATCCCAAATGATCAGATTCCACTACAGTAGAAATAGTGCAAGAAGGCCAGCGACGAGACAAGATGGCCGCATGATTGAGGAGCTCGCTGACGGAGCGATAATAAAAGGGCATTTATACATTTACAATGCATCACTGTGAATTCCAATGAAGAAGGAATGAAACATTTAATTGCTTAACACCCAGGGTGGTCCCTGGGGGAATCTCCATGAAGTTGAATTATTGCCTGGAAAGCCCTCAGAAGTATAGGTGGGCTGGGCCTGAAGCCGGGAACTTTCCTGATTAAGATAACAGCTGACTGACAAAGTATGTTGAAAATAGTGTATTTTGCAGGGAAAATACTTTTCTTCACAACACAGGCCCTGTGTCAGAAAAGATGTATGTACTGCAGGGAAAATACTTTTCTTCACAACACAGGCACTGTGTATAAATAAACCCTAGGAAGGTCTAAATACCAAAGAAAAAGGTACTTTCTACCCCCCTTATACAGTACAGTAACTTATTTAATATCCAAATGTTCTGAAAACTACTGGCTGAAAGCCACCTTTAATGCATATGCCTAATACGTCTGTGTAGAACTACTGGTTGCTCGATTACACAGCTTTGATGCATGACTAAGCTATTGCTGGAAGAGGCAGTCTCCAGAGATTAACTGCTGTCAAACAAAGTCTCTTTATTGTCACTTGCTCAGCTGCATAATCATTTCCTACTACATATTGCCAGAGGGCAGTGGGGAACACAGCATTGGCAGCAGGCTGAGGTGTGAGCGTGACTACAAACGCCTGGTGAAAGGATTGGTTGTCTTCAATCAAACAATACAGGAACGCCGCCTCCTCTGAGGTTATAAACTCACATCTCACTTTACGAGACGACACGGTTTCAGTTTTCTCTTCAGGCCACTCTTGCCTGACACTGTGTAGCGAAAGACGATAACTCAATATATAATCATCTCCCAGCTCAATTTCTCCACTGTGGTTGATAACCTAATCGCCATAATGGCTGCCCAAAATGCTTCTACAGATTTATCTTCCATCAACAACTGTATGGCAAAGATACTTCAAGAACTCTCGTCCATCCAAACATCCATCTCTGTTTTGGACACAAGAACCTTGGGTATTCAGGATGATTTGAATGCATTTAAAAGCGATATGAAAACTATCAACTCTAGATTAACAGAGATGGAAGAGCGTGTTTCTTTTACTGAAGACAGAATGGAAGGTCTAGAACAAATGCACAGCAAAATTCAGCACCTTGAAGTTGAAGTAGCGAACCTCGAAGACAGAAACAGGAGGGATAATATAAGAATATACGGGGTGCCAGAAAATATCAAACTAAATGACCCCATTAAATTCCTCACTGATTGGCTTCCACAAATTTTAAATCTCACCTTCACGCCTCCCCTCGAATTTCAACGCGCTCACAGAATTAAACCTCATTTCACCTCACATAATAACTGGCCCAGGCCCTTAATTGCTTGTTTATTACAACATCAACAAGCTCGACTAATTCTCCTGATGGAAAAGAAAATGTCACCTCTCACCTTTAAAGGAAACAAGATATTTATCTCCCCTGATTTTTCCAAATCCACACAAGATAAAACAAGAAGATTCTTGGACCTAATACCAGAACTGAAAAAACTGGATATTAAATATGGTTTGCTTGAACCGGCAAGAATGGTGATTACTCCTCCAGGAGACATTACGAAAGAATATTTGAACCCTGAAGGTTTATATGATTTTGTACAATCCCTTCAATCTTCCGAAATGGACACCATGCCCTGTGCATCGACTTCCAAAGATCACAATTATTCCAATCAACCTCCTCAACTGACCCACAATCTACATGGCCGGGAAAAAATCAAATCCGGTAAACTCTACCACTCCAGGAGTAGATCTGAATTCAACCCATCTTCCAAGGTGTTTGACAACCCCCGAAAAACAAAGGGATAAATCCAGGTCTCCGATTAAACACATTGGGTTAGAAGTCGCTTCAACTTCATGAAGGTTTAATTCCTCCCTTCACTACTCCTTGTTTATTTTTGCTCAGATGTTGTTCTTATCTACTTATCAATAGTTAGCCCAATCTTGTCAGACATATAGATTTAACTCTGTCCACCTCATTAATGCAATGTGTGCCGTCTTGCTATCTTCTACGGCAGCTCCTAACAGATTCCTGTTTGGTTTGCATTTCAAATGATGGATCACTCATTTCTTTATGTTCTCTTGTACGATTGTTACCATTTTTAGAATCAAATATTTGTTTGTTCTGTTTGTCAGCTCTCCTCATGTGTTTTCCTTACCCTGCTCTCATCTGTATTATATCAAATATATCGTTATGTCAGAGGGGCTAACTACCAATGTATACAAACGGACTCAAATCATTATGACCTTATTCTTTCTATTTCATTTTGTCATTGCTCTCTATATGTCCTTTTCTTATTTTTATTTTTGTAATATCACTGCATAACGCCTTAGAGCTATGAGTATTAAAGTCTTATCTTGGAATGCTAAAGGGCTTAACAACCCTATTAAAAGACAAAGAATCCTTAGCCATCTAGGGAAAAGTAACCCTGACATTGCATGTATTCAGGAAACGCACCTAGATTAGATAGAAGAAAATAATAAATTGATTAAATCTTGGGTGAAGCATGCCTTTTTTGCACCTGCAGTTGATAAGAAGGGTGGAGCTAGTATTCTCATACATAAAAAAAATGTCCTTTCAGTTAATTGATCAGCAACATGATTCCTTGGGACAATGATCTATTATTGACTCCATTATCAACAAGGTAGCGGTCACAATTCTTAATATCTACGGCCCCAATACTCCTGACCCATCTTTTTGGAGCCATTTTAAACACACTATTTTCAGCAAAAATTCTGATCGTCTCGTTATTTGCAGAGATTGCAACCAAATTTGTGATTTTACCCTTGACCGTAAATCCCAATCCAAATTTATCAATACAAAATCACACAAACAATTCCTCAATTTTATAGACGATCTTGCCCTTGTTGATACTTGGCGCTTCTGCCATCCAGAGGCAAAAGAATATACCTTTTTCTCCCCTCCACACAAATCACTTTCAAGAATAGATCATATATTTATAAACTTCCCTCTTGCACCCAAAATTCTTCATTCTGAAATTGGCCCCATTATTATTTCTGATCATGCCCCGGTGTTTACTGTCCTGGAATGGGATCCCTTGCCTTTCCATTCATCCAGACGGAGATTTAACCCCTTTTTACTTAATGACCCAGATTTTATCCAACAAATGAGTATCTTTATTACTGAATTCTTTACCCTTAATAATCCCCTTGATACACCTTTACATAACAATTGGGATGCCCATAAGGGCACATTGCGTGGATTCATTATACACTATACATCTTTTAAGAAAAAACAAAATGAAAAGTTCTCCCAAGACCTTATTTGCTCCATCAAGTCATTAGAACAGGCATACTTCAATAATCCCACAGAGGACTCCTTCAAATCCCTTCTTGCAAAACGTATAGAATATAACAAATATAGTACAAATAAAGCCTGCTCCTCTTTATTAAGATCCAAAGCTAAATTTTATGGCGGGTCCACTAAATCGGGTAAATTATTAGCCGCATATCTAAAAAGAAAAAAGGAAAAAAAGTCGTAACTTTGGTAGTTAACCAACAAAATATCAGAGTTTCTAATTCGCAACAAATTAATGACACATTTTTTTAGTTTTACTCCCAACTTTACTCGACAGATCAAACAATTCTTAACAACAATATTCTTAAATATCTCAGCTCTAATAAAAAGATCAACAAACATCCAATAGACCTTTCATTCCTATGCCGGTCAAGTGGCACAGCGAGTAGAGCGCTTGCTTTGACATCAGTGCAGAGCCTGCTAACACAGGTTCGAATCCCGGCGGGGCCAAACTCAGCCTTTTATCCTTCCGAGATCGACAAATGAGCACCACACACCGTGGGTAATAATAAGCAGCGCTCGGACACCTGAGGGTTTGTAGCGCTATATAAGTGCCAAATTATTTATTATTATAACCCAATTTCATTGCAAGAAATACATAAAGCTATTTTAGATCTTAAAATCGGTAAAGCACCTGGACCAGATGGTTTTCCTATAGAATTTTATCGTTCCTTTTCATCCCTGCTATATCCTAGACTTCTCGAACTCTACAATCATATTATTGCCTCAGGCTCTAGCACAGGCTCTTTTGGAGAAGCACTTCTTATTTTTTTCCAAAACCAGACAAAGACTCCTCTTTGGTTAAAAATTACCGTCCCATCTCAATAATTATTTCTGATTCCAAAATCTTAGCCAAAATAATTGCCTTCCGTCTGGACGGTATTATGCATAAACTAATTAACGTTAATCAAACAGGCTTCATTAAAGGAAGGCTTGCCTCATCCAATACAAGAATTCTTTTCAATACTCTTATACATACGCAAGATTCTACTGATCCTCTTTTCCTCCTTGCTCTAGATGCTGAAAAAGCTTTAAATAGAGTCTCTTGGCCCTTTATTTTTCGATCTCTCTTATGGCACGGGTTCAGCCCTACCTTTATCAAATTAGTGTCACTTCTATACTCATCTCCCTCAACCAGGATTTTTATTAATATCACCTTCACTAAAGCTTTTCCCATCTCACGAGGCACTAGACAGGACTATCCACTGTCCCCACCCCTTTTTGTTTTAGCTTTAGAACCTTTACTCCAAAGTATTACCATCAATGATGGCATTAAAAGTATCACGATTAAAGATTTTACTTTTAAGTTCACTGCTTTTGCGGACGATATTCTACTTTATTTATCAGATCCCAACTCTTCCCTCCCAGCACTTATGTCTACCATAGATCGATTTGCTTGTGTCTCTGGATATAAATGGAACTATGAAAAATCTGAAATCTTGCCCCTTACAAATTCATGTACATTAGCAAACACATTTCTTTTTGGAATGAAATGGTGTACTTCATCTGTTAAATACCTAGGGATCCCTATCGCTAATAACCGCGAGTCAACCTTAAACCTAACCCAGAATATGATTATTGATAAAATTAACTCATCCATTAATCACTGGTCTCCTTTGTTCCTCTCCTGGTGGGGCAGACTAGACTCTATTAAAATGACTCTTGGGTCCATTATTCTCTATTATCTCTCTATGATACCAGTACTACTCCCAAATTCTTTTTTTTAAAATAGACAACATTTTAGTTCAATTCCTGTGGAAAGATAAATCTGCCAAAATTGCTCTCAATAAGTTGAGATCCAGTAAACCTTCCGGGGGAGTGAATTTTCCAGACTTCCTTAAATACCAGAAATCCTTTTTATTAAGACAAATTACCTTATGTTTAACTTCTGAACCCCAATTTATTAACACCCCCTCATGGATTCTTTTGGAATCAAAACTCATCACTCCTTTGTCCTTTACTCACTTTCTCAAAACATCCTCATGGCCTGGAATCAAAAAACTTCCCCTTCTATACTCCTTCAAACAAGTATGGCAATCCTTAATTACAACATGTGATAATATCCAAGATATCTCCAGCGCCTTCTTGTGGTTTAACAAAGCTTTTTCTCATAAATCCAAACTTGGCATTGTACATAAATGGTACTCAGCCGGAATTTTCCTAGTCTCACATTTATTTAAGAATAATGCTCCTATACTGTTCCAAGACCTCTGTACTTACTTCAATTTAAATGAATCAGATTTTAAAACCTATTCCATTTTCACTAAACTTATTGCTAAAGCTACTTCTCATTATACACATCAAATTCCCTCAAAATATTTAGAACTAATTTTGTACTCTCACTCCACCAAAGCATCCACATTCTATTCCATTCTCAATCAGCCCACTGATACTACCGATAAACTCTATACCCTGTGGGAATCTGATTGGAACTTACAAATCACTGAAGAAATGTGGACTAAGATATGGTTGCAATGCTTTTCCACTTAGACAGATTGGTAAATATTAGCATGTTCACACTTAGACAGATTGGTAAATATTAGCATGTCCACACTTAGATAGAATTGTGAACATTAGCCTGCGTCGCATCTAGATGGAGTTGTGAATGCTGGCACATCCACACTTGGATAGAATTGTGAATATTGGCATGTCCACGGTTGGATAGAATTGTGAACATTAGCCTGCTTAGCATCTAGATGGAATTGTGAATATTGGCATGTCCACACTTAGATAGAATTGTAAATACTAGCATGTCCACACTTAGATAGAATTGTAAATACTAGCATGTCCACACTTAGATAGAATTGTAAATATTAGCATGTCCACACTTAGATAGAGTTGTAGACATTAGCCTGCGTCGCATCTGGATAGAATGGGAACATTAGCCGGCGTTGCATCTAGATAGGTTTTTGATTGAAGGATAGCATGCCCGCGCCCAGATGAAACTTGAAGGTTAGAATGTGCCACACTTAGAACTGTGAACACCAGCCTGCGCCGCTCCTGGATAGGATTGTGAATGTTAGCACGCCCACACCTAGATAGAACTCTGAACATTGGCCTGCGCTGCTTCTAGATAAGACTGTGAAGGCCAACAAGTGCCACACTTAGAGAAAACTGTGAATGTTAGCATGCTAAAGGTCAGGTAACCCACTAACCAATATATCCTCAAACTCTGCATACTTATCTCACTCAAAAACTCACACAACCATCTCTCGCACCACAAGCCGCACACACTTTACAACATGGTAACAACACATAAGCCGGAGCAACAGCACACGCGGACTGACACCGATCCAATACCTGCACCAAAGCTCAGTATCTGGTGTATACCGAGCTGAAGCTGCCAACAGAATACCACTCCTCTCACTACCTACTCCCTCTTCACCTTACTAACCCATCCCACCTTATCGTTTACAGATCCGCCAGAGCACCTGGGGACCAATTCCGTTGGTGACGGTGCGCGGTACAAATACCTTTAACATTTAACATAAAATGCTCCTTTTATTGCATTTATTGCTCTTCCCTCTCCCTACTCTTCCCTTACTGTGTCGTGTTCGTCCTCCCCTGTTCGTCCCAAACCATGCTATGATTTTACTTAATATTTTTATAAGTTTTATTATATTTAATATTGTATGGAGTTAACTACAGCATCATCAATTATCATATTTACTATGATGTATTTCATTTTTCATACAACCTGCTGTAATGTCTACTTAATTATTCTTAACTTTCAATAAAAATCAATTAACTTAAAACAAAAAAAAAGAAATAGGGCAAGAATTCCATTGGGTGGCCTTATTAACTGTGAAAAGTAAAAGTGAAAAGTCGAAACATGCAATGGGCGGCTACGGAGAGCAGGCTGTCATTTTCATTCTTATCTGATAGGTCAAAGGTCACACATGGTTATCAGTAGCAGATTTAAGGCAAAGGGCCCCGTGGGCAGCACCTGACAGGGCCCTAGGTGGGTGGGACATGGAGGCGGAGCTTTGGGTGGGCGGAGTTAATTGTGTTCACAGTGCACAATGGCAAACTTTAGGGACAAAAGCAATTTTTTATTAAGTTGTCTTCATTACAGTTACCTAGGGGTCTGACTAACTGGAAACAGCTGGGCCTCCTCAGGAGGCTTTGCTATCAATGCTAAATATTCTAAACCTAGAGAACGTACGCGTCTTAGTAGCAGAAAAGTGATGTCATTCTGTTTGTGCGGACATTGCTGCAGCCATGCGTTGCAAAACGGCAGAATTGCATAGTGTTAAGCTTTTGCTGCACTGGTTGCAGAGGGATAACCTCGGATCAGTATAAGGAATATGGAATTACAGAGCACTTTACAATATTTTATATCTGCGTGTACTTTAGATGCAAAACAGATCAATATGGATGGTGTTAAAAAACAAACAAGAGGATCATTGATGTTTGTGACAACAGTGTGACGATGAGCTGCTTGTGATCGCTGCAGGACCACATACTGTATCTATTAGTTTATTAATTAGATTTTTGCCCCAAAAGATCATAGAATGCTGTGACACTCCCCAACCATACCACACCCCTATGTGCCCGATTTACAAAACGTTTCCAATGGGATTTTTCCATTGAAAATTGCTTTTGTAAGTCAGGCCATATGGCACCTTCTAGGGTAGGGCTGTGCTCCGTAAACTTCCTAAATGAAGGAAAAGTAAAAACGAAAAAATAAGCAACACAGAACAACGTGCTGATGTGGATTGTCGTAATATTTAAAAACCTTCACATTGCAGCATGTATTTTGAAGGAGATAGTGGCATTTGTATACAACAAAGCCCTAACCATGTGACAACTAACATGCAAAACACACCACTAGAACTGCGTTTTTTTTTTCATCAGTGACCAAATCCCTCTTCATTTCCACCAACCTTGTTTGGCTCTGTTTATGGTGTGAAAGCTGTCACATAAAAGCCTGCCATGTTCCCTCAGGGCTGACAAATAGTGTTAAGATCCACAATAAGCCACACGGCGATGGCGCTTGTGCTCTGGCAGCAGTCAGGGGGGAAAGTGAGCAGAGAACTCGCCGCCATAAAGCAGGCCCGCCACAGCAGAAAAGGCCCTGTGCTGTGTGGAAGGGGCGGGCCCTAGCACAGGGGCCTGCTTGCCATTTGTCTGGCTGACGACCGTTAGATCCGCCTCTGATGGTTATGCTATGTTATTGCGCACACGTTCACCCGAGGGCATCTTGGCACGGAATATTCCAAGGTAATGACCTAGCCACATATGATTAAAACAGCAATGATTTCACAGAGCGGCTACATTGAAGGTGGTTGTCAGTACCTCTAAGGTCAGAGGGAAGGCACGTCCTCCGACTCAGCATCGCCGGATTTTGGGGATGGCCGCCAAGTTAGCACTACCAGACCGGAGTGCTCTCCCAGGGATATAAGGGCGAGATTTGTGCTGCAGATAGTCAGCCCCTTGGCCGCAGAAAGCCGGATGAACCAGGTACAGAGATTTAAATGTAATCCTCTGAGCCACAGGAAGCCAATGAAGAGCCCGAAGCACTGGACCAATATGTGCGCCGTTGGGAGAGTGTGGGGCCACCCGAGCCGCCAGAGTTTGCAGCAGCTGCACACGATGTATAGTGCCTGCGGGGTGAGCCAGGTACAGAGCGTGGCAATAATCGATGCAGCCAATGATCAGTGATGACACTACCAGCGGCCGCAAATGACTAGGGAGGAAGGGGAGTGCTTTCCTAAGTACTCTACGGAGAAAATGTCCTGTTTTGCACACTGCACTCACCTGCGGAGTCATCGATAGAGAAGACTTGGCGTAAAGCGCTATATAAACTTAATAAATACAAATACAAGATGACAGAAGAATCCCAAGTTCCTGACAGCCGTCACGGGAATGGGAAGATCGGTAAGAGTGGAGGGCCGGAATGAGGTCCACCACCAGGACTTCCGTCTTGTCGTTGTTCAGCTTAAGTGGTTTGCATTCATCCACCCCGCCATAGCCGACAAACACTCACACAGCCCAGAGGACACACCAGCCTGGTCTAGATCTAACCGGACCAGAATGTGGGTGTCATCGGGCACACATTACCCTACAAGCACATGTGCGTGAATTACACATAAAAGAAACATCAGAAGAAATGTGCCCATGGCATCATTTGTCATATATAGAAATTAAGGAATCAGGTAATAAAATTGGGGCAAAAATGTCGCCGGCAAAAGAAATCACCGTAAAAATAGTGTGGTTTGACCCAGCAAAAGTGTACCCCATTATACCATTTAAGGGTATAGTGGGTACGGGGGTTGCGGGGATGTCCCGCGCATCATTTACATGATTGTGGCGCAAAAAAACACTGACTTTTTGCAGCGATATTTTGTATTCACGGCCATTTATACCACGATTTTAAGACATGGAACCGAGATTAACCTATAATTATAGAAGTGTGCAGGGATGCATAAGCATATACAAATACATGACCTAGTGGAGGTGTACGTGCATAGGAACTTGCATAAATATCCATATGCATAAGTGCATATTCACTTTTATCATCTTTCACTTCATATGAATAGATGGATGAACATACGTACAGACTTACGTATATGAGTTCACCGAAAATCACCAGAGGAACATGGAAAAGCAGCCGTACGAAGATATAGCCATATCAATATGCATACATTGTAACTACTTATGTCTGTATATGAATATAAATGCACAAATATGTACACAAAGACTAGTGCACATAATATTGCATGCACGTGTGCACAGATACATTTACATAAAGCCACGCAAATATCCATGAAAGAAACTCGTACATGTATATGAAAACAGTTATCACGCGCATAAATGAACTTATGAAAATTGGTACTTTTTCATCATTCATTGTACAGGTTTGTGTATATCAATTACTATATACAAATGAACATTGGTGTCATGTACATGAACTGACATCATTGTAAATAGATACATGTACAGATCAAGCATATGAACTAATAACTATACATGGATGTTGGAGGTATGTAACAAATCAACACGTAGGATGAATGGGAAGGGGTTGTATAACAGGGAAGTCAGTTAGTGGTCACTATGGGTCGCAGCTATGACCCCTGAGGTCTCCCTTGTTACCCCTACAAATTAAAGCTTTTGGGCTGTGGACGGTGCCATGTGGCACTTTGTTTCTGGAGTGGGTGGCTTTCTTGTTCAGGCCTCTTTTAAAAAACCAGGGGGTTCCACAAGTGTAACACTTTGAGCAATGACCCTAAATAACAAACAATAGGAATAACAAATAATGTATCTTTCTGGAATTCTATAGAATAATTGCTAGACTCGTTAAAGGTGTATTTACGTTCACAGCCGGCAATTGTGTATGACACACGCAAACTTCAAAAGCAAGCCATGTGATCTGAAAAAGTGTCGAGAACCAGAATCATACCTAGCCAAGTTTCCATCATTTGTCTATAGAAATGCCTTTTTACGATTCAGATTTAACCTTTGGAAAACAAAGACGTCTTAGCCACGTGGAAACAAATTCCTACATCTGAAAATGTATGCAGATTTTGCGAAGAATCAAAGCAAACAAAAACATCAAAGCATCTATTAACAGCATGTCCTCTGCTCATGGCTAAGCAATCCTTATATCTGCATCCCCTGTTGAAAGATTTTAGGATCTTAGCATCCGAAATACTGTGGCTTAACATATTTTGCTCTCAACGCACATCAGTTAAGATTGCGGTGGTTAGATTTCTTTTATCGTTAAACATAACTTAAATTTGAGTAGCAGCTCTGACACCTGTATACCTCGAACCTTGGTAGCATTGTCAATCATGTCTATTCTAACTGCCTTTTAAGTTATATATTTGACTGTGTACTTTCTTTTAAATATTGTAATGTTATGTGATCACTGAACTAACATGTTCTATTGAAAGGTTGATATCTTATTCAGCCATAACAATAAAAAAACTAAAAAAATAAAGGTTTATTTCAGGACCTCTTCAAGCGGTGAGTCACTGATTTAGTCTGTTCTTAAACACCTCAAATTCACAATGCAGACAAAAACGTCCAAAAGGCATTTAGAGTAGAATAGGCATCCATTTCGGACTGTGTATTTTGCTTTTTGCAAGTTGCAGTTATACCATGTTTTTTTCTGTTGTTGTCTCAGTTACGATCATCACAAGACACTCCAACTCTGTGTCCTCAGTCAATTGACAAAATCCTTGTGCCTAAAAGCTTGTGTATAGTGTTGAAAGTTTGACCATAGCACATAAAGTGGCCCTTGATTTCACTGTGCCCAAATTAATGCTTTGTTGTAATGTGCCTATCTTTCCTATATCCCTGGCATGCTGTTCAGGATGTTTGCATGTATGAGGTAACAAGTGCCCAGAGTACGGAATGCTGTGTGAGTGCACTGCTTTCCTTGCGCTACTCTAAATTCTTTAATGCACCGTTATGAACCATCCCAATGGTATGTGTTTTGCCAACCGCTGAAGCCTGAAAGGTTGATCCAGGCAGGCTTGACATGTGGCCAACCTTGCACCAGACCTGCAGATGAACTGACATGCTGTTAAATCTCAGAGACCAGTTTATGGTATCCACTACCGAGTGTAATTTGCTTTCTGACTTTGAGAACATTCAGACATGTAATTGCTTATTTTAGTATAGCCGGTAAGATAGCTGTAGAGGAGCAAGCAGGTGCTATCCTGCCAGTTCCCGCCTCCTCAGCACCATCATAGTGGAACAGTCTAGAATAGTGTAAATGGGACCTCTTACATCGTTCCTATACGGCATTGAGTGTATGAGAGACGTTTTGCACTCAGACAACCATATAGAATGTATCTTTGCACCGAACGTGTGTAAGAATGTTGCATGGAAGAATGCTCCATGGAAGTATGCTGCCTGCCAAGATGTCAGAATGTATCTGTGGACCACATGGACGTACGTTAAGATGAATTTAGAAAAGGACAAAGTGATGTCATGAAGAAGATATATGAACCTATGTTGAAACGATATGAAAATAGTAAGTAACAATGCAACTGAAAAACTTAGAGCAACATGTACCTAAAGCTAAAGTAATCATGGATCTAAAGAAAATAAAGTCACTTACTCTCCAATAACTGTAAATAAGCAGTAATGCAAGGTAGAAAGACAACGTATAGAAGCTTGCTATAGGGGAATATATAACATGGCACGGACGGCCATATTAGGTAAATGGACGCTGGCTCCCATTGACCATAACCAAACTACCTCAGGGGCATGCTGAGGCTGTAAGAATCAGGAGACGCATGAAAACAGTTTAGTGTGCAGAGCCTGCGATGAGTCAAGGTTAGCCTTGAGTTAATAGTGCTATTTTCAAAGGAGACGCACAGAGCACAAAGCAAGTACATGGATAAGCTCTGAATGTGTGACATTCTTCACTAGATGAAAGAAGACGAACACATCTGTGAGAGTCAAACTCTTGGCCAATTAAAAGTGTATAAAGTTCATATGAGATAGAGTGAGCAAGGTTCTAGAAGCCAAGAGGAGCAACACCACCTTCCATACATTGAATCAAATATCAGTAATGGAAGGATGAAATGGACACATACGTGGCCTCGTCACATGTGACCCAGAAGTCGAAAACAAAGGCTATTCATTAGATCCTTAAGCTAAGATAGGGGTGTGCTCACACTCCCTGGAATGTTCCAGGACAGTGAGCAGGCTCCAGGTCAACTACAAACGGAAGACTTTGACTGATAGCCTACCGATGAGAGATGATGGACTAATTGAGAAAATGTTGAGCAGTCTGATGGGATTCAAACACCTAGGTTTCTTTTCACGCACGTGCTGCCAATGAGGCAATAGTCCAAGGTTGGGATAACATGCCAACCAATCAGTGAGGTTAGGGGACAACCTAACATATAATGTCGCAGGAGCTACTCCACTGTTGTTATGTCCACTATAATCAGTACTATACGTGTTTAGCGGTAGTGTGCTCTAGCACTTTGAAGCGTCTTCTATGCGCTAGATGGAATTACAGGTAAATATCCTAGACCAAATAACCAGAAATACCGAAAGACGATTGTAAAATACTGCTTTAATCCCAAGGAATGAGAGCAGGGAGATATAACAGCTATCACAAATAAATGCATGCATAGTTACACTTTCTCTTGCTTGTACAGAGCTTATATACTTTTTCATACGTCATTTATGACATCATCCCACGTTGCAAAACCTATTAATGGTAGGGATTGGATTAGGGAAATATGTCTACTTATAGAATTATATAAAAGTTAATATCTCATTGGCTGCCCCTTGTCAGTAGGACACACCCTGGGCTACTTCTACATAAGTAATATACTGATTATAGTAAAGAATATGGCAGCGGATTGGTAAATGCAACATTGTATGTAAAAGTGCGTGACAGACTTCATGATTGGTTGGCAACCCCATCCAACGTTGGACTTTTGGCTTATTTAGCAGCACGTGAGTGAAAACGAAACTTAGGTGTTTGAATCCCATCAGACTACTCCCCATTTTCCCAATAGTCCATCCGATGTCATCAACCTGATCCTTAGCCAAGGTCTTCTGTTTGTAGTTGACCTCGTAGTCTGCTCACTGTTCTGGAACAGTCAAGGAAGTATGAGCACACCACTATCTCCATCTGGGCTTTTAATGAATAGCCCTTGTTTTTGACTTCTGAGTCACGTGTTAGGAGACCACGATTTTGTCAATTTTAGCCTCTCATTTACTGCTATTTGATTTTATTGAACAGGGTGTCATTACCCTTTCTGGCGTTTAGAAACATGCTCACTCCACCTTACATAGACGTGTACCTTTGTGGTTGACCAACACTTGGTACCTGCAAATGTCCTGGCCTCTCCTAATCTTAGCAGAAATATGTCTTACGCACATGGTCTATTCATTCGAATCCCTTTCTGCCTTACGCCCATCTCTCGAAATACTAGGTACTCCCTTGTTCTGCACACAAAAACAGCTTCTTCATCAGTACTTCAGTTTGCAAACCTAGGCTCGTACTTTGAGGTAACAGGGTTTATTTTTAACACGGGCCGTCGTACATTTTCTTCCAATGGGCGTCCTAAACATTATGTATATACCTCTTTTAAACAAGCTTCTACATGCCTGTTCTTCCTTGCTTTACTGAGTATTTACCGTTATTAGTCAGCACTTTACTTAATCTTCTTATATTCACGATTACATCGTCTTTAGGTACATGTTTCTCTCAGTGCTTCAGTTGTCAGTCTTAAGTATTTTCATATCTTTTCGGCATAGGTTCAGACATCTTCTTTATGACACCATTCTGTTGTCATCAGACTTTACTTAGAGTTTGTCAATATTACCCATAGCTGCATTCTGGTATCTTGACAGTGGACATCCTTCCTGGTAACATCCTTCCTCTGCCTCAACATGAGGGCATATTATAAATAGGTGCCTGAGTGCATATTGTCTTTCATACACTTGCCGCTGTCATGAATCACCACTTTCGCCCCCTATGGACTTCATGGTCCATAATGCACCGCAACATCGGGTCAATGATCCTTCCAACATGGCCGCCTGCACAGGAACGCAGCTCTCTAGCGTTTACGCTGGATGCGCTGCCTTCTAGAAAATAGGCACGCCGCCGCGGCTCTGCGCGTCTCAACTCTACTGTTCCGTGTTGTTAGCGATTGCTATCGTTACTGCTCCTTTTTCGTCAGTGCCCTTTCCAGTTTCTTCTGTGCTTCCCTTCCAGGCTGCCCCCCTTGAACTGCTCTCGCAATTCTAGGCGCTTTCCTCCTTCCATTCCGGACCGCGCCCTGTGGTCCCGTGCTAGCGGGTTCCCCGCTTGCTCCAAACTCTGAATCTACGCTCCTATTCATTTCCTGGATTCCGCAGCAGTGCTTCCTTCCTGGATCCTGAACTCTACCCTGCATCCTGAGGCAGACAGCGAACCTCACACTGGACCCAGACCCAGAGGATACGTGCCCTTACCTGTACAAGTCCAGAACAACTAGGAAGAAGGAAAGATCTCCCAAAAAGACTCAACCCAGAGAAAAACAGGTGAGAAAAAAGACTGAGTGTGACAATTTGAGACGCCCAGAACCTGATATTGAGCCTAACATGGAGGCTGCAGTCCAGGACCTCATGAGAGGAATGCAAGAATTAACTGCTGAGGTTCAAACCCTCAAGGTGGAAAACGCAGCCCTAAAACAACTCATATTGTCCCGGGATTCGGCATTCAAGGAAAGTGCCCTGGTAGGGGGTATAGTGGACCGGTATGATGGCTCTTCCAAATGCCTGCGTTCCTTTCTCGATTCCTGCCTGTTACATTTCACGTTTAAACCCTACTATTTTTCCACACCTAGAGCTAAATTGGGGTTTATGATATCACACATTTCTGGCAATGCCTTAGCCTGGGCAACCCCCTTGGTGAACGCAGGAAACCCACTCCTGGACAACTACGATGGATTCATAGAAGCCTTCAAAGCCATGTTTGATCGGCCAGAACTCGTTTATAGCACCCAGGACAGACTACTGGAATTCCAAGAGGGAAATCAAGATATACTTATGTGACTCGTTTCAAGCAACTGGCTAAAGAGGCTGATTGGTCCCAGGAGGCTAGTTTCACCCTGTTTCGAAGAGATCTGAATGATGAAGTCAAGGACGAGCTAGCCAGAGTGGCCAGTCTAAGTTCCTTTCAGGCCTTGATGGATTTGTCACTACAAATCCATTTCCAAATCCAGGAAAGAAAGGCTGAGAAAAAAAAAAACACAAACCCAAAGCCAACCGTGGAGTACCCTAACCCTAAGGAAACATCCACTCAACCCTCTTCGGATCCAGAACCTATGCAGCTGGGCTCCTTTCGGGGTCTGATCTCCCCACAAGAAAGGACCTGTAGAATCAATGTTGGACTCTGCATGTATTGTGCTTCCTATAAACATCTTGTAAGGAATTGCCCAATAGCACCAACCAGGCTTTTGGGAAATGCCAGCTCTCGATCTTGAGTGGAGCACAGCTTCGGGAGAAAGATGTCTGCTCCACTTCTGTTCCTTCCTTGGCTTGTCCTCGCCAGAATACTTTGGTGGTTCTGCAAACGTTCTTGTCGTCCACCAAAAAGGACACTTTTCCCATCCTGGCTCTAGTGGATTGCAGTGCCATGGGAGTATTTATAGATCATGAATGGGCCTCAAGGCACGACATACACCGAGAAAATAAAAGAGTGATTCAAGCTGTCGAAGGAATCAACGGGAAACCATTATCCTCCGGACCCATTACCCACCAAACCAAGGAACAATTGCTCTCAATAAATAACCACCCAGAAACGCTCTGTTTTGATATCATAAAAACAGCACATTATCCCATGGTTCTAGGCATGCCCTGGCTCCAGAAGCACAACCCGTATATCAATTGGGCAGCTGGATACCTATTTCTAGGTCCAGAATTCTGCTTAACCCATTGTTTGTCTCAAGGCTTGGTGCCAGATCCTCCAGTGGACTCCCAGACTCCCGAGCAACCACCATTGTGTGTTTCCAACATTACTGAAGTACCTGAGATCTATCAATCCTATTCTGATGTGTTTTCAACTGGTGTTGTCCAATCATTACCACCCCATTGACCTGAGGACTGTGCTATTGCCACTGAAGACTCGGCACTGATTCCATTCGGTAGAATGTTTATACTATCTGAACTGGAGAAAAGAGCCCTAAGAGAATATCTGGACACTAATCTTGCTAATGGAACCATTCGTCCTTCAAAATCCCCCGCCGGTGCCTCATTGTTCTTTGTGTCTAAGAAAGACACTAAGGAACTCCGACCTTGCTTGGACTACCGAGGTCTTAACCAGTGTACCCTTAAGGATCGGCATCCTCTACCCCTTATTTCTGACATATTGGAAGCTGTTTGAGGTGCTGTAATATTTACCAAGCTCGATCTACGAGGTGCCTACCATCTTATTCGAATTAAGGAAGGGGATGAGTGGAAGACCGCCTACAGAACACCTTTTGGTCATTTTGAGTACCTGGTCATGCTCTTCGGACTAGCCAACGCCCCTGCGGTTTTTCAGCGCTTCATGGACAGAGTCTTCTCGGATATGCTGTTTCTTTTCGTCATAGTGTATCTGGACGACATACTGATCTATTCCAACGAACTCCAAGTCCATCAAAAACATGTAAACGCCGTACTTCAGCGACTAAGAGAGAACAAGCTCCTGGCCAAACGTGAAAAATGCCTCTTTCATGTACGGACCGTTCATTACCTTGGCTTCGTACTGAGTTCCAAAGGAATTGGAATGGATCCTGCCAAGGAAACCTCAATTCTTTCCTGGCCAGCACCTACCACAGTAAAACAGATCCAATCCTTCCTGGGACTTGCAAACTTTTACAGGAAATGTATTCCCACATTTTCTGACATTGTACATCCCATTATCGCTCTGCTGAAGACCATTAATTTGGTCTGTTGCTCAAGAAACAGCCTTCCAGGAATTAAAACAAAGATTTACCCAAGCCCCCATCCTGGCTCAACCAGACATAAATAAACCCTTTCTGGTGGAAACAGACGCCACAGACTATGCTATCGGGGCAGTTCTAAAACAAGAATTTGCAGACAAGATGGAGCACCCCATCGCCTATCTATCCTGAACCTTGACTCCCAGTGAGACCCATTACTCAGTCCTGGAGAAGGAATTACTAGCCATCCAACAGACCTTTACTGACTGGTGACATTTACTCCTAGGTGCCAAACATCCGGTCCAGGTACGAACCGATAATAAAAACCTACAAATTCTGCAGTCCTTGGAATGCAGAAATAGTCGTCAGGCTTACTGGGCCTTTTTCTTTGCCCAGTACCAGTTCCACATACAGCACTTTCCTGGAACCAATAACATAATCACAGGCACCTTGTCCAGGCGTCCCGATTATGAGCCTGTTGAAGTTCATGTTTTTCCTAAAATGTTTCCCAATACCGTTGTCATAGCCCAGGCCAATTCCTTGTTGGAGGATATCCGTATCGAAACACCATCTTCTGATCTTTGGCAGGACTATATCAACACCAACCAATGGAACCTGGTCTCAAAGAATGGTTACCTCTTCCAGGATAAGAGACTAGTGATACCCACACAAAGACTGAGAAGCAAGATCATAACACTCTGTCATGATACCTTTCATTCCGGGCATAGAGGCATTACCGCCACTCTCCGCTCCATTCAGAGACAATTCTTGTGGCCGAAGATGATCGATGGTGTAAAGGCATACATTCAAGCCTGCACTGTTTGCAGTCAAAACAAGTGTAATAATAGAAAGCCTGCAGGGCTTCTTCTCCAACCCACCTTGCCGGTGCATCCTTGGGAAATAATTGCCACTGACTTCTTCGTGGATCTACCTCCATCCAGAGGGTATACTATCATAATGGTTACCATTGATCTATTCACCCATATGGCACACTTCACCCCATTATACAAGTTACCATCAGCACTTGAATTGGCTGGAATATTTTTAAAGCATATATTCAGACTTCATGGACTTCCTTCTAAGATCATCTTCGACCGTGGGCCTCAGTATATCTCCACATTTTGGAAACATCTGTGTCAAATGTTGGGCATCCAACGTGCCTTGTCTTCAGGGTACCATCCTCAGACCAATGGTATACCCGAACGGGTAAATCAGACCCTAGAACAATACCTACGATGTTTTACAGCCAAGGTCCAAGATGATTGGTCTGTTTTGGTTCCGGTAGCCGAATTCGCTTACAATAACTCGGATCACTCTGCCATCAAGACCAGCCCTTTCTTTTGCAGCTAGGGGTTTCATCCATCAGTTCTACCAACTATCCTACCCTATCCTACCCCGATACCCTCGGTCGATTCCTGGATTGAACGTCTGGTGAATGTACATAAGGATGCCAAGGATCACTTGGAAAAGGCCAGATCGGACATCAAAAGATATGCTGATACCAAGAGAAGACCAAGACCCAGACCTTGTCCCCAATATGGAATTGGGGACAAGGTCTGGTTATCCTCGAGACTCTTACCTCGACACCTGCGGCCAAATAAACTGGCGCCCAAGTATTACAGGCCTTTCACTGTTAAGGAAGTCATCAACCCAGTGGCCTTTTCGACTGCAGCTACCGGAATCTTGGAAGAAGATACATCTGTTTTCCACACTTCTCTACTGAAACCGTATGTATCCTCCACCAGATCAACTCTTCGACCTAGCCCTGTGCTCATCAATGATCAGATTGAATATGAAGTCTCCAGGATATGTGATTCCAGATACAGACGGGGCCGACTCCAATACTTAGTGGAATGGAAAGGATACCCCCCCAGCGAACGAACCCGGGAACCTACCCCCAACATGAACGCTCCCCGTTTGGTGCGAAAATTCCATCTAACCCATCCAGGTAAACCTGGTGGATCGAGTATTAGGAGGGGGCATGCTGTCATGAATCGCCACTTTTGCCCCCTATGGACTTCATGGTCCATAATGCACAGGAATGCCGCTCTCTAGCGTTTATGCTGGATGCGCTGCCTTCTAGAAAATAGGAACGCCCCCGCGGCTCTGTGCGTCTCAACACTACTGTTCCGTCTTGTTAGCGATTGCTATCGTTACTGCTCCTTTTTCGTCAGTGCCCTTTCCAGTTTCTTCTGTCCTTCCCTTCCAGGCTGCCCCCTTGAACTGCTCTTGCAATTCTTGGCACTTTCCTCCTTCCATTCCGGACAGCGCCATGTGGTCCCGTGCTAGTGGGTTCCCCGCTTGCTCCAAACTCTGAATCTACGCTCCTATTCATTTCCTGGATTCCGCAGCAGTGCTTCCTTCCTGGATCCTGAACTCTACCCTGCTTCCTGAGGCAGACAGCGAACCTCACACTGGACCCAGACCCAGAGGATACGCGCCCTTACCTGTACAAGTCCAGAACAACAAGGAAGAAGGAAAGATCTCCCAAGAAGACTCAACCCAGAGAAAAACAGGTGAGAAAAAGGGCTGAGTGTGACAACCGCAGTATAGGAATGTTGCATGGATTCATGCATGTGTTCCCAATTGTAGCTCTTTGTCTGCTACTCCAATAGGACGGTGGTGAGGGGACGGGGACCAGAGAAGAGGCATCCACCTGCTCCTCTACATTAGTTCAAAGTGTGCCCTACAGATAAGTGGTAGCCAATCATGAACTAATTCATATATTCTATAACAATATATGTTCCATTCACCAATCCCTTCCCTTGATAGGTTTTGTATTTTGCCACGTAGAATGATGTTATAGATGACGCATATTGAGGCAATATGCCCCGAGGCTGCGGGCTGACCCTGTAGATATCGGCCTGCCACCTAATGTAAGGGCCCGAGCACAGCAAGGGTCCCTTAACGAGGGCAGCTGTGCCATTACCGATTGCGTCGGCCTGCCGCCTCCGGGCATATTGCCATTAGCACCCGGGTAGTTTTCTACACAGCTGCTAAAGTATTTTTTTTATTTTTATAAATTTTTTAAAAAACATATCTTTCCTATGACTGCAACAACAACACTGTGGGGCCCGGTGCCTTGTGCAGCACATGAAAGGTTCATTTTTTTTTTTTTTTTTGTTTTGGAAAACAAGACACCTTTAGCACGATGTAGTAAACTACACGGGTGCTAAGGTGAGTGGGAAGGGGGAGCGGGAAAGGGAAGTGAAACGCCCAAAACTTAATGAAAGTGCTCGGAAGGCGGATTTACCTTTGTGAATATAGCCCACGTTCCGAGCCTTTTCATTGGTTTCGGGCACCTCCAAGGGTGTTAATGGGCTATAAGACCTCTATGTAATCATATTTGTTGGTAAGTGTCCAAGCATCAGTTCGATATCTGTCAGTTGACCCAGATTTATTCAATTGATAATAAAATAGTACTTTGCCATACACTTTTAGTCTATCTGATTACTTTCTCTAAGATCTATTATTGTAATTCCATCTAGCACAAAAGACGCTTCAAGGTGCTAGAGCACATAGCGATATCGTGTAAGATAGCTTAGTGGGATGAGCGCTCACTGCTGCGATATGTGTGTGATCTGCAGGTTGCAGGTTCGAATCCTGGCAAGGCCAACTCAGCCTTTCATCCTTCTGAGGTTGATAAATGAGTACCAACACAGGTTGGGTGATTTATGTTTGTTCTATATAAAGCACTTAAGCATAAGTGCTATATAATAACTTATCATTTGACCTTGGATGTCTGCTTGCATTCACAGTAATTTGGTAATATGGGTCTATACATACTGATATTAACTATACATATGGTGATCCATTCTTGTATGAAATGTATATCTCATTACTGTGATATTGTACCCATATTGTGTTGCAGTGTACTTAGGAACAATGCTATGTGATGCCACTTCCTGTTTTGTCATGGGATGAAAGGTCGTGTTCCATCGCGTCCCATGAGGTCACTTCAGGGTGCGGTTAAATGACATTACTTCCTGTGATGCCATCAGAGGTCAAGGGTCGTGTGATGTCATTTCTGCTACCCCTGGAAATTTGGTGAAATGACCTAACAATGACAGTCAGAGGCCGTGGAAGGCCTCCTGGCCTTACCCTCTCAGAGGTAAAGACACACATCACTGGAACATGTCACAGACTCCCCCTGCTTGACCCCGTCGCACTGCCTGCGCATGGCCTGGCTCCTATTGGTCACTATCTTAATAGTCCCAGAATTAAAGTTCTGGAGTCTGTTTGACGAGGAAATCATATACTACAGACAGTCAATAAAAGCTGACACGCTTGCCCCCCCCCCCCCCAGACTCCCGCCGCAAATATTCCCTCCTCCTTCAAACTGCTCAGATACACTCCTCATTTCTGAAATCCTGATTTATGAACTTATTTGGCTGGATGGACATGAACACAAGCTATCACAAACACTGTCCTTGTTTTATCCGGCCCCTCCCACGTGTAAATCCCCTTGTTTGTTTTATTTGAACCCCATCCCCTCTACCGCTTGAACCCCCTCTCTCTACAGTCTGGCTGTTCATGGCGAAGGTCGAATTTTCTCCAATTGCCAGACAAACCTCCGCGTTCATTTTGAAACCCCTGCGGTGTTAACTTGAAACAGGATAACATATTTCAAGATACGGCCATGCACAAACATACACAGGTCTGCTCGCCGACACATACTGCTGCACAGGCACACAGCCGATGTTTACACGCAGGGCGCTATTCTGGTGCAGGATTGACACAGACTGGCCACACTGTTTATAACAAGAGGAGACGAGACACAAGCACAAGTACCCCACTCCCCTCCAGCCCCCCTCCTCTCTGGCCCCAGTCTGTGATCCAGCAAAGCACTTTCGGATTAGATTGAAAAATCCCACACGAACAACAACATACAGAGAGCCTGGTGTGGGCAGTGTCCTGCTCTACAACAGTACAACGAGGGGTAGAGCTCGGCTTTTTAAGGATTGAGAGACAGCGTCTGTGCAACCTGGGGGATAGCTCTGCTGTGTAAGCATTGAGGGGGCATGATCAGTGTAGCCTGGGGGATAGCTCTGCTGTGTAAGCATTGAGGAGGCATGTTCTGTGTAACCTCGGGGGTATCCCTGCTATTCAGGGATTGAGGGACAGGATCTGTGTACCCTGAGGGATAGCTCTGCTGTATAAGGATCGAGAAGGCACGATCTGTGTAACCTGAGGGATAGCTCGGCTGTGTAAGGATTGAGGTAGCATGATCTGTGTAACCTGGGAGTATGCCTGCTATCCAAGGATTGAGGGACAGCATCTGTGCAACCTGGGGGATAGATCTGCTGTGTAAGCATTGAGGGGGCGTGATCTGTGTAACATGGGGGGTATCCCTGCTATCCAAGGATTGAGAGAATGTGATCTGAGTAACCTGGGGGATAGCTCTGCTGTTTAAGGATTGTGGGCGCATGATCTGTGTAACCTGAAGGATAGCTCTGCTCTTTAAGGATTGAGTTACAGGATCTGTGTAGCCTGAGGGATAGCTCTGCTCTTTAAGGATCGAGAGACATGATCTGTGTAACCCGGGGAATAGCTCTGCTGTTTAACGATTGAGGGAGCATGATCTGTGTATCCTGGGGTGTATCCCTGCTATTCAAGGATTGAGAGACATGATCCGTGTAGCCTGCGGGATAGCTCTGCTATTCAACGATTGAGGGACAGGATCTGTGTAACCTGTGTGATAGCTCTGCTGTTTAAGGCTCGAAGAAGCACACTCTATTTAACCTGAGCAATAGCTATGCTGTTTAAGGACTGGGGGGCCGTGATCTGTGTAACCTGAGGGATAGCTCTGCTGTGTAAGGATTGAGGTAGCATGATCTGTGTAACCTGGGGGGTATGCCTGCTATTCAAGGATTGAGAGGCAGGATCTGTGTAGCCTGGGGGATAGCTCTGCTATTTAATGCTTGAGGAACCACACTCTATGTAACCTGAGCAATAGCTCTGCTGTTTAAGGATTGAGAGACTGTGATCTCTGTAACCTGAGGGATAGCTCTGCTGTGTAAGTATTGCGGGGGCATGATCTGTGTAAGCTGAAGTGTATGCCTGTTATTCAAGCATTGAGAGACAAGAGCTGTGTAGCCTGGGGGATAGCTCTGCTGTTTAAGGCTTGAGGAACCACACTCTATGTAACCTGAGCAACAGCTCTGCTGTTTAAGGATTGAGAGAACGTGATCTGTGTAACCTCTGGGGTAGCTCTGCATTTTAAGGCATGAGGGACCACGCTCTGTGTAACGTCCATGATGCCCAATGCTTTAAGTGGGATTATTATTATTGTAATTATTATTATTATTAATATTGTTATTATTAATAATAATGATAATAATAATGTATGTATTGAGCATGAACCTAGCTTCAGGAAGTGGAATGCGATATCTGGGGGTCCCTAGCAAAGGGCAGTAGCCACAGGTGTGCTGGAGTGGACTTAATGGGGGTCTGACTGTCCTAAACAATACATTGTGAGACACTACAAACTTGTATTTTGGGTCACTACAGCAAGTTCTCAAGTGGTATTGTTTTTATTCATCCAGTCTGCAGTCCAGTCCCGGGAGGATAGGTCAGTGGCAACGTGCTTGCCTTGGAAGCAAGACGACAGGAAGCAACACTGGTTCGATCCCGTGTCTGTGCTTAGAAACCTCTGGGTATTTAAGCACGTTATAAATAAGACAACAATAACACACAATTCTGTAACAGCGCCTTGATGCCCCCTGCTGTGTGAGCACTTTAAAAATCCAAACAAATAAAAAAATAAATATTGCAAAATAAATCTATATTAAAAATCTACATCTGTCTCAGTTTCTGAATAAATCCCGGTCTGTAAATAAAACAGTCTTTCACAGAGTTTATAAACCATTACATTAGTGAGTAAGTCAATTGTGAGAAATGGAGCAGGAACAAAGAGCACCAACCTGGGCTCCTGGCAGTGTTGCATAAAATCAAAGAACATTAGAATGACCACCGTTGTTTATATTTGACAACTATGCCTGTGACAGTGATTTAATTTAATTTATATTGTTTCTTTACAACACGCTTAACACCTGATTTACGTTTGTAATCACAGATCCAGGATTCAAACCTCTGTTGCTCTGCATGGTCTTGCTTCCAAGACCAGCACGTTGCCCCTGTGCTATCCTCCGTTCACTGATTGAAGCATAAAACCCTTCTGAGAACATATCATACACTGGGCTTGGTGCTCATTTCATTTGTCACAACATTCACCCTAACAGTATGTCTGTAAACCATGGACCATATATACACATTTGGAAAGTCTCAGCTATGAGTTTTGGGGCTTGGGCTGACCTGTGTGAGCAGAGGAAGTCTTTTCATTTCCCTAAATGTATCTTTTCACAGCTTGTACATCAATCAGGGGCAAGATTTAAGAGGCTCTGCGGGCTCATTTAAAACCCTGGGGATAACTCTGCTGTTTAATACTTGAGAGAGGCGGATGCACGTACTCTGGAGGATATCTGTGCTGTTTATGGAGTGAGCAGAATGTATGTAACCTGTGGGATAGCGCTGATGTTTCAGGATTGAGAGAGAGGATCTTTGTGATCTGGGGGATATCTCTGCTGTTTAATGCTTGAGAGAGAGTATCTATGTGATCCGGGGGTGTTTCTGCTGTTTAATGCTCGAGAGAGAGGATCTTTGTGATATGGTGGATATTGCTGCTGTTTAATGCTCGAGAGAGGGGATCTTTGTGATCTGAGGGATATCTCTGCTGTTTAATGCTCGAGAGAGAGGATCTTTGTGATCTGGGGGATATCGCTGCTGTTCAATGCTCGAGTGAGAGGATCTTTGTGATCTGGGGATATCTCTGCTGTTTAATGCTCGAGAGAGGGGATCTTTGTGATCTGGGGATATGTCTGCTGTTTAATACTCGAGAGAGAGGATCTTTGTGATCTGGAGGATATCGCTGCTGTTTAATGCTCGAGAGAGAGGATCTTTGTGATCTGGGGATATCTCTGCTGTTTAATACTCGAGAGAGAGGATCTTTGTGATCTGGGGATATCTCTGCTGTTTAATGCTCGAGAGAGGGGATCTTTGTGATCTGAGGGATATCTCTGCTGTTTAATGCTCGAGAGAGAGGATCTTTGTGATCTGGGGAATATCGCTGCTGTTCAATGCTCGAGAGAGAGGATCTTTGTGATCTGGGGATATCTCTGCTGTTTAATGCTCGAGAGGAGGATCTTTATGATCTGGGGGATATCTCTGCTGTTTAATGCTTGAGAGAGAGTATCTATGTGATCCGGGGGTGTTTCTGCTGTTTAATGCTCGAGAGAGAGGATCTTTGTGATCTGAGGGATATCTCTGCTGTTTAATGCTCGAGAGAGAGGATCTTTGTGATCAGGGGGATATCGCTGCTGTTTAATGCTTGAGAGAGAGTATCTATGTGATCCGGGGGTGTTTCTGCTGTTTAATGCTCGAGAGAGAGGATCTTTGTGATATGGTGGATATTGCTGCTGTTTAATGCTCGAGAGAGGGGATCTTTGTGATCTGAGGGATATCTCTGCTGTTTAATGCTCGAGAGAGAGGATCTTTGTGATCTGGGGGATATCGCTGCTGTTCAATGCTCGAGTGAGAGGATCTTTGTGATCTGGGGATATCTCTGCTGTTTAATGCTCGAGAGAGGGGATCTTTGTGATCTGGGGATATCTCTGCTGTTTAATGCTCGAGAGAGGGGATCTTTGTGATCTGGGGATATCTCTGCTGTTTAATGCTCGAGAGAGAGGATCTTTGTGATCTGGGAATATCTCTGCTGTTTAATGCTCGAGAGAGGGGATCTTTGTGATCTGGGGATATCTCTGCTGCTTAATGCTCGAGAGAGGGGATCTTTGTGATCTGAGGGATATCTCTGCTGTTTAATGCTCGAGAGAGAGGATCTTTGTGATCTGGGGGATATCGCTGCTGTTCAATGCTCGAGAGAGAGGATCTTTGTGATCTGGGGATATCTCTGCTGTTTAATGCTCGCGAGGAGGATCTTTATGATCTGGGGGATATCTCTGCTGTTTAATGCTCAAGAGAGGGGATCTTTGTGATCTAGGGGATATCTCTGCTGTTTAATGCTAGAGAGAGAGGATTGTTGTGATCTGGGGGCTATCTCTGCTGCTTAATGCTCGAGAGAGAGTATCTTTGTGATCCGGGGGATATCTCTGCTGTTTAATGCTCGAGAGAGGGGATCTTGGTGATCTGGGGGATATCTCAACTGTTTAAGGCTAGAGAGACAGGATCTTTGTGATCTGGGGGATATCTCGGCTGCTTAATGCTCGAGAGAGGATCTTTGTGATCTGGGGGATATAGCTGCTGTTTAATGCTCGGGAGAGGGGATCTTTGTGATCCAGGGAATAGATCTGCTGTTTAAAGCGTTGTATGGTGAGATATATGTCACCTCAATCAATGACTTACCGTCCACATAAGGGAATGTGTTATCTTTTGGCAAAGGCTTGAGATGTTGGGATATGTGTAGGCTGAGAGACAGCTCTGCTGTCTAAAGCTTGAGATGTCAGGGTCTGTGAAACACAAACCGTAGATCTGCTGTCTAAAGAGAAGGCAGGATGTGCACAACCTGAGACAGAGCACTACTGACTAAGGCTGGAGGCTGTAAAGGAAGCTGGGGAATAGTCCTGATGTCTATGGCTTGAGATGTTCGGATTTGTGCGCCCAAGGAATGGTCTTGCTATCGGATGCTTCAGATATATACCCCTTTCTTCAATTGTCCATCAATGGGCATGTAGAAAAGTGGTCCCCTCAGTGGTAGAGATCCTCAGCAGGTCACCATTGAAGGTGGTGGTGAGAGCTCTAGTCTGACCCCACCTTAACAAGACAGACCTTGATGTGGGTTCCCAGGGCAACTGTAACCCCACCTCCTGCCCATACTTGTTCTGAAAGATCTTGGAGAAGGTGGTATTTAGCCAGCTGCAAAAGTGTGCACAAGTGGGTGACTTTTTTGATTTCTTGCAAGTTTGCTACAGGGCAGTGGTCAACGCGAGTGGGAATAGGCGGGAGCAGTATTCCTGACAGCAGCTAAACTGAAATCATTTCAACTCAATTGGCTGTCAACCAGCATGGCTGCAAACCTTGAAAAATGTGTTGCACGTTGCTCTGTTCCTGCCTACTCTGTCCCACACCAGCGTAGTTCCATTACTTTGTTTGGTGCACTTCTAGCACCGCTTTAGCGCCAGTCCTAGTACGACGTCCGACCCCTGTTCTGCATGACTGTGATTTGCTGATGGCCATGGAAAAGGGCTTATTTAAATCCTTGCCATGCTCCCCCAGTCAGTGGCCTTTGACGCCACTGTAAAGGTGCGCCCATAATCACACAATTAGTCAGAATAATACTCATTGATGGAGGACTCAGGTGCATGTGAAAACCTGGCTTTATTCAAACAATGAATCTTAGCTGGGGCAACATACAAGCATCTCTTTCTCATAGCACTCAACCTTTCCAAGGATTGCAAGCACATTTTGTACCAAAACTATGTCAGCAATGACGCCACATTATACAATCAGTCTACAAAACCAACAGGAAGTTGGGTTGGTTAATGGATCAAACTACATATAGGATGTATAGGGGTTAGTTACTTTATTGGTCTATAACTATCTGATGGCTCAGCCTGGACCCATCCCATTATAGATACTATTTCTAATACATCATTTCAGGGACTGCTAATAGGTTGGCATTAACTACCATAGGGTGAGTGGCAAGTGGAATTTCCATTGATTGGAGCCTAGCTTACCAACCTAGGACACTTTGATGAGACATCAAGATATGCATGAGACATAAGTGGGCAAAGATAATAATTCAAATTAAAGAATACTCTGGTCATCCCGAGATGATGAGACCTTCCAGTTCCTTTATACTTGGCCTTGTGTGTTGTCTGGTTTCTGTGTGTTTACTGAGGGAGTTTTTCGAGTGTCCTATCTGTGTTTGGCTCATAATGAATAGCCAGTGTTCATCATGTCTGGATCACGTGTTTGAGAGTGGATTTCCTTCTATTTATTAAGGTTTTAGCTAATTTCAACGTCCATGTTCTGTTCATTGCAGCCACTGGGGACACTGTTGTTACTTTTCTATAAAGCCTTTTGGCTTACTGATCTTGTGCACCTGGACTTCAATGTTTGTTTGTGCTCTTATTAAAATTAATTAACTTGAGAGTCTACAGCTCTCATCCAGGGAACCGTTATCTTGTGCCTGTGTTCCGTTCATCCATTACTCCCTTCCTAGTTCCTGACCTTGACTCTGGCCGTCAGCTACTGTCTGGGCTCTGCACGAGTTTCTAGAATACATGTGTTTTTATAAACTCAGTGGGCCTCATTACAAGTGAGACGGTAAGGAGTTAACGGCGCCGGTAAAGGTGCCGGCGTCGTTAACCCCGTACCGCCTCATTACGAGGTTCCCTCACGGGGCCCGCTCTGGACGTCTGGTCAGACCAGACGTCCTTTGCGTGTCCCGCGAGGGGTCCAGCATGCTAACAATGGCCGGTCATTAACGGGCCTGTTGTTAGCATGCTCCCCATTCCCATTGAGCCCTATGGGGGCTCAAATGGGAATGGGGATTGTCTGGGTTCCCTGAATGGGGAAATACCAGGCCCTCCAAAGTCAGAATGGCCCGGTATTTCCCCATTCAGGGACCACGGGCCCAGACCCAGGTTTGGAGGCAGCCATGCCCTTATTAAGGGCATGGCTAACTCCAAACTCCTTTTTGAGGCCCAGTATCTTGAGTTCAGAGGCCTGGCTAATTCTGAGACCTGCTGCGGACTCTACGTTAGAAAATGGCTGCACTTCTGTCTTCCTGTCTCCATATTGGCGACCTATAGCCGCGTCTATTCATCTTGTATGTCAGCCATACGATGGTGTCCCCGCCCGTGTATTCACCATCTTATCTACCTATGATCCAAGTGCTGTAACAGTGTATTGAGTCCCTCTCTGGGTACACAGGAACCCCCTGTCCTTTTATACTGTGTTGCACTATTTATACAGCACACTCTTTGTGCATTATACAAACCACTTTTAGTCCTTACTTGTGTCGCACAACCTAACTAATCGTTTATGGCAGACTCCATGTGCTTTCACTTTAGTCAAGCCTATTGTTTCATGCAGCTCAGTTTAACTCATGTTATCAACCACCCCTAGGTTCATGGGGTGGTAAGGCTGCCTCAGTTTGTAATGTTTCTCGCTAGGTTCATGGGGTGGTAAGGCTGTCTCAGTTTGTAATGTTTCTTGTTAGGTTCATGGGGTGGTAAGGCAGTCTCAGTTTGTAATGTTTCTCGCTAGGTTCATGGGGTGGTAAGGCTGTCTCTGTTTGTAATGTTTCTCACAAGGTTCATGGGATGGTAAGGCTGTCTCAGTTTGTAACGTTTTTCGCTAGGTTCCTGGGGTGGTAAGTCTGTCTCTGTTTGTAAAGTTTCTCGCTAGGTTCATGGAGTGGTAAGGCTGTCTCCATTTGTAATGTTTCTTGCTAGGTTCATGGGGTGGTAAGGCAGTCTCAGTTTGTAATATTTCTCGCTAGGTTCATGGGGTGGTAAGGCTGTCTCAGTTTGTAATGTTTCTCACTAGGTTCATGGGATGGTAAGGCTGTCTCAGTTTGTAACGTTTCTCACTAGGTTCATGGGATGGTAAGGCAGTCTCAGTTTGTAATGTTTCTCGCTAGGTTCATGGGGTGGTAAGACTGTCTCCATTTGTAACATTTCTCGCTAGGTTCATGTGGTGGTAAGGCTGTCTCAGTTTGTAACATTTCTCACTAGGTTCATGTGGTGGTAAGGCTGTTTCAGTTGGTAAAATTTCTCGCTAGGTTCACGGGGTGGTAAGGCTGTCTCTGTTTGTAATGTTTCTCGCTAGGTTCATGGGTTGGTAAGGCTGTCTCAGTTTGTAACATTTCTCACTAGGTTCATGGGGTGGTAAGGCTGTCTCAGTTGGTAACATTTCTTGCTAGGTTCATGGGGTGGCAAGGCTGTCTCAGTTGGTAACATTTCTTGCTAGGTTCATGGGGTGGCAAGGCTGTCTCAGTTTTTAAAGTTTCTCGCTAGGTTAATGGGGTGGTAAGGCTGTCTCAGTTTGTAATGTTTCTCGCTAGGTTCATGGGGTGGTAAGGCTGTCTCAGTTTGTAATGTTTCTCACTAGGTTCATGGGGTGGTAAGGCTGTCTCAGTTTGTAATGTTTCTTGCTAGGTTCATAGGGTGGTAAGGCTGTCTCAGTTTGTAACATTTCTCGCTAGGTTCATGGGGTGGTAAGGCTGTCTCAAATGGTAACATTTCTCGCTAGGTTCATGGGGTGGTAAGGCTGTCTCCGTTTTTAATGTTTCTCGCTAGGTTCATGGGGTGGTAAGGCTGTCTCAGTTGGTAACATTTCTCTCTAGGTTCATGGGGTGGTAAGGCTGTCTCCGTTTGAAATGTTTCTTGCTAGGTTCATAGGGTGGTAAGGCAGTCTCAGTTTGCAACATTTCTCGCTAGGTTCATAGGGTGGTAAGGCTGTCTCAAATGGTAACATTTCTCGCTAGGTTCATGGGGTGGTAAGGCTGTCTCTGTTTGTAACGTTTCTCACTAGGTTCACGCGGTGGTAAGGCTGTCTCAGTTTGTAATGTTTCTTGCTAGGTTCATGGGGTGGTAAGGCTGTCTCAGTTTGTAATGTTTCTTGCTAGGTTCATGGGGTGGTAAGGCTGTCTCCATTTGTAATGTTTCTTGCTAGGTTCATGGGGTGGTATGGCTGTCTCAGTTGGTAACATTTCTCGCTAGGTTGACGCGGTGGTAAGGCTGTCTCAGTTTGTAATGTTTCTTGCTAGGTTCATGGGGTGGTAAGGCTGTCTCAGTTTGTAATGTTTCTTGCTAGGTTCATGGGGTGGTATGGCTGTCTCAGTTGGTAACATTTCTCGCTAGGTTCACGCGGTGGTAAGGCTGTCTCAGTTTGTAATGTTTCTTGCTAGGTTCATGGGGTGGTAAGGCTGTCTCAGTTTGTAATGTTTCTTGCTAGGTTCACGCGGTGGTAAGGCTGTCTCAGTTTGTAATGTTTCTTGCTAGGTTCATGGGGTAGTAAGGCTGTCTCAGTTTGTAATGTTTCTTGCTAGGTTCATGGGGTGTAAGGCTGTCTCAGTTTGTAACGTTTCTCGCTAGGTTCACGGGGTGGTAAGGCTGTCTCAGTTTGTAATGTTTCTTGCTAGGTTCATGGGGTGGTAAGGCTGTCTCAGTTTGTAATGTTTCTTGCTAGGTTCATGGGGTGGTAAGGCTGTCTCCATTTGTAATGTTTCTTGCTAGGTTCATGGGGTGGTATGGCTGTCTCAGTTGGTAACATTTCTCGCTAGGTTCACGCGGTGGTAAGGCTGTCTCAGTTTGTAATGTTTCTCGCTAGGTTCATGGGGTGGCAAGGCTGTCTCAGTTGGTAACATTTCTTGCTAGGTTCATGGGGTGGCAAGGCTGTCTCAGTTTTTAAAGTTTCTCGATAGGTTAATGGGGTGGTAAGGCTGTCTCAGTTTGTAATGTTTCTTGCTAGGTTCATGGGGTGGTAAGGCTGTCTCAGTTTGTAATGTTTCTTGCTAGGTTCATGGGGTGGTAAGGCTGTCTCAGTTTGTAATGTTTTTTGCTAGGTTAATGGGGTGGTAAGGCTGTCTCAGTTTTTAAAGTTTCTCGCTAGGTTAATGGGGTGGTAAGGCTGTCTCAGTTTGTAATGTTTCTCGCTAGGTTCATGGGGTGGTAAGGCTGTCTCAGTTTTTAAAGTTTCTCGCTAGGTTCATGGGGTGGTAAGGCTGTTTCAGTTTGTAATGTTTCTTGCTAGGTTCATGGGGTGGTAAGGCTGTCTCAGTTTCTAATTTTTCTCGCTAGGTTCATGGGGTGATAAGGCTGTCTCAGTTTGTAACGTTTCTCTCTAGGTTCACGCGGTGGTAAGGCTGTCTCAGTTGGTAACATTTCTCGCTAGGTTCATGGGGTGGTAAGGCTGTCTCAGTTGGTAACGTTTCTCGCTAGATTCATGGGGTGGTAAGGCTGTCTCAGTTTGTAATGTTTCTTGCTAGGTTCACGGGGTGGTAAGGCTGTCTCCGTTTGTAACGTTTCTCGCCCCGTGTGGTAATGGGGTGGGGCCAGGGCAGAAGTTGGTAATTACGCTTTCCTCTGCGTCATTACGCCACTGGCCATGGCAGGCTGCTGGCCCGTCTCTAGGACCGGTCCTGGAAGACCCTTGGGGGTCCAGTTTGGAATGATCTAAATATTTCTCTAGGGCAGATCCCAGCCCCTTAGTCTGAGTCCCTACTTTTCTCGGGTGGGTGGGTCCTGTCTCCGGCGGGGACCCGCAGGCTTGGCTCATCCCTTTGGTGTTATTTAATGTGTATGTCAGGCTGCTGGGTGACATCCTCTGGAGCCCTGGCTGGCTGCCATCTTCACTCCCTTGATACTAAGATGAATGTCTCCTTATAAGGAAGTCCTAGGGCAATCTGCCTGAAGTGGGCAGAGGCGAGCAGCCTGAAGATGAAACCCTGAGCACTATAGGATGGTGAGTTTCAAAACACGGAGGTGAGGCCATGTGGGGAGCGTTATGTGCCACAGCCGGTTACTCGAGTTTGCAGGCCGAGTCCTTTTTCATGAGTGCCTTAACATGCGGGCACACGTTGCCTGTGTTCGAGGTTGGCTGGGTATGTGTGTCTCAGAACTGCAGGGACTTGCGCACCCGCATGCAGTCCGCCGATGTAAAATGACTGATTCACGCTCTTGTGTCATCGCGCTTGGACTCCAGAAAAGGCGCTTTACGCGCGGCTGCAGCAGAAATAACTGCTTGAGTGATGCGGCGCGTTTCTGCTGACATGCCCCCCCACACACACACTGCGTGCCCTGCAATGGCTGCCGGAAGCTGTCAGTCTGAAGTGCACGCTGGTCCTTTATTGCATGGACCTGGGCCACTCTACTGGCAGACCCTTGCAGTGTGCCTGGGGGTGACATTGCCCCCACCCTGTATGACCTGACTACTGGAAGCTGTCAGTCTGAAGTGCACGCTGGTCCTTTATTGCAGGGGCCTGGGCCCCTCTGCTGGCACAAGCTGGCAGTGTGCCTGGGGGTGGCATTGCCCCCACCATGTGTGACCTGACTACTGGAAGCTGTCAGTGTGAAGTGCACGCTGGTTCTTTATTGCAGGGACCTGGGCCCCTCTGGTGGCAGACCCTTGCAGTGTGCCTGGGGGTGACATTGCCCCCACCCTGTATGACCTGACTACTGGAAGCTCTCAGTGTGAAGTCCAAGCGACGGAGTGCCCTTCACATAGAGGGAAGGTGAGGAGTGAGCCAGGGCGGGGAGGATTTATGAGAGGGAAGCAATTAAGAGAGAGGGTAAAAGTATCAAGAGAAGTAGAAAGTGAAGCCGGGAGAGTTGAGGGTAAAGTATCAAGAGAAGTAGAAAGAGAAGCCGGGAGAGCTGAGGATAAAGTATCAAGAGAAGTAGAAAGAGAAGCGGGGAGAGCTGAGGATAAAGTATCAAGAGAAGTAGAAAGAGAAGCGGGGAGAGCTGAGGATAAAGTATCAAGAGAAGTAGAAAGAGAAGCCGGGAGAGCTGAGGATAAAGTATCAAGAGAAGTAGAAAGAGAAGCGGGGAGAGCTGAGGATAAAGTATCAAGAGAAGTAGAAAGAGAAGCCGGGAGAGCTGAGGATAAAGTATCAAGAGAAGTAGAAAGAGAAGCGGGGAGAGCTGAGGATAAAGTATCAAGAGAAGTAGAAAGAGAAGCCGGGAGAGCTGAGGATAAAGTATCAAGAGAAGTAGAAAGAGAAGCGGGGAGAGCTGAGGATAAAGTATCAAGAGAAGTAGAAAGAGAAGCCGGGAGAGCTGAGGATAAAGTATCAAGAGAAGTAGAAAGAGAAGCGGGGAGAGCTGAGGATAAAGTATCAAGAGAAGTAGAAAGAGAAGCGGGGAGAGCTGAGGATAAAGTATCAAGAGAAGTAGAAAGAGAAGCGGGGAGAGCTGAGGATAAAGTATCAAGAGAAGTAGAAAGAGAAGCCGGGAGAGCTGAGGATAAAGTATCAAGAGAAGTAGAAAGAGAAGCCGGGAGAGCTGAGGATAAAGTATCAAGAGAAGTAGAAAGAGAAGCGGGGAGAGCTGAGGATAAAGTATCAAGAGAAGTAGAAAGAGAAGCGGGGAGAGCTGAGGATAAAGTATCAAGAGAAGTAGAAAGAGAAGCCGGGAGAGCTGAGGATAAAGTATCAAGAGAAGTAGAAAGAGAAGCGGGGAGAGCTGAGAATAAAGTATAAAGAGAAGTAGAAAGAGAAGCCGGGAGAGCTGAGGATAAAGTATCAAGAGAAGTAGAAAGAGAAGCGGGGAGAGCTGAGGATAAAGTATCAAGAGAAGTAGAAAGAGAAGCCGGGAGAGCTGAGGATAAAGTATCAAGAGAAGTAGAAAGAGAAGCGGGGAGAGCTGAGGATAAAGTATCAAGAGAAGTAGAAAGAGAAGCGGGGAGAGCTGAGGATAAAGTATCAAGAGAAGTAGAAAGAGAAGCGGGGAGAGCTGAGGATAAAGTATCAAGAGAAGTAGAAAGAGAAGCGGGGAGAGCTGAGGATAAAGTATCAAGAGAAGTAGAAAGAGAAGCAGGGAGAGCTGAGGATAAAGTATCAAGAGAAGTAGAAAGAGAAGCCGGGAGAGCTGAGGATAAAGTATCAAGAGAAGTAGAAAGAGAAGCCGGGAGAGCTGAGGATAAAGTATCAAGAGAAGTAGAAAGAGAAGCCGGGAGAGCTGAGGATAAAGTATCAAGAGAAGTAGAAAGAGAAGCGGGGAGAGCTGAGGATAAAGTATCAAGAGAAGTAGAAAGAGAAGCGGGGAGAGCTGAGGATAAAGTATCAAGAGAAGTAGAAAGAGAAGCCGGGAGAGCTGAGGATAAAGTATCAAGAGAAGTAGAAAGAGAAGCCGGGAGAGCTGAGGATAAAGTATCAAGAGAAGTAGAAAGAGAAGCCGGGAGAGCTGAGGATAAAGTATCAAGAGAAGTAGAAAGAGAAGCCGGGAGAGCTGAGGATAAAGTATCAAGAGAAGTAGAAAGAGAAGCCGGGAGAGCTGAGGATAAAGTATCAAGAGAAGTAGAAAGAGAAGCGGGGAGAGCTGAGGATAAAGTATCAAGAGAAGTAGAAAGAGAAGCGGGGAGAGCTGAGGATAAAGTATCAAGAGAAGTAGAAAGAGAAGCGGGGAGAGCTGAGGATAAAGTATCAAGAGAAGTAGAAAGAGAAGCGGGGAGAGCTGAGGTAGCTTCATCCATTGAAGGAGCCAGGAAAGCAGGATGAGACGGAAGAGTGGCAAAGCAATACGATACAGAGAGGGTTATTAAAAGAACAAAGATCACGACCGAAAAAAGAACGGGTCGCAACAGAAGGAAAATACCAAGTATCAGAAACAGGGGGTGGGGGAGAATAGAGACAAGAAGCAAACAATGATCAGAGTAGACGGGATCGATAGAAACATCCGAGGTAGACATCAAAGAAGTGAAAATAAGATCCAGGCAGGATACGCAGCTGTGGGATGGAGGAGCAGGGAGCTGTGGGATGGAGGAGTAGGGAGATGTGGGATGGGGGAGGTGGGATGGAGGAGCAGGGAGATGTGGGATGGAGGAGCAGGGAGCTGTGGGATGGAGGAGTAGGGAGATGTGGGATGGGGGAGGTGGGATGGAGGAGTAGGGGGATGTGGGATGGAGGAGCAGGGAGCTGGGAGATGTGGGATGGGGAGGTGGGATGGTGGAGTAGGGAGTTGTGGGATGGAGGAGTAGGGAGATGTGGGATGGGGGAGGTGGGATGGAGGAGTAGGGAGATGTAGGATGGAGGAGCAGGGAGATGTGGGATGGAGGAGTAGGGAGCTGTGGGATGCAGGAGTAGGGAAATGGGGGATGGAGGAGTAGGGAGATGAGGGATGGAGGAGCAGGGAGAAGTTGGATTGAGAAATAGGGATATGTGGGATGGAGGAGCAGGGAGATGTGGGATGAGTAGCAGGGAGATGTGGGATGGAGGAGTAGGGAGCTGTGGGATGGAGGAGTAGGGAGATGTGGGATGGAGGAGCAGGGAGATGTGGGTTGGAAGAGCAGGCAGCTGTGGGATGGAGGAGCAGGGAGATGTTGGATAGAGGAGCAGGGAGATGTGGGATGGAGGAGCAGGGAGATGTTGGATGGAGGAGTAGGGAGATGTGGGATGGATGAGTAGGGAGATGTGGGATGGAGGAGTAGGGAGGTGTGGGATGAGGAGTAGGGAAATGTGGGATGGAGGAGTAGGGAGGTGTGGGATGAGGAGTAGGGAAATGTGGGATGGAGGAGTAGGGAGATGTGGGATGGAGGAGTAGGGAGATGTGGGATGGATGAGTAGGGAGATGTGGGATGGATGAGTAGGGAAATGTGGGATGGAGGAGTAGGGAGATGTGGGATGGAGGAGTAGGGAGATGTGGGATGGAGGAGTATGGAGGTGTGGGAAGGAGGAGTAGGGAGCTGTGGGATGGAGGAGTAGGGAGATGTGGGATGGAGGAGTAGGGAGATGTGGGATGAGGAGTAGAGAGCTATGGGGTGGATGAGTAGGGAGGGGAGAGAGAAAGTAAGAATCAATAATAGCTAGAAATGGAGTAGAGGCAGGAGTAGAAGAGAGCTGCAGATTAAAGTCACCCAAAAGTATAAAAGGATGACACTAAGTAGGGCATCAATGTCATCACAGCAAGTGGAGAGGGGACCCGGAGGACGATAGGCGTGAGGTGTCCAGTCTAAGGGATCATTCTGCAGCCTAAACTGCCTGTCGCAAGGGTAGCGCTGCTGTCCTGTGCAGCGGCTGTATGACCTATGTAACGCCTAGGATAGCTCTGCTATCTAAGGTCCCTGCGGCGGATTAGTGTAACCTCTGGGGTAGCTCTGCTGTCCTAGGCTCCGGCTGTAGGAACTATGTAGCGTATAGGATAGCTCTGCTACCTAAGGTCCCTGCGGTGTGGTCAGTGTAACCTCTGGGGTAGCTCTGCTGTCCTAGGCTCCGGCTGTAGGACCTATGTAGCTCATAGGATAGCTCTGCTATCTAAGGTCCCTGTGGCGTGATTAGTGTAACCTCTGGGGTAGCTCTGCTGTCCTAGGCTCCGGCTGTAGGAACTATGTAGCGTATAGGATAGCTCTGCTATCTAAGGTCCCTGCGGCGGGATAAGTTTAACCTCTGGGGTAGCGCTGCTGTCCTAGGCTCCGGCTGTAGGACCTATGTAGCTCATAGGATAGCTCTGCTATCTAAGGTCCCTGTGGCGTGATTAGTGTAACCTCTGGGGTAGCTCTGCTGTCCTAGGCTCCGGCTGTAGGAACTATGTAGGGTATAGGATAGCTCTGCTATCTAAGGTCCCTGCGGTGTGGTCAGTGTAACCTCTGGGGTAGCTCTGCTGTCCTAGGCTCCGGCTGTAGGACCTATGTAGCTCATAGGATAGCTCTGCTATCTAAGGTCCCTGCGGCGGGATTAGTGTAACCTCTGGGGTAGCTCTGCTGTCCTAGGCTCCGGCTGTAGGAACTATGTAGCGTATAGGATAGCTCTGCTATCTAAGGTCCCTGCGGTGTGGTCAGTGTAACCTCTGGGGTAGCTCTGCTGTCCTAGACTCTGGCTGTAGGAACTATGTAGCGTATAGGATAGTTCTGCTATCTAAGGTCCCTGCGGCGTGATTAGTGTAACCTCTGGGGTAGCTCTGCTGTCCTAGGCTCCGGCAGTAGGACCTATTAAATGCATAGGGTAGCTCTGCTATCTAAGGTTCCTGCGGCGTGATTAGTGTAACCTCTGGGGTAGCTCTGCTGTCCTAGGCTCCTGCGGTAGGACCCATGTAAGGCATAGGATAGCTCTGCTATCTAAGGTCCCTGCAGCGTGATTAGTGTAACCTCTGGGGTAGCTCTGCTGTCCTAGGCTCCTGCGGTAGGACCCATGTCAGGCATAGGATAGCTCTGCTATCTAAGGTCCCTGCAGCGTGATTAGTGTAACCTCTGGGGTAGCTCTGCTGTCCTAGGCTCTGGCTGTAGGAACTATGTAGTGCATAGGATAGCTCTGCTATCTAGAGTCCCTGCGGCGTGATAAGTGCAACCTCTGGGGTAGCTCTGCTGTCCTAGGCTCCGGCTGTAGGAACTATGTCGCGTATAGGATAGCTCTGCTATCTAAGGTCCCTGCGGCGGGATAAGTTTAACCTCTGGGGTAGCGCTGCTGTCCTAGGCTCCGGCTGTAGGACCTATGTAGCGCACAGGATAGCTCTGCTACCTAAGGTCCCTGTGGCGTGATTAGTGTAACCTGTGGGGTAGCGCGGCTGTCCTAGGCTCCTGCGGTAGTACCTGTGTAGTGCATAGGATAGCTCTGCTATCTAAGGTCCCTGCGGCGTGATTAGTGTAACCGCTGTTTTTTTTTTTTTACTTTTTTACCAGCATGGGTCTAGTGGTTAAATGGGATGTAGCCTAGTGGGAGAATTGTCTACCATGGGCACAGGTGTCTTGAATCCTTATCCTGATTTCACTGTGTCTTCAAATTGTTTGATCCGAGAAGAATCAGTGAGGCTCCCTGTGGATCACTTACCTTTACCCTCAGAAATTGAGAGTCTTTCAGGAAGCATCATATGAAATGAGGCAGCAGAAATTAGATAATTTGCCACAACACTTCTTTCCATCTCACAAGCAGATCTCACCCGCCAGTGAATACATTGGGGTGATACAAATTACTTAGTAATATTTTGTTTTAAATTTGTTATAACTAACATACAAAGTCTGCAAACGCACTGGAATTATTTTCTATTGCTTGATAACAATTGTATAATTGGCTTCTCTGTAGACACTGTATCCAACTTACTGAAATCAAGTCATGCAGTGATGTATAACGTTTTAAGTGCTTTTCTAATTTATTGAAGTGCTTGTCTTGAATATTTACAAAATCCCTCATACCTTCATCCTAAAATATAGCACTTCCTCCACTATCCCGGTCCTATATCTTGCTTTACTCTCCTCGTCCGGGGTTAATGGTTCCACCTGCCGTGCATCATCTGGTCTAATATCCACATCCTCTTAGCACTTCCTCCACTATCCCGGTCCTATATCATGCTGTACTGTCCTCCTCCCTGGCTCATGGTGCCACATGCCCTGCATCATCTGGTCTAATATCCACACCCTCTTAGCACTTCCTTCACTACCCCGGTCCTATATCTTGCTTTACTGTCCTTGTCCCTGGCTCATGGTTCCACCTGTCCTGCATCATCTGGTCTTATATCCACATCCTCTTAGCACTTCCTCCACTACCCCGGTCCTATATCTTGCTTTACTGTCCTCGTCCCTGGCTCATGGTTCCACCTGCCCTGCATCATCTAGTCTTATATCCACATCCTCTTAGCACTTCCTCCACTACCCCGGTCCTATATCATGCTGTACTGACCTCGTCCCTGACTCATGGTTCCACTTGCCCTGCATCATCTGGTCTTATATCCAAATCCTCTTAGCACTTCCTCCACTAGGCCGGTCCTATATCTCGCTTTACCGTCCTCGTCCCTGGCTCATGGTTCCACCTGCCTATTTACTGTCCTCATCCCTGGCTCATGGTTCCACCTGCCCTGCATCATCTGGTCTTATATCCACATCCTCTTAGCACTTCCTCTACTATCCCGGTCCTATATCTTGCTCTACTGTCCTTGTCCCTAGCTCATGGTTCCACCTGCCCTGCCTCATCTGGTCTTATATCCACATCCTCTTAGCACTTCCTCCACTATCCCGGTCCTATATCTTGCTCTACTGTCCTCGTCCCTGGCTCATGGTTTCACCTGCCCTGCATCATCTGGTCTTAAATCCACATCCTCTTAGCACTTCCTCCACTACCCGGTCCTATATCATGCTGTACTGTCCTCGTCCCTGGCTCATTGTTCCACCTGCCCTGCATCATCTGGTCTAATATCCACATCCTGTTAGCACTTCCTCCACTATCCCGGCCCTATATCATGCTGTACTGTCCTCGTCCCTGGCTCATGGTTCCACCTGCCCTGCATCATCTGGTCTAATATCCACATCCTCTTAGCACTTCCTCCACTACCCCGGTCCTATATCTTGCTGTACTGTCCTCGTCCCTGGCTCATGGTTCCACCTGCCCTGCATCATCTGTTCTTATATCACATCCTCTTAGCACTTCCTCCACTACCCCGTTCCTATATCTTGCTGTACTGTCCTCGTCCCTGGCTCATGGTTCCACCTGCCCTGCATCATCTGGTCTAATATCCACATCCTCTTAGCACTTCCTCCACTAACCCGGTCCTATATCATGCTGTACTGTCCTCGTCCCTGGCTCATGGTTCCACCTGCCCTGCATCATCTGGTCTAATATCCACATCCTCTTAGCACTTCCTCCACTACCCCGGTCCTATATCATGCTGTACTGTCCTCGTCCCTGGCTCATGGTTCCACCTGCCCTGCATCATCTGTTCTTATATCCACATCTTCTTAGCACTTCCTCCACTACCCCGTTCCTCTATCTTGCTGTACTGTCCTCGTCCCTGGCTCATGGTTCCACCTGCCCTGCTTCATCTGGTCTGATATCCACATCCTCTTAGCACTTCCTCCACTACCCCGGTCCTATATCATGCTGTACTGTCCTCCTCCCTGGCTCATGGTGCCACATGCCCTGCATCATCTGGTCTAATATCCACACCCTCTTAGCACTTCCTTCACTACCCCGGTCCTATATCTTGCTTTACTGTCCTTGTCCCTGGCTCATGGTTCCACCTGTCCTGCATCATCTGGTCTTATATCCACATCCTCTTAGCACTTCCTCCACTACCCCGGTCCTATATCTTGCTTTACTGTCCTCGTCCCTGGCTCATGGTTCCACCTGCCCTGCATCATCTAGTCTTATATCCACATCCTCTTAGCACTTCCTCCACTACCCCGGTCCTATATCATGCTGTACTGACCTCGTCCCTGACTCATGGTTCCACTTGCCCTGCATCATCTGGTCTTATATCCAAATCCTCTTAGCACTTCCTCCACTAGGCCGGTCCTATATCTCGCTTTACCGTCCTCGTCCCTGGCTCATGGTTCCACCTGCCCTGCATCATCTGGTCTAATATCCACATCCTCTTAGCACTTGCTCCACTATCCCGGTCCTATATTTACTGTCCTCATCCCTGGCTCATGGTTCCACCTGCCCTGCATCATCTGGTCTTATATCCACATCCTCTTAGCACTTCCTCTACTATCCCGGTCCTATATCTTGCTCTACTGTCCTTGTCCCTAGCTCATGGTTCCACCTGCCCTGCCTCATCTGGTCTTATATCCACATCCTCTTAGCACTTCCTCCACTATCCCGGTCCTATATCTTGCTCTACTGTCCTCGTCCCTGGCTCATGGTTTCACCTGCCCTGCATCATCTGGTCTTATATCCACATCCTCTTAGCACTTCCTCCACTACCCGGTCCTATATCATGCTGTACTGTCCTCGTCCCTGGCTCATTGTTCCACCTGCCCTGCATCATCTGGTCTAATATCCACATCCTGTTAGCACTTCCTCCACTATCCCGGCCCTATATCATGCTGTACTGTCCTCGTCCCTGGCTCATGGTTCCACCTGCCCTGCATCATCTGGTCTAATATCCACATCCTCTTAGCACTTCCTCCACTACCCCGGTCCTATATCTTGCTGTACTGTCCTCGTCCCTGGCTCATGGTACCACCTGCCCTGCATCATCTGTTCTTATATCACATCCTCTTAGCACTTCCTCCACTACCCCGTTCCTATATCTTGCTGTACTGTCCTCGTCCCTGGCTCATGGTTCCACCTGCCCTGCATCATCTGGTCTAATATCCACATCCTCTTAGCACTTCCTCCACTAACCCGGTCCTATATCATGCTGTACTGTCCTCGTCCCTGGCTCATGGTTCCACCTGCCCTGCATCATCTGGTCTAATATCCACATCCTCTTAGCACTTCCTCCACTACCCCGGTCCTATATCATGCTGTACTGTCCTCGTCCCTGGCTCATGGTTCCACCTGCCCTGCATCATCTGTTCTTATATCCACATCTTCTTAGCACTTCCTCCACTACCCCGTTCCTCTATCTTGCTGTACTGTCCTCGTCCCTGGCTCATGGTTCCACCTGCCCTGCTTCATCTGGTCTGATATCCACATCCTCTTAGCACTTCCTCCACTACCCCGGTCCTATATCATGCTGTACTGTCCTCGTCCCTGGCTCATGGTTCCACCTGCCCTACATCATCTGGTCTGATATCCACATCCTCTTAGCACTTCCTCCACTATCCCGGCCCTATATCATGCTGTACTGTCCTCGTCCCTGGCTCATGGTTCCACCTGCCCTTCATCATCTGTTCTTATATCCACATCCTCTTAGCACTTCCTCCACTACCCCGTTTCTATATCTTGCTCTACTGTCCTCGTCCCTGGCTCATGGTTCCACCTGCCCTGCATCATCTGGTCTAATATGCACATCCTCTTAGCACTTCCTCCACTAACCCGGTCCTATATCATGCTGTACTGTCCTCGTCCCTGGCTCATGGTTCCACCTGCCCTGCATCATCTGTTCTTATATCCACATCCTCTTAGCACTTCCTCCACTATCCCGGTCCTATATCTTGCTCTACTGTCCACGTCCCTGGCTCATGGTTCCACCTGCCCTGCATCATCTAGTCTTATATCCACATCCTCGCACCCATTGTTTAGGACAGTAGCCCTCCGCTCTGTAAATCAATGTTAACAAGTTTTGTGAGCATTTCTGTGCAAAAATAACATTGATTTCCTTGGAATTTTCAGTAAATAAATACATTTGTCTCATTTTGACATTTTGCAATAATTGTAGAATTGTTATTTGTCTTAATAATTGCAACGAAACAAGAATGCTTGTTATTGTGGGTTGATCATGTGATTGTTTGGTCTCTTGTATCACTTGTTGGCGGTGCACCACAACATGATTTTTGGTTGGAAAGGTGATGGTTGGGGACATGAACGGGCCAGCAAAGCACACGAATTACTGGACATCCACTAAGATTGAAAATTGTCCCTATTTCCATAACCTATATGTTTAAATATATGTGCAAATCTGAATATTTCTGAATTCTTAACAATTCCCCTCATGGTAAGCACTATACAGAAACTGGCCACTTAGGTTAATATAAGGCCCCAGGAAAACACATTAAGGTATAGATCGTGTATGTATGAGCACTTACCTGCCAATGTCCGAGCAGGGAGGGGCGTCAGCAGCCACAGCTGCGTGCTGGTAGCCACCTGGGCAAGGGGACTCTGGAACCCTGACAAAGAGCACCAGGATGGCGATTAGCCCCACCACGATGCCCAGTGTAAGGAGGACCAAACAGCAGACCAAGCTCCTAGAAATGGCCATTGTGAGGTAGGTGGGAGCAGGTGCGGGTGCAGAGGGTCTTCACTGAGATGATAAGACCACCCTTGATTGGCGGTTCACAGGCTCTGTCTGTATAGCAGGCTACGTTGAAGGTCACTTGTTTTTCTGGTCCTCAGTATCTTCTTGCTGAGGTCTTTAGCTCCTCTGTCTTCTCAGAGAATTCCTGTACTCTGCAATCTTCTCAATTAGGTGTCTAACTACTGTATCTTTCTAGAAAGGTCTCCCTCTCTGGTATCATCTCAGTTAGGTCTCTAGCTCTGATATCTTCCTGAATGAGGTTTTGGGCTCTGGCTCCTTCTTGTTAAGGTCCCCAGCTCTGTTATCTTCTCATTGAGGACTCTAGCTACTAAGTGATGTCTCTAGCTTAGGTATATTCTGAGCGAGGTCTCCTGCTCTAGTATTTTCTTGCTCAGATCTCAAGCTCCAATACCTTCTTTCTGAGGTCTCCGGCTCTAATATCTTTTATGCAATGTCTTTAGATCCAGTAACTTCTCAGTGAGGTCTCTATCTGCAGTATTTTCTTGGTGAGATCTTCAGCTGCAATGCCTTGTTTCTGAGGTCTCCGGCTCCAATATCTTCTAAGTGAGCTCTCTAGACCCAGTATCTTCTCGGTGAGGTCTTCTGCTCCAATATTTTCTTAGTGAGACCTCCAGATCCAGTAACTTCTCAGGGAGGTTTCTAGCTTCAGTCTTTTCTTGGTCAGGTGTCCAGCTCTGGTACCTTCTTGCTGAAGTCCCCAGCTCTGGTAGGTTGCCAGTGAGATCTCCAGCCGCATGGACACGCTCCCCGAGGTCTCCGGTCCGCTATGTTCTCAGTGAGGTGTCTAGCTTCAGTATTTTCTTGGTGAGGTCTCCAGCCGCATGGACACGCTCCCTGAGGTCTCCGGCCCGCTATGTTCTCAGTGAGGTCTCTAGCTTCAGTATTGTCTTGGTGAGGTCTACAGCCGCATGGACACGCTCCCTGAGGTCTCCTGTCCGATATGTTCTCACTGTGGTCTCCAGCTGTGTAGTACTCTATTCCTCTTAGAAGTTTTCAATGCTCTTCTCCTGAAGGGGATCTACAGCGCTCTCTTCTCTGTGAGTTGGGGGCACGCTCCTTCTTCGGGTGTCCTGCACTGCCCCCCTGCTGTGATCTTCACTAGTCCACTCCTGCGGCTGGTCCTTAGCTCTCCCGTCCTGCAGGGGAACTTTAGTAATCTCCTCCTGCGTATAGAGTGCAGTGCTCTCCTTGTGATCCTGCAGAGAGCCTACGGTGCTCTATTCCCGGTCCTTCAGGAAGTGCAGTGGAGTTTCCGCACTCCTGGAGGATCGGTGAAGTACGGGGAACCGCTCGTGTTCCAGCAGGAAGCAAGCAGTGCTGTACTCGCGCTCCTCGTGGATTGCAGTGCTCTTCTCGTACCTCTGCAGCGTCGTCTGCAGTGTGCTGCTCGTGCTCCTGCAGGCAGTTTCCAGTGATCTCCTCGTACTACTACAGAGAGCCTGCAGGACTCTCACTACTCCTTGTCCTTCATAAAGTGCAGTGCACTTCTCGAGCGCTAGAGAGGTATGTCTAGTGGCCCCCTCGTACTCCTGCAGGGAGACGGCAGTGCTCTACTCGTGGTGCTTCGGGAAGTGCAGTGCTCTCCTCGTGCTCCTGCAGGGAGACGGCAGTGCTCTACTTGTGGTGCTTCGGGAAGTGCAGTGGTCTCCTCGTGCTCCTGAAGACAGCCTCCACTGCTCTTACTCGTGTTCTTCCGGGAAGTGCAGTGCTCTCCTCGTGCTCCTGCAGACAGCCTCCACTGCTCTTTCCCCGGGTCCTTCAGAGAGTGCAGTGACCCCCTCGCACTCATGCAGGGAGTCGACAGTGCTATACTCGTAGTCCTTCGTGGAGTGCAGTGCACTTCTCGTGTTCTACAGAGGTATGTCTAGTGGCCCCTCGTACTCCTGCAGGGAGTCGGCAGTGCTCTCCTCGTGCTCCTGCAGACAGCCTCTCCAGTGCTGTCCTCGTCGAACTGCAGAGGGTCTCTGGTACTCTTCTCGTGGTGTGGGGGGAGGGAGAGGTATTTGTGTCCTGCTGCCGGCTATGTTTTGATTTTTTAAGTGCAGCCTATCTCCCCATCGCACTGCACTCAGTGAAAGTTCTTCTCCGCGGACACTTTTGAAGTCTGCGTGTTCCCGAGACGCCCCCTTAAGCCACAGGCAAGTCGAGCGTTTTTTTTACACCAACACATTAATCTTAACTCCCAGTGGTTAACTCTTTCTTGGCGGGGTCGTTTTCACTTTTAAGAGACGCACGCAGTTAACCCCCTTGACGACTGGGGGGTCGGTATTTCAGGCTTGTCTTGGCGTTGTCTGTCTTTCCCCGCTTTACGCCCCCTGGCCCCCTCCCGCAGAGCCTCCTTACGTTTATCGTCACAGATAAACCAGTCCATCCAGTCTGAATGTAACCCAAGATGTGGGGTCTGTAGCAGCAGTCCCCTGGGAAACACAGACATTCTATAGGCTGGAGAACCTAACAGCCCCCCACCCTTCAACCGTATTGCACCGCTGGATCCCACCCCTTAGCCCCCTTACCCTATTACACGTGCGCCCCTCGCCTGCCCCACTATAACCGCCTACTCACTTTTATCTTGTGTCACTATTCCTTGTTTGACCCCCCCACCCCGGGTTCGTATACTACGGCAGTCCCCTCTCATCACATTAATCCCCTTCCCCAGCCCAATCTGTATCTTTCAGACCTATCCTGTGTAAGTCTGGACCAGTGCCCTCACCACCGCTGTGATGCAGTCGCGCAGCAAAAAAAGGGGCCCCAGATCACACAATGCAATGACTTTCTATTAATGAGTGGCAAAGGCGCGTAGGGAGCGGCCCTACACGCACGATCACTAATAGAAAGTTTTTGACTGACATTGTGTGAGGTGGCGGCGCCCCTTATTTGCTGTGCCCCTGTGCGACCGCACCACTTGATCCCCCTTTGAGCCGACTCCGGTGGGGACAGTGCCATACACTACTAAGGGCAGTTTCTAGTCCACTTGGTGCCCAGGGCCAAACACTAGAATTTGCCACTCCCCCCAGGCCGCTCTGCATGCCCGCCACTCCCAAACTACACTCCCTGGTTATGTAACTCCTCCCCAACATCACTAAACCACTGCTGTTCAAATAAAACAGGTTTTATTACATTTTCATTCAAGAACTTTGCAGCAATTCCTCAGACAAAGCAGAGTACACACACCTTATATACTATTAAAGTTTTGTGTCAATTCTTAGACTGTGGTAAGGGCACTCTCCTTGACGTTGCTGCTGCAAACGCATGTATTGCAGCTGCGTCATTTCTGCTTCGTAATACATTTTTCAACCCAGCTCACTCTAAATTAAAAAGTATTGCAAGAGCTGATGGCCTTTGTGGAGCGTAAGTATGTCTTTATCAGTTTCAATTTACTGACGCTCCCCTCCCCATTTGCCGGAGTAATTGGAATTGTTGAAACACACATTTGGAAACAATTAACCAATGCGTATTTGCATGATGAATGGGCTGCACAACTTCATGGGGGCGGGGGGGGGGGGGTGACGGGTTAACAGAACTCTTCTGAAGTGATGGCTGGATGTGTCTCAGTTCGTCCGCTAAATGGGAACGTCTATATCCGATAACAATTGCTCCAGGTGCTTGCACAGTTTTATCAATTCTTCTTTTCCAGGCCAGAGCTTTAGGTTGTACATGAAACCCCAGCTTATATTGTGAGCAGACAACTGGGAAAGCGCCTCTCAAGCGAACTAGTTATGGCGTGAATCAGGGGATAAAAATAGGGTTAATTAAACAAATTCTTCTTAATTTTCAGGAGTCGCTCATAGGCGAAAGTTCTTTTCTTTTTCCTATGATGTTTAGTTACATTAAAAGTAGGGTCAATGTCTAAAAGTAGAGCTGTCTCTTTCACTGTCGTTTCGGCAGACTCACAACCAACACTTCTATAGCTTTTGATGAAGGTAATGCAGGTGTTAAGTAGGCCATGGCAGGCTGGTTAATCAATTTCTTTGGACTGCATGGATCTGCTGACAATGTTCACCTGAAAGAGAAGGCCATACCGCGCAACTAACGAACAAATAAAACTGAAATCGTTGACGTGTAAAGCAGGGGACTTTGCTTCTGAGGACAATGTTGGTGCACTGAGTTTTTCTTCAATGCTCATGAGCGCTGCGTGCATCTCAACAAATTGATATCGCACTCAGGTTTTCTTTTCTACATTCCCATCATGTTTCACAGACCCTTCTCAAGGATAGAATTTTTACATGCTCACTGAGAATGCTCCAGCGTTTGGTTGATGCTGCAAACAAATTACAGAGTCTCTGAAGCACACCTAAATGAGAAACAAATATCCGTGGGGATTTAGAAGCATCACCAACCACCACATTCAAACTGTGGCAACCACATGGGTCAAAAGATGCACAGGGGTATTGCACGAGAACTCGCTTTTGGACTCCTTTGTTTACCCCAATCATGTTTGCACCATTACCATAGCCCTGACCACGGCAGTTGTCCATCTCTAGACTGCATTCTGGCATTTCAGAATAAAGTGGGTTTGTAAGTCCGTCACCGGATGTGCCATCTGCGGGGCGATATCCTATAAAATGTTCTTTCACTTAAATGGCTTTGCCTGTCATGTCCACAATTCTTACAGTGTACAACAGTTATTCAGGTTGGACTGATATCTGGAGTACAATCCAAAAAACAGGGAAATACTTTGCAGCTTTCACTCTGTAAAATTGCATTCTTTACTCGAGACCCCATTAAGTACATTTTGATTGTGGATCTCTTGTGAGGTCACTCGACGCAAATGAACCCTCATGATCGAATCAAATTTCCCTAGTAGTTCAACAACGTCTCAGACATTTCCATTAGTTGGAGTAAGTAATTTGTTTGAAAACGCACGAAAGGGCAAATATTTTTTGGACAGAACGACAACTGACATCATCCTTTCAAGCGCAGTCCGCCAATGCTTGGACTCTGTCTGGACTTGTTCATGCACGAGAGAATCAATACCAACATGTCTTGTGAGGCACCTTTCTGCATCCACCCACTTGCCACTGGAGTTGACGTGTCCCGGAGACCCTTCGTACATTTTCAAATAGTCACCGTTATGCGTCCAGTTATTAATGCCATCACTACCAAGTTTTGATTTTGACATAGTGTCAAAAAGCCTACAGCAAAAACAGTAGACTCTATCAGTCTGAACAGAAAATTGCAACCATGGCCTGGAGACGGCTTCTTTGTTCGGTAATACCCTGAGTTCATATGATGAAGCAAAGTGCCTATTTATGTCTTCCTTTGGGTATGAATAATTAGAAGGTGCATAGGCTGTGACGCTCTCATTACAATGTGATCGTGTACATGTCTACTTGACACAAAGGGACCAAAGGGGGGGTTCTCATGCTTGAGTGTACCCTTATGTATTCGCACAATAGAAGACTCAGGTTGATCAGTTCTGTGGGGGATATTGTAGTCAAATATTTAATTTTTAATTTGGGTTCGCCCTCTTGTGAGGTACTTGGGATTGCTTAAAAACTGCTTCATAGATGAAAAAATATTTTTTTTAATTAGGTTTCTCTATCCGCAGGGTATAAAAAGAGAATACATATATGTGTATTTCTAGTGGATACTGGTATTCATTTTTCAAAATTTCCTAGAGATTCAGATCTCCCATATTGTTTCTTCTGCTCTGGTCTTTTTCAGAATTTTTTCAGAGTCCAGATAGGAATATTAGTGATTCCCATCTTTTTTTGAAGTGGAGTCAAAAATAGGAAGGCCCGACGAGTTTCAAGAAAAGAATTTGTCTGTTCGTCTGGGTTTGTTCCTGGTAAAGAAGCCACAAAAAGCCTACCGGTTTCAGTGGCACAGACAAGGTAAAGGCCACATTCATCAGGGCTGGGCGGACACTTAAAGGTTGCTGTGTCGACAGATGGATAATTGGTCGGATAATGCCAGGAGATCCCACCTGCAGATGGATGGGAAGGGGGGGGGTGGACAGGGAAGATAAATAGAAAGAACCATTAGGGTTATTTATCGATAACACAATGGAATATTGCAAAGGTGCTGTCATATAGTAAGCTGGGACTAGGTCTTACCTAGTTAGAGGGGTCCCCACGAGTATCCGTATAGTTGGGAAGATTGGGTAATGCACTTCCCAATAGGGCATGAGGCATGTGTCATGCTCAGGAATCTGAAAAAAGAGGTGATGTTTTAAGACTTTAAACAGAAGGGGCGAATAAAACAACATTGTTTTTGATAAACAGTTAAAAATAGGAAGTGCTAGACTGAAAGGGTCAAATCACATGAAGATGACCCCGGCAAAATTAACTCAAAGGGCTACAAAAATATGGACCGCATGTGATAAATATCTCGGACAGGTATTCAAAAGGGCATACCATGCCTCTCGGTATTAATGTTCCCTCAGAATGTGACATCGTTCCTAAAGGTGTATATGACAGGATCAAGGGGCAGGGATCCTACTGAAGCCCAGATTCATAAGAGTGCACAGAGGGGGCCAGAGAACTACCAGCAGGTGCACTCGCGCCCAGTAATGTGATCAGCGGCTCCGGGTGGGGCTTACCTACAATGCTTGAGTCGGAGATTCACAAAGGGTATACTGGCCCACATGGAGTTGCTTCCAGCTGTACGCGTATTGGCGTGCGGCCGTTTATTATGATGTGTACTCAGCGCGGCCAAGATACGGCGCCGCGCGTGGCCGGAAAAGCAAAAAGAAAGAAAAAGGACTTATTCATAGTCCGCGCCATCTTACGTGAGTACACGTAGATGCTAAGAACAATAAAATTGAATCGTTCCACTTGTTTACGCTCAGGGGCCATATTATCTATGGTGAATGAATGGAACTGTGCCTGGACATATTGCCACAAGGAACCGAATAAAATAAATCGGATGGATTAGCGTAGAGGGGGAACGCTGTCAAAATTTGCCCCCACACATAGCAGGCCAGGCCACTTGTTCAGAAGTGTTAGGCAGAAACCTGTGCAGTTCCCTTTGGCAACACTGCAAAAGATTTAGGACTACAGGTGTTAGCAGTAAACCCACTTGGTAGCAGTCTGTACCACCCAGATTTACCTGCTAGCTGTGGCTGAGCAGTCAGACTTCCCTCAAGAAGAGTTAGGCAGTATGCAAAGTATATACCATAGGCACTCAGATACAATAGCCCAAGCAAACACTGACCAGAGCTTTGGTATCAAAGTATATAATTATTTATTTAAACACACACTGTTTGAAACACTCCAGCACTCTTATTGTATATCACTCTAAACACAGTTACTATTATGATATATACAACCCTTATTCCTTATCAGACAAGTCTTAGTTAACACCACTTATTTCCAGACAGAGGTGAGCGCTTAACTATGATGGCACTCCAATAAATTCACGAAAAAGGGAGGGAAAAAGGCAGAATATGTGAAGATACACCACTCTAAGATTTAGGAACACTATTAGCAAGGCAGAAGAGCAAAAGTCACTGGTGAGCCAAAGTCCATAGGCTGGGCCCACTCTTAGAGAGAGCAGAGCACAAATGTGCCCAAGATCACACAGTTACACTAGGCTTTGAAAGTCTTGCAGAGAGTTCGAAAAGAGTTTAGAGAGGCTTAGAAAAGTTTAGCCAGGGTGTCCTAGGCTAACCCAGGTTTGAAAGCCGGGGGCTAAATCTAACCCGTACAGTCGGTGGCAAGGGAAGCCAGGCGAAACAAGGTACCTTAAGTGGGAAGGATCCTCCAGCAGTGGCAGTTGTTCCTGGCAGCGGGTGCAAGTCTCGGCGTCGTCCAGAGGAAGAGAAGATCTCAACTTGGAGGAAAGATGAAGGTCGTTGCACTGCCAGGGAAGAAACCAGCCGCGGAGTTTTCCGGTTAAAGGTATTACCCTTTATTTCGCGGTCGTGGTAAAACGTGGTATTCCGGTTGCCGGGGTGCTTGGCACAGGCAAGGTGGCCACGAGATGTGTCAGGAAGGTGAAAAGACGGTGAAACTGGTTATCCCCACCAGTCAAAGGAAGAAGACTCTCCGGCGGGAGATCTCCTCTGTCGTTGGGAAAAGTGGTGAGACGGTTCAGCAGGGCTCCACCGGTGGTGTCGTCATAGCAGGTCGGCTCAGCTTCTCCCGCGTCGGATTCTTAGGTCCTGCGGCGACTTCTGAAGTTCCAGTCCCCAAAGCCCTGCTTTTATGCAGAAAACCCCCATTCACTCAGCCTAGCTGTCAGTCAAACATGCTAAGTGGTGAGCCAGCCGGCTCACCACTTGGGCCATTCAGGACGGAGTGCGACTTGAGTTGCCTAGGCAACTCAGTCCAGGGTGCCTAAATCCCCCTCCACCCCTCGTAAGTACCCCAGACAGAGTGGCACCACTTTGGAGGCTTCTGTGGAGAAGCCCGCCAAAATAGTGGAACAAAAGGGCTTGACTTGGGTTGGAGTCACAGAAGAGAACACAAACGCCATTTTAGAACCGAGTTTTGGCAAAAAATACCAACCAGAGAATTAATAATAAATAAATAAACCGGCGGTATGTTCGAGGCTATCATAATTAAATAAATAAAGATAGTAGCCTCGAACAATGGGAAAATCCCATAGAGAAATATTTGCAATTGAATATAAAAAGTAGTATCCACTGCCACCAGCCAAAACTCGATCAGGGGGGACGGAGACGTGCCCCCTCGACTAACAGACCCCGGGGCAATCGAATTGCCCCGGCCAGTACGTCCACAATATGATGGTTTGTACTGGTTCTGTTCAGAATTCAAGACTAGTAAAGTCAATGGTGACTTTACATGCCCTGGGAGACAGTAGTCAGTCCCAGGGTATGGAGTCTATTTTTGGGGGTCACTATGACACCCCTGGGTTACTGCACTGAGGATGCTGTGTAACCCATATCACAAAAACACATGAAGCCCTATGGAGTAAAAGACCCCATAGCCCATTAAACACACCTGGAGTCAAAGGAACACACTCAAATCATGTCCAAGAGTGAGGGCGAAAGAGTCTCACTCTTGGCAGGAGAAAAAATAAACCCCACAAAATCCAGCAAAGCTGCTGGGGGACTCACTAGGTTAGGAAATTCAGCCTAAAAAGAGAATTCTCCCTAACAAGAAGGTACGAGCAAAGTCAGGAAAGGAAAAAACATGCCGGAGAGCCACCCTGGTGATGGATGTGATAGTTTGAAAATTACAATGTTTGCTAGGTCCTACTGTTGATATTAAGAAGGTATATTTAGGACTAAAAGGATTGCCTAGTAAAGCATGCCTATGGGTTTCCTGATGGTTGAGGGGCAACAAAGCGTATTTGATAGCTAAAAGGGCTGGACGAGCTAATTGTAGGTTAAACACATTATTAACAATGGTGTGAACAACAGTCATAGATGATAATTTGTAGAGTACCACAAAATTTGTAAACCAGCATAAGCATGAACATGGCAAAACAGGTTGAGAAACTGATTGAAAGATTGAAAAACTGATTGAAAAAGCTGAGATCGGCCCTGGTGGTTCTTGTCACAAGGTGGCCAGGGTCTGCCAGCTGGTTAGTTCGTTCAGGCCTGTTTTATCAGTTTTTAAGCAGAAACTCCATAATTGTCCTCTTTTGAAGAGTAAGTCATGAATGTGACCCCTCGTTTTGGGACATTGATTTTTTTCAATAATTGTCCATTTAAAGTCCATCGCTTCACGTTTGTGTTCTATGAAGTGAGTGACCATGGGGGCAGTTAATTTTTTGGTGCGGATGCACGACCGATGTTCGGCCAGTCTGATTTTAATAGACCGAGTGGTTATGCCCACATATCGCTTACCACAGGGGCAGGCAATCAGATATATAACGTTCTTACTGTTACAATTTGTGAACATTTTTTGAAGCCATCGGTAGTGCCAGCCGATGTCGATGGAAGTAGTTCTGGTAGTTCCAGTGCAGGCACTACAGGAACCACATGGCGCATGTCCCGTGGGTTTTGCTAATTCCATAGCGTATTTATGATGGAGTCCCTTGGTTCTCTGTAAGTGTGGATGAGAGAATCTCGAAGGTTCTTGCCTCGTTTTATCGTACATCTTGGTCTCTCTAAATTTGATTCGCCTACATTCAGGAGCGGCCACAGTTTGGTCACCTCTTTCTTAATGTTATTAGTTGATGGTGAGAAACTGAAGATGGCAGTTATTGTCTCTTCTTGTTCTTTTTCTCTCGTGTGTTGTTCCAACGTGGTGTCTCGTGGAATATTTTTTGCTCTTATTCTAGCTCTTTTTATCGTGCGCTTTGGATAGCCACGATCCTGAAGTTTACAGCAAAGTTCGCCTGATTGTTGCTCATAGGTCTGCAGCGTTGAGCAGTTCCTCCGGTTCCTAAGGAATTGTCCAAAGGGTAAATTATTTCTCAGGCTGGATGGATGATAACTCGTATATTTCAAAAGAGAATTTCTTCTTTGTGGTTTTATTATATACCTTGGTGTTTATTTGGTTGTGTCTTATCTCCAGATCCAGATCTAGGAAGTGAACAGATGTCTTACTGTGTGTTTCAGAGAAAGTAAGGAAAGGGTTCTGTTCGTTAAGCCAGGTTATAAAGATAGTAAGTTCTTGTTCATTGCCTTGGAATATCATCAGGACGTCATCAATATATCTCTTCCACAGATTTATATGTGTGCCCGAAGGGTTAGTGGTGAGGTAGATGGTTTTCTCTTCAAAATCCGCCACATAAAGGTTCGCCAAGCTTGGCGTGAAAGTAGCACCCATTTCTGTGCCCGATATTTGTTTGAAAAATGAGGTTTCGTACATGAAATAATTTTTCGTCAGGGCGATTTCAGCAAGCTGCATGATAAGATTGATGGGCGTTTCGAGTGGTGGAACCGTGTCTCTAAGAATCTTTTCGATGACTTGTAAGGTTGCCATTTGAGGGATCTTGGTGTATAATGACTCAATGGGCCTCATTACGACCCTGGCGCTAAGTGGTTAATGGCACCGTAAAAGGCTGCGGCGCCGTTAACCACTTAGCACCTTACTACGAGGCCCCTTTGCGGGACCCGACCTGAACGGCTGATCTAGACCAGCCGTTAAAGTAGGGACCCGCAAAGGGACTCTCGAGGTAAGTACGGTACCGCAGTTTGCAGTACCGTACTTACCGCCTTCCCCAGTCCCATTGAGTCCTATGGGGCAAAAATGGGAATGGGGAAGGGCCAATGTTCAATGGGGAATTACCGCCCCGCCAACCTTGGAATGGGGTGGTAATTCCCCATTGAACATTGGCGGACTCGTTACAATACCGGCACCAACCATGGTGCTAATAGCGCCATGGTTTAGCGCCGGTGTTGTAATGAGGGCCAATGTCCAAATTGACGAGTAGTTGACCTTCTGTATCAAAAGGGAGATCCTTGAGTAGCCGGAGGACAGCAGTAGTATCCTTCAGGAGTGATTTCATTTCGCTCCCTTTGGGTCTTAGGAAAAAGTCAACAAATTCTGACAGTGGTTCCAGAATGGAACCTATACCTGAAACTATAGGTCTTCCGGGGATTGGTGTAATACCCTTATGAACTTTAGGTAGGGCATAAAAGGCCGGTCTCCTTGGTGTTTTTGAGTTTAAGAAGTCATACTCTTTTGTACTGATATGACCTTCTGCCAGGGCTTCTTCCAGGATCGGTACAATCAGTTGTTTGATGTCTTCTGTTGGGTCTTTTCCCAATTGCCTGTAGCTTGTTCGTTCTTCTAGCAAGGATTGTACCATTTGATTGTAGTCCTTTTTATCTAGGAGCACTGTGGCTCCACCTTTGTCAGCTGGTTTAATCATTATTTGGTCATTGTCAGACAGTGCTCTTGATGCCAGTCTTTCTTTTTTGGAGATGTTGTTGAATGTTACTGGCTGTTCTTCCTCCAGTTCTTCAATCCTCTTAAGTAACGCTTTTTCAAAGGTTATGGATTCCGGAGTTATTCCATGTGGAGGTGGATAGAAGGTGGATTTCCCCCTAAGATTGGTTGCACTCTTTTCTGATTCTGTGTAGATGATGTTACCAAAGTGTTGTTTCAGTCTGATTTTACAGACTAGTTGTGCTACTTCAATTCGAGTTTGAAATGGATCATGTGTGGTGGTAGGGACAAAGGAAAACCCTTTTTCCAGAAGGTCATGTTATTCTTTAGTCAATCTATGATTGGAGAAGTTCATCACTAGGGATTTTTCCCTTGGCTGTTTAGGAGGTCCTAGTCCGTTGCTGTTAGGGTTTGGATCGATACTTGACTGGGATACACTAATGCTGGATCTCTGTGGTATCTCTCGTCTGTCGTATGTTGGATTGATGTCCTCATTGTACCATGTGACTGTCTTTTTCTTAAGTGCACTTTTCAGGGGGCCGTTGACGTCCGTCCTCGTCCCCTGCTGCGTGTCACCCATGGTGATTGGTTCTGCCAAGGTGCTTGCCACTGTCCTCTTTCTCTGTTTCTGGTCTTTCCTTGTCCCCGATGAAAAAATTGGGGTGCTGAGGGAACATTTTGATTAAGTTGGTTATTAGTCGCACTGCTCGTGCTTGCCATGCTATTATTGCTCCCGTTCGAGCTACCACTAGAGAAGGTCCAGTTCTGTGGCTTGGGGCGATTACTTTGTATCCTTTTCCTATTGAATTGATTGAAAAGTTGTCCTGGCATAGAAGGAGTCTGGCTCCGATCTTCATAGTGAGCATCCGTGATGTAAGGATGTATTCTTTCTTGAGTGTAGGAAGCCAGGTCTTTCCTGAGTTTCAACACTTTTTTGTTTAGATTTAGTTCCTTAAATTCCTTCATGGAGATTTCCAGCTCTTCAATGCTATTCTTATAGGACTCGAGGACGTGGGCTAGTTTAAGAGCGTCCTGTTTTTCTTCGATTTCTTTCATTAATTTCTCGGATACTATCTTGGCTGTGCTGATAATCAGTGCAAGCCAGTCCCGTGTAAACTTATTTGAAATATACGACCAGTCCTTCCTGAACTGAATTTGTTCCAAGAAAATCCTCAGTTCAATCCTAACAATTAAGCCCATAGGGGCTGCGTGTGCCCGTAAATATACAGTCATTATGGCTCCGTGGAGCTCAGTTCGAATCAGCTACTTTTTTAGAACTTCAAGTTCATTCCAATCATTTCCATTGGTCCCGATCTCAGGAATCCCTTCTATGCCCAGTATGGAGGGATTGCTTAGAAGGTTCTCTACTAGATCTTCTGCATACGCCAAATATAGGTTTTCTTCCATTCTGGTGGTTCTTTTTGGAAGAATCGTTTTGTGTTGTTGTGCTGGTTCCAGAGTTGTAGACTCCGATGAAGAAAAGATTGCTGTGCACTGACTAAAAAGTATTTGCTATAACATTTTTATAGCTGTGGTCCACAGCGGGAAGCTGTTAGAAGAATCACTTGACACAAAGGGACCAAAGTGGGGGTCTCATGCCTGAGTGTATCCTTATGTATTCGCACAATAGAAGACTCAGGTTGATCAGTTCTGTGGGGGATATTGTAGTCAAATATTTAATTTTTAATTTGGGTTCGCCCTCTTGTGAGGTACTTGGGATTGCTTAAAAACTGCTTCATAGATGAAAAAGATTTTTTTAATTAGGTTTCTCTATCCGCAGGGTATAAAAAGAGAATACATATATGTGTATTTCTAGTGGATACTGGTATTCATTTTTCAAAATTGCCTAGAGATTCAGATCTCCCATATTGTTTCTTCTGCTCTGGTCTTTTTCAGAATTTTTTCAGAGTCCAGATAGGAATATTAGTGATTCCCATCTTTTTTTGAAGGGGAGTCAAAAATAGGAAGGCCCGACGAGTTTCAAGAAAAGAATTTGTCTGTGAAGGTGAGTGGGAGTTATTGAGGACTTGGAGCAAGAGGACGAAGAAAATAAAAAGAACGACACAAAAAGAAACCGTGAAAGATTACAGGGAGAGAGAGAAGGGATGATGGCGTCGAAGCAGACATTAGCAGAGAAGGAAGCAACAAAGAGGACCACATCCGAAGTGGAGAGAAGGAGGCAGCGGGGATCTGAGAAGTGGCAGCAGGACTAAAGGGCAAGGCGAAGAGACACGCAGAATGCATTTGACATGGCCTCTGAGCTCTCGGTGAGCCTGGCATGTGGCGGCTGACTCTGCCTGGAGGAACGATCGGACATGGCATAGTGCGCCCCAGACTCACACATCTCTCCGTGCCTGACAAGTGACTGCCGCTGCCAAATTGACAATATTCAAATCACAGTGTTGGAAAAAAAGAGATGTGCCCTGTGACAATCAGTCTCACCCGTCTGCAGCCCTTTCTTGGTGACCTGCTGGCTGGTCATGTGCTGGTTACGCAAACGCACCCAGCTGGAATCACCCACCGGGCCGCCATTTTAGCAAGTTCTCATCCCTTAGTGTTTTTGAAAACAGCGGCATGTTTTGGAGATCTCATTCTGAAAGTTCTTTGGGGGCAGGCAGCTATGCTTCTTAGGAACGTGCAACATATGCCTCTCGCACCACATAACACAACAGCGTGAAACTGTACACACTGCTTCCAACAGTGCTCCCAAGCTGTCCAACTTCTGAACTCAGAACGTGGCATAAAAAAGCTGCACACCTATGCTGTGCGCACCAGACTTAAGTCACAAACTGTCTTGCAAAATGGAACCATTTTATTAGCGTTCACAAGTGGAGTATACCCTAGTAAAAAAGAAATCCACTTTTTGGATTATTTATGGATTGCTTCTGGCTTGTTTTCAAGCTGTGGATTTTTTTTTGCATTGTTTTTGGATTTATTGGGGATTTTTCCAAGCAAGGATTTATTTGTCTTGGGTTGGAGGATTTCTTTTGGATTTTTACTGACTTGTTTCTCAGTAAAAACAATCCACTAGCACTAAATGGCAGGCACGCATTTTTACAGGATTTATTTTGGATTGTTACTGACTTGTTTCTCAGTAAAAACAATCCACTAACACTAATTGGCAGGCATGGATTTTTGTTATTTTGGATTTTTTTTCAACTTGTTTCTCAATAAAACCAATCCAGCAACACTGCACATTTTTACTGCATTTATTTTGGATTCTTTTACAAGCAATGGTACAAGGGAAGATTTATCTTGGATTTTTTCCAACTTGTATCTCTGTAAAAACAAACCAGTAACATAGGCACACATTTTTACTGCATTGGAAAAATAATGTCAAACTAGTTTCAACGCTGGTTGCAGAATTTAGATTTTATTTATTTTGCATTGTATTGGTGCAATTGCAAGTCCAACTGCACTTAACTAATTTCTCCAAGAAATAATGCCTAGTCGCTAGCATTCAGGGTATATCAATTTGCAGCAACCAGTAGAAGAAATGGCCATCCCATCTCCCATCGTGCCACCTGACTCGCTGGACGGTGGCCATCTGTCTCCTGCCTACCACCCGGTACAGCTGTACCCCTCCTCTGTGCCCCTCTGTATACCACCACCGGCTGTCTATCTGTTCTGTTATTTCCTCTGAAAAGTGCTCCGGTATGCATCTTCTTAGGCCAGGGGCCTCAATACCTTCAACTCTCTCTTCCTGAATATCTTCCTTCTCGAGCTCTTCGCTCATCCACCTCCAACTCCCTCCAGGTCAGACGCTTCTCCATGCAACACGTTGGTGGTAGATCTCTTTATTCGACTGGGGTCTCCCTCTGGAACAGCCTCCCTGCCTCCTTGAAACCCGAGGACAGCCATATCCGGTTTCGGAAGCACCTCAAAATCTTCCACTTTGCTTCTGCTTTCTCTCCCCTGCTGAACTCCTGGCTGAAACTGAAACTGCACTGGTCACTCGGCCACTCTCTGAACTCGGGCCCAGGTCCCCCTCCCCCACCAGAGATGGTTCTCCTCAATTTTCAGAGAGGCAGGGAGGCTGTTCTAGAGGGAGGCCCCAGCCGGAGAAAGAGATCTACCACCAACTTGTTGCTTGGAGAAACGACTGACCCTGAGGGAGTTGGAGGCTGCTGAGCGAAGAGCTCAAGAAGGAAGATATTTAGGAACTTGTTAACTGGGCGAGCACCCGGTGGGGCTCATGGCCGGCTCCTGCTTCTGGCAGGCACTGGCCCAAGAGGTTAGTGTTATGCTAGAGGCCTAGGTGAGGCTCGGGCTGGCCCAAGCTCTTCCGGGATCGCCCAGCTCTAGTATCCCAATCTAATAAAACACTCCTTTTGGATTTACCTTTAAAAATGCCATGCCACAGTGAGAAAACATGTCCAAACTGAATGCACAATGTAGGCCAGTCTTATCGTCAGGCCTGGTGAGGAGGTATGTGAGCCTAATTCAACATGATGGTTGGGGGGACCCCTTGCTTAGAGTGGAAAAAGCCTGAGGTACCTATGGGGTGCGTACATTATAATGGAGAGAAAGAAATACAGCCATGCTTTAATGCCATGCTTTAATAGCTGCCTATTTTCCCCATGCACTTGCATGATACAAATGCAATATGCCTTAAGACTCTCTGTCTGTGCTCCCTTGTTTGTTCCCCTTAATTGCACTAGTAAAACTGCAGAATCGCTGTCAGGGCTATTTGCTGTGTCTCAACGGTTAAATGTATATTACGCACTTACTTGTCTTAGAATTTCACAGGCACTGAGCGACTTTTATTTTTTCCTATGTTCCCACCCTGCTTGAGTGCTTTTAAACAGTTTCTGGTGTATAGGTGCTATATAAATAAACAATACAATACAATAGATGGCCAGGCAGAGGGAGCAGAAACACAAAATCCCCACTGAAAAGCTACAAATCCTTCTTTGTCAGCAAGTGGTGATGTGGAGAAAACTGTGTTAAAGGACAAGGTAATAAGAACACTTCTGTGTAGCCCAAGGGAAGTGACGGACAGAAGGTCTCCAGCAAACGTAGCTTGTAAGACAATCGCTGAAAAGCACATATTTAAAGCCCCAGCATGAAAGTAATATTGAAAGCAATATATTTCTGCGTTATAAGACTGCTGACTAGCAGCATGGGGGCAGTTGCTGTGGCCCCCATTGACTGTTACCAGAGCATACTAATCAAGGACTAAGGACCAGAAGTGAAGGACCAAACGCCAATGATGTGAACATTCTAATGGTCAGAAAAATAAAATGCATTTTTTATTAATTCTTTTTCTTCTAACATATTATGCCTGTGTTCTCTCTTTGTAAGTTTATGCTATTAGGAGCAAAAGCAACTGATGTGAAAATGCTAGTTGTCATAAAAAATAAAATAAATAAATACTATGTATTTTAACATTGCATGGGTGTGTTTTCTCTATGTTTATGCTATTGTGGTCTGTTTCTTACTTTTGTGACCCACCTGCAACATTTACGGGGTGGCTTACTTTTTCCTGCTTATTTGGATGGGAGTCGGCTTGTTTAGGGCTTGTTTGGGAAGGAGAGGCAGCTTGTTTTTCCCTCCGAGCTAGACACCACACCACCCCAGCAGCAATGGAGGCCGAGATTCCAGCGTGGGTCGCAAACCGAAACACCAGAATAAGGTAAGCAGATGGTGCACACATTTCTAATCACACCCTTCTCTCCCCCTATTTAGCTGCTCAGTTTGTGGTCTGTCCATAGCCTGCATCCTGTGCTGCTCAGCTGGCACACAGCTGAAAAGAAAAAAACAGATGAACAAAAACAAACAACAACACAGCTGAAAATAAAATAGCAGCAACGAAATAAAGAACTGAAACTCAAACAAGAAACACAATGAATAATTTGCACCAAGTTACACAAACATATTGAAAAAGGATATGTGGTCTACTTTGCGCAGCCAAAACTAGTAGTAGTAGTAATCATTGTTAAAGTTCTAGATAATTCTCTGTTTTCTCCTGGATAGTCCACCCTGAATGTTTTCACATATATAATCATGGTCACAGTTAGAAAATTCCTTCCTTCTGGCACCAAGTACTGCATGGTTTGTGTCCTTTATGGAGTTGGGTTTCATGGAAATATCCTTGTTCCCCTGGCTGGATGTCGTTAAACTAAGATCTTCACTTGTACTTGGTCTATGGCAATCATTTTGTATCCTTACAACATCATCATACAACCATCTTTTGCCGTCCTCTATCACCAGTGACTTCCCTTGGCAAATCCGCACTCTCTGTGGCGACCTAAATCTGGCTTCACCCTTCACTATTTTCTTGGGTTCTTTGATGCAAAGCCACTCTCCCTCTTTAATAAACTTTTCCTTCACTCCATTCTTGTGATCATAATATTTTTTGTGTTTCTCTTGTTTCTCTTTCACCTTTCTCAATATTAAGTCCATATCCACCCTTGTCTCACACTTGTTCATGAACACCCAGGCGGGTCTGAGTCGATTATATGCCACTCTACCTCGCATCATGGTGAACGGTTCAATGGTAGTGGTGGAATGAGGAGTTAACCTGTATGCACATAAAGCTTCATTAAGTGTTTCTCTCCAAGGAAGAGAATTTGCGATGGCCAACTGGATCACACCCTTTAACAATTTGTTCATTCTTTCTACAAGGACGTTAGCGATAGGGTGATATAATGAGGTTGTTATGTGATCAATAGCTCTATCCCTCAGGAAACCTTAAAATTCCAATGATGTAAATTGTGATCCTTTATCAGACACTAATTCCTTGGGATCACCCTCCCAGTTGAAAACTTCAATTAGAAAGTTCACAATCTTCTCAGTAGTTATGCTCCCCTCCGCTACTCCCCACTCTACCCACTTGGAGGTATAATCAATCAACACTATGATGTATATCTTCACAGAATCCAGATTGTCATATGGACCCATGACATCGATTGCTACTTTGGACCACACATTCTTAGGAACCTCCACCGGTTGCAGTGGCGTCTTCTTTACCACCTCAGATTTGTCACTTATGGCACATGCTGTACAATTCTTGACCATTTCTTCTGCTTCTCCCCACATGCTCGGCTACCAATACCAACTTCTTACCCTCCTTTTTGTTAAGCTTCTTCCTAGATGTCCTTCATGAGCCAAAGCGAGAAGTTTACTCCTCACTTGTACAGGAGGAACTATGCGATCACCCCTGTAAATGTGATTGGAATCCATCGACAGTTCCTCTTTAATCTGAGCGAAATCTGCAATATCCTGTTCATACTCCACCCAATCACTGGCTGTAGCCTTCCTAATCTGTATCTCTTCTGGATCAGTGTCAATCATACTTTTCCACTCCTCCTTGTCAATACCGGGATTCACAGTGGCGATGATATCCTCTTCCATGGATTCTATCACAATATCATGACTGGCCGGTAATCTGGAAAAGCAATCAGCTACCTGGTTTTGTGCACCAGGCATAAAACATACATGAACATTATACTGTATAATGTCTAGAATCCATCTTCTTATCCTCGGTGATATCAAGTGAGGTGTCTTAGATTGTAAAACATGCACTAGTGGTTTGTGGTCAGTTCTGAGAATAATGGGTAAACCCCAAGTCAAATTTCTAAAGTGTTACAAGATCCACTTGACACTTAGGGCTTCCCTTTCTATGGTGGAGTAGTTTAACTCTGCCCCTCTCAGAACCCTTGATGCAAAAGCAATAGTTACCATACCTCTCTCTTGTAGTTGTTCCAAGAATCCTCCTGAACCAACCTTGCTAGCATCTACTGAAATTATAGTTTTAGCTTTACAATCAAACATTCCTAGAGTTGGTGCTTTATTGATGGCAATTTATATTTGTTTAAATTCTTCTTTGCATTCCTCTGACCACACATATTTTGTTGACTTTTTCATAAGACTCCTCATGTTCTTGGTTTTATCAGAATATTCATCCACAAACCTAGAATAGTATTCTGTCATTCCTAAGAAGCTTCTCAGTGGATCCTTATTTTCTGGTTCAGCAATGTTCAAAATGGTATTTATCAATTCCTCTTTAGGGCCAATCCCTTTGGCATCAATGGAATGACCGAGGTATGACACCCTGTCACACTTGATTTTGCATTTCTCCATCTTTAAGGTCATGCCACTCTTCTGAATAACCTATAAAACCCCCCATCAGTTTAGCATCATGCTCCTCTTCTGTGTTAGCTGATATAAGAATGTTGTATTGAAAACATTGTACTCCTTCCAGCCCTCCAAACAGATGTGACATAAGCCTTTGGAATACCGCAGCCACGGAAGCCAAACCAAAGGGCATTCTCTTGAACTTAAATGCCCCTTAAGCAGTGACAAATGAAGTAAGACTTCTTGATGTTTCCTCTAGAGCAATCTGATGATAAGCCGAAGATAGGTCTAGGGTACTAAAGAACTTGGCTGGCTTCATCGTAGTCAACAACTCACTGATGTTGGGGAGGGGATGCCTATCTATCCAAATATTCTTATTAAGGTCTCACAAGTCCACGCACATCCTTAAAGTGCTATCAGTTTTTTTCACCAAATCTATTGGGGCAAGCCATTCTGAGCTTTCTATGGGCTCTGTTATGTCCTGCTCACACAACCGTGTCAGTTCATTCTTCAATGCCTCCTTTGCACCAATTGGAATACCCCGAACCTTGTGGGCTATAGGCACTGCCCCCTTCTTGAGAACTATTCTGTGCTGAAATCCCTCTAGTAACCTGATTTCTTCTCTGAACACTTTAGAAAATTGTTTAGCCAACGTAGCCTTTATATCATTGTTGTCCTTAAATACACTCAGAATGGGAGTTTCTTCTCCCGCATGAATTCTGACCTTTATCACAGCCTGTTCCTCCCAGCCCACTACAGATGATCCGTTCTTTGCTATATAGAGTCTGCAGTACGTTTCTCTGTCCTTGAAGCGCAATTTTATCCAAATGCATCCAATTATATCTATGGGGGTCTTCCCATATCCTGTTGCTCTCCCCCCGTGCATTGTATATCTTGCATCTTGCCAGCTAATACTTCAACAAAAGTTTTTACATCCACCATGGTATACGGGGATCCAGTGTCCACCATAATTGGCAAAGATATGCCATTTATCTCCATGTTCACCCATGGTCCTTTACCTTGTTGTGTTGAAGAAACGGTGAGTATTTGTACTTGTGCATTACTTTGAGCAACAGTTAACATGTTGTCATGACTTTCATTCTCTTCAATAACCTTTATATCGCCTCTCGAGATGCTGCCGGGCTGGTACCTGCTGAACCTTCCCACCCTGCCACGAACGTTTCTGCACACCTTCGCAAAATGTCCCAAGTGACCACACTTGTAGCATTCTACGGCCGCTGCAGGACACTCCTTGTCAATATCATTGTGTCTGTACCAGCCACACTTTTGACAAAGGTTTTGGTATTGGTTCATGTGTCCCGTATCTCTACCTCTCTTTGCACTGGCTCTTGAATTGGTAGCGGTCATTTTCCTCACCATCGCCACCAAAGACTCTTCTAATTCCTCCTTTGGTTTATCTTGGATCATTTTGATTTCTTTGTCTTCACTCCTTTCAAACCTCTCCTTCATGTAGCGATCACCAAGTTCCATGCTCCTCGCAATTTCTATCGCTTATTCCCAAAGATGGGTTGTTAGTTTGCTACAGCCTCTGTTGAATGCGTGAATCAGCTACCTTCAACACAAGTTGATCACGCAAGTATTCATCACCTACTCCGGTGAAGTTGCACGTTGCCATAAGTCCCCTTAGAGATGCTATATATGCATCAACCGATTCACCTATAAGATGAATCCTAGAGAAGAATTTATATCTTTCCAACACAATGTTAGTCTTATTTCCAAAATGCTTTGCCAGTTTACCTAATGCACTTTCAAACTTGCGGTTATTGTCTCCAGAGCCACCCTCTGCACTATCCAATTCAGGAAGAGATCTGAAAATCCTCAGCGCCTCCGCTCCTATGCAGTTTAGTAGTGTTGCCTCCTTAAGATCATCATTGTACTTGCTTCCACCAACGGCTCTAATATATACCTGAAAACCATCGATCCATTGTTCCCAAAGACATGCAGGGTTTCCAGGGCATGGAGGGAATTGCATTGGGGCTGCGACATGCTGCATCGTGTAAGATATTGGGTATATCCCTCTATTTGGTAACCTGATCCGCAAGATTGTGGGTTGAAACTTTTCACTGTGATGTTCTTTGCAGGATAGCTTTACTTATACCCAACTTTATTTCTTACTTGAAATAATATGCCTTGAAATCCAACATTGGTTAAATTGTGTTTTGGGAGGATTCAGTCTCATAAGAGCCAACAGTTTGCCTTGTATTTCGAATAATATATATTGTGTTTATATGTGGCAGCATACACATAACAAAATTGAGATGATGGCACACAAATCCTCTTAAACGCTATTTTACAGCGTGCGCTCTCGATCAGTAATTGGAAAGGATTTGCAGTTGTGTTTGATACGCATATTCGTACGCGTCTTGTCCCGGTTGCCTAGTAACACTACAACATGGTAGATTATCAAAATGGCTGCCACGTACCACTACGTTCAAAGGTCCTTTGCTCTAATGTTTCCGAGGACCGTTCATCGATGCAGCTTCAAAAGACGCTGGAGGCTCGCGCCTTGCTATGGATCTGCGATTCCTCTATTTCTTTTCCATATCAAGTCTGCTAGCACCCAGCTCACCTGGCACATTCCTCTTGATGCCGTAAGGGTAAGAGGTGTAAAGTTACTAGCTTACGATATGTTTCCAAAGGTACAGCAGTTCTCAAAATGTCGCAGGCCAGACGTTCGCTCTTCAGTCAAATTCCGGACATTCGGTGTGGGCTCCGGGGGCTCCGCTATTACCTCATCGCCATTTGTAGTAAAACTCTGCAGACATTTATGTAATTTTATGTTGTTTATTTAATACGAGCCCCCGGAGCGTACGCTACCGGCAAACTCTCTCTGCAAGCACCTTCTAGAATCACCCTACACATGGTAATGCGCACAGTGATTCTATAACCAACATTCCATATGTGCTGCTGTAAACACTCTATAACACTAACAACGAGAAATCACGCAGTCTCCCACAGTGCCTTGGCTCTCAGTCTTCAGCCGATGCACGCGCTCCTGCGAAGCACCCCACCTGCTTCTTAGCTTTACCTTGAAATTTCCACGGGACATGCAGTATTATTACACTGCTGTAATGCCATGACAAGTTACACATATTGCCAACGCACATACTCTCGATGCATACAATATGGCATTCACTTCAGTAGTGATCATATCATTTTCTAAAAGCCCACATAGCTTTTTGCAGCCCCCAAAAATACATTACGCCCTTCCTTTGTGTTTGCTTCAGAGGCCAGTTGGTGGGGAGCGGCAGTGCTATTTGCTTGCCAGAGGTCCTCGGACTGTGCTGTGACTCACCGTGAGAGCAGGGCCTGCTGCAAGGGGGGGCGGGGGGGCGAGAGATCCCGGTCTCTGGCTGTCCCTACCCCCGAGTGGCCGACGTGGGAGGACATCAGGCTTCATGGCCTTTCCTGAGGAAAATAAGCCTTGTCTCCCTTTATTGGTCATTGTAGTCCGCGTTTTAAATTAATTATTATATTTATTGTATGTTTCGTACAATGCCTTAGCTCTGGCGTTAAACTAGGAAACGCATATGAAAGCTGGCACATAGTGGTAGAAAACGAATTATTATAGATATTGGCTTGCTTGCAACAGGCCTTGGGGGCATGGTGGTGGGGGAGTCGGATCATCCTTACCGCCCATAGGTTTGTGTATGAGCGCTTTTCAAGGGGATTATTGCTTCCTCCACCAAGTTAGCCAGTGGAGTAACTTTGCTGAAAATGTTGGGGGGGGACATGACATCTGAAGAAAAGGTGCCCCAGCCAAATGAATGGGGACAAAATGGTGTGCCATGAAAGTTGGGGGGACAAACACCCCTGTCCTCACCTAAAATTACGCCCAGGCCTCAGACATCTCATGAACCCGGAGCAGGGCCACGCTCGGATGCTGGCTACAAAAGGGGCATGCTTGGGGGCGATTCCCACCATGGCCCTCTCGGCTGCTCACTGAAAGTCACTCACTTCCTGCAAACTATGCATCCGGGAGCCCTTGCTGTACTAGTGCTTAACCGGATACGTTGAAGGCAGTGCTTTAAGTGGGATACGAGATAGAGGGGGCATGGCCGAATTGGTTGGTCCTGAAGAGAGCCAGGCAAGGGCCAGCATCGCAAACGTGTGCATTGGGCGTACTAGCGTGGTCTTGCGTGTTTTTAACACTGGTTAACTTTACAAATAAACTGATGTCTGTAACTAACTCGTTTTCTGACTCGGGATTCAATCAGCAAGCAGGCCACCTTCATTCTCTTAATAGGTGACTCAGGCCCACGCTGCTTGATGAATCTTAAGTGCTGATGTAGGTTTCGGCTCCCCTTATATTTGACTCTTGTGAATTGCTGCCATCAGCTGCCCGCAAGGTAGGGCTAATCTACTATCATCTGGTGCGGCTGCCCATATGTGCTGAAAATGGGAATAAAGCATGAATTGTGGCTGAATGCAATATCACAGCCTAAACAAGCAGGTGCTTTATAATGTTAGGACTGCACGGTTCATGAAACAACTTGGTGCGACTTTAAGGCGCTATATATGCACATAGAGATTAGAGCCACATATGGCATACAAGTCACAGTGCCCCATTTCAATCTGCAGTCTGGGGATGTAGCCCAGTCTATGGTAGGTCAAAATTGTGCCCGTCGCGAAAGTGGGGGGGGGGGGGGGGGATACGCACAGGTTTCCGCTTCCGCACGTTCTGTGGCGTCACCATTATGGTTCCACTACCACCAGATTTTCAGATGACAAGCATAATATTTCGCCAGTCAGTGTTGTGGCAGTTCTTGTAAGCTTTGCGTGCCATTGGCAGATTTTGCCCACGTAAACTATTCTGTGGCCTCGCAAAATGCAGTGCTAAATGCATGCACTGGTAGGGGAGGGGGCAGGGCATTCATGAAGCCCCTCCCCATCAAGGCATGGTGTGTGTGTTTAGTTCCTCCCCCGCGCTCCCGCCCACTGGGAGCTTCGAATGTATGGCTCCATTCCTGACAAGCCAGGAGTTAAGAGTGACACGTGACCCCCCCCCCCAACACACACACACCCGACATCTGTGATCGCTGACAGGGGTTGGGGGGTCTAATATCATAGACCCGCTGAGCAAGGAGGAAGAGGATCTGTGGAGAGATATTACCGGACTTTGAGGAGAGGTGGGAGATGCTTAGACCAAAAATCGCTTCAGCGGCTTGAGGCTTTCAGCGGGTGGGGGGTACACTGTCACCGACTAGGCTGGGGGACACACACTGCCATCGGCTAACAGGCCTTGATATAAGAATACTTTTGTAAAGGAGCATCTCCCCAACTCCCCATGATCTCTCCCCCTGCGCACCCCCGATGGGAACATCTCTCTCCCTCTGCAGCCCCTAAAGGCAGCATCTCTCTGCCGCCTCATGATCTCTCTGCAGCCCCTGCAGGTGGCATTTCTCTGCCACCTCATGATCTCTGCATCATGTCTTCTTATATCTGACCCCACATAACGATAATGAACCCAGTCCTGAATATATGCAAAACTATCACCCGTGCATCCTGTCGCACCAAATGCCTTCCAATGGCGCTTGCACTCCAGAGCAGTCATGCTCGCATTTCTTGGCCTTCGACATAATGTATTTCTTTGAACTTCTCATCGACATTTGGATTCTTGTTGTGTCTTGGTAGTTAGTATTCCTTGGCCAAGTTTCTGAAAGGCTTCAACACATTCTCGTTCATGCTGCTGTCACCCCTAACATGTCTTGAAACTAGGTGTAGAGAACCTTTGGAAATCATTTGTACACAATATTTTCTTTTTAACCTTTTTATTTCAACAATTCAGTTGCATTGTATAAGCAAAACATATGAAGCGATGAACATCTCAGTGCCTGAGTATCATTTTAATGAACCAGAATGCTTATAAATGTACTTTGAATGTTCTGTAGCAGAAGAAGGCATTACACATGTAAACATGCTACGCCTGCTTCTCTTACTCCCCCTCTACCCTCGTTTCCATTCCAGATACGTGTTACCCGCATGCACAGACCGGTAAACACTGCGCCAGTCAACTACACAGGCATTTGTTGCTGCTGTCCTACCCGGTTTGTGTTGTACACATCCTATGCATGCATACATCGCGTGAATGGCCTCTTAAAAAAAACAGGGGGTTCCACAGCGGTGACCCTAAATCAGAAAGCATAGGAATAAAACATAATTTGTCTTTCTGGAATTCTATAAAATAATTGCTAGACAACTTTTTTAGAGTAGAATAAGCATCCATTTCGGACTATGTATTTTGCTTTTCGCAAGTTGCAATTATAGCATGTATTTTTCTGCCGTTGTCTTTGTTAAGATCATAACAAGACATTCCATCTCTGTGTCCTCGGTCACCTGACAAAATCCTTGTGGCTAAAAGCTTGTGTACAATGTAAAAATGTTTGACCATAACACATATTGTGGCCCTTGATTGTTGCTATTGCAATGTGTAATATTAATGTTTGTGCTACTATTTCAGTGTACTAAGATGGAATGGATTTGCATCAGAAGCTGGCCATCGAACACTGCCTGGAACTGGCTCTTCAGTGGAAAAAGAGGGGGGCCGTAACCACAAAGTGCTTTAATCTGATCCCAGTCCTTGTCCAGCAACAGCATCAGAAGTAAGCACCCTTGAGTCAAAAAGAAAGTTGGTTGATGCCCCTATTAAAATAGAAGCTGTATTTTCTCGGTCAATTTGCAAGTGAAATCTTAGTTTTCCTCCTACCCCATCTCTCCCCTCTTACACTGGCATTTTATGGTCTATACTCTTGTAAAATTTGCAATAACTATATGTCTAAGCCTACAGCGCTATCATTTTATGTATTCTGCTTACAAAGCTGTTTCACCAAAGCATGATACAATGTGAATAACCAGTTAGGCAGAAAACTAGAAAAACAGTAAGGAAACAAGATAAACAGACCACCAAAAAGAGAGAATAACCTTGTGGACGTGGCAGTATTAAATATTGAAATCTGAACAATTTCCATATCTTGATATAGATTTTCAGTTTTGAGAAATCTAATCATTTTTCATTTCTTATATGCACAGAGGAACATTCTTTTTGGTACAGACTTCATGGTGAGCAGCAGTGTGAAGCCAAGGGAGATTGTGATGACAGCGAAAAGACAGACAAGCAACATGGCACTCTTCCTACTGGACTTGGAATGTAGCACGATGGCAGAAAAGTGAAGATTAACATTGGATTGTCATCGACAAGAAGCAATAAAAGGTACATAAATTCCATTCAGAACATACATGTTTAATATATTTGGAGTTTGTACAGTGCAAAATTGTCTACTGTGCTTCATTTCATCCATGTATCCCTGTGGCCAGGCACATTTCAGCAAAGTCATAATGCTTGTTGAGCACCCCCTTTCAAGATCTACCTGTTGGTTAGATGTTTTATGCTAGCTCTTTTCAAGCTATTTCTACAGAAGTCTTCCTTTTGCATTTCAGAATGTACCCGTTAAAGCAACGGAAATCGTCTCTCCAGAACTCTCCGCTGTTGAGTACCCAAAAGCACTGCCAAACAAAATTGGGATCTACCATCTGAAGTGGAAGACGCCGACTGCTATGCAAGTCTGGTCGCAATTTAAGGAATACAAGTCTTATTTTTCAAAACTTTTAGTTATTGCATTATAAAATGTTACCTGGGCTGGTTCAGGGGATCTCCCTTGTTGCCTGGGCTTATTCTGCACCCGCTCCTCAGGCCCTCTCGCTCCCTTTGTTGAGGATGGGTCCCCTCCTCCCCCTTACACCCTTGCATACTTTTGTGTTCTTTCCTCTCTGGCTCTCTTGCTGCATGGGCCAGTATCCCTCCCCTTTGCACCCTGGTCTCGGACTGCGTTTTTCCTCTCCTCTGCTCTCTAGGCTAATCCTGGGTCGCCCCCTCACTCTCTTGCTCCCTGGGATGGGTCTATGTCACCCTCTCCATTACTCTCTGGGCTGGGCCTGTGTCTCCACTTTTCCCCTTGCTCCCTGGGATTGGTCATGCCCCCCCCCCCAGCTCCTTGGGCTGGGTCTGTTGCCCCCTCCCTTGCTTCATTGTCTGGTTCTGAGTCCCCATATGACTTCTTGTTCCCTGGCTGGTTCTGGGACTCCACTGAGTCCCCTGGGCTGGGTACCCATTGCCTGGGCTGGTTCAGAGTCTCTCCTTTACCCTTGCTCCCTGGGCTTGCTCCCTGGGCTTGCCCCAGATCTCCATTTGACCCATTGGATGGTTCTGGGTCCCCACCAGACATCCTTGCGAGCTGCGCTGAGTCTGGGTACCTCCTTCACAATTGTTCACTGAGCAGAGTCCCCGGCTGACTCCCTTATACTCTGGGCTTAGCCTGGGTCCGCATTTTAATCCCTGGCTGTTATTGTTTTTTTGATTTTTTTTTTTATCCATGCGTATCCACAAATTGTAAAGCACTCAGTTGTGGGATTGCTACAGTCATGCTTGTGTGCTATGTACACAGTTTCAGGTTGAACCTCATTGTGCCTCTTTTAATAAATACAATTGAATAAAAAGCAGGTGTTGTGTTTTATTTTTATCTCATTAACCTTGCTCTACTTCATTGTCATTGTACCCAAATGAAGACCCAATGAGTGTAATCACTTTTGGAGGGTTTCTTTTCAGGGTTATAGTTATCATTTTAGTATTTTTATCGGATGGTTTTGGGATTGCATTGCTTTTGGATTTTTAGTGGATTGCTTGGGGATTGGATTGCTTTTGGATTTTTAGTGGATTGCTTGGGGATTGGATTGCTTTTGGATTTTTAGTGGATTGCTTTGGGATTGGATTGCTTGGATTGTTTTGGGATTGCATTCCACTGAGGATTGCTAATTAACATATTTCGGGTGTATTAAGCCAAAAGGATGCCAAAAGCAATCCACTGAGTACAATGGGATAGTTTCTTCAGTTAAAGAGGATTTAAAGAGGATTTAAATGTTTGGGAAAATCCAGTAGCAATCCACTTTCAATCCAGATTTTTTTGGTAGTCAATCCAGATTTTTTTGGTAGGGTTTGCTGTTGGAGGGGGGACATGACATCTAAATGAAAGGTGCCCCTGCCAAGTGAATGAGACAAAATGGTGTGCCACAAAAGTTGGGGTAGGGCGGCGAACACCCTTGTCCCTTACAATTATGCTCATGGCGTTCATGGCCAACAGAATTGCCCTCTAGGCTCTTTGGGGCAATATTATTGGGGACGAGGTGTTCTGATGCCTGTAAAAATTGCAGATTTGATAACCTGGACATTTGTCCATTTGTTATGCCACCTTACATTACCCTTGCTCATTCCTTTTGCCCCTTCCGTTTCCCTCCGTTAAGGTGCAGAATGAGACATGTTTTCTTTTTTGGCATAAAAAAGGCCGCAGATTTAATTTCACACATAATAACACAGCAAACAATAGTGAAAATAGCTCTGAAGGTGCGACGACTGCTCCGTATCCAAAACCTGCTTCCCCCTTTTTCCCAAAGTCCATAATAGGCACAACTCTGCCAAACCTTTTGTGCCTGAGATCCGCCTGCCCCTGCAGGTGTTCCTGGGCTGGGAATGCGCCGTTTGTTGGGGGGAAGCTGAACCCTCATTGCTACCACCAGACGCCCCCACCATTTAGACTCCCAGGAGGTGCTGGTCCGAAAGAGCGAAGACCCTTCCGGCTTAGCAATGGCTCATTCGGAGTCTGTCTGTCCTCACTGGTCACCAAAACACTGCCTCGCCGTCCCGTGATGTCAACGGCCAGGCCTCGCTGTAGCTGCTCCTCATGCAGGTGGGTGGGTGGTAAAACAAAATCCTCTTCACTAGTGACAGGCGTCCTGCTGCTAAAACTGCAAGTCCTTTCCTGCAGGACACCCGCCGCTTATATGGGGCTTGCCCCGCCTCTTTCCTTTGTCGCCCTTTCGTGGGTTTACAATGCACTTTGGCACTCTTTGAGCTACGACTTCCCCCTTGCCCCAGGGGGCAGGAGGAGGGAAGCGGAGTGAAACCCCGCCCCGGTTATCAGGGCACCTCCTCTATTTTGGATGCCTTTTCCGTCACCACCTTCATAACCTGGGTATTTATCCATTTGTTATGCCACCTTACATTACCCTTGCTCATTCCTTTTGCCCGTTCCTTTTCCCTCCAGTAAAGTGCAGAATGAGACATGTTTTCTTTTTTGGCATAAAAAAGGCCGCAGATTTACTTTCCCACATAATAACACAGCAAACAATAGTGAAAATAGCTTCAAAGTTGTGGCGACTGCTCCGTATCCAAAACCTGCTTCCCCCTTTTTCCCAAAGTCCATAATAGGCAAAACTCCCCCAAACCCTTCATGCCTGAGACCCGCCTGCCTCTGCAGATGCTCATGGGCTGAGAGAGCTCTGTTTGTTGGGGGGGAGCTGATCCCTCATTGCTACCACCAGACGCCCCCGCCGTTTAGGCTCCTAGGAGGCACTGGTCCGAAAGAGCGAAGACCCTTCCGGCTTAGCAATGGCTCATTCGGAGTCTGTCTGTCCTCACTGGTCACCAAAACACTGTCACGCCAAAGGTGGGTTACCGCCCACCGCGGCTCCCCCCTTTTCTCCTTCACAGTTCCAATAGCTTTGTGCACACATTCCAGAAAAACAGCTCTGTCAACAATGCCGACAAATACACTTCGTCTTTCAAATAATATTCTGGGGATTTAAGATTGATCAATCTGTGTCTGATGTGATGAAAACCTCTGCCCTTGCAGAATTTCGCCATTGCGCAATTCAACTTTTTCCTTGAGGTTTCCACGGCTGAGTGACTCTCAGCACCCCTCCATTCCTGCCTTGGAATGATTTCCGACCATACAATCTAGGTCTCCACCAGCTGTGTTGCCAACTCCTGCAAAGAAGACATCATTTCCCTCAACAGACTTCCTCTCCCCAGACTTGTTAAACCGTTACCCCCAAGATGCACGACCAGCACCTCAGGTTTTTGCTGCTTACCCAGCAATGTGCGCACATGCCCTTCAGTTGTGTCCATTTCAAGCCAGGCACCCCATGCCACCATATCTGATACTCGCCAGCGGTCAACTGTTCCTGATCGGCCGTCCAGCTCGTCCCGGCCCTGGACACAAATGAATGTCCCACCACCCAGACGGACCGCTTCCTTCTTTGTGCTGCAGTTACTAGGGAGGAGATGAGAAGGAAGCTGTTAGCACTATACTTTATCGGCCTGATGTACCTCTTAAAACAGCCCGATTTCCATCCACCTATTTGTTTGATCGCCTCAATACTTAGGCTCATCCCTGCTGCTGAGGTGGCTGCCCCTATCTAAAGGAGTGTGTCCCAAACACCCCTCCTGTAATCCCCGCTTTCACGATGCTATGTCCATGACCCTCCTGAATTGGAAACGGCTCAACGCCACCCCATCGCTGTGCACGAGAAACAGGGACCCTTCACCTGTAGAAACTTTCAGCTGTAGATACGCCGCCACACACCTTACTGGGCACACCGTGCTGCCCTGCTTGCTGCCGAGTGTAATCAACCTACAGTGTTTCCCTCTCTGATCAGTCTTGGATTTTCTACGGAGGGTGCTCAACTGCCCCCCTTCTAAGTGCACATCGCCCATCCTAAGGAACCCACAACCCCTGTGAAGTGGGAGAATGGAAGAACAGACTCCCGCCCTTCCCCTCTCGCGCTTGGCCTAGAGGATCACGGCCTAGACACCCGCCACGAGAGGAGTTTGCCTATCTACCAGACGACCAAATACCCTGGTACAGGAACATACGGATGTGCCCACTTACCTGCCCAGCAGCCCGCCCTGCCCATGCCGACACCTGCGGCATGGATCAACTCGACTAAACCTACACGTCGTTAGAGATGCCATGACGACCTAGCCAACGGTCAGCACACCTGTGCACACATGCACACCAGACACTCCCACACCAATCCACACGAAGAACATACTCAGTGCTATGACATAGGCGACAGACATACCCACGGACGTGCATCTTTATTATTTTCCACATAGGCTCTCAAAATGCAGAAACGCAAGACGCATAATGAACTTATCTAAAAAGGCTTGCTCACGCTTCTTCTAAGAACCATGTACCATAATGAAGAATATAACGGAGACACGATACTGTGGATAGAGCAATATGATACCGTAACCTAAAGAGCTCTGCATCAAACGGTTCCACCTATGCACCAGGCCCAAGTAGGCCGCAAGCAAAAGTTTCCATGAACATTGAATGAGCAAGAGCTCGGTTGCTGACCCTGCAGAATGAGCCCGGCGAAAGCACACCGCCAAGGGCACGATGTTGCAATCTCGCACGCTGCAAGCCGACGCCAAGGTCGCACCTGCAAGATAAACCAGGCACACAGTGGGAAAAACAATATTAATTGTGCTGAATTCTGCCTCAAACACGGTCCCACCTCACGTGACAAAGCCAAACCTGACAGGATGCCAAGCCCAGGAGGAACGAGACGCCTGAATCCCACATTTCAAGACACAGGCAGATACAATTAAAAGACTCATTGGACATCTGCAGCAGTGGGAGTAGTCGACCTCCCAACATATGAATAAATCCTCACATTGTTTACACCTACCCATAGTAAAACATTGTTGCAAATTACAGGTGCACCGCGAGCTGGGAACAGCGATAGTCCCAGACTGGGAGGCTCGCGAGTGGACCAATCAGAACATCGGGCCTTTATCACTGACGCCATTAACATTGACCAATCCTCAGAGGTCTTCATGTAACAATTTTCATGTATCAAATTGAAGGGACAGCCCAAGTATATCACCTGACTAACCCTCAACCACTAACACCGTTCTCTATATGTATGCTATACTAACCCTACCACTCGAGTAACCAATCCAGAGTGGAAATAGGTTTTTTGTTAAACTTTGTAAGATGACGCAAGTAGCGCGTCATACTAAGGTAAAAAGGGCCTGCGAGCCCCACGATTGTGTGTGTGTGTCAGGACGGACGCGTACGATCCTTGACCCATCCCTGCCGTTTTGTCTAATAAACAGCAGAGTCACCTTGCTTCTTGCGTGTGTCTCATACTCTATCTCTTTTGGGATATACGGGAGGAGTTGGGTCCTCCCTGCCCGGAGTTCTACGGACGGCCCGGCCGACCCAGGCAAAATTTCCCCCTGGCAAGTTGGAGGCACTGCTGAGATCTGTTTAAGATCTGTTTTTTTATTTTTATTTTTTCCAAGTAATCCCGTTGCGAGGAGGCCCGGCGGCGTGGCCCCCTCTGCCGTTGCCCCCTTCTGAGGACTACAGGACCATCGCGGAACTGCGAGAAGACCGGACAGCGCAATCCGGATATTGGCCTTCGGGAGCCGGTTGAGAAGTATCCCGCCCGCGGTTGGCGAGTGTCCAGACGTGGTCCAGACGAGGGGAGGTGGCGAGCCGCTTGGAGGGGTGCACGCAGTCGAGCGGCCCCGCATCAAGAGAACTTGGTGAGCATGCCACGCACAACAAGCAATGTGAAATTGTGAGGGAGGGGGGAGGAATTAAATACGGGAGGTGGGGGGTGTTGCACAGGTGCGCGGCGAAGGTTTGACAGTTTAGTGTTGGCAATGAAATGAATGGTAGCCGAACGAGTGCGAGAGCAGTCGGCTACGTTGCGCGAGAGAGGGGGGTGGAGCACGAAAACATCACGTGCGGCCGCTCGTAGACACTGATTGGCCTAGGTCGCGACTACGTGTAAGGGTGTGTGTGTGGTTTCCTACGATTTGGCATTTACTGATCAATGAGTAGATGAGGATCCCTATTGTTCGAGCAAGAAACTCGATAGGTAGATGACGTTTCCCTGTAGGCGGTAGCTAGTTAGTTGCCCAATACGGAAGATAATTGGCTGGTTAAGCCCTCCTGTCGAGGGGCGTACACACGCGAGGCGACGCAGCGTGTGCAGTCCGATTATATTATTGATTACCTTGTTCCAGGAGTGACAGGAAGACAGCTGTGAGGTTAACGGGGGTAGATTGCAAGTGTATTTTGGACTTAAAGAATATATGAAGAACTTACCAGTAGCTCGAAGAGATCAGTGACGTCACCAGTAGGGCTTTCATAGGATATCCCGAGCACAAGGCATCTTTCTTTCTGAGAGTGGTGGGGAAGAGAACTGTGGTAAGGGAGTGGAAACGGAGATAAACGGTAATGAGATGATCGGGGAAAGGCGAAACGGGGGACGTGGCTGCGCACGGAGAACGCCGGCCACGGCGAGTGTAGAAGAAGGAGGAGGAGCAAATGAAAATAGGGCGACTGTATAAGAACGTCACAAGGGGTATGCAGCCGCAAGGGGCTACGTGAGCCTCGGCCGCAGGGGGCCGTAAGGGTGTTGTGTAAAGGAAGAAAGAAAGAAGAAAATATACAAATGTAAATACTATATTTTAATAATTTTCCTTAGCGGACTATCGCAAGTCCCCAAATTTACGGGGCCAGGTAAAGGTATAAGGCTGTGTATTGTAAGTGTTAGCAAGATAATAGCTACCAAATAGGGGAAGGATAACAAGTGGAGCGCTACTATGTCACACGGGACAGGATCGGGAGTGTGGGGGAACACCCTCACTACCCCACTACAACACATATGTACCACACTGTCACCCCATAGGGAGAAACTGATCAAGTATAGCATAGAATGGACACAGGGGACGGACAACAAAATGATAACACCATGGCCACCTAATGGTAGCTTCGATCCATATACCCAACATTCACTATTAAACCATCTGTATAATACATACAAAGGGAAGAAGTTGACAAACCACGTGGAGGTGTTTAACTTATGGAGGATGTTCCAAGGGACCCGACCAGGACCAAATGGAATGTTCACTGTGGGGGAAATACCGGAAGAAAAAGAGATTAAGGAGGAAGGAGAGAATGGGAAAAAGGGGAGTGAAGACCCAAAGAACACGGGGAACGGACAAGAGGGAGGAGAAAAGAATAATAACTCAAAAGAAAATGAAATAAAAAAGGAACAGAGCAACGATATACCCCTAGCAAAGGTAGTGAAAACAGAGGGAGGGGGGTTGTACCCTTTAAGAGAATTAGGAGAAATAGAAAGAGGACAGTTAAGGGCGGCTGAGGGGTACTCGAACCCGGCATACAGCCCGCCACCATATGTGGCTCATAGGAAGATGCCAGCAGGGGAGGGGAGGACTGGAGAAGAGCAAACTGTGGAAATAGGACATGATGAGTGGGTAGCTGGGCAGATACTATTAAAATTACGAGGTTCATTAACAGGAGAAGAGAAGGAGGTAGTAAGGAAAATAGACGAGGATAATACCAGGGAGAGTGGAATGAGAGGGGAAGAGCTGTTACGACAAAAGGAAGAGATTTTGGAGGAACGACTAGCAGAGTTAAGGGATGAGCAGAATGAACTGATCAAACAGCTCGAGAGGGAGGAAAGAGAGAGAGCGAGGGGAAGGAAAGAAGGTAAGAACGAATTGGAAAAAATAAGGGAACGAACTGAGGAGCAAAGGAGAGAGCTGAAAGGGTAAAAGCAGCAGCAGAAAGGGTATCAAGAGCAGTGCTACGAGAGAGGAAAAGGGAAGAAGAAGAGAAAGAAAAGGAAATGGCAATGTGCAAGAAGAGATTACTATCAGAAACGACTAAGAAATACGAAGAAGGGAGGGTGATAGAGAGTATATTAGAAAGGGAGAGGGTGAGATGGGAAAGGAAGAAAGAGGATGAAAGGATATTGGAAAAGGTGAGTAGCGAAGTAATGGAGGAATTAAAAAGGAAATTGGTAGAGAGATGGAGGAGAGAAATGAAGGGGAAAGAGAAAGTAGGAGAAGGGAGAGTGAAGTAAGGGGGTATGTGTATAGAGACGCAGAAGTAGCAACAACATCAGCGCAAAGGGGAACGGTTGGTAAAGGAGAAAAGGGAGAACCGGACCTAATAGACTTAAAAACAGTAACAATCAAGGGGAAAAAGACAGAGTGGGGGATGCCGTTTGTGAATGACTTTTGTAGTGAGGAAGAAGAAGGAATGGAGAAGGAAGGAAGAAATAGTGAAAGGGAAAGTCTAGATTACCTATACACCACCCGGACCAATACAGACTCACCATGGATCTGTAGGAGAAAGGATGAACTGGAGAGAAGTGAGGAGGAAGAGCAAGGGATAGCGGAAAGACAGACACATGAAGCCACACCGTCACCATCACACCCTCTCCCATCCCACCCCACATGCTCAACCACCTCACGCTCATTAGGTACAATCAAACTTGCGCCCTTCACAAACGAATTGACACCCTATGCAGGTCGGCTTAGAGACCTCCCTAGATGCAGGCAGGAAGGATGAATACACACGCCCACATTAAATACAGGAAATGATGGAAGAAGGGGAAAAGATGGAGAAGACAGAGTTATGAGTAGGGGAAATACAGACGAAATTGACGATGTAGGAGAGAGGGAAGAAGAGGAGGGGTGTGAGGACTCGATTTTATGGAACCCAAGGGATAAAACGAGACACAACTTAATGCCACTTCTGGAGAGGGGAGGGGTTAGACCACAGTACGTCCCTTGGAAGCATACAGACAAAGAAAATATAAAGTGCAGGCTCCCATCATTAAGTGGAGGTGCAAGTAAATGGATATATGAAATGGAAAAACACACCGCAGGACAGAAACTGGCAGTGGGAGATGTAAAGGGCCTTCTAATATCGATATAAGGGGATGCAGCGGATGACATTTGGAAGAGAGCGGGATTTCCTGGGGTAACAATAGCAAACACATCGCACGATGGGGCACCATTCGCAAACTGCAGACATGCACTATGGCAGGCACTGAGGGTACAGTACCCAGACACATCAGACATAGGAGCAATTACCTCACGCAAGACGCGTGAGAACGAAGATCCTGTTGATTATATCCAGGAAATCCAAGAGAAGTGGCGCATGGAAACTAGAGAACAATGGGACAAAACACCAGCAATATTTTATCATATACTAGTACAAGGGCTCCCAGAAGGAGTTCAGAAACAACTGAAGAAAGTAGTGGGAATGGAAGCAAAAGCATGGGCAGAAATACAACTGACAATAGTGCATCATTGCAGGACATGGCAAGGAAAAATGAAACAAAAGGAAGAGGACAGGAAAACGGAAGAGGCTAAACTAGTACAGAAAAAACTTACTAAATACACAATGGAAGGGGCACTAATAACTACACCTACAACAATGACCCAAAGCCCTACACAAGTAGTGGCTGCACAAGATCCCTCCCAAATACCACCTTCACAGACTATAACACAACAGGTGCCGCCACTCCAACCATACACGGCCAACATGGGAGGAGGATACTCAATGCCAGGAGCTGGGTATTATAATTACAACAGGGGAAGAGGAGGAATTATGAGAGGGAGAGGATACGGATATAACACACAACAGCAGGTGGGAGGACTTAGAAATTCCTACCCCACCGGACAACTACTATACCAGGACAACACAGGAAGCTTTCCATGGCAGAGTAGGGAACCACCGGTGTGTTGGAGTTGTGGATTAGTAGGGCACATGTCACGCACGTGTAGAGTAAGACCAGGAACACCATCATGGAGCGAACAGGGACAACCAAGGCCCACACAAAAACAGCAGGGCATACAGCAACAGCAGACGTTGCAACAGGGAAATGAACAGCAACAACTAATAACACAACAACAGCCACAGACATATTCACTGCCACAACAACAGGTAGCGATAACACAACAACCCCAAGCACAACAAACACAACTGGGTAGGGTGACGGTCCTGGGACACAACCCTTACACAGGAAAGGGTCAATCGTTGTACCCTCAATAGGACAGCCCACAGACGGCCTTGGTGTGTCCCATCCTGTCAGTAACACCTAATAGTGCGGAGGAACCACGCATAGAGGTAACGATAGGTGACAAAAAATGATCATTCCTTGTTGACACCGGGGCGACCCGGTCTTGCATAAGGGAAGGTAAATTTAAGATGTCGGGCGAAGCCATTAACACCCAAGGATTCTCTGGGGCTAGAGGGTTGGTTCCCTTTACTGATGACATTCCCTTATCTATAGGAGATTATGACATGTCAGTCCCACTTTTATATTATAGTGCCTCACCAGTAAATATACTGGGGAGAGACATCATGAACAGGTTGAATATGACGATCTCCTTTACGGAGGACGGCATAATTTGCTCTACTCCAGGAATTAACATGCTCACAGCACGACAGATTATGCAAGCATACTGCGGACAGACAGCAATTAGGGCTGAGCCAGTAGATGGTGAACTATTCCAGTACGGGACAGACATGGCATTTGCATGGATGCCAGGGATAGAGGGAAAGATCTGGAGGAGGCCAGCCGCCTATTTGTTCAGACCAGAAACACCAGTCAATGAACCAGAAGGAAAGGTGGTTCCAGCGGACATTGAGAGCATTATAGCAACAGCTGATTACATTGCGGTACATACCCAAGACAGAGAAGGAAGAGCATGGAGGGCAGTGATAGCACTAGCAGAAGGATGTAGACTCACCCAGGTGTCAGATGAGGAGCTGTTCTCAGAAGAAAAGGAGGAAGGTGAAATGGTGTTTATGATGAGTGTGGAAATATGGCTAAAAGTGGCGTACAAACAAGTGGCACAGAAAATTGCAATGGCACTTGAGGCACCCACATCCACCCCAGTTCCCTTCTTTGAGGAGGATATGACAAAAGTACCCACATCATTATGGACTACCGGCCCCTATGACGTGGGGTGCATAAAAAGTATAGGGGGAGTAAGGATAAAATTGAAGAAAGGTGCAATACTCCCCAGAGTGAAACAGTACCCACTATCAAAAGAGGCAGATGAGGGCATATATGAAACCATAACGGCCCTTATAAATAATGGCATATTGGTCCCCTCAGAATCACCATGTAACACGGCTGTATACCCAGTGCGCAAGGCTAGAGGGGGGTCTTGGCGCTTCATACAGGATCTCAGGCCCTTGAACAACATAGTAGAAGCAGAATACCCTATAGCCGCAAACCCGGCCACAATATTGTGTGGCATTCCAGCAGGAGCGTCACGATTTACAGTGATCGACCTTAAAAATGCTTTTTTCTCAATACCATTGCACCCAGACTCACAAGATTTGACAAGCTTTACTTACAGAAACACAAAGTGGAAACACACCAGATTGCCACAAGGGTACTGCGAATCACCCTCAATATTCAACAGAGTAATACAGATGGATTTGGGTAACATTGAAGTGGAAAGCACAGTGTTGCAGTATGTCGACGACATAATAATTTGCAGTACAAACGAAAGAACCTGCAGAGAGGACTCATTAAAGATGCTGACAATATTGGCTGAAAAAGGTTACAAGGTAGACATGGAAAATTTACAGTACTGTCAAGAACAGGTACTTTACATTGGTCAGCTCATATCCCAACATGGAAGAAAGATTGCACCACAAAGAGCACAGGCCATTTCAAAAACTCCAGTGCCACAAACAGTGAGGGAACTGCAGCAGTTCCTGGGTCTGTGTAACTACTGTAGAGCATGGGTATTTGATTATAGCTCATACATAGGACCCCTGCTTGAGGGGTTAAAGGAAGCTAATAAAGGGGAGAAAAAGTTGGGGTGGACAATGGAAATGAAAGAGGCTTTTGATGAACTGAAAGATGCGATATCAACTGCTCCGGTACTGGCAACCCCAGACTATGAGCGACAATTCTTTATATTTTCACATTGCGACTCAGCAGTAATGAAAGCAGTGTTGGCTCAAAAAACAAGCATGGGCTACAAACCAGTAGCATTTTACAGCGGCCACTTAGATCCTGTGATGTTAGGTCATTTCCCTTGCGAACAAGGTCTCGCCGCAGCTGCTTTTGCGGTAGAGAAAGCATCAGCAATCACCATGGGGTGCCCAACTGCACTGTTTGTGAACATGCACTATTTGCAATATTGAATAAACCTAAGTCCACCCTAACCACGCAAAGGGCATCAGGTTATGAGATCATCTTATCCAGAGCTGAACTATCAATTGTTAGATGTAGCACGGTCAACCCTGCAAGGTTCCTAGCAGAAGTACTTGAGGAAGAAGATTATGCACACGATTGTACGCAAATCACTGAAATGTACTCATGTACTAGAAAGATTGAAGAGAACGCACTAGATGGAGGTGAGCTCCTGTTCATTGACGGGTCATCAACTATCGACCAAAGGGATGGTATAAGGAGGACTGGGGCAGCAGTGGTAAAAATGATGGAGGTACCGGTGTGTGTGGCAATGAAATGTGTACAACTACCACAGCATTATTCCGCTCAGGCAGCAGAATTAATTGCACAAATCTTGGCGTTGAAGGAAAACTTTGACAAACGAGTGACCATATATTCCGACAGCGCATATGTTACGTCCACTGTCCACTCAGGGCTGTCGAAATGGAGAAGAAGAGGGTTTAGTAGAGCTGATGGCACTCCAGTGCAACATGCCCTCCTATTGGCTGAACTAATTGAAGCAATAAATGACCCTCAATAATTAGCTTTGGTCAAATGCACCGCACACACCAATGGTGAAGACTACATTTCAAAAGGGAATGCAGCAGCAGACGCACATGCGAAGTATGCTGCATATATTGGTGAGATATGGAACCCCCCAGAGTCAGAGAGAGGGAGAGGGAGGGGAATGGCTAAGGAGATGTTGATAAGAGAAGGGTACACCCATCTCCCAGCCACACAGATAATGGAGCTACAAGCGGCTGCACCAATGGCAGAAAAAGAATTATGGGTAAAAAGAGGATGCACAATGTCACCAACTGATGCACTATGGCGCCAGGGTGACACTGGAAAGATTGTAATACCACTGGCACTATTGAACACCGCCCTGAGCCAACTACACCACCCAGCCCACACAGGCAAGGAAGTAATTGCAGCACGAATTAGGGAAGACTGGTTCTGCCCTGAGTTAAATTCTCATGTGTCAAATTTTATCAGCAATTGTCTCACATGTCAACAGTTTACGGCCGGTCACACTCTGAAGGTGATAAGAGGTACTATACCCCGGCCAGAGGGACCCTTCCGACATCTCCATATTGACTATGTTGATATGATCAACGTATGTCAAGGAAATATGTATATGATTGTAGTAGTATGCCCATTCTCGAGGTGGATTGAAGCAGGGCCCTGTTCACACCCAGATGCATTCAGAGCAGCTAAATTCTTAGTGAGGGAGGTCTTCCCCAGGTGGGGAGTGTGCGAGGTACTGCGGTAAGATAATGGCCCACATTTCGCAAACGAAATGTTCCAGCACATCACATCCTTACTGAACATCAAGCATAAATTTGCATGTGCATACCACCCACAGGCCAACGGTATATGTGAACGCCTGAATGGCCTATTAAAGGAGGCAATTGCAAAAATACAGCAAACAACAAAGAAGAGTTGGTTGTATTGCCTTCCACTAGCCCTATTTGAGCTAAGGAATAGACCAGGTTCCGACCACCACCTCACCCCTCACGAGGTGGTTACCGGACGTCAAATGCGCCTTCCCCTAACGCCAACATCAAGAGCATTTACCGATCACGAGAGTACTGCAAATGTCCTTGGTGATGAAATGTACCAATATGTGTCTTCTTTGATTACTAGTGTAGTGTTTGTGTCTCAACAGCTCGAGCGCACACGGGGCGGGTCTAACAGCGATCAACAAAAAGACGCGGATAAAGAATTGGAAAAGGAAAGACTGTGCAAAGTTGCTAAAGGTGACCACGTACTACTTCGCAATTTCAACAGAAAGTGGAACAGCCCACGCTTCACTGGCCCCCATCTGGTAGAGGAGGTATCAACGAGAGCAGTAAAGCTACAGGACAAACGTGCCTGGAACCACCTACACGACGTAAAGATCTACAAACTCCAGACCCGCCCCAGCGCCACCGACAGGGCCACTGGAAAAACAACAACAGCGTCACCAACAGAGGAAGAGACTTCTACTACAACTAACGGCCTAAGTGTCCCCATACCCTGCCACCCCTCAGATTCCCCAGAGACAACTACTAGAAAAGAAAGGGGTGATCCCCATACCGCCCACCCCATGGTTACACGATTAAAGAGTAAAGAGACTTCCGCCAGTTGAGCCCCAAACCGTCTGCCCATTGACCCCCTACCCATTGTAGTAATAACTGAACTGAAGGACATTGTCTTGCACATATACACATGTAAACACCTGAATGTTCTCTTTCTTTTCTCTCGCACATGCAGGTACAGCGTATTATTGTACTATTAAGAAAGTAGATAACTAACCAATTCACTGCCCAGGAGTAGATGGTACCCTCAGACGATAATTACCTGGAAGAATTGTCACACCAATTTGTATATGAAATACAAAGGCCAACGTACCTGAAAAGAAGGAGAGTATGTGTCTACTACACAGCATTCCTCTTGGCCATAGAACATTCAATGCCCCACCTCCAACCATACTTGCCGGCCCTAAGAGATAGATCGCTTAGATTGGCGTGGGAACAGCTCTTCGCCTGGGCACTGAATGACTACTTGATAGGGAGAGCTTAAAAACGACAACTAACATTAATAACAAGCATATTAAGAATTTTCAGGCGGGCAACTGTAACGTCGCAAGAATAAGCTGCCGGACTGCAGCAAGGTAAGAGCAAAATGCTGGTGAAATTAGCATTTGTAATAAAATTGATAGGGATTTTAATGATCACCGGATTCTTGGTTGCCTCTGTATGGCAGTACAGCTATGCTATCAATATTATTGCTGTACCCAAACCTAATACACCCCCACCCCCAGCTGCAACAGGTGGTACGTCAGGTGGTACTAGTAAAATCCCACACAAGGAAAATAGAGTTAAACGCAGCACATACTCAGATAATAAAGGTATTGACAACTACATACAAGATTCAGCGCACATCTCAAACAACATATGGTACCAACACATGACCCACATAGGTAAGCAGACAACAGAAGACAGCTGCTACGTTTGCTCATTAATCCCATACGCCATGAGCGCTTCTCGAACATTTGTTGCCACGGAGATAGATGAAAAAGTAGCACGATGTATAATATACCTGGCACTGTTCCAGACGAAAGGAAGATTTCAAGGGACAGTGGTGCAACTGGTGTGGAAAACACGAGATACATATCCATATGAAAACAACTTCCTCAAGACTTATTTGAGTTACCACAAGAGCAGTTTACATGCTGAAGGATTCAGATACATAACAAGTGGTCCTGAAAAAGGAGAAACAAAGAAAGTAACACTACAGTACCTACCATGTGATTGGTACACCACTGAAGTCCCTGGCAAGAACGGATGTTGGGAAAGACCACTGGTGATAATAACAGGGAAGGTGTACATGAACAACAAATGGGACATAGGAGTGGTTGGTAGCAACATGGTAACAAGAGAAAATATTTCAACTATTGATGGACACAACCATAGATGTTGGATGACTTCGGTCAAGTACGTACCCATGCTCACGTGGATGGAGAAGGATGAAGACCCAATAACAATACTGCCGCTAACTGCGCCTAAGGTATGCTACCAACATAAAGGGGAGGTGGACGTAGGATACAACACCAACTGTGAAAGCATGATGGAGTTACCTGAGGGGGGAGCAGGAACAGCAGTAGTAATAGACCCTTACTGGGACTGTGGAGAAAAAGCATACCACACACTGCCCCCTCTGTGGAATGGTATATGCACAATAGTGCACGTTAATGTACCATCACTAGTGGTACCCCAAAAACATGTCAATATGGCGAACTTCCCCAAAATGGATGAAGGGAACAAAAGGAAGAAGAGATCTGTACAACCTCAGAAGGGGCCAGAGAGCAAAACGAACGGCAATAATACTGTCCTGAATAGAAAGAAAAGACAAGGAGAACCTCTGACAGGAAATTACCTATGGGGAAGGTCGGAAACAGCACTCACTTCAATTCCACCAGAGCACAGACTATTCAGCAGAGCAGCAATGTTCTTCTCCTCAATAATACATCCAGGACTACAGGCTTACGCAAACGCAAAATGGCTCCAGATAACTCGATGGGAACTAATGATGACTATTAATTCTACGGTAAATGGATTCAACGCAATAAAAGAGGAACTGCGAGCTGTGAGGATGGTAGCACTTCAGAACAGATATGTACTGGACCTCCTCACAGCAATGGAAGGAGGAGTTTGCGCTAAAATAGGACAATCATGCTGCACATTCATCCCTGCCAACGATGCTGACAATGGTACACTGACAGAAGCAGTTTTACAATTGGCCCAGATGCACTCAAAAATGATGGATGAAAGTAAAGGTGTAAAAAAGGATGAGAGCTGGTTTTCAATATTATGGTCATGGATACCATCTTGGCTGTCAGATGGACTGAAAATTATAGTTGGATGTACTATTTTGGCTGGAGCTACACTGATCATAATAAGATTTTGGAAGGCCCGGAAGGCACGCACCACAGACGAGATGATCGAAATGGTTGGTATGCACCTCTTGATGCCAACAGACGACGGCCAACACACAGGCACAATCATAAAAGAGAGAGAGAAGTTGCGCAACCAGATCATCACAAACCACCTGGACCCACCATCTGTGAAGCTCGAAAACCCAAGAAACCCAAGGAGCTACATAGGGAAATGGGTATACTGCACTCCTGGAGGAACCTGTGCATATATGTATTGGTCATTTGAAGACCATGTTAACCACTATGGACATTTGGGAGGAATAACTAAAATATGGAGAGTGAGAGGAGATAAAGAAAAGGATATGTTTGTGGTCGACAAGTCGACCAGAGGGGGGACTGAAGTGGGAGAATGGAAGAACAGACTCCCGCCCTTCCCCTCTCGCGCTTGGCCTAGAGGATCACGGCCTAGACACCCGCCACGAGAGGAGTTTTCCTATCTACCAGACGACCAAATACCCTGGTACAGGAACATACGGATGTGCCCACTTACCTGCCCAGCAGCCCGCCCTCCCCATGCCGACACCTGCGGCATGGATCAACTCGACTAAACCTACACGTCGTTAGAGATGCCATGACGACCTAGCCAACGGTCAGCACACCTGTGCACACATGCACACCGGACACTCCCACACCAATCCACACGAAGAACATACTCAGTGCTATGACATAGGCGACAGACATACCCACGGACGTGCATCTTTATTATTTTCCACATAGGCTCTCAAAATGCAGAAACGCAAGACGCATAATGAACTTATCTAAGAAGGCTTGCTCACGCTTCTTCTAAGAACCATGTACCATAATGAAGAATATAACGGAGACACGATACTGTGGATAGAGCAATATGATACCGTAACCTAAAGAGCTCTGCATCAAACGGTTCCACCTATGCACCAGGCCCAAGTAGGCCGCAAGCAAAAGTTTCCATGAACATTGAATGAGCAAGAGCTTGGTTGCTGACCCTGCAGAATGAGCCCGGCGAAAGCACACCGCCAAGGGCACGATGTTGCAATCTCGCACGCTGCAAGCCGACGCCAAGGTCGCACCTGCAAGATAAACCAGGCACACAGTGGGAAAAACAATATTAATTGTGCTGAATTCTGCCTCAAACACGGTCCCACCTCACGTGACAAAGCCAAACCTGACAGGATGCAAAGCCCAGGAGGAAGGAGACGCCTGAATCCCACGTTTCAAGACACAGGCAGATACAATTAAAAGACTCATTCGACATCTGCAGCAGTGGGAGTAGTCGACCTCCCAACATATGAATAAATCCTCACATTGTTTACACCTACCCATAGTAAAACATTGTTGCAAATTACAGGTGCACCGCGAGCTGGGAACAGCGATAGTCCCAGACTGGGAGGCTCGCGAGTGGACCAATCAGAACATGGGGCCCTTATCACTGACGCCATTAACATTGACCAATCCTCAGAGGTCTTCATGTAACAATTTTCATGTATCAAATTGAAGGGACAGCCCAAGTATATCACCTGACTAACCCTCAACCACTAACACCGTTCTCTATATGTATGCTATATGTATGCTATACTAACCCTACCACTCGAGTAACCAATCCAGAGTGGAAATAGGTTTTTTGTTAAACTTTGTAAGATGACGCAAGTAGCGCGTCATACTAAGGTAAAAAGGGCCTGCGAGCCCCACGATTGTGTGTGTGTCAGGACGGACGCGTACGATCCTTGACCCTTGATCCTTGACCCATCCCTGCCGTTTTGTCTAATAAACAGCAGAGTCACCTTGCTTCTTGCGTGTGTCTCATACTCTATCTCTTTTGGGATATACGGGAGGAGTTGGGGAATTTCCCCCCGACACCTGCCTTCCTTATTCTCTGGTACCAACTCGCTCACCCTGAATACCCCAAAGAAAGCCAATGTGAAGGCCCCTGTAATCAAGACCTTTTCATACTCATTCCGGCACACTCCTACTAGACATCCAATCATGCTGTGCAATTTCCCCACATCAATGGGTCACCTGTCATCAGGCTTCCTCTCAGCCTGCTTGGCCCAACCTTTCATAGTGTACTCCGGAGACCCCCGGCCGGCCCATAGAGCCGAGGTTTGCTCAGAAAGTACTTTAAAATGAGATAGCTGCACCCTTGAGATGGATGGGGTGCAGATTTATTACCCCAACACCAATCAATAAGGACAACTCAATGGTTTGGCAAAGGGAGTCCCAAAAAACGGGGAGTCATGGAAATCAGCAGTGATGCAATCGTCCTTCTCGCTTCGACTCCAATGAGCTTCTTAAAAGACATAGCATTTATACTGAAAACTCATATAATTGACGTATAACACTCAAAAGTTGATATGCAATTCTATTGGTTAGGAAAAGGTAACTTTAATATAAATACTATATCTGTATATGGTAACGAGTGAGGGGATTGGGTAAACACTGTCAGGTGGGCAGGAAGCCCTTCCTTCAAAGATGACTACTGTAGACGTCACTAAAAGTACAACGTCCCATTGGTTCTACTAACTATCCTGGACGGATGCCAAGCGTAGGTGTGAACTTGTGCTTCTCCTCGCTCAGATGGTCACGTGCTTCCCACACTCTCAATTTGTGCATTTGATTCTTATTCAGCTTGCCACCTGCCTACGCCTCCTTATCTTGACCTTTCAGAAACAGGATATTCTGTTCTTAAGTTTCAATTAGATGTTGCTACTGTTCGTTCCTTCTATTGCTATGACCTGGGCTTCTCCTGGCACGAGTTGCATCTGCCGAGTTTCGATTCAGCCTCTTCTCGTTTTGTGAGAATATGAATTTCTGCTCATGTGGCCTTTAGTAACCTGGGTTGATTCTGCTTCATTTGCAAAGTGGAGTTACATGTATAATGCTGTGCTTCGTTTTGAGGTAGATTATGTATAATGGCGCTTGCCGCACTATTCTTCTACTTAGCATTGCAAGCTGCATCGTTTTCTTAGCTTTCTTGCGGTTCCAAGCATATGTACAAGTGTTAGCTGGTTGAGTATCTTCATACGGTTTACAGCTTAAGCTTCTTTGTACTTCAACATCGCTCTCCCCTTTTAGGTTCACAATATCCTTATTCATGGTTTTTCATCTCTGGGTGTCATTCTCGGGTTGAAATTTCTTCTACTTGTACATCAGTCCGGGTCCTCGTGACGTCACCATTCAGCTTCCATTAAGACCTTTTTGGTTTCTTCTGGGACTGTACTTAGGCAATCTTCCTTTCATCTCATTTGCTGGTAAGGTTACCTTAATGGATACCTCACTGTCCATGGATTTCTTGGTATCGGTACTTCAATAGGTGTTGCACTTCTGATAGGTACTGGGCAGAGCCCTACTACGGCTCTCTGCTGATTTATCTGCTCATCATACGTCACATATTTTGGTGTGAACGTTCCTGGTACTTCAAAATGGGCATCTGGCGTGCAGGCTTCATTTGGGACCTCTTCTACACTCCCCCTCTGCGCGATTGATCAACCAATTTCACCTCCATCTTTGGATTCAATTTACTCGATTCTTCTGTATTTATCTTTACTCCATCACCTGGGTTCATTCCTTCTTCATCTTCGGGGTCTATACATGATGGTTTAAGGAAGTGTCTCTATGGTGTACATATTTTTATTACTCCTTTCAAGCTTCCTGCTGTTCTTACATGTTCGTCTTTATTCCAAGTCATCAATTCACATTGTCCATTTGGGCTGCAATATACCCATCTTCCCACATCATTTCTGTGCTTTCTGGGATAGAGATTCCTTCTGGTGCATGAATACTGGTCTTCACAAAGCCTCTTATTTCTTCATCAGTCAGATCCTTGGGCTTCCATCCTGGCTTGACATCAATCATGATCTTCATCCCTATAGCTTTTTTCGCAGTCTTCTGGCATTGTGAGATTATTATCTTGATAAAACAAAATCCTAGCAATATCATCACTAACAGGGCTCCCAGGAAGGGGCATGGCTAAAAGAGACATGTGAGGAGACGTGTTCCGGAGGAGCTCCCGAGATCCTGCAATTATCCTTGCAATTAGTGCACACACGGATGCCTATAAGCATTGAAAACTCACATGCCCACTCATGAATGCAGTGAACATGTCCGGTGAACTTCTGGAGCCCGCAAGACGCAGGGAGACAGAGTTATGCATACTCCAGAGGTTGTGTACATCTAAGAAGGGTGACACAAAATGGCAGACGGGACGTACGAACAAAGAAATCATCCGGCTGTGTGAGGATAGCGCAGACACCGCTGAGAGGGGCAGCGTACTGAGGTCCCCGCACCACAGACACAGGCTCAGAGGAGCCAGAACTCACAGTCGTGAATGAGCGAGTGCCGAGCACGACATACAGCAGCGGGATCCCCCAAACAAACCGCTCCTGAGGTTCACCTGCGGCAGGGAACGGCTTCTCACTGCGGCCGCAGACGTCACGTGAGAGTGCACATGTAGTCGGGAGTAGCCCCATGGGATGGCGGATACGTGAGGAGGACAAAGGAGCCCCAGGGAGATAACACCGGGACGCCTGTGGAGCGGTGAGACAAAGCAGTGTGAAATACCCCTGCTGGGAAAGCGCCACTGCGAGCCCTGTGGGCGGGTAGTACCCGCTGCTGAGCAATACTGCATGGGTCACAGTGGCTGGTGGGTGAAGCAAAGTAGCAGCGGTCCGGTGCGGAGCAGGCCCGAACTGAGGAACGGAACCAGACCACACGCATATGCTTGTGGAGACCACACCGGACTGCATGGCAAGCAAGTCCCACAGTGCTCGCAAGTATATGCATACGCGGCGGGAACGGCCCTGCCCTGCGGAGAATGGCTGAGAATACATTGTTGCGCCACATACCTAGATGCGAACGCAGAGCACGAAGGGGATAACAAACAGTGAGCACACACACATGAGAGGCAGCCGCAGGGGCGGCTCTGAGAGCTCTGGCAATGCTGTACTGCAGGACAGTTAGAGGAGCACTGAAGGTCACGCAAAAGCAGGAATAATACCTTATGCCATACGATGGATAGCCACACAGGCAGCAGTGACCGCTCCCCCTGGGGTTGATGGCCCCGGCGGAGACCTCGCGGTCTAAAAACACAAGGAAGCCGGCGGCCTCTTGTAAAATGGCCTGGTGCATATGAGATGTATTGAAGTCACAACCTGGGGCATCGGCATAACCCAGACTGGCATACCCGCTGGAGCCCGAATCCAAAATAAGTGGACACGTGGGGAGAACAAAGGAGCCCGACGAAGAAGGCATCCACGAGCCTATGAGGGGACAAAAGGAGGATCGCGAGGTACACCCAGTGGAAAGCACCATTGAGGACCCTATATATATATATATAGGCAGCACCAGTGGCCAAATGAAACTCACTGTCGGGGATTGCTAGACCTATAGTAATACCCAAACAGGTCCACAAGCCCTTGGGTGCGCAGGCAGGATATGCACCACCAGGAGCCGGGGCATAATGATGATTACAATAAGGAACAGTAGCAGCAAAGTACGTGCGAGGACATAACCCATTCTTGACACAAAACTTACAGGACACGAGGACTCCCACTATAGCCCCCCTCAAGCACCATTGTCTAGTACGGACTAACCCTGAGGCACTAAAGACCATACCTCGGAGCGCCCGAAGAGAAACACATGGCAACATCGAGATGGCAAACTTACAGACCAAAGCAAAGGGCAAACAACCCACACTGGAAGAATATGCCAGAACACTGCAAATGGCAGAAGGGGCCAGGAGTAAGGAGAGGACCCCCACCACGGACACCGCAAAGGTGAGCAAAGACCAGCAAATCCTGAAAGCGATTGCAGGCTTGAAACTAGCGTGGAAAACCAAATTGGAATTGGCAATGGTTGAATTGAAGGCGGCACTGGAACTTAAAGTAGGCACAGTGCAGGATGAGGTGAATCTCCTCAGGCAAGATGTCCGAACGCTAGCAGAACGCACAGGCAAATTGGAAAAGGAAGTGGCCCTGAATACAGCTGCAAGTGTGTCTCACAAATCGGAGATTCACATCCTAGAACAACGCATGAGTAACTTGGAAAACAGGGCAGGAGAAGCAGAGGGACGCGCCCGGAGAAATAATGTAGGCATCGTGGGATTGCCGGAAGGAGCAGAGGGACCAAACCCCACGGAGTATATTGAAACAATGCTGTTGCAAGAAATAACGGGAGGGGTGCTGACTCAACGATTTGCGGTGGAATGGGTGCACAGGGCCTTGACGAGGAGGCCACCGCCAGGATCCCCCCCCCCTCCGAGGCCAATAATTGCCAAGATCCTGAACTATCGAGACAGGGAAAAAATCCTAGAGCATTTCCGGAAGAGAGGGACGATGCAAAGGACATCGGCGAACATCATGGCATACCCGGATTACACACTGTTGGTACAAAGATTCTGTATGAACTATGGAGCAATGAAAAGAAGATTGCGGGGAGGCTGCTACAAGTACATGTTAATATACCAGGAGAAACTGAAGGTGTACCACAAAAACAGAGCACTGTTCTTCGACACTCCTGAGGATGCGTCAGAGTGGCTTGACACACAGAACTGCCCATCGGAAATGGGTATCCAGAAGGAAGACGGCGCAGATAAGTAAAACAGAGGCTGCAGATCTCATAGTGCTGCAGACTCAGACACTGGGACTAGAATATAAGACAGGGCAAAGACAGTGGGGACAGGTGTTATATGGGCTGAGTAAAAATGATTCCTCAAGCACGGAAATACAGTGCAAACTGTAGGAGCCTAATGGAACCGGCTCTCACACCCCCGTGAATAGACTAGATAGGTTACCAATAGATCGGTAACACCCTGCTGGGTTCCTGATCTCGGCATTCCGAGATAGGACAAATGCGGGGGAGCCTGAGATCCAGGGATGGAGCTGGGCATCAGTTGGGGACGTGTAGGGAGGAGGGAGGGGAGGGAATGTGTGCAGTGAACATAGTTGGGGAAGAAGGGGTGGGGGCTAGTTGGGGAGTTAATGTTAACATTGGAGGGGGAACGAGCCCACATTCATGCCAAACAAGACCGGAGGGGAGAACAAAGAGGGAGAGAGGGGGGATGAAATATGGATGGCAATGTGAAGTCTTAGAATTGTAACTTGGAACGTGAGAGGCCTTAACAGTTACCTGAAGAGGAACAAAGTAATGATGTATTTGAAAAGGCTGAAAGTGGACATAGCACTACTACAGGAAACCCACCTTATCAAAGAGAAACTAGAGGTGGTAAAAAAGTGGAGAGGGACCACCGTGGGAGCGACATATTCTGCCTATGCTATGGGGGTGGTTATCTGGGTGGCACCTCATGTGCCATTCCAGACGTTTCAGGCCATGGCGTAACTAGATGGGAGGATGATATTGATGTGAGGGCTGATGGAGAATAGAGAATTGAGTATCATAAATATACATGTGCTCCCAACCAAGACACAGCGGCTTACTTCAGGACTCTATATGGTAAAATCAGCCCCCTCTTGAGAGGCACAATTATATGGGGGGGGGGGATTTCAACTACACGCTATACCCCAAAATGGACAGGTCAGACACAAAACTAGATAAACCCACCCCTGCCGCGAAAGCATTACAGGCCCTGCTGTGAGATGTTGGACTAGAGGATATCTGGAGACAGCAGCATCCGAATGATAGGCACTACTCACACTATGCCACCCCACACAACCTGTATACGAGACTGGATTACGTGTTTGTTGCCTCTGAACTCGTAGGGGAAATGATAGGTTTCAGAATATAAGGCGAGAATATTATGGGACCACTCCCCCCTGGTCTTAGAGTGGAGACACCAGCCTCCCAGAGCAAGAATCCCGACATGGAGGCTCAAAGCCGATGCCCTGCAGGACTCGGTATTCCGAGAGGATTTAAGGGAGGAGATAATTGAGTACTTTGACACTAACACAGGGAGTGTACAGTCAGAAGAAACCTTATGGGAGGCGTTTAAAGTGGTAGTAAGAGGTGCGGCCATATCTAAATCCAAAGGGCTCCAGGGGGGCATAGAGCGAGAGCTGCAAGAGACAGAGAAGAAACTGGAAGAAATGATACAGGGGGGGGGGCCTCACAGGAGGACGCCGAACATGTGAACCTACTACTACAATCCAGCAAGGAGCACTGGGAAAGGGTTGTAGGTGAAAGGGTTGAATACAAAGATTCGAAATGCACTTTTTATTTTTTAGGAGGGGTCCCCCCAAAACGCCAGTTTTTTGGCCAAAAACCACTAATTTAACACATACCAAGGCCTTATTTTTTCAATCCTTTCGAGTCGCACCTATTGTATTTGACCCTTTTTTATTCTACCTTTGATTGGACACCCTGGGAAAGGCTATGTAAACTGAACTATAAAAAATATATTTAAAGGCAACACGCAGCGGGAGACAAACCAGGGAGGCTGCTAGCATGGTTATATAACAATGAGACACCGAGACCAGTAGTCAGAGAGATAAAGGGGGGAGAAGGTCAGACCTGGAACACCCAAGAGGGAGTGAACGAGGGGTTCCTTAGATTTTACAAACACCTCTATGAAGATATAGGGGAGGAGGCAGGCTGGGAGACTCAGGAAACATTGGAAGACATAGGATTACCCAAATTAAACGGCGAAGAACGAGAGAACCTGGAGGCCCCAATTACAATAGAACTAGAGACGGTGGTTCAGCACCGACCCACATGTAAAGCCCCAGGGTCGGATGGGCTCCCTAGTGAATTTTATAAAACATATAGGCAGGAAGTGCTCCCCCCACTGCTGGCCATGCTAAATGAGGCGTTCGAGAGGGGAAGGTTGCCGGAGTCTCTGAGGGAGGCAGTGATTATCCCGCTTCTAAAACCGGGCAAGCCAAGCACAGTCATACAGTCATACAGACCCCTATCTATGCTAAATCAGGATAGCAAAATCCTCACGGCAGTGCTGGCAAATAGACTCAAAAGGGTAATTAGCAAACTCATACACCCTGATCAAACAGGCTATGTCCCGGGCAGGAATATAACCGACAACCACAGGAGACTCGACCGCATCATAGAACAGACAGAGAGCGACCCCGGCGAAATAGCAATAGTCTCGCTGGATGCAATGAAAGCTTTTGACTCTGTGAGGTGGCCATGGATGTTGGCGGCCTTGAAAGAGTACGGGATGGGACCAGGGTATCTGAGGTGGGTTAAGATGGTGTACAGCTCCCCAATAGCTAGGGTCAAAATGGGCGCGATAATCTCAGATAAATGGCAATTTAGCAGGGGCACAAGACAGGGCTGCCCCTGGTCCCCCATGCTGTATATTCTTGCATTAGAACCACTGGTGATCTGTCTTAGACAACAGTACGGAGAGATAGGGATCTACACGAAGGGGGGAACGCACTTGATATCATTGAACGCTAATGACATGCTGTTATACCTGCGCTTCCCAGAAGAAAACTTGCAGTATGTCCTGGAAGTGATGGAACGTTATGCGGCCCTTTCCGGTATAGCGGTAAACCTCAAGAAGTCATGCATGTTCCCCCTGGGGAGATATAGAGGGGGCCCCGTATGGGAACCTACCTATCTTGCCGATACCCTGGCGGACCAGAACATTCAGATACTTGGGGATTAACATATATCATACGGCTGCGGACAAATGTAAATATAACACGGAGAGGGCAGTGGAGGGCATCAAGAGCTGCATGGGGTTCTGGGTGAAGCTCCCCCTGGCCATGGTGGGAAGGGCGCCCTTGCTCAAGATGGTAGTTCTGCTCAGGCCATTACACTTTTCACGAATATCCCATACATGCTCCCCAGACACTTTTTGATGAAACTCCAAAGCGTATGCATGGGCTTTATATGGCATAATTCTAGAAATAGGGTGGACCTATGGAAGTTGCAGAAACCGTATGACAAAGGGGGCATAAATCTGCCGAACTTTGAGATATACCATTTGGCGGGGCAGCTTCAGTATGTGGCCAGATGGTTGTCCGAAGAAGAGACGGCAGAAGCCAGATTATTGAGGAGGGATTGCGCCCCATTTTTTCTAAAACAAAATGGTATGGCTATCTGAACCAGAGATGCAAGGAAGAGCGAGATTGCTGGAACTGCGTTGGAACATACGGCGCAAAGCATGCCAACCCAACCCCATGCTCCCCGCAGGTGCCACTGGTGGCACTATGCGGTGAGGACACGCAAATGATAAAGGGGATCCACAAATTCTGGGAACCGATGGGCCTCGTGACCCTTGGAGACATATGGCAGGTGGGGGAGGTACTGGACTTCCTGAAGATAATGGAGGACACCGGGGTACATAAAGGACAATACATTACATATACTAGAATCATCAAATGAACGGGAGAAAAGGGGTCTGAGGTAGTACTAGCGGAACAACCCGATACAGTCATTGAAACGATGTACGACATCTCGGAGGGCGGGCATGAAATATCCCGAATTTATGAATTATTGATGTCCAGGGTGGGCAAGGAGGTGCTCCAACTGAGGAGGGACTGGGAGGAGGAGGTGGGAGAACCCATGCAAGATGGACAATGGGAAAGAGCCCAGAGGTATCATAAGAAGTTGTCCCAGAATGCGAGGCTACAGCAGATCCAGTTATACGTCGCCCACAGGGCATATATGACCCCCAGAAAAACTGCCAGGTTTGGAAGGTCTGGACACAGAAATGCCCCAAGTGTGGGGAGGTGGATGCCGGGATGACTCACATGTTCTGGGCGTGCTTGGAGGTGGGAAGATTCTGGACGGAGGTTAAACAACGTCTATCCCAAAATGGGATCAAGTTGGAGGTGGATTCAGTATGGACATGCATGTTGGGGGGTTTTGCTAGACCATGAAACCTAAAGCACATTAGTAAATTGAAAGACCTAGCCTACATCTTGGCCAAACGGAGAATCGCTATAGGCTGGAAAGCAGCCCAAAGACCTAGATTAGAGGTGTGGTGGACCGACCTCCTGAAGTGGGCAGAGGCTGAGATGGTAGCATGGTACGACGGAGTCAGTATGGGAGGAGGAAGCGGGAACCCTGATAGCAAGGAGACAAATGGTGGCCACGTTGTCGGAACTATCCCAGGCCAAACTCAGTAAAGATGACAACTTTGGGAACAATGAAGGAGAAGAATCCTAAGTAACGAATTTGGAGGTATTGAAGTAGGTGCTCGAGTTAAGGTGGCAGGAGGGGGGAGGACTTTGATGTGTAACATGTACAAATATTGATGTGAAGCAAATATATGGAAATGTCCTATATGTTGGTTATGTTTGGTGTGTTTTTAAAACAATAAAAATTATTTTAAAAAAAAAATTAAAAAAATAGGGCTCCCAGGAACTTCAAAGCATCTGCCATCCATTGTGGAACCCATGAAAACAGCGATCCAAACCAGCTGTCATCATCAACTTCATCAGTTTCATAGATCATCTGGTTCTGTAGTTGCATTCCTATGGCCTCTGTTCAAAGTTCAAAGGTTCAATTTTCCTCGTTGTGAGAAGGTATAAATGTGCAACATGATTCTCCCATTTTTGCACAAACTCCTCCATCCATGGCTGTGATCATGTCAAGGACATATCTGTTCTGAAGAGTCATCAGTCGGATCAGTCCTTGATCCCATTGAATCCTTTTATGGTCGCGTTGATCGTCTGCAGTAACTCCCATCTGGTTATTTGTAACCATTTAGTATTTACTCCAACTTGGATTCTTGGCATAAAAATCATTGTGAACACAGAGGAGGTGAGGCTGAACAGCCTGTGTTCCTATGGGATTGCATGAAAAGCTTCTTCCGATTTAGCATAGAAGTAATTCTCTCTCAACATCCGAGTTATCAGTTCCACAGATCTCTTCTTCCTCAGGTGAGCATCTGTTTTCGGGAAACTGTCAATATTCAGGGCACTTTTTGGGATCACCTGTGCTGGAACATGGACATTCACTATCGTGCATAAACCTCCCCAGTCTCTTGGCAGTCTGATGTATTCCTTGGATCCGCATGCCCAATAATGATCCATAATTACTGAAGTCTGATGCACCATTCCTGGAGCGTCAAAAACTCATCCACAGTTCTGATTCTCTCCCATCTTTCTTGTGCCATTATTCCTGAAGCAGAATTTTGGGCTTTCTAGTGGCACTATCTGCAAGGGTCCTCCTCTGTCTTCGACCCATGTGAATAGTTTTGCAAGTTTCGGCCATAATGGCTTTCAGCCATTCTGCACGATGTCAACAGTTTCTTTGTAGAGTCCAGTGATCACCCAGGCTCTGCAAATCACCACTTCTTTTTCCCACCCATCTGGTGAAAGCACTGTTCCCCAAATCTGCATTTGGGCTATATTCTTCCACTTTCGAGCTTCCTCTGGAGTTTTTCCTTGGACATTTAGGCCCTGATTCGTGGATTATTTGCGCCGAAAAAAACTGGATTTGTGCGCCATTCTGCCCGCAAATCCCCATTTGGGGCAGAATGGCACACAAATCCAGTTTTTTTTGGCGCAAATAATCCATGAATCAGGTCCTATGTATCGAGTTAATTTCCCATTTTATTCCTGCCCTTTAACTCCAGGCTTCTCGTACCTGATCACATGGTTCCTATTATGAGCTCTGTTTCATGTCTTAATGTCTCGAACACAATCATCTTTGTCGGGATAGGCTGTTTCAGTTTCCCATATTAATGAGGCATCACTACCCATGAACTGGCCTCTGGTCTTGCACATTGCTACGCGTGACAGACAATGTGCTGTCTGGACATCGATTTCTACAGATACGAAAATCTTGGATTTCCCCATGATATATGGTAGGAGTGCACAAACAAAGCATTCCTCTTTTGAACTTTGTCTTCCAACTTCTTTCATATGCTGGTACCAAATGTTGTTTCCCAAATGTGCTGTGCTGTCCAGGTAATCGTTTAGTTCATTATCATCTCCATGCATGCGTCTCTTGATTCTTAGTGTTCTGCTCTAGTTTGCTATAACTACATCCCTAAATGCATCTGTATGGCTCTTTCTTGCTGGAGGATTCTCAAGTATCCTGGCCCATGGTGCAGGCTTCCTCATCTGCGCCATTTGAGTGGACAAACATCTGGCAGCTCTTTCCCTCTCTTCATACATCCTTCTCCTGCTGGTTACAAATGCCCATTCCAACCATCCTGACGCTGGACCAGTGTATGGTTGCTTTGTAGAACTTGTACTTGTCCCTTGTGTTGGAACATATATGTTTGTTACTACAGTCTCTGGGGTTTTATTCTTCAATTCATCTAGTTTTTTCCTTTCTCCGGCTAATGTCGGCCATGCTCCGTCTACTTTAGTTGTACTTGTGAGATCTTCTTTGAGTTTGTCTTTGTCTTCCTTAGTGTTGTCTCAGGAGTGTTTATCATTATCATTTCTGTTGTTTCTTTTCCGATTTATCTTATCTTTACACAATGTCTGTTGTGGAGTTTCTTGTGGCAAGCAATCTATTATTTTCTACTGTTTCAGTTTGTGGTTCTGCAGTCATTGACACTAGGCCTGTTTTGTGTGCATTCAGTGTTTACATGCATGTGGTTGTCAGTAACCTTTCTTCATTCATTCCTTGCCGACCCTGTCTCCGGCTTTTCTGTGTATTTTTTACCACAAGTGTGTGTATCATTACTAATCACATGCATTTCATGTTCATTCACTCCATCATCAGATCTTCTAGGGACTTGAATGACTTTGTAAGGTCTGGGTGTTTTTGTGGGTTTCATGCGTGCATCATTAGGTGGGTGCACTGGAATTGGAATGCTTTGCGCTCCAATATGAAATGCAGTTCTGATCGTTAATGACAGTAAAACAATGATGAATTTGATACATAAATACATTATGCCTCTATAATCCAGAGAAGCGTGGTTGTCTCTCCTCCTGTGGTAGGACCAGATTGCTGCTCTGGACCCCCATCTCGAAAATTCACAAGATGTCAATTTTATTGTATTCCCTTAACCAATATCGTCTTTCAGGTTCTGTGTTTAAGAGTGTCAGGTGTTCCACAAGTGTCCCCCCTCTTGTGGATGATGAGTTGTCTCTTATCACAGCTCCTTTGCTAGACTATGGGAAAAATCAAATCGACTAACACCTCAGTAAGTCTTTTACTGTGCATGCTCAAAGTAAGTAAGCTCCCAATCCACTCCTCGGATTTGCTTCAGTCCTGAGGACATATTGTACGCTGGTCAGTATAAAGAAATAGGGACAAAATAACAACAAATGCAATAAGTGAAGTCCTTGACACTGCTTTCTTGATCTGTCCCTTGGCAGAAGGCTTTTAGAATCTCCCCAGATAATTCTGTTGATGGTTTGAGAGCTCTATCTGTAACACGATTCCATGCAAGAGCATGCCCATCTGTGCACCATTAACTGGATCTCTGATGAATGTGATCGATCGGTCTCCCCACTAACTCTGGAAAGTCAGTGACTAGGTGAAAAATAGACATTGCGAGCTAGCCTGCTGTCTTCTAGTGACAGGGACATCCGTCCTGTCTTGCTGAGTTTTTCAGTTTTTTAATGTAAACAATGTCTGCACTGTCCGGTCACGTGGAGTGCGACTAGGATCACTATTTTATTTAGGAGATGGCTTAGGTGCTCTGTATTTGCTGGATCTCGAAGAAACGTGAGTGTGTCTGTTGTTCTTCCGACAAGAGTTGGACAATCTTCGATTATAGGAAAGAACAATGTGTTGATAAGCTCATTTATTTCCATCTGTGCTTGAGACATTTGGTTCTTTCTCACTGTACTCAGGAAGTAAGAGAAATTGTTCGGCAATAACAGTAAGAAAACTCTTTATTGTCTTTTCGTTTTCAGGATCTTGGAGAAAGTCAGTGACACTGGTGAGCCTTCCCACCAATGAAGGTTATGATCCCAGCACTAGATCAAAGTAGGACAGTACGTTTTTGGTGATGTCATTACTGCGGGACACCGTAAGTGATTCCGAATAGGGCCTCGGTGTAGAATGAAACAGGATACTGTAGTTGCTTCCAATGTAAGTATCCTCGGGCAAAATTTGGCATATTCTTTTCTCATCAAGGCTTAAGTATGCCTAAGTTCAAAGTTCAATGTCATCAGACTGTGTTGTGGCTTATGCGTGCAATTTACTTCTGCACCCTGCAACTAGGATGCACAGAGTGTCCATTTTTTATGTCCTTATCCCCCTTTTTGCTTAGAGGAAGTGTCAAATTTAAGCCACAATTTGCAAAAAGTTATTTGTCTTTGTTTGGCTGGTCATGTGTCCTGCTTCCTCATCATGGATCTCATCTGCACATGCTGTGGTTCTTCCCCGTCACTCGTCGATTCCTCTCGTTGGAGGCAGGCAGGGGGCCTTCTCCGATGTAGGGTTTTATATTGGCGAGAACAATCCAAGCTCTCCTGCCTTATAGTTTTACTGCGGATGGAGTGCAGTCC